>NC_090989.1:218788842-220038842 GCF_041146395.1 Eulemur rufifrons | reverse complement strand
GAAATCATGACCCTAGGGTGAAAGGCTGCACAGGTGGAACTGCCACTGGGATTTAACTGTGTAGAAATTTTTATTGCAATTTTAATATTTGTTAGTGCTCTACTTACAAAGAAGAATATGTTTCTAGTGGTCTGCATCTAGCTCTGTTATTCTTTTTCCCCAATAAGCCCTGTTGGGCCCCTTTTTGCAGAAATTTAGGAGTTTCTGGAACAGATATAGTGTGTTATAGCAGAAACATCTAGCACCTGCCATTTTTTAAAGAGGCTTCTCAGCATTACATACATTATCTCTTCTCATCCCTACTTAAAGCTTTTTGAGTTCAGTATAATTATGCCCAGTTTTTAGAACAGTTGACTGTGCTCCCATGGTAGTTTTGCGAGAATAGCACAAAGACTTCCGTATATTCTTCACTTTCCCCAAATGGTGACATTTTGATCACCTTAGCTTTATCCTTCTCTTTCTGCAAGCTTTTATGAGTAAGTTGCAGACATATCACCCTGTTATCTCTAAATATTTCAGTGTATATTTCCTAAAAACAAAGACATTCTCTTATAAAATTATAGTATAATTATTAAAATCAGAAAATTAGCATTGACAAGATAATATTGTTTTCTTCAAATTTCCGGATAACGCTCTTTATACTGGACGAAAAACACATTGCATTTAGTTGTCATGTTTCTGTGAGCTCCTTTAATCTAAGAGAGTTCTGCAGTTTTCCTTTGTCTTTCCTAACTTTCACACCAGAAGAGCAGAGACTAGTTCTATGTTATATTGCCATTAAATATGGGTTTGTCTGGGTTAAATATGGGTTTCTTTATGACTAGGTTCAGGTTATGCATTTTTGTCAAGAAAGCCAAAGGTAGTGTGATGTAACTCTAACAAAGTTACACAGCTAATTAAAGTTGGGCCCCAAATTTGAATTTGAACAGGAATTTGAAGACTGAATTCTCATTTACAACATCATGAGTAATTATGAATTTCTACTAAAGTATCTTCAACAAAGGTTAATAATTTCTATAAATATTTTTGAACATTCACTCTAACCTCTGCCACATGATGGAATGTGAGAGCAGAAAAAGCAAATGGCAATAGTATAGATCAATTATAGAAAGCACATTTATTATCTATTATGTGAGAAATACAGTGAAAAATTTTGAATTAATGAAAAGCTAAATGAAAATCTATTTTCTATGTCTTGGCTATCAACTTCATGCTTCCTCACTTCCTCACTTTACTGGCTTGTGTCTCTTCTGTCTTGTATTTTGCCCTAAAAGTTTGTCATGTAATATAAAAGTATCTATTTTATTCTGTAGTATTTCAACTTATGTTTTCTAAAGAATGTAACGTAGACCTTATAACAAAACCTTATATTCAAATCAAATTGCAGAAATTCAACCCCTGAAAGCTTTGTGCATAGGTGGCAATTTCTCTATAATGCCACATTCTTCTAATTTTTTCAAAACTCAACAGATTAGCAGTGTAGATTGAAAAAAATATTAGCATGAATCAACATTAATAATAAGAAACCTGCATATTTTCAAACTCTACACACCTTGGGCTAATTTTTCTAATGTCATCATCCCCATGTAAATTGGAACTTAAAGTAATAATCAATACTGTAAGTTGTCATTGATGTTTTGGTCAAGACTATCCTTAATATGCAATCATTAATTCTACAAATGGAAACATAAATTTCTACTGGATATTCTTTTTTCAAAAAATTTCAGGTTATATACTCTTTTTTAAAAATCATGATTCATTTTATTTTTATTGGCAAAATTAAGAAATCTCTGAAAATAAGCAGAACTTCTCCATATAAGTAACATTGCATCAAAAAGAAAAAATAAATTATGAAATGATTCAATTCTGACTATAAAAGTGATAGTATAAGAATTGTACCATACCTCAGATAGTATGATCCACTTTCAGAATCAAGACCTGGAAACTTCATGGGGCTCTTTGAGAAGGACAGACTGATATACAACAACTTGTGTCTATTTTTTAGTCCACTGTTTACAAAGTTGAAGTTTTGGCTCATTTGTAGATCCTGACCAGTGATTTTAAAAAGTAAACTAAAACACGATAGAAAGTACCTCAGGGTGGCATATGTAATGAACATAAATATTAATATGAAACTTGTGTGTGTGTACACATAAGTGTCTATTTTTGTGTACAGTATGGAAAAGAAAAATAGTTCATTTACTATGACATAATGAAAGCACTGGATTAATCTGTTTTAATTTTAATTTTATTTTTTGCTGTTATTTCCTATGAGAAACAAATATGATCTATTTTATTCTTCATTCACTTTCTTTTTCTTCTGTCCATACATACTAGATATTTCTAGGACCACTTTCACCATCTCTATTCTCCCCTCCCTACAGAAAATGCTTCATTCGAAATACTCTCCCCTACCCCTAACATTCTCATTTATATTAAAGCAGTTTCAGGGAACATGCCAGCTATTTATTTTAGCTGTTAGAAGTCTTCCTTCCATTGGTAATGATCCAAAGTCTTTTCTTACTTGATGAAATTTCCTGAAACAAAATCTTGATTTGCCTAATTTTCTCACTATCATATACTGAGTTCCTACTCTGTGGTATAAGCTCTATAATTATTTGTTGAATAAATGCATGAGTAAGGAGGACCTACTACCAAGAGTGATCCTATCTACCAATATACAATGACTTTCCTAAAACATCCCTTCCTAAAAAATTGTTTAATCTGCTTCTAGCAAGACTAAATGAATCCCCCACTCCATGGAGATGGTACAATTTAAGGGGTAAGAGGGACAGAAGAATCTCTTCTTGATTGAAATTATAATAGACCTGGCTGCCCATTAAAGCTCTTCAGCAAATATGTTTCGTTTGGCCCACACATTTTAGTCAATGTGTTATATTTAGAATTTCTTGCATAAAAACTCAGCCATGGAAGATCATAAAATCTGGCAACACCACGTACACAGTTGGCTAAGGTAGGGTGGCTGATTTATTTAGATGGATCATGTGTATAAAACTTCTCTTGTTATTTGTCAACCCTATTAGGTTGTGAATTCCCCATAATCCACATATCATGTTTTCTGTTCAGGACTCAACATATATTGTGGGATGAATACAGAAATTATGAATGGGCCAGAGTGCCTGTGGCCAGTTTGGAAGATGGCTTAAATAGTTGTAAGTGTTCAAGTCTCTATCCTCATCTGTCTACAGCTAGAGTTTGTCCCACAGAAATCTTATCTTAGCTCAAGGCTTTAGCTATCTTCTCTATCATAAAGCAAAATATCCAACTCTGCCCTGTCTCTTGGATTCTAATCAGATATCTCTGTCCCTCAACTCTGAGTCTTTGTGTCAAAAGCCTAATCTGGTATCTACCCAAAACAGACTTTCCAACTGACTGCCCAACTTTTTTTAACACTACCATCATCCTCCCACGCACATAATCTTGAAGCCTCAGCGATTTTATATTCCTCTTTCTCTTTCAGCACACACATTCAGTGAGTTATCAAGTCTGGTTTATTCATTTTTCAAAATACTGAACATCTCTTTTTTATCCTCTTCTCCTTCCTTGGCCCAAGGTCAAGTTTCATCATCTTGATAAACACTAAATTGCTCTCCTTGCCTGAAGTGTCTTGTCTTTCAACATAGATTTATTTTTATTTTTTTTTTTTTATTTTTTTTTTTTTTGAGACAGAGTCTCACTCTGTTGCCCAGGCTAGAGTGAGTGCCGTGGCATCAACCTAGCTCACAGCAACCTCAAACTCCTGAGCTTGAGCGATCCTCCTGTCTCAGCCTCCCGAGTAGCTGGGACTACAGGCATGCACCACCATGCCTGGCTAATTTTTTCTATATATATTTTTAGCTGTCCATATAATTTCTTTCTATTTTTAGTAGAGATGGGGTCTCGCTCTTGCTCAGGCTGGTCTCGAACTCCTGAGCTCAAATGATCCGCCCACCTCGGCCTCCCAGAGTGCTAGGATTACAGGCGTGAGCCACCGCGCCCGGCCAACATAGATTTATTTATAACATTAACAAATATTTACAAAATATCTATCATTTATTTACCAAATGTCCTGTCTTGGGAGTTAGGGATACAGCAGGAAAAAAAAAGCAGCAGTCCCTACTCTCGTGGAATTTGTAGCAGTGTGTGATAGAAACAAACATACACATGCATATATAATAAAGTAAAGTCAAGTAGTAATAAATTATATGAAAAAAGCAGAGTAAGAGAATAGGGAATGATGGATTAGAGAAGTACAACTTTTTTTAATAATTGCACCTCTTTTAACATTTAAATTTACATACACTTAAGGAGAATTTATTGCATCTAGTTTCCCAAATTAAACTTATTGAAACAGTTGACCATATACCACTTCTCTATTGAAAACACATTTAAAAATTATTCATCTATAAAATAAATTGGATAAAATCTAAAGCACTTAGCTCAGGGTTGCTTAATCTGGCCCCAAGTATTCCTTTCTTGCCTTTAATCTCTAAATATAAAACTCTAGCACTATTCATTATCTTTCTGTTTTTGTGCTTTTCTGCTCGATTGATTGATCTACACTTATTTGAAATACCCACAACTTTCAGGTGTCAGTGCAAAAGCCCCTCTCCTTTGGGGCTTCTTATCTAACAGCAACATTCTCCCTGATCTAGGTCATCCAGGATTGCACAGAATCTACTACCTTGTAACTAACCTTCTCCGAGGCTATATTTTATATTTTCTGTTGAAAGACAAATGTCTTTTATCACTTGTTATTGTTCTCACTACTGACTCTGCTCAACCTTATGAAATGATTGACATACAAACATGTATGTTAGATTGTGTTGACTAGTTTTTTGAGTTAACCAGTCAACCTTTGTGGCTCTACCTACCAACAAACTAACATCATCTGCCCTTTTCTCTTGGTGACATTCAGCCTGTGCGAGGCACAGAATCATCATTAGAATTGTCCACATGTGCTTTTTATTTGCCCCCTTGGAAGCAGTGTGTCACCATAATCCAAGCAGATTTTGTATCTTTTTGTGCTGGGATGAAATGCTTTCCTTTACTAGGATGTCAGCTTTTCAACACTTGCCACAAGGGAGAGCAGCAGCTCTTTTCCAGGAACCAGAATGACTCAATAATTCTCCTCTCCTACAATTGCTACCTCATTGTTTGGTTCTCCCCATACTTGTTTCCAAGAATTTTTTGGTGTTTATCTTTTCTTCTGCATGTATTTCCCATAACTAAAGGCAAATTCCTTCTTCACTTTAAAAATAAAATTTTATTTTAGTTTTCTTGATTCCATCCTCTAACCACAAATAGTTTAATTTCTACTCAGATTGTTAATCTTCTTTTAAAGAAGTGGATATCTAAAATGGCACCAGCATTTTTAAAAAAATATTTATTATTAGAAATAATAATTAAAAGGAAAACCAAAAAATTTATTTTTCAATGAATATCTGACAAGCACAGCAAGTAACATCTATCTACTCTTGTCCTTCAGTTTGCCTGTAGTGTTGAGTGCAGACAGGTATTTAATACTTGTTATATAGGAAATGTTCTGGATGAAAAATAGGAGTTCCAATGTTGTACACACATACAATTTCACAGCTAGCAGGAATATTCTTAATAGAAATAATCTGGGCTAATATCTTCCAATTTACAAATAGGGACATTAAATCAGAGGTTAAATGACAAGCTGAGTTAGTTCAGGGGATCTTTCTGGTCCAGTGGTCTTTTATTAAGCTCCATTATCTCCCTTGTGATCTTAATATAAAAATGAGCCAATAATTTGAGCCTACAGCTAAAATAGTTCTTTCAGAAATCTGCCAATATTATGCGAAGGATTAATACAAAATGGTGCTACATCTACTCCCATAACATTTGAGTTTTAACAACAAACATGCATAACTTTTGAGCATACAAACAATTAAAAGGCAAAAATATAAAATTATAAAAGGAAATTCTCCATTAGCATTACTATGGGAAAAAATGTTACTTTTCTGAAAGGCTATTGAACTTGCTAACAACAAGACATCCATTATTTTTCCACTGAAAATATGGTCAATCAGTGATTAACCAGCATAGTAATAAAAGCTCAAAATTTGTTCTAATTGTAGTTCTGCATCAAATAATGGCTAACAAAGAATGGACCTGTTTTGTAGGATTAAATTAAAAATTCTCATGAGATACTTCTTTGTACATCAACTGTATTAAAAATTCCATTCACCACAGTAAATATCTTGAAGAGATAAAGGCATTTAGGCTTTATTATTGTTCAGGAAGTTCAGATTCAGAACGTTTTTTCTTTCCATTAACACTTGGCCCATGAGAATGGCAAAACCCTGGGAAGCTAATTCTAGGCAGCTTATGTAAACTTCTCACTAGTATCTCCTTATTTACGCTAATTCCCTATCAGTTTGCTCATTAAAATATAATTATATTCATTATTTTCTTTTATTTAAACATAGCTCCATAGTTTCCCTTTTCTAAAATTAGAATATAATAAAATAATTTTGAGCACAAATTCCTGTTCTGTTCTTTATATGATTTTGAAATATTTTATTAAAAGAGAACTTTTGTCCACTCCACCCCACTTTACCCCCATGCCTCACATTGCTATCAAAGAAACGGTACTTCAATCTGTACTCCCCAACACAGAAAAGTATTAGAACAAACACTTCTGGTCCTTCTTTCTGCCTGGCCATTTCTCCTTTGGATGAAGAAACAGCTTATCTGATTGGTCAGTTCCGTGGGAATCTGGCATTCACCTCTTCTAGGTTTCTTTATTGGGGGGGATAATTGGTGTTAAAGTTCTTATCCACAAATGGCTCTGCATTTTATTCATTTATTTTCCTCCTGGAGTAGTCTGTCCTCAAATGGAGCATACTTTCCTCCTCCAGTTCTTCTGTGTCCATTTGGTATCTGGCTGTAGAGGGTGTTTGCCATTCTCTAGTTTGTCCACCTTAGGCTGCGGACATCAAATCTCAGTAAGAGGAGGTACTGCTAGGTACTCCAATACAATATTTTCAGAATAATGCTGATTTTGGACTTTGATCTTTGTTTATTTCTTAGAATTAATTCTAATTTTTTAAATACATAGAAGATATGTATATAATTAGATTTCTTCTTTAAGCTCCAGAACTGTACATCCAAGTGTCTAATTTGTATCTTCTCTTAGGCATCTCAAAGTGACCTCAAAATTGACACATCCAAACTTATCTCATAATCTCCTTCCTTGGGTAACAGTCAATAAGCAAAATTCTGGTCCTTCTTTAATCATACCCACCTCAGGGAATTTCATTACCTTCTTTCTAGTTGTACAAGCCAGAAACCACAAATTGTCCCTGACCTCTTTTTTCCTTCATTTCATATATCCAATTCCTCACCAAATATTATTAATTTACCTCCTAAACACCTCGCATCAGCCACTTTTCTCTATCTTCATCAGCAAAACCCTATTCTAAAACATCTTCATGACATTGGCCATAGTAGCTCAGGTTGTGGCCTGGTTCCTGGGATTGTGGTATGGCCCACTGGTGGGGGAAGTCCCAAGGGGCCAGGCAGGGGAAAGAGCCATTGGCCTGGCCATGAGGCACAACAAGGAATTGGATAAGAAAGAGCTCAGAATTTCAAAAATAAAAGTCACAATTGTGACAAAAAAAGTTCTGCAAAAGAATATGTGTGTTTTGTATGCCAAAAAATTAATTAATCTAAATGAAATGGATAAATTCCTAGAAACATGAAACCTATTAAGAATGGAGCATGAAGACAGAAAATCTGAACATACCTATAACCAAGAAGGAGACGGAATAATCAAAATCTCCCAACAAAGAAAACCCAGGACTAGATAGCTTCACAGGTGCATTCTACCAAACGTTTAAAGAAGAATTGAACACCAATCTTCCCCAAACTCTTCCAAAAACTTAAGAGGAGGGAATACTTCCCAATCCATTCCATGAGGCCAGCATTATTCTGATAGCAAAGCCAGACAAAGAAACTACAAGAAAACTATAGACTGATATTCCTGATTAATATTCATGTAGAAATCCTCAACAAAATTATTAGCAAACTGAATTCAATGGCACATTAAAAGGATTATACACCATGACTAATTAGGATTTACCCTCCGAATGTAAGGATGATTCGACACACAAAGATTAATCAATGTGATTCACCACATTAATGCAAGGAAGGACAAAAACCACACGAGCATCTCAATTGATACATAAAATGCATTTGACAATATTCAACACCCTTTCATACTAAAAACACTCAAAAAACTAAAAACAGAAGGAAGTCATATAAAAAATCCCAGTGCTAACATCATTCCCACTGGTGAAAGACTGAAAGCTTTTCCTCCAAGATCAAGAACTAATCAAGGATGTCCACTTTTGCCACTTGTCTTTAACATAATACTGGAAATTATATCCAGAGCAATTAGGCATAAAAAAGATATAAAAGCATCCATATTGGAAAAGAAGAAATAAAATTAACTCTATTGACAAAGGATATGATTTTCAAGGTAGCAAACCGTAAAGTTTCCACAGCAAAAACAAACAAAACAAAAACGTGTTAGAACTAATAAATGAAATAAGCTCAGCTGTAGGATGCAAAAATCAGTTGTATTATTAAACACTAACAAAAAACAAACTGAAAAGAGAATTTCTAAAATATTCCATTTACAATAGGATAGAAAAGAACAAAATACTTGGGAGAAACCGTAACCTATTAGGTGAAAGACTGGTTTACTGATCACCACAATGTTGCAGAAAAAAATTAAATAGGACATAAATAAATGGAAAGACAACCTATGTTCATAGGTTAGATGATTTATTACTAAGCTGTCAATAACCCAAAGTGATCTACAGATTTAATGCAATCTCTATCAAAATCCCAAAAGCATTATTTATAGAAATATAAAAATCCATCCTGAAATTCATTTGGGATTTGAAGGAACCTAAACAGACAAAGCAGTCTTAAAAAAAGAGAACAAAGTAGAAGATCTCACACTTCTTGCTTTTTCAAGCTATTACAAAACTACAGTAATCAAAGCAGTATGGTATTGGCATAAGAGAGACATATACACCAATGGAATAGAACAGAGATTCCAGAAATAAACCCTTGCATATATAGTAAGAAGATTTTAGACAAAGGTGCCAAGACCATTCCTTGGGGAAGGGATGCTTTTTTCAACACATAGTGCTGGGAAAACCAGATATCCACATGCAAAAGAATGACTTTGGACCCTTACTTTACACCATATACAAAAAAAGTAACTCAAAAAGGATCAAAGAATCTAAAGTAAGATAAAACTATAAAATTCTTAGAAGCAAACATAGGGATAAAACTTCATTAGACTAGATTTGGCAATGATTTCTTGCCTATCACACCGAAATCTCAGAGTACAGAAGAAAACATACATAATTTAGACTACGTCAATGTTAACAACTTTGGTGTATCAAAGGACATTATCCACAGAGTAAAAATGTAACGTACAAAATGGGAGAAAATATTTACCAATCATATATCTGATAAGGGGTTAATATCCAGAATATATAAAGAGCTCCTACAAATTAACAACAAAAAACCCAGCAACTCATTTAAAAAGGGGGCAGAAGACTTGAATATACATTTCCCCAAAGAAGATATACAAGTGGCCAATAATCACATGAAAAAATGCTCAGCATCACTAATAATTATGAAAATGCAGATCAAAACCACAATGAGATATCACCTAAAACACCTTCATCTCTCATGTGAACTATGGCTTCATTGCCTCATCATTGCTCTGGACATTGTTCAATAATTTCACCATATCATAGCCAAAAGCATCTTCCACACCACTGATGGCATTCCATTACTCTTACAATGAAGAAAAAATTCCTAATATAGCCTAAAACAGAGGTCAGCACACATAGTCTCTGAAGATGGCCAATATGTTAGGATTTGTGAGCCATATGGTCTCTGCTGGAACTATTCAATACAGCTATGGTAATAAAAAAGCAGCCATAGGCACGATGTAAACAAATAAGTGGCTCTGTTCCAATAAAACTTTATAGACAAATGCCTGTGATGGGCTAGCTTTGACTTATGGGCTGTAGTTCGACAACCCTAACCTATAATACTCTGCATGTCATAGCCTTACTTACCTTTCCACACTCTTCTACAGAATATCCCCACTGCCACTGCCAATGCCATTCCTATGACTCCTACTTCATGCTTTTCCACCCATCTTACTCTTTCCCACCATAGGGAGGGTCGTCACAGATGGTCTTCTCTTTGATGTTCTTCATTTGTCTCATTACTTCCTCAGTATATTCCCTTGCAGCCTTATGGACATTTCCTTCAGAGCATCAGTCACAGTGGAAATTCTTTTTTTTTTTTTTTTTATTTTTTGTTTGTTTTTCAGCTCATTAAGGGGGTACAAAAGATCAAGCTATATACATTGCCCATGCCTCCCCATCCCCCCGAGTCTGAGCTTTAGTTGTGTCCATTCCCTAGACAGTTCACATCACTCTCATCATGTAGGTGTGCACTCCTCCCCTCCCCCCACCCCGTCCCCCCCAGTCAGAACTTCAATCGTGTCCATTCCCCAGGCAGTGCGCATCGCACTCATCAAGTAGGTATACACCCATCCCTTCCACCCAGCCCCGACCTCTGTCCGATACCCAATTGGTGTTATTCCCAAATGTGCACTCAGGGAAACCAGTTTGCTGGTGAGTACATGTGGTGCTTGTTTTTCCATTCTTGGGATACTTCACTTAATAGAATGGGTTCCAGCTCTCTCCAAGAGAACCAAAGAGATGCCATATCGCCATTATTTCTAATAGCTGAGTAATATTCCATGGTATACATATACCACATTTTGCTAATCCATTCATGAATCGATGGGCATTTGGGTTGTTTCCACATCTTTGCGATTGTGAATTGTGCTGCTATAAACATTCGGGTGCAGATGTCTTTTTTATAGAATGACTTTTGTTCTTCTGGGTAGATGCCCAATAATGGGATTGCTGGATCGAATGGTAGGTCTACTTGAATCTGTTTAAGGTATCTCCACATTGCTTTCCACAGGGGCTGCACTAGTTTACAGTCCTATCAGCAGTGTATGAGTGTACCTATCTCTCCACACCCATGCCAACATGTATAGTTTTGGGACTTTTTGATAAAGGCCATTCTCACTGGAGTTAAGTGATAGCTCATTGTGGTTTTGATTTTCATTTCCCTGATGATTAGAGATGTTGAACACTTTTTCATATGTTTGTTAGCCATTTTTATATCTTCTTTTGAAAAATTTCTATTCATGTCCTTTGCCCACTTTTTGATAGGGTTGTTCAATTTTTTCTTACTGATTTTCCTGAGTTCTAAATAGATTCTTGTTATCAGTCCTTTATCTGATGTGTAGTATGCAAAAATTTTTTCCCATTCTGTAGGTTGTCTGTTTACTCTCGTGACTGTTTCTTTGGCTGTGCAGAAGCTTTTTAATTTGATCAGGTCCCATTTATTTATTTTTGTTGCTGCTGTGATTGCCTTAGGGGTTTTCTTCATAAATTCTTTGCCTAGGCTAATGTCTGTAGGAGTCTTTCCTACATTTTCTTCTAGGATTCTAATAGTTTCTGACCTAAGGTTTAAGTCTGTTAACCACCGTGATTTGATTTTTGTGAGGGGTGAGAGCTGTGTGTCCTGTTTTAGTCTTCTACATGTGGATATCCAGTTTTCCCAGCACCATTTATTAAATAAAGAATCTTTTCCCCAGAGTATGTTTTTGTCTGCTTTGTCAAAAATTAGATGGCTATATGAGGATGGTTTTATATTTGGATTTTCTGTTCTGTTCCACTGGTCTGTGTCCCTGCACTTGTGCCAGTACCAGGCTGTTTTAAGAACCACAGCCTTGTAGTAAAGTTTGAAGTCTGGCAAATTAATACCTCCCATTTTGTTTTTGTTGTTTAAGATTGCTTTTGCTGAACGGGGTCTTCTCTGGTTCCATACAAAGCATAAAATTATTTTTTCTATGTCTGTGAAAAAAGATGTTGGTAATTTAATAGGGATTGCATTGAATCTATAGATAACTTTGGGCAGTATAGACATTTTAACAATGTTGATTCTACCGATCCATGAACATGGTATGGTTTTCCACCTATTTACATGTTCTGCAATTTCCTTCCTCAGAGTTTCCTAGTTCTCCCTATAGAGGTCCTTTACCTCCTTAGTTAAATATATTCCTAGGTATTTTATTTTCTTTGTTGCTATTTTGAAGGGTATTGAGTCCTTAATTTGGTTCTCCGTTTGGCTGTTATTGGCGTATATGAATGCCTCTGATTTGTGTGTATTGATTTTGTATCCTGAGACTTTGCTGAATTCATTAATCAATTCCAGGAGTCTCTTGGTTGAAACCTTGGGGTTTTCTAGATATAACAACATATCATCAGCAAAGAGTGAGAGTTTGATCTCTTCTGTCCCTATTTGGACTCCCTTGATTCTGCTCTCTTGCCTGATAGCTCTTGCAAGGACTTCCAATACTATGTTGAAAAGTAATGGGGACAGTGGGCAGCCTTGTCTGGTTCCAGTTTGAAGTGGGAATGCTTTCAGTTTTTCCCCATTTAGTATGATGTTGGCTGTAGGTTTGTCATATATGGCTTGTATCATTTTTAGATAGGCCCCGTCTATGCTTATTTTGCTAAGTGTTCTTATATAAAAGGGTGTTGAATTTTGTCGAATACTTTTTCTGCATCTATTGAGAGGATCATATGATCTTTATTTTTGCTTCTATTTATGTGATGAATTACATTTATAGATTTGCATATGTTAAACCATCCCTGCATCTCTGGGATGAAGCCTACTTGGTCGTGATGGATTATTTTTTTGATAAGCACTTGGATTTGATTTGCTAGAATTTTATTGAGAATTTTTGCATCTATATTTATAAGAGAAATTGGTCTATAGTTCTCTGTTTTAGTTGCATCCTTTCCTGGTTTTGGTATCAGGATTATGTTGGCTTGGTAAAAAGTGTTGGGGAGAATCCCATCCTTCTCTATATTGGAGAATAGATTATGTAGGATGGGCACCAGTTCTTCTTTGTAGGTATGGTAGAATTCAGGTGTGAACCCATCTGGTCCAAGGCTTTTCTTTTTGGGAAGGTTTTTTAATTGCTGTTTCGATTTCAGATCTAGATATCGGTCTATTTAGGAATTCTATTTCTTCCTGGTTGAGCTTGGGAAGGCTGTGTGTTTCTCATAATTTGTCCATTTCCTCCAGGTTTTCTAATTTGTGTGCAGAAAGATTTTTGTAGAATTTATATATGGTATCATGTATCTCTGTGGCATCAGTCGTGATTACTCCTTTCGTGTTCCTGATGGAGGTTATAAGAAATTTTTCTTTTCTACTCTTGGTTAGTCTAGCCAGAGGTGTGTCAATTTTGTTTATTTTTTCAAAGAACCAACTTTTGGTTTTATTAATCTCCCTTATGGTTTGATTGTTGTCCTTTTCATTTAGCTCTGATTTAATCTTAATAATTTCTTTCCTTCTGCTGGGTTTGGGATCGGTCTGTTCTTCCTTCTCCAGCTCTTTGAGTCTATTCATTAGATTGTCTATTTGTAAGCTTTCTGTCTTTTTGGTATAAGCATTTATGGAAATAAATTTTCCTCTCAGGACTGCTTTAGCTGTGTCCCACAGATTTTGATACGTTGTATCTCCTTTGTCGTTTAATTCAAAGAATCTTTTCATTTCCGACTTGATTTCTTCATTTATATAATGATTGTCCTGGAGAAGGTTATTTAGCTTCCATGACTTTGAGTAGAAGTGAGGATTTCTGTTAGGGTTCATTGTTACTTTTATTCCACTGTGATCTGAGAAGATGCATGGTATAATTTCTATATTTTTAAATTTTTTAAGACACGATTTATGTCCTAAGGTATGGTCAATCTTGGAGAATGTCCCATGAGCTGATGAGAAGAAAGTATATTCAGTGGTTTTTGGGTAGAATGTCCTGTAGATGTCAGTCAGGCCCATTTGATCTAGCATTCTATTTAAGTCCACTATTTCTTTGTTTATTTTTTGTTTGGAGGATCTGTCCTGAACTGTCAGCAGCGTGTTAAAATCTCTGGCTACTAAAGTGTTGTTATCTATCATTTGGTTCAGATCAGGTAGGGTTTGCTTTATGAATCTGGGTGCACCTAGGTTGGGTGCATATATATTAAGTATAGTTATGTCTTCTTGTTGAATTGTACCCTTCACCAGTATAGAGTAACCATCTTTGTCTTTCTTTACTTTTGTTGGTTTAAAAACTACGTTATTGGAGATTAGAACCATCACGCCAGCTTTCTTTTGGGTTCCATTTGCTTGGAATATTGATTTCCACCCTTTTATTTTCAGTCTAAATGCATCCTTGCAGGTTAGATGAGTTTCCTGAAGACAGCAGATACTTGGCTTATATTTTTTTATCCATTGGGCCAGTCTATGTCTCTTGAGTGGGGAATTCAATCCATTCACATTTAATGAGAGAACTGATAAGTGAGACAGATTGCTTTTCCTCAAGTTGGGTTGAATTTCATTGATCTGTTTTCTCTCTTGAGCCATTATGATAACTGGGTTTTTATATTTATCTCTTTTAGTGTTACATTCAAGGGTCCTTCTTGTGCTGGACCATGTGTAACTCTGTTTTGAGTACTTCTTGGAGAGCTGATCTTGTCTTGGTGAATTCCCTGAGTTTTTGTTTATCTGAGAATTTTTTTTTTTTTTTTTTTTTTTTTTGAGACAGAGTGTCGCTTTGTTGCCCTGGCTAGAGTGAGTGCCATGGCATCAGCCTAGCTCACAGAAACCTCAAACTCCTGGGCTCAAGCAATTCTACTGCCTCAGCCTCCCGAGTAGCTGGGACTACAGGCATGCACCACCATGCCCGGCTAATTTTTTCTATATATATTTTAGTTGGCCAAATAATTTCTTTCTATTTTTAGTAGAGATGGGGTCTCGCTCTTGCTCAGGCTGGTTTTGAATTCCTGACCTTGAGCGATCCACCCGCCTCGGCCTCCCAGAGTGCTAGGATTACAGGCGTGAGCCACCGCGCCCGGCCTGAGAATGTCTTAATTTCACCTTCATATATAAAACTGAGCTTAGCTGGGTACAGGATTCTAGGCTGGGCATTATTCTGTTTCAGAAGAGTGAGAATGGGGCCCCAATCTCTTCTTGCTTGTAAGGTTTCAGTTGAGAAATCTGGCGTGATTCAGATGGACTTTCCTTTGTATGTTACTTGTTTCTTTCTCCTTACAGCTTGAAGAAGGGCCTCTTTAGTGGATATTTTGGTCAGTCTGATGACTATATGACGTGGTGTCTTCCTATTTGGTATGAATCTCCCAGGGGTTCTTTGAGCTTCTTGAACCTGTATATCTAGAGATTTGGCTAGGCCTGGGAAATTTTCCTCAATTATATCTTCAAATAGTTTATTCAACCCTTGCTTATTGTCTTCTTCACCCTCAGGAATGCCGATAGCTCTGACGTTAGGCTTCTTCACATAATCTAACATTTCTTGTAGACTCTGTTTTTTTCTCATGTTTCTTTGCTCTAACTCTGTGACTGTCTTATTTAATTGGAAAGTGTTATCTTCGATCTCTGAGATTCTTTCTTCTGTTTGATCTACCCTGCTCTTGAGACTTTCCACTGTGTTTTGCAGCTCCTTAAATAAATTCTTCATTTCCAGGACTTCAGTTTGATTTTTCTTCAGTATTTCGATTTCTTTGGTGAATTTTTCTTCCAAGTCCTGGATCTTTTTTGTGGTTTCTTTATGTTGATTATCCATTTTTTCTTGCATAATGTTCAACGTGTTTATGATCCATGTTTGAAATTCTTCCTGTGACATGTTGCTATTTGGAATCTGGTTTGTGTTAATTGGTGGCGAACTAGTAATCCTCTTTGAGGACGAGGTTTCATCTTGGATTCTTTATACTTCCAGAGTTCTTTCGCTGAGCCCTTCCCATCTGGATGAATCCTTAAGATTCCTTCTTTCAGCTTTAGTCTGGATAGGGGCACGCCGTGAGCGCCAGGTAAGCTGCCTCCTCTGTCGCTGGGGGGAGCCCTTCGCGTGTTGTTCAGGATTTTGCTACCTCCGCTGGGAGTGCTGCTCCTCTTCCTCTCCCGAGGTGGTTTCCGTCTCTCTCTGCCAGAAAGACAGTGGATGGGGGAGGGGAGCGGCGCCCTCGTTCGCCCAGCGCCCCAGCCGCTGCAGTTTCCGCGGGTGATGATCCGCCCCGCCCCAATGTCCACAAGGTCCACGCTCCACTCTCTCGTGACTGGGGAACCACTCAGTGTTCACAAAAAGGCTTAGCTCCTAGTTGGGTCCGTGGACTAGGGAAGGGAGCCGCCCGGTACCCAATCGCTCTGCAGGGTTTAGGCTGTGAAACCCGACAATCGGAAATTCTTAATTCTGCAATTATTTGATTAAGTTTCATTCCTTCCACCTGCTAGCATTAAACTGTAGCACTGTGAAGGAAAGAATAGTATTTTTCTTTTGTTTCTCATTGCCTCCCCAGCACCCAGTGCCCAGCACATATTTGGCACTCTAAATTATTGTTGACACACTGAATACACAAGTGAATACATGGGTGATTATCCGGCTCCCACCTCCACCAGCCCCTCACATCCCATTGAGGCCTGGGACTCTTAAGTCCCCTCTTTATAAATTGTTTCTGATGATGTTTCTCTCTTCCTTTTTTCATATCACTCTTCCTTTGCGTGCTTGGAGGAATTTTTATTACTGATAGCTAAGTCACCCATTGGTCTTTTGCAAATGTCTGTGTTTTCTGGTGAGTGTTCTTCTTGCTTTCCTTTGGATCCCAAATGCTCATGGCATAGATTTGTCAAATCTCTCCAGCCAAGATCTCCAGGAACAAGGAACACCCTTGTAGTAGAACATAATTGCTTTTATTGACTTGTTGCAGTGAGGGAGACCATGCGCTATGGGAATCCCTGAGGGCATCCTAGAAGAAAAGTGTACAAAGAGGACTTAGAGGGTGTAGATTTATGTTTGATAAGTTGGGGGAGAGTTTGAAGGAAGCAGGGCTTTTGCCCTGGATTGACTGCTGCTGTCGGGACATGAGGATAATTCTTTGATTAGGAAACTTAATTATGATTCTCTAGGCAATAGAGAAGAATGCAGCACAGCTAAAGGTGTAATTACTAAAAGGCAATGGTTCCTCATCTCATTTGGTCTCTTTTGCTATTTGGACAATGTCCTTGTTTTTGCACGTTAAGACGTGATTACAGAAGATTCTTGTTTTTGCCTTGGTCCATCAAAGTCACAAAGTGGCTGTGTTTGATTTTGGCATTCTATGACATTGGTTATGTTCCATGGGTCAGCACCCTGGCCTAGCTGTGAATGGCAGGCCAGCTTCTGGCAGCCCCAAGGCCTTATACTGGCCAAATAGCTCCTGGCTTTCAGAAACTGCTTTTCTTTTTCTCAGAGTGAGTCTTCCTAAGTGAAGAGTGGGTACATAAAAGTTGTCCTCTCAAAGGTGCTCTCTGCCTGTTTTTGTGTCTGCTAGTCTGTGTCTGGGCAGGAAAATTGAGGCAAGCAAGTAATAGTATTACAAGAGTGCTCACTTTGTTATTTTTTATTTCGTCCTAGTTGAAAAGTCACATTAAGTTATGAAATTCAATAAATAAAATTCCTTACTTATTGAAAAAATACATGGCATACTTTGGCTTGTGGTCACTATTATAATCACAGATAAGACTTTGAAAGGACACTCGCCCTCAAAACTCTATCCCAAATACATAATCTTAAAAACAACTCTTGCTTAACTTTTCCACTATGAAGAGAAACAACTCAATCTTGAAAAAGCCAATCCACGGGTATCAATTATTGGCTGTAGCCTTAGAAGAGACATATAAAAAGGATTTGCAAGAAGAAACCACATACACATGCAGCCCTAGGGCTGTGGTAAGGAAAGATCTGCACCCTATGTGTGGTTTGAGGTCTCATACTTGCTAGCATTAGATTGGTTCAGAGATACAGGAGTTTCATAACTTGTGTTGGCAAACAGGAGCAGAAAGCACCTGATTCACCAAAATCTCTCTGGGATCAGTGAAGTGCAAATTACGAAGGTTTCTGGAAGACTCTGTTCAGTACATATTTCTGGGAGAAGAGTTTTGATCTTCTCTGAGGCTGTGGAAAGACAGTGATTGGTGACCAGTTCAAGGCTGAGCAGAAGCAAAACACGAAGCCATTGACTCGGCATACAACTTCTTGGCTGTGGAAGGTGGCATTGAATTTGAAGTAGATTTAAATTTCAAGTACCATGCACTCATGTGTTTTTATTAATATTACAATTATTTATAGCTTATTTACATAAAGATAGCCACAGGTGTGTAAATATTAGCATGAAGAGAGAATATTACCTGGAAGAGAGAACATCAGAAATGTGAATCCTGAGGGAAAAGCACTGAGAAATCAGAGTTTAAGATGCCACCTCAGGAATATAGGGGGTCCCTAGTCTTCAGCACTGCTTTTAATCCTTTTATCTGTCCCTGGAAAACCCATTCTCCCAAATATTTGCCAGGGGAAGTTGGCAAAGGCAATTGTAGCATTTATGCTATTGCTTAAAGTTTTTATTCTGAATTTCTTTCTTTAGGCCACAAGTTTGCAACTACATTTACACACT
This sequence comes from Eulemur rufifrons, assembly GCF_041146395.1. Lineage (NCBI taxonomy): Eukaryota > Metazoa > Chordata > Mammalia > Primates > Lemuridae > Eulemur > Eulemur rufifrons. The sequence goes on along the minus strand of NC_090989.1, from coordinate 220,020,204 downwards.
GGGATCATTTTGTTATTTTATGGGTGCACAGAGAGGTTCTTAACAAATCAAATAAATGCCTTAATAAATCCTAAGCCAGTGGGGTCATTATACTGTAGTCTCTGCTAAAATGAAAGTCAGGATGAGGAAGGAGATGGAGAGGGAGGTAGCAAACAACTTTCTAGAAGCTCACAGGGTAAAACCACTACACAACAAAAAGAAAATTATTGCAAGGACAATACTACATAGCATGTGCCATTGTCCCCTTTTGTGGTTTCAGTTCCTGTGGATGCAGCGGTGTGTCCACACTGCAGATGCTACCCGCCTGCTCACCTCTTGCTGGTCATCTCTGTTATCAGACCGACTGTCACAGTATCGCAGCTCTGCTGCTCAGGTCACCCTTATTTTATTTAATAATGGCATGAAAGTGCAAGATTAGTGACACTGTCAATTCAGATATGCCAAAGAGAAGACATACAGTGCTTCTTTTAAGTGAAAAGGTGAAAGTTCTTAACAAGGAAAAAAAAAAAATCGTATGATGAGGTTGCTAAGATCTATGCTAAGAATGAATGTTCTATCCATGACATTGTGAAGAAGGAAAAAGAAACCTGTGCATACTACATATGAGGTTCAGAACTGTCCGTGGTTTCAGGCATCCACTGGGGTGTGGGAATGTATCCGCCTTGGGGGGAGGGGCTACTGTAAAAAAAGTCTCATTTAAGTTAAATTACATGGACCACGTTTCATAGTAATTTTCAAGGGGATCAGAGTCTGGACAGAGAGAGCATAAAGGCAGAGACATAAGACAAAGATTTAAGATAATCAAACAACTAAAGTGAAATAAATAAGGAAAAATTTATTAATTTTTAGAATATTGGCAGGAGATAATCCATAGCCTAATAATATCTGTTTTTCTTCCTTTCTTCCTTTTCCCCACTCCCATTCCACCATGCTCCTCTTGGCTCCAAATTCAGCAGGATTGGAGACAGAAAATATCACTTATTTACCTGGAGTCTAGAGCAGCACTTCAAGCCTCCTTTTTGAGCCACAAACATTTGTAAAATGGATGAATGAGCAAGCAAGATAAGAGTGAGTGTTCCTGTGTTGAGAAGCAAACATAAAGGTCTTTAGTCATTTTGTATTTATCTTTATGTGGCCAGAACTCACTCCATCAGCGCCATGCCCCTGTCTAGAATGCAGGGCCAGATTCTAGACTTATGTATAGCTACAACATAAGCAGCATTGGTCAATATTGTAACTTAGTATTTTCAACTTATTGTCCTTCAAAAATAAAAAGATTCTCTCCTTTTAGGAAAAAAAAAAGGTAACTTTAACTTAGTGTCTACACAGATGGTTAGAAAAGGCAACACACTGCAGTGAAATAGCTCAAGGCTGGAAATCAGAAGGTGAAGGTTCTCAGCTGTGCAAATCGTCAGTGTAAATGTTGTTAAGTCATTCAGCTGAATAATACTTTGGTTTCTTAAGTGACATAAAGATTTCCAAAGTAAAAACACAAAACAAAACATGAGTTTTTTAGAATAAAGGTAAATTATGCTCTCAAATCTAACAAGTCAATTGATTGACACAATACCTGACTTGAAATTTATAATGGTTAAAAAAAATTAGAACATGTTTTCTAGGTACACCAGTTCTTCCAGAGACAAAATTTATTGCAGTGTATTTACTAGTTAAGATTTTACTAGAAAAAAATATTTCACACCAACTTAGTCATAAAGTTCATTTTTTTTTTTTAAAGTTAAGCAATTCTCAGAACAAGACACAGCATGGAAGAGCTACAGACCACTTGAATGAAGCCAACATTTGCATTCCGGTTTTTCTTGGCATAGCACAACTTTCTACCTCAAAGTATAGTGTTGACAAAAGCTTATTTTTAAAAAAGGATCACAAGAGTTCCTTAAATGTCAAATGTCTCTTACAAAACATTTTAGATAAAGTGTAAATTAACCAAATATCTTAATATTAGATTCCTCTTTTGAAAATGTATTAATATAAAAGGTCTGAAAAATGAAGACCCGAACTCAATAGTTAAAAGATAAAAGCAGAGCATTGCAGATTTGCATTGTATTGCATTGCAGTTTATTCTACCTTATATTTTCTATTCTACTGTATTCCTCTGAAGAGCATTGCTGCCAAGTTCTACCAGGACAGTAGCTTGATTGGACTCCCAGTGGGGACTCTGTCCTGACTGTGCTGGGGGAAGCTCTGATCTCACTTCAGCCTCCTTTCAGTCTGGCCTGTGCATGCCAGAGACTGTTCAGGGATCTGCCAGAGACTGGTGCAGAGTTTATGTACAGAATTTGGGGCTCTCCTTCTCTGGCCATTTTTCTGGCATTCCCTTCTCACTGTCTGGCAACCCTGGGTGATCTGGTGTCCTTGTTGCTCTAGAAGGAAATGGCAGGCTGCCCAAGGGAGTTTGCGCTGACCCCTGCACCCACTGCTGCCACCAAGGCTGCATAAAACATGGGGAGTTCGCCCAAGGGGACTGCACCCTCCACATTTCAACTCCCCTGCAAAACCTTCCTGGTTTTGTTCATTCCCTAGAGCCCTCTGGTAGTCGTTTTTGTCCTTGGTCCAGAGTGTGTAGCTGTCGCGTCTAAGAGGTTCAGTTTCCTAAAGGTTTCTTCACCTTACTGGAGGCAGCACCCCATTTCCTTTGTCCCTTTGTGTGTGGAGAGAGAAGAGGGGACACGGGGGTGAGAGAGTGCTTGTGGATTTCAGTTGACCTATCTCAGGTCAGCCTGGGTGAGGAAAGTCATTAACATTTCTGAAGTCTGAACTTATAGGGCTCATAATTTCCCTTCTCAGCTCCAAAGTCCAAAACTCATTCCTGAGTGTGCACTGACAAAGGCCTCTGGCCTCTTCTTTCATAAAACGTGATTAGAAGGACCCAGCAGGGAGAGGACCGGGCTCTAGTGGGGAGGAACCAACTGGCCCGGCTATGTGAACATTTCCTCCCAGTATAAATATACCTTGGGTCAGTTTATGACTCATAAGAGGTTCTGGAATTTCTGTACACTTAAATAGTTAAAGTCAATTAGGTAACATGAAATACCAAACATAAGTACTTCAGTATTTACTTTAAGTAAACATTTCCTACACAAAAATTTTTTCCACACCTAAGAAAGTTAATAATGTATCCTTAATATTACCTAATACCAAGTTCATACTCAAATTTCTCAGTCATCTTTCAAAAGTCCTTCATCATTTTATTGTCCTAACCAGGACCCTAGTAAGGGCAACACATTCCTTTAGTTTGAATCCATTTTCTGTGTGGCAAATGTGTGTAGAAGGAACCAGGGTCTCTTCCTGTAAAATATCCAAATTCTAGATTAGTCTATCACTTTCTTGTGATAGAATGTGTTTAACTTGTTGATTTTATCCCTATATTTCTTGTGTATCAGTCCATTCAGGCTGCCATGGCAGAGTACCACAGATGAGGTGGCCTAAACAACAGAAATTTATTTTCTCACACTTCAGGACGCTGGACGTCTAAGACCAAGGTGGCAGCCAGGTTGGTTTCTGTCAGGCCTCTCTCCTGACACACATCTTCTTGCTGTGTCCTTACATAGCCTATTTTCTGCGTGTGTTTGTTCACTCTTGGTGTCTTTTCCTCTTTTTTAAGGATATAGACTTTTTGAATTAGAATTCCACTCTTAGGACCTCATTTAACCTTAGTTAACTCCCGAAAGGCCCTATCTTCACATACCGTCACATTGGGGATTAAGCCTTCAACTTACGATTTTGGAGGTGGGTGAGCACAATTCATTCCAAAACATCTTGTGAACAAGAAGCTAGAGCTTAGGGTTGATAGATCTTCAGTTAATCGTTTGGATGCAATAAATCAGTATAGGCAATATTATATTGATTTGTGGTATGAAGTATAACACATATGTATGCACATGTATATTATTGAAAGTCTCTGTTTAGTCAGGAATGGGTGTTTAACTTTGTCAAATGCCCTTGGAGATGATATGATTTCTCTCCTTAGATTTATTAATATTTATTCTAATATTGAAGCATTCTTATATTCCAGGAATAAACCCCATCTGATTGTGATACATTATTAACTGTGTAGGATTCTATTTGCTAATATTTTAGTTAAGATTTTACATCAATATTCATGTGTGTTATTATCCTGTCGTTTCCTTTATGGTTCAATCATTGATTTTGAAAATCATTGTTATTCTTTTACATGAAAAAAAATTGGTAATTTTTGTCATTTTTCCTATGCTCTGAAGCTGTTTAAATGCCATTTGTATTATCTTTTCTTTAAGATTAGTGAGATTCTCCTGTAAGCATTGTTTTAGCTGCATCCCATAGATTCTGATACATAATGTCTTAATTGTCATTGTTTTTAGCAAAGCTACAATATCGTTTATATTCCTCTTCAACTCAATAATTATTTAACACAAATTCTTATTTTTTCCAAGTAGAAATCTATGTACTGTTTTGTGGTTAGTTGAACTGTATTCAGGGAATGATATTTGCATTATGCCTGCTTTTTGGAATGTAATGAGGTCTTTCTTTTATATGATCTAATAGAAAAACAAATTTGGGTCAATGTTTTCATAAACACTTGAAAATCAGATATATTCATTATTATTGAAGTACCCATTTCATCTTCATGGTAAATTATAACCTTTAGCATTACGTTTATGTCTTAATCCTGCTGAATGCTTTTTGTACTGAATTATACCTTGTGCATATCAATATTATATATCAATGATAGGACTTTTTGCTATATTTTCCTGATAATGTACTGTCTATTCTTTCATTTACATATTTCTGAATTACTTTTTAAAAGTCATACCTCACACATAAAATGTGTAGTTTCAGGCCCTGCAATAGTATATATTGGGTAATAGAAGGTACTTAATAAATAGCATAACTCTTATTAGAAGCTGCTTTTTTTTTTTCCATTTTAACTTATGCTCTTCTTGGTAGTTTGTCACTCATTTTATACACTTAGTAAGTATTTTTTCCCAGTGAACTGAAACTGTGAAGATTATAACCTTACATAAAAACTAAAATATAGATGATGATGATAGCTAATACTCATAGAGAATTTATCGTATGCAAGGCACTTTTCCAAACCCTATATATTTATTAACTCATTTAATCTTCACAATAATCTTACGATAAGTGCCATTAATATTTTCCCCATTTTACAGTCACAAAGTGGTTAAGTAACTTGGCCAAAGTCACAGAGCTAGTAAAGATTTGTTGGTATTAAATTAGAAGCTGTGAAGGCTATAACCATATTTAAGATGAGAAAGATGTACAATGATGTCATCTTAAAAGTAGAAGATTAATACTATCTTAATACTTTGTTATTTGTTCACCATTACATCTAATTTATAATTCTTATCTTCTGTTTTATATTTTAAGCTTTTATGAAAGCAGGCATTTTCAGAGGCCTCATAGTACATAGAAGGATGCTAAGGTAATAGTAACCAGAAGAGTAGCTTATGTTTAAACAGCACTTAATAAGTGCCAGATACTGTTCTTAGTGCTTTCCATATATTAACTAATTTAATGTTTATAACAATAAGTACCATTATTCCCATTTTATACATGAGAAATTAAAGCACAAAGAGATTCAATAACTTTCCTAGGGTTACACAGCTTGTATAATAAATGGGAAAACCAGAATTTGAAGCAAATCAATCTGGTCCAAGATGAGTGCTTTTAACGATTATTATGCTGTGCTACTCACTGAGTGCTTGTGATTGATTAAAGACATTATATATATAATATAAACACATATATTATTATGTGTTAATAATAATATATAAGACATTATATATGTCTTTAATGTGTGTGTATATATATACACACATATACATATACACATATATGCTTATATATATACATGGATATGTATTACATTATATATATATATGTGATTCTAGGCATGGTATCTTGATATGTTTATCAAGACATGTCTCAGATTTATATCTTCAGATAAAACACGTAAGAACAAACTCTAGGTATTAGTGAATCATGTCAGATGCATTAGAAAGTTCATTTGTGCAAATACACAATTGTCAGAGATATAATTTTTCCTTAGATAACACTGATCATTTATTATAACTAAAGTCAAATTTTAAGTGATTGTTTAGAATCACAGCAATGTTTTGAACTTATTCAATATTGTTCTTTACCAGTTCCCCTGTAATGTATAGTTGATACTAGTAAAAATAACCATGAATTTAGAAGCATTCATATTTTTAAAGTATACGTGCCAAAAGAAACTTCTCTAAACCAGGAATGACTATTTTATCAAAAAAGTTTATGATTCCTCTTGATACATCAGTTTTAAACCCATTTAAAAATTTTTATTTCCCACTGAGTATTAATTCTATATTTCAAAAGAAAATAAAAGATAATTAATTACAAATTTCAACAAGACAAAACTTGAAATTTTACCCACATCCTTGACTGCAACTACATAACAAAACAGAAATACATTCCAAAGAAAAAGAAACCAGTGTTTAAGAACAATAACTACAATTACAAAGTACTGTTGAACCAAGTATGTGCATGTATCACTAAGAGATATCTTTAGATCTCTTTTATAGATAAGCCCATTCATTCATAATGAGACAAAAATACATAATTGCCACCAAAATACATGTTTCATTGTAACTTACTGCATCATCACAAACAGATCTATTATTAAGGCATTATAATCACATAAGGAAATGGATCACTATTTAAATTAAATAAAAATATTATTCTTATCATATATATCATAGTATTATATATAGTATTTATATATGTATATAATAAATGTATTATTATATATAGTATTTTACATAGAACATTTTTATGTATAGTTCTTACACAGAAATATACAATAATAATAGAGTGGGAGAATATAAAATAATGTCAATGGACATAAAGGAGAATATTTTATAAAGATAAAAAGAGTTAAAACGAGTTAAAAACCAGAAGGAAATTAACCATTTATATCTCTAAATGCTATGAATGTGGAACTTTTTTCTTTTCTTCAGTGTTCTAATGTTTCTCTATATTCTAGAATCAGCTGGTGTTACTTTTAAAACATTATAAAGTGTTACAAAATTCATGTGACGGGTACAATAAAATCCCTGACTTCACCACTATACAATTAACCCAGGTATCAAAAAACCACTTGTATCCCCTAAATCTACTAAAATAAAATAATAATAATAATAAAATAGGGAGAATAATTACTTATTTGAGAGGATTACCAATTTGGAATAGTAAGCAAATCTAAATAATATGAAAACTATAACCCATATATTCCAAGTTTAGTATGCTGTTTAGCATTAAATAAGTTTCAGCACCTTAGTAACATAAATAATAAATTCATAGTACCCCTATTAAGACACTTCTATAAAATTTGAAAGCTATGTCAAATAATGCTCTCCAATAGCGCACTAAAGAATTACTAAAGTATCAAATCATTTCTCTATTAATATAACAAAAGCTAAGAGTAACAGGTTAACACAATTGCCCTAACATATGTAAGCAGCCCACACACTCATATTTATAATAACTCACCCAAATAACATAAATTATCCACTGCAAAAACAATTATAAATGTTCTAAGAGGAGAATAAAAATAACAATTAGAGGGTCCTATCTTCTTAAAGGCCAAAACCCCAAAGTATTTTTCACATTTAATTAAATATTTTTGGTAGCTAACAGACCTTCCCTACTGGGTCTAAAACCAGTCACAACTTTCCAGGCCAACAATGAACAGGTTCTGATATCTTCATTCAAGAACAGCTAGGAAAGGTTTATGCATTCCAAAAAGTAAAACAAGATATAAATCAACATGTAGATGTGAATATCCATTCTTGTCGGGTCCTATGTCAGAGAAGAGAAGGGCTTTCTTCTTAGTCATATGTCTCCATCAATCCTCCTTCTTAACCCCATAGGGAATCAAGGCTTAAGGTTCTCTGGCTTTTAAACAAACATATGTCTTCACAGGTAAGGAAGAGGGTCAACTAATAATTTTGAGTCATTTTCTTAAAAAATCCCAGAAGTTTCACCTTGGCCAGACTCATTAAATAAAGAATGATACATTCTTATCTTCAACAAATTCCAAAGCAGTTCTTTGGGGAAGGAAGGGGAAGAAAAATAAAAATAAAAAACTATAGGTGGAACCAACATTTGGGCAAGAAGGAAAAGAGATATTTGAACTTAAATGAAACATTTCCAGGAGCAAGAGCACAGGCACAACTTCTCATCCTCTTCTTGCTCTTCAGTCAGGTACGGTGATCCAGATGGGACACCTGCTTCCCAGTGAGTCGACTCTAGCCATGGGCTTCTGTCCTCTGAATAAGAGTATGTCCTCCTAGTCTCTGTCTGTTGAGGTGATCCTCTCATTTCATTGTGAGCACCTTCATAGGGTGGAACAGGAAGCATTTTATCTCCTTGACTGTATCTGAGTTGGCGACCAGTGAGTTGACTTACGTGAGCTTGCATTCCAAAAGAAAGGCAAAATAGCCTGAAGATAATTTCATGCTCATTGGGGGATTTTTTGGTTCCCTACAAACTCTTCCCAAACCAAATACCTGATGCTGACTAACTTGCTTTGGGGACACATTTATTGTAGACAAATTTTTGATGGCATTTGATTGTGACTTCTTAGATTAGCAAGGTTGCTTGGCAACACAGCAGCATTCCTAGACTTTTTCATCTTTACTTACCTAAATTCAAATTTCAAACTTTCAGAAAGAGTACAGATGGTTTCAAGATTTAGCATTTTATATTTGTAAGGAAAAAATATATTTGATTCAAATTTATTCTCCTAGCACAAGAAATTCTAACTTTTTGCACTAAGTATATTCCATTTATGTCTATGTTAAATGTCCTTGCCATTTCCTTCAGTCTCCATCCCAGCTGTTCTGATCACTACCCACACTCAAAGACTCTTTCCTCAAATGCACTTTTAGTCATAATTTCAGCTCCGGAAAGGAATGTGCAATGATCCAAGTAATGTCCCCAGCCTAATACCATAGTGTGATGAAAAAAATGAAAGAGAGAAAGAAAGAAAGACTGAAAGAAGGAGGGAGGCAGTGAGGGAGGCAAGAAGGAAGGAAGGAAAGAAGGAAAGAAAGAAGGAAGAGGAAAGGAAAAGGAGGAGAAAGTCTACATCTAAACTTCCATTCAGAGTTACCATAGCCTTGTAGTATAGCTTGAAGTCTGGTAAAGTGATGTCTCCCAATTTGTTCTTATTGCTTAAGGTTGATTTGGCTATTCAGGATCTTTTCCGGTTCCATAGGAAGCTGCTACCTAATCTTTGACAAAGCAGGCAAAAACATACACTGGGGAAAAGAATTCCTATTCAATAAATGGTGCTGGAAAAATTGGATAGCCACATGTAGAAGACTGAAACACGATCTGCACCTCTAACCACTCACAAAAATCAGTTTGTAATGGATAACAGACTTAAACCTAAGGCATGAAACTACAGGAATTCTAGAAAATGTTGGAAAAACTCTTATAAATATCAGGTTAGGCAAAGAATTAAGAAGACCCCAAAGGCAGTCACAGCAGCAACTAAAATTAACAAATGGGACTTGATTGAATTAAAAAGCTTCTTCACAGCCAAGGAAACAATCAATAGAGTGAATAGACAACCCACAGAATGGGAGAAAATATCTGCATGCTACATACATTCTATCCAGGCTGATAATGAGAATCTATAAAGAGCTCAAACAAATCAGCAAGAAAAAAATCAAACCACCCTATAAAAATGTGGGCAGAAGATATGAACAGAAGTTTTTCAAAAGAAGATCGATTAATGGCCAATAAACATATGAAAAATGTTCAAAGTCTCTAATCATTAGGGAAATGCAAATCAAAACCTCAATTAGATATCAACTAATCCCAGTAAAAATGGCTTTTATCAAAAAGTCTCAAAATAACAGATGCTGGCATGGATGTGGAGAGAAGAGAACACTTATACACTGCTGGTGAGACTGAAAACTAATACAACCTCCATGGAAAGTAGTATGGAGATACCTCACAGAACTAAAAGTAGACCTACTATTTGATCCAGCAATCCCACTCTTGGGTATTCACCCAAAGGAAAAAAGTCATTTTGTCAAAGAGATACATATAGCCAAATGTTTATTGCAGCACAATTCACAATGGCAGAGATGTGAAATAAACCTAAGATCCCATCAATTCATGAGTGGATTAACAAATGTGTTATATGTATACTATGGAGTACTACTCAGCCACAAAAAATGATGAACTAATAACTTTTGTGACAACCTGAATGGAACTGGAGACCATTCTTCTAAGTGGAGTATCACAAGCATGGGAAAACAAATATCACACATACTCTCTATTAAATTGGAACTAATCAATCAACACCCATGTGCACATATGGTAAAACTCAACAGAAACAAAGTGGAAGGGAGGGGAGAAGGAGGGATGGATAAATTGACATCTAACAGGTACAGTGCACACTATCTGGGGGATGGGCACACTTACAACTTTGATTTAAACTTCACAAAAGCAAATCATGTAACCAAAACATCTGTACTCCTGTAATATTCTGAAATAATAAATAAGTCTTGTCTTATAAACACTAATTCTATATTGTTTAAAATATATAAATATAGAATTGTTGAGACTTCTTGGTGAATTGACACCTGTATCATTATTAAAGCTTCCTTTTTGTTTCCAAAAAATGAAAATAAAATTAAAAGAAAAACTTCCATTGAAGGAATTCCCTTCTTTTATGTGACAAATACTATTTTCAAAAGGATTCATATAAACAGCAGATATCTCTAAGATTCAAACACAATGTAATAAGAGTGGACATTTCTTCACAATTTAGTATGTCAACAAGATTTTGCAAGGAATTTCCAACAAAGATATTTATCACAGTATTGTTTACTAATTCAAGTTATTTAAAACATTCAAAAATAATTGATTAACATATCAGTATATCTATATACTATTACATATTATTATAATACAACATATTAGTAATATTCACATCCTGTATGGACATTAACATTGATATTGTGAATTATTTAATGAAAAGTAAAGATATTGCCAGTAGGTTATTAAATACAAAAACTGGTTATAAAAAGTGCATGTAGAATAGGACTCCATTTTGGGGTGAAATATGAGGATGTGTATGTGTATGTGTGTGTGTGTGTTAGAAGCAACAAAGTTTAAAAAATGGTATGATTATGGGTGTTTTTTATTTTATTGTTTTCCTAAATTTTCTACAATACATACACACTAATTTTGCAACATGAAAAATAATCCAGTTCAAGATGCTTTTATAAATGTGAAGCAGGGAAAGTTCATTATCAGTTTCATACTATGATATTATTAAAGGATTATACCTCATTGCCTATCCTATCCTTCTGCGCTTTTTTTTTTTTTTTTGTGATGCTAAGGTTGCAACTCTGCAAATAATCTTGCTCCTTTCCAACTGGTTTCCTGTTACAGTCCACCAACAGGCACACGAGAGGGACACTGAAAGGCAGGAATGGGTGTGGAGGAGCACGCTCTCCCCATTTGCTTGTTGTTTCTGTGAGTTTCATCCCAGCAGTGGCCTGACCCCAAGCAGCAGCAGGTCCTTCCCCTCACCAGCTTCCTTCAGCACTCCCAGAGCGGAGCCTCGCCACACCCCACTGGTAGTACTAGCACAAAGCAGGCAGTATCCTTTCTTCAGAGATCTGATTCCCAGCTCCCATCTCCATTTACTGAGTCACCTCTAAAACTGCCAAATCCGAGAGAGGATCAGAGCAAGAAAAGGCTCTGCAGCAAGTCCAGGAGCAGTGCCAGCTCCCCTTCCCCTTGCAGATCCACAGCAGCAGCTCCCATGATCCCAAGTGTCCGTGGTGGACAGGAGCACCGCATGGGGCCTCTGGCAAGCTCAGTGGGTGGGAAGATCACAGTGCACACCCCCAGGGTTTGATAGCAAATCTATATTCTTTTTTAATCCTTGTGGAGGCTGAATCTCTCACCATAAGACATCACGATGACCATGCAAGCAGAACTGCCCCTCATGAACTGTGGGTGTTATGTTGCCCACCTTGTTATAAATTTGGACAAGCAATTAATCATCAAGTGGACATGCTTTTAAGGATGCACATGAGAAGGTGGCTCAATGCATTCATTCGTCCTTCAATGTCCTCCTTTGACATCTGCACCGTCTTCATTGTCTTCTCTCATTCAATCCAAGGGAGTTCCTTATGACCCAGGAAGTAAACCTTGAGTTTGCTTTACGGATTCTAAGATCCCAAGGACGGAATGTGTCCACAGGAACCAAAAGTTTAATCAAACTGCAGGTTAGAACAGTTGCCTGGACACTTAGGGCTTCTAATCGCACTGAAGGAGGTTGCTGTGTGGACTGGGGTGATTTATACTGATTATCAAAGGTGACTGAGTAGCTTTGAAATAGTGAGAGAGGAAGGGAGCACACTGCTGGGTTCTCTAAGGACTTATTAATACTTCCATGTCCAATAATAAGTGGCAGTAGAAAACTACAGCAGCCAGAAACAGACAGGATACTGAGGATTCAGGTCCTTCAGAAATGAAAATTTAGATCAACCCAGCAGTAAAGAAACCCCATCAGCTGAGGACAAAGGGAACATGGAATGGGTATAGAGGAAGAAAGTTACAAATGTTAATCATGACCTCATGATTAGTTTCAGAAATAAGGATGACAGCAGCTATGCATGCTTTCCTCCTCTCTTGTTGCCCTGTATATATTTACATTAATACATATTTGCTAACTTCTTTCATTTCTTTTCTCTTTTCCTCTTATTTTACATAAGATGCATAAGACGATGCTCTTTTGCAATTTAGACATCATATTACAAATCTCCAGGTGGAACTGTGACAGGATTTGAGGAGAATCAACATTACCCAGAAGTGGACAATGTGACTCTTTCTGGAAATGGTTACTACCATTGGGACTCTGTGTCTCCCTCTTTCCAGAGAGAGGAGAGCAAAGGATAGTTGCATCAGCTTTCTAGGCAATAACAGAGCTCTTGTTTTGTGAGAGTTCAGCAATGTGTAGAAGGGTGTGTATAGATGCAGAATAGAGGAAGGGTGGGCTATGCCAGTTTATTAAACTATTTTTTTTTTCTCAACTCCAAACTCTTCCTAGTATCCTCAGCTGAGACTTTACAATGCACATTTCCCCTTTGCCAGATTGTATCTCTCTAGGTTCTGTCAGCAGGAGACACTAGAGGGAGAATGGAAGGCAGGAGGAGGGAGGAAGGACAGGCTCCAGCCCATTGGCTTACTGTTCCTTCAGCGTCTCCCTAGCCATGGCGCCTTTCCCTGGCGGGGCAGCAGAAAACTCTCAAGAGACAAATGGGCAAGAGGAGCAGACTCCTGCCCTGAGCAGCCTGGGCTCAGCTCTGGGGGCCCCGCCTTCACCTTCCAGTGTCTGGGCTCCCAGAACCCACCCTGCTCCTTCCTGGTTTCTCTCTCCCCTGCTGTTGTAGCCACTTCCCGAGGCTAATTTCTCTCTTCCCTTAATGTTCCTTTTTTATCTCTTTAGTTATGCCCCATAGGAAATTCTTTCTGTTATGGCAATTAGTGTGTTTTTTTATTTTCTGATTGGACTCTGACTGATACAAGGACTTATCGCAAAGGCCAGAGGCTGTATTTGACACACAGTGTTTTCACGGAATCCTCATAAGACCCTGTCAGGTCTATATTGTGTGTGCACCTGTGTGCATATATCAATATATGTAAAATATATTTAAAATTTGCATATATATAAAAAATCCATGGGATATCATGTATCCAATATTTTATATATATATGTGTGTGTGTGTGTTGGAGTGTGTGTGTATAATATATTAATATATGTAAAATTGGTATATATATAAAAAATCCACTGTATTGGATATTATATATCCAATAATATATATTTGTACGTGTGTGTGTGTGTATATATATATATATATATAAAAAATACAGTATATTGGGGCTGAGGAAACTGAATTTAAGCTTTTGTTCCTCTTACCGTACCCACAGTGACAAAGGAAATCAATGTCAGAACCTACATTTGAACCCGGATCAGACTAACCCAAAAGCCTATCAACTGATAAATGGATAAACAAATGTGGTCTGTCCATATAATATTCTATGTACAGTAACAAAAAATAACGAAGTATTTATACGTGCTCCAACATGAATAAATCTTGAAATTTTTATGTGAAAGAAACCAGACACAAAAAGCAACATATTGTATGATTTCATTTATGTGACATGTCCAGAATAGGCAAGTCTATAGAGACAAAAAACAGATTCGTGTTTGCCAAGGGCATGAGAAAGTAGAAATGGGAAGTGACTGCTAATGAGCATGAGGTTTCTTTGAGGAGTGATGAAAATCTTCTAATACCAGATAGTGGTGATGGTGGCAAAACTCTGTGAATATACCGAAAACTGCTGAATTTTACATTTTAAAAGGGTAGATTTTATGGTATATAAATTTTATGTTAATAAAAAGTTCCAAAAATTGTAATTAAAATCAAATAATGAAATATGGAGATGATTGGCTTCTTAGATTTTACTCCGGGAAAATAGGTATTTTATCTTTGTTAACAAGCCTAAAATCAGTTCAGAGAATGGTCTAGATTTTGTACATAAACCACTATTTTGTCTATGTATGCTTGTATTTTTCTCAGAAGGCTGTCACACAGATAGCACTTTAATTTTTTTTTATTTCAGCATATTATGGTGGTACAAAAGTTTAGGTTACATATATTGCCCTTGCACTCCCCAAGCCAGGCAGAGCTTTAAGCTTCAAGCGTGTCCATCCTCAGATGGTGCGCATCGCACTTATGTACGTATACACCCATCCCATCCCCCCTCTTAATTTTCCATGGTACTGCCATGTTGATGTCTGATACCTTGCAAAGAAGAGTGGCTATGCTCCTGGACTAAACAAAGGGAGGAGGTGGTGCATTTCACAGAAGAGGAATGAGTGGGTAATAGCATTTAAAACATGCTCAATTGCACTAAGAAATGGAGAGATATTCCACATTCATAGATAAGAAGACTCAATATTGTCAAGATATAAGTTCTTCCTCAATTGATTTATGTATTCAACGCATTCTCAATCAAAATTCCAGAAAGTTAGTTTGTGGATATTGACAAATTAAACTAAAAAATTAATATGTAAAGGCAAAAGACCCAAAATAGCCAATTCCATATTGAAGAGGAGGAACAAAATAGGAGGACTGACACTACCCGACTTCCACACTTACTATAACATAACGCTACAGTAATCGAGATGGTGTGATATTGGCCAAAGGACAGACAAATATTATTACATTAATGGAACAGAATAGAGAGGCAAGACATAGACCTGCATAAATACAGTTAACTGATATTTGACAAAGGAGCAAAGGCATTACAATGGAGCAAACATAGTTTTTTCAACGAATGGTGCTGGAACAACTGGACATCCACATACAAAAACGTAAATCAAGACAGAACTTACTTGCAAATAGATGGAAAAATATACCATGCTCGTGGATCGGAAGAATCAACATTGTTAAAATGTCTATACTACCCAAAGTGATCTACAGATTCAATGCAATCCCTATTAAATTACCAACATCATTCTTCACAGATGTAGAGAAAATAATTATACGCTTTGTATGGAACCAGAGAAGACCCCGTATAGCAAAAGCAATTTTAAGCAATAAAAACAAAATGGGAGGTATTAATTTGCCAGACCTCAAACTATACTACAAGGCCGTGGTTCTTAAAACAGCCTGGTACTGGCACAAGTACAGGGACACAGACCAGTGGAACACAACAGACAATCCAAATATAGAACCATCCTCATATAGTCACCTAATTTTTGACAAAGCAGGAAAGAATATACTCTGGGGACAAGAATCCCTATTCAATAAATGGTGCTGGGAGAATTGGTTAGCCACTTGTAGAAGACTGAAACAGGACCCACAGCTTTCACCTCTCACAAAAATCAAATCACGGTGGATAACAGACTTAAACCTTAGGCGTGATACAATCAGAATTCTAGAAGAAAATGTAGGAAAGACTCTTACAGACATTGGCCTAGGCAAAGAATTTATGAAGAAGACCCCCAAGGCAATCACAGCAGCAACAAAAATTAATGAATGGGACATGATTAAATTAAAAAGCTTCTGCACAGCCAAAGAAACAGTCCAGAGAATAAACAGACCACCTACAGAATGGGAAAAAATTTTTGCATACTACACATCAGATAAAGGACTGATAACAAGAATCTATTTAGAACTCAGGAAAATCAGCAAGAAAAAATCAAGCAACCCTATCAAAAAGTGGGCAAATGACATGAATAGAAACTTCTCGAAAGAAGATATAAGAATGGCTAACAAACATATGAAAAAATGCTCAACATCCCTAATCATCAGAGAAATGCAAATCAAAACCACAATGAGATATCACTTAACCCCAGTGAGAATGGCCTTTATCAAAAAAACCCAAAACAACACATGTTGGCATGGGTGTGGAGAGACAGGAACACTCCTACACTGCTGGTGGGACTGCAAACTAGTGCAACCCCTGTGGAAAGCATTATGGAGGTATCTTAAACAGAATCAAGTAGACCTGCCATTTGACCCAGCAATCCCATTACTGGGCATATACCCAAAGGAAAAAAGGTCATTCTTTAACAAAGACACATGTACCCAAATGTTTATAGCAGCACAATTCACAATAGCAAAGATGTGGAAGCAACCCAAATGCCCATCAATACATGATTGGATTAGCAAGCTGTGGTATATGTATACCATGGAATATTACTCAGCTATAAGGAATGATGAAGATACGACATCTCTATGGTTCTCCTGGAGAGAATTGGAACCCATTATATTAAGTGAAGTATCCCAAGAATGGAAAAACAAGCATCACATGTACTCACCAGAAAATTGGTTCCCCTGATCATCACCTAAATACACATCTGGGAACAACACCAATTGGATGTCAGACTGAGGTGGGGGGCGGGGGAGGGGATGGGGGTATGCCTACACAATGAGTGCATTGTGCACCGTTTGGGGAGTGGTAACACTTGAAGGTGCTGACTCGGGAAGGGGGGGTGGGGAAGGGAGGGATATATACCTACATGATGGGTGCAATGCGCACGACCTGGGGAACAGACACGTCTGGAGCTCTGGCTTGGGGGGAAAGGCGGAACAGGAGCAACGTATGTAACCTGAAATTCTGTATCCCCCATAACAAGATGAAATAAAATAAAAAAATAAAAAAAAAAATAAAAAAAAAAGACAGAACTTACAGCCTTCACAAAAATTAATTCAATATGGATCATCAATCCATATTGTACAAATGCAAAACTATAAAACTCCTAGAATATAGCAGAGGAGAAAACCTAGATGATCTCAGATATAGCAATGACTTTTTAGACACAACACCAAAGGCATGAACTATGAAAAAATAATTAATAAGCTGAACTTCATTAAAATTGAAAACTTCTGCTCTGTGAAAGGGAATGTCAAGAGAATGAGAAGATAAACCACAGACTGAGACAAAATATTTACAAGGATTATTATCCAGAATATACAAAGAACTCTTAAAACTCAACAATAAGAAAACCAACAAATTGATTAAAATATGGAAAAAGACCTGAAGAGACATCTTGCTAAAGAAAATATACAGATGGAAGTAAGCATAGGAAAGGGTGTTTAACATCTCATGTCAGTAGGGAATTGTGAATTCAAACAACAACAAAATACTGCTACATACCCAGTAGAACAGCTAAAATCCAAAACACTGACATCACCAGCTGCTGGCAAGGATGTGGAGTAACGGGGACTCTCTGTCATTGCTAGTGGGAATGCAAAATGATACAGGCACTTTGGAAGACAGTTTGGCAGTTTCTTACAAAACTAAACATTCTCTTACCACACAATTGTGCAGTTGAGCTCTATGGTATTTACCCAAATGAATCAAAAACATGTCCACACAAAAATCTGCATATGGATATTTACAGCAATTTATTCGTAATTTTCAACACTTGGAAGCAACCAAAATGCCCTTCAGTAGGTGAATAGGTAAATGTGGTACATTTGAACAGCGGAATACCATGCAGAGCTAAAGAGAAATGAGTTATAAAAAGACAGGGAAGAAGTTTTAAATGTATACTATTAAGTGAAAGAAGTCAATCCGAAAAGGCTGCATGATATATGAGTCCAATTATAGGATATTCTAGAAAAGGCAAAACTGTGGATACAGTAAAATGATTCATGGTTTCCCGGGGCCAGGGTGAAGGAAGAGAAGAATGATCAGAGCACAGATTTTTAGGGCAGCGAAACTGTTCTGTATGATGTGACAATGCTGGATACGTGTCATTATATATTTGTCCAAACCCATAGAACGTCGGACACTGAGAGTGAACTCTAATGTGAACTGTGGGCTTTGGGTGCTAATGATGTCTCAGTGCAGGTTCACCAGTCATAGCAAACATAACTCTCTGGTGTGGGATATCCATGGTTGGGGGGCTGTGCCTTTGTGGAGCAAGAGAGCCTATGCAAATACTCTGTGTTTTCCACTCAATTTGGCTATAAACCTAAAATTGCTTTTTAAAATAAAGGTAATTTATTATTAAAGATTGTCCTTTTTTATATTTTATACTTCTATGAGTAGTTTCAGCGTGTGAAAAATGAGAGGTGTGTTTTACAATAAAAAAAGTTACTACCATTCTATATCTATGATGTTAAAACAGTGTGATACGTATGAGGTTTTAATTTTATTCATTTATAAAATTCATTATACATCTTTAATTAAGAACCTATTATTCTCCAAACATTTTGCCAGGTGCTATAAAAAAACAAGGGTGAGCAAAATATCATGTCTATTTCCCTAGATCTTGGACTCAGTTGGAGCAATGGTCATATGAACTGAGAATGGTGATAAAATGTGATGAAGTGGCCGCAATAAAAGCAAACAAAAACGTTTGTCTCATTTATACCTTCTCACTTTTTCATTTCCCTTGATATAATCAACTACAATGATGTATTTAAACGTTATGATGTATTGTATGCCTTTAATTATACAATTAAAGAATTATGTATTATATTTAAAAACATTAATATACTTAATACATTATATTTGATAGTATAATTATAAATGTCTAATTACCTTTTTTTATATGGGAAAAGCTTTTAAGAAAATGCTTTGTGGATTTTTCTCCTCTCCATTTTTCTTTTATTTCTCCCTTACCTCAGTGTCAGAATTAGAGTGGCAAGTGAGGTATTAAAAAAATTTTAAATAGAAATAACAACAATAACAAAAAAGGAAAGGAAAGAAAGTCAGAAACACAGCATTAACAAAATGCATATTTAACCAAGTCTGGGAGATCAAGCCAGACAGCACTTGGTAAATACTCTTTGGAGACAGTAATGCTCAAAGGCTGTGTTTGCTGTTGTGCTTGACGTTTGCTTTGC
Organism: Eulemur rufifrons; assembly: GCF_041146395.1. Classification (NCBI taxonomy): domain Eukaryota; kingdom Metazoa; phylum Chordata; class Mammalia; order Primates; family Lemuridae; genus Eulemur; species Eulemur rufifrons. Next base: position 220,000,741 of record NC_090989.1, on the reverse strand, counting down.
CTGTGATCTAAGACACCAGATGACCAGTAATCTCACTTGCCCTTTCTTTTCCTGCTCTCTGTGGGCTTTGCACACACCTCCTTCCCCTGCAACCTTGCCTGCCCCTGGCCATCGCCCAGCTCACTGTTCTTCCATAGATGTCTGGGATGGTTAGGATTCAGCAGGTCACACCTTAGCCTGTCAGGACCTGGCGGCGCCTCCTGTGCCCAGCATTAGTCCATCGCTTCATTTCACCTCCAAAGAGCCCAGCGACAAGTCTGCCTTATTAGACACAGAGCTCAGTGAGCCCAAGGCAGCCAGCAGTTTCCTGTTTGGTTTCCTGTCACATCTCCTTATGTTTTGGCAGCCTGAGACATCCACAGTCCTTATTAACCTCCGCGAGGGCCAAACCAAGGAAGGGGAATGGCTGGGGTAGATGACTTCACGCAAGGGCTGTGAGATTTAGTCTGCTCAAGGTCAGCATTTGTAAACCGCGTATCTTTGGGCCCAAATTCACGATAATGTTTTTAAATTTTAGTTTAATTGAAATCCTCAATTTTTTACTAAAGCTATGCAAGTGAAGGGAAACCATACATAGCCCTTATGTTTAAAAGTTATGATTTAACTTATCCTACATCATTTGATTTGACCTTCACAACAACCCTGCAAGATAGACCGGTAGATATTTCTCTCAATCCATTGAATTCCAATTATTTGTTTAACAAACTTTTTTGAGAATCTATTCTGTATCTAGCACTGTACTGGGAGCAGAGCTACAAAGACTAATACATATTGTTCTTACTCTCTGTGGACTTCCGGTCTTACGGGAGAAGCACAGAATTAGACAAATACTGTCTGTACACAGTAAATGCAATGACAGAGATAAGCAACGAGCCCAGGAAGCTGGGATAAGAGGGAACATGTAGGGATGGATGCTCAGAGGAGGTGATGCCTGAGCTGCAACTTGGACAATTAAGATTTTGCCAGGAAAACAAAAGACAAAAGACTCTGACATATTTTGCCCCTATTTAGTACTTCCATATGCCCTAGCAGATTCTCATTCATAATTATTGCCTCTTTTTAGATGTTTCAATCCAAGTTTAATGAACTTTTAAAGGCGGGGCAGTCAATTGGCAAATAACTGGCAGAAACGGGACAAAACAAACTCATTCTATCTGACTCATATTTAGTGTTGTTTTCAGAGTCAATATTATTTCCTGAGGAGGAACTAACTCTGTTTTAAAGAAAAGCATTGAAGATGGAGAAGAAATGAAGTACAAATTGAGATAACTTTAACCTAATATTCTTCCAGAGAACAAAAATAGACAAGATTTTCCTATTATATTTTAAATTAGGCTTTTGATGTGTTGAATGTTTTGTGATTTTTGCGAAGCACAGGCTACCCGTTGAATTTTACTAAATAAAAACCGTGCTCAATTTACAGTTAAATTCCACATTGAAGAACATTTTTTTCATGGATCATTAGAGAACTTTAAAGCATGCTCCTATCTAGCCAAAGAAAGTGTTTTAAAATCATTCCATTGAATAATTATAGGAAGTAAAACAGGTAAAAGAATATGAATGAATTCTTCTTGTAGATTTTTCTGGAGAAACAGGAAAGATCACTAAGAAAGATTACTGATTACTCATTGGAAAACCATGAGACTAGAATGTCAGCTCTACCAAGGTTTGCTGTGTGGCTCTGGATACACACTTCACTTTTGCAGAGTGAGCTCTTCAGTCTTCTTTTTCTTTTTCTTTTCTTTTTTTTTTTTTTTTTTGAGACAGAGTCTCGCTCTGTTGCCCGGGCTAGAGTGAGTGCCGTGGCGTCAGTCTAGCTCACAGCAACCTCAAACTCCTGGGCTTAAGCGATCCTACTGCCTCAGCCTCCCGAGTAGCTGGGACTACAGGCATGCGCCACCATGCCCGGCTAATTTTTTGTATATATATATTTTAGTTGTCCATATAATTTCTTTCTATTTTTAGTAGAGACGGGGTCTCACTCTTGCTCAGGCTGGTCTCGAACTCCTGACCTCGAGCGATCCACCCGCCTCGGCCTCCCAGAGTGCTAGGATTACAGGCGTGAGCCACCGCGCCCAGCCCAGTCTTCTTTTTCTAACAGAGGTAATGGTCACTATTGTATTCTAATTTGCAAGATTTCAGTGGATCAATTAAATGATGTACAAGAAGTAATTTGAAACATGAAATATGATCCATAATAAGGACTGAAAAGAATGCTGCATTCATTATTGTCCATTAAATATCTTGTGTGAATTAATAAAGAAGAACATTTTTATTAGCAGATATTAGAGGGAAAGAAATTATATAGACAGCTCAGGAAAACCTCAAGTTTTCTTTTAGGTAGATTATAATAGCTCTTGCTCTGTTGCCTGAAATTTATTTTAAATACTTCAGCACGGATGGTATGATGCAGGGATGTAGGCATACCTTGGAGATATTGGTTCCTGACCATCTCAATAAAGTGAATAATGCAATACAATGAGTTAATAAAATTTGTTGTTCCTCAGTGCAAATAAAACTTATGTTTACACCATATTGTAGTCTATTAAATGTGAAATTGCATTATGTCTACAAAAACAATATACTAATATGTACCTTTAAAATATTTTATTGTTAAAAAATGCTAAGGGTCATCAGAACTTTGAGTCATAACCATTTTGCTGGTGGAAGGTCTTGCCTCAGTGTTGATGGATGCGGACTAATCAGGGTGGTGGTTGCTGAAGGTTGGGATTCCTGTGACAATTTCTTAAAATAAGACAACAATGAGCTTTGCCACATGGACTGACATTCCTTTTCATGAAAGATTTCACAGTAACATGAAGTGCTGTTTGATAGCATTTTACCTACAGCAGAACTTCTTTCAAAATTGAAGTCAATCCTCTCTAGCCTGCTGCTGCTTTGTCAACTAAGTTTATGTGATATTCTAAATCCTGTTTTGTCATTTCAACAATCTGCACAGCATCTTCACAACGAATAGATTCCATCTCCTGAAACCACTTTCTTTATTTATATATAAGAAACAACTCCTAATCCATTAAAGTTTTATCATAAATTTACAGTAGTTTATTCACATCTTCAGGCTCAACTTTTAATTCTGATTTTCTTGCTATTTCCGCCATATATGCTGTTACTTCCTCCACTAAAGTCTTGAACCCCTCAAAGTCATCCATGAGGGTTGGAATGAACTTCTTCCAAACTCTTGTTACTGTTGATATTTTCACCTCCTTCCATGAATCACAAATGTACTTAATGGAGTCTAGAATGGTGAATCCTTTCCAGAAGTTTTTAAATTTCTGGAAGATTATTTTCAAGATCTATCAGAGCAATCTATTGCAGCTATATAATTTTGTGAAATGTATTTCTAAAATACTAAGACTCAAAAGTTGAAATTACTCTGTGATTCATGGGCTGCACAGTTGCTGTTGTGGTAGAAGGCATAATGATAACACTAAGCTCCCTATACATCTCCATCAGAGCTCTTGGGTGACCAAGTATATCTAGTTTTGTGTAGCACAGTACGGTAACAACTTTTAATGAGTTATAAATTATAGGAAAATAGAAAGTGTAGCATTTTTAATAAGGAATTTCATTAATTCCCATTTATAATTAATAAAGTTTCCTCAAAAAATAAAATTAGAATACAATTTCTCATTATATATTTTTTACATAACATCTTTAATAATATGTTGTAATGTTATACACTAGCTTTTCTAAATTTTCTATAGTTTAGAAAAAGCTTGCTGAGCATAAGTTTTTAAATCAATAAAAATTGATAGGATTTACTGAATATGTTCAAAAATGTATTTAATGACAATTGGTCACAGATTTACTTTTTTATTTTTTTTATTCTATTCCCACTCTTCCTGTCTCCAACCTAATGATAAATATAGAATCAAGTGCAAGAAAGGCTTAATGCCATTATGAAACTTGAGTTGCTCTCTTTTTGGTGCTGAAATTCTTCCTTGTAGAAAGTCAAAAACATTCATTCTAATGGGCCAAAGCCACTGACTGATTAGCCCTCTTTTTTCCATCCGCGAGACAATGGCCCAATTTATTTTTGTAACATTTATTTTCTTTGTACCCAACATCTTTAGGTTTAAATTTAGGATTAATTTCTTAATCTCCATGTTGTAGTACTTAGCATCTCTCTCATTAGTCTAATTTGAGTTAATTAGAATCTGCAGTTAGTTCTCAACCTGTGTTACAGTAGAACAATTGAAAAGATAGGCACAGACACAATTATGCCATTTTATTGTCTGGAGTAGACAGAGAGCCAGTGGGGCTTCCCTTGTTAGGTTAACATCTACCTGACTTCAAAATGCTCCAGGGATACAAATGGCAATGGGAGCCAATGGGGACTGCAAGTTCCAGCCCTCTTTCCCTGGCCTCCTTACAAACTGGTTGATTCAAAGGTGATAGAAGAAGAGAAATGTTCTACATGTCAAAATGACAAAGTCTATTACATGATTTACAAAATGAGTAGCATGTGTGATAGTTGTGAGTGGATTCATTTTTTTACGTTTAAAATAAATTCCCTTTTTGTCATGTTTTTTTTAAAAAAATCTGTTTCAAATCAATGTAGATGAAGTGTGTGCCTGAATAATCTCTTTTGAAGATGATAATGGTGTGATAAATATGAGAATTAAATAAATATAAAACCTGTGAATCTATTGCATTCAAAACCTTGACCAATATGGAAGTTGTGGTATGGTTTGATACCCTAAAAGGAAACTTTGATTTTGACTATAGATTTGGGAAGCCAATTTTTGTTATAAAGGAAACATGTTACATTTTTAAAAATGTATGTGATTTAGGCCTGGTCTGAATTTCAATGCACAATTATATTAACTATAAAAACACCAAAAGAGGCATAATATTTAACATAAAGAAATATACATGCTATTTACTGTATTCAAGTGAACTATAATGGGATATATAAACCTCCAATTTAATGATTTAAAATTAGTAATTGTTAAGAATATAATCAATGTGAATGAGTCATTAATGTCTAGCAAATAGAAGTTTCTTAAACACATAGGTAGCAATAATACTCATTGTATATGAAGAAAGATTTTAAAACCCATTCCTTAAAAATATATTCTAATTAAAAATCACTGGGAGCCATTAGAACATGAATAAATGTAAGACAAATGAATTTAAGGTACCAAGATCAGGGGTAGGAAATAAAACAAATGTCAGCTATTTAAGAAATCTACGTTGAATAAGAAACTACTAATACTCTTCCAAAAGGGATATTAAGGAATTATCTTAAAGATACTCTCCTCAGAGCCCTCGAGATTCACAACAGCACTAGCTAAGTTGTTTTCCCTTATCTTTAAATAAAATATATAGCATGAACACATTGTTCATTATTAACCAAAACTAGCTATTAATTGACTATAATGCAAAGTTGCTTCTCAAAAGTAGCTATTACTTTCAGGAACAGTTTTAAGGGAGTTTTTTTTTTTCATAGTCTCCATAGATAAGTTAAACAGAAGTAATAATTATAAAAAGTAATTTAGATTTGGGGACACTACATTGCCATTAATTTCTTGGCTCTTTTAAGACATAAATTAAATAATAAAACGTGATTAATTATTTTTTATTGGAAACCAAAATTCAATGAGACATATGGTTGGGTCTGTCTTAGCCTATAAATGTTACATTCATATTTAGTTGCAATGTTTATGTCTATGGGACTGTCTCACAAGTTATAGGAGTTATACTTTTATTTGCAAGGGGCAAATGTGATAATTATGAATTCTATAGCAATCCAAAAGGAAATTCAATATGTTTCTTGACGGTAAAATGAAGACAATACCTGCTTTACTTATCACCTAGTATTACTATGAGAACATTGATAAAATGTATGGGAAAGTTGGGAGAATAATAAAATCTTTGGCAAATATAAGTTGACACCAGAATTTTCACAGCATATCACTTAGAGTAATACACTTTACCTGGATGATTTTGGCAGAAAACATTATTTCGAGTTTTTTTTATAATACTGCATGTTGCAATATCATATGTTGATGAAAATATGGAGAGCTTGATAGCCTATATTGTGTCTTTGTGTCACTTAGAGAAAGAAGCCCCTTACTACAGAAAAAGGCAGTTCTTGCCAGGGCCAGGGCTTGGTGAGTATAGTACAAGCTGGATCTTTTAGTAAGGAGCCCTTGTATAATAAACAACCTTTACAACTGTACACTGTGGCCCTGCAAAGATGCTTGAATATTAGTCATGTTTTCACTAAAAAATTAACAAAATATGAGCTCTGAACACTTTACTAAGAATTAAAATGGTTTCACAAGTAAGGAGAAACTTATACCCTATGTGGTTAGATTAGTTGTGGCTATACAAAATCCTGATTTTTGGTAGGTTTTAATGAATATACTCAAAAATATATATAAGGATAACTGGCCACAGATTTTATAAATTGCCAAGATTGATTATTATTAATTGCTATTTACCATGTAGATCATTGTCATCCAATTGAAAATACAATGTAAGGCTCACACCTGCTCACACCTGTAATCTTACCATTTTGGGAGGACAAGGTGGGAGGATCACTTCAGGTCCGAAGTTCGAGACTTGCTTGAGCGATATAGCAAGACCCCATCTCTACAAAAAATAGAAAAATTAGCCAGGTGTGGTGACATGTGCCTGTAGCCCCAGCTACTTGCCAGGCTGGGTCAGGAGGACATCTTGAGCCTGGAAATTTAAGATTGCACTAAGCTACAATGATGCCACTGCAGTCCAGTCTGGGCAACAGTGAGACCCTGGGAAGGAAAGAAAGAAAAAGAAGAAAGAAAGAGAGAAAGAGAGAGAGAAGGAGAGGGAGGGAGGAAGGAAGAAAAGAAGGAAGGAGGGAGGAAGGAAGGGAATATAATTCATAGCCACACATGTAATTTCAAATTTTCTAGCAGCCATTTAAAAATATTAAAATAAGCATATTTTTAAAATTTCAGTAATATTTTATTTAATCCCACATATCCAAAATATTATTAATCCAACAAGTAAACAATATGAAAAACCTAATACTATTTCCCTTTTTTTCATAGCTAAGGTTTTATCTTATGTTTATCCAGTGTGTACCTTACACATAAAGCAAATCTCAATCCAAAGACCAAATTTTATGAGAGATACTTCATCTTTATTTATATTTCATAAAATTGAGTTGAGAAAGTTATTCCAAATATATTTAATATTTTTTAAAAGTTAAAATTAAAAAATCAGTTCTTCAGCCACACTTTTCATATTTCATGTGTTCAGTAGCTGCTCTAATGGACATCATGGTTAGATTGTATAGCTACTATAAAAACTTTCAAGGATATATTTATTAATTATCAGATGTGCTTTTGAATTTTTTAAAGGTATGTCACTCAAAACTATAGTAAACCTTTAAAAATTATATTCAGATAAAGAAGTTATTTATCAAATACAGAAAAGTCATATCTCAACAAAAATATATGCGTTAATATAAAACATTTTGTAGAGTAATTGATGATTACCTTGTTGAAATATTAGTTTCCTGTATTTGCTTATTAACTGACTCTGCCAACTGTCATCTTTTTGTCATAAAATGACTTTGATATCTGTAATAGTCACATTAATAATTTTCTGTTTAAAATATTAAGTCAAATGTCTTAGTAAAAAAATATATATATATCTTCTACACATCTAACTTGATTGAGCTTTGTATGTTTTTATTTCAAGGAAAGAAGAGGAAAACTCAGTTTATTTCTTTGATAGTAAGAGTGGCTTTTTTATGCAGAGGAAATATTTGGAGAAGAAAAGTTTGATCCTTTATATTATTTTTTTTAGTTTCAATTTGGGATATAAAATCATGAACACAATTCTAAATATTCACACCACCACTCACTCTCCTAGCCCCTGGAACAATAGAAGAGTCACAAAGATATACCAAGCATTAAAAAAAAATCAATGCTTATTACAAGTTATATTACACTATTTTCTCTACTTTTATATCCTGCTCTTATGTTCTGAAAAATGTTCACCCTTTAGAGATAAGCTGTATTATTTTGATGGGAGAAAAAACTTTGGAAATTTGTTCTACTATATTATCTCATATTAAATATTACTGTAGTCACCATTAAGTAAAAGGCAACATAGAATATATTACAATAACCTTTCCTCCCCAAGTTAATGGATACATATCATTCAAATTCTTTGTGTGGGTTTTCCTTAACTGAATTTAGTTTGTCTTATTTCATATATAAAATATATGTTAAATCCATGCACCTATTTCAAAAATTAAATATTTTCATCTTTCATGATTTATTCATTGAAATAACCCATATTTACATTTTCTAATATATCGTAAAGTAACTTCCCTGTGTTTGACACTCAGATGAGATTGAAAAAACTGATTTTTATAGCAGAAAATCATGTAAAATTATTTTCCTTAAAAATTGTATTGTTTTGAAAGTATGTACTGAAAAATTCAGACTATAAGCCTTTGTTGTCTGGATTCTGTACATACATTTTTCTACACAACAGTAGTGAGAAAGTGCTTAAAAATACTAAGGGCCAATTAATCATTAAAATTGCAACTCTTTCTTTACCAAATCTTTTCAGTTTGCAAAATCTGTACTGAACATTGTACAAACAATTTTGTGTTTGTATTTGATTCAGTATGAACTTGATTGATTTTTATGTGAATGACACAAACTGGTTCTAGGTTAGCAAACTGTTCTCTTTCCCATTGAAAATCCCAGAGTGCTCACGTAGTTCAATTCAGAGAAAGCAGATGTCTTGTTCTGTCTCTGTGCATGATGTCCACTGAATAGGGAGGCATGGTAATATTTATTTCAGCAGTGTCATTCATGCCACTATAAATATGCTGAACTGTCTGGGAACTCCATGAGAGACAGTGAATTGCAGTGACAAAGCAGTGTTCTAAGGAGAAAATGATGTGCAAATAGGAAAAGCAGGCAGTCTCATCTTTCTAAAAGAAAATAGCTTTTGCAAGACAAATCCCATTGCAGCAAGGCTGTTCATACACCTGACCATCTTTATATGGGCATTTTATTGTGTATAATGATGCCTGTAATAAGTAACACACTAGCTAAGTTGTAGGAAAACATTCTGTTTCACATATATTTACAGAACGGCAATAGTTACAGTGGGATTTGCATTCCAGAATCTACAAAGGGAGCTCGTCTTGATATTTCCTATAAGGCTATGAGCTAACTAAATCTGTTTCATATGTTTAGTGTTCCTACTGGAAAATGTGTTTTTTATAAATGTATAATGCCCTATTTAGCCACATAAATGTGAATATTTATTTATATGTATCAGGAAGGACTATGTCTATTCCTATTAAAATTTAAACATATTCTGGTTAAAGCACAATAATTCTTCACATTCTACTTGAAAAACACATTAACCCTTGTTCTTGTCTGAATATAAAGCTGATGAGAATTGTCCTTTGCATGTAAGGAAAGACCTTCATATTTCTACCACCGTAATAAATACAGGTCCACTTTGTCCCTTTACAATTATGTATAATTTTGAATTTTGAGCTCCAGAATATACTATGGGCAAGAACAGAGCTAGAACATGTCCTTGGAATTTTCTGGCACCTTCTTCAGTCTTCCCTAGACTACTTGGGTTTTATTTATTTATTTGTTTGTTTAACCTACATTGTAATTCATTTCTCATCTATTTTTTTTTTTTGCTGCAATAAACTGAGAATATTGGATGTTGAGTCCAAACAGGTGTCTTTTCCTCCCTCCTTTCCTGATTCCATCCCCATAAAAGCACACTTACTCCCACATTGTCAACTAAAGACCATAATGCATTCTGGCATCCCATCGTATCCTGCTGTAACCTTTCTGTTTCCCTCATCAGTAAAGTGGGCACATGGGGAGATGTATGTATTGCCTTGGTTCCTACAATATGTCCCATCGCAGAAGTATTAGCAATACCTTGGGACTCATTCAGAAATCCAAATTTTGGGGGCTCCTTCTAATCTACTAAATTAGAAACTCTGAGAATAAGAGTCAGCAATGTATAGTTGAACAATTTCTCCAGGTGATTGTGAGTTTAAGAGTCATTAGCATAGTGGAAGGCAATGCAGAATTGCCTAAAATCATGTAGCCAGAAGTAGAACCACCCTGGAACACATGTGCCCAGACTCTCAGCTCAGAGTTAATTGCCTGAGACCATACATTTGTGTGAACGTCAGGCTCCTCTTGCACATGTATATAAGGCTTATTTGGGTAACACTTGAAACAGAACTTCTCCAGGACTTGACTTAACTTGAAGAAAGAATGACAGCATAGTCATATTTTAATAATGTAATAAACAAATGAGACTATAAGGAGTAATGAATAATTTTCATTAAATATTTCTTGGCTTTGAAGATCAGATTGGCATTAATGGTTTATACTTAGTAATACTAAGCAATACTTAGGGAGTTTTTTAAAGAATAACTTTGATGTTATCTATGAATTTTAGCATCAAACTAATTTAACCCCAATGGTTAAACAATGACTTAGCACTTTGGGCATGGCCTTTCTCAATGATATGAAGGGAAAAGTTGTTCATGCCTAAGCACTTATTTCTTATTGGGACAATGGATTACTCTTAGTAATTTCCATTTCTAGAAACAGGCTTCTACAAATGGAAACATCTAAATGTCTAAAAGTGTTCAACAAAATCTTTGTGAAGCCAGCTTCAACATTTCTATTTGAGAAGTAAAAAGTTTCTTGTAGGACAATATTTATGTACTAAACTATACTGATGTGATCAGATGCTATTGTTACTTTTCTTCATCTTGGTTCAAAAAGTCTGAAGCACACCAGTGAAATGGTATTCAGCTCTCTTGGCATCTTCAGACATTGTAATGTACTCTGTTTTGTATTAGCCTACAATTTTGTACAAACATAAATGAACTGTGGGCACCATCATAATTGTTTTATTGTTTGCAGCCAATATTTACATTGTATTTCTCTACTGGGAGTACAACATCGTCCTCAATTTACTTTCTAGTAATTTCCATGTATTTTCATTTGATACATTTTTTAAAAGTTAACATGGTAGCCTCTCTGATCCTTAAAGATATTAAGAGAGCTAACAAACTCCATCATTTTGAAAAAAAAAAAGAATCACCTTTCCTTTAAAAGTCAGTATTTCACAAATGTTCACAGGGATAGCTTTCATGAATGTGAAGTTTTCAAAGGTGGCTGCCACTGGAAATGTTTCATTGCAATAAATAAATTTTTAAATACCCTGTATGAGAATGCAAATCTAAAGTCAAAAGTTGTTGAAAGAAGACAAGTTTTCCAGAGTAATTATGCTCAACAGGCTTGATTTCCCTACACTTCAGGTATCCCCATCCCCCACTATCTCCAGGGAGATTTGGTGCTAAATACAATGAAATTATCATCACTTTGGGGCTTTTTCTGCCAGACCTAATCCAGGTAAAACACATTTGTATGAAGCAGCCAAGCATATGACTTTAGTGTACTCATAATGGGATTCCTTTGGTCTATAAATTAATAGGCCCAGTGAGAGGGATTATGTAAATAAATAACCAAGAGAATGAAATGCAATGCAGAGAATGTAACTCTATCCCCCTGCACTGCAGAGCAAGAGACAGCAGGTGCCTGACACCAAGCTGAACCAAAGTGAAGTGCCTAAAAATGGAAACACAGTTACTTTAAATAGTCATGTTCCTACTGGGGACTTATTCTACATAGTCATATTAAACAACCTCCTCCAGTGCTACAGCCAGGGAGTTTTTAAATCATTCTGTATTTTGCTACCCAGACCTCCCTTGTAACAAACTGTAGGTTTCCAAACATTTTACGTGGTGATTAACCATGTAGTATGAACTGTCTTCATAACAAATTTTTGAACACCTGTTATGAACCTAGTACACCAAGGGTTTGTTTTCTGGCATCACCTCCTAGGGCAATGACAGGTGTTATTTACATATTTAATAATCATTTATTGAATACACCTACTTTAAACCACGTGCTATGTTAGTATCTGGGGATATGGTGCTAAAAAGACACAGTCCCGTCACAGGCAAGTGGATATGACAGATTCATGAACACCTATCATCCGATTGCAATGGGGAGCTACTGAGTAGGCTGTAGCATTTGTAGTGAGGTGTCAGCTAGGTTTGTGTTACACAAGGATTGGTCTGACTCTGTGGAGAAAAGATTAGAAGGGCCACGATTGGCAGGATACTTAGTGATCTATTCCAGCATTTTCTTGACCTTGTGAGTAATTCTAAAGCACAGTGCCTGGAACATGTAGATGTTCAGTAAATATCTGATGAAATATCATTTAAAATAATTTCCTCTTATACTGTACAGTCTAATATGAATATAAAGAAAACAATAGAAATCCTTCTAGAAAGAGAAATATTGTTCACTTTCTCTTAAGGCTAAAAAGCTTTAGTTAGGTAACTCAATCATATCAATAGTATACTGTCACCAACATTAAATTGGGATGGGGAGGGAGTTTTTAATGAATAACTTTTATCTTATCTACGAAATTTAGCATCAAAACGATGTAACCCCAACCTTTAAACAATGACCTAGCACTTTGGGCATGGCCTTTCTCAATGATACAAAGGTGAAAGTTTTTCCCCACTGAGCAGTTACCTCTTATCTTACATTACTACCTTTATGTAATCAGTCCTGCTCCCAACTTCTCCAAAATGCAGTGTCATTAACTTGGTGACTAATTGCAAAGATCTTTATCTGCAGATTTACTGCCCACATATCCAACATGTAAAAATCAAGCAACTATCTGAATCTTGACTTTGACATAGATCCCTTCTGGGGAAGCTGAAAGCTGCTTTACTCCAACTGCTTTTACCAAGGCAAGCTGATGAGTAATGACTTTATCTGCAACCCAGTGTTGGGATGAGGGTCTATTTATCTATTCATATGATATTTCATAGAGAAAATGGAAGTCAGTTATTCCTTAAATACTTTCAGGCAAAATAATTTAATTATTTTGTGGCAGAAAAATCCTATGCTCATTTTTAATTTGCTCTCTCTACGTATATAATTTGAGTCAGATCATTATCATCAGTGGCAAATCAGTAACATAAGGAGCAGCTTGAGAATATACAGTGCTACTGAATCTCGCAGGGCACAGCTTGACAGGCAGGCCCAGCTAGTCCACAGCATCATTTATGTGTTTATAGAGTTTATGACACATCCTTCATAAAATATCAGAAATAAAAAGAAAAATAAACAAGTTTCCCTTTTAGAATATTCTAGAAGTGCTATGCAATACATGCTAATCATTCTTTATGTTGTCACAATATCTGAGAATTATCATTGAAACAATAGGACATGGGAGCAAAATATTTAAAATGGTGTGAAATTTATATTTCCCCAGGGCATCCATTGCTGGGTCAGTTTGAAAGTAATGAAAACTGTTTCTCAGGCTTTTATTAATAATATCCATGGTGCTGCAAGGTCTCTGGCCCCCAGCAGGAAATCATCCATTATTTGGAGTAGGGTTACACATGGTCATGAATGAACATCTCTCTGCTTCCCTTTTATATTTTTTAAACAATTTATTGAGATGAAATTCACATAACGTAAATTAACCATTTTAAAGTGAGCAGTTCAGTGGCATTTAGAACATTCACAATATAGTGTAACCACCACCCTTATCTGATTTCAAAACATTTCCATCACCCCAAGTAACACTCCTTACCCTTTAAGCAGTTTCTCTCAATTCCCCCTCTCTACAGCCTGTGGTAACCACCGGTCTGCATTATGTCTCATCTGCTTCCCCTTTCTTGATCCATTCTTTTTAGCGAAGGTTCTTACCAAAACTTTTGGTGTCCATAGTAAAGACATCTGATAGCACCTCATTGTTGCCATTTACAACTTAAGAAAGCTGATACTAGAGCCAAGGATGCAATCCTTCTCTCTCTCTCTCCCTCTCTCTCTCTGTGGATACTAAGCTGCCAATATCCCTCTGCTGCCTGGCTGCTATCTTATCTCCCTGGCTGCCCTATCTCCTGGGCATTGTTCTGACCCCTACATCTCTGCTGCCATGGGCAATATATAGGAGTCTTCATAAATGCTAGTGATAATGTATTTTCTGGGTTTATCCATGCCCCTAAGCCACTGTAGGCAGACAATGTCTGTCTCTTCCCTTCCCTTTTCCATGTTTCATTATCATATGGGTAATGGAGCTAAATCAAGTACTCCTGGAATTTCTCTGCTTATGTGGGAGGATGACTTTTCATTAATTAATAACTTTTTCATTAATCAATCACGTTTTCATTAATTAATTTCAGCCTACTCTGTCTCTACCATAATGATAAGAGACCATCTTTGGGAGAGGGCACTAGGTCAGAAGCAGGTATCAATAGCAAATGGCCAGTTGTGATCTGATTCAACGTTCATCTCTGAAAACCAAAGCATTATTATAAATAGACCCAAACTTACTTGTCTGCTGCTATTTTCATTTAAGGAGTGTTATTCCCAAGAAGATCTTTAAAAGTGCTCCTAATAGGCCATGTATAATTACTCCAGACACAGATATGTTCAACCTGGACCTCTCCCTAAAAACAAGTTAAAAACTTTATATTCGACCAATAACAAACACATGATTTTGTAACTTATAACAGTGAATTAACCAAGAGTGTCTGTAAAAGGAAAAAGCTGAAAGGGGTCAGCACCAAATTAGGAAAGATGGGTCAATGCACATACATCTCTGTGTGTAAGTATGATAATAATTAGGAAAAATGTACTCTATAAGAGAGTAAGAACATCTTTTTATATGAATTGCTATTCATAAGAAAAAGCTTCACAAAAATATACACAAACTAAAAAGGAACAGCCATAAAAATCTAGCAGTTTTCTGAACCATCAGATTTTTTTAATTGACTGTGCTCTTTCTTTTCTGATTGAGAAAATACTTTCCATTTCACTCATTCTAGCAGGCTAGATAATGTGAAAATTCTCCTTCTACAACACAACTAAAAATGTAAGAGAAAAATATTAAATAACTAGCTATCAAATGTATCCTTGGCCCAGTAAAAAAAGAAGAGAAATCTCCATAAGTCAAAAGAGCAAAGAGGAAACTAAGAATTGGGAGTTAAACAAACTGTTCTTACCCTTGAAAATTTTCAGCCTTGATAGCCAGAAGGTTTAATAGACAAGTAAGGACAGCAGTCCAGTCGAGGTTGCAGCAAGAGGAGGTAGAAATTCTGATGCCACATCTTTGAATGGCTTATACCCACTAAAGAATGTAACAGAAAAATATGTTCTCTGAACTGGGATGGGAAGGCAATATGGTGATAGCTCCTTAACCTCAGCTGTGGGGCGGGGGGGCAGGGAATCTTCCTTTCTTGAGATTTCATAAAGACTCATATTGTGTACCTGAACATCCGAGAGGCTGTACTGCACAATTGACAGACAACCTCATAGTACTTGCCCAGAGCATGCAAAGAAAGGGTGGGGACAGTCTTAATCAAATCTTCTTACATTGATCCCTGAAACTAGGGCCCATAGTTGTTTTGGAAGAGCTGGAGGTACCAGGTGCTCAGCGTTGGCAGAAATTCTCAGATTTGATTACAAAGCACTCCATCTGTTAATATATATTCTTTAAAATCTAGACCTGAAGTGTCAGGACACTGGAAGGTTGAATGTATCAATTGTTTCATTAAATAAAATTAAAAGTTTTATAGGAAAGAGACAAGGAAATCACCAATGCCTGAAGTTTGGTTGGTGTTGTTTTGTCATCATCAGAAACAGAAAGTCAAGAAAAAGGTTAGGTTTGGGGAAATGATAATGAGGTCATTTAGGGGTCTTAAAATGGAAACCAAAGGACTAGGTAGGTAACTTGGAGTGGAAGCTGGCTAGGATAGATAATCGATCTAGGTGGAGTCTATGTTGCAGTGCAGTTCTCAAACTGGAGCTTGAACCAGAATTCTGTGCGGGGCTTGCTATACTCCAGGTTGCTAGGCCCCACCCCAGAGTTTCTGATGCTGTAAGTCTAAGATGGGGCCTGAAACTGCACTTCTAAAAGGTTTCCAGGTGGTGTGGATGTTGCTCAAACTTTGAGAACCTCTGCTATTCAGCCTCAGCTGGTTGCATCAGGAGGCAATGAAGCCCAGAGCTGCTTCAGTGGTTTTGACAGCTGACCACTCATTAGCACTACCTGAGGCACTTTAAATGCACCTGGGCTAAAACCACTCCGAATGAATCAGAATCTGTTTTATTTTGTTTTTAATTCCCCCGATGATTCCAATGGGCAACAGACAGCCAAAAACCACATTCTTCAGGTCTTCTGGTGTTTAAGAATTGAAAATCTGAGGTTTTATGTAAATGGCTCTAATTTGGATAACATTGCACAGTCCAATAAAACAAATATGCAGGCTCTAAAGTTTGCAAACCCAGCTACATGACAGGTGTGACATTTAGCTTAGGTATCCAACAAGGAGTTGAAATGTAAAGCCAAGGCCTGGAAGATAAATTTGGATTGTGGTCATAGATCTGGGTGGGGGGGTGTACAATGTAAAAATGTGGGAACAAATGCAAGTAATCCAATGCAAACTAAAGTTGGATATTGTCCAAATCAAATGATTACTTTAAACAATTACTCTCAAAAATGTCATTTTTTATCACATTTTACCTTTGCAATATAATAAATATACTGCAACTGCAAGTGAAAGATCTTCAAGACCTAAAACACCCAACGAATTTTTAATTGCAGGGTACAGATAGGAAGCTTCCCTTTATTGGAATAAGACTATTTAGACAGTAACAATAAGCCTGAACCACAGGCAGGATGACTGGTGAATGATCAATGAAAGCATGTACTTTTTGGCGTCCTTGAACTCCCGAGCTTTCATTGGTTAGTTTCCCATAGCTGCTGTAACAATTGCTACGAACTTGGGGGTATAAAACAACACACATTTATTCTCTGGTAATTTCAGAGGCCAGAGATCTGAAATCAGTTGCACTGGTCAATACCAAAGAGGGGAACAGGGCCTGCTCCCTACAAGGTTGTAGGGGAGAATCCATTGCCTGCCTCTTCCAGTTCACAGAGCTTCATTCCTTATATTTCTTGGCTTCTGGTTCCTTCCGCCAGCTTCAAAGCCAGCAGCAGAGTATCTAGCTCAGTGGTCACATGGCCTTCTACAAATCTCCTTTGCCTTCATCTCCTAAAAGCTCTTGTGATTTCACACAGGGCCTACCCTGAAATTCCAGGATAATCTCAAGATGTTTCATTTAATCACATCTACAAATTTTCTCTTGTTGGATAAGATAACATGTACAGGTTCCTGGAATACCTTTCACAGGCATTATTCAGCCAAGGACAATTATATAATGTCAAATCAAGGAAATCAGACTATTTTTGATCATGCATAAATTTATGATGTCAAATATGACACTGAAGTAGAAATTGAGTTATTTAGCTTTCTAAATGCTGGGGCTGGGGTCAGAGGCAAATTGCAGATTTTGGCCAAATATGGAAGAACAAACACAATTTCTTGGCAACCCTACACATAGCACACAGGTTTATAATCTGCTTATAATTAAGTAACAATATATCACAGAAGTTACCAAGGCCTTCCTTAAGTATTTTTCTTTTCTTTTTATTTTTCTTTTGTTGCTAAACCATGATTTATCTAACCATTTGGTATTTTTTTATTTTATAAATTAAATTTGCGATACTTGCTCATAATTTACACACTTTTGATTATTTCCTTAAAGTACATTTCTAGAAGTAGAATAACTTATTCAAGGGTTTGAAAATTTTTATTATTTTGGTACAATCTTCCAAGTGCTATTATTACCCACCAAAAGATGGAAGGAAAATGGTCACTCGTCTGCACTCTCACATGAACTGTAATTGGGATGAAAAAGTGATCCTCACTGATAAAAATGCTGGCTTATTTTATATTTGTTATTTTATGTTTATTGGATGTAATAAATCATCCATGTGTGTACATTGGGGTAAGAAGTAGCCCCTGAGAAACATTCTTTCATTTAAACATTGTTTAATTAACTTGCACCTTTGAATTTCGTTTGTAAAAATATTCTGACTATATAATTTGCTTATATCAAGTTCAAAATCAGGAAAAAAGGATGTGAGACATTAGGAGTTAAGATATTGGTAGTTTGAGAGATGGGGAGAAAGAGGTAGTGATTAGAAGAATATGGAAAGTAGGCTATGAATTGCTCATATCGCTCTATTTCATGACCCAAGTGATGGTTATTATGTTTTGTTCTTTTTATGACTATTTATTAAGATGTACACTTATGATTTTTGTAGCATTTTATACAAACTTTTTAAAAGTTTGAGAAAACAAAAATATTTAGAAAGCGAAAACCAAAACGTTATGGCTCACACTCATGTCTGTGAACTCTCAGATTAGGGCACAATCTACGCTGTTTACCAATAGTGAGATCTCTTTGATCTAAAACCTGATTATTCACTTGGACCTATTATTTCAATTATAAAATTGAATTAAATGTTACTTTAATTATTGATTGATTAAGGGTAAGGAGGGTTATTTCTATGAAAACTAAACTGAACATTTTACAAACACTCTATATCAAGTTGCTAAACACATTGTTGGATAATCTGTGCATAAGTCAATTGTTAAAAAAAAAGAGGAAAAATGTAGGAATCTCAAAATGGTCTACACTTTAGATTGCCTCATTGATGTTTTTAGTGTCTCTAATTTCTCTCTCTACTTTAAGGAAACAAACTGAAAGCTGTAGACCAGTGGTCCCCAACCTTTTTGGCACCAGGGATAGGTTTCATGGAAGACAATTTTTCCATGAACTGGGAAATTGGGCGGTGTGGGAGTAGGGGTGGTGGTGCAGAGTTCAGGCTGTGATGTGGAGCCAGTTTCCTAACAGGCCAGAGAATAGTACAGGGCCACGGCCCGGGGGTTGGGGACCACAGCTGTAGACAACACAATATGAGCACCATTTATGCAAGATTGTTTCACATTCCAAGCAGCAGACCTAGTTCCAAGAAATGGCCTTGACCCAGAGCTTTAGCAAAAATCTTTTATAAAACAATTACCTTACAGAGGCTTTTAATCTACAGTTTCTTTTAGTGACCTTACCAGTCAGTCAGTATATGATTGTATCAGATAAGAGGGTCATCTACCATATCTGAGAAAAAGAAAACAGAGAAAAGTAATGAAAGGACATATGAGAAGCAGGAGAAATCAGAGGTGAGGAGATTTTGCTAATGGGAGAAGAATGGCAGATGAACAGAAATTAGCACAAAACACACAGGTTCACATACTTGAATTCTGCCTTCCATTTCCATTTTGAACACCAATGTGCCAACCAAGCACAGATTCTCTAGGCATATACAATATACACTTTTTCCAAATTATTAAAACCCACATAGGCATAAGAGAACATAGAGATAGATCCATGGCTGGGTTGACCAACAGGCAGACTCATCCAGCGATGCTAGGTTAGAGTCTAGATAGAGACCTTTTCTTTCCCAAACAGCACTCTGATTTTTCTGGAAGATGGACTGTTTTCCTGACAGCCTTGTCCTGAAGACACCTGGCCAGGGATCTCTCCTCATCAGCTTCTACAGAGAACATGTGCCATTTTAGACTTTTTCAATCCTCAAATTCTCTAAGTCCATCAGAGAAGAGAAAGTTACATACATAGTAGCATACAAAGTATGAAAAGTCAAAAAAATAATAACTGGACTTAGTGGCCAGAGCAGCTGCACTGCACACTCTCATCACAGCTTTCAGCTTTGTAAATTCATTCATCTGCAAATAGTGCAGTGTCTCCAGATGCAACTTCAATGCTTGAGAGCTGGTTTCTTAAGGATTTAAGTTTAAAGACAAAGGCTTCCTGCCCTAGGTGTTACAAATAAGTAGTGTCCTTTCTATTTCTTTTTCTTTTCTTTTTTTTTTTTTGCACTGAGTTTGTTCATCCAATCATATCCCAGTATGCAAACAAACTTTAGCCCTTGCAGATAAAAAGGAATAAAGCCAAGTGCCCTATCAGAACCAAACTGCCTGTCACTTGTGTTCTAGGAGCTGAACCAGAAATGTTATCCTCAGGCAAGCCAGACATACCTGCCCCACTCACCAATTTGAAGATTCAGTATACCAAGGTTAGTACAATTTGTATTTGCTGCTTTGACTTGGGTTTGTAAAAACTACATTCATTTAAAGCATGAAAGGTCAATTTAAGTAAACTTGTGAAAGAGCCCTTTGCAAATACAAACATAAAAGGCTTGCAAAATGCAGGTCTAGGTTTAGTGTCCTGATCAAACAGTGAACTCTAAATCACATCTTTTCTTAAAAGATTTGCAAGTGAGAAGAATTCTCTTCTGTGCGAAAGGTTCTTGTTCCAGGAATCAGTGGACTTTAGCACGCAGTTCTATTAACTTCAGTATAACCGGAATGAATCATAAGAGAAGCAGATATTCACTAGAAAAACTTACTGGAAAGAGCCAAACAAGTGGGAAATAATAGAAAACAAGAAAGGAGAAACAGAGCATACTGAAATAGCATCATTTTTTATATGCTTAGTAAAGTGAGTTTTTTTTTTAATTTCAGCATATCATGGGGGTACGAAAGTTTAGGTTGTGTATATTGCCCTTGCTCTCCCATCCCCCCAAGTCAGAGCTTCAAGTGTGTCCATTCCCCACACTGTCCACATCGCACTCATTATGTAGGTATACACCCATCCCTCCCCCCCACATCTGCCGGACACCCGATTAGTATTATTCCCAAATGTGCTCTTAGGTGATGATCAGTGAAACCAATTTGATGGTGAGTACATGTGGTGCTTATTTTTCCATTCTTGGGATACTGCACTTAGTAGAATGGGTTCCAACTCTATCCAGGAGAACATAAGAGATTCTATATAACCATTATTTCTTATAGCTGAGTAATACTCCATGTATACATATACCACATTTTATTAATCCACTCATGTATTGATGGGCACTTGAGTTGTTTCCACATCTTTGCAACTGTGAATTGTGCTTCTATAAACATTCGGGTGCAGATGACTTTTTTATAGAATGACTTTTGTTCTTTTGGGTAGATGGCCAGCAGTATATGAGTGTTCCTGTCTTTCCACATCCACCCCAACATTTATTATTATGGGACTTTTTGATAAAGACCATTCTCACTGGAGTTAATTGATATCTCATTGTGGTTTTGATTTGCATTTCCCTGATGTTAGAGATGTTGAGCATTTTTTCATATGTTTGTTGACCATTCTTCTGTCTTTCTTTTGAAAAATTTCTATTCATGTCCTTTGCCCACTTTTTGATAGGGTTGTTTGATTTTTTCTTGCAGATTTTCCTGAGTTCTAAATAGATTCGAGTTATCAGTCCTTTATCGGATGTGTAGCATGCGGAATTTTTTCCTATTCTGTAGGTTGTCTGTTTGCTCTCGTGGCACTTTCTTTGTGCAGAAGCTTTTTAATTTAATCGGGTCCCATTTATTTATTTTTGTTATTGCTGTGATTGCTTTTGGGGTCTTCCTCATATATTCTTTGCCTAGGCCAATGTATGTAAGAGTTTTTCCCACATTTTCTTCTAGAATTCGTATAGTTTCATACCTAAGGTTTAAGTTTGTTGTCCACTGTGATTTGATTTTTGTGAGAGGTGAAAGGTGTGGGTCCTATTTCAGTCTTCTACATGTGGCTATCCAGTTTTCCCAGCACCATTTATTGAATAAGGATTCTTTTCTCCAGATTATATTTTTGTCTTCTTTGTCAAAGATTAGATGGCTATATGAGGATGGTTTTATATCTGGATTTTCTGTTTTGTTCCACTGCTCTGTGTCCTTGTTCTTGTGCAAATACCATGCTGTTTTAATAACCACAGCCTTATAGTATAGGTTGAAGTCTGGTAACTTAATACCTCTCATTTTGTTCTTACTGCTTAAAATTGCTTTTGTTAAACCGGGTCTTGATACTCTCTGGTTCCATACAAAGCGTAAAATTATTTTTTCTATATCTGTGAACAATGATGTTGACAATTTAATAAGGATTGCATTGAATCTGTAGATCACTTTGGGTAGTATAGATATTTTAACAATGTTGATTCTTCTGACCCATGAGCATGGTATGGTTTTCCACCTGTTTACATGCTATGTGATTTCCTTCCTCAGTGTTTCATAGTTCTCCCTGTAGAGGTCTTTTACCTCCTTAGATAAATATATTCCTAGTTATTTTATTTTCTTTGTTGCTATTGTGAAGGGAATTGAGTCCTTAATATGGTTCTCTGTTTGACTGTTATTAGCATATATGAATGCCTCTGATTTGTGTGCATTGATTTTGTATCGTGAGACTTTACTGAATTAATTTATCAATTCCAGGAGTCTCTTGGTTGAATCCTTGGGGTTTTCTAGATATAATATCATATCATCAGTAAAGAGTGAGAGTTTGATCTCTTCTGCCCCTATTTGAACACCCTTGATTCTGCTCTCTTGTCTGATTGCTCTTACAAGGACTTCCAATACTATATTGAAAAGTAATGAGGACAGTGGGCAACCTTTCCTGGTTCCAGTTCTGAGTGGGAATGCTTTCAGTTTTTCCCCATTCAGTATGATGTTGGCTGTGGGTTTGTCATATATGGCTTGTATCATTTTTAGGTAGGCCTCATCTATGCCTATTTTGTTAAGCGTTCTTATCATAAAAGGGTGTTGAAGTTTGTCAAATGCTTTTTCTGCATCTATTGAGAGGATCATATGGTCTTTATTTTTGCTTCTGTTTATATGATGAATTACATTCATAGATTTGCATATGTTGAACCATCCTTGCATCTCTGGGATGAAGCCTACTTGGTCATGATGGATTATTTTCTTGATAAGCACCTGGATTGGATTTACTAGGATTTTATTGAGAATTTTTGCATCTATATTCATAACGGATATTGGTCTGTAGTTTTCTTTTTTTGTTGCATCCTTTCCTAGTTTTGGTATCAGAGTTATGTTGGCTTCATAAAATGTGTTTAGGAGAATTCCATACTTCTCAATGTTGTAGAATAACTTTTGTAGGATAGGTACTAGTTCTTCTTTGTAGGTGTTGTAAAATTCGCGTGTGAAACCATCTGGTCCAGGACTTTTCTTTTGGAGAAGGTTTTTTATTGCTGATTTGATTTCAGTTCTTGAAATTGGTCTGTTCAGGAATTCTATTTCTTCCTGATTGAGCCTAGGGAGGCTGTGTTTTCTAAAAATTTTTCCATTTCCTCCACATTTTCCAGTTTGTGTGCATAAAGGTTTTTGTAGAATTCATAGATGATATATTGTATCTCTGTGGCATCAGTTGTGATTTCTCCTTTCATGTTCCTGATGGAGGTTATTAGAGATTTTTCTGTTCTGCTCTTGGTTAGTCGAGCCAGAGGCGTGTCAATTTTATTTATCTTTTCAAAGAACCAACTTTTTGTTTTATTAATCTCCCATATGGTTTTTTCTGTTGTCCATTTCATTTAGTTCTGATTTGATCTTATTAATTTCTCTCCTTCTGCTGGGTTTGGGGTCAATCTGTTTTTCTTTCTCCTGCTCTTTGAGTCTACTCATTAGGTTATCTATTTGTAAGTTTTCTGCCTTTTTGATATAGGGATTTATGGAAATAAATTCTCCTCTCAGGACTGCTTTAGCTGTGTCCCACAGATTTTGTTAACTTGTGTCTCCTTTGTCATTTAATTCAAAGAATCTTTTGATTTCTGTTTTGATTTCTTCATTTATAAAATAATTGTTCAGGAGAAGATTATTTAGCTTTCATGACTTTGAGTAGGAATGAGAATTTCTGTTAGGGTTAATTTCTGCTTTTATTCCACTGTAATCTGAGAAGATGCATGGTATAATTTCTATTTTTTTAAATTTTTTAAGAGATGCTTTGTGTCCTAGGATATGGTCTATCTTAGAGAATATCCCATGAGCTGATGAGAAGAACATATATTCAGTGGATTTTGGATAGAATGTCCTGTAAATGTCAGTCAGGTCCATTTGTTCTAGCATTCTGTTTAAGTCCATTGTTTCTTTGTTTATTTTCTGTTTGGAGGATCTGTCCTGTGCTGTCAGCAGAGTGTTGAAGTCTCCAGCTATTATAGTATTGCTGTTTATCTTTTGGTTTAGATCAAGTAGGGTTTGCTTTATGAATCTGGGTGCACCTAAGTTGGGTGCATATATATTAAGTATAGTTATGTCTTCTTGTTGAACTGTACACTTCACCAGTATATAGTGACCATCTTTGTCTTTCATTACTTTTGTTGATTTAAAAACTAAGTTATCTGAAATTAAAACCACCATCCCAGCCTTCTTTTGCCGTCCGTTTGCTTGAAATACGGATTTCCACCCTTTTATTTTCAGTCTAAATGCATCCTTGCAGGTTAGATGAGTTTCCTGAAGACAGCAGATACTTGGCTTATATTTTTTTATTCATTGGGCCAGCCTATGTCTCTTGAGTGGGGAGTTCAAGCCATTCACATTTATTGAGAAAACTGATAGGTGGGGCAGATTTCTGTTCATCCTGTTGGGTAGAACTTCATTGCTATGTTTTCTCTCTTGAACCATTGTGGTATCTGGCCTTTGATCTTTAGCTCTAGAGTAGTTTTACATTCGTGAATGTTTCTTGTGCTGGTCCATGTGAAACTCTGTTTTGAGTACTTCTTGGAGGGTTGGTCTTGGTGAATTCCCTCAGTCTTTGTTTATCTGATAATGTCTTAATTTCTCCATCATATACAAAAGTTAGCTTTGCTGGGTATAAGATTCTAGGCTGGGCATTATTCTGTTTCAGAAGAGTGAGAATGGGGCTCTAGTCTCTTCTTGCTTGTAAAGTTTCAGTCGAGAAATCTTCGTTATTTGGATGCGCTTTCCTTTGTATGTTACTTGTTTCTTTCTCCTTACAGCTCGAAGAAGGGCCTCTTTAGTGGATATTTTGGTCAGTCTGATGACTGCATGACGTGGTGTCTTTCTATTTCCAATGAATTTCCCAGGGGTCCTTTGAGCTTCTTGAACCTGTATATCTAGAGTTTTAGCAAGGTCTGGGAAATTTTCCTCAATTATACATTCAAATAGCTTATCCAACCCTTTTGTATTATCTTCTTCACCCTCAGGAATGCCCATAATTCTCACTTTAGGCTTCCTCACATAATCCCACATTTCTTGAAGATTCTGGTCTTTTCTCTTATTTCTTTGCTCTTTCTCTGTGATTGACTTATTTAATTGGAAGGTGTTATCTTTGATCTCTGAGATTCTTCCTTCTGTTTGATCTACCCTGCTCTTGAGGCTTTCCACCTTGTTTTGTAGTTCCCTGAATAAATTCTTCATTTCCAGGAGTTCGGTTTGATTTTTCTTTAATATTTTGATTCTTTAGTGAATTTTTCTTCCAAGTCCTGGATTTTTTTTGTGTGTGGTTTCTTTGTATTGATTATCCATTTTTTCTTGTATATCATTCAGCTTTCTTACAATCCATTTTCGAAGTTCTTCCTGTGACATTTTAGTGTTCTGAATTTGGTTAATGTCCATTGCTAGTGAGCTGGTTTCCTCTTTGGGAGTGTGTTTTCCATTTGATTATTTATACTTCCAGAGTTCTTTTGCTGAGTCCTTCCCATCTGGATCAGTAGTTGCTTCCCTCCTTTCACCTTTTGTCTGGAAAGTAACACACCTTCTGCTCTGTTCCTAGGCCGCCTAACAGGCTAGGTGTGTTGCTTCCTTTGTCACGAAGGGGAGCCACTTATGTGTTGTTCGGGGTTATACTACCACAATTGGGGGGCTGCTCCTGGTGGGTCCAGCCCCAGAGTATTGATTTGACCCAAAACCGGTTTGACCAGTTAAGTCACTGGGCTGATGACTTTTGATCTGCAGCCAAGATTCACACTGGTTGCAGAGAGAAAGTGGCTTTTTCTTGTCTCTCCCTCTCCAGAGGATGTGTCTACCACTTTCCGTGCGAAAGATGCTGGCGAGGGGCAGGGTGAGGTGCCACTGTTCGCCCAGTGCCCCAGTGGCTGCAGATCCCGTGGCTGATGGTCTGCCCAGTCCCAATGCCTGCAAGGTCCATGCACTAATCTCTCATGACTGGGGGAGCACTCAGAGTTCATACATCAAAATGGACCATCGGCCATAAGTCGCACAAGGGCGGAGCTCTCAAGGAGAGTCTGCCGGGCTGGGGGAGCGGAGCCACCCAGCACCCTATGACACCACAGAGGCTAGGCTGTGGACCCCGAAAATGGCGACTGCCCACCTGCAGATCGCCAGCAATGGGGATGATTATTCAGGAGTTGGCAGGTGCCAGATCGGGGGGCTGAGTCATCAGGATGCCCCCTTGTCCCTGTTATGTCACCCTCCCACAATCTCACGCCTGTTCAGCAGGAGCTGTCTCTCTCTCTGATCCACCCTGAGCGGACCTAATGGCCTGCAGTGGTTTCCAGGTTAGTCCCCTAATTAGTTTTCACCTCCCTCGATCTGGACCGGCTGAATGGTAGAGGCAATTTGCCTGTATCCTAACTGCTGCCAGCGGTAGCCCAGACCAGTCCCTCCCTCACCCAGTGCAGTCCTGGCACAGAGCTTGGCGAGTTCAAGATGCTTCCCACTAATGTCTCCTCTGCACAGAGCCCATGTCTCCTGCGGTGATTTTGCACCAACTTCAGGCAGTTCCCTGGCTGAGTGGGTGTGGAGGTCAGTGGGGAAGCAAGACGTTCTCCTGTGGGACTGATCCCACCTCACTGGCTGGGAAGGCAGAAGCAACGTCCTACGTTCTGCTCTGCTCTCTAATGTTTGTCTCGCACTCTCCAGATTTCGAGATCTTATCTCCCGTTGACCTTTTCTTTTTCTTGCTTTTTGTGTCCCACGCGGATTCTCTTTGGATTCACAACCCTGTTCTTGCAGGGGAGCGATCCACTCACGTGTAGCAGGTTGAGATCTATGCCTTCCTCTCTGGGAGCAGGAATCCAGGAGTTTACTTCCACTCTGTTATCTTATCGCTCTCCTAAAATGAGTGTTTACATAGGAGGACTTAAGTCTGATAATTAGATGAGAAAGCTTCTGTTTCAAAAAACTTCAAGTGGACTTACATTATTTCTCATATTTGGGAGAAGCAAGCATACTTATTTACGTCTCCAGCCAGGTTTGTTGCCATCGGAAAAGAGGTATAATTATTAACTGATAAATAATTAGAGACACAAGAGCAGGAGGCAGGTCCAGACTTCACAATCTGCAGCTAGGGAGAAAGAGGATAAGGATCTTGCCTGAACATTTCTGAGAGTATGTCTGAAGTTGGCCTGTTTCACACTGCTCTCAAGTCTGAATGCCTGCCTCCCTGTCAGAGCCAAGAACTCCAAAACAGGCTAAATAAACAGGCAAAACACAGTCTAACCGATCCAATCACTTAAAATTACCTTTAGGATGTGATACAGAAAGTAAAGTAAGAAATGAACTATTGCAACTCAGGGGAGAGCCATTTTGCTTTCTCAAGTAACCAGTGAGAAAAGAGAGAGCCTTATAATTTAATGATATAGTGAAAGTTCCTGCTCTTTTATATTTATTTCCATACTTGTAACCATGAATAGTTTTGCAGTCCTAGGTCTGTTGCATTTTCATTTTCATATGCACAACGCATGAGGAAGTTGTTCAGCTCATTGGCTCTTTTCCTTAGGAAAGTGTCAGCAGAGATCAGATTGTGCCTTTAACATGGCTGACCAGCAGCTATGAAGTGTATTAAGGTTTTATTTCCACAAAGTTTTATCAAAGGGGAAAATGTTTTCCATTTAATTTCATTACAAATAGGAACGTGAAAAATGTGGTGAATCCACACCCTCAAACAACTTGCATTTGGCAAAGGTAAGGCCAAAAGATCCCAAGACTCTAGTCTCCCTCACTTTCTTACTCCAGGTTTGTCATTCACAAGAAATCTCAATCCAAACCAGGGACTCACTAGAAAAACTTACCGGAAAGAGTCAAACAAGTGGCAATTATAGAAAACAAAAAGGCAGGAACAGTATACTGAAATAGCATCTCTTTTCCATATGCTTAATACATTTTTATTTCTCCTATTTTGGTTTTGGTCACGCTCTCATTTTGTTTTCATTCCTTTGACTGCAGTTAAAAAATTTTCCTCCCATCTGTTATTTCCTCCTTCATTTCCTTTTACATTTTCTTGACTCTGAGTCCCAAAGTTTTGCTTTGCTGCCTTGGGGTTTGGGTTGAAAATAGTTGTCAGAGATCCAGCCTTGGTATTTTTAAATTTTTAACACATCACCTGACTTTGGTTCAGTCTCTCTCCATTATGAATCATCTCCTGTCTTGTCCTTTGCCCCCCCCCCCCCCCATTCTCCACTGCCTTTGGTAATTTTTCAAGGGTCCTAAGGCTGAGTTAAAAGCTCACACACAGCACAATCACTGCCTGCACATTGACACCACCACCCATCACTCCCAATGCTGTGACCCAGGATCTCAGGTTTGGAAATCCACACAGGTGATAGAAAACAGTCACTCTCCCCACCCTCTCTCTCCCTTGGAATGTGCTGAAATTCTTCCTGCATTGAAAGTGTGATCTCTTAAAATCTCTCTGCCACCTAGGAAGTATTGGCTTCTCATACTGGATCTAGAGCTGCTGGCCCATTGCTGCCTTGGAGAGACAGTATGAGTTTAGGGCACCTGGTATCTTTTGGAGGGAATCAGGGGCTCTCCCCTTTAGCCAACTGGCTTCCAAATCTCGTATCAACAGAGAAGGCGAATAGATCTTTATTTTGCCCAGTAGTGAAATCCAGCTTAATTCAAGCCAGAAATATTTTGATAAAATTGCTTATTTATTTAGAATTGTAGCATTATACCAAATGCATTAAGACATCATAGCTTTTACTATGGAAAGGCAATTGTTTTTCAACATTATACTGATTCTTGGACACAAAACTGCATCCAGGAAACAGTCACTTATTTATCAAAGGTAATATGATACATCTCTTAAAACTTGACATATCTAAAATTAAAAGAGTAAAAATCAGTTTTTAATTTGCCTCAATATTCTATTGATTGATTTCCCACATGAAAAGCACTTGCAATCCAAGAGTATGCATAGGCATCTATAATTTCAAATCAGTATTGTGAACCTAAAATTGACATCTGCCATATATACATGTTATTCAAAAGTATCCTTAGCCCAAAATTCATAATTAGAATATAATTAATTTAATGGTTAAATAGCACCCAAGAATATTTTACTTTTATAGGATCATCCCCTTTCCCCTAAACACGCTAATGGCAAACAACAAATGGAAAATGACATTGTTGCCATGATAGGATATTTCTACAGGCCTAAAATGGATTTTATAATTATTGTAACAAACATTCATTAGCCTAGACTTTCTCCACATAACCATTAAATATAACTATAGGAAGGGTGAGTATACAAAAACTTTTGGTCACATAGCCAGAAGGCAAATGCCAAATGTAAAGCTAATAAAGTTTAGACAGAAAAAGGGTAATTAAGGTACTTCCTACCAATACATTCTCCATAGCTAAGGGGAAGAAAAGTGTGGTGCAATACCCGGCCTAACAACACACAGGGGTGGAGAACCTGTGGCCTTGGGGCTACGTGTGGCCTTCTGGCTCCTTGAATATGGCCTTTTGACTGAATCCAAATTTTACAAAACAGGAATTTGTACTGTGAAGTTTGCATTCGGTCAAGGGGCCACACTTGGGGATCTGGAGGGTCACATGTGGCCTTGAGCCCATAGGGTCTGAGTTCTTTTTATATGCTGAAAACCCTCCGTTTGTAGGAGAATGTACATAATTCATAATTTGCAATTTGTATTATTGCATCACTCTACTCTAAAACCTTATGACTCCATGATTGGTTTATTAAAGTAGTCTGGGGGCCAGGTGCAATGGCTCACACCTATAATCCTAGCAGTTGGGAGAGCGAGGTGGGGGGATCCTTGGAGCTCAGGAGTAGGAGACCAGCCTGAGCAAGAGCGAGACCCCGTCTCTACTAAAATATAAAAATTAGCTAGACAACTATAAATATGTAGAAAACATTAGCCGGGCATGATGGTTCAGGTCGGTAGTCCCAGCTACTTGGGAGGCTGAGGCAGGAGGATTGCTTGAAACCAGGAGTTTGAGGTTGCTGTGAGCTAGGCTGATGCCATGGCACTCTAGCCTGGGCAACAGAGTGAGACTCTCTCTCAAAAAATAAAAAATAAAAAAAATAAAGTAGTCTGGGCTAATCTTCTGGACTTTGGTTGCTCTACTTCAAATCAATTTTGGGTACTTTAAAATCAGTGTTCATAAAACATCCATTTGATGCAGTCATTCCCTTATATCCAGAATAGAATACAAACTTCTCACTCTGGGGATCGAGCTCCACCACAAATGTACTTTATTTTCATCGTCAGACATTATCTATAACTTGCTTTTACTGGAACTCTCTGTTCTGTTAGGAGCTGATCTCTTTACTGTGTTATAGAACTTCCCAACGTTGGTCCCTTCTTTGCTCATTGTTTTTCTTTCCACCAATCCAATCCCATCCTTCAAAGATGCGCTCTTCCAGCCTGCCTCCCTCTATACCATTTATTGTCTAAACCACTGCTTTGGCCACTTTTCTCCACAACCTTTAATTCTTTACTGATGATCTTGATATAAACACACTCTCCTCCGAGATTATAGAACCCTGGAGAGCAGTGGTCATGGCTAACTCGTCTCACATTTTCCCACAGTACCATGCAGAGTGTGTCTCAAGTATTTATTCATTATTTCACAAACACTTTTCTGATGGAAGAAAAGTGACTAGCCAGGGTTATATAAATGTAAGCACAAGTTCAAACAAAAGTTGGCTTTACAGTGATCTTATATTAAATGTTAAAACTGAATAATACAGAGCAGTTGCTGGTAATTTGGGGTCTGCTACAGCTGATCTCTTCTGTTGCCTGCAGGCTGCCAGATACACTTGTGTTTTGACCTTAGGTTAATGCTCATTTACAAAACATTCACTGACTTTAATCTGAAGGGGGAGTTTTATGTACAGTTTAGATATAATATTTTGATGATGAAACTAGATGGTACATACATATTGTAATGAGTCTTTCACTAAAAGAGATTATATAGATTGAAATAAGCTCTAATGTATTGAGAGTATACTGAGAACTTGAAACCACAAATTATCACAGACCTAAAGTTAAGAGACTCAGGCAAGAGCTGGAAAGTTTCAGCACAGGCCTAACAGAATGTAATCAATTCTGTATGTTGTTTTTATTTTATTTTTTAGTGAAATCATACTGTAGAAGGGTGGAATTCTGGGTATATCTCTGACAGAATGATATTGTGTTTCTTAATTTAGAGATACAAAGTCTGAGGAGTTAATACAACCTTCAGGGCAGACAGAAGGTAGGACTAGCAAGTGCGAGTAAAACTGATGCAGGTTTTGAAAGGCACATTAAAAAATCTGGGGCAAGTACTGTAATGTCTTTAGTTTTTTGTTTAGAGTTTCATGAGCTGAGATATAGCTATCTAACATTAACACAAAGCAGAACATAAAATGGAGTTTAATAGTAGGATAATAACATGTTGTGTTGGATAACAAAATAAAAAAGAGGTTAAATCCAGCTGGAGCAACTGGTGAAATCTTGATGAGGAGATGATATATCAAGCTGGAGTTTGAAGGGTAAGTAGAAGAAAATAGGGCAACTCCAGTGTGAAGGACAGCATGAGGAAAGGTGTGGAGCGAAAAAGAGCATGGTGTTTGAGGCAGTAGAATAAGCCTGAAATAAAGGGTAAACTGAGGGACTGTAGGACAAAAGGTTGGAATAGCATATTGGGGCCAAATCACTAACCTCCTTGAGTGCCATGCTGAGGAGTTTGACAGCGGAGAATCACCAGTGTTCTAAGGAGGGGAGGAGTGCAGACAAAATCTAAACTGGGTTGGCTGAGGAAGATTATGATAACAGGGTGAACACTAAATCTTGATTAGGCAGAGGTAGGTGGCAGGGAGAACAGGGAAAGGTCTTTTATAATAGCATAGAACAAACTGACACAAAAGGAACTGTGTATGTTGTTAAGAGAAAAAGAAAGAGTGTGTGTGTGCGAGAGAGAATGAGAACTGTGTGAGCAAACTTTAGATCTATGGGGTGGGAGCAGCGTAGAGCTAGAAACGGCTGTGTGCTGAGTTTGGGACACTTTGGTTAAAGACTTTCCCAGTCATCTCTTGCGAAAAAGATACTAAACGTTAGAGGCTAAGGATGTATAAAAGAAAATGCTCCAAGAGTAACTATGTAAGTCTGTAAAATGTGTTTCTGATTGCTAGAGTGCTGGCTCACTCTCAGAGACATTGGGCAAACCACTTTAATCTGAATTTATATTTCTTCGAGTTGAACTAAGAAGGCAACCGTTTTCTCAAGGGATAATATGATGAATTTTATGGTCTTCATATGTGTTCAGTTACCCTATCAGGGAAACAAAGATTTTCTTGATACTTCCATCTTTCTCATACCTCCATATATGTATCTTTGAACCTCTGGTCTCTCCATCCGAACTGCTTCAGACTCCTTCTCCCTTCCTTTATGCATGCCCACGTCTCTTTCATGTCCATTCTAGGCTAGACTACAATTCTTTTGAACTCCTCCAAATATATAGGATGCTGCTGCTTTGTTATAAGGATAATTGTTTTTGTCTGAACAGGCAAACAAGGAGGCTTCTCCTCCTCCCCCTTTTATAGCAAATCACAAGTATCATGGTGTACTCATGTGCAGAATGCTATGGGTCATAGCTATGGGTAGCCTACGGATTGTAGGTTATTTGATTCAATTGTACTTAAGAGCTGTTTACTGAGGCTAAAGTCACTTGAGGGCTGGAATTGTGTTGGACACTGAAGATAAACTAAAAAACTAAACAAACACAGTCCTTGACCTTATGAAGCCTACAGCCTAGGAGGGACGGAAAACATTTAAAAATGACTATTTAAAAAGGGACAAGTTTCACAATGGATATATAGGAGACAAGGGACCCAAGCATTTAGGGATACATAGAAACATATATTTAATTAATTTGACAGAATTTTAAGCTATGTCATTGACACCATATGATAGAATGTCTAAGTTGGTGAATGCTCATAGGTTGATTTAAAAGATTACATTTATGTTAAATATACACAATATAAGGAATGGATCTAGCAATGTATAATCTTGATAATGATCAATGGAAAATTTTTAATAACCAAGTAACTTGCATTTAGCATAGCAACTTATTCAAACCTGGAGGGGGTATTTCGATAAACTCTCCCTCAGGGTTGAGCTACCAGTAACTTATCTTTAAATGTCAAATAAGGAGGGGAGTTAGAATTAAGACATATTATAAACCCAGTGCATATGTCACCTTCTTTTAAAACTACCTGTGTCAACCACCCATGCTCCCCAATTAAATACAGTAGTTAGTTCATCTTGTCATAGGTCCAACAGAAGGTTGTAATATGTAACAGCCAATACTGTACTTATGACTACATATTATATACTTACGTGCTCATTTTCATATTTCAAATAATTAAGTAAAAATGGAATACACAAGAAATAAAGGGATGAAAAGAGAAGAAATACTAGCTTTTGTCAGAAACACAACACAAAAGAGGTATTTCTTAATTTGACTTTGTCAAATATTTTTCTCTACAGAAAAGTGAATGAGATATCAAAGCTAGTTGCTTAATGAAATGTAAATTCAGTCATGTAAAAGTTGAAACTGAGACTTTTTAAACGACATACACTTTTTAATATTTCTGTTCTTCTATACTGCACACAGAAAATAATTCCATGTTTTCTAGAGTTCTGTCTTTCTTTAGGTGCATGTCTTAGGTATCACTAAGAAATGTAGTGCCTGATTTCACTTGAGGACAAATAAATTATCAGGAAATCTTTTGAAAAAGAGAATGAAACTCCTATGGTTTTAAAAAGCCAGTGAAATCATGTCATTAGCTAACTTTTTCTGAGCAAACTTCTTTTAAAATCCTTTATTTTAGCATAATTATTTTACTAGCATTAAAACAGTCAGATAAAGGATCAGAAAGTAGTCACTTATGATATCAAATCACCGGTAACCAAAAATGAGGATGTTGAGAAACTGAAGAAGCATTGTTTTTAAAGATCAAGCCCACTGAAGCCTCCACTCTTGCCTCAAATTCATCATGGATGTTTTAGGTAAAATCTTTCATTTCTAGATTTTCTCCTCCAGTCTGTATTTTCTAGGGTTGAAATGAGTGCGTATCTTCGTGAAACTTAAAAGCACTATGTACTCTGTTTTAGAGAGAGTATGTGTGTGTGCATTGATGCACAGAATGTCTTAAATAGCCAATAAATTTTGATGGGTGAAGGGATATGCATCATTTAGGCATTGTGTAATGCTTTAAGTTTATAAAAACTTCCAAACTTTGCTACATATTTAAATACCTTTGTACCTACTTTCCATCCCTACAGATCTTCATAAACAATGAATGGCATAGTTCAGTGAGTGGCAAGAAATTTCCTGTCCTTAATCCTGCAACTGAGGAGATAATCTGCCATGTAGAAGAAGGAGATAAAGTACGTTTTTAAATACCATTTCCATTTTTATGCTAGGTTTCTTAATTTCTTGCTATTCTGAGCTCCCAAACCCCATTGCAAATTCAAGAGACATGTCATGAAAATATGGCTTCTGATGCAGGCTGGGGAACTTTTTTCTAAGTTGTTCTTGTTACATAAAGACTCTCAGTAGTCATATTGTGATGATGATGAGCCTGTGCTTCTGGGTGTCTTGGTGAGGTTTTCATACTATTTTTTCTTGCTTGATTTTAAACTGAAATAGTGTCTAGATTTATTATATAGACTGCCTAAGAAGAGATTAATCATAGGTTTGAAAAGGAGAGAAATCCTTTATTAACATAACATTGTTAGTTCTAAGTTGCTAGATAAAACTAAGAAGTTAACATAGAACTTAAAGAACAATAAATTACCCAGTTATTTCATTAAAAATCATTGAGTTAATATTAATATTAATATTTTTGATGTTTTAGTTCTGGAGCCTTGAACATTTAGCTTTGCCACTGGTATTAGTTTTATCAGTAAAACAAGTCTCTGCTCCCGAATTTCCAGTTGAAACCTTGTCAGGTAGTCTGAGGACTTTTCTTGGCACAGTTTGCAGGATTTACCTTCTTCCTAACGTGCAGTAAGGGAAAGCTGATGCTCACACTAGTAGCCATAGAAATCTTTGCCACCTACGTGCTCGGTGCTCATTGAGAGTTAGCACTGCTCAGACAAGCAATCAAGGACTCTCAGTAACATCCAGCAAAGCTTCACAGCAGGCCACGAAGCTTATTGAGGTATCCGGACATTTGATCACTGAAACTCAATTGTTCATGATACAAACTGTTCATGGTGAGCTGCTGTTTGCTTACGAACCAGCACTCGCCTATTCTTTTTGGAATTATTCAAAACTTTTGCTTTTAAATAATTATTGATGTTCTCACAATTTTGCTGGCAAATGTATAGCAAGCTCTGATAACATTGCTTCATGAAAGGTATAAATCAAGCAAATTACAGTCACAGTAAACCCGATATTCTGGAACTGACTCTTTAGATAATGAGCCAAGAGGTTTTAGGGATTTAATTTAGAAGTAGAATGGCGCTCACAATGGGCTATGTACCTCCTTTCAGTGGTATTATAAAGACAGGAGGAGGGGCCAGAACAAATGGAGGTTACAAAGCAAAGCACAGATTGTGGGTGGGAACTGTTTTCTTTTCACTTCAGTGGCTCTTTTAGGCTCTATGGACTAATCCTGAAAACTGTTTTTAATACTAAAGCATGACCCAGCAAATAATTGGTGGGGATAAAAGTAAACGTCCATTAAAGTAAGTGCCTGTGACAGGTGTAAAAGTAGAACTGGCCTGATAACGATTTTCTGCATCTCTGAATGAATTTGGTGTGGAGATGGACCACGTGGGAGTGATTGAAGAGTTCAGTTCTCCCTTAACTGTGCTCAGCAGCCATTTGATATCTCAGCAACATTTGAACTGTCTTCATACATTCAGCCTGTGGCCATTTCCTCTAAAAAGGAACATTCTAAATGCCACCAGCAAAAGTGTTATTAATGGTGGCAAATCTGAGTTTATGTACCAAATTGTTTTCTGGTTAATTAAAAAATTATGTCTCTGAAAATGTCAGTCCTGGAATAAAAATCCAAGAAATGCTAGTTTTCGAATTAAAAAAGAAAATAACCCTGATGCGTAAGGAATTAAAAAAAAAAAAAAAACAAAACTCTGATGCCTAAGAATTTTGAATAATGCCAAAATTTTGTTACATAATGAAACCTATTAAAATATTTATTATATAAATGTCATAGAAGATGCATCCCTATATAAAATCAGTATAAGATGGAAACTTTTTTAAGATAGGTAACAAATTATTAAATATTTATTGACTGACTATTGTAGGCCCTGAATAGTAAGACATATCATAGCTTATAATATAGATAGTAGTAAATATTGAAAGGATTTCATTAGGGAAGCCTTGCAGAGCTATAAGAACTAGATTTTAGAGTCAGATATGAGATTAAATTTTGGTTCTACTACCTGCTGGATTTCATGTCTGAGCCATAGTCTACTCACCTGAAAACCAAAGTCAGTGATGCTTAACTATAGCAGTACTGGTGGAACTTAAAGGACTTACCTTGTGCCTGGAGCTTAGTAGGCTCTTGACAAGTAGCTATCAACAAGCTGGATTAGTCTGGTGAGGGTTTAGATAGATTGATATTGAACTGGGTGTTAAAGAATATGTAGTATTTTGAGAGTAAAGGGGCGTACTTGTAGAATATTCTAGGCAAGGAAAGTTACAGAAGCAAAGGCGAGAAGGAGTTGGGTCAGACAGAGTAGAAAAATATGAACACTAAGTTTGAGTGGATGAGGTGAAGCCCAACAATGCTGGGCCTTGTAAACCAGGCAGAGGAGTCTGACCTTCGGACTATAGATAAAAGGAAACAGTTGTAAATGTGATAAGACAAAAGTACTTGAAGGTTAGCCTGGTAGCAACAGTCAAGACAGTTCAGGGAGAAAAGAGAATGAACTTGGGAAGGCTATTGACAATGTGAAATGAGAAGGTCCTAAACAGTGCAGGACAGTGAAAACAGAAAGGAAGATTAGAATATACTAGAACTACCAAGAGTTATTGTTAAAGGTTGTTTTGACTGCTAGGACTACAATAACAATTGCTATCACTTAACACTTAACATCTGTCATATAGAAAATGTGTTTCAAGTGTTGCTTTTTTTAATCTTCAAAACATCCCTGTGAGGTAACACGTCCCTATTTTAAAAATAGGAAAACTACACACACACACATATATATGTATATTTCTCAGGAAAGACAAGCAAGGAATGCATGCATTTTATTGTATATATTCATCATTCTCTCAAAAGTTAGACAGTGAGATGTACCACTGTGTGATCTATTATAGTGAAAGAATCTTTGCTTGTAGTCAGTAAATACATCACTTAATCACACCACATTACACTTATAAAACATCCCTCTTACCCAATATCATCTTGGTTTGGTGATACATACTATAAAAATTATACTTCATTTGTAGATTTGTAAGTTTGAGGTTTCTTGATTGAATACAGCCCGAGGAAAGGGATGTTATTTTGAGGTACGTGTTTCTCCTATGGGGAAGTGTCAGGCTTGGATGAGATTTAGTTTAATTTTGTACAACTTAAAACAGTTAGGGTAATTACTTCCCCTTCCCTCAATTCTCAAAGGGAATTATGTCCCCTGCAAAAAGTAGCAAGCTACTGGCCTGTGATGCAGTCATGATTTATGGTGCACACATAGTTTCAAGCAGTGGCCAGTCTTATGTACAATGTAACATTGAAATGATCTATGTCTTTAAGGTGCTTGTAGCTGACTTGATGGAGGAAAAAAAAGGATATATGAGGTAGTAATGAAAGAAGGAGGTGGTGACTCCTGCAGTAGGTATATTCTGTGGAGTGTAGAAGAGGTCTGAACAAAGATCTGCAGGGGAATGGAGTGGCCAGGGCAACATTTGTAACTGAGGTGGACTAGGAAAGAACCAGAGGAGATACCTGGTATAGAAAAATGCAGAATAGTAGAAAGAGCTTGCATGAAGACAATAGGAGAGTGGAGTCAAAGAGGCTAGACCGAGTGTGGATTCACTTTACTATTTGTCTTTTGCTGGAATGAATGTCGTTTGAAGTAGTGCATTATTAATAATAAGAAAATGACTTCTTTACCTAGTTAGTGTTTAAAAGAAAATCTCTTTGTACCCAGATGGGAAACGAGGGGGCTGCCCCCTGCAGACCCTTCCATATACCAGGTCCACTTCCCCTATACCTTTTCCCTCTGCACAAAAGGAATGAGCACATGTTTATAACATTTACTCTTCAACAGCAAAGAAAAGTTCTTATTTACCCTCTAATAGGCCCTTCATGAGAATGGACAGGCTGTAGAGACCCAATAGAGATCAAAGAAGATATTCACTACTTTGGATCTTGAGCTTAGCCTGGAACTCCTACAACCCAGTCACCAAGAATGTGTAATGTGTGGTGAGAGCAAGCAAAGGCTCTACAGTGAGATGAGCTCTGTTTAAAACTCAGTTCAGCTGCTCTTAGTTATTGACCTTGGGTAAAGCTCCTCTCTCTTTGCTTGAATTTCTTCATCTGTAAAATGGGGAACATGTCTGTCCCATTAAATGACTGAGAATTAAATGAGTTAATATGTGTATAGTTATTAGAACATTGCTTGAGATATGGCAAGCATGCAAATGATACCAACTATTACTATAATATTTATATTCTAGGAAATCAAGCATCTGCGAGATGTGTGGAGCTGGTCATTCTAAAGATCATTCAGCAAGTGTAACTGCAATATGGTGTAGTTGAGTGTGCACAGTGTGCTAGACTTTAGGCTATTGGAGACACAGTGCCTGTTTGTCAGGAGCTTCAGTCTATTTTGTTGGGTTATTGCCATTGGACTTGCTGATCCAGTACATTCAGCCTACTGAATTAAATTCCCTTTGACTCACAGGAGGATGTTGACAAAGCAGTGAAGGCCGCAAGACAGGCTTTTCAGATCGGTTCTCCATGGCGTACTATGGATGCTTCAGAGAGGGCACGACTATTATTCAAGCTGGCTGATTTAATCGAAAGAGATCGTCTCTTGCTGGCAGTGAGTATTAACCAAACTGGATAGGTAGATAGAGCTCTCAAAAGCATTCATTGTTTGAATTGGCGAGTTCCTTTGGTTTTAGTGATGACTACATGCGCTCTATAAGCAAAATGAAAAGACTTTATCTCCCAGCTCTTGTGTAGGACTCTGACCATTGAGTGTATTCTCAAATATTAATCTGTACTCCAGTTCTGGGTGATGTCAATTTCTGCTCCCATAATAGATTCTACAGTCTAAGCATTGTCAAACCCCAAGTTAAACCAAATTAAAGAAATTTCTTTCCTTTACAACTTCTTTTCAAATCCTTTAACAAGGTCGCATGCAGCTTGAATCTCATGGAATGATGTGCTCGGTTTCCTAAAGTAGTTGACTAGTGAAACACTTTTAGGTGAAAACTCATCATTTGTTAAAGGTGCCCAAATATTTCTCTAAAATAAATCTCATTTCTTTTTAGAGAAATGTATATCCAATAGCCCACCAAGATATTTAATAAATGGCTAATTTTTCTCTCCCTGAAATATCTGTTCACAATTGTCATAATTAAATGATGTTCTTTTTACAGGTGAAAAAGGCAAAGATTAAAGAAAAAATCCAATCATTGATGTGTTAATAAAAATTGTTTTTAATTTGTTTTTTTAATTTATATTTTAGCAATAGATAAGTCAGTGGATGATATCATTGTGGACGGTATTTCCTTGTTTTTGTCTTCTCAGTTGGGCATTATAACGAAGCCAGTTTAACACAAACCAATACTAAGATCAGGTTCCATAGTACATTTTTATTACCTTTAGAATCTTAAAGTGGCAGTTACAGAGAATCCTGCTTTAAAAAAAAAAAATCAACATTAGCAATTATAGTTAATGAAAGAACCATTTATTACTCAATTGGCAATTCAGCATAATTCAAAATATGCAAAAATATGGAGCCAGAAGCTATGTACAATAAAGCTATATTAACCAAAATGTCCTGTAGGAAGAAAGCAGAATTTGCTTAAACGTGGCTTCTCTCATTCATCCAATCTGTTGACTGCCTGTCAGCATAAGGTCCTATGGGGGAAAAGGTACAGTAATACAAAAATTGTGTTTGGTTAAATTTTCAGATGGTAGACAGTGTAACACAGAGACAGGACACCTTTAACAGTTTATCACCTGGATATTCCTGCCAGATAATCACCCCAGCAGAACATTATATCCCAGAGAGCTCTTTAAAGTTCTGCTTAAGAAGAAAAGGAAAAGAGGAGCTAGGTCATCCTATAATGGTTAGGGCACTAGACAAGAAAATGTTGAATTTTATAGACCATTTAAATGATAATTATGATAATAAGGGCAAAACTGGGAGTTTCATAATTAAAAATTCTCCTGAGGAAAATTATAAATGAAAATTTCAGGTGTTACTTAAGTTTGTATGAATAGATTGCCTGTAGCCAAATGGAATGCAAAGATTAAAAATGATTATTGAGCCATCATTAATAGTCACTGACAATAAATTGTCACATAGAGTTGGATTACACAGTAAGTGAAATCTGTTTGAAACTCTGCTCTGACTGAAACTGGATACCATTCTCACCTGCTGTGTATACATCAAATTGTGACTGATTCCTAGAAAGTTTGTTAGTTGGAGGACATTCAAAATGAGATTAAAAAGCACTAGTCATTAGAACCCAGAATCTCACAACCCTTTTTACGCACATCTTGCTATACAAGTCATTTTAACTCTCCTTTTTTTCAGTCTCTTTTTTCTTTCTTTTTTTTTTTATTGAGACAGAGTCTCAGTCTGTTCCCGGGCTAGAGTGCTGTGGCATCAGCCTAGCTCACAGCAACCTCAAACTCCTGGGCTCAAGTGATCCTGCCTCAGCCTCCCGAGTAGCTGGGACTACAGGCATGCGCCACCATCCCGGGCTAATTTTTTCTATATATTTTTTTGGTGTCCAGCTAATTTTCTTTGTATTTTTAGTAGAGACGGGGTCTTGCTCTTGCTCAGGCTGGTTTCGAACTCCTGAGCTCAAAGGATCCACCCGCCTCTGCCTCCCAGAGTGCTAGGATTATAGGCGTGAGCCACTGTGCCCGGCCCAGTCTCTTTTTTAAAAAGAGGAGGTTAGACAAGATGACTTAAGATTTCTTCTATTTTCAAAATTCTCTGGCATATGATTATTCAAAATATTGACTATATGTATTTTTTATGTAAAACTTTTATGGAATTTTAGATTTGGAATTTGATCTGTTTTTCAGACAATGGAGGCAATGAATGCTGGAAAAATATTTTCCAATGCATATCTGATGGATGTATCAGCCTGCATAAGAGCATTACAGTACTGTGCAGGCTGGGCTGACAAGATCCAGGGCCTTACAATACCAGCTGGTGAGTAACTTTGGGAAACCCCTAGGGGTGGGAGTAGCAGTGAGGAGATTACTATAGAGCTGAATAATTTTAAACTCTCCCTTTTAAAGATGTCAACCACATAAAGAAAAATTATTTTCCCCTAGACTTTGAGACAACACAGCTCTGAACCTGGAAGTTCTGTTAAGATTCAATGCCTTTTTTATTTTTTTTCTTTGCTGCCAAGAAGACTCAGACCCACAAAACCTTGGATATGAGCTCCAAAAAATGGCTTTTAAAGTTGTTTTAGCATAATCATGCAGAAGGTAACACTATGCATATTTTAGAAAATATTAAAGTAAGAACATTCTTATGGCCACAATGACTGATTTGAGGCAATTATCTCTCTAAGAGCCCAACCAAACTTTTTAAAGTTGGCCTCTGAAATTATTTCTTTGGGTTTTATTCCAATAGTGACATTTTTACCCTTTCTATAATGTAATTATTTATGCCTCTTTGCACGTCCAGGATGAGTCAGTTATGATCATCTGTGCCTGGTCTAACTCAATATAATTAGACCAAACTAATTAAACAAACTAATTCACACTGATTTTTTTCAAATATCTTCAAAGCAAGAAGGAACTGAGTTTATAGCCCGAGTTAAGTGTTTGTGTGTGTGAACATGTATGTGTGTAGTGGAGTATGTACAAAATTGGGTAGAAATATGAAAAACACTTTGTATAAAACATGAAACAGTATCACTGTGTGAAACACTATTGGTAGAATTTAATTCATGTAGATGTATTGACTTGAGGAATACAACACCTCAGAACTGGCCCAGATGTGCATTTCTAATCTACTTGGAACAGCCGACAGGTCAGAAGTGGTAACCAGGAAGGGAAAAGAGGAGAGTGAAATCATGGTGGTGTGAAGAAATGTGACTATCTTAATGACTGTCTCACTTTATTCTGGGACAAAATGGTAGAAACCATTTAAAGCACAAATAGATCTTGATAAAGAGAGTTTTTGCTGAAGCCAGGAGGCTTCTGTGGGAACCAAAACAGAACTGAGCACAAAACACAATGAAAGTCTTGGAATGACATCATCAAACTTTGAAGCACATGAATCAGTCAAATCTAGATTGAAAAGCAATGTCTTTTATTTCAGGCATTTGTTTTCATGAATTAAGAGAATTTACTTTTATTGTTTGGTAGGCAAATAGAAAACAACATTTTAGAACAAGTGAGTAGGAAAGGATTATTAATCATAGAGAGGTTTTAAAAAAGTATCTGTTTTTTAATTTTACTATTTTTTAAATTGTTATATTTTTGAAAAAAAGTTACTATTGCTGATAGAACTTCGAGCTGCCAGAAACACATGTGAATGTGGTTCTTCTCTTAGCTGGAGACCTCTTCCTTCCTTTCTGGTCCTTTTTTTTAAATTGAACTTTGAGAAGAAGGATGATTTAGAAATCAACTGACTTAAATGATGAAAGATAGAATTAATTATCTTTCATATTGTTTCCAATTTTGTGTTTCGCTTTCACCTAACTCAATTTTATGGTTCCTGTCATTCCAAATTAGGACTTGAGAACTCCATTTTCATTTTGCGAACAGTTGGAGATGTATTTTATATTTTAATTATTGTCTACACTATTCTCTCATATCATCCCCAAGCCACCATTCTGTGAATGATGAATACATTTGTCTATATATAATTGTGTGTGTGTTTCACTTTCTAGATGGAAACATTTTTACTTATACAAGGCATGAACCTATTGGTGTATGTGGCCAAATCATTCCTGTAAGTTGTTTTTCTATATAATTCTAAATTTTTGAAAAAAGAATTCTAATTTTATTAGATTTAGTACTGAAACTTCATACAACACAAATAGATTCCTATATATTTGTTTTTATTTGTTTAATTTTTATTTTCGGAATATTACGGAGTTACAAATGCTTTGGTAACATAAATTGCCTTTGCACTGAGTCAGTGTTATACAAGCATGCCCATCCCCCAAACAGCCTGCACCACACCTGTTAGGTATGAATTTACCTCTCCCCCTCCGCCCCCACCTGCCCAATCCCCAGTGAATGTTACTTTGTATGTACACTTAAGTGTTGATCGATTAGTACCAACTTAATGGTGAGTACATATGGTGTTTGTTTTTCCATTCTTGTGATCCTTCACTTAGAAGAATAATCTAGTTACAACCAGGTTACTATAAGAGGTATTACTTCACCATTTTTTTTTTATGGCTGAGCAGTACCCCATAGTATACATATACCACATTTTATTAAGCTGCTCATTTATTGATGGACACTTGGGTTGTTTCCACATCTTTGAAACTGTGAATTGTGCTGCTATAAATATTTGAGTGCAGATGTCTTTTTTATAGAATGTCTTTTTTTCCTTTGGGTAAATACCCAGTAGTGTGAATTGTGGGATCAAATGGTAATTCTACTTTTAACTCTTTGAAGTATCTCCATATTACGTTCCATAAAGGTTGTATTAGTTTGCAGTCCCACCAAGCAGTGTATGAATGTTCTTCTCTCTCTACATTCACACCAACATTTGTTTTGGGACTTTTTGATAAAAGCCGTACTCACTGGAGTTAAATGATATCTCACTGTGGTTTTGATTTGTATTTCCCTGACGATGAGAGATGTTGAGCACTTTTCATGGGTTTGTTGGCCATTAGTCTTCTTATATATTTGTTAAATATAGAATAAATATAGGATTTGCTGAACTTGGTCTCGCTGTGACTAAACATCTTAGAGATGAATTAGGTAGTCCAAAAATCTGTCTATATCCTGGCATGTCTCTTCAGAGTATTTCAGTACTGTAGTATCAACAGATCTTAACCATATACTCTATGGGTTGTTTTTTTAAAAGTTGTATTTTGTCCTCTCATTAAGAGCCATGTTTTATAGGTGCATGGCAAAGTGCTCATAGCGGGAACATCAGCTGCAGGTCACCCTTTTAGTGAAATGTAGTCGGCTCTCTTCATCTCCAA
Source organism: Eulemur rufifrons (assembly GCF_041146395.1). Lineage (NCBI taxonomy): Eukaryota > Metazoa > Chordata > Mammalia > Primates > Lemuridae > Eulemur > Eulemur rufifrons. The sequence goes on along the minus strand of NC_090989.1, from coordinate 219,956,250 downwards.
CACTCTTCATCTCCTCACTGAGGCTTCTCAATACAGAGAATAGTACCAACCAGAGTGTTCTAATCCTGAAAATATTTTTAAGTTAAAATGAAAGAAACAGTACCAGAGGCATTTAGAGCACTGTATGGAATATATTGTGTCTTAAGATGAGAGGCTCTGATACTACAAGTTCTTCTTAGAAAAGGTACTATTTTTGTAAGTGGAATTGTGAAGATTTCCTTTTAAGCTTAACACACAGGAGACTATCTAAATGATGTCTCTTTAGCTGACATACTTCCAAAAGCCAAATAAAACAATGGTGAAGTATCTTGAAGTTCTTAGATGAATAAGTGCCTATTGTCTTTCGCTCCAAGTAGGTTGAAATGTATCCATATCAACATTTTTAATGAAATTCCTCATTAATTCAAAAATTACAGTAATATCTATAAAAGCTATATAACTGCAAATACTAATAACAGCTAATATATACTGTGTCCCTATGATGAACCAGCCACTGTGTCAAGCTCTTGGCCCACTTTCTTGATTAATCCTCAGGAGACCTTCTGAGGTGGAGAGGACCATTATCATCATTTAAAGATGATGCAGTTGTACACACAGAGCAAGTGCCTTGTGTGACTTCACATGGCTGGTAGTGACTGAGCTGAGATTTGAACCCAAGAACTCGGTTTCTGGACCAGGATATCTTTGTCTTTAACAGGATATTTGTCCTAGAAATAAATGCTACTAATGATACAATTAGGTAAATAATTATAATAAATCACCTATGGGTTGGGAGGAATACTCTTACTTTTTAAACACTTGCAGATAACTTATAATATGCTTAATGGTAAGCCAAACCATGCAGTGATTTTTATCTTCCTGGTAGAAGAAGCACTCAAATTGACAGCACTTGTTTCAATTTTGGAGCTCTCTCCTACTCCCTTCCTGTATCTAGTTTATTTAGAGCATTTTAGCATTTACTAGTTGCTTTTAGCAATGAAGTTAATTAGAATATACTAGATGATTACACAAAAATAATACAATTACTTTTTAATATCTGCTTGGGGTATATCACGAGAACTTAGATTAGCAAATGTGCTTTTCAGCAATACAAAGAATCTCTTGTTATATTTTGCTTTCTAGTGGAATTTCCCATTGATCATGCTCATTGGTAAGATAGCACCTGCCCTGAGCTGTGGAAACACAGTAGTTGTCAAACCAGCAGAGCAAACTCCTCTCACTGCACTCCATGTGGCATCCTTAATAAAAGAGGTAAGTCTCCTAAATCAAATTATATACAAGAACTCCACTTCATTTGGCTACTGCCAACTACATTATTTACAAAAGTCTCCTGTCCAGTGTGGGGATGCACTTAGCATGGCTGCTGGATGGGATTCCTTAGAGTTAACACAAAGGAGTCTCTGCCCAAATGCAGACAGGAAGTCCAATGCAAGGGCTTGGTGTCAGTCACCTTGTGATCACCTTTTTATTTCTTTTGTTCAATTCTCATGAACATAAATTCATATTGAAATTGATATAGTATTCTTTCAAATTTTGAAATGTTAAGTTGGTTTGTCACTGCCACTAATGGCCTGGTGGTTTCTGCAAATTTGTTCAAACTATTATAGGATATGTGAAGATTGGAGGCCTCTGTGCAAATGTGCTTGTTTGTACTCTTGGGCCATATTATTTCTAAATACATCTACCCCTAATTGGATACGTTTATATTCACTTCTCTATTATGGTATCCTCTGCATTTGTCTTCCTGTTCAAAGTTGGTAAAAGAGCACGTGAAAGTTATTTTTATCAACTACCTATATTCTGTTAATATACTTTTTTTTTTTGGCAAACATTTCATTGTCCTTTTGTCTTCATATCTTACCAAAACTTAAAAAACAAGCATTAATCACTAGAAAATTCAATGTAGGAAATCTGAACTCATATCTTAAAGATATTCTTTATTTCAAATTAAAAACAGGCAAAACAGATTCTAAAATGAAATATTTTAAGATTTTGATGCAATTAACATGAAATTTTAATGTGCCCTACTCAGTTCCCACACTTTCTACCGGAATTCATTAATTGGGGTTGAAATCAATCCTGAAGTGCAATCATAAAGGGGATGACCATGCTTATTTAACATTTTACTGATTAAATAATGCCAGTGGGGACTCACACCTCAGCTGTTATGCCCTGAGCAATTGACAACAGCTAGAAGCTAAAAGTTCGAGATCCCTTTAGCTTCTTAGTTTTGCTGATGGGGATAATAAACACATTGCTTTCCTTCTATGTAAGTAATTTACCAAACACTTATACTTTCTTTGTGAGTTACTATGATGAAATTTGAGACAGTCATCAGTGGAGCAATAATCCGTAGTCTTACCCTGAGGAGAAATGGGCCTTCAGGAATGCAAGGCTTGAGGTTATTTTTAGGTGGTCTGATAATAACTGCAATATATTGTTAATAATATATAATAACTGTAATAACAATAATAATAAAGAATAAAACCACTTAGATGAATTTTCCTTTTTTACCTCTCAGGCAGGGTTTCCTCCTGGAGTAGTGAATATCGTCCCTGGCTACGGGCCTACTGCAGGGGCAGCCATTTCTTCTCACATGGATGTAGACAAAGTGGCCTTCACAGGATCAACAGAGGTAATATCACTTACTCAGCCCAGAAGTTAAGAATGTCTGCATCTCCAGCTACCAGAAGCATGTTTTATGTAACTATTTTTGAACCAATACTTTTTAAAACAAAAGTTCCCTTTAATGATTTGTTCCTTATTTTAGTCTTCAAATATGTGTATAGAACATGAGCAGATGTACTTTGGATGAAATGAAATACTTATTAGAAACTCAGAAGGACCAGAGTGAACTATTTTTAACATGTTCTCATTATTTCTGATGAGAAATATGGCTGCTGAGACCTGGTCATACGATTAGTAAAGTTTACAGTAGAAAATGTAATCTAGGCCATAGGTGATTTCTATGAATGAATTTAATGTTACCCTGTAGATTATGAAAATTAAATACTAGAGCCTCACCCATAGCTCCTTATTTGGGACTCTCTCCTCCTTACACATTCAGACAGGGAGCCAGAAACTCAGTTTCCTTCAAAGACACTCTTTGCCTAGCCTAACTTTTCTGACTGCCTGGCTCAAACTTGGCCATCCAAAGTTTAAGAACAGGACCCCAACCATGAGCACTGCAAGGAGAAACAGGAGGGAGAGAGAGAAAGACAGCATCCTGGAAGGTAGACTTCGGGAAAATAGAGTCCCATTTATTGAGATAATTTCGTGTCCTAACAAAAGAAAGTGGTGAGATCATACTATACGAAGAAAAATGAATCCTTGAGTCATTCTGTTAGATGATGTGACATTGTTAGATGCTCAATGCAGTGACTACTGTATGCCTTTCATTGGTATACAGTATAGAGGGTGAAGAGCGAGCATCGGCCCATCTTAGAAAGCTGCCGAGGCAGGTAAGAAACAAGGCAGGATGTGACAAGTACTAAAATATGTACAAAGTGCTGTAAGCAGGTTCACAGGAAGGAATAATGATGTCCAAATGCATGCTAGAACTTGCTGTGTGTTTTGAGGATTTGTTACTTTTTTTTTTTTCTTAACCCCCTGGAGATTGAGAAGCAAAAAGAACATTTCAAATAGGGAGATGAGGCTAATTTGATTACTTTATCATCCAAATTAGCCACTCCAATATAAGGAAACATTTACATAGAGAACGGAAATGTTGGAAAATCAAATTTTCTTGTTCTTTTTAAAATGACATAAGTAAATATATTTTTCTTTGTTTTCATAGACATAGAGTAGTAAACATTTACATTCTGTAAATCCCTAATTGAGGTAGGGGAAAGCCAACCCCACATTCATTATTTACTGTGAATAAAACAAATGGCAATGTTCAAGAAATGGCAATAAATTTTAAAATTGTAAAATCACAGATTGAAATCATAGCAGAGAAGGTAAGGGAAGAAAGGAACAAATTCCTCAGCCTGGACTTCTAGACCTTCCCCAGTAGAGAATCCATGTAGCTTTTGAGGCCTAGATCCCACACCTGCTCACTTCTCCACTTCATCTGGACCAGGGCATGCTGTTCCCTGATCCCAACTCCAGCATCACTGCCTGTTTGTCTTGGCTCAACCTGGAGCCTCTATTGTGTCTGTGGGGGGTGGAAACATTACCTACCCAAAACACCTCAAAACCCTGAGATTAAAAAACTAGGAAACATCTGTGTTCACAGTCTGCCTCTATCCCTCCTAGCAGTGTGTCTTCAAAAGTTAAATATCCTTGCTAATTTAGTTTCTTCATTTGTAAAATGGAGACAACAATATCAACCCTACTGAGTTGCACAGAATAAAACTGAGAGCTAATGAGCGGTGAAACACGTAGCACCCTACACAGCACTCAGGAAATGCCATGGTTATTGTATGTTTCTGGACTCATTTCCTTTTTCTCTTTCCTCTCCCACTCTTTAATTTTGCACAATAATTTAGATGGTGTGAGGGAAGAGCTTCCTCTCCCTATAAATTTTCGCCATCTCTGCCACCTGCCCCATCGCTTCCTGATGATTCCATGCACCTTTTCATTCCCACGTGCTTTCTGTTCACACGTGGTCATAACCTGTTCCAACCTGGCTCCTCCCACACATCCCCTGGCTGGCCTTCTCCTCACCACTGCAGTCGCAGGAGCACTCTGAATTTAACAACACCCGTCTGTGTTCCCATTGGCCGTGATACACAACTGTAAGAGCACATGCCCGTGACTTTACTGTGTCTTTCTCTCCCTTGTGGAATATCCACAAAGACTCTTGTTCATTATTATCTCCTGAAACCAGTATAGTGACTAATTCTAAATAAGTATAAAGAATTAAGTGTGAATAATATGATTGTAGAAGCCACACAGAAAAACCCATCTTAGTTCCAAAGCATGGAACTTAGTCCATGCTCCCTGGAACCTCTTTCTGGGTTCTCTTTTAGCTTCAGATTTGTTGCTGGGCAGATATCAGGGAACTTGGCAAATACCATGAAAAAACCAAATAATGGATCCCCTCCTTTGTGGTCATTGTAGCAAAGATTCCCATTCTAACAACACTTATAGCGAGGTAAGAATTTTAATGTCCCATGAGATTCGTATAAATAGTACCCTACTCACATTGTGCAAGACTTAGTAAGTTATACCCTTTTCATGAGCATTTGCTACTTCTGCCTCACATGGAAATGCCACAATATCATAGAATAGTCTATTTACCCATAGTCTAAATAGTTGTTATCTTTTCTTCATTGCAAACCTCTGAGAAAAATGATCAATCTTGTAAATGTATCCAAGTAAAGGAAAGAAATCATTAGACAGAAAATGGGTGTTTCTTCACTTGGGCTTAGACTTTTGGGAAAATTCAAGCAAGCCTTTTATTGGCCAATTAAACTTGCACCAAGCAAAAATATAACCTTTCTTCCTCATCCACACTTCTAACCATTCTTCATGCTAGTCTTTTGATATCTGTAGCTTTCAGAAAAATAATTCTGATTTTACTCCCTTTTTCAAGATAAAAGTTATCTATTTTAATAGAGTTTCTCCAGTAAACCTAAGTTTAAAAACAGGAAAAGAAAAAAAAAGATGCAGAATGAAATTGGGGAACTCAAACAGGGAAAGGCAAAGAGTGTTATCTAGAATAAAGAAAATTCTTAATCCTCTTAAATGAAAATTCAACTTTAGAAAATAGTCATTAGGAGTATGTTGTAGAAGGAAAATGAGACATAAGAGACATTTCAGACTGGGTTCCCCAGTGAAAGTCTACTTTTAGTTTATTATTATTAAACTACCCTTAGAGATTTGATTTAGAACCATGAAATCTTTAAGATGAAAACATTAGATTAATTAATGCTTTATTCTATAATGCAGAGTAGCAGTTAGTTTAGTAACCACATAAAATTTGTACATACACTTAGCAAGCATCCACTTTTGTTCAGTTGAAATATAAATTTTTTATTAAAATATGGCATGTGTATTAAGAAAAAATAAACCCAGAGAATAAAGGAAGCTAAATAAAGTGAATTATATTTAAAACAAAGAAAAGCAAAGGTCATTTTAGTGGATTAAGTCTCCAGTAAAAATGATAAAAAATAAATAATTATGAAACAAGCCAAGTTTTAGAGATAGAAAAACAAGAACAACGATAGAAAATAATCTTGAAGGGAAGTGATCCACAAAGAAAAAAATATTGAAGACAATAGAGGCAACTAGCATTAAAGAAGAAACCAGAATAGTAGGTTTCCAGCTAACTGAAGTAGCAGCAGAGCACAGATCCAATTTCTTTCTTCTACTTCACTGTTCAGAGTGTGTGGGTTACGGGGGAGGAAAGAGGGAGAAGTCTGTCAGTCAATCAACAGTTAAGTGAGCCCACTGTGGATAGATGCTACTGAGGAGAGGTCTGCAGTGTTGGGGTATTGTCACTGCTACCAAGGAGGTAGCAACCGTGTGTGGAATTTATGTGAATACAAATAATACAATCTGAGGTAGACTCTAGAAGAGTCTTCATGAAGTTCTTTGGGAGGCCAGGAGAAGAGTGTCATTTCTACCGAGAGTCATCAGAAGGATTCAAGGAGAAGGTAAGATGTGAGCTGGACCCCAAAGAAGGGTAGAATGAGCAGGCAGCCCAGGTTGGGTGGGCATATGATGAGAAGAGAGATGAGATTCAGGAGGTGGTGAATATGCCAGTTGGGCTGGTAGAGTTCTCTGGGTGTATGTAGAAGGATGAAAAGTCATAATAGATAAGTTGTGATTGGGTCATGATACATCTGATCGATCCATACAGAGATGAAGTTCTGACTAAAATGAAAAATAACCTCCTGTGTAAACAATCAGAATCAGCTCTCATGTTCTGTATCTCTGCTCTCTTACTGATGAGCATTTTTCTGATTCCTTGGTGTCTGCATGCTTGGAGAAGGGAGCCTTTTATATCTGAAGGTGCCAAATCTTGAAAACTGTCAGGGTTTCTCCCAAATTTAATTTAACTGTGAAGTTTAACTATGGCACAAATATTGTATCAATTTAAAACACTAAATAAACTTGTCTTCCGGAGAGAAGATTAAGCCTTCTCTCTTTGTAATGCTCCATTTCAGGTTGGCAAAATAATCAAAGAAGCTGCGGGGAAAAGCAATCTGAAGAGGGTGACCCTGGAGCTTGGGGGGAAGAGCCCTTGCATTGTGTTTGCTGATGCGGACTGTGAGTATGAGCCGCTTTAACTCTTCACCCTGTGTCCTTTGTGGTGTCTGATCATGACATTCAATGAACTTAAATTTTACAGAAGGGTTTGTTTCTAACATCGAAGCGAAGGGAATTAATCAGAGTCCAGAATTACTCTTGAATATCTCTTAAATCATTCTAAACTTATAAAACAGATAAGTTTAATACAAACACAATTTCTTCCTCTTTTGGAATAGATTGCTATTTCCTCAGATAAATTCTGGATAACATAAACATTTGGCATTTAGGGGCCATAGGATGGATAAAATTCCATACCTTTAGTTATTAATGTCATATTAAGCATAATGAGATAACCTGGAGACATGTTAGACTGAGACCAAATGGGGAGACAGCAGTTTTCCATTTGCAGTCTCCCTTCTCTCTGTGTCATAGTTCATTAAATGAAATGTCCAGAAGAAGATCACATCTACTATTTAAATAAATTCTTTTTTTTCCCCTAGCAAATATAGTCGAGTTTAAATACAAAATCTACAATTATGATTAGACTCTACTATATAATATTCTGGGTTCATTCTGATTATATTACCAAGTAGAATCCCAAAATTACTTTGTAAATATTAGTTAATTAGTAGAAGTAGATGGTCAAGTCTTTCTTTCACAGCTCCATTATTTATTTGAGGCCATAAACACAAATGCTGCATGGAATTGGCCTATGTTGCTATTGTGATCTTAATTGAAGTTTTTTGGAACATACTACCGTATTAAACATTCTATAAACATGACAAGATTCCCAATTTTTCTAAGGTTTTCTGTAAACCACTCCCCCTACACCTTAAGCAGGTGTGATTACTTTACAAAATGAATAAAAACAACACCCAGTTGCTATAATGTGGAGTTGAATCTTAAGCATGTAGAAAATTAAAATGCAAAGAAAACTTTATTCTTCTTTAGGATCTACTAATGAAGCAACCTATGTCTTCCTTTTAAGGTACATTCTACTATCTAAAATAAATAAGAATTTATAGGCATAATATATGAAATAATATGATACACTTTATATAGATTTTGAAAAAGTCTTTGCTAGAATGAGGTCATTCTAGGTGGATGAGTGATTCTCAGTACTAGTGGTTTTTTGCTGTTGTTTTCTTTAGTTATTTTTGTTTATTTTGTTTTTTTTCCCCACAAAGATCACTTTTCCTTCTGAGCAGAGTATTTAAGATCTTTTGAGATTATTTAATGCAATAGACATTTCAGATTTCTTTGTTATCTGGTTAAAACATGAGGCCTGAAAGAAATATTCATAGTCATCTAATTAAAAATGGAGATATTTATAAAAAGTATTTGAAATGAGATTTAATCTATGATAAAATCCACATTCTTGATAATATCTACATTAAGGTTATAATAACTATTTTTTTTCAGATTCTGTTATTTTTTGCTATTATTTCCACAGTCAATAAAGGATCAGAAAGATTCATTTGTCACCAGGCTGTTAAAGGGTAGATTGTATTGAGCCCATGTCTAACTATACAACTATAACTTTTCGTTATCACCATTTTGCCTCTAAGAAATATATGCATATACACACACAATATATATATAATCTTTAGAAAATATTTCTTCTTCAATGTGAATGTCTTCCTTGCAGTGGACAGTGCTGTTGAACACGCACACCAAGGGGTATTCTTCCACCAGGGCCAGTGTTGTGTAGCCGCATCCCGGCTTTATGTGGAAGAATCAATTTATGATGAGTTTGTTCGGAGGAGTGTAGAGCGGGCTAAGAAGTACGTTCTTGGAAATCCTCTGACTGGAGGAGTAAATCAAGGCCCTCAGGTGAGTATACAATAGAAGGGATAGCATTTTCAGGGAACAAGAATAAAGTATCCTCTTCAGGTGTAGATTTTATAAGGTTATTTTCCATCTACGTGTCTTTCTAGGTAAAAATACTGTGACAGTTTGATGATTAAAAAAAAAAAAATCAATTCCCAGGGATAAAGAAATCATTCTGTTTTTGGTTGCCAGTTTCCTGCCTGGAACAGTACAAGAACCATGCTGGAAATTAAAGACATGATGGAAGTTAACAAATGCTATAAAGTTCTTGCTTTCCTCAATCTGCACACCTCTTGATTCCTGTATATCATTCTCTGTCCACTTCAAAGTTCTTCTACTTTCCTATCATTTCTTCCTCTGAATCAATCCTCCACCTCCCAGCTGCCATCCCATAGAGATGCACACCCCTAAATCCTCTGCCAAGTTCAGTAACTCTGACCCTCTAATGGTAGCATGAATGTCCTAAAAGGTCCTGAGTTTCCCGGTTTGAGGCAAACTTCTCATTTTAGTTGTTAAAGCTCAATTATTCCCCTAGGGCTCCTAGTTTTCTTTGAATCACTATCAATAAAAGTGTCTCTCTCATACAAAAGTCACCTTTCACTCTTCCTTGCACAGTTCTCTGTTCTTTGTCTGTTATTCGAGCTCTTACACCTTTGGTTCTGAATTTCCTCCTGCCCTTTAAAGTCTTTCTCTAAAGCAGTAATTCTCAACTAGGAGCAATTTTGCTTGCCTCCCCCAGGGGATAAATGTCAATGTCTGGAGACATTTCAAGTTATCACAACTTCAGTGAGGAGGGGTAGTTCTACTGGCATCTAGTGAGTAGAGGCCAGAAATGCTGCTAAACATCTTACGATATACAAGAGAGCCACCAAACAAAATTATCTGGCCTAAATGACAATGGGTCTGCTGCTGAGAAATCTTGCTCTAGAGTGTAGACATTAAGCTTTGGAGGCTTTATTCTTTCATGCTGAACTTATACACTGTTCCATGCTGTTCATTTGAAACCAAACACTATTCTTGACTTATTCTAAGCCAAAAATAAATTCAGTGAACTAAAATTTAGTGAACACTACTGTCAGCCAAGCCCTGAGATAAGTACCTGGCAATGCCAAAAGGAACAAGGAGGACATGATCCCTGACCCCATGGAGTGGACATTCTAAGTAAGTTAGAAGAGTATCTTCAACTTTTTTTTTACCATCCCAAGGCATCCAAATAGAAGAATCTTAGACTTAGGCAATGCCAAATATTAAAACCTAAAAGCCCTGAAATACCTTCTTCAGGAAACGAAGTAATTTGTTTTATATTGATCCCATTATTTTTTGCATTTGTTTTTGAGTTTAATGAGTACATAAAAGTAGTTGCCAATTTTTATCATATTTGATAACTTTTCAAATGGATGCTAAGAAATATATTTAATTCAATATGACTTGGTCACCCATTCCATAAAAGGATGGGATTCTAAGTTTTCTCTTGTGATTGTTTCTTTCTCTAAATATCTATGTATCTGTCTATCTAAAAATAAAGCATTTTTGCCATTTGATTGACAAATATCTGATAGATGGTGAATGAATAGATCTGAAAAGAAGAGAGAAGAGAATATCTAAGATATTTAATACTGAACATTGGTCAGGCAAGACTTTCTTCCATTAGGGTTCTGCACAGTTCAACCAGAGTCTCAAAAATTGAGCTAGAATACCTCATTATTTTTAAGAGAAAGGAGTTCAAATAGACTGTTAAAAATTCTTCTGCATAGGATTCTAAAGTAAATAATCCAGTGATCTGATTAATGTAAGACTTTAATCACTATAAATGAATAGATTTTTATCACAGGTTGCACTGAGTAAGTAGAATAAGTAGGTATGTTGGAACTTTGAGAAGCAAGACTGAAAAGCCCCAAGCTTCTTTATACTTAAAAATATTCATCTGTTGTTATGAGCAAGAGCTTATGGAAAAGGTACACTCATTCACTGAGCTTTAGTCTCTTGCTTCATCCACTGGTGGCTGAGTGAACTTAGGCTTTTTTAAATATAGCTATAGAATCTTTATTATGAAATGTAAAAACAAAACAGTTACAGAGAAAATAATCACTATAGAGGTTTGTTTTGGAGAAAAAAAAGTAAGAGTATTTTTTTTAAAATTTTGAAGATTACAAACAAAATATTTGGGAGTTGGAACATGCAATATATATACATATATGTATATTTTATATATTTTTATTATACATGTGTTCATAGATATATATTTTTCAACATTTGTAAAGTGATTTTCCTATTTGACTTCATAGACAAAAATGTGCATTTCCTTAAAAACTTGGAAAAGTCAGTATTTTAATTTGAAAAAGAAGTGATGATATCCACGTAAACTGTGTCAACATTGTCAGCAGAGTAACATCTTGCTAGAGTGTGGAAAGGTAGACGTTTGAGTTACCGGCTGAAACTAAAATGTAACTTTCCTGAGACTCTATTTTCTCATCTGTAAAATAGGGATAGCAGGACCAAGCTTGTGGGATCATTCTGCAGGGAAATGAGATAATCCATATAATTCTTCCATCAGAGGGTTGAGTTTATATGCTCAAATTTCTGTTAAGTAAAAATGACATGTTTCTATTTTCATAGTGTGGTGATAATTATCATACAGATCAATGACTTCTTCACTCTCATTGCTCCTGTTGATCTGTGATTTCTAAATAATTTCAGCTATGTGTCAGTGTCTTTTCTCAATTTATCTTTTTCTTCAACACATCAAGCCTAAGGAATCAAAGAATTGCACATTCAAACACATGAAAATGTGTGCTCTGAGGCTGTTACAACAATATTATCAATATCAATCATTTCCTAGACTAGCCATGAGCCCAGGGACCTCACATAGCAGAGAGCCCCGGCTACTCCTAGCATGGAGCAGTGCCTGAGGTCCAGAAAGAAGGCTAAGTTCACATAAGGTCAATCTGACACCTCCTGAAGAAGGTTTATATTTACACTCAATGAAAGTTACCCAAACCAAACTACATGTGTCCCTAAGTATAGCTGAAATTTTCTGTCACTTACCCCAAGGTCCAGCACAGTGTTCCTCAATCTTTCTTGTGTATCTGAATTGCCCAAGGATTCAGCAGGTCTGGGGTGGGGTCCGAGAAGCACATTTTGCTACCAAGTGATGCCAGAGCTGCTGTTAGTAGGACCCCATCAGTAGCGACGCACTGAGATATGAGGTCCTGTAGTTTTAGAACTTAGTGACCAGCTAAGTTTTCCAACAAACAAATCCTTTCAGCCTCTTCCTCTAGTACATATGCAGGGATTGGATTGTCATCCTTTACGTTGAGGTACATGGATCCTTGAGTATTTACTGAAACACTAGATTATCTTAACCAAGCAGGGTCTCTCTAACACTACCCACTTAGTCTGATTGTATTCAATTTAAATATCTCTTCTTCTTAAACCCACACTACAACTTCCTTCATCTGTGAGAAATGAAGGAAGGTTTTCTTTTTGAAATATTCTATTAAATATGGTTCACTAAGGAGCATTGAACAACATCGTATCAAATATTGTGCCAAATTTTAGAAGATAGTTTCTGGTTTCAAATAGCACTCAATCTATGAATAGTTAAATATGAGAGCTGGGGCCTGGAAGATTTGCAGAGCCAAAGAAGACTATAAAGAACACTTTCTAAGTAATGAGAAGAGACAAGTTAAAATGCAAAGAGACACTACAGCCCCTTAACTCCTGGATCTCGTGTTTTGCCTTTAATCCTTAACCCCCTCCACACCTGAGACAGGCAGTTTTACCAATGATTTGGAGACCGAGAGTTACCTGATCATTGAACCTCTCAAAGCAGAAATTGAAACAATATGTAACCTCCCAATGCCAGTGCATGGAGAAGAAGAATGTGTTTCTGGTGTTCACAACCAGAACTCTGGATTCATTTTTTTCTTATAAAAATATATTTAGAGATCATTTAAGTTTTGTAATACTTGTCATATATTTAGATGTGGCCCATTTAATGAAGCACGATGGTCACAATCAGGAGAGGCCAGAAATTGGATTCGAACCTATGGACTGTCCCAATGTGACCTGAACTGGGGGGATGCCTGAACTACACTCAGAATGGGATATCCAAGGGCCTGGACCAGCCCAGAGGGGATGGTTCAGGAATGGGGAGATCCAAACATAGGCACAGCAGTCTTCTGAGACAAATCTAAAAGCACGTGCTTTCCAACTGTCATATCTACCTAAACCCAGTATCAAAGTTCTCTTTGTCTCCATTCACTTCTTATATCAATATTTCAGTTGGGATTACAGTTTCTATGTTAGTGTATTAGATTGTTAACAGGCATTTCTTCTACAGTGAATAAATGACAACTGTGTGAAAGGTTTGCAGTACTGACATGTTTTTATCATGTAACTGTTAAATAAATTCTAAATACAATTATGCATCTTTAAGGGTTCTTCTCTAAAAAGTCATGAGAAGAAAATCTACCCAAAGAATGAATCTGAGCCTCTGTTAGCTGTTTTGATTCAATGTTTGACTTAATAACAATATCTTAGCATTTTGAAACTCTCATTAACAGGCCCAGAAATGGTATTGTCTTTACAGTGTCTTTTCTTTTTTTTTTTTTTTTTTTTTGCCTTTTCATGTGATATTTTTCAAACAGATTGACAAGGAACAACATGATAAAATACTTGATCTCATTGAGAGTGGGAAGAAAGAAGGGGCCAAACTGGAATGTGGCGGAGGCCCCTGGGGGAACAAAGGCTACTTTGTCCAGCCCACAGTTTTCTCTAATGTTAGAGATGACATGCGCATCGCCAAAGAGGAGGTAAATGGTTTCATTCTGTCCTTTTGTTGCCTTGCTTTGTCTCCATGTGTGTATAGATTCTCACCTCTTTGAACATCTTTCAAAATAAATGTTACTCTTTATTTCTCATAAAGGTTTATTTGTGGTCAAGACTAAAAGTAGTAAGGAATCCATTGGGCGGGCCAAAACTTTTCAGCCAAACAGATCAGGATGCTGAGCAATTTCTAGGTGCTTCCTTCACAGCTTTAAAGTAAAGGGAAAAAAATCCCATCATTTCTGGCAACATAAATGAACCTGGAGGACACTGTGCTAAGTGACATGTGCCAGCCTCAAAAAGACAAATACAGCATGATCTCACTTACACGTGGGCTCTAAAAACGTGAAAGTCACAGAAGCAGAGAGTGGAATGGTGGTCACCAGGGGCTTGGGGAGTGGGGTGTGAGGGTGGGAGATGTTGGTCAAGTGTACAAAAGTTCAGTTAGAAGGAATAAATGCAGGAGATCTATGGTAAGGATGATGATTATAATCAACAATGTATTACATACTTCACAGTGGCTAAGAGAGTAGATTTTAAGTGTTCTTAACACACACACACAAATAAGTACTTATGTTCTACCTGCTGGTTCCATATTTGCCCTGTGAACTTTTTCTACGTAACAGCCTTCTATATATTTGAAAACAGCATTCATCCCGGTATCACTCCCCACCATCCATGTGCCCTTGGCCCTATGTTTTTCAGCTGTTTGTATACTGTATTAAATATTTGGTAAGTTTATGTGTACATATAATACGTAAATTATATATACATACATATATACATGTATATATATGCTCACCAAATATTTAACTAAGATATACTTAGTTAGAAAGATTGGTACTGTTGCACTTGTATATCTTGATTGATACCATATAGGAAGGATTAGGGAAAAGATCTTCAGTCAAAGAAACATTCATTATGTTCACACATTATTCATAGTGGAACAGCTAGCTTGCTACTTCAAAGTGGAAGCCTGGAGCCATGTGCTAAGTTCAATTAAAGTTATGTAAAATATGAATACATTTAGTGCAGCAGAAGCTGTATGTCTGGTTCCTGGGTAACAATGTCATGATTAGATTTATGACCTTATGATGTGCACTAAGCGTCTATTGACTCATACCCCCTAACCCTCTAACACTTAAAGCAGTGGGTGAAAACCAGAAAACCATTTGTCATTTCTGATTTTTGCCTCCTCTCATTCATGTTTCCCAGAAAATTCTGGTAACACTCAGAGGAACGGCCTCTTTTATTTAATTTTAGTAAATGTCCTATTGACATATAATGTAAGCGCTTAATTTTTAAGAGAAAATCCAGTTATCTTTCTTCTACCTGGGGCTGAGATACAGAATAACTTGTTTGGGCTGCACTACCTGGAGAGTCTAGCAAAAGTGAGGGTATTGTAGGCTAAAATAAGCAAATTGTGATTTTTAGTTATTTTCTGCAACTATAGCCATTGTCAATGAACTCAAGCTTTGATTGGTACAGGGTGTTTCAGGATTTAAGCTCTTGCAATAATGAACCATTCTGTTTAGTATGTGTAAGGTGCATAAGATTTGGCTACAAAATAGAATCTGAACAAAAATTCATGTTGTTTTACCTACCTTGAGTAATTATGAAAATATCTAAGTACAGTAAAATAGTTAATATTTCAACCAATGGTATACTGGTATTTAAAAGACAATTATTATTATCAATCATTCCTATTCATTTCTCCAGAAGAGCAAGCATTGCTTTCTGGAGATCACTGTTTTATGTAGTAACTTGGAAGATGAGGAAAAGTAGGGAGAGAATTTTAAATGTCCCTAAATGAAAAAGAAAATCTGAAGTTAATGATTTGATGCACAATTATAAGTTCTTGGAAGCTTCATTCCAATGTCTAGAAAATGAATATTGCCTTAATTATTTGTGCCCTATCTTGTTCCAAAGAGAACTTAACACATGACCATTACCTAGTCTCACCTACCATTTCTGCAGCAACCTATTTGGATTCTTATACATAGGTTTGAGAATAGAAGCAAAATCTTAATCAATTTAGGATAGTTTGTAAAAGAAAATGCAGTATCATGTGAAATATTTAGTTTTAACTTATCATTTTGATTTCTTTAATCCATTTCTTGTGGTATAGATATTTGGACCAGTGCAGCAAATCATGAAGTTTAAATCTTTAGATGACGTGATCAAGAGAGCAAACAATACTCACTATGGGTTAGCAGCAGGAATCTTTACTACAGACCTCAATAAAGCCATAACAGTGTCCTCTGCTCTGCAGGCTGGGACAGTGTGGTAAGTCAACCCTAAGCAATGCAGCGTTTTCAATGTTAAGCACATTAACAGGTTACCTTAAACCCTTTGAGACTTGGATTTTTCATTTGGAAATACATGGCTTGCTAGAAAAGCAGTTACTGCCTTAAAAAACAAAACAAAACCAACAAAGAAACGACAAAGACAAATTTGAGGTTTTTGATTTTGGAAAAACAAAATGTTACATGCCTAACTGATAAAGAAGCTTGTTCTAAGATTTCACTGGGTGTCTGAAGAATTCCCAGTCAGGAATATCTGTACAATTAAGGTAGAGGAGACCATATTTTTATTGCTATATATCCTAGAGCATAATAACACTGTGGCATTTTCCCATCCTAATAGCTACTTGGTGCTTTTAGAACAATGATTGAATTTCAGAGTTGCTGGGATTTTACTCACATTTTCAAAGTAGGTGTGTGATTTTACAATGTAAATGAGTGTTAAACAAAGCTAAGACAAGCTGCCTTTTAAATGTGTAAATTTATTAAAAGAACTATTACTCCAGGATGGGAGATGTGAGTAACAACTGTGTGGTCCAGTGAAAATGTAAAATGTTGAGAATTGAGATAGTAAATGTTTTAACTGAGAAAACATTTGAATGTTATTTCAGGATCAGAATAATGATTAAAATCTTCCAAATATAATACAATTTTTCTGAAAGTCACAATGTTTGTCCCCCTAACATACTAGCATAAATGGAGGGAAAATTATTTAAAAAGAACATTGTTTTCTACTTTAAAAAATATTTTTTTCTTTTGTGTGTAGTGAGAATCATGTAGGTAATATGATTTTGCTGTTAACTTTGGCCACCAGAAAATTTAATGCTAAACAAATTATTCATGGCCTGCAGAACTGCATTCTTATTTGCCCCATCTTGATCTTTTATTGTAATTATTTCTTGAATTCTAACAATTAATATTTTTTTAATTATATTTGTTTTTATAAACATCTTTAAACACTTTATGAGATAGGACAGGGAATAAACAGATTGATAATTAAGTCCAACCTCTACCAAGGCCTCTGTTTAAGTAATTTATTGAACCAATTACTCGGGAAAAAATGAACTGAGTGATATGATACATATTGCAGTTACAAAAGAAAATCTAAGCTATTAAATACACAAACCTCAAGAGAACTGCAAAGCTTATTGAATGTAGGCAGTAAGGAATAAAGGAACACCCACCGAACAAATTCCTGTCTTCTGTAAGCCATGTCCTTTCTCCTATGACATATTAGCTATTCTAGAATTCTAACTTGTATAATTCTAACTATGATTCTCAGGGACATGATATACTGCCAAAAAGGCTATACACATATACATACATACATACATATATCATTTTCTTTGTTTCTAGGTGGCATACATCCATATGCTTCCGCATTCTAATTTACAGTGCTGCTTTTTGCTACAATGAGCATGTCATATTGAAATTAATGGAGTTCTTGAGCTTTCTAAATTTCTAAAATTGCCAAATAAAAGTTATTTCATATATTAACTATCATCTATAATGTACTTCTATTCAGGGTGAACTGCTATCTCATGGGATCTTCCCAGTCCCCCTTTGGTGGCTTCAAGATGTCTGGAAATGGACGAGAAATGTAAGAATAACTTTGTATTGATATTTCATAAAAACAGTTTTTACTCCTAGGAAATTAATTCACAGTTACCACCTTAAATAAAACCTGCTCTGTTCTTTCCTGGACCCAATAGCTTATTAAATGTTGGCTGTACCCCCATAAGTGCGGAAAGGTGCTGGCAGAAGAGAAATATAATTTATTAAGCTCCTACTATTCATAAGGGTCTGTATTAGGCATTTTATAGTGTGATTGAAATATTGCTTACTTTAGAATTGTTTGCTGCATATATGAATGAAATCCATGCGGGAAACATCTCCAGAAAGGAGATGAAAAGCATAAAGTGATGATTGTGATAAATGTGCAAATATAAGAACACTCCAGTTATTTGAATATGCCCCTAACTAAGTGAATTAGTTGCCTTATCTCGGAAATCATTAGTGTAAGAGGAATGATTCTCATTTGTTGAAATATTATTGATGTAGACTCTAAAATTTTAAATTACCTGAATAAGTTATTTTTGGAACTAAAATATAAACTTGAAGGGAAATTTGACTAAGGGAAATATGTTTTATAGTAGTGAATAGATTGAGAATATTTATACATACATGTATTTGTGAGCCTTCAGTTGCTTTTGAAGCTGGGAGATACAGACTTTTTGTAAAAGTGTTCTCATACTTACTTATGTGAGAAAATAGTGGCAAGATGTTTGGTTAAGTTTATTCAAGTAATTTAGCCATTTTATTTCTTTAAATTCTCTTACATTTACAAATATATTTAAAATTCTTGAAGAAAAAAGATAAATCATATGCAATCCTTGTGGAATCAAACATAGTAAAGCTGACCATTTGGTAAATAGCAAGTAAAAGTAAGTCTTTCTCAGTTTCTAAGTGTCATGCATGAAGTAGCCATGCACTTTGTCATTTGTCTTAATAAATCAGCAAAATTACAATTAAACAATATTTTGGGGGAGCCATTGAAATGGAGGAATGACAGAATGACCTGTCACCTTTCTCAACTTGCTACAGATGAGGTCCTAGGGACATGACACTGTGTTCCACCCTCTACATAACTGTGGTGGCAGGAGGAATGTGTAAAAATATATGCAAAAGAACCTTCAAACACTAGATCAAGACTTCATACCTCACGGGGGCAGAGAAGCAGTTTAAGTGCAGGGCAAAATATGGAAGGACAGGAAATCTGGACAGCATCAGACTTTAGCATTCAGGGTGGCATGTCACTGTCACTATTTTCCTCTGTCACACAGGGTCAAGGATTGTGGGTGAAGATAGGAGTAGGCGGAGGAAATAGAAGGTCTTTTAAGCTCCTTTCCATGGTTGTATGGTTCTAAGTCCAGCGGAAATTCAATGGAAAAATAATTAATGGTAGTTGCTATAGAAGACCTCACAGAAGAGATGGGACTTCATCTGGGGCATTCTTGAATGGAACATTATGTGTGGTGTGCTGAAGGGCTAGTGAATTTGGTTGGTTGGTTGGTGTGGATTTATGGGGGTGAGAGAAGTATGATTCACAGTTAAATATGATATAGATTAAAAAGTCCTGAAGCCAAGAAAATTGTCTGAGATTTTACTTGTAGAGTAGTGAAGAGTCCTTGGGTATGTTTAGAATGTTTTGAGGAGATAGCAGCAAAAGATCAACCCATGAAAAGGACAAGGCATATCTGAGAAGACATCATTTGAGTCTGACCAACCTGCATTTAAATCCTGACTCCACCACTTGCTGGCCATGCTGCCCGCTTCAAGTTTTCTGACTTCTGAGCCTCCATTCCTCATATTTCAAATGGAGATGCTAACTTTCCTCTAAAGATAGTTATGACATAGTGAATGTCCAATCTCTAGCCTTGTGACTGTCACAAAGTGGAAACTCAACAAATGGTTTCTTCCTCTCCTAGTTTCTTCTCTTTATAATATCTATTACTGGAGAATCCCTTGGCAGAACTAATTTCTTTATACAAAAAGCTGGAAGAAAGGTTAGATTACTCTGAAGCTCGGTTAGTTCATTGCTGGCCCACCTACCTAACACATTTTCCTGGGAACAGTGAAGATAAAATAATTAAAATGGATGAAACAACTTCAGTAGACCAAACTCATTAATTCTCCTGAATATAAATTTTAAGGTTAAGACATGAGGGAATCAAATAAGAAAAGGGTTGAAAACAGGAATCAATCATCAATAGTTTCCTAAGTGTCAGGAACCTAGGTGTATATAATGTCCCAGCCTGAGCAGGACAATAATCATACTTATTACTCTCTGGAGAGCTTCAGGTGCCATCTGACCCAAAATACAATGGAAAGCTTATTGGTTAAAATTATGGGCTGATTTATCTAACTCTATGAGATAAAATACTATCCTTTTAATGGGTTTCAGACAACTGAGGATAAACTCTTTGATTGCTTTGAAGAACATGCCCATTGAAGCTTCTAAAAAGTATTTTTAGAAGCTTACTTACCCAAGAAAATAATCAGTGTAAGAATATTAAGTTACCCATGAGAAAATGATGTCTTCTTATCTGTCTACATCACAAGAACGGAGGGGTAGAAAAGGATCAAGATCTTATTTTTCTGTAACCCTACATGTGCATGAGTGTTGTTGTTTTAAGAATATTTTTATATACATGTAATTTGATCCTCTTGTCAGAACAATACAGAGCATAACTGAGCCCCAGTCCCTTTGGTTATCTCTTCAACAAAGGGTAAATGACAATCAGTTTCTAGGACTGGAAGGAGTTCCTCATAAACCTGATAACAACATAGGAGGATCCAAATGGACTGACTTGGATTAATTCTTGATCATTTCGGTTGGACTTGAGTTATATAAGCAAATGGTAGGGGATGGGGGAGATCAGATAAAGGGAAAAAACCAACAACTGCTAAACCCCAAGAGCCTGAATGTAGGCCAATCTACACTTGTCTTATTCCTTAAAAAGAAAACAATCAAAAAGAAAAAAATCAGAAAACTTTAATAAAGGTCAGATTTTTTTCACAGAGAATCAAAAGATATTGCTAAAACTACAGCTGCAAAGCATTTTGTTTTAAGCCATATTAAAGCCCCTTAGAATGAAAGTTGAACTCCGTTATCTTTTTTGTGCCAATTCTGTGCACTTGGTAAATTCAACCTCTGCTTTAGTTTACAGTTTTGTTGTACTACTGTTGAGTGATTTTATATCACTACCTCTCCTCTTTTACTATATTTGTCTTAAAGTGAATTTAGACTAGAAATGACAAAATTCTTATTGGGCTGAATTGTCTTTTGAGTAGATAGAGCTTTCTAAAATCAAGTAGGATAATGTAAAAAATAGACAATTTCTACAAAATCAACTGAGAGTACATGATTTTTTTTTTTCTTTTTTTTTTGTTAGGCAGAGTCTTGCTCTGTAATCCTGGCTAGAATACAGTCACATAAAAGCTCACTGCAACCTCAAACTGCTGGGCTCAAGCAATCCTCCTGCCCCAGCATCCTGAGTAGCTGGGACTACAGGCATGTACCACTGGGCCCAGCTAACTTTTTCTATTTTTAGTAGACACAGGGTCTTGTCTTGCTCAGGCTGGTCTTGAACTCTTGAGCTCAAGCTATACTCCTGCCTTGGCCTCCCAAAAGAATGCTAGGATTACAGAGTGAGCACCCTGCCTGGCCTACATGATTATTTAAAATGAAAGGGATCTTAAAAACATATTTCCCACAAATGGATTTATGTAAGTCCAGATAGTTTTGGACTGGCTAACTGCTATATAAAATGGTCTGTAAACAGAAAATATTTTCCATTGTTCCTAGCCAGATAAGCAAGAACAAACTTGTACCAATCATGGACTACCGTACATTTGCACTCTATGCTAAATGATGTTTGTGGGTATTTTTTTTCCCTCTTTCTAGGGGAGAATATGGTCTCTATGAATATACAGAAGTCAAGACAGTCAAGATGAAAATTTCTCAGAAGAACTCATAAACAAACTATAAAACTGAAGAGAAATTCTTCAAAAGCATCTGCTATAGTCACTAACAGAGTGGGTTTTCAATACAAAATTGTTCTTTTCGTGATTTGCTTAAAACGTAAGCTAATCATGAGTGTTAATACTATCCACAGAAAACTTGACAGGTAGCTTATTCTGAATCATTTGCCTTATGATATGTGATTCCGAGTCCTATACTAAATAAAAAGGGTGGATCTGGATGCCAAATCTCTGAAGCTCTGTCATACTCATGTGCTTTCATTTGTAGCTACTTGTCCAGGACAATCATTTCATAGAAGAGGACCAGCTTTCATTTAGCTTCTTTCCCTTAAGGACTCCTTGAAGTAGTTAACATACATGTTAACTACAAAGTAAGTTGCTCTGTTCCCAGTAGTTATGAAGTCCTTGGAGTGTCTTGAAATGTTTCCTAGATCCATGTCTCCTTGCCAAATGAAGTAATGCCTCCTGAAATACTTACCTATAAGCGGAATATGAAGCTTAATAAAAACAACTTTGCATGATTCTTGTTCAGTTTGATTTTTTTTTTTTTTTTTTTTTTTTGAGACAGAGTCTCACTTTGTTGCCTGGGCTAGAGTGAGTGCCATGGCATCAGCCTAGCTCACAGCAACCTCAAACCCCTGGGCTTAAGCAATCCTTCTGCCTCAGCCTCCCAAGTAGCTGGGACTACAGGCATGCGCCACCATGCCCGGGTAACTTTTTCTATATATTTTTAGTTGGCCAGATAATTTCTTTCTATTTTTTTAGTAGAGACGGGGTCTTGCTCTTGCTCAGGCTGGTCTCGAACTCCTGACCTTGAGTGATCCACCCGCCTTGGCCTCCCAGAGTGCTAGGATCACAGGCGTGAGCCACCGCACCCGGTCCAGTTTGAATTTTTTTTAAGTAGAAGTTTTGGTTTTTGTGATTTACTCTCCTTGCCACTCAAAAACAGCATTAAATTGAGCATAAAGATACATGTAAAATAAAAGTCTAATCCACCCATTCTCAAATGGGTAAAGAAACATTTTCCAGAGGAATTCTTGATACCAATGGCACCTATTTGAGATAAATAGCATCAGTCCTTCAGGAAGCATTATTGAGTTCCTACAAAGTTCTGGGCTGGGCACTAGATAGGTGTTGTAGAAAATATGTGAATAGTGAATGGTCCCTCATCTCAAGGTGCTTTAATTTAATGAAGAACAAAGATAATCCCTACCCCAAATAAAGGACGGGGCATAAAATAGAAGTGAGGATTCTGGAAACCATAAGAGTGCAGTAACGTGACAAATGCATAGTGATGAAGTCTGAGAGAATTGGGAATGGCCTCCTGAAGAAAATTTGACTGGATGTGAACCTTAATGATGAGCAGATTTGCAGTGACTAAGAGGGAAAGAGGTTCTGCAGCATAATCTCTCAGGGCATGTTCCACTGAAAAACAATTTGAAGAAATTCTATGCAATATGTTTTCCTCTCTTGAAGTTTCAACTTGCACATTGGCTGCATATTCTAGGACCAGCATATTTAGTTTTGTTTTAATACAGTTTTTTTTTCCAAATTTATTTTGCCTTCCCCCTACCCTCCTTTAACACCAATTATCATTGAGAAATCCATGTTGGAAGATGCTGTTTCCTGCAATGAGGGAGCACTTAGTGTTCTAAGGAGAGATCTGGGATCAAAAGGGAGCAGCTGGAAAAATGCCCTCTCTGTAAAACTAACTATACCATGATGACACACTGCTGCTCTCAGAGCAAAGAGTGGCTGTTTGTGCTGTCATCCTGTGGTGCTCCCATGCAGAAACTGCCTTAGGCCCAAGTCATATCAAGTGACTATTTGCATATTCCTGTACATATTCTAAAATGTTTTTAGTTCAGCAACTTAGAGAAACATTTTTTTCAGATTCAGATTTTATATAAATGTTTATCATTTTACATTAGCAGATATTGCAGCGACACGATTGTTTAGACATGCTACTAGCTGCCCCAGTCAAGTTTAACGATGTAAGAATAAATGAAACTCATTAGCTTCTTAGACTTATAATTTCAACTTCAATTTTGAGAGTTTCTCAAAGTTGTGTGGGCATATAAGATTTGCAATTTGGACTCCTTTGTAAATTGTGGGACATAATTATTGTTT
The DNA here is from genome assembly GCF_041146395.1 of Eulemur rufifrons. NCBI lineage: Eukaryota > Metazoa > Chordata > Mammalia > Primates > Lemuridae > Eulemur > Eulemur rufifrons. Next base: position 219,932,416 of record NC_090989.1, on the reverse strand, counting down.
GAAAACTGTAGGAACCAAAGTCTTGGGAAGAACTGAAAGGTTTCTAGACATTGAAATGGGAAAATATCCAAATACAGAGGAGGGTTGTGTCTTCCTAAAACAAGATAGTGCCATTTTTAAAAGATGTGCTTAAACCATGTCCAAATAAATTAATAGCTAGACAAGTTAATACTGTAATGGCATCCCACCAGACCATTATTAAATGTATAACAAAGAGGGCTGAGCACAGAACAAGGCAAAGCCAGAAGCAAGTTTAAATAATTGAAAATTAAATCTTCATTGTATAAATAAGACATTACAGAATTAAACAGAAAATATCTGTTTTATATTGACTCGTTTTGAGCCTCTAGACATTATTTGTATTCCATTATTTGTATAAAGACCATGTTGACAATAATTCTTAAAACCTTGAAAAGTTAAAGGGTATCTTATTAATTACCCCATGTGCTACAGGAAATGCAGGCCAGAAATTTTATCATGAAGAATTCAGTTTTGCAGTTATAAACATCTAACTGTCCTCATGTCCACATGGCAAGAAGAATTTTGAGCTCCAGGAAAACCAAACTTTGTGAAAAAAGTTGGAATTCACTGTTTAGGTAGAGATGTCAGATTTCAGATAGGCATTCTCTAAATGTCTACTGGTTTCTTTCCTTTTTTTTCTGTTTTCTTCCTCCTTTTTTAGTTTCTTATTAGGATACATACTTCTGGCTGTAGAGTGTTTTCTTAAATTCTTGCAACCAACTCAAAATAGAGGCAACTCAGGGTAGAGAATTTTAGCCATTTCTTCCCATAATCTGGGAGGGAGTGATGAACTCAAAAGGCCTTTTCCCTTAGTGATGCATGTAACTTTTTGACTATCTAATTTCACTTGGAGGTTAAGAAGTGCCATTGCACATGTGTAACGTCAACTAGACACCTATGTCCAGGTGGCTTTCTCAGAGTCTGCTAAATAACCAGGTTACAGTTTTACATAAATCACAAATTCCCCATTAGAGTTTCATTTGCTGATTTATCCTGGGAGGTGTTTGTTTGTTTGTTTGTTTGTTTGTTTTCCTGTGCCCTGGAGATGTATTCGAGTCTCCCTATTCTGTTGGTGAAAGGATATGTAGGAAAGAGAATTAGATGTGATAGCTAAATTTTCTGGATACCAAAATTCAGTGACTGCCAGGAGGATGTGAAAGATTTCTGTTGTAGCATAAGAGGACTGTGGTGTCCTGGAAGATAATATCCTGAGTCAAGACACAAATGAGGGAGAACAGTCCAATTATCACTCTGACATTCTGTGGAAGAGTAGAGATGGCATCTGTCTGAACACAAGGCTGCAAAATTTTCTGTGGGGGCTTAAGACAAATCTAGATCATGTCTCTTAACTGGCCCTGAGACTCTGGGTGGTGGGTTTATCCCAGAGAAACATAGTCACATCCATAAACATATAGGATAAATCCCAATTCATTAGAAAGTCAACTTTATCACCCCATGAAATATCTGTGCTGAAGGTATAAGGATGCTTTTAGAACAATTATTTAATGCCATGTGCTGACTTCATTCACAAGAATTTAGTTTTTAAAAAGTGTACATCTCTGAGTTTTATGAAAATGTTTGTAAGCTGCCATTGTGCTACCTTGAAGTGATTTCACCAGAGTGTTAGGATTTTTGCTGTTTTTTTGTGAAGTCATTTCTTTAAAGATTCATCAGGCCTTGAACAATATACTATATATGAAACCACAGAACCAGTTTAGGCTGGCTTTTGATTTAATTTTACATGTGAAAATAATTTCAAACTTTTAGGGGAGTTGCTAAATAGTGCATAGAACTCCCATATGTCCTTTATTCACCATTTTTAAAATATTTTCCTTTATTGACTTTATCATTCCTATTCTACATATTGGTACATTTTTAAGATAAATGTAAAAATAATTTTTGCACATAATGTTATTTTACCCCAAAATACTTCAATATGGTTTTCTAGGAATAAGTTCACTCTTTCACAAACCCACAGCACAATTATCTAATTCAGGAAATTTACCACTGACAAAATACTAGTATCTAATACACGATCTATTTATAATTTGTTCTAATTGTCCCCCTAATGTCCTTTATGACATTTTTCCTAATTATCCAGAAACTAGTCAAGGACCATGTATTACATTCAGTTATCGCAGTTTCCTTTTGTTACACTATCCCTTAATAATGGGGATATGACTTATAAGCACACCTGATATTCAGTCAAGCTGGTTAGAGCTGTCTTGGCCTGGGGGGAACCTAGGGGACATACCAAACTTAGAGCCTTACCGAGTTAACAGGAACCAGCCAAAAAGGGGTTGATGGTTTTGAAGAACATCATTTCAGTATATGATTATTAATTACCAGGATCCATGATAAACCAGATGAGACTCCACAGGTTGATAATATGTGCCTTCTCCCTTGGACAGTTATGAGGAAAAGCTGTTATGTTCCTTTGAGGATACCAGTGTCTGGTCTTTGTGTGTATTATAACAATATTGCCCTTTGTCGTGTCATTTCCTACCTTTCTTATTTGAATATTTTTCCATCATAACAAACAACTTGCCTACATTTTGATGACATCTGGGGACGTAGCTTAATATCAATTGGTTATAAATCAGCCACATACAAACATTTTCAATGACTTCCCTTTCAAAGTACATTTATACTAGAAAGAGATCTTGACATTTAGAGTCAAATAGTTACTAAATTTTTATTCCACCATGAACTAGCGATATGGTATTGGTCAATTATTAAACCTTTCTCATATAGTCTTATATAGTAATCATTCAGCAGATAATGGTGGCCATTGATATTTGGGAAGAAATGTAATGTTTTACATAATCAGCAGGGCCCTCAGAACCCAGAAATCTGGTTTCAAATCCTTGTTCCCATTGGCCTTGGGATTTGGGACAAAGTACCCAATCTTCCAAAATTTCAATTTCTTTATCTGTTAAAAGAAATTAATAATAGTACCTGTCTAACTGGGTTATTCTACTAAATGAAATAATGTTTGTAAAATGCTTAACAGGGTTCATAGGACATAACGAGTGCTCAGTACACATTACTGATCTACAATGTGTTGGCACTAACAATTATTTCAACAAAAACAAAAAATTGTCTTATAGACACTGAGGTCTTCCTCTTGACCTTGACTTTGTATCTTCTTCCTGCATGCTGTTTCTCTCAGTTGTCCTTTGTCCCAGCTGTTAGGCTAATCTCAGTCAGGACCACATGGACCTCATAATTGTGATGATTTGCCCATCCCTTCCATCTCTTTTTTCTTTTTAAATCATTCCCTTCAGATAAAGGTTAAAATTCTCCATGAAACAAAGAACAGGGTGGAGAAGAATGTGAGCCAAAAATTGGCTCATACTTGAGGTTAGAAATTTAAATACATCTAATACCAAAACAAGCTTAGTTCTAAGTAAATGAACCCAGATGCTTTTCATCCAGAGTTACCAGTCATCAGGATTAATCTTTACACTAATAGAGACAGCGGGACTAAGGGAACAGCAAACAGAAGAAGCTGGTGTCAAATGCAGCATAGGAAGCCACAGTGATGTTGGTCACCCGATGATTGATTCAGAGACTCAGCCCACATGAATTCAGCGGGAAGGATTAGTGGATGGAAAAGCCCGATGCTCAGTCATCCAGCATTCATGTAACCACGAGATGTCAGAACTAGAAAAGAACCGAGTGTTCTTCTGGCCCAATAACTTCACTCCATAGTGGCATAAAGAAATCAAGCAACACTTGAAAGGCTGCTAAATTATCAGTGGCAGAGTTTAGTTAATATCTTTTATATTCTAATTCCTAGTTCTGTGCTACTGCCTTGTCCCATGTGGCATTACAAACATTTACCTAATGTTTGATTAAATATGTAACTTCCATTGTTGCATTTTATTTGTATGTATTTTATTTATTTTATCTAAAAAAGAAAAAGTTAAGTACAACCTATTTTTACATTTCACTTGTCTATATTTTTCCTGTTGGAATTTAGACCTTTTGTCCAAAAGAAGAAAAACTCTAAATGGTAGCTTTTATAAGCCCTCAATGTAAATTACTTTCAATCATTTGCAAAACAGTGTCTTGATAATTTAGTTACAAAAGTAAAATTGATAATTTAGTTATAAAAATTAATATATGTATTTATTTAATAGTTATTCAAAAGTAAAAATTCTGTGGACAAAGTACTGAGCCCTGCAAAGAAATAATGGGCATTGAGTCCTTGTTTTCTGCAAACATAGCTCATGTCCCTGCCACCCTTACCCTTTCCTTAACCCCTGGCAATCTGTTCTTTATTTCTGGAATTTTGTCATTTCAAGAATCATACAATATATAACCATTCAAGATTGGCTTTTTCTTTTTCTCTTAGCATAATTCCCTGGACACACATCCAAGTTGTTGCACATAATGAAGACCCATGCAAGTGCATTTTGCCACTTGCAATGGGAATTGTTTCAACAAGTCCTAAGACAGATATTTTTAGAAAGAGGTTTACTCTTTTACTTAATAACTCTGAATAGAGTTGAAAAGTCTCCCTGTGCCCCAGCCAAGTATGAGTATTGAATGGCAATGCAAAGGTGGGCTAGCAGGAGACTCTGTTGACAGAAACGGGGAATATTCTATTTCCCTACTTCTGGAGGTGTAACTGCATCGCCTCTGAAGTTCTGAGTTATAGGTGAGAAAACTGAAGGAACAGTTCTTGCAGCATTCTTGTTAGAAATGAGCAAAGCCTTTGAAGGGCCCCCATGTGAAAGAGTGTGTCTTGTTCTTAGACAAGCACAAATGGGAGATTTTCAACCGTGTGTGTCTACACTCATGAGTTGTCCACAGAAAGCCTGAGGCAGGAAGCACGTGGCTTTTCCCCTGGAACCTTGAGACACTCGTCCTCACCCTGCCAAACAGGCTGGTCTCCTCCAACATCTCCCTTGTCCAGAAGAAGTTAGGTTGTCCCCGCGTGAACCTGGCTCCGTCCTCACTCCCCAACTGCTGAATTGCGCTAGGTTACCCCAGCACTCAGCAGCACTCCTGGCCCCTCCCTGAAGAGTGAAAGGTGCAGCCGTCATGGAACAATCCAGAACAGCAGCACCCCTTACTGCACACTAGTTTATGCCCAGCACTGTTCTAAGAGCACTCAATGTGGTCTCACATTTCCTCCTCTCAACTGCCACGTGAGACCTCTCTTACTTTCTCCATTTTATAGGTGAAGAAATTGAGGCTCAGAAAACCTGACTAACTTGACAAAGTTACACAGCTAGTACTGAGCAGCTCAGGGATTCAAATCCAGGCAGTCTAACTACAAAATCCTCCTCATTCTTAGACATTCAACTATAATCACTGGGTATCATGCCCAGTCAAACAACTGCAAACTACAGAATATCACCAGCAAAACTTAATTTTGTTCTTTTGCATTAACGTTTCTAAGCCAAGGAGAGAGGCTCCAGAAGAAACCAAACCTGCTGATACTTTGATCATGGATTTCCAGTCTACAGAACTGGGAGAAAATAAATTGGCACCCAGTCTGTGATATTTTGTTATGCTGTACCTAGCAAACTAATGCATGGTCCAAGGGAAACATACGTGCACCACTGTCAAACTCTGGAGGTACACGCCTAACAGTAGCAATCACTCTTCATTTTACTTCTTCAGCAGCTAGTCAACTTTTTTCTTGTTCTCTTGATTTCACAGAAGAGAGTCAGATAGTAGTCAAATGCAGGGAAACTAATTACAGAGGATACATAACAAGTTCCCAGAGTGATTCTTTTAAATCTCCCCACCCCTTTTTCTCCAGAATAGCTTTCTCCAAATAAATCCTTCTCCTAATTCTTTCTTAATACTACCCAAGCTAACCTTTTTGATAAGGGTGAGAGATTTCCAGCATTGCATAATTTGGTTTGGATTAACTTTGTGAATTCTACATATGGTTTAGCACCTCCTTAGTAATTCAATAGCTATAGAACCTCAGTGACTCAGCTGAAACTTTTATATATCAGCCATGACTGAACAAGTTTTACCTTTGCACATTTTAGTAAAATGAGCTAACTTCAAAGTCAGCGTTCTCATTGCTTGTGTCCTCGTTTCTAAAGTTTCAATTGAAATAAAACAAATCTCTTGGCAATAGTCTTCTTTTCAAGTGTTTTATTATTGACTGGCTTAGCCCCATCTTCCCAGCAGGAAACCGGCAGTAGCAGTTCCAGTAGCTGGAGAGCTGGGTGTGGAGCCAGAGTCCTCACTGTTGCTCGAGGGAGTCCCCATTATTTAGAGGGCCAGGCAGAAATATGCCTTGGAGCTCAGGAGTACTGTTACCAAAAGTTCAGTGTGTGTCCGAGTGGCCAAAAAAAAGAATGAGGACAAGCAATTGAGGAAAAGGAAAAAGAAATTTATTAATTTGCTGCCAAATTTAGAGGAGGTTATACTCCGATCTTAAAGTACCATTATCCTATCTATAAGCAGAAATACAGAGCTTTTAAAAGGAGTTTTCAGCTTTGGGCTATTGCTGTTTAACTGTAGCATCTCTGGTGAAGACAATCCCATGACCTCTGCCTGGAACATTCCATTGAGCCATCTCCTGTGGTATAAAAAAATAAAGGACATTCCCCTGCCCCTCTGATCACTGGCCTTAGTCAGGGGTATACGTTTTAATTTCCAAAAAGAGTTTGGAGGAGTTTTAAAGAGACAAGTCATGAAACATTATTGTCCCTTTTCAGACTATTATGTCTGTTACACAATGTCTTTTATTTCTGAATCTGAGTCTTCATTCTGTTGGGTTCTATCATCCCAAGTGTGTCTCACAAATAACTCTCACCTGAAACTGAAGTGCACATTTGTTTATACACACAATTTTGTGTACAGTTTCATGGGGTTATTCACCTCTGAAATCCATCTTACAAGTTAAGAATTTCTCTTCTGTAGACTAGGCTGAACTAGCTTTAACTGTCATCCTGAGCAAGGCAAGATGAGTTTTGTTGTTATTTTCTATTTTTAAACCTAAGATGCTATCAAGCATTGTATTGTTTATTATATGACAGGAACTATGCAAAACACTTTGATTTTGCATGAATGATTTCATCTGTTCTTATCACAACCAGCTGAAGTGTGTACTATTTTTATTCCTGCTTTATAGATAGATGAGAAAACAGTGGTGTTATGTGAAGTCCTAGTCTGTGGCAGACCCTGGACTCAAATTTGGGTCAATCTCTGAAGGATGGCATTACATTGCCTTTCTTTTTGCACCCTCTTTTCTTCTCCTGTGGGCTTTGTTTCATGAGCATGTTCCTAATCTCCCTGGAGGCCTTTCTGTCTTTGTCAGAGCCCTGGAAGAGAGCCCAGCCAGGTTACTAAGGATGGCACAGTGTACTCCTGTGTCCTTGCGTGCGTCCACTCCACAACTAGTTCATTCATGAGTTGGTTTTATTTGTTCACTTATGAACTCAACTTTTCTTCTCTTTTGTTGTTTGCCCTACTTCTGATGCTTTTCTGTTTGCACTCTCCTCAGTCAACCTCCACACCCAGGACTACATTCAAAAGAACATTTGTGCCCAGCCCTGAGTCCAGAGGACTCCAGACCCACACTACACACCCAGCTCCTCAGTGTCTGTGACCACTATTAGTTTCATGAAAGGACAGTGAGAAAAAAACCAACTGACAATAAAACACTTGAAAAAAAAATCTCATCAAGAAATTGATTTTGTTTCAATTGAAACTTTTCAGATGGGGAAGTAGGCTTGAAAGCCTGAAGGCTCTAAAGCCCGGCAGCCTTGAGTCCAAATCCTTGTTCCACTAGTTCTCATTGTGGGATCTTGATCAAGTTGTCTCTTATAATGTGGGGATAAGGATAATGTGCCCAACCTATAGGATGAGAGAGTCAGACAGGATCATGTAAAACTCTTAAAAGACATGGCAAGGCACATGCCAGTCACGGTTCTAGGTGCTGGGGACCCAGCCAAGAAGAAAACTGAGAAAGTCCACACTTTTAATGATCATAGGCTCTAATAGCGGGTCTGGGTGGAGATAATAAACAGACAAATAACTATATAATATTTTGACTGGTGATACGTGCTAAGAAGAAAGATAAAGCAGGATAATATCTGAAAGTAGCTATGGAGCAATTGAGTTACTCTTGAGGGAATGTAGGGGAGGAAATATCAACCAGAACAGTTCCTTCTTTATCTGTTTACATACTGTGCTTTAACAACAGGTTTGAGTACTTCTGTGTTGCACTGACTCCCTCATCTAACAGGCCTAAAAGTTTCAGAGTGTCAGAACTCAGCGCTCTGCAGGAGGCTTTGAACACCAGCTCTGAGACCACATTGGAGCCCATGAATTTGGCTTCTTCATTCAACAGAGGATTATTAAGAAAACACTCCGTGGAGGTGAATCTAAGCATGAAAGGATACCACAGACTTTCTCCTAAGAAGATGAAGTAACATAGATCTGCCCTCTTTTGTGTGAATGTTTTAATCCTGGTTTTCAGAGATGAGATTTAGGCCCCCAAGATCTCCTAACAAGTGTCTCCTAGGAGGCTATAGAGGGTTCCTGTCTGCCTGGGCATCCCAGAAGTCCCTGAGGCATGCTGACATGTTAGACTCAGAAAAACTCTCAGGGTGACTAAAACCAACTTAGTGATGTCATTTAGCAGATATAACACTTAACAGGTGTTTCTCACACCCACCAATAGATTATGGTGTTTTAAATTTCCCATTTCCCTTAAAAAAGGATGGGCCCTATGGAAGAGATAATAAGCTCAGTTTCATACCCCATCAAAATTAGAGACAGAGAAAGAGAGAGAGAGAGGGCAGGCAACCAAGTGAGCTTTCAGAGCTGCAGCCAAACAGAGCTAACAAGACACTAAAAGGTGCATGTCCTCCTCCTGATTTCTGCCCATTCTCTCAACACAGGTAAGTGCCAATGATGTGAAGGAGCCTTCAGTGCACCACTGGGGTCTCCTCTACTCTCAGATCAACACAGTTAAATCAGTGGTTCTCAGTCCTCCCAGGGAGGACAATTGGCAATGTCTGGAGACATATTTGGTTGTCTCAACTGGGTGGTGAATGCTATTGGCATCTAGTAAGTCAAGGCCAAGGATGTTGCCAAACATCCTGTAATGCACAGGACAGTCCCCAGCAACAAAAAATTATCTGCACTCAAATTTCAATGGCACCAAAGTTGAGAAACATTGCTTTAAAGGGAAGAAGTCAGGAAAGGTGGCTTTGATAGACATGTGCCATCTATTTCTACTTTAATTACCAAGTTTTTCACCCTCTACTTAAGTTTGGCCTTCTTCTTGGAGCCTTTAGTAATGAATCTCAGCCAGAACAATTCATCGCTCCTTTCATCAGACATCATAGAAGCTTTAATATTAATAACATTGCTATTATAATCATTATTATCTCCACTGAATGGCAAATATTTTGCACACTCATTTATTATAACACCTTTGAATAAGGACCTACCATGTGTAAGGAAAAATACTCAGGGACGGGACCACAAAGATCCGGAAGACAAGTTTCCTGTTCTCAAACAGCCTACAGGTGAGGGGTAAGATGGTGCGTTGGTTTGCTAGGGCTGCAGTAACAAAGGGCCACAAACTGGGTGGCTCAAATGATAGAAATTTACTGTCTCAAAATTCTGGAGGCTGGAAGTCCAAGATCAAGGTGTGGGCAGGGTTGATGCCTTCTGACGGCTGTGAAGGAAAGAAAACCTGTTGCCTCTCTCCTCGTGTCTGGTGGTTTCCTGGAAATCTTTTGGGCTCCTTGGCTTGTAGAAGCATCACTCCAACCTTTGCCTTCATCTGAGGACAAAGTCATATTGAATGAGGGCCCACCCTAATGCCTCATCTAAACTGAACTATTAATAATTATATCTGCAATGGGCCTATTTCCAAATAAAGTCACATTGTGAGGTACTGGGGTTAGGACTTCAACATATGGATTTTGGAGGGCACACAATTCAACCCACAACAAATGGGTAAACTGATTATTATAGTTCTGTAATTATAGCATGAAGCAGTCAGTCCTGTGAAGGAGGGCAGTGCAGACCACGGAGGAGGACTCCCTGACTCAGACTTAACCTCAGGGAAGACAGCATAGCAAAGATGACACTAGAGGTGAACCAAATAGGCCCCTTAAATTAGAACTGTCACCCATTCCACTCCCCTAAACTCCAGACTGCTTCCTGCATATCTCTGCAGGTTTAATCAATATCTCCGACAGACACCCGAAACTTAATGTATCCAAACGGAATTCCTAATTTCCACCCTCACTCCTAAATATGCTCTGTCTACAATACAATAATCATCTCTTCCCTTTCTCTTATGTGTGATATTTCTATCAGAAAGCCTGATTTTATCTATTTCCAAATTACATTATTTTCAGAATACAGCCACTTCTTAGAATCTTCATTGATCTAAGTTACTGTCATCTCTGGCTGATGTAATTGCAGTCACCTCCTCCAGGCATCCCTACTCCACCCTCCTCCCTGCCCCAGGCTAGTCTCCATTCAGCAACCAGAGTGAGTGGTTAAAATGTCAGTTTGAATATGTTGCTCTTTTCCTCAACGCCCTCTGAGATTTCTCATCTCACTCAGTAAAAGCCAAGGTTCTCTTTGAACTGCTTTTTCTACAGCTTTTTCATGCTTACTCTGCTCCAGCTACAACAGCCTCCTTGCTGTTCCTCAAAACAGCAAGGTACAAACTTACCCCAGGGCCTTAGCACTAGACCTTCTCTTATTCCTGGTTCACTCCTCTCTAAGTCTTCTCGGCTGACTTTCTTTATCTCTTTCTAATCTTTGCTCAATAAAGTCTATTTGACAACCCATATAAAATTGTAACATCACCCCAGGTCCTTCTGAGATCCCTGCTCAGGTTTTTCCTTTTTATGAGAATTATCAACTTCTAAAATATTCTATAAAATATTTATTTTTAATATTTATTTGCTTTTATGCTTAATGTTTAGTCTGTATAAGCTCCAGAAGAGCAAGCATTTTTTGTTTTTTAGAGACAGGATCTCACTGTGTTGCACAGGCTGGCTTCAAATTCCTGGGCTCAAGCGGTCTTCCTGCCTCAATCTCCTGAGTAGCTGGGACTATGATTACATACCACCACTCCAGGCTGGAGCAAGAATTTTTATCAGCTTTGTTCAATATTGTATTTCCTACATCTAGAGCAGTACCTGTAGATGCTTAATAATATTTGTTAATGTATAAAAGTACAAAGGAAGGAAGGAAGAAAGGAAAGAAGGAAGGAAAGAAAGGTGATCTGGGAGACGAAAATAGATGGCTCTTTATCAACTAAAATGAACCCAAAAGTGACCAAGGAGTGGAGGGTTTAGGGCATAGCTGGCTTGGCACATTTCTAAATTCCTGTGGCTACAAGAAAAACCACACTTGTGTTAAGCTCTCTAACATTAGGAGCTATCAGACAAATTATCCTAACTCTGATTTACAACCCAGGCCACTAAAACTCTGAATGGACAGAGGACTGGCCTTACAAACATTCTTTTCTGATAAGCAACTGAAGACCTTAAGCCAGTTTCAGCCAGCTTACAGAGGCTCTGCACAAATTGCCTTTGTGTCCTGCAGTTCACCTTTGACTTAAGGAGCCAAATTGTACCTTATTTTAATGCCAAATTCCTGCCCCAAAGTGAACACAGGATGTGTGTTACATATATATTTATTCATTGTCTGTGTGCTTGGCTCTCCTCATAAATATGGACAGCTTTTCCATACACCTAATGAATATGTATGAGTCTGTTGTTCGCTAAGGACCCTGCAAAGCATAAAAACCCAACCAAGCCCTTCTCTCCTCCAAGACAGAGCACTTTCCATCCATGCCAGAGACTCTCTCTTCCAACTTTGCAAACCAATATCGCCAACATAGCCTTCTTTTCTACTGTTCAGCCATCATGGTGATCTTTTGGATGACAGAAGGAGAGAGAGAGAAAGACAGAGGAGGGGGAACAGAGAGAGAGGAGAGATAGAAAAAGAAAGAAAAATTAAGGAGGAAATGATTTGGGGGACCTCTTCCCATGGGGCCTGTAATTATAGTTCTCTAACCCTCTGGACACAGTAGTGAACTCAAGTTCCCTGCTGGGAGAAAAATAATCTTCCATCCTTCTTCCCGAATGTTTTCCTCAGATTTGGACACTGAACTCAACCCAGCCCAGAGTCCATCCTAAGGCATAGTTTAGTGAGTCAATAAATTTTCCTTTTAAGTCATATCTCTGACTCTTACAATAAAAAAAAAAAAAATCCTGATTAATTTCCCCCTCACACATGCGTGCACACACACCACATACACACTAAAGTAGGAAATAGTCCCATATTATGTATGGAAGTATAGGCTCCGAGATTTGCATATTATTATATTTCCTCTCCCTGCACTGCCATGTGTTTGATATACAGTGCACCACTTTTCAATGTGTTGGCAGCTTCATCTGTGAATAAAAAAAAGGGATGGGGCAGGAGGCAACAGTAATCCTCACAATTTATTTTTTCTTGTCACATGAAAAGGAACAGATCTTTTTGGATAATTCAAAACTTTGAAGAATGGCCCAGAAACACAAGTAAAAGCTATCAATGCCTCTTCCAGCCAAAGAGGCCTCAAGAACAAGGGTATCCACCTTTTCTTTTGAAGAAAGCTTTAAATTCATCTCACTATTTTGGAATATGAGAAAAATATTTTTAAATGCCTCCCTTGTTTTGTTTTGTTTCCCTCCTGCTGCTCTCAGGGAGTATGAATGAAGACGGAATAAATGAAAAGGACAAGACAGAGAACTATTTTCTTTTCTTGAGTGTTTTGCCACTAAAATGAAAGATTATAATAATAATGGTCACTATTTATTAAGTTCTGCTAGGCACATCATGATGTCATTTAATCCTTTTAGTAACATATAAGCTATAAGATTAATCTTTTTCTCCACTTTACAGAGAAGCCTGGAGCTGGGGAGGTGGGCTGGGAACTTGCCAGAGTCACCGCCCGTCTTAGCTGCTGGAACCATTCTCTAAACTGGGCACTTCACACGGACCATCTTGTGACGTCTCCGCAGTATCCGTAGAGTAGATGCAATATTACCAACATCTTTATAACTTGTGAGAGGCTAAGCCATAAACTCAGGGCAGAATTCAAGCCAAGGTCTTTCCAAAACATGTGCTCTGTCCCACGAACTGAGTCACACTTTGTCAGGAGAAATGTTCTGAGTATTAGCTCAGAGTACATGGTCACCACGTGTGGTGCACAATGACAGATTTAGCCTTTTACTATGGAGTTTCTACAAAGCTGTTCTAAAACGTCCTTGAACAAGCATTTGCTGAGGCCTCCTCTGGGCCAGGCCTTGGGCTGGACACTGCAGACCTGGCCACAACAGACATGACTCAGAACTTGCCCCCAAGGAGCTCATGGTCTAGGCGAGATGGGGGAGGGGCGGAGTGCAAATTAGAGAGCATGACACAAAGTCACACAGTTACACACCACACACTCAGTAATAAAGAGGCCCACTAAGCCCTAGAGCAGGGCTTCTCAAACTCAGCACTGTCAGCATTTGGGGCTGCATAAGTCTTTGCTGTGGGGGCTGCCTGTGCATTGTGGGGTATTTAGCAGCATCTCTGAATTCTACTCACTAGATGCCAGTAGCCCCCCTCCTCCACTTGTGACAACCCAAAGTGTCTCCAGACATTGCCAAATGTCCCCTGGAGGTGAAGGGCAACATGGCCCCCAGTTAAGAACTGGTGGCCCAGAGGTACAACGTGGCAGAGATAAGCAATGAAGCAAAATCACAGGCTGTTAATAACAACATATGATTTTTTAGTAAGGGCTTATTTACACACCAGGTGCCTTAGAAACCTGATCTCATTCCACTCATAGTGACTTTATGCTGTTTTCAAACTGAAATGATGCCCGTTTTATAGGTTAGAGCACTGAGGCCCAAAGAGCTTAATTGACACATAGCTACAGGATAGTGACTGATAGAACTGGCATTTGAATCCTGGCCTGTCACGTCAATCAGTACATTAAGAATATAAAAAGCAGTTCCAAAATTTCACTAGGCTCTGTCATTTTCATTACGTGTCCACAGACTGAATCTAGAACTATCAACATAAGAGAATGAACATTTATAATTTTATATATTGTGTTATCATTTTGTAATTATTCTATTTTATCCATACTGAGCCTAATGAATCTAGTTTATTTTGGCATTATTTTGTCATATATGAGTCCTGCTCATATATGCAGCAAAAATATTTATTAATTCTGAAGAAAGAGATAAGTTTCATATCTTGCTTTATCTTTTGGCAGTCTAATCACTGACTTTGTGGGAGAAAAGAAAACCCCTAAAGATAAGAATATGCAATTGGATAAGAACAAATACAGTCAACTCTTTCTGTGACCATGTGTTTCTTAAGAGAAGCAAAGAGCATCTCCTGTTCCTGGTAAGCCCTGGCTGTATTTTGTTTCTCTTCCAGATGTGTGTGTGATTTTACTTGCATATTTATGATAAAATTCTTTTCTCTTGAGCCAGTTGGAATGAGTCTCTCTTCCCTCCAACAAGTGTCCTGAGTCATAGTCAGAGAATGGGGGCAAATTGACATAACAATCCACTGGATATGGTCAGAGTGAATATGGTAATAACAAGGTAACATTGCAGCAAGATCATCTGAGGAAGGCAGTTCCCTCAATATTGCTTATTTTTCCTTCATCTATTCTGAAACTAAAACCCTTAACCAAATTGACTGCCAACCTTTAACCCTTTAATTTACTGCCCTCGGACTCCACCTGGTGGAGATACATAAACTTGTGGAAATAAAGTACCCCAAATGAAGATTAAAAAGGTACTACTAGATATCTTTCATAACTCAAAAAGAAAAGAAATACCCCCAAATTTACATAGATGACCTTCTGGGATGTCCTTCACCCACTCAGAGGCACTTAAAAGAATAGAGGGTAGTTCTATGTTACATTGCCATTAAATACGGGTTTGTCTGATGTGTCGTTATGATTAGGAAAGCCCAAAGGTAGTGTGATGTAACTCTAACAAAGTTACACAGCTAATTAAAGTTGGGCCCAAAATTTGAATTTGAACAGGAATTTGAAGACTGAATTCTCGTTTACAACATCATGAGTAATTATGAATTTCTACTAAAGTATCTTCAACAAAGGTTAATAATTTCTATAAATATTTTTGAACATTCACTCTAACCTCTGCTACATAATGGAATGTGAGAGCAGAAAAAGCAAATGCCAATAGTATAGATCAATTATAGAAAGCAAGTTTATTATCTATTATGTGGGAAATACAGTTAAAAATTTTGAATTAATGAAAAGCTAAATGAAAATCTATTTTCTATGTCTTGGTTATCAACTTCATGCTTCCTCACTTCCTCACTTTACTGGCTTGTGTCTCTTCTGTCTTGTATTTTGCCCTAAAAGTTTGTCATGTAATATAAAAGTATCTATTTTATTCTGTAGTATTTCAACTTATGTTTTCTAAAGAATGTAATATAGACCTTATAATAAAACCTTATATTCAAATCAAATTCCAGAAATTCAACCCCTGAAAGCTTTGTGCATAGGTGGCAATTTCTCTATAATGCCACATTTTCCTAATTTTTTCAAAATTCAACAGATTAGCAGTGTAGATTGAAAAAATATTAGCATGAATCAACATTAATAATAATAAATCTGCATATTTTCAAACTCTACACACCTTGGGCTAATTTTTCTAATGTCATCATCCCCATGTAAATTGGAACTTAAAGTAATAATCAATACTGTAAGTTATCATTGATGTTTTGGTCAAGACTATTTTTATATGCAATCATTAATTCTACAAATGGAAACATAAATTTCTATTGGGTACACTTTTTTAAAAAATTCAGGTTGTACACTCCTTTTTAAAATCATGATTCACTTGATTTTGATTGGCAAAAGTAAGAAGTCTCTGAAAATAAGCAGAGCTTCTCTATACAAGTTATATTGCATCAAAAATAATAAATAAATGATGAAATGATTCAATTCTGACTATAAACATAATAGTATAAAAATTGTACCGTACCTCAGATATTACTATACATTTTCAGAATCAAGACCTGGAAACTTCATGGGGCTCACTGAGAAGGACAGACGGATGTACAACAACATGTGTCTATTTTGTTTAGTCCACTGTTTCCACAGATGAAAGCTGGCTCATTTTGTGGGTTCTGATCAGTGATTAAAAAAAATGAACTGAAACACAATGGAAAGTATTTCAGGGTGACATATTTAATAAACATAAATATTAATATGAAACATCTGTGTGTACAAAAAAGTGAGTGTCTATATTTTTGTATACAGTATGGAAAAGAAAAATAGTTTATTTAGTATGACATAATAAAAGCATGAAAGCCACTGGTTTAATCTGTTTTAGTTGTAATATATTCTTTGTTATTATTTCCTATGGGAAACAAATGTGATATATTTTATTCTTCATTCACTTTCTTTTTCTTCTGTCCATACATACTAGATATTTCTAAGAACCCTTTCACCATCTCTATTCTACTCTCCTTACAGGAAATGCTTCATTGGAAATACTATCTCCTACCCCTAACATTCTCATTAATAGCAAAGCAGTTTCAGGCAAGATGCCAGCTATTTATTTTAGCTATTAGAAGTCTTCCTTCCATTGGTAATGATCCTAAATCCTTTCTTAGGCCAGGCGCGGTGGCTCACGCCTGTAATCCTAACACTCTGGGAGGCCGAGGAAGGCAGATCGTTTGAGCTCAGGAGATCGAGACCAGCCTGAGCAAGAGCCAGACCCCGTCTCTTAAAAAATAAATAAATAAATAAATAAATAAAAACTAAATCCCTTCTTCCTTGATGAAATTTTCTGAAAGAAAATCTTGATTTGCCGAATTTGCTCACCATTATATACTGAGTTCCTATCCCATAGTATAAGCTCTATAATTATTTGTTGAATACATGAATGAGTAAGGAGGACCTACTATCAAGAGTGATCCTATCTACCAGTATACAATGACTTTCCTAAAACATCCCTAGCTAACAAATTGTTTAATCTTATTCTCAAAGGACTAAATATATTCCCCACCCCACTGAGATGGTACAATTTAAGGGGTAAGAGGGATAGAAGAATCTCTTCTTGACTGAAATTATAATAGGCCTGGCTGCCCATTAAAGCTCTTAAGCAAATATGTTTTGTTTGGCCCACACATTTTAGTCAGTGTGTTATATTTAGAACTTCCTTCATAAAAACTCGGTAGTGAAAGATCATAAAATCTGGCAACACTACGTCCACAGTTGGCTGAGGTAGGGAGGCCGATTTATTTAGATGGATCATGTGTATGAAACTTCTCTTGTTATTTAGGTTGTGAGTTCCCCATAATCCACATACCAGGTTTTCTGTTCAGGACTCAACATACATTGTACGATGAATACAGAAATTATGAATGGGCCAGAGTGTCTGTGGTCAGTTTGGAAGATGGCTTAAATAGCTGTAAGTGTTCAGGTCTCTGTCCTCGTCCTGTCTACAGCTAGAGTTTGTCCCACAGAAATCATATCTTAGCTCAAGGCTTTAGCTATCTTCTCTATCATAAAGCAAAATATCCAACTCTGCTCCGTGTCTTGAATTCTAATCAGATATATCTAAATGCCCCTCAATTCTGGGTCTTTGTGTCTAAAGCTTAATCTCTAATCTACCCAAAATATAATTTCCAACTGACTGCCCAGTTCTTTTAACACTGCCACCATCCTCCCACGCGCATAATCTTGACACCTCAGCAATTTTATATTCCTCTTTCTCTTTCACCACACACATTCAGTGAGTTATCAAGTCTAGTTTATTCATTTTTCAAAATATTGAAGGTCTCTTTTTTATCCTCTTCTCCTTCCTTGGCCCAAGGTCAAGTATCATCATCTTGATAAACACTAAATTGCTCTCTGTGCCTGAAGTCCCTTGTCTTTCAACATAGATTTATTTATAACATTAACAAATATTTACAAGATAGCTATCATTTATTTATCAAATGTCCTGTCTTGGGAGTTAGGGATACAGCAGGAAAAAGAAGAAACAGTCCCTAATCTCGTGGAATTTGTATCAGTGTGTGATAGAAGCAAACAAACACTCACATATATAATAAAGCAAAGTCAGGTAGTAGTAAATTATATGAAAAAAGCAGAGTAAGAAAATAGGGAATGATGGATTAGAGAGGTACATCTTTTTTTAATAATTGCAATTCTTTTAACATTTAAATTTACATGAATTAAAGGAGAATTTATTGCATATAGTTTCCTAAATTAAACTTATTGAAACATTTGACCATATACCACTTCTCTATTGAAAACACATTTAACAATTATTCATCTATAAAATAAATGGGATAAAATCTAAAGCATTTAGCTCAGGATTGTTTAATCTGGCCCCCAGTATTCTTTTCTTGCCTTTAATCTCTAAATATAAAAGTCCAGCAATATTCATTATCTTTCTGTTTTTATGCTTTTATGATTAATTGATTGATCTACACTTATCTGAAACACCCACACCTTTCAGGATCCCATAAAAAGGCCCCTCTCCTTTGGGGCTTCTTCTCTAACCACAGTACTCTCCCTGCTCTAGGTCATCCAGTATTGCACAGAATCTACTACCTTGTCACAAACCTTCTCCTTGTGGCTATATTTTATCTTTCCAGTTGAATGGTACACTTTTGAAAGACAACTGTCTTATATTACTTCTTGCCATTCTTAGTACTGACTCTGCTCAACCTTAGGAAATAATTGAGGTGACATTAAGCCTATGCTAGGCACAGAATCATCATTAGAATTGTCCACATGTGTCTTTTATTTCTCCCCTTGAAACCAGTGTGTCACCATAATCCAAGCAGATTTTGTATCATTTTGTGCTGGGATGAAATGCTTTGCTTTTCTAGGATGGCAACTTTTCAACACTTGCCACAAGGGGGAGCAGCAGCTCTAGTCGAAACCAGAATGACTCCATAGTTTTCTTCTCCTACAATTGCTACCTCATTGTTTGGTTCTCCCCCCATACTTCTTTCCAAAAATTTTTTGGTATTTATCTCTTCTACTGCATGTATTTCCCATAACTAAAGGTAAATTCCTTCTTCATTTTAAAAATAAAATTTTATTTTAGTTTTCTTGATTTCATCTCTCTAACCACTAATAGTTTAATTTCTACTCAAATTCTTAATCTCTTTTTATTTTAAAGAAGTGAATATCTAAAATGGCACCAGTATTTTTTAAAAAATATTTTTTATTTGAAATAATAAATAAAAGTAAAACCAAAACATTGATTTTTCAATGAATATCTGACAAGTACAGCAAATAACATCTATTTTTGTCTTTCAGTTTGCCTGTAGTGTTGAGATATGTATTTAATACTTGCCAGATAGGAAATGTTCTGGATGAAAAATAGGAATTCCAATGCTGTTCACACATACAATTCCAGAGCTAGCAGGGATATTATTAATAGAAATAATTTAGGCTATTATCTTTCAGTTTCCAAATAAGGACATTAAATCAGAGGTCAAATGAGTAGCTGAGTTAGTTCAGGGGCTCACTCTGGCCCCAGGGTCTTTCTATTAAGCTCCATTATCTCTCCTGTGATCTTTATATAAAAGCGAGCCAATAATTTGAGCCTACAGCTAAAATAGTTCTTTCAGAAATCTGCCAATATTATGCTAAGGATTAACACAAAAATGGTACTATGTCGCTCCCATAACATTTGAGTTTTAACAACAAACATGCATAACTTTTGAGTATACAATTAAAAGGCAAAATGTTAAAATTATATAAGGAATTTCTCCATTAGCATTACTATGGGAAAAAATGTTACTTTTCTGAAAGGCTATTGAACTTGCTAACAACAAAGACATCCATTATTTTTCCACTGAAAATACGGTCAATCAGTGGTTAACCAGCATAGTAATCAAAGCTCAAAATTTGTTCTAATTGTAGATCTGTATCAAATAACGGCTAACAAAGAATGGACCTGTTTTGTAGGATTAAATTAAAATTCTCATGACATACTTCCTTGTACATCAATTATATTAAAACTTCCATTCACCACAGTAAATATCTTGAAGAGATAAAGGCATTTAGGCTTTATTACTGTTCAGGAAGTTCAGATTCAGAACGTTTTTTCTTTCCATTAACACTTGGCCCATGAGAACTGCTAAGCTCTAGGAAGATACTTCTAGGCAGCTTCTGTAGACTTTGCACTAGTACTGCCTTATTTACACTATAATTCCCCATCAGTTTGCTCATTACAATATGGTTATATTAATCATATTAATTATTTTCTTTTATTTAAACATAGCTCAATTGTTTCTCTTTTATAAAATTAGGATAGAACAAAATAACTTTGAAAACAAATACCTGTTCTTTGTTCTTTATATGATTTTGGAATATTTTAGTAAAGGAGAACTTTTATCCACTCCACCCCACCTTACCCCCATGCCTCTCATTGCTATCAATGAAATGGTGCTTCAATCTCCACTCCCCAACACAGAAAAGTATTAGAACAAACACTTCTGGTCCTTCTTTCTGCGTGGCCATTTCTCCTTTGGATAAAGAAACAGCTTACCTGATTAGTCAGTTCCATGGGAATCCGGCATTCACCTGTTCTAGGTTTCTCTATTGGGTGGAATAATCTGTGTTGAAGTTCTTATCCACAAATGGCCCTGCATTTTATCCATTTATTTTCCTCGTGGAGTAATCTGTCCTTAAATGGAGCATACTTTCCTCCTCCAGCTGTTCTGTGTCCATTTGGTACCTGACTGTAGAGGGTGTTTGCCATTCTCTAGTTTGTCCACCTTAGGCTGGGGACGTCAAATCTCAGTGAGAGGAGGTACTGCTGGGTACTCCAATCCAATATTTACAGAATAATGATGCTGATTCTGGACTTTGATCTTTATGTATTTTCTAGAATTAATTCTAATTATTTAAATCCATAGAAGATGTGTATGTAATTAAATTTCTTCTTTAAGCTCCAGAACTGTATATACAAATGTCTAATTTGTATATTCTCTTAGGCATCTCAATGTGACCTCAAAATTGACACATCCAAACTTATCTCATAATCTCCTTCTTTGGGTAACAATCAATAAGCAAAATTCTGGTCCTTCTTTAATCATACTCACCTCAGGGAATGTCATTACCTTCTTTCTAATGATACAAGCCAGAAAGTACAAATCTTCCCTGACCTCTTTTCTCCTTCATTTCATATATCCAATTCCTCACCAAATGTTATTAATTTGCCTCCTAAACACTTCGCATCAGCCACTTCTTTCCATCTCCACCACCAAAACCCTATTCTAAAACATCTCCATGACAGTAGCCATAGTAGCTCAGGTTGTGGCCTGGTTCTTGGGACCGTGGTGTGGCCCACTGGTGGGGGAAGTCCCGAGGGGCCAGGCAGAGGAAAGAACAGTTGGCCTGGCCATGATGCACAACAAGAAATTGGACAAGAAAGAATTCAGAATTTCAAAAATAAAAGTAACAGTTGTGACAAAAAAAGTTCTGCAAACGAATAT
Source organism: Eulemur rufifrons (assembly GCF_041146395.1). Classification (NCBI taxonomy): domain Eukaryota; kingdom Metazoa; phylum Chordata; class Mammalia; order Primates; family Lemuridae; genus Eulemur; species Eulemur rufifrons. The sequence continues at coordinate 219,910,876 of NC_090989.1, read as the reverse complement.
ATGTATTTTTTATGCCAAAAATTTAGATAATCTATATGAAATGGATAAATTCCTGGAAACACATAACCTATTACGAATGGATCAAGAAGACAGAGAAAATCTGAACGGACCTGTAAACAATAAATAAACTGAATCATCAAAAATCTCCCAATAAAAAAAGCCTAGGACTCAATGGCTTCACAGGTGGATTCTACCAAACATTTAAAGAAGAATGAACAAGAATCTTCCTCAAACTTTTCCAAAAACTTAAGAGGAGGGAATACTTTCCAACCCATTCCATGAGGCCAGCATTCTTTTGATAGCAAAGCCAGACAAAGATATTACAGGAAAACTACAGACTGATATTCCTGATGAATATGATGCAGAAATCCTCAACAAAATTATTAGTAAACGGAATTCAATGGCACATTAAAAGGATTATACATCACAACCAATTAGGATTTAACCTTGGAATGCAAGGATGATTCAACACAAAAAATTAATCAATGTGATTCCCCACATTAATGGAAGGAAGGACAAAATCTAGATGATCATCTCAATTCATACACACATAAAATGCATTTTACAATATTCAACACCCTTTCATACTAAAAACACTCAAAAAACTAAAAACAGAAGGCAACTCCCTTAACTTAATAAAGGTCACATATAAAAAGCCCAGTGCTAACATCATTCTCACTGATGAAAGATGGAAAGCTTTTTCTACAAGATCAAGAACTAATCAAAGATATCCACTTTTGCCACTTGTCTTTAACATAATAATAGAAGTTCCAACCAGAGCAATTAGGCATGAAAAAGAAATAAAAGGCATCCAAATTGGAAAAGAAGAAGTAAAATTAACTCTATTCACAAAGGATATGGATTTTGTTGGTAGCAAACCCAAAAGTTTCCACAGCAAAAACAAACGAAAAACAAAAACATGTTAGAACTAATACATGAAATAAGCTCAGTTGCAAGATGCAAAATTCACATGCAAAAATCACTTGTATTCCTATATACTAACTAGAAACAACCTGACAAGGGAATTTCTAAAATATTCCATTTATAATAGCATCAAAAAGAACAAAATACTTGGGAAAAATTTGAACCTATTAGGTGGAAGACTAGTATGCTGATAACCATAAAATGTTTCTGAAAAAGTTAAAGAGGACACAAATAAATGGAATGACAATACATGTTCATGGCTTAGATGATTTATTACTAAGTTATCAATACTATCCAAAAATGATCAACAGATTTAATTCAATCTCTATCAAAATCCCAAAGGCATTATATACAGCAATATAAAAACCCATCCTGAAATTCATTTGGGATTTAAAGGGACCTAAACAGACAAAGCAATCTTAAAAAAAAAAGAGAACAAAGTAGAAGATCTCATACTTCTTGCTTTCACAAACTATTCCAAAAATTAATAGTAATCAAAACAACATGATACTGGCATACAACAGACATATAGACCAATGGAATAGAACAGAGATTCCAGAAATAAACCCTTGCATATAAAGTCAAAAGATTTTATACAAGAGTGTCAAGACCATTCAATGGGGAAGGGACAGTCTTTCAACACATAGTGCTGGGAAAACTGGATATCCACATGCAAAAGAATGACATTGGACCCTTACCTTACACCATATACAAAAAGTAACTCAAAAAGGATCAAGGAACCTAAATGTAAGAGATAAAACTACAAAATTCTTAGAAGAAAACTTAGGGGGAAAACCTTTTGAGACTAGATTTGGCAATGATTTTTTGCAGAAGACACCAAAATCTTAGAGTACAAAAGAAAACATACATAGTTTGGACTACATCAATGTTAACAACTTCTGTGCATCAAAGGAGATCATCAACAGAGTAAAAATGTGACCTACAAAATGGTAGAAAATATTTGACAATCATATATCTGATAAGGAGTTACTATCCAGAATATATAAAGAGCTCCTACAAATTAACAACAAAAAACCAAGCAACCCAATTAAAAAGGGGGCAGAAGACTTGAATATGCATTTCTCCAAAGAAGATATACAAGTGGCCAATAAGCACATGAAAAAATGCTCAGCATCACTAATAATTATGAAAATGCAGATCAAAACCACACTGAGATACCACCTAAAACACCTTCATCTTTCATGTGAACTATGGCTTCATTGCTTCATCATTGCTCTGGACACTGTTCAATGATTTCACCATATCATAGCCAAAAGCATCTTTTCCACACCACTGATGGCATTCCATTACTCTTACAATGAAGACAAAATTCCTAATATAGCCTAAAACAGAGGTCAGCACACATAGTCTCTGAGGATGGCCAATATATTAGGGTTTGTGAGCCATATGGTTTCTGCTGGAACTGTTCAATACAGCTATGGTAATAAAAAAGCAGCCATAGGCACCATGTAAACAAATACGTGGCTTTGTTCCAATAAAACTTTATAGACAAATGCCTGTGATGGGCCAGCTTTGACTTATGGGCTGCAGTTTGGTGACCCCTATCCTATAATATTCTGCATGTCAAGCCTTACTTACCTTTCCACACTCTTCTACAGAATATCCCCATTGCCACTGCCAATGCCATTCCTATGAATCCTACTTCATGCTTTTCTACTCATCTTATTCTTTCCCACCATGGGGAGGGTCATCACAGATGGTCTTCCCTCTGATGCTCTTCATTTGTCTCATCACTTCCTTAATATATTCCCTTGCAGCCTTATGGACATTTCCTTCAGAGCATCAGTCACAGTGGAAATTCTTAATTCTGCAATTATTTGATTAAGCTTCATTCCTTCCACCTGCTACCATTAAACTGTAGCACCGTGAAGGAAAGAATAGTATTTTTCTTTTGTTTCTTATTGCCTCCCCAGCACCCAGTGCCCAGCACCTAGTTGGCACTCTAAATTCCTGTTGACACACTGAGTACATAAGTGAATACATGGGTATTCCCACCACCACCAGCCCCCACATCCCACTGAGGCCTGGGACTGTTAAGTCCTCTCTTTATAAATTGTTTCTGATGATGTTTCTCTCTTCCTTTACTCATATCACTCTTCTTTTGTGTGCTTGGAGGAATCTTTATTACTGACAGCTAAGTCATCCATTTGTCCTTTGCAAATGTCTGTTTTTTCTGAGGAGGGTTCTTCTTGCTTTCCTTTGGATCCCAAATGCTCATGGCATAGATTTGTCAAATCTCTCCAGCCAAGATCTCCAGGAACAAGGAACACCCCTATAGTAGAACATAATTGCTTTTATTGACTTGTTGCAGTGAGGGAGACCATGCGCTATGGGAGTCCATGAGGACATCCTAAGAGAAAAGTGTACCAAAAAGGACTTAGAGGATGTAGATTTATGTTTGGTAAGTTGGAGTTTCAGCTGATAGAGTCTCTTTACTACTGGGTTGATCTAAATTTTCATCTCTGAAGGACCTGAATCCTCAGTAGCCTGTCTGTTTCTGGCTGCTGTAGTTTTCTACTACCACTTGTTATTAGATACGGAAGTATTAATACATGCTTAGAGGACCCAGGCAGTGTGTTCCCAGCCTTTCTCACTATTTCAAAGCTACTCAAGTCACCTTTGATAATCAGCATAAATTGCCCCAGTCCACACAGCAATGTGCTTCAGTGCAATTATAAGCCCTAAGTGGCCAGGCAACTGTTCTAACTTGCAGTTTGATGAAACTTTTGGTTCCCATGAACACATTCCATCCTTGGGAACTTAGCATCTGTAAACCAAGCTCAAGGTTTACTTCCTTAGTCATAAGGAACTCCCTTGGATTGAATGAGAGGAGACAATGAAGATGGTGCAGATGTCAAGGGAGGACATTGAAGGACAAATGAATTCAAGACCTCATCTCTACAAAAAATAGAAAAATTAGCCAGGCATGGTGGCATGCGCCTGTAGCCCCAGCTATTTGGGAGGCTGGGTCAGGAGGATAGCTTAAGCCTGGGAATTTAAGATTACACTAAGCTACAATGATGCCACTGCAGTCTAGTCTGGGCAACAGAGAGAGGCTCTGCAAAAGAAAGAAAGAAAAAGGAGAAAGAAAGAGAGAAAGAGAAAGAGAAAGAGAGAGGGAAGAAGGAAGGAAGGGAGGGAGGGAGGGAGGGAGGGAGGAAGGGAGGGAGAAAGGAAGGGTTGGAGGAAGGAAATATAATAATGCAAAGCCATGTATGCAATTTCAAATTTTCTAGCAGCCATTTTAAAAAATTAAAATATGCAAATTTTTAAAATTTCAATAACATTTTAAATCACACATATCCAAAATATTATTAATCCAAAAAGTAAACAATATAAAAAAACTAATACTATTTCCCTATTTTTCCATAACTAAGGTTTTATCTTATGTTTATCCAGTGTGTACCTTACACAGAAAGCAAATCTCAATCCAAAGAGCAAATTGTATGAGATATACTTCATCTTTATTTATATTTCATAAAATTTAGAGTTGAGAAAGTTGTTCCAAGTATATTTAATATTTTGTAAATGTTAAAATTACAAAATCAGTTCTTCAGCCATACTTTCCATATTTCATGTGTTCGGTAGCTGCTCTAATGGACAGCATGGTTAGATTGTATAGCTACTATAAAAACTTTCAAGGATGTATTTATTAATTATCAGATGTACTTTTGGATTTTTTAAAGGTATGTCACTCAAAAATATAATAAACCTTTAAAAATTACATTCAGATAAAGAAGTTATTAATCAAATACAGAAGACTCATATCTCAACAAAAATATATGAGTTAATATAAAAGATTTGTAGAGGAATTGATGACTACCTTGTTGAAATATTAGTTTCCTGTATTTGCTTATTAACTGACTCTGCCAACTGTCATCTTTTTGTCATAAAATGACTTTGATATCTGTAATAGTCACATTAATAATTTTCTGTTTAAAATATTAATAACTCAAATGTTGTCTCAGTAAAAAAAACATGTGTCTTCACATCTAACTTGATTGAACTTTGTGTGTTTTTATTTCAAAGAAAGAAGAGGATAACTCAGTTTATGTCTTTGATAGTAAGAGTGGCTTTTTTATGCAGAGGAATTATTTGGAGAAGAAAAGTTTGATCCTTTATATTATTTTTTTAGTTGCAACTTGGGATATAAAATTATGAACACAATTCTAAATATTCACACCACCACTCACTCTTCTAGCCCCTGGAACAATAGAAGAGTCACAAAGATATACCAAGCATTAAAAAAAAAAGAAATCAATGTTTATTACAAGTTATATTACACTATTTTCTCTACTTTTATATCCTGCTCTTATGTTCTCAAGAATGTTCACCCCTTAGAGATAAGCTGTATTATTTTGATGGAAGAAAAGTCCTTCGATATTTGTTCTATTATATTATTTCATATTAAATACTACCTTAGTCACCATTAAGTAAAAGGCAACATAGAATATATTATAATAACCTTCCTTCTCTAAGGTAATGGATACAGATCATTCAAATTCTTCATGTGCTTTTGCTTAACTGAACTTAATTTGCATTAATTTCATATGTAAAATATATGTTAAATCCATGCACCTATTTCAGAAATTAAATATTTTCATCTTTCATGATTTATTCATTGAAATGACCCATACTTACATTTTCTAATATATCGTAAAGTAACTTCCCTGTGTTTGACACTCTGATGGGATTGAGAAAACCAATTTTTATAGCAGAAAATCATGTAAAATTATTTTCCCTACAAATTGTATTGTTTTGAAAGTATGTACTGAAAAATTCAGACTACAAGCCTTTGTTGTCTGGATTCTGTACATACATTTTGCTACTCAACAGTAATGAGAGAGTGTTTAAAAATACTAAGGGCTAATTAATCATTAAAATTGCAAGTCTTTACCAAATCTTTCCAGTTTGCAAAATCTGCACGGAAAATTGTACAGACAATTTTGTGTTTGGACTTGATTCAGTATGAACTTCAATGACATTTATGGGTGAATGACACAAACTCGTTCTAGGTTAGCAAACTGTTCTCTTTCCCACTGAAAATCACAGAGTGCTCACGCAATTCCCTTCACAGAAAGCAGATGTCTTGTTCTGTCTCTGTTCATGATGTCCACTGAATAGGGAGGCGTGGTAATATTTATTTCAGCAGTGTAATTCATGCCACTATAAATATCCTGAACTGTCTGGAAACTCCATGAGAGACAGTGAATTGCAGTGACAAAGCAGTGTTCTATGCAGAAAATTATGTGCAAATAGAAAAAGCAGGCAGCCTCATCTCTCTAAAAGAAAATAGCTTTTGCAAGACAAATCCCACTGCAGCAAGTCTGTTCATACACCTGAAAATCTTTATATGGGCATTTTATTGTGTATAATGCTGCCTGTAATAAGTAACACACCAGCTAAGTTGTAGGAAAACACTCTGTTTCACCTACTTTTACAGAACGGCAATAGTTACAGTGGGATTTGCACTCCAGAATCCAAAAAGGGAGCTCGTCTTGATATTCTCTACAAGGCTATGAACTAACTAAATCTGTTTCATATGTTTAGTGTTCCTACTGGAAAATGTGTTTTTTATAAATGTATAATGCCATATTTAGCCACATAAATGTGAATATTTATTTATATCTATCGGGAAGGACTATGTCTATTCCTATTAAAATTTAAACATATACTGGTTAAAGCACAATAATTCTCCACATTCTATTTGAAAAATGCATTAACCCTTGTTCTTCTCTGAGCATAAAGCTGATGAGAACTGTCACTTTGTATGTAAGGCAAGACCTTGATATTTCTACCACCATAATAAATGCAGGTCAACTTTGCCCCTTTACAATTATGTATAATTTTGGATTTTAAGCTCCCAGATATACTATGGGCAAGGGCAGAACTAGAACATGCCGTTGGAATTTTCTGGCACATTCTTCAGTCTTCCCTAGACTACTTGGGTTTCATTTATTTATTTATTTATTTAATCTACATTATAATTCATTTCCCATCTTTTTTTTGCTGCAATAAACTGAGAATATTGTTATTTGAGTCCAGATAGGTGTCTCTTCCTCCCTCCTTTCCTGATTCCATCCCCATAAAAGCACACTTACTCTCACGTTGTCAACTAAAGACCATAACACATTCTGTCATCCCATTGCATCTGCTGTAACCTTTCTGTTTCCCTCATCAGTAAAGTGGCCACATGGGGAGATGTATGCATTGCCTTGGTTCCCACAGTATGTCCCATAGCAGAAGTATTAGCAATACCTGGGTACTCATTAGGAAATCCAAATGTTTGGGCACCCCTCTCATCTACTAAGTTAGAAACATTGAGAACAAGAGGCAGCAATTTATAGTTGAACAATTTCTCCAGGTGATTGTGAGTTTAGGAATCATTAGCATAGTGGAAGGCAATGCAGAATTGTTTAAAGTCATGTAGCCAGAGGTAGAACCACCCTGCAACGCATGTGCCCAGACTGTCAGCTCAGAGTTAATTGCCTGAGACTGTACATTTGTGTGAACATCAGGCTCCTCTTACATCTCTATTTAAGGCTCATTTGGGTAATAATTGAAACAGAACTTCTCCAGGACTTGACTTAACTTGAACAAATGAATGACAGCATAGATAGTCATATTTTAATAATGTAATAAACAAATGAGACTACAAGGAGTAATGAATAATTTTCATTAAATATTTCTTGGCTTTGAAGTTCAGATTGGCATTAATGGTTTATACTTAGTAATACTAAGCAATACTTAGGGAGTTTTTTAAAGAATAACTTTGATGTTATCTATGAACTTCAGCATCAAACTAATTTAATTCCAGTGGTTAAACAATGACTTAGCACTTTGGGCATGGCCTTTCTCAATGATATAAAGGAAAAAGTTGTTCACCATTGAGCACTTATTTCTTATTGGGACAATGGATTACTCTTAGTAATTTCCATTTCTAGAAACAGGCTTCTACAAATGGAAACGTCTAAATATCTACAAGTGTTCAACAAAATCTTTGTGAAGTCAGCTTCAACACTTCTATTTGAGAAGTAAAAAGTTTCTCGTAGGACAATATTGATGTACTAAGCTATACTGATGTGATCAGATGCTATTGTTTTTTTTCTTCATCTTGGTTCAAAAAGTCTTTTGAAGCACACAGTGAAATGGTATTCAGTTCTCTTGGCACCTTCATATATTGTAATATACTCTGTTTTTTATTAGCCTATAATTTTGTACAAACATAAATGAACTATGGGCACCGTCATAATTGTTTTATTGTTTGCAGCCAATATTTACATTATATTTCTCTACTGAGAGTATAACTTCTTTCTCAGTTTACTTTCTAGTAATTTCCATGTATTTTCATTTGATATATTTTTTAAAAGTTAACATGGTAGCCTCTCTGATCATCAAGGATATTTAGAGAGCTAACAAACTCCATCATTTTGAAAAAAAAAAATGAATCATCTTTCTTTTAAAAGTCAATATTTCACAAATGTTCACAGGGATAGCTTGTCATGAATGTGAAGTTTTCAAAGGTGGCTGCCACTGGAAATATTTCATGGCAATAGATAAGTTTTAACTACCCTATATGAGAATGCAAGTCTAAAGTCAAAATTTGTTGAAAGAAGACAAGTTTTCAAGAGTAATTATGCTCAACAGGCTTGATTTCCCTACACTTCAGGTATCCCCTTCCATCCCTCACTATCTCCAGGGAGATTTTGTGCTAAATACAATGAAATTATCATCCCTTTGGGGCTTTCCCTGCCAGACATAATCCAGGTAAAACACATTTGTATGAGGCAGCCAAGCATATGACTTTAGTGTACTCATAATGGGATTCCTTTGGTCTATAAATTGATAGGCACAGCCAGAGGGATTATGTAAATAACCAAGAGAATGAAATGCAATGCAGAGGGTGTAACTCCATCCCCCTGCACTGCAAAGCAAGGACAGCAGGTGCCTGTTACCAAGATGAACGAAAGTGAGGTGCCTAAAAATGGAAACACAGTTACTTTAAATAGTCATTTTCTTACTGAGGACTTATTCTACATAGTCATATTAAACAATCTCCTCCAATGCTACAGCCAGAGAGTTTTTAAATCATTCTATATTTTTCTGCCGAGACCTCCCTTGGAACAAACTGTAGGTTTCTGAATCGTGGTGATTAACCCTGTAGTATGCTCTGTCTTCATAACAGATTTTTGAAAACCTGTTATGAACCTAGTACACCAAGGGTTTGTTTTCTGGCATCACCTCCTAGGACTATGATAGGTGTTATTTATATATTTAATAATCATTTATTGAATACACCTACTTTAAGCCACGTGCTATGTTAGTATCTGGGGATATGGTGCTAACAAGACACAGTCCCGTCACAGGCAAGTGGATATGACAGATTCATGAACACCTATCATCCTATTGCAATAGGGAGCCACTGAGTAGGCTGTAGCATTTGTAGTGAGGTGTCAGCAAGATTGTGTTACACAAGGATTGGTCTGACTCTGTGGAGAAAAGATTAGAAGGACCACGATTGGCAGGATACTTAGTGATCTATTCCAGCATTTTCTTGACCTTGTGAGTAATTCTAAAGCACAGTGCCTGGAACATGTAGATGTTCAGTAAATATCTGATAAAATAGTTTTTAAAATAATTTCCTCTTATACTGTATGAATATAAAAAAAACAGTAGATATCCTTCTAGAAAGAGAAATATTTTTCACTTTCTCTTAAGGCTAAAAAGCTTTAGTTAGGTAACTCAATCATATCAATAGTATACTGTCACCAAATATTAAATTGGGGTGGGGAGAGAGTTTTTAATGAATAAGTTTTATCTTATATATGAACTTTAGCATGAAACTAATATAACCCCAACCTTTAAACAATTACCTAGCACTTTGGGCATGGCCTTTCTCAATGATACAAAGGTGAAAGTTTTTCCCCACTAAGCAGTGACCTGTTATCTTTATTACTACATTAATGTAATCAGTCCTCCTCCCAACTTCTCTCAAAATGCAGTGTCATTAAGGTGATAACTAATTACAAAGATATTTGTCTACAGATTTACTGCCCACATATCCAACATGTAAAAATCAAGCGACTATCTGATTCTTGACTTTGACATAGATCCCTTCTGGGGAAGCTGAAAGCTGCTTTACCCTGACTGCTTTTACCAGTGCAAGCTGATAATTAATGATTTTATCTGCAACCCAGTGTTGGGATGAGGGTCTATTTATCTATTCATATTTATATTTCACAGAGAAAATGGAAGTCAGTTATTCCTTAAATACCTTCAGGCAAAATAATTTAATTTTTTGTGGCAGAAAAATCCTATGTTCATTTTTAATTTGCTCTCTCTACATACATAATTTGAGTCAGATCACCAACATTAGGGACAAATCGGTAACACAACGAGCAGCTTGAGAATATACAGTGCAACTGAATCACGCAGGGCGAAGCTTGACAGGCAGGCCCAGCTAGTCCACAGCATCGTTTCCCCATTGGGAACACAGAGGCCTGGAGGGTCAGGGTGCCTCCCCTTGACTGGGTTCACCTTGCTGACTTTTGTGGGGCTGAAACTGGGACCCTGACTCCTGACTCGAATCAGGTCTCTTTCCTCTTGATCCACTATCTTAATTTTATGTTAAAGTTTTCCAAACTGGAGCTATTACTAGATTATAAAAAATCACTTATAAGCAATATCTTTACATTTTGTAGTGATTTTTATACCTATTGCGGTCATTGATCTCTACGAAGGATATTTTAGTTTATTATTCCACTCTTTGCTTCCCACTGCCAGTGTTTAGCTTAAATTTCACAAATGCTTGTGAACTTTGCATATAATTTTGTGTTCCATAGTAGGTACATGAACTCAAGTCAACTCTTCTGCAACAGTAAGGAGTATAATTCTTAATCATTGACTAACTTTCGAGGAAGCATTATTTGATTAGTCAGTAACTCCTGTGATATATTAACCAAAGTTTTCAATTAAACCATTTTCTAACCCATAGAAGATATCTAAATTAGGGATGATTTCTTTTTCCTCTCAAAGCCTTTTTATTAATAGACTGACTTGTTCACAAAAGGCTCAGGAAAAAATAGTTTCACAGTGTCCTAAAATACAGAGCAAAATGTAGACTTTTGGACATCATAGAGGAACCCAGGGAAAGATATCTAAAGGCAGATCCTCTACAACACCAAGATGGGGCTTCCCATAGTAGGTGGAGTGAAGAATGGAAAAGGGCTTGTGCTTCTGAAGCTGGGATTATTCCTAAGACAGCCCAATACTGGTAAGAGTTCTCTTCAGTGAATGCTCTCTCTGTAAGCCTGGCGGCCAAATGGATCGTTATCCAGCCATGGCCACCACAGCCAGATTGGGAAAGACACCTGGGCTGAGTGCCCTGCTGATCACAGAGACCTGTCATTCCTCCTCAGGAGCCTGTTCCTTTGCCTGGGTCATGCTGCTTCTCTCTCAAAAAGCTGCTTAGGATGCCGATCCCCAAAGCACTTATTTCTCAGGGATAATTACTTTCAGTGACTTTCCTAACTTCTAGCAAGTACTTACTGAGCTAATGTCTGATGTGATATGATATTTATCACATCATATGTAATATAGTATATACTTACAACGTGCTATATCCTATATATATTATCATGTAAGCATAATAGAAAGAAACTTCAAGAAATCATACTGATTCTACATGTAGTCCATCTAATATAGTATATTCTACTGCATTTTATTTTTTAAAAAGCTGGTCTCAACCCACTAAATTGATTTTACACTTTGCTTTGACAATTAATTTGACTGATTACTTGATTTGTCAATTGAAAAATACTCTTGTAAGCCATATTGAAAGCACTATTTTTTTTTTTTTTTTTTTTTTTTTTACAGAGTCTCGCTGTGTTGCCTGAGCTAGAGTGCCGTGGCGTCAGCCTACCTCACAGCAACCTCAAACTCCTGGGCTTAAGCGATCCTTCTGCCTCAGCCTCCCGAGTAGCTGGGACTACAGGCATATGCCACCATGCCAGGCTAATTTTTTCTATATATATATATTTTAGTTGGCCAGCTAATTTCTTTCTATTTTTAGTAGAGACAGGGTCTCACTCTTGCTCAGGCTGGTCTCGAACTCCTGACTTCGAGCAATCCACCCACCTCGGCCTCCCAGAGTGCTAGGATTATAGGCCTGAGCCACTGCGCCCGGCCTGAAAGCACTTTTTTAAAAAACCCATGTTAAAAAAATCTGTAAGCTTTGTTAAGGATTTTGGGCTTTTTCCTACAAATATCAGGAAGTTGTTGAAGAATTTTAAGCAAAGGAATAAGTAGATCCTTTTGGTGTTTTGAAAGACTATTCTGCCTGCACCATAAAGCACGGCTCGGAAGAGATGGAGGCTCCTTGGAGTCAACCACCTGTGCAAAAGCCTGGACTCTCCTTGATCAGCCGGGTGGGATCTGCTTCTCCTTATCATGACTGGCCTGCATGTCCAGGAGGCAGCTGAAGCCCCAGGGTTTTAAGATGGTGATCTCCACTTCAGCAGAGGTTAGAGCTGAAAATAAGAAAGTAAAGCCAGAGGGTAATGAAATTAGTCCTGTCTTTTGGGGTTGCAGTTTAGAAACTTTAAAGAGCCTACTTGCATGTTAGCCATGTCTAAATGACTCAGGTATTTTAGTCACTGGAATATTTATTTATTCAAGATATATAAAACAGTTACTATGTGTCAAGACTGTGATAAGTGTCAGGGATTTAATGAAATAAGGCTAATTCTTGTCCTTGAAGAAGATCCACACATCTTTCCCTGAAAGAAAATACATCATGTGTTTTCTGTATTTATTTCATTTTTGCTCTTCATATTTAAAAGCCTCTGAAAATCTAGCCTGGTTTAGTTGTACTAGTGTCAAGGGTGGGGCGGGGCGGGGGAAGAACTCTCTCCTACCACCAGCACCAGGGGAAAAGGGAAACTTGAGAGAACAAACCTGGAGTCACTTTGTTCAACATGAACTTCTCTATTGAGTCTGTGTTTCCAATGACAAAACTTTCAAGGTTCTGGATTTTGTTTTAGAGAGTTGGAATATCCTTAATCCTTCCTTATAATGTTTTTATACGCCTTTCTAAAACACGTTAGGTTAACCATTAAGAAAATCAGTTATCATGAAGAACCCAAAGATGAATGAAAGACACTCTCCATTATTCATAAACACATCTCCCTTAACTTATCAGTGAACAATGCTGGCAACAACGGAAACGGGTTTACAAACTACTAAGGGACGTAAGATAAAGATCTGAGCAGTAACATAGAACAGAAGTAGGTTATTCAAAGCACACTTTCCTCCCAAACCCCAGCATACACAGTAACTCCCTCTGTGAGTATCAGGCTTCCGTGGAAGATCAAAGAAGTAACACTTGAGATTGTATCGAGAAATCTAGTCGATAAAGAGCCAAAAAAGTAGATTAGAATCTTCTTCCAGATAAACCCAGGATATGAAGCAGAAGAAAATGAGCATAATATCTTTCCAGTGAAGTGAAGAAGAAAAAAGAAAAGAAAGCAGTAATCTATAGTTCAAAGTGGACCCCTGAAATGTGGGGCCCTAAAATACTGTGCCTATTTCGATACCTGTAGACATTTTCATGACTTCCCCTGCCACCACTAAATTGCTAATTATTTGTCCCACATTTCTGAAAGCTACAAAACCACTACAGAAAATTTAAAGTGCTAAATGAGAAACACAGAATTTCTGGAAACTGTTCAATAATTCTGGTAAGTTATCCCTGCAGGGGGACTGAGTTTAATGAGAAATGATTAATGGGCTCCCAGTTGGTCCAAATAATTGGTATGCAGAATTTTTATAGGTAGCTTCTAATTAATGAATATTTCTTTAGTGCTCCTTTAACTTAAAACGACACAGAAAAATTAAATGATCTCTAAGGTACATCCCAGTCTTTAGACCTTACACAGTAAAACCTTTGGGAACTACAAACCCAGTTGTTTAGAATGTGTGTGCATGTGTGTGTGTGTATATATATGTATATATATAATATTATATGTATGAACAGGAATGATTCTGTCAGCAAAGAGCATTCCTGAACTGTGACATTTCTGATAGATGACACGACTAGGTGAATCTCATGGAGCTCTGAATACTACTACCATCTTGATGGATAATTCAATATGTTAAATAAAAGTCACAGATGGGCATGTAGGTCTTCATACAGCATCTGTTCACAAAGACCATGTCTTTACTCTGAGAGAAAATGCAGTTTTCCCAGGGTGAAATTTACATGTGAGGGTTTGACTTTTAATTTCTTGCTGAGGGAATCAGCATTATTTGCTGATAAAGAATATAGGCTAATTTCCATACTCATCATTATATAACCCATAAAAATGAAATCTACAGCCTTATCGCTTCCCATGGCATTCTCATCACTTCATACCTCATTACAACACAAAAGGCCTTTATGTGTGCTCTTTTGCCACAGGGCACTCGCCTTGTGTATACACCTCAAATCTTGTTTACATTTGGTGTGGTGGTGCCTACAAGAGCATTTTTGTAGCAGGTGTTGCTGTTTGCCCCAAAACCCTAATTCAAGCTTGACTTACAGACACCAGAACCTAGTAAACACAAGCGAGTTCCATGTGATTACATTGTGTTCCATGTGACTAGTGTCTCCTAGAATTCTGCATCTCTTACGCCCTAGTCTTGGTGAAAATAATCATCTCTTTGGTAAGGTCTTGAGGGGTCAGTGGGGGCCTTGCTCTGAGAAAGAGGCCATATAGTAAAAAGTATTTGGATGTGTTTGGTCAAGACAGATAAAGTCTTGCTAAAATGGTTGTCTCGTGTTCTTTAATAACCATTCTACGGATATTCACAAAGGGAAATATCATGAAAGCGATTCAAATGTTATTTCAAGCATATCATTTCATGAACATATAATACACCCTAGTTTATCTAACATGTGCAAGTCTTAAAGCAACTGCTCACATATATGTAGGTAGAAATACAGAGTACTGGATGAGAGCCAGGGGGTCCAAGTCCCAAAAGGAAATAGTTTTAATATACTGCATTATTCAGTCCTCTAATCCTTTGGATTGTTATATCATTTCGCTCCACTATTTGGAAATGCTTCCAAAACACAGAATGTCTTTAGCATTGCAAATAATTACTGTGCCAACATGTTTCTGCCACCCTGTTGAGCCATATTATTAGATGAGGTCCCCCAGCACAAATAATTTTTTTGAGGAACTAGATTCATTTGGTTGGAAACATCATACTTTCAATAACCTTTTAATACAACAATCTGAGATTTCATTTCATGCATGTATTCAGCCAGTCAACATGTGTTTATTCAGGCATTAGCTAGGGGCTTCAGTGCGGGGTGTAGTGGAGAAGGTAACGACAATTAAGAAATGATTTCTGTCTTCAAGTTGCTCAAAGTCTAGGATGAAAACGGACTCATAATCAGAATTACAAAACAGTATGCTTAAGATTATAAGCAAGATTTCCAGGCCAAGGCTGAAGAAAGCAGAGCCGAGGATGGAGATAGAGACAGAATCCTGATGGCATAATTCGAACCCCTGTATCCAGCTGTGCTCAGAGCCAACTCTGTTCTTACTACCATTTTTTGATTCAATAAATTCTCTCTGTTTAGTTTTGTTTTGTTAACATATGTTTAGTTCCTGTATTTGTAGTTGAAAATGTTCTCACTAATAATGAGAGTCAAAGTCAGATAAGAATGGAGGCAGAGAGCTGTGCTAAGAGGAATGAAGGTAATCTGGATGAGTGACGGTAATGGCACTAAAGAAGAGAGGATATGTCTGAAATGTATGAATCCTGAATAAGCAAGGCTCCTTAGATGTGTGAGAAGGGGGAGAGGGAGACTGAAGAGACACAGGTGTCATCTACAAAATACTTCCCACCGTAACACCTAGACGAGTGAAAGGGCCACATTCTTAACTAACGTGAGTAGAGAAGCAGGATATTCTTTAGTTCTCCTTGGGGTTAAGTCCAAGGAAACCTTTATGCACCTAGTGAATAGGCAATGGGAAGAAGAAAAGGTCGTGTGTGCATCTCCTCCCAGGTACCACAGAGTCCGTTTCCAAGCTTGGTGTAATTAACAAACAAAGCACTTGATATTCCTTCATCTAAAAGCTGAGCACTATCAGATGTGAAGTGCCAACTATATTGGGTACCCACAAAGGATGAGGATGACTCATTGTCCTCATGTCCACCACTGCTGTGAATGGGATAAAAACTTAAACCCTCATCTTTGAAGCCAGTCTTTGCAGGTAACACCAAGCAGAGCGGTAATTCCATCTCCGGTTCCCAGAGGTAAAAGTGATAGTGGCTTCAGAGAGATGATGCCGTATCTGTGCCAAAATGCAGCTAGAAAAGGGCTCCATTGTCTCTATTCAAAAGTTGAAAATTAATCTTGAGTGATTTGTCCCTTATGATGAAATGAACAACCAGGCTAGGCGAGGGCTTAAAATAAATGTTAGTTCTCAAATTAAATTATGTATTATCTATTAATAATATAAATGTATAACCTATTAGGATCTTATTCAAATATGCACATAAACACCAAGATTTCAGTATAAAGGGAAGATGCTGGAGGCCCATTCATGAAGAGACACATACAGTAAACAGACTTGAGGAAACTTGTTTAGCCTCAGAGGTGATCAAAAACATTTAAATTAAAACTAAGCTAATGTATCATTTCATTACTAATAACCTGGAGGCAGGAAATTACAATGTTAAAGTGAAATTTCCATTTTGGAATGAAGTATGGCAATATTTAATTCATGATATTTAAAACCATAAAATATTCTTATTCTTATCCAATATTCCTCTTCCTAAGATTATATCCTAAAGATATTATTCATCAGAAGAAAAATGTATGCATATGAAATTATCATTATAGCATTCTCTTGAATATCAAATCTATTGGGAAAAGTTTAGCTGACCAACAATAGGCTAATGGATAACAAAAAAGCTGCAAAAAGTCATATAGGCATAAATTTTATAGTTATAAAACTGTAGAAATACAGAAAGTAGTTATGATAACTTTTGAAATAAATAAAATTGTAAATATACCATGTGAATACATATACATTTGAACAAAGACTGACTTGAACCAAATAAAGAAAACAGAAACAAAGTAACATATGTATTGAAAATTAATTTACAACTGAGAATGAAAGAGGGAGAGACAGAGGAGGAACTATTCAATCAATAGTGTTAGGACAACAAAAAGAAAAATGAATTCCAGGTAAATAAAAAACTTAAATGTGAAAGGTAGACCTGTTAAAGATTTTGAAATAAACTAGGAGTAAGTTTTCTGGTCTTGCGGCAAGAAATAAGTCTTTTATATAAAAAGCATTTATCATAAGAGAAAAGTGATCTAATTGACACCACAAAATGAGAAACTGCTGTTCATCCAAAGATACCCTAAGAAGAGTAAAGATACAAGCCACAAATTGAAAGTAGACATTTGTAGCATATAAAACTAACAAGATTAGCCTGCAAACTATACAAAGAACTGAAAAATGGGCAAAAGTCATGAACACGTACTTTATAGATGAAGAAATACAAGTAGCCATTAAGCAAGTGAAAATATTCTTAAAGTCATCAGTAAAGCAATTTTAAATTAAAGTTACACTGAAATATGTTTTATATTAATACCAGGGTTGATACATGTAGCTGCATTGGCTGTATACTGCTCAACTCCAGGGAGCACCATTTGTATGCATTTAATATGAGTGGCAGCCCCCTGAATAAAATGTGCAATGAATTGGCCCTGCTTCACCACCACCAAACTGGCAGACTAAAGTCTGAGCAAGGATTTGGATGAATGAGAATCTCAGGCACTGCTTACTGAAGTGTAAATTAGTTCAACCACTTTGGAGAAGAGTTTGTCATTATCTATTATGTCTATATGGCAGGCTTAGAAAGGAATGAGAAAGAGCGTTGACTACTCAACACAAAAATGACTAGTGTTGAATGCCCAATGATATTCAAAATAAAAATGTGAAATGACACCAATGAACTTAAGTTTTTCCAGATGTGCTTAGAAGCTGACAATATAAATAAAGAAAGTAGATTAATATAGGATTTAAAAAAAACTGTCAAGATGGATGGGGTTAAAGTTCAGGAGGGCTAGAAAATTGAAAGCACAAGTATAAGTGAAATGGAAAGAATTATCCATGGTATCCACGTTAGTACAGAGACTAAGACTTGGGTCAACAAACTGCAACCTGTGGACCAAATCCAGCTCACATTGGAACACAATCACATCTGTTCATTCACCTATGATCTATCTATTGCAGCCTTAGCTCTAAACAACAGAGTTGAGCAACTGCAACAGAGACCACATGGCCCACAAAGTCTAAAATATTTACCTTACCCTAACAGAAACAGTTTGCCAAAAGATTAGGGAAAGTAAAAAACAAAAACAAAACAAAACAAAAAATCAGAAGTCTTGGTGAAGTTAAAAATATACGTGAAACAATGAAAAGATTCTTACCATTATCCTGGAAAGGAATATAGACTTCATTTATGCTAGACTGGAAGATAACATGGTCCAGAGTGTAGTAAAGTCAGTGAGTTACCAAACCCATATGAAAGTATGACTAAATGCAGCAGACTTTTGGATACTTAATAAGCATAGCAGAAAAGCTAGAATAGAAGACTAAATATTTCTTATGAATTGACAAAGCCCTACATTATGTGGCCATAGATATAATTGACTCAACTAAAATGATTTAAAAGTAATTATGGGAGATTCTATCATATGCAGGGCACTTCCTTCTGCACCACATTTGGTAGAGAGCTGAGTGAGATAGGTGAGTCCCTCAGTGTACAGGTTGCTGGAAGCATGAGCAAGGGTATGTGTGGGAATGAGATCAAGAGATACATGGAGATAAGATCATCAAATTTCCATAGATGGTCACCAGTCAAAGGAGGTAGGGGCTGAATGATCTGGGATGGTTAGGAAGGCAGGAGGACTCTGAAGATGTTATCGACCTCACCAAACTTTGGTGGCCTTGTCTGTACAATGGGGGAAATAGCAGTACTTTCAGCCTAGATTTATAAAGAACCTAGAGCAGAATTATGTTCATAATAGCTAGAAATAACTGCCATTGTCATTGTTGCTGTTTTGTTTCAGTTAACATCATTCCTTGAAAGATCCATTGTGAATGATGAACAACATCCCAGCAACTGAAAACGCTGGAGTGCAGACTGCCAGGCAGATGGCACAGTCATCAGCTGCTGGGTGCGTCATGGGCAGGAATCCAGAATGCACCAGGATTTAGTGTGGATGGACTCAGCAAAATGCCTATTCTAAGCCAGTTGCCTGACAAGGACTCTCAGGCACCAAGGTTTTTCTGACCTCGTTTCTATATTTAAAAAGAATTATTTTATTTAGCCAATTTTATGAATTTCCTCCTTTACACTTAGGAGGCAGAACTCCACCAGCCACTTTCTATCTGTTGACTAAGGTAAAAAAATTCATCCACGTGTCAATGACAGCCCAGATATGGAGGCACGGAAAGAACATTTCTATAGGGTCAGTCCTCAGATTTCCTTAATGGTAGTTGACATTACATAATGTCAATTGCAATTCCTGAGTCCAGTGGTGAAGAATGGATAATTTGCAATTCTGTGAAGCACTGTGGAATCTATGTACATGAGTGCTTCTTAAAATAAAAAACAAACAAACAAACAAACAAAAAAAACAAATACAAAACCATATTTTGGCATTAGCTGTGTGTGCTTAGAATTTTGCAGCTTGGAGGGATCAAATTGGAGACCTAACTGCATATTTGAAATAATAAATGTCTATGGAAAATCAACTAGTTAATGCTAAATGAACTTTCCCAGAGCCCTTCCAGAACTTTGCACTGTCAAGGTCTATTTTCTTAGAGAAACAGTTTGGATAGCCTATAGATAATTTAAGGAGATTATATGTGTTTATGGAGTTTATGACCCATCTATTTAAGAAATCAGTCTCCACATAGGAATATGAGGGAAATAAACATGTCATTGCTCTTTTGGTCAGGAAAGTTATATCCTAGGAGAACTATTTCCCAATGGTTTAGGGAGACTTTAAAATCTGGGTCTGGGACAAACCAGGCTACTATTGTCTGAGGGAAGAGTGATCTGGAAGGATCCTCTGTGTCTTTCCACTCTGCTACCACAGTTGCCTTGGACGACCTTATTATATTCTCTGTTTATGTGAAAGAGAAATCAATTTCCATCTTGAGTATTTATTTTGGGTTTTCCATCATGAGCACAAAAGTCTAATCTGAACTGGTCTAAAGACAAACAGAAAATACAAATTACAACAGTAATCACAATAGCTATAAAAAGGAAACACACATACACATTAAATACATATTAAACATAAATTAAACATTAAACAAAAATATACAACAAAGGCAGAAATTCTCAGATTGGATTACAAAGCACTCCAGCTATTAATATATATATTTTAAAGCCTAGACCTGAAATGTTAGGACACTGGAAAGTTGAAAGTATAAATTGTTTCATTAAATAAAATTAAAAGTTTTATAGGAAAGAGGCAAGGAAATCACCAATGCATAAAGTTCAGTTGGTGTTGTTTTGTCATCATCAGAAACAGAAATTCAAAAAACAGATTAGGTTTGGGGAAATGATAATGAGGTCATTTAGGGGTTCTAAATGGAAACCAAAGGACTAGGTAGGTAGCTTGGAGTGGAAGCAGGCTAGGATAGATAATCCATCTAGGTGGAGGTCTATGTTGCAGTGCAGTTCTCAAACTTGGGTTTGAACCAGAATCCTCTTCCGGACTTGCTATACCACAGGTTGCTGGGCTCCACCTCAGGGTTTCTGATGCTGTAAGTCTAAGATGGGGCCTGAAACTGCATTTCTAAAAGGTTTCCAGGTGGTGTGGATGTTGCTCAAACTTTGAGAACCTCTGCTACTCAGCCTCAGCTGGTTGCATCAGGAGGCAATGAAGCCCAGAGCTGCTTCGGTGGTTTTGACAGCTGACCACACGTTAGCACTACCTGAGGCACTTTAAATGCACCTGGGCCCAAACCACTCCTAATGAATCAGAATCTCTGTTTTGTTTTTAATTCCCCCGATGATTCCAATGGGCAGCAGACAGCCAAAAACCACACTCTTCAGGTCTTCTGATGTTTAAGAAGTGAAAATCTGAGGTTTTATGTAAATGGCTCTAATTGGTATAACATTGCACAGTCTACACAAAACAAATATGCAGGCTCTAAAATTTGCAAACCCAGCTACATGACAGGTGTGACATTTAGCTTAGGTATCCAACAAAGAGTTGAAGTGTAAAGCCAGGGCCTGCAAGATAAATTTGGATTGTGGTCATAGATCTGGGGGTGTGTGTATAACGTAAAAACGTGGGAACAAATGCAAGTAATCCAATGCAAACTAAAGTTGGATATTGTCCAAATAAAATGATTACTTTAAATTATTACTTTCAAAAATGTCATTATTTATCACATTTTACCTTTGGAATATAATAAATATATTGCAACTGCAAGTGAAAGATCTTCAAGACCTAAAACACCCGAGGAATTTTTAATTGCAGGGCACAGACAGGAAGCTTCCCTTTATTAGAATAAGAATATTTAGACAGTAACAATAAGCCTGAACTGCAGGCAGGAAGAGGACTGGTGCATGATCAATGAAAGCATGTACTTTTTGGCATCCTTGAACTCGAGCTTTCATTGGTTAGTTTCCCATAGCTGCTGTAACAATTGCTACGAACTTGGTGGTATAAAACAACACACATTTATTCTCTGGTAATTTTAGAGGCCAGAGATCTGAAATCAGTTGCACTGGTCAATACCAAAGAGGGGAACAGGGCCTGCTCCCTATAAGGTTGTAGGGGAGAATCCATTGCCTGCCTCTTCCAGATTACAGAGCTTCATTCTTTATATTCCTTGGCTTCTGGTCTCTTCCGCCAGCTTCAAAGCCAGCAGCAGAGCATCTAGCTCAGTGCTCACGTGGCCTTCTGCAAATCTGCTTTGCCTTCCTCTCATAAAAGCTCTTGTGATTTCACACAGGCCCCACCCTGATAATCCAGGATAATCTCAAAATGCTTGGTAACCCTACACATAGCACACAGGTTTATAATCTGCTTGTAATTAAGTAACAATATATCACAAAAGTTACCAGAGCCTTCCTTATTTTTCTACTTCTGGTCATGTTGTTGCTAAACCATGATTTATCTAACCATTTGTTATTTTTCTATTTTATAAATTAAATTTGCGATACTTGCCCATAATTTACACACTTTTGATTATTTCCTTAAAGTATATTTCTAGAAGTAGACCAACTTGATCAAGGGTTTGAATATTTTTAATTTTTTGGTACAATCTTCCAAGTGCTATTATTATCCACCAAAGGATGATGTAGGAAAATGGCCACTTGTCTGCATTCTCACATGAACAATAATTGGGATGAAAAAGTGATCCTCACTGATAAAAATGCTGACTTACTATATTACTGCTGCTTATTTTATATTTGTTATTTTATGTTTATTAGAAGTAATAAATCATCCATGTGTGTATATTGGGGTAAGAAGTAGCCCCTGAGAAACGTTCTTTCATACAACCAGTGTTTAACTAACTTGCACCTTTGAATTTCGTTTGTAAAAATATTCTGACTATATAATTTGCTTATATCAAGTTCAAAATCAGGGAAAAAGGATGTGAGACATTAGGAGTTAAGATACTGGTAGTTTGAGAGAGGAGGAGAAAGAGATAGTGATCAGAAGAATATGGAAAATAGGCTATGAAGTGTTCATATTGCTCATATTTCATGACCCAAGTGATGGTTATTTTGTTTTGTTCCTTTTATGACTATTTATTAAGATGTACACTTATGATTTTTGTAGCTTTTTATAAAAACTTTTTTACACTCATGTCTGTGAACGCTCAGATTAGGGCACAATCTACTCTGTTTACCAATAGTGAGATCTCTTTGATCTAAAACCTGATTATTCACTTGGACCTATTATTTCAATTATAAAATTGAATTAAATGTTACTTTAATTATTGATTAATTGGTGGTAAGGAGAGTTCTTTCTATGAAAACTAAACTGAATATTTTATAAACACTCTATATCAAGTTGCTAAACACATTGTTGGATAATCTGTGCATAAGTCAATTGTTAAAAAAAGGGAAAAAATGTAGAAATCTCAAAATAGTCTACACTTTAGATTGCCTCATTGATATTTTTAGTGTCTCTAATTTCTCTCTCTACTTTAAGGAAACAAACTGAAAGCTGTAGACCAGTGGTCCCCAACCTTTTTGGCACCAGGGATCGGTTTCATGGAAGACAATTTTTCCATGAACTGGGAAAATTTCCCTGGGGGAGCAGGGGTGGTGGTGCAGAGTTCAGGCTGTGATGTGGAGCTGGTTGCCTAACAGGCCACAGAATGGTACAGGGCCACGGCCCGGGGGTTGGGGACCACAGCTGTAGACAACACAATATGAGCACAATTTATGCAAGATTATTTCACATTCCAAGCAGCAGACCCGGTTCCAAGAAATGGCCTTCACCCAGGGCTTTAGCAAACATCTGTTTAAAATAATTATCTTACAGAGGCTTTTAATCTACAGTTTCTTTCAGTGACTTTACCAGTCAGTCAGTGTTTCTGATTGTATCAGATAAGAGGGCCATCTACCATATCTCAGAAAAACAAGACAGAGAAAAGCAATGAAAGGACATATGAGAAGCAGGAGAAATCAGAGGTGAGGAGATTTTGCTAATGGGAGAAGAATGGCAGATGAACAGGAATTAGCACACAAACACACAGGTTCACATACTCAAATTCTGCCTTCCATTTCCATTTTGAACACCAATGTGCCAACCAAGCACAGATTCTCTAGGCATATACAAGATCCACATTTTCCAAATTATTAAAGCCTACATAGGCATAAGAGTGATGTGGTATCTGCTAACATTGTAGTGATCCAAAGCATAGAGATAGATCCATGGCTGGGTTGACCAACAGGCAGACTCATCCAGCCATGCTGAAGGCAAGAGTGGATGGTCAGGGAAGGCTGTCATGATTGGAGCAGGACAAGTTTAGCTTCAATAAATGGATCTAAGATTCTGAAATCAGGAAATATAAAAAGAAGCAGCCTTAGTTCATTCAGGCTTCTATAAAAAATACCATGGACTGGGAAGTACATAAACAACAAGCATTTATTTCTTACAGTTCTAGAGGCTGGGAGTTTGAGATCAGGGTTCCAGGGTGGACAGATTATGGTGAGAGGCCTCTTTGCGGCAAGAGATTGCTGACTTCTTGTCTCCTCACATGGAGGAACACAGCAAGAGACCTCCCTGGGGTCTCTTTCACAAGGGCACTAATTCCATTCATGAGGACTCTGTCTCTTTGACCAAATTACCTCCCCAAAGCCCAAGCCCTAACAGCATCACATTGAGGGGCTAGGATTGGAACATATGCATCTTGAGGGGACATAAACATTCAGCCCATGGCAGCTACTTTTTATTGCACCACACAATTAAATTTGTTAATGAATTTGATTTTTTTTTCATTTTAATTACTTATGTGGGTGGAAGGTTAGGCTCTTCTGATTTTTTCAGTGGCTGGACTTGAATGGAGTTCTGGAGAGGCTCATTGTAAATTGAGAGAGGAATTTCAATAACGGTTGAAGTCATAGTACATACGTTTCGTGGTATAATGCCAGCTCTCACAAAGGTCTGGAAGAAGTCATATTCAAGAAGTGAATAAATTGTTATATTTCTTCTCTTTCTCTCTCTCTCTCTTTCTCTGTGTGTATTTTCGTAATTTAGCTTGTCCCTAAGAAGGAAAAGATTAAACATCCTTCATCTATTTCCCTCAAGGTAAAGTATCTGCCTCTCTTCTGCTGCATAACAGAATAAAGTTTGCCAATTTTTATTGATAAATAATAAAACTGCACGACCCTGGGTCCAGTCCTGATGTGTGCCTCCTCAGTCTCCATGTTCTCACCAAGGCCATTTTTCCTTCTGTAAAAGAGAGAAGTGGTTTGATAAAGCTTTGCACCCGTGTAACCATTCCCAGTAATATCCTATTCTACAAGATAAGTTCTCAGAGCAGGGAGATGCTTACCTCAAAAATGTAGATCTCAGGTCTTGTGGTTTCTGAGCAGGAAAAAACATGGCCTTCAAGTGAGATTAGGTTGGAGAATTACCGATGAATGAATGATACTAAGTAAAATATTTGTTGAAATTAAATGGCAGGTGTGGTTACCTATCTCTAAAGCTGCTCCTTTGCCTACATTCAGTAATGACTGGTATAAATGGACTTTTCTTATACAATTATGCAATCAAGTACAATCAAAGCTGAACATGTAAGGAGTGAGATGACATGGCAAGTGTGTCACAAAGCCTTGAGCTTGCACTGTCTGGGCATGAAATAATCCAGTGTTTGAATCCATAGAAAACTGCAAAACTGGGAGCACAAGAAAGCAGCAAAACACAGCTGTCTGGGCATGACCAGAGCCCCACCCTGCAAGTCATGTAACATTTGTTGTGTAATTGTGCATTTAACTGAAAACACATTTTTGAGAGAGCAAAGGATGATTTTCCAAAAAGAAAGAAATTGAAAAAGAGAATGAGAAATGCTGAAGGAACACAGAGGTTTCTCTCTGGTCCTCAAGCTTGAGGTGAGGGGAGTCAAGGACATTGGCGATGGTATTGCCTTAGCATTTAGGGGGTTGGCCTGTGCTCCAAATCTGGCCTGCCTCTTGTTTTTATAAACGAAATTTCTTTGGAAAATGCCTACACCCATTAATTTACCTCTTGTCTGTAGTTTCTTTTAAGCATAGTCAAGTAAGTTACAATAAAAACCATCTGGCTCAGGAAGCTGAAAATATTTACTGTCTGTTCCTTTGCAGAAAAAGTTTGCCAACCCCTGTTTTAGCTGAATAGAAAGTTGTGCTTAAGTGCTTGTCAGGATGACTGTGCACTTAGAGAAGCAGTTGATCCCTGAACCCATCTGGGAATCCTCTTGTAGAGAACAGGGCAGAGTCAACAGGAATAAGAGCCCAGGTTTTGGAGTCAGACTGGCCTGAAATGAAATTCTGGCCTTGCGCTTATTAGATCTGTGACAATAAACAAACCAGTCGCCCTCTCTATGTCTGTAAAATACATAATGAAAGTAAAGATAGAGAAAGTAAGCCTCCTGCACCTGATTTGGACAAACTATCCAATCATTCTTAGTTTCTCTATCTAAATCCCATCTTCAGGGGAGCTGGCAATTTTCACTCGAACAAAATTGCTGTTAGTTCTTAATAATCAGAGCATCCAAAGTATTCTATCTGGTTCCTACTGTCACTTTTGCTAGGGCTACAGTACAGTGAAGTATTGTACTTAAAATGAGAGTAGTACAATTAAAAATGGTCCAGTTTGAATGTTCCCAGCTTGAAACATTAACTTAAGAATTTGAATTATTTGGGAGTCCTGCTTCTATTTATTCTTTGTACAACTGCCTATATTGATAAGTGCAGATAATTTCCAAAACCAAAGGTTATTTTCAGTTTAAATGAGCTTTAACAGAGGATATTTCTGTATTGGTAATCGTGGTGCCTATGTGTGATAGTAAACGCTGAGTTCCCTAAAAGTCCTCCTGACTTTTCTGTTCCCATATAGAAAATAAAAATAATTTAGGGCTTCTGAAAGCACAGTAGGTAGGTCTACTTACCTAGCACTCAAAATACACTTGATATGATATTTTGAAGCTAACCTAGGTTAGAGTCTAGATAGACAGCCTTTCTTTCCCAAACAGCACTCTGATTTTTCTGGAAGATGGATTGTTTTCCTGACAGCCTTGTCCTGAAGACACCTGGCCAGGGTTCTCTCCTCATCAGCTTCTATGGAGAACATGTGCCATTTTAGACTTTTTCAATCCCCAAATTCTCTAAGTCCGTCAGAGAAGAGAAAGTTACATACATAGTAGCATACAAAGTATGAAAAGTCAAAAAAATAATAACTGGGCTTAGTGGCCAGAGCAGCTGGGCTGCACACTCTCATCACAGCTTTTGGCTTTGTAAATTAATTCATCTGCAAATAGTGCAGTGTCTTCAGATGCAACTTCAATGCTTGAGAGCTGGTTTCTTAAGGATTTAAGTTTAAAGACAAAGGCTTCCTGTCCTAGGTGTTACAAATAAGTAGTGTCATTTCTATTTCTTTTTCTTTTTTTTTTTTTTTTGCTCTGAGTTTCTTCATCCAATCATATCCCAGTATGCAAACAAACTTTAGCCCTTGCAGATAAAAAGGAACAAATAAAGCCAAGTGCTCTATCAGAACCAAACTGCCTGTCACCTGTGTTCGAGGAGCTGAACCAGAAATGTCATCCTCAGGCAAGCCAGACATACCTGCCCCACTCACCAATTTGAAGATTCAGTATACCAAGGTTAGTACAATTTGTATTTGCTGCTTTGACTCGAGTTTGTAAAAACTACATTCACTTGAAGCATGAAAGCTCAATTTAAGTAAACTTGTGTAAAGAGCCCTTTGCAAATACAAAAATAAAAGGCTTGAAAAATGCAGATCTGGGTTTAATGTCCTGATCAAACAGCGAATTCTAAATCACATCTTTTCTTAAAAGATTTGCAAATGAAACTAATTTTCTTCTGTGTGAAAGGATCTTGTTCCAGGAATCAGTGGACTTTACTACGCAGTTCTATTAACTTCAGTATAACCGGAATGAATCATAAGAGAAGCAGATACTTACTAGAAAAACTTACTGGAAAGAGCCAAACAAGTGGGAAATAATAGAAAACAAGAAAGGAGAAACAGATACTGAAATAGTATCATTTTTTATATGCTTAGTAAAAGGAGTGTTTGCATATGAGGACTTAAGTCTGATAATTAGATGAGGAAGTTCCTATTTCCAAAACTTCCAGTGGACTTACATTATTTCTCATATTTGGGGGAAGCAAGCATTCTTATTTATGTCTCCATCCAGATTTGTTGCTATCGGAAAAGGTGTATAATTGTTAACTGATAAATAATTAGAGAAACAAGAGCAGGAGGCAGGTCCAGACTTCACAATCTGCAGCTAGGGATAAAGAGGACAAGGATCCCACCTGCACATTTCTGAGAGTATGTCTGAAGTTGGCCTGTTTCACACTGCTGCCAAGTCTGAATGCCTGCCACCCTGTAAGAGCCAAGAACTCGAAAACAGTCTAAATAAATAAGCAAAACACAGTCTAACCAATCTAATCACTTAAAATTATCTTTAGGGTGTGATACAGAAAGTAAAGTAAGAAATGAACTATTGCAACTCAGGGGAGAGCCATTTTGCTTTCTGAATTAACCAGTGAAAAGCAGAGAGCCTTATAATTTAATGATACAATAACAGTTCCTGCTCCTTTATATTTATTTCCGTACTTGTGACCATGAATGGTTTTGCAATCCTAAGGTCTGTTGCATTTTCATTTTCATATGCACAATGCATGAGGAAGTTGTTCAGCTCATTGGCTCTTTTCCTTAGGAAAGTGTCAGCAGAGATCAGATTGTGCCTTTAACATGGCTGCCCAGCAGCTAGGAAGTGTGTTAAGGTATAATTTCCACAAGGTTTTATTAAAGGGGAATATGCTTTCCATTTAATTTCATTACAAATGGGAACCTGAAAAATGTGGTGAATCCACACCCTCAAACAATTTGCATTTGGCAAAGGTACGCCCAGAATATTACAAGACTCTCTCTAGTCTCCCTCACTTTCTTACTCCAGGTTTGTCATTCACAGGAAATTTCAATTCAAAGTAGGGACTCACTAGAAAAACTTACTGGAAAGAGTCAAACAAGTGGCAATTATAGAAAACGAAAAGGGAGGAAAAGTATACTGAAATAGCATCTCTTTTTCATATGCTTAATATATTTTTATTTCTCATATTTTGGTTTTGGTCACTCTCTCGTTTTGTTTTCATTCCTTTGACTGAGTTAAAAAATTTTCCTCCCATCTGTTATTTCCTCCTTCATTTCCTTTTACATTTTTTGACTCTGAGTCCCAATGTTTTGCTTTGCTGCCTTGGGATTTGGGTTGAAAACAAAGTTGTCAGAGATCCAGCCTTGGTTTTTTTAAATTTTTAACACATCACCTGACTTTTGTTCAGTCTCTCTCCGTCATGATTCATCTCCTGTCTTGTCCTTTGTCCCCCCCCATTCTCCACTGCCTTTGGTAATTTTTCAAAGTTCCTCAGGCTGAGTTAAAAGCTCACACACAGCACAATCACTGTCTGCACATTGACACCACCACCCATCACTCCCAATGCTGTGACCCAGGATCTCAGGTTTGGAAATCCACACAGGTGATAGAAAACAGTCACTCTCCCCACCCTCTCTCTCTCTCCCTTGGAAAGTGCTGAAATCCTTCCTGCGTTGAAAGTGTCATCTGTTAAAATCTCTCTGCCACCTAGGAAGTATTGGCTTCTCTTACTGGATCTAGAGCTGCTGGCCCATTGCTGCCTTGGAGAGACATTATGAGTTTAGGGCACCTGATATCTTTTGGAGGGAGTCAGGGGCTCTCCCCTTTAGCCAACTGGCTTCAAAATCTCATATCAACAGATAAGGTGAATAGATCTTTATGTTGCCCAGTGGTGAAATCCAGCTTTATCCAAGCCAGAAATATTCTGAGAAAGTTGCTTATTTATTTAGAATTGTAGCATTATACCAAATGCATTAAGACATAATAGCTTTTACTCTGGAAAGGCAATTGTTTTTCAAAATTATTACTTATTCTTGGACACAAAACTGCATCCAGGTAACAGTCACTTATTTATCACAGGGAATATGATACATCTCTTATAACTTGACACATCTAAAATTGAAAGAGTAAAAATCAGTTTTTAAGTTGCCTCAACATTCCCTTTGATTGATTCTCTATATAAAAAGCACTTGAAATCCAAGAGTATGCAAAGGCTTTATAATTTCCAATCAGTACTGTGAACCTAAAATTCACATCCACTACATATACATATTATTCAAAAGTATCCTTAGCCCAAAATTCATAATTAGAATATAATTAATTTAATACTTAAAAAGCACCCAAGAATATTTTATATGTATAGGATCATCCCCTTTCCCCTAAACTTGCTAAAGGCAAACAACAAATGGAAAATGACATTGTTGCCATGATAGAATATTTCTACAGGCCTAAAATGGATTTTATAATTATTGTAACAAACATTCATTAGCCTAAACTTTCTACACATAAACATTAAACATAACTACAGGAAGGGTGAGTATGCAAAAACATTTGGTCCCATAGCTAGAAGGCTTTTGTCAGAAACAGAACATAGGTTTATTCATCAGAAAGGGGATATTTCTTAATTTGACGTTGTCAAATATTTTTCTCTATGGAAAAGTGAATGAGATATCAAAGTTGACTGCTTAATGAAATGCAAATTCAGTGATGTAAAAGTTGGAAACTCAGACTTTTAAATGACATACTGATGCCTTTTTATATTTCTATTCTTTTGTAGTGCACATAGAACAGAATTCCATTATTTCCTAGAGTTCTCTCTTTCTTTAGATGTGTGTCTTAGATATCACTAAAAAATGTAATGCCTGATTTCACTTGAAGACAAATAAATTATCAGGAAATCTTTTGAAATGGAGAATGAAACTCCTATGGTTTTAAAAAGCCAGTGAAATCATGTGATTAGCTAAATTTTTCTGAGCAAACTTCTTTTAAAATCCTTTATTTTAGCATAGTTATTTTACTAGCATTAAAACAGTCAGATAAAGGATCAGAAAGTAGTCACTTATGATATCAAATCACCAGTAGCCAAAAATGAGGATGTCGAGAAATTGAAGTGGAAAATAGAAGCAATGTGTTTTAAAGATGAAGCCCACTAAAGCCTCCACTCTTGCCTCAAATTCATGGCTATTTTAGGTAAAATCTTTCATTTCTAGATTGTGTCCTCCAGTCTATATTTTCTAGGGTTGAAATGAGTGCGCATCTTCGTGAAACTTAAAAGCACTATGTACTCTATTTTAGAGAGAGTATGTATGTGTGCATTCATGCACAGAATGTCTTAAACAGCCAAAAACTTTTGAGAGGTGAAGGGATATGCATCATTTAGGCATTGTGTAATGCTTTAAGTTTATAAAAATTTCCAACCTTTCCTGCATATTTAAATACCTTTGTACCTACTTTCCATCCCTACAGATCTTCATAAACAATGAATGGCATAGTTCAGTGAGTGGCAAGAAATTTCCTGTCTTTAATCCTGCAACTGAGGAGATGATCTGCCATGTAGAAGAAGGAGATAAGGTACATTTTTAAATACTATTTCTGTTTTTATGCCAGGTTTCTTGGTTTCTTGCCATTCGGAGCTTCCAAACCCCATTGCAAATTCAAGAGACGTGTCATGAAAATATAGCTTCTGATGCAGGCTGGGGAACTTTTTTCTAAGTTGTTCTTGGTACATAAAGACACTCAGTAGTCATGTCGTGATGATGATGAGCCTGTGCTTCTGGGTGTCTTGGTGAGGTTTTCATACTATTTTTTCTTGCTTGATTTTAAACTGAAATAGTGTCTAGATTTATTATACAGACTGCCTAAGAAGAGATTAATCATAGGTTTGAAAAGGAGAGAAATCCTTTATTAACATAACATTGTTAGTTCTAAGTTGCTAGATAAAACTAAGAAGTTAACATAGAACTTAAACAACAATAAATTACCCAGTTATTTCATTAAAAATCATTGAGTTAATATTAATATTTTTGATGTTTTAGTTCTGGAGCCTTGAACATTTAGCTTTGCCACTGGAATTAGTTTTATCAGTAAAACAAGTCTCTGCTCCCGAATTTCCAGTTGAAACCTTGTCAGGTAGTCTGAGGACTTTTCTTGGCACAGTTTGCAGGATTTACCTTCTTCCTAACGTGCAGTAAGGGAAGGCTGATGCTCATACTAGTAGCCTTAGAAATCTTTGCCACCTACGTGCTCGGTGCTCATTGAGAGTTAGCACTGCTCAGACAAGCAATCAAGGACGCTCAGTAACATCCAGCAAAGCTTCACACTAGGCCACGATGCTGACTGAGGTATCTGGACATTTGATCACTGAAACTCAATTGTTCATGATACAAACTGTTCATGGTGAGCTGCTGTTTGCTTACCAACCAGCACTCGCCTATTCTTTTTGGAATTATTCCAAACTTTTGTTTTTAAATAATTATTGATCTCGCAGTTTTGCTGGCAAATGTATAGCAAGCTCTGATAACATTGCTTCATGAAAGGTATAAATCAAGCAAATTACAGTCACAGTAAACCCGATATTCTGGAACTGACTCTAGATAATGAGCCAAGAGGTTTTAGGGATTTAGTTTAGAAGTAGAATGGCGCTCACAATGGGCTATGTACCTCCTTTCAGTGGCATTATAAAGACAGGAGGAGGGGCCAGAACAAATGGAGGTTACAAAGCAAAGCACAGATGTGGGTGGGAACTGTTTTCTTTTCACTTCAGTGGCTCTTTTAGGCTCTATGGACTAATCCTGAAAACTGCTTTTAATACTAAAGCATGACCCAGCAAATAATTGGTGGGGATAAAAGTAAATGTCCATTAAAGTAAGTGCCTGCGACAGGTGTAAAAGTAGAACTGGTCTGATGACTATTTTCTGCATCTCTAAGTGAATTTGGTGTGGAGATGGACCACGTGGGAGTGATTGAAGAGTTCAGTTGTCCCTTAACTGTGCTCAGCAGCCATTTGATATCTCAGCAACATTTGAACTGTCTTCGTACATTCAGCCTGTGGCCCTTTCCTCTAAAAAGAAACATTCTAAATGCCACCAGCAAAAGTTTTATTAATGGTGGCAAATCTGAATTTATGTACCAAATTGTTTTCTGGTTAATTCAAAAATTATACCTCTAAAAATGTCAGCCCTGGAATAAAAATCCAAGAAACCCTAGTCTTGGGAAAAAAAAAAAAAAACAAAAACAAACAAAAAAACCCTGATGCCTAAGAATTTTGAATAATGTAAAAATTTTTGTTATATAATGAAACCTATTAAAATATGATTTATTGTATAAATGTCATAGAAGATGCACCCTTATATTAAACTAATATAACATGAAAACTTTTTAAGATAGGTAACCAAATTATTAAATATTTATTGACTCGCTACTGTAGGCCCTAAATAGTAAGACATATCATAGCTTATAATACAGATAGTAGTAAATATTGAAAGGATTTCTTTATTAGGGCAGCCTTGCAGAGCTATAAGAACTAGATTTTGGAGTCAGATATGGGATTAAATTTTGGTTCTACTACCTGCTGGATTTCATGTCTATGAGCCATAGTCTACTCATCTGAAAACCAAAGTCAGTGATGCTTAACTATAGCGGTAGTGGTGGAACTGTAAAGGACTTATCTTGTGCCTGGGGTTAGTAGGCTCTTGACTAGTAGCTATTGTCAAGCTGGATTAGTCTGGTGAGGGTTTAGGTAGATTGACATTTGAACTGGGTGTTAAAGAGTATGTAAAATTTTGAAAGTAAAGTGGCATACTGGTAGAACATTCTAGGTAAGGAGAGTTACAGGAGCAAAGGTGAGGAGTTGGATCAGATAGAGTAGAAAAATATGAACACTAAGTTTGAGTGGGTGAGGTGAAGCCCAACAATGCTGGGCCTTGTAAACCAGGCAGAGGAGTCTGACCTTCGGACTATAGATAAAAGGAAACAGTTGTAAATGTGATAAGACAAAAGTACTTGAAGGTTAGCCTGGTAGCAACAGTCAAGACAGTTCAGGGAGAAAAGAGAATGAACTTGGGAAGGCTATTGACAATGTGAAATGAGAAGGGCCTAAATAGTGCAGGACAGTGAAAAGAGCAAGGAAGATTAGAATATACTAGAACTACCAAGGGTTATTTTTAAGATTGTTTTGACTGCTAGGACTACAATAACAATTGCTATCACTTAACATCTGTCACACAGAAAATGTGTTTCAAGTGTTGCTTTATTTAATCTTCAAAACATCCCTGTGAAGTAACACGTCCCTATTTTAAAGATAAGAAAACTGAGCCTTAGACAAGTTCTGCCACAACATAAGTTCATCAGAATATTTTTTATGGTTTATAATAATATTTTGGGGTGATGATTTGGTTGTATGTCTCTTTAATTTGAATATTCCCAAAGGGCAATCTCCTTCATTTTTCTATCATTAGCAGCCTGATGCTAATATTACAGAGTAGCATGTTTATCAAATCTTTAGATGGATGGATGTGTAGTCAATTGGCTCAAAGCTTCCAAAGCTAATAAGGGGAAATCACAATTCAAATCTGGATTGTTTTGTTCCAAAACTACATATTAACTACCATTATTCTATTTCTGCTCCTGTAAGATAAATATAAGATATAAGAAAAGGAAGGGCATGATTCAAAGAACATAAGCACAAGAACATCTTTCTTTATAGCAGCATTCTCTAGGATGTGTTTTCCATATGGCAGAGTTACTTGTCTTGAAACCAGTTTCACCATATCCCTTTGGGAGGCCAGGATGCCTATAATGCCCCATATTTGGCTAAGGCTGATGGTAGGACACTGAGCAGAAGATCCAAATGAAAGCTGTGTCACACAGATCTATTTAAACACAGAGCAGCATGTATTTTATAGGCCATGTTATCCACAGATCAAACTGGCAATCTCAGATTCTTATGTCTTGCTTTTCTTTTTTTTTTTTATACATTGCTCTCTGAATTTAACTTGGAAAAAATTAGAACCTATGGCATGAGACCCTGTCCGAATATAAGCAATCAATGTTATTAACTGAATACCCCAAATATGCACTGTGTGTACACACACACACACACACACACACACACGTATATTTCTCAGGAAAGCCAAGCAATGAATGCATGTATTTTATTGTATATATTCATCATTCTCTCAAAAGTTAGACAATGAGATATACCAGTGTGTGATCTATTATAGTGGAAGAATCTTTGCTTGTAGTCAGTAAATACATCACTTAATCAGACCAGATTACTCTTCTAAAATATCCCTCTGTCCCCAGATCATCTTGGTTTGGTGATAAATACTATAAGAATTATATTTCATTTGTAGACTTGTAATTTTGGAGTTTCTTGATTTTATACAGGCTAAGGAAGGGAATATTTTGCGGTCTGTGCTTCTCCAAGGGGAAGGTGTCATGCTTGGATGGGATTTAGCTTAATTTTGTACAACTTAAAACAGTTAGGGTAATAACCTCCCCCTCCCTCAATTCTCAAACAGAATTATGTCCCCTGCAAAAATTTGCAAGCTACTGGCCTGTGATGCAGTCATGATTTATAGAGCACACATAGTTTCATGCAGTGGCCAGTCTTATGTACAAAATAACATTGAAATGATCTATGCCTTTAAGGTGCTTACAACTGACTTGGTGGAGAAAAAAAAGATATATGAGGTAGTAATGAAAGAGGGAGGTGGTGATTCCTGTAGTAGGTATATTCTGTGGAGTGCAGAAGAGGTCTGAACAAAGATCTGCAGGGGAATGGAGTGGCCAGGGCAACATTTGTAACTGAGGTAGATTAGGAAAGAAGCAGAGGAGATACCTGGTGTAGAAAAACACAGAAGAGTATAAAGAGCTTGCATGAAGACAATAGGAGAGTGGAGTCAAAGAGGCTAGACCGAGTGTGGAATCACTTTACTATTTGTCTTTTGCTGGAATGAATGTCGTTTGAAGTAGTGCATTATTAATAATAAGAAAATGACTTTACCTATTTAGTGTTTAAAAAAATCACTGTGTACCCAGATGGGAAACGGGAGGGCAGCCCCCTGCAGACCCTTCGATATACCAGGTACACTTCCTCTGTGCCTTTTCCCTCTGCACAAAAGGAATGGGCACATGTTTATAACATTTACTCTTCAACAGCAAAGAAAAGTCCTTATTCACCCTCTAATAGGCCCTTCATGAGAATGGACAGGCTGTAGAGAGTCAGCAGAGATCAAAGAAGATGTTCACTACTTTGGATCTTGAGCTTAGCCTAGAACTCCTATAATCCAGTCACCCATGGAGTGGAATGTGTGGCGAGAGCAAGCAAAGGCTCTACAGTGAGATGAGCGCTGTTTAATACTCAGTTCTGCCTCTCTTAGTTATTGACCTTGGGTAAAGCTCCTCTCTCTTTGCTTGAATTTCTTCATCTGTAAAATGGGGAACATGTCTGTCCCATTAAATGACTGAGAATTAAATGAGTTAATATGTGTAAAGTGATTAGAACATTGCTTGAGATATGGCAAGCATGCAAATGACAGCAACTATCACTACAATATTTATATTCTAGGAAATCAAGCATCTGCAAGATGTGTGGAGCTCGTCATTTTAAGATCATTCAGCAAGTGTACCTGCAATATGGTGTAGTTGAGTGTGCACAGTGTGCTAGACTTTAGGCTATTGGAGACACAGTGCCTGCTTGTCAGGAGCTTCAGTCTATTTCGTTGGGTTATTGCCATTGGACTTGCTGATCCAGTACATTCAGCCTACTGAATTAAATTCCCTTTGACTCACAGGAGGATGTTGACAAAGCAGTGAAGGCCGCAAGACAGGCTTTTCAGATCGGTTCTCCATGGCGTACTATGGATGCTTCAGAGAGGGGACGACTATTATTCAAGCTGGCTGATTTAATCGAAAGAGATCGTCTCTTGCTGGCAGTGAGTATTAACCAAACTGGATAGGTAGATAGAGCTCTCAAAAGCATTCATTGTTTGAATTGGCAAGTTCTTTTGGTTTTAGTGATCACTACATGCTCTCTACAAACAAAATGAAAAGACTTTATCTCCCAGCTCTTGTGTAGGACTCTGACCATTGAGTGTATTCTCAAATATTAATCTGTACTCCAGTTCTGGGTGATGTTAATTTCTGCTCCCATAATAGATTCTACAGTCTAAACATTGTCAAACCCCAAGTTAAACCAAATTAAAGAAATTTCTTTCCTTTACAACTTCTTCTCAAATCCTTTAACAAGGTCGCATGCAACTTGAATCTCATGGAATGAGGTACTGGGTTTCTTAAAGTAGTTGACTAGTGAACACTTTTACGTGAAAACTCATCATTTATTAAAAGTTCCCAAAATATTTCTCTAAAATAAATCTTATTTCTTTTTAGAGAAATGTATATCCAATAGGCCACCAAGGTATTCAATAAATGGCTACTTTTTCTCTCCCTGAAATGAGTGTTCACAATGGTCATAATTAAATGATGTTCTTTTTACAGGTGAAAAAGGCAAAGATTAAAGAAAAAAAAACCCAATCATTGATGTGCTTATAAAAATTGTTTTTACTTTGTTTTCTTAATTTATATTTTAACAGATAAGTCAGTGGGTCATATCATTGTAGAGGGTATTTCCTTGTTTTTGTCTTCTCAGTTGGGCATTATAATGAAGCCAATTTAACCCAAACCAATACCAAGATCAGGTTCTATAGTACATTTTTATTACCTTTAGAATCTTAAAGTGGCAGTTACAGAGAAGCCTGCTTTAAAAAAAAAAAAAAAAAGTCAACATTAACAATTATAGTTAATGAAAGAACCATTTATTACTCAATTGGTGATTCAGCATAATTCAAAATATGCAAAAATGTGGAGCCAGAAGCTATGTACAATAAAACTATATTAGCCAAAATGTCCTGCAGGAAGAAAGCAGAATTTGCTTAAACTTGGCTTCTCTCATTCATCTGATCTGTTGACTTCCTGTCAGAATAAGGTCCTATGGGGAAAAAGGTACAGTCATACAAAAATCGCGTTTGATTAAATTTAGAGATAGTGGACAGTTTAGTACAGAGACAGGACACCTTTAACAGTTTATCACCTGGATATTCCTGCCAGATAATCACCCCAGCAGAACAGTATATCCCAGAGAGGTCTTTAAAGTTCTGCTTAAGAAGAGAAGAAAAAGAGGAGATAGGTCATCCTATAATGGTTAAGGCACTAGACTAGAAAATGTTGAACTTCATAGCCTGACCATTCAAATGATAATTATGATAATAATGGCAAAACTAGGAGTTTCATAATTAAAAATTTTGCTGAGAAAAATTATGAATGAAAAATCCAGGTGTTACTTAAGTTTGTATTAATAGATTGCCTATATCCAAATGGAATGCAAAGATTAAAAATAATTAAGGCTTCATTAATAGTCACTGACACTAAATTGTCACATAGAATTGAATTACACAGTAAGTGAAATCTTGAATCTTGTTGAAACTTTTTTTGCTTTATTTATTTATTTTTAATTTTTTTTATTATTATTTCAGCATATTGTTGGGGTACAAAAGTTTAGGTTACGTATATTGCCCCTATCCCCCCACTTCCCCAAGTCAGAGCTTCATACGTGTCCATCCCCTAGACAGTGTGCATTGCACTCATTATGTATGTATACACCCATCCCCTCCCCCCCCACATCTGCCCAACACCCAATTAATGCTATTCCTGAATGTGCTCGTAGGTGATGATCCTGATCTGACTAAAACTGGGTACCATTCTCACCTGCTGTGTATATATCAAATTGTGACTGATTCCTAGAAAGTTTGTTAGCTGGAGGACATTCAAAATGAGATTAAAATGCACTAGTCTTTAGAAACCAGAATCTGACAACCTGTTGTACCCAGATCTTGCTATGTGACCTCAAGCAAGTCATTTTAACTCCTCTCTTTTTTAAAAAGAGGAGATTAGACAAGATGCCTAAAGATTTCTTCTATTTTCAAAATTCTCTAGCACATGCTTATTCAAAATTCTCTAGCACATGATTATTCAAAATATTGACTATATGTATTTTTTAATGTAAAACTTCTATGGAATTTTAGATTTGGAATTTGATCTGTTTTTTCAGACAATGGAGGCAATGGATAGTGGAAAAATATTTTCCAATGCATATCTGATGGATGTAACAGTCTGTGTAAAAGCATTACAGTACTATGCAGGCTGGGCTGACAAGATCCAGGGCCGTACAATACCAGCTGGTGAGTAGCTTTGGGAAACCCCTAGGGGTGGGAGTAGCAGTGAGGAGATTACTGTAGAGCTGAATAATTTTAAACTCTCCCTTTTAAAGATGTCAACCACATAAGGCAAAATTGTTTTCCCCTAGACTTTGAGACAACACAGCTCTGAACTTGGAAGTTCTATTAAGATTCATCAAATGGATTTTTTACTTTTTATTTCTTTGCTGCCAAGAAGACTCAGACCCAAGAAACCTTGGATATGAGCTCCAACAAATGGCTTTTAAAGTGGTTTCAGCGTAATCATGAAGAAAATAACACTACGCATATTTTAGAAAACATTAAAGTAAGAACATTCTTATGGCCACAATGACTGATTTGAGGCAATTGTCTCTCTAAGGGCTCAACCAAACTTTTTGAAGCTGGCCTCAGAAGTTATTTCTTTGGGTTTTATTCCAATAGTGACATTTTTACCCTTTCTATAATGTAATTATTTATGCCTCTTTGCATGTCCAGAATGAGTCAGTTATGATCATCTGTGCCTGGTCAAACTCACTATAATTAGACCAGACTAATTAAACAAACTAATTCGAATTGATTTGTTTCAAATAGCTTCAAAGCGAGAAGGAACTGGGTTTGTAGCCCGAGTTAAGGATTCCTGTGCATGGACATGTATGTATGTAGTGGAGTATGTACAAAATTGGGTAGAAATATGAAAAACACTTTGTATGAAATATGAAAAAGCATCACTGTGTGAAACACTATTGATAGAATTTAATTTATGTGAATGTATTGACTTGAGAACTGGCCCTGATGTGCATTTCCAAACTACTTGGAACATCTGATAGGTCAGAAGTGGTAACCAGGAAGGGAAAGGAGGAGAGTGAAACCATGGTGATGTGAAGAAATGTGACTATCTTAATGACTGTCTCACTTTATTCTGGGACAAAATGGTAGAAACCATTTAAAGCACAAATAGATCTTGATAAAGAGAGTTCTTGCTGAAGCCAGGAGGCTTCTGTGGGAACCAAAACAGAACTGAACACAAAACACAATGTAACTCTTGGAATGACATCATCAAACTTTGAAGCACATGAATCAGTCAA
This sequence comes from Eulemur rufifrons, assembly GCF_041146395.1. NCBI lineage: Eukaryota > Metazoa > Chordata > Mammalia > Primates > Lemuridae > Eulemur > Eulemur rufifrons. Next base: position 219,870,901 of record NC_090989.1, on the reverse strand, counting down.
ATCTAGATTGAAAAGAAATATCTTTTTATTTTGGGATTTTGTTTTCATGAATTAAGAGAATTTGCTTTTATTGTTTGGTAGGCAAATAGAAAACAACATTTTAGAACAAGTGAGTAGGAAAGGATGATTAATCATAGAGAGGTTTTAAAAAAAATCTTGTTTTTTAATTTTACTATTTTTTAAATTGTTATATTTTTGAAAAAATGTTACTATTACTAATAGAACTTCGAGCTGCCAGAAACACATCTGAATGTGTTTCTTTTCTTAGCTGGAGACCTCTTCCTTCCTTTCGCGTCCTTTTTTTTTTTTTTTTTTTTTTAATTAAACTTTGAGAAGAAAGATGATTTAGAAATCAGCCCTCTTAGATGATGAGGTACAGAATTAATTATCTTTCATATTGTTTCCAATTTTGTGTTTTGCTTTCACCTAACTCAATTTATGGTTCCTGTCATTCCAAATTATGATTTGAGGGCTCCATTTTCATTTTGCGAACAGTTGGAGATGTATTTTATATTTTAATTATTGTCTACCCTATTCTCTCATATCAGCCCCAAACCACCATTCTGTGAATGACGAATACATTTGTCTATATATAATTGTGTGTGTATTTCACTTTCTAGATGGAAATGTTTTTACTTATACGAGGCATGAACCTATTGGTGTATGTGGCCAAATCATTCCTGTAAGTTGTTCTTCTATATAATTCTAAATTTTTTAAAAAAGGATTCTAATTCTATTATATTTAGTAATGAAGCTTCCTACAACATGAATAGATTCCTATATATTTGTTTTTATTTATTTATTTAATTTTTAATTTCAGAATATTATGGGGTTACAAATGCTTTGGTAACATAAATTGTCTTTGCACTATCCCAGTCAGAGCTATACAAGCATGCCCATCCCCCTGACTGCCAGCACCACACCTATTAGGTGTGAATTTACCCATCTCCCCTCCTCCTGCCCATGTGCCTGTTCCCCAATGAATGTTACTTTGTATGTGCACATAAGTGTTGATCGAGTAGTACCAATTTAATGGTGAGTGTGTGTGGTGTTTGTTTTTCCATTCTTGTGATCCTTCACTTAGAAGAATAGTCTCTAGTCACAACCAGGTTAATACAAGAGATATTAGTTCACCATTTTTTATGGCTGAGTAGTACTCCATAGTATGCATATACCATATTTTATTAATCCACTCATGTATCTATGGACACTTATGTTGTTTCCAAATATTTGCAATTGTGAATTGTGATGCTATAAACATTGAAGTGCAGATGCCTTTTTTTATAGAATGTCTTTTTTTCCTTTGGGTAAATACCCAGTAGTGGGAATTGTGGGATCAAATGGTAGTTCTACTTTTAATTCTTTGGGGTATCTCCATATTACATTCTATAGAGGTTGTACTAGTTTGCAGTCCCACCAGCGATGTATGATTGTTCCTCTCTCTCTGCATCCACACCAACATTTGTTTTGGGACTTTTTGATAAAAGCCATACTCACTGGAGTTAACTGATATCTCACTGTGGTTTTGATTTGTATTTCCCTGATGATGAGAGATGGTGAGCATTTTTCATGTGTTTGTTGGCCATTAGTCTTCTTATATATTTGCTAAATATGGAGTAAACATACGATTTGTTGAACTTGGTCTCGCTGTGACTAAACATCTTAGATATGAATTAGGTAGTCCAAAAACCTATCTATATCCTGGCATGTCTCTTCAGAGTATTTCAGTACTACAGTATGAACAGATCTTCTTAACCTTATACTCTATGAGTTGTTTTTTAAAAGTCGTATAATGTCCTCTCTTTAAAGGCCATGTTTTATAGGTGCATGTGCTCATAGCAGGCACATCAGCTGCAGGTCACCCTTTTAGTGAAATGTAGTAGGCTCTCTTCATCTCCAACACTCTTCATCTCCTCACTGAGGCTTTTCATTACAGAGAATAGTACCAACCAGAGTGTTCTAATCCTGAAAACTATTTTTAAATTAAAATGAAAGAAAAAATACCAGAAACATTTAGAGCACTGTATGGAATATATTGTGTCTTAAGATGAGAGGGCCTGATACTCCAAGTTCTTCTTAAAGAAGATAGCATTTTTTAAGTGAAATTGTGAAGATTTCCTTTTAAGCTTAACAAACAGGAGACTATCTAAATGATATCTCTTTAGCTGACATACTTCCAAATGACAAATAAAAAATGATGAAATACCTTGAAGTTCTTAGATGAATAAGTGGCTATTGTCTTTCACTCCAATGAGATTGAAATATATCTGTATCAACATTTTTAATGAAATGCCTCATTAATTCAAAAATTGCAGTAATATCTATAAAAGTAGATATGCTATGTAACTGCAAATACTAATAACAGCTAATATATACTGTGTCCCTATGATGAACCAGCCACTGTGTCAAGCTCTTGGCCCACTTTCTTGATTAATTTTCAGGAGACCTTCTGAGGTGGAGAGGACCATTATCATCACTTAAAGATGATGCAGTTGTACACACAGAGCAAGTGACTTGTGTGACTTCACATGGCTGGTAGTGACTGAGCTGAGATTTGAACCCAAGCACTTGGTTTCCAGACCCAGGATATCTTTGTCTTTAACAAGATATTTGTCCTAGAAATAAATGCTACTAATGATACAATTAGGTAAATAATTATAATAAATCACCTGTGGGTTGGCAGGAATACTCATGCTTTTTAAACACTGACAGATATAATATCCTTAATGGTAGGCGAAACTATGCAGTGATTTTGATCTTCCTGGTAGAAGAACCACTCAAATTGACAGCACTTGATTGAATTTTGGAGCTCTCTCCACCTCCCTTCCTGTATCTAGTTTATTTAGAGCATTTTAGCATTTACTATTGCTTTTAGCAATGAAGTTAATTAGAATACACCAGATGATTACACAAAAATACTACAATTACTTTTTAATATCTGCAGGGGATATGTCATGTGAAATTAGATTAGCAAATGTGCTTTTCAGCAATACAAAGAATCTCTTGTTATATTTTGCTTTCTAGTGGAATTTCCCATTGGTCATGCTCATTGGTAAGATAGCACCTGCCCTGAGCTGTGGAAACACAGTAGTCCTCAAACCAGCAGAGGAAACTCCTCTCACTGCACTCCATGTGGCATCCTTAATAAAAGAGGTAAGTCTCCAAAAAAAACCTATGTACAAGAACTCCTCTTCATTTGGTGCTACTGCCAACTACATTATTTACAAGTCTCCTGTCCAGTGTGGGGATGCATTTAGCTTGGCTGCTGGCTAGGATTCCTCACAGTTAACCCAAAGGAGTCTCTGCTCAAATGCAGACAAGAGGTCCAATGCAAGGGCCTGGTGTCAGTCACCTTGTGATCACTTTTTTGTTTCTTTTGTCCAACTCTCGTGAACATAAATTCATACTGAAATTGACAAAGTATTCTTTCAAATTTTGAAATATTAAGTTGGTTTGTCACTGTCACTAATGGCCTGGTGGTTTCTGCAAATTTGTTCAAACTATTATAGGATATGTGAAGATTGGAGGCCTCTGTGCAAATATGCTTGTTTGTATTCTTAGGCCACATTGTTTCTAAACACATCTACCCATAGGTGGATATGTTTGTTTTCACTTTTCTATCATGGTTTCCTCTGCATTTGTCTTCCTGTACAAAGTGGCAAAAGCCACATGAAAGTTATTTTTATCAACTGCTTATACTGTGTTAATATATTTTTTTTCTTGCAAACAATTCATTGTCCTTTTGTCTTCATATCTTACCAAAACCTCAAAGACAAGCATTAATCACTAGAAAATTCAATTTAGGAAATCTAACCTCATATCTTAAAAATATTCTTTATTCCAAATTCAAAACAGGGAAAAGAGATGTTAAAATGAAATATTTTAAGATTTTGATGCAATTAACAGGAAATTTTAATATGCCCTACTCTGTTGCCACACTTTCTACCTGAATTCTTTAACTAGGGTTGAAATCAATCCTGAAGTGCAATCATAAAGGGGTTGACCATGCTTATTTAACATTTTATTGATTAAATAATGCCGGTGGGAACTCACACCTTAGCTGTTATGCCCCTCAGGGGTATAACAGCAATTGATGACAGCCAGAAATTAAAAATGTGAGATCCCTTTAGCTTCTTAGTTTTGCTGGTGGGGATAATGAACACATTGCTTTCCTTCTATGTAAATAACTAATCAAACAGTTACACTTTCTTTGTGAGTTACTATGATGAAATTTGAGACAGTCATCAATGGGGCAATAATCCCTAGCCTTACCCTGAGGAAAAACGGGCCTTCAGTAATGCAAGGCTTGAGGTTATTTTTAGGTGATCTAATAATAACTGTAATATATTGTTAATAACATATATAATAATTGTAATAACAACAACAATAATAATAAAGAATAAGACCACTTAGGTAAATTTTCCTTTTTTACCTCTCAGGCAGGGTTTCCTCCTGGAGTAGTGAATATCGTCCCTGGCTACGGGCCTACTGCAGGAGCAGCCATTTCTTCTCACATGGATATAGACAAAGTGGCCTTCACAGGATCAACACAGGTAATATCACTAACTCAGCCCAGAAGTTAAGAATGTCTGCATCTTCAGCTACCAGAAGCATGTCTGATGAAACTATTTTTGAGCCAATACTTCTTAAAACAAAAGTTCCCTTTTAAGGATTTTTTCCTTATTTTAGTCTTCAAATATGTGAATGGAACATGAGCAGATGTACTTTGGATGAAATGAAATACTTATTACAAACTCAGAAGGACTAGAGTGAACTATTTTTATTTTATTTTAATTTTTTTTTTTTTTGAGACAGAGTCTCACTCTGTTGCCCGGGCTAGAGTGAGTGCCGTGGCGTCAGCCTAGCTCACAGCAACCTCAAACTCCTGGGCTTAAGCGATCCTACTGCCTCAGCCTCCCGAGTAGCTGGGACTACAGGCATGAGCCACCATGCCCGGCTAATTTTTTTGTATATATATATTTTAGTTGTCCATATAATTTCTTTCTATTTTTAGTAGAGACGGGGTCTCACTCTTGCTCAGGCCGGTCTCGAACTCCTGACCTCGAGCGATCCACCCGCCTCGGCCTCCCAGAGTGCTAGGATTACAGGCGTGAGCCACCGCGCCCTAGAGTGAACTATTTTTAACATGTTCTCATTATTTCTGATGAGAAATATGGCTGCTGAGACCTGGTCATATGATTAGTAAGGTTTACAGTCGAAAATGTAAATTAGGCCACAGTGATTTGTATGAATGAATGTAATGTTACCCTGTAGATTATGAAAATTAAATAGTAGAGCATCACCCATAGCTCCTTATTTGGGGCTCTCTCCTCCTTAGACATTCAAACAGGGAGCCAGAAACTCAGCTTCCTTCAATGTTACACTTGGCCTAGCCTAATTTTTCTGTCCGGCTCAAACTTGGCCATCCAAACGTTAGAGAACAGGACCCCAACCATGTGCACTGCAAGGAGAAGCAGGAGGAAGAGAGAGAAAGACAGCATCCTGGAATGTAGACTTTGGGAAAATAGAGTCCCATTTATTGAGATAATTTTGTGTCCTAACAAAAGAAAGTGGTGAGATCATACTGTACCAAGAAAAATAAATCATTGAGTCATTCTTTTAGATAATGTGACATTGTTAGATGCCCAATGCAGTGACTACTGTATGCCTTTCATTGGTATACAGTATAGAGGGTGAAGAGTGAGCATCGCCCCATCTTAGAAAGCTACCGAGGCAGGTAAGAAACAAGGCAGGATGTGATAAGTAATAAAATGTGTACAAAATGCTGTAAGGGGGTTCACAGGAAGGAATAATGATGTCCAAATGGGTGCTAGAACTTGCTGTGAGTTTTTGTTACTTTTTTTTTTCCTTGACTCTCTGGAGATTGAGCAGCAAAAAGAACATTTCAGATAGGGAGGTGATTCAAATTTGATTACTTTATGATCCTTATGAGCCACTCCAATATAAGGAAACATTTACATAGAGAACAGAAATGTTGGAAAATCAAATTTTCTTGATCTTTTTAAAATGAGATAAATACTTATATTTTTTTCTCTGTTTTTCATAGACAGAGAGTAGTAAAAGTTTGCATTCTGTAAATCCATAACTGAAGTAGGGAAAAGTCAACCCCACATTCAGCATTTATTGTGAACAAAACAAATGGGAATGTTTAAGACGTGGCAATAAATATTAAAATGGTAAAATCACAGATTGAAATCATAGCAGAGAAGGTAAGGGAAGAAAGGCACAAATTCCTCCGCCTGGACTTCTAGACCTTCCCCAGTAGGGAATCCATGTAGCTTTTGAGGCCTAGATCCCACACCTGCTCACTTCTCCACTTCATCTGGACCAGGTGTTCCCTGATCCCAACTCCAGCATCACTGCCTGTTTGTCGTGGCTCATCCATGAGTCTCTATTGTATTTGTGGGGGGTGGAAACTTTACCTATCAAAAACACCTCAAAACCCTGAGATTAAAAATCTAGAAAACATCTGTGTTCACATTCTGCCTCTATCCCTCCTAGCAGTGTGTCTTCAAAAGTTAAATATCCTGGTTAATTCAGTTTCTTCATTTGTAAAATGGAGACAACAGTATCAACCTTACTGAGTTGCGCAGAATAAAACTGAGAGAGCTAATGAGTGGTGAAACACGTGGCACCCTACCCAGCACTCAGGAAATGCCATGATTATTGTATGTGTCTGTACTCATTTCCTTTTTCTCTTTCCTCTCCTGCTCTTTAAGTTCTCACAATAATTTAGAAGGTGTGAGGGAAGAGCTTCTTCTCCCTATAAATGTTCCCCATCTCTGCCACCTTCCCCATCACTTCCTGATGATTCCATGCATCTTTTCATTCCCACGTGCTTTTTATTCACACGTGGTCATAACCTGTTCCAACCTGGCTCCCCCCACATATTCCCTGGCTGGCCTTCTCCTCACCACTGCAGTTGCAGGAGCACTCTGAATTTAACAACTCCCGTCTGTGTTCCCATTGGCCGTGATACACAACTGTAAGAGCACATGCCTGTGGCCTTTTTATATGTCTTTCTCTCCCTTGCAGAATATCCACAAAGACTCTTGTTCATTATAATCTCCTGAAACTAGTATAGTGACTAATTCTAAATAAGTAGAAAGAATCAAGTGTGAATAATATGACTGTAGAAGCCACACAGGAAAACCCATTTTAGTTCCAGTGCATGGAACTTAGGTACGTGCTCCCTGGAACCTCTTTCTGGGTTCTCTTTTAGCTTCAGGTTTGTTGCTGGGCAGATATCAGGGAACTTGGCAAATACCATGAAAAAGGCAAACAATGGATTCCCTCCTTTGTGGTCATTGTAGCAATGACTCCCATTCTAACAATACTTTCAGCAAGGTAAGAATTTTAATGTCCCATGAGATTTGTATAAAACAGCACCCTACTCACATTGTGCAAAACATAGTAAGTTATATCCTTTTCATGAGCATTTGCTACTTCTGCCCCACGTGGCAGCGCCACAGTATCATAGAATAGACTGTTTACCTGTAGTCTTAATAGTTTTTATCTTTTCTTTATTGCAAACCTCTTTGAAAAAAATGATGAATCTTTACTTTTTTCTAAGGGAAAGGAATCAGGAGACAAAAAAAATGGATGTTTCCTTGTTTTGCCTTTAGCCAGACTTTTCGGAAAATATAAGCAAGCCTTTTATTTGCCACTTAAACTTGCACTAAGCAAAGTGTCACCTTTCTTCTTCATCCGTACTTCTAACCATCCTTCATGCTAGTCCTTTTGACATTTGCAGCTTTCAGAAAAATACTTCAGATTTTACTCTCTTCCCCAATATAAAAGTTATCTACTTTAATAGAGCTTCTCCAGTAAACCTAAATTTAAAAAGAGGAAAAGAAAGGAAAAAGATGCAAAAAGGAACTGGGAATCTAAAAGGAGGAAAAGCAAAGTATGTTATCTAGAATAAAGAAAATTATTAATCACCTTAAATAAAAATCCAGCAAAGAAGTATGTTATGGAAGGAAAATGGGATACAAAAGACATTTCAGACAGGGTTCCCCAATGCAAGTCTATTTATATTAATAGTTTATTTTTATTAATCTACTTGTAGGGGTTTCATTTATCTTTTTTTTAATTTTTCTTATTTCTACATATTACGGGGGTACAAACATTTAAGTACATGTATTGCCTTTGCCCCGCTGGTGTCAGAACTTCAAGCATGTCCATCCCCCACACGGTGTGCACCAGACCCATTAGGTGTAAATATACCCATCCCACCTCCCCTCTTCCACCTGCCCGATACCAGATGAGTGTTGCTAGTACATGTGTGCATAAGTATTGATTAATAGCAATTTGATGGTGAGTACATGTGGTACTTATTTTCCATTCTTGTGATACTTCACTTAGAAAAATTGGCTCCAGCTCCCTCCAAGATAATACAAGAGGTGCTAGATCACCATTGTGTTTTTGTGGCTGAGAAGAACTCCATGGTATTCATATACCACATTTTATTAATCTGTTTATGTATTGATGGACACTTGGGTTGTTTCCACATCTTTGCAATTGTGAATTGTGCTGCTATAATCATTCGAGTGCAGATGTCTTTTTTATGGAATGTCATTTTTTCCTTTGGGTAGATGTCCAGTAATCATATTGCTGGATCAAATGGTAGTTCTACTTGTAGCTCTTTGAGATATCTCCATATTACTTTCCACAGAGGTTCCACTAGTTTACAGTCCCACCAGCAGTGTATGAGCGTTCCTGTCTCTCCACAAGCACGCCAACATTTATTGTTTTGAGACTTTTTGATAAAAGCCATTCTCACTGGAGTTAAGTGGTATCTTGTGGTTTTGATTTGCATTTCCCTGATGATTAGAGATGTTTAGCATTTTTTCTTATGTTTTTTGGCCACTAGTCTGTCTTCTTTTGAAAAGTTTGTGTTCATGTCCTTTGCCTACTTTTTAACGATGTTGTTTGATTTTTCTCTTGCTGGTTTTCCTGAGTTCTATATAGATTCTAGTTATCAGCCCTTTAGGGGATGTGTAGCATGAGAATATATTTTCCCATTCTGTAGGTTGTTTGTTTGCTCTCATGATAGTTTCCTTGGCTGTGCAGAAGCTTTTTTAATTTGATCAGATCCCATTTATTTATTTTTCTTGTTGCCATGATTGCCTTTGGGGTCTTCTTCATAAATTCTTTGCCTAGGCCAATGTCTAGAAGAGTTTTTCCAACATTTTCTTCTAGAATTCTTATAGTTTCATGCCTTAGGTTTAAGTCTGTTATGTACTGTGAGTTCATTTTTGTGAGAGGTAAGAGATGTGGATCCTGTTTCAGTCATGTACACGTGGCTATCCAATTTTTCCAGCACCATTTATTGAATACCATGCCAGCACCATGTTGTTTTAGTTACTATAGCCTTGTAGTATATCTTGAAGTCTGATAAATTGGTGCCTTCCAATTTGTTCTTTTTGCTTCAGATTGCTTTTGCTATACAGAGTCTTCTCTGGTTCTACATGAACCATAGAATTATTGTTTCTAGATCTGCAAAAAATGATGTTGGTATTTCAATAAGGATTTCATTGAATTTGTAGATCACTTTGGATAGTATAGACATTTTAGCAGTGTTGATTCTGCCAACCCATGAGCATGGTATGGTTTTCCACCTGTTTACGTGCTCTGTTATTTCCTTCCTCAGTGTTTCATAGTTCTCCCTGTAAAGGTCTTTCACCTCCATAGTTAAATATATTCATAAGTATTTTATTTTCTTTGTTGCTATTGTGAAGGGTATCGAGTCTTTGATTTGGTTCTCGGTTTGACTGTTGTTGGCATGCAGGAATACTGATTTGTGTACATTGATTTTGTAAACTGAGACTTTGCTGAATTCATTTATCAATTCCAGTCTCATGGAAGAATCTCTGGGGCTTGATTTATCTTTAAATATGCTGAAAATATTAGCAGATTAATTAATGTTTTATTCTGTAATGTGCAGTAGCAGTTAATTCAGTAACCACATAAAATTTCAACATGTACTTAGCAAGCTACTTATTTTTTGTTCAGTTGGGTTAGAAACTTTTTATTAAAATCTGATGTGGGGAGTAGGAAAGGAAACCCAGAGAATAAAAGAGGCAAAATACAGTGAATTATTTTTAAAAAAGAAAAGCAAAGATCATTTTAGTGGATTAGGCTGCAATAAAAATAATAAAGAAGAAATAACTATAAAATAGGCCAAGTTTTAGAGATAGAAAAACAAGAATAACTATAGAAAATAATCTTGAAACGACGTAATCTATAAAGAAAAAAATTGAAAAGAATAGAGGCAATTAGCATTAAAGAAGAAAACAGAATAGTAGGTTTCCAGCTAACTGAAGTAGCAGGAGAGCACAGATCCAATTTCTTTCTTCTACTTCACTGTTCAGAGTGTGTGTGTGTTATGGGGGAGGAAAGAAGGAGAAGTCTGTCAGTCAATCAATAGTTCAATGAGCCCATGTGGAGAGATGCTACTGAGGAGAGGTATGCAGTGTTAGGGTATCATCACTGCTACTAAGGAGATACAATCTGGGGAATTTATGTGTATACAAATAATATAATTTGAGACAGACTCTGAAGGAGTCTTCATGAGGTTCTTTGGAAGGCCAGGAGAAGAGAGTCGTTTCTACCTAGATCATCAGAACGATTCAAGGAGAAGCCAAGATACGAGCTGGACCCCAAAGAAGGGTAGAACGTAGAAGCAGCTCAGGTTGGGGTGAGCATATCATGAGAAGAGAGATGAGATTCAGGAGGTGGTGAATATGCCAGTTGGGCTGGTAGAGTTCTCTGGGTATCAGTAGAAGAATGAAAAGTCATAATAGATAAGTTGGGATTGAATCATGATATGTCTGATCAATCCGTAGAAAGATGAAATTCTAATTAAAATAAAAAATAACCTCCTGTGTACCCAGACAATCAAGATCAGCTCTCATGTTCCGTATCTCTTTTTTCTTACTGATGAGCATTTTTCTCATTCCTCTGTGCTTGGAGAAGGGAGCCTTTTATATCTAAAGGTGCCAAATCTTGAAAACTGTCAGGGTTTCTCCTAAATTTAATTTAACTGTGAAGTTTAACTATCACACAAGTATCATATAAACTTAAAACACTAAATAAACCTGTCTTCATGAGAGCAGACTAAGCCTTCTCCCTTTGTAATGCTCCATTTCAGGTTGGCAAAATAATCAAAGAAGCTGCGGGGAAAAGCAATCTGAAGAGGGTGACCCTGGAGCTTGGCGGGAAGAGCCCTTGCATTGTGTTTGCTGATGCGGACTGTGAGTATGAGCCGCTTTAACTCTTCACCCTGAGTCCTTTGTGGTGTCTGATCTTGCCATTCAATGAACTTAAATTTTACAAAAGAGTTTGTTTCTAACATCAAAGTGTAAGGAATTAATCAGAATGCAGAATTACTCTTGAAAATCTTTTAAATCGTCCTAAACTTGTAACACATAGATAAGTTTAACACAGACAATTTCTTCTTGGTTTGGAATAGATTGCTATTTCCTCACCTAAATTCTGGATAACATAAACATTTGGCATTTAGGGGCCATGGTATGGATAAAATTCCATACCTTTAATTATTAGTGTCATAATAAACATAATGAGATACCCCACAGACATGTTGCCCTGAGACCAAATGGGGATACAGCAGTTTCAAACTTGCCATCCCCCTTCTCTGTGTCATATGCTCATTAAATGAAATGGCCAGAGGAAAATCACACCTACTATTTAAATAAATTTTCTTTTTTTTCCTTAGCAAGTATAGTTGAGTTTAAATACAAAATCTTCAATTATGACAAGACTCCGCTATATAATATTCTGGGCTCATTCTGATTATATTACCAAGTAGAATCCCAAAATTACTTCCTAAATAGAAGTTAATTAGCAGAAGTAGATGGTCAACTCTTTCTTTCACAGCTCCATTATTTATTTCAGGCTGTAAACACAAATGCTTCATGGAATTGGCCTATGTTGCTACGGTGATCTTTTTTTGAAACATACTACCTTATTAAACACTCTATCAACATGACAAGATTCCCAATTTTTCTAAGGTTTTCTGTAAACCACTCCCACTACAACTTAAGCAGGTGTGATTAGTTTACAAAATAAATAAAAACAACACCCAGTTGCTATAATGTTGAGTTGAATCTTCATGTAGAAAATTAAAATGCAAATAAAACTTTATTCTTGTTTAGGATCTACTAAAAAAGTAATTATTTCTTCCTTTTAAGGTATATTCTACTGTCTAAAATAAGTGGATAAGAATTTATAGGCATATATGAAATAATATGATACACTTTATGTAGATTTTAAAAATATCTTTGCTAGAATAAGGCCATAAGGTGGGTAAGTGATTCTGAGTATTAGTTTTTTTCCCTGTTTTTTTTTTTTTTTTTTAGTTGTTTTGGTTTATTTATTTATTTTTTCCACAAAGATCACTTCTCCTTTTGATCAGGATATTTAAGATCTTTTGAGATTATTTCATGTAATAGACATTTCAGATTTTCTTTGTTATCACTTAAAACATGAGGCCTGAAAGAAATATTCACATTCATCTAATTGCAAATGGAGATATTTTTAAAAATCATTTGCAGTGAGATTTAACCTATGATCAAATGTACATTCTTGATAATATCTATATTAAAGTTGTAATAATGGCCACTATTTTTTCAGATTCTACTATTTTTTGTTATTTTTCCATGGTAAATAAAGGATAAGAGAGATTAATTTGTCACCAGGCTATTAAGAGGTAGATTGTATTGAGCCCATGTCTAACTATACAACTCATAACTTTTCGTTATCACCATATTGCCTCTAAGAAATATATACATATACACGCACACACACTATATATATATAATTGTTAGAAAATCCCTCTTCTTTAATGTGAATGTCTTCCTTGCAGTGGACAGTGCTGTTGAATTTGCACACCAAGGGGTATTCTTCCACCAGGGCCAGTGTTGTATAGCCGCATCCCGGCTTTTTGTAGAAGAATCAATTTATGATGAGTTTGTTCGGAGGAGTGTAGAGCGGGCTAAGAAGTATGTTTTTGGAAATCCTCTGGCTGCAGGTGTAAATCAAGGCCCTCAGGTGAGTATACAATAGAAGCAATAGCATTTTCAGTGAACAAGAATAAAGTATCTTCTTTAGGCCTAGATTTTATTGAGTGGGAAGATTATTTCCCATCTACATGTCTTCCTAGGTAAAAATACTGAGCCAGTTAGTGATTAAAAAAAAAAAAAAATGAATTCCCAGTGATAAAGAAATCATTCTGTTTTCTTGTTGCCAGTTTTCCTCACTGGAACAGTACAAGAACCATGCTGGAAATTAAAGACATGAGGGAAGTTAACAAACACTATAAAGCTCTTGCTCTCCTCAATCTGCACACCTCTTGATTCCTGTATATCATTCTCTGTCCACTTCAAAGTTCTTCTACTTTCCTATCATTTCTTCCTCTGAATCAATCCTCCATCTCAGCTGCCATCCCATAGAGATGCACATCCCTAAATCCTCTGCCAAGTTCAGTAACTCTGACCCTCTAATGGTAGCATGAATGTGCTAAAAGGTCCTGAGTTTCCAGGTTTGAGGCAAACTTCTCATTTTAGTTGTTAAAGCTCAATTATTCCCATAGGGCTCCCAGTTTTCTTTGAACCATTATCAATAAAAGTGTCTCTCTCATACAAAGGTCACCTTTCCCTCTTCCTTGGACAGTTCTCTGTTCTTTGTCTGTTATCCAAGCTCCTACACCTTTGGTTCTGAATTTCCTCCTGCCCTTTAAGATCTTTCTCTAAAGCAGTGATTCTCAACTAGGGGCAATTTTGCTTGCCTCCCCCAGGGGATAATTGTCAATGTCTGGAGACATTTCAAGTTATTAGGACTTCAGTGAGGAGGGGTAGTTCTACTGGCATCTAGTGAGTAGAGGCCAGAAATGCTGCTAAACATCTTACAATGTACACGAGAGCCTCCAAACAAAGAATTATCTGTTCCCAAATGTCAATAGGACTGCTGCTGAGAAATCTTTCTCTAGAGTCTAAACATTAAGCTTTGGAGGATTTATTCTTTCATGCTAAACTTACACACTGTTCCATGCTGTTGTTTTGAAATCAAATACTATTCTTGACTTATTCTAAGCCAAAAATAAATTCAGTGAACTAAAATTTAGTGAACACTGCTGTCAGCCAAGCCCTGAGATAGGTGGGACAATGCCAAAAGGAACAAGGAGGACATGATCCCTGACCTCATGGAGTGGACATTCTAAGTAAGTTAGAAGAGTATCTTGGACTTTTCTTAAGATCCTAAGATATCCAAGTAAAAGAATCTTAGGACTTAGGCAATGTCAAATGTTAAAACCTAAAAGCCCTGGAATACCTTCATCAGGAAATGAAGTAATTTGTTTTCTATTGTGCTCCCATTATATTTTGCATTTGTTTTTGAGTTTAATGGGTACATAAAAGTAGTTGCCAATTTTTATCATATTTGGTAACTTTTCAAATGGATGCCAAGAAATATATTTAATTCAATATGACTTGGTCACACATTCCATAAAAGGATGGGATTCTAAGTTTTCTCTTGTGATTATTTCTCTCTCTAGATATCTATGTGTCTATCTGTCTAAAAGTAAAGCCCTTTGCTGTTTGATTGACAAGTAACTGATAGATGATGAATGGATAAATCTGATGAGAAGAGATAAGAGAATATATAAGATATTTAATACTGAACATTGGTCACGCAAGACTTTCTTCCATTAGAGTTCTGCACAATTCAATCAGAGGCTCAAAAATTGGGCTGGAATACCTCTTTATTTTTAAGAGAAAGGAGTTAAAATAGACTGTTAAAAATTCTTCATAGGATGCTAAAGTAAACAATTCAGTGATCTGATTAATGTAAGACTTTAATCACTATAAATGAATAGATTTTTATCACAGGTTGCACTAAGTAGGATAAGTAGGTATGTTGGAACTTTGAGAAACAAGACTGAAAAGCCCTCAAGCTTCTTTACACTTAAAAATATCCATCTGTTGTTATGAGCAAGAGCTTATGGAAAAGGTACCCTCATTCACTGAGCTTCAGTCTGTTGCCTCATCCACTGGTGGCTGAGTGAACTGAGGCTTTTTTAAAATATAGCTATAGAATCTTTCTCATTAAATGTAAAAACAAAACAGTTACAGAGCAAATAATCACTATAGAGGTTTGTTTTGGAAAAAAAATGTAAGAGTTTTTTTACTTTTGAAGATTACAAACAAAATATTTGGAAGTTGGAACATGCAATATACATACATATTTGTATATTTTGTATATTTGTATTATGTGTGTTCATATATATCTTTTCATCATTTATAAACTGATTTTTTTCCTATTTGACTTCATAGACAAAAATGTATATTTTTGTCTTAAAAACTTGGAAAAATCAGTATTTTGATTTGAAAAAGAAGTGATGATATCCACGTAAACTGTGCTAACATTATCAGCACAGTAGCAACTTGTTCGAGTATGGAAAGGTGGGTGTTTGAGTTACAAGCTGAATTTAAAACCTAACTTTCCTGAGACTCTATTTTCTCATCTGTAAAATAGGGATAGCAGGACCAAGCTTGTGGAATCATTCTGCAGGGAAATGAGATAATCCATATAATTCTTCCATCAGAGGGTTGAGTTTGCTGTATATGCTCAAGTCTCTATTAAATAAATATAAATAGAAGCATGTAATTTTCATTTATGGTGATAATTGTCATACAGATCAATGACTTATTTACTCTCATTGCTCTTGTTGATCTATGGTTTCTAAATAATTTCAGTTATGTGTCAGTGTCTTTTCTCAATTTATCTTTTTCTTCAACTCATCAAGCCTAAGGAATCAAAGAATTGCACATTCAAACACATGAAAATGTGTTCTCAGAGACTGTTACAACAATATCATGGATACCAATCATTTCCTCATACAGTAGAGAGCCCCGGCTACTCCTAGCATGGAGCAGTGCCTGAGGTCCAGAAAGAAGGCTAAGATCACATAAGGTCAATCTGACAACTCCTGAAGAAGGTTTATATTTACACTGAATGAAAATTACCCAAATCAGTGTGTGTCCCTAAGTATAGCTGAAATTTTCTGTCACTAACCCGAAGCTCCAGCACAGTGTTCCTCAATCTTTCTTGTGTCTCTGAATCCCCCAAGGATTCAGCAGGTCTGGGGTGGGGTCCGAGAAGCACATTTTGCTACCAAGTGATGCAGAGCTGCTGGCTGTAGGACCCCATCAGTAGCAAGGCACTGAGATATGAGGTCCTGTAGTTTTAGAACTTAGTGACCAGCTAAGTTTTCCAACAAACAAATCCCTTCAGCCTCTTTTTCTAGTACATATGCAGGGATTGGATCGTCACCGGGTATCCACTCTGCTCACAGACAGGGAAACATATCTTGAAATAAAAACCAAAAAATCATGTGAGGGCACAGTCAGATTAATATCTTGGAATAGGACATGGATCCTTGAGTATTTACTGAAACACTAGATTATCTTAACCAAGCAGAGTCTCTCTAACACTACCCACTTAGTCTGATTGTGTTCAATTTAAATATCTCTTCTTCTTAAACCCACACTACAACTTCCTTCATCTGTGAGAAATGAAGGAAGGTTTTCTTTTTGAAATATTCTATTAAATATGGTTCACAAAAGAGCATTGAACAGCATTGTGTCAAATATTGTGCCAGATTTTAGAAGATAGTTTCTGGTTTCAAATAGCACTTAATCTATGAATAGTTAAATATGAGAGCTGGGGCCTGGAAGATTTGCAGAGTCAAAGAAGACTATAAAGAAGACTTTTTAAGTAATGAGAAGAGACAAGTTAAACTGGAAAAGACACTACCCCCACCTTAACTCCTAGATCTCCTGTTTTGTCTTTAATCCTTAACCCCCTCCGTGCCTGAGACAGGCAGTTTTACCAGTGATTTGGAGACCGAGAGTTACCCAATCACTCAACCTCCCAAAACAGGAACTGAAACAATATGTAACCTCCCAATGCCAGTGCATGGGGAAGAGGAATGTGTTTCTGGTGTTCACAACCAGAACTCTGAACTCATATTTTGTCTTATAAAAATATTGTTTAAAAGACCATTTAAGCTTTGTAATACTTGTCATATATTTAGATGTGGCCCATTTAATGAAGCACGATGGTCACAATCAGGAGAGGCCAGAAATTGGAATTGAACCTACTGACTGTCCCAAAGTGACCTGAACCGGGAGGAAGCCTGAACTACTGTCAGAATGGGATATCCAAGGCCCTGGACCAGCCCAGAGGGGATGGTTCAGTAATGGGGAGATCCAAACATAGGCAAAGGAGTCTTCTGAGACAAATCTAAAAGCGTGTGCTTTCCAACTGCCATATCTACTTAAACCCAGTATCAAAGTTCTCTTTGTTTCCATTCACTCCTTTTATTAATATTTCAATTGGGACTACAGTTTCTATGTAAATGTATTAGATTGTTAACAGGCATTTCTTCTAGAGTGAGTAAATGGCAATTGTATGAAAGTTTTGCAGTACTGACATGCTTTTCTCATATAACTGTGAAAGAAATACTAAATACAATCATCCATCTTTAAAGGTTCTTCTCTAAATAGTCATGAGAAGAAAATCTACCCAAAGAACGAATCTGAGCCTCTGTTAGCTATTTTGATTAAGAGTTTGATTTAATAGCAATATCATAGCATTTTGAAACCCTCATTAATGGGCCCAGCAATGTGTTATCTTTCTAAGCATCTTTTTTTCCCCCTTTTCGTGTGATATTTTTCAAACAGGTTAACAAGCAACAACGTGACAAAATACTTGATCTCATTGAGAGTGGGAAGAAAGAAGGGGCCAAACTGGAATGTGGTGGAGGCCCCTGGGGGAACAAAGGCTACTTTATCCAGCCCACAGTTTTCTCTAATGTTACAGATGACATGCGCATCGCCAAAGAGGAGGTAAATGGTGTCATTCTGTCCTGTTGTTGCCTTGCTTTGTCTGCATGTGTGTATACAGAGTGTCCCCTTAAGATTCTCACCTCTTTGAACATCTTTCAAAATGTTACTCTTTATTTCTCATAAAGGTTTATTTGTGATCAATACTAAAATTAGTAAGGAATCCACTGGGCGGGCCAAAAATTTTCAACTGAACAGATCAGGATGCTGAGCAATTTCTAGGTGCTTCCTTCACAGCTTTAAAGTAAAGGGGAAAAAATACCATCATTTTTGACAACATAAATGAACCTGGAGGACACTGTGCTAAGTGACACATGCCAGGCACAAAAAGGCAAATACAGCATGATCTCACTTATACATGGGATCTAAAAAAGTGAAATTCACAGAAGCAGAGAGTGGAATGGTGGTCACCAGGGGCTTGGGGAGTGGGTGTGAGGGTGGGAGATGTTGGTTAAGTGTACAAAAGTTCAGTGAGGTAGAAGGAATAAGTTCAAGAGATCTGTTGTTAGGATGGTGACTGTAATTAATAACAACGTATTGTATACTTCACAGTCGCTAAGAGAGTAGATTTTAAGTGTTCTTAACACACCAAAAAATAAGTCTTTACATTCTACCTGCTGATTCCATATTTGCCCTGTGAACTTTTTCTACATACCAGCCATCTATATATTTGAAAACAGCTTTCATCCCGATATCACTCCCCACTGTCCATGTGCTCTTGGCCCTGTGTTTTTCAGCTGTTAATCTTCCTAATTTTGTGTATTGTAGTTAAATATTTGGTAAGTTTATGTGTATATATAATATGTAAATTATATATACATACATATATACATGTAGGTGTGTGTATATATGTATATGTTCACCAAATATTTAACTAAGATATACTAAATTAGGAAGAAAGGTTAATACTGTTGTTCTTGTATATCTTGATTGATACCAGATAGGAAGGATTAGGGAAAAGATCTTCAGTCAAAGAAACATTCATTATGTTCACAGATTATTCATAGTAGAATAACTAGCTTGCTACTTCAAAGTGGAAGCCTGGAGCCATGGGCTAAGTTCAATTAAAATTATGTAAAATATTAACACATTTAGTGCAGCAGCAGCTGTATGTCTGTTTCCTGGGTTACAATCTCAGGATTATATTTACGACCTTAGGATATGCACTCAGCCTCTATTGACTCATACCCCCTAACCCTCTAACACTAAAAGCAGTGATGAAAACCAGAAAACAATTTGTCATTTCTGATTTTTGTTTCTTCTCATTCACGTTTCCCAGAATATTCTGGTAACTCTCAGAGTAAACCCCCTCTTTTATTTAATTTTAATAAATGTCTTATTGAAATAAAATGTAGGAGCTTAATTTTTAAGAGAAAATCCAGTTATCTTTCTCCTACCTGGGGCTGAGATACAGAATAACTTGTTTGGGCTGCACTACCTAGAGAATCTAGCAAAAGTGAGAGTACTTTAGGCTAAAATAAGCAAATTGTGATTTTTAGTTATTTTCTGCAACTATAGCCATTGTCAATGAACTCAAGCTTTGATTGGTACAGGGTGTCTCAGGATTTAAGCTCTTGCAGTAATGAACCATTCTGTTTAGTATATGTAAGGTGCATAAGATTTGGCTACAAAATAGAATCTGAAAAAAATTCATGTTGTTTTACCTACCTTGAGTAATTATGAAAATATCTAAGTACAGTAAAATAGTTAATATTTCAACCAATGGTATACTGGTATTTAAAAGACAATTAATATTATCAATCATTCCTATTCATTTCTCCAGAAGAGCAAGCATTGCTTTCTGGAGCTCACTGTTAGATGTAGTAACTTGGAAGATGAGGAAAACTAGGGAGAGAATTTTAAATGGCCCTAAATTAAAAAGAAATTTTGAAGTTAATGTTTTGATGCACAATTATAAGTTCTTGGAAGCTTCATTCCAACATCTAGAAAATGAACATTGCCTTAATTATTTGTGCCCTATCTTGTTCCAAAGAGAACTTAACACATGACCATTACCTATTCTCACCTACCATTTCTATATCTACCTGTTTGGATTCTTACATATAGTTTTGAGAATAGAAGCAAAATCTTAATCCATTTAGGATTGTTTATTTAAAAAATT
Organism: Eulemur rufifrons; assembly: GCF_041146395.1. Lineage (NCBI taxonomy): Eukaryota > Metazoa > Chordata > Mammalia > Primates > Lemuridae > Eulemur > Eulemur rufifrons. The sequence continues at coordinate 219,850,834 of NC_090989.1, read as the reverse complement.
ACAATGTCATGTGAAATATTTAGTTTTATCCTGTCATTTTGATTTCTTTAATCCATTTCTTGTGCTATAGATATTTGGACCAGTGCAGCAAATCATGAAATTTAAATCTTTAGATGACGTGATCAAGAGAGCAAACAATACTCACTATGGCTTAGCAGCAGGAATCTTTACCAAAGACCTTGATAAAGCCATAACAGTGTCCTCTGCTCTGCAGGCTGGGACAGTGTGGTAAGTCAACCCTAAGCAATGCAGCGTTTTCAATTAACGGGTTACCTAAAACCTTTTTGGACTTGGATTTTTCATTTGGAAATACATGGCTTGCTAGAAAAGCAGTTGCTGCTTTAAAAAACAAAACAAAACCAACAAACAAAAGACAAAGACAAATTTCAGGTTTTTGATTTTGAAAAAATAGAATGTTACATGCCTAACTGATAAAGAAGCTTGTTATAACATTTCACTGGGTGTCTTAGGACTTCCCAGTCAGGAATTTCTGTACAATTAAGGTAGAGGGGACCATATTTTTATTGCTGTATATCCTAGAGCATAATAATATTGTGGCATTGTCCCATCCTAACAGCTGCTTGGTGTTTTTAGGACAATAATTTAATTTCAGAGTTGCTGGGATTTTACCCACATTTTCAAAGTAGATGTGTGGTTTTACAATTTAAATGGGTATTAAACAAATCTAAGACAAGCTACCTCTTAAAAGTGTAAATTTACACAGGGAAATGCAAATCAAAACCACAATGATATATCACTTAACTCCAGTGAGAATGGACTTTATCAAAAAATCCCAAAACGGTACATGTTGTCATGGATGCGGAGAGACAAGAACATTAATACACTGCTGGTGGGATGGCAAACTAGTGCAACCCCTGTGGAAAGCATTATGGAGATACTTTAAACAGATTCAAGTAGACCTACCATTTGATCCAGCAATCCCATTATTGGGCATCTACCCAAAGGAACAAAAGTCATTCTATAAAAAAAGACACCTGTACCCGAATGTTTATAGCAACACAATTCACAATTGCAACGATGTGGAAGCAACCCAAATGCCCATCAATTCATGAATGGATTAGTAAATTGTGGTATATGTATACCATGGAGTATTACTCAGCTATAAGAAATAACGGTGATATAGAATCCCTTTTGTTCTCCTGGAGAGAGTTGGAACCCATTCTATTAAGTGAAGTATCCCAAGAATGGAAAAATAAGCACCACATGTACTCACCAGCAAATTGGTTTCCCTGATCATCACCTAAGTGCACATTTGGGAATAACACCAATTGGGTATCTGACTGAGGTGGGGGGAGGGGGGAGGGGATGGGGTTATAACTACATGATGAGTGCAATGCGCACTGTCTGGGGAATGGTCACGCTTGTAGCTCTGACTCAGGGGGATGGGAGGGACATGGGCAATATATATAACCTGAACTTTTGTACCCCCATAATAAGCTGAAATTTTAAAAAAAAGAGTAAATTTATTAAAAGAACTATTACTTCAGGATGGGAGATGTGGGTAATAACTCTGTGGTCCAGGGATAATGTAAAATGCTGAGAATTAAGAATAGTAAGTGTTGTAACTGAGAAAACATTTGAATGTTATTTCAGGATCAGAATAATGATTAAAATCTTCCAAATATAAGACAATTTTTCTGAAAGTCACACTGTCCACCTATCATGATAGCAAAAAGGGAGGGAAAATTATTTTAAAAGAACATTATTTTCTCCTTTAAAAAATATTTTTTTTCTTTTGTGTCTAATGAGAATCATGTAGGTAATAAGATTTTGCTCTTAGCTTTGGACACCAGGAAATTTAATGCTAAACAAATTGTTCATGGCCTGCATAACTGCATTCTTATTTCCCCCCATCTTAGTCTTTTATTGTAATTATTTCTTGAATTCCAACTATTAAAATTTTTGTAATTACATTTGTTTTTATAAGCATCTTTAAACACTTTATGAGACATGACGGGGAGTAAACAGAATGATAATTAAGTCCAAACTCTACCAAGGCCTCTGTTTAAGTAATTTATTGAACCAATTAATCAGGAAAAAATGAACTGAGTAATATGATACATATTTAAGTTGCAAAAGAAAATTGAATCTAACCTATTAAGTACATAAGCATCAAGAGAACTGCAAAGTTTATTGAATATAGGCAGTAAGGAATAACGGAACACCTACCCAACAAATTCCAGTCTTCAGCAAACCATATCTTTTCTCCTATGGCATATTAGCTATTCTAGAATTCTAACTTTTATAATTTTAACTATGGTTTCTCAGGGATATGATAAAGGCTATACACATATACATACATAAATATGTGTATCATTTTCTTTGTTTCTAGGTGGCATATATCCATATACTTCCACATTCTAATTTATAGCGCTGCTTTTTTGTTGCAATGAGTATGTCATATTGAAATTAATGGAGTTCTTCAGCTTTCTAAATTTCTAAAATTTCCAATTGAAAGTTATTTCATATGTTAAGTATCATCTATAATGTACTTCTTCTATTCAGGGTGAACTGTTATCTTGTGGCATCTCCCCAGTGCTCCTTTGGTGGCTTCAAGATGTCTGGAAATGGACGAGAAATGTAAGAATAACTTTGTATTGATATTTCATAAAAATGGTTTTTACTCCTAGCAAATTAACTCACAGTTGCCACCTTAAACAAAACCTGCTTCTCTTCTTTTCTGGAGAATTTATACCACCCAATAGGTTATTAAATGTTGGCTGTACCCCTATAAGTGCAGAAAAGTGGTGGCAGAAGGGAAATACAATTTATTAAGCTCCTACTATTCACAGGGGTCCATATTAAGCACTTTACACTGGTGATTGAAACATTCCTTACTTTTAGAATTGTTTGCCGCATATATGAATGAAATCCATGTGGGAAATATCTCCAGAAAGGAGGTGAAAAGCATAAAGTGGTGATTGTGATAAGTGTGCAGTTATTTGAATATGCCTCCTAAATAAGAGAATTAGGTGCCTTAGAAAACATCAGTGTAAGAGGAATGATTCTCATTTGTTGAAATATTATTGATGTAGACTCTAAAATTTTAAATTACCTGAATAAGTTATTTTTGAAACTAAAATATAAACCTGAAGGGAAATTTGACTAAGGAAAATATGTTTTATAGTAGTGAATAGATTGAGAATATTTATATATAGAAGTATTTAGGAGCCTTCAGTTACTTTTGAAACTGGGAGATATAGACTTTTCGTAAAAATGTTCACATACATATGTAAACACAGAAAATAGTGGCAAGATGTTTGGTTAAGTTTATTCAAGTAATTTAACCATTTTATTTCTTTAAATTCTCTTACATTTACCAATATAGTTAAAATTCTTGAAGAAAAAAGATAAATCATACGCAATCCTTGTGGAATCAAACATAGTAAAGCTGACCATTTGGTAAATAGCAAGTAAAAAATAAGTCTTTCTCAGTTTCTAAGGGTCACGAATGCATGAAATAGCCATGCTCTTTGTCATTTGTCTTAATAAATCAGCAAAATTACAATTAAACAATATTTTGGGGGAGTCAGTGAAGTGAAGGAACGACAGAATGATCTGTCAACTTTCTCAACTTCCTACAGATAAGGTCCTAGGGACATGACACTGTGTTCCATCCTCTACATAACTTTGGTGGCAGGAGGGATATGTAAAAAAAGAACCTGCACACACTAGATCAAGACTCCATACCTCACGGGGGCAGAGAACCAGTTTAAGTGCAGGGCAAAGTATTGAAGGACAGGAAATCTGGACAGCACCAGACATTAGCATTTATGATGGCATCTCTCTGCCACTATTTTCATCTGTCACACAGGGTCAAAGATTGTGGGGTGAAGATAGCCGTGGGTGGAGGAAATAGAAGGTCTTTTAAGCCCCTTTCAATGGTTGTATGGTTCTAAGGCCAGTGGAAATTCAGTGGGAAAAAATGTAATGGTAGTTGATAGAGAAGACCTCACAGAAGAGATTGGACTTCATCTGGGGCAGGAAGAGGGCATTCTTGAATGAAACATTGTGTGTGGTGTGCTGAAGGGCTAGTGAATTTGGTTGGTTGGTGTGGATTTATGGGGGTGAGAAGTATGATTCACAGTTAAATAGTATCTTTATAGTATCTATTACTGGAGAATCCCTTGGCAGAACTAATTACTTTGTACAAAAAGCTGGAGGAAAGATTAGATTACTCTGAAGGTGGGTTAGTTCATTGCTGGCCCAGCTATCTAACATATTTTCCTGGGAACAGTGAAGATAAAATAATCAAAAGGGATGAAACAACTTAAGTAGACCAAACTCATAAATTCTGTTGAATACAGACTTTAAGGTTGAGACATAAGGGGATCAAATAAGAGAAGGATTGAAAACAGGAATCAACCATCAATAATTTCCTAAGTATTTGGAACATAGGTGTATACAATTTTCTTCTTTAAAATACAAAGGAAAAAATTATGCTGTATTTTTTTGCTTCAAAAATTCCAGCTGAGAATCCTACTGTTCAAGTCCAAATTTGATGAACTTAATAAATGAGTCATTTGCTATAAGAGGTTTCAAGAGAATTCCTCAAGTGATAACCTCAAATGACCTCCAAGAGTTAAATTACAATTTTTCTTCCAAGGTAGAAAGGTAGAATTGATCAAGTGGGAACAGAGTCCTCAAAGAGCCAAAAATGGTGGTCCGCAGACCCCAGTGAGTTTGTTGGTGACACAGAATGTGCAAGCCTCGCTTTTGCGTCTCTGATAGTGGGTTGGCACTGAATGGGTTACAGGGTAAATTCCTGCTTTATGTAATTGCACTCATTCTCACTTAGCTTAACATAGGTCCCTTGAGACATTGCTAGCGTGCCAGTTTAAACTCTCTTGGCTCTCAGCGCCTCACAAGATATTTCTTTCCTCCCCTCCCATAGGAAAGGAACAAGGACGTGTTGTAAACTACCCGCCTTAGAGCAGGAACTCAAATGAATATTTTTTGCTAGATATTTGCCTAGTTAGTTCAGCAAATATTTCCTCTGGGCTTGCTTCATTAGTGCCAATCTCAGTCCTGGGTACAGAGGGAAAAAACTGGTGTGACTTGTTATTAGTATCTTTTTCTTACAGTGTGGGCCCTGGATGAAAAGTGTGGGTGTCACTGGAAGTTTACTAGAAATTCAGTGTCAGGCCTCACTCCAGACATACTAAATCAGAATCAGTCTTTGAATAACGTCCTAGAAGATTTGTACATTGAAAGTTTTATTATAGAAGTACAGAGCTAGTGACTCTCAGACTTAGTAAGAAAAAGAGAAATACAAACAGATGTCTTCATGTTACATCATAGATATAGCAGAGGCATGAGAATCCTGAGAAGCAGGGCCTGTCTCAGCCTGAGCAGGACAATAATCACACTTATAACTCTCTGGAGAGCTTCGGGTGCCATGTGACACAAAATACAATGGAAAGCCTATTGCCTAAAATCATGGGTTGATTTATCTAACTCTGGGAGATAAAATACTATCTTTTAATGGGTTTCAGACAACTGAGGCTAAGCCCTTTAATTACGATGAAGAACATGCTCATTGAAACTTTTAAAAGGTATTTTTAGAAGCTTAATTGCCCCAGAAAATAATCGGTGTAAGACTATTAGGTTACCCACGAAAAAAAATATTGTCTTCTACTTATTTGTCTACATCACAAGAAGGGAGGGGTAGAAAAGGATCAAGATCTTATTTGTCTGTAAGCCTACATGTGCATGAGTGTTGTCATTTTAAGAATATTTTTATGTACATGTAATTTGATTCTCTTGTCAGAACAATGCAGAGTATAACTGAGCCCCAATCCCTTTAGTTATCTCTTCAACAAAGGGTAAATCACAGTCAGTTTCTAAGACTGGTAGGAGGTCCCCATAAACCTGAAAACAACCTAGGAGTATCCAAATGGTCCGACGTGAATAAATTCCTGATCATTTCGGTTGCACTTGAGTTATATAAGCAAATGGTAGGGGATCAGGGAAGTCATATAAAGGGAAAAAACCAACAACTGCAAAAACCCCAAGAGCCTGAATGTCAGCCAATCTACCCTTGTCTTCTTCCTTAAAAAGAAAACAATCAAAAAAAAAGAAAAAAGAAAAAATCAGAAAAATTTAATAAAGGTCAGATTTTTTTGTGCAGAGAATCAAAAGATATTGCTAAAAGTACAGCTGCAAAACATTTTGTTTCAAGCCATATTAAAGCCACTTAGAATGAAAGTTTCAATCCTTCATCATTTCTGTGCCAAATCTGTGCACTGGGTAAATCCAAGCTCTACTTTAATTTACAGTTGTTGTACTACTATTGAGTGATTATATATCATTACCTCTCCTCTTTTACTATATTTGTATTAAAGTGAATTTAGACTGGAAATGACAAAATTATTATTGGGCTGAATTGTCTTTTGAGTAGATAGAGCTTTTTAAAATCAAGTAGGATAATGTAAAAAATGGACAATTTCTACAAAATCAACTGAGAGTACATGATTTTATTTATTTATTTATTTATTTATTTATTTTGACAGAGTCTTGCTCTGTCATCCTGGCTAGAATGCAGTGGCATTAAAACTCACTGCAACCTCAAACTCCTGGGCTCAAGCAGTCCTTCTGCCCCAGCCTCTGGAGTAGCTGGGACTATAGGCATGCACCACTGGGCCCAGCTTACTTTTTCTATTTTTAGAAGAGATAGGGCCTTGCTCTTGCTCAGGCTGGTCTTGAACTCCTTAGCACAAGCTATCCTCCCACCTTGGCCTCCCAGAGTGCTAGGATTACAGGGTGAGCTGCCATGCCCAGCCTACATGATTATTTAAAATGAAAGAGATTTTAAAAAAATATTCCCCACAAGCAAATTTATGTAAGACCAGGCAGTTTTAGTTGGCTAGCTACTATATAAAATTCTCTGTACACGGAAAATATTTTCCATTGTTCCTAGCCAGATAAGCAAGAACAAACGTATACCAATCATGGACTACAGTACATTTGCACTCTGTGCTAAATGGTGTTTGTGGGTATTTTTTTTTTCCTCTCTCTAGGGGAGAATATGGTCTCCATGAATATACAGAAGTCAAGACAGTCACAGTGAAAATTTCTCAGAAGAACTCATAAGAAAACTACAAAAGTGGAGAGAAAGTCTTCCAAACCCCTCCTATAGTCACTAACAGAGTGGGTTTTCAATACAAAATTGTTCTTTTCGTGATTTGTTTAAAACCTAAGCTAATCATGAGTGTTAATACTATCCATAGAAAACTTGACAAGTAGCTTAGTCTGAATCATTTGCTTTCTCATATATGACTCCAAGTCCTATCCTAAATAAAAAGGGTGGATTTGGATGCCAAATCTCTGAAGTTCTGTCTTAGTCATGTGCTTTTCTTTATAGCTACTTGTCCAGGATAATCATTTCATAGAAGAGGACCAGTTGTCATTTAGCTTCTTTCCCTTAATGACTCTTGAAGTACTTAACATACATGTTAACCTGCAGAGTCAGCTGCTCTGTTCCCAGTAGTTATGAAGTCCTTGGAGTGTCTTGAAATGTTTCCTAGATCCATGTCTGCTTGTCAAATGAAGTGTGAAATACTCAGCTGTACGCTGAATATGAAGCTTAATAAAAACAACTTTGCATGACCCTTGTTAAGTTTGAATTTTTTTTAAGTAGAAGTTTTGGTTTTGGTGATTTACTCTCCTTTGCCACTCAAAAACAGCATTAAATTGAGCATAAAGATACATTTAAAATAAAAGTCTAATCCACCCATTCTCAAATGGGTAAAGAAACATTTTCCATAGGAATTCTTGATACCAATGGCACATATTTGAGTTAGATGGCATCAGTCCTTCAGAAAGCATTTATTGAGTTCCTACAAAGTTCTGGGCTGGGCACTGGTTAGGTGTTGTAGAATATAGGTGAATAGTGAATGGTCCCTCATCTCAAGCTGATTTAATTTAATGAAGAACAAAGATAATCCCTACCCCAAGTAAAGGAGGGGCCATAAAATAGAAGTGAGGATTGTGGAAACCATAAGAGTGCAGTAACATGACAAATGCATAATGATGAAGTCTGAAAGAATTGGGAATGGCTTCCTGAAGAAAATTTGACTGGATGTGAACCTTAATGATGAGCAGATTTGCAGTGACTAAGATGGAAAGAGGTTCTACAACATAATCTCTCAGGGCATGTTCCATTGAAAAACAATTTGAAGAAATTCTATGTAATATGTTTTCCTCTCTTGAAGTTTCAAATTGCACATTGGCAGCATATTCTAGGACCAGGTTCTGAGAAGTCCTGCAACCTGTTTAGTTTTGTTTTAATACAGTTTTTTTTTTTCCAAATTTGTTTTAGCAGAGACCTTGTCTTCCCCCTACCCTCCTTTAACACCAATTATCATTGAGAAATTCATGTTGGAAGATGCTGTTTCCTGCAATGAGGGAGCACTTAGTGTTCTAAGGAGAGATCTGGGATCAAAAGGGAGCAGCTGGAAAAATGCCCTCTGTGCAAAACTACACCATGGTTATACCCTGCTGCCCTCAGAGCAGAGTGGCTGTTGTGATGTCATCCTTCTGTTGTGCTCCCATCCAGGAACTGCCTTAGGCCCAAGTCAAATTAAGTGATTATTTGCATATTACTCTATGTATTCTAAAATGTTTTTAGTTTAGCAACTTAGGGAAACATTTTTTGCAGATTCATATTTTATATAAATAATTATTTATCATTTTATATTAACAGATACCTCAGTCACACTTGTTTAGACATGCTACTAGCTGCCACAGTTAAGTTTAATGATGTAAGAATAAATGAAACTCATTAGCTTCTTAGACTTATAATAATTTCAACTTCAATTTTGAGAGTTTCTCAAACTTGGGTGGGCCTATAAGATTTGTACTTTGAACTCCTTTGTAAAATGTGAGACATAATTATTGTTTGAAAACTGTAGGAACCAAAGTCTTGGAGAGAACCAAAAGGCTTTTAGACATTGAAATGGGAAAATATCCAAATACAGAGGAGGGTTGTGTTTTCCTAAAAGAATATAGTGCCATTTTTAAAAGACATATTTAAAAGATGTATTTAAAACCATGTGCCAATAAGTTAATAGCTAAACAAGTTAATACTGTAATGACATCCCACCAGAACATTTTTTAAATGTACAACAAAGAAGGCTGAGCACAGAACAAGGCAAAAGCCAGAAGCAAGTTTAAATATTTGAAAATTAAATCTTCATTGTATAAATAAGACATTACAGGATTAAACAGAAAATATCTGTTTTATATTGGCTCATCCTGAGCCTCTAGACAGACATTGTTTGTATTCCATTATTTGTATTAAGACCATGTTGACAATAATTCTTAAAACCTTGAAAAGTTAAAGGATATCTTATTAATTAGCCCATGTGCTATAGGAAATACAGGTCAGAAATTTTATCAAGAAGAATTCAGTTTTGCAGTTGTAAACATATAACTGTCCTCATGTCCACATGGCAAGAAGCATTTTGAGCTCCACGAAAACCGAACTGTGTGACAGAAGTTGGAATTCACTGTTCAGGCAGAGATGTCAGATTTCAGATAGGCATTCTCTAAATGTCTACTGCGTTTTTTCCTTTTCTTTTTTCTGTTTCTTTCCTCCTTTTTTAGTTTCTTATTAGGATACATACTTCTGGCTGTAGAGTGTTTTCCTAAATTCTTGGAACCAACTCAAAATAGAGGCAACTCAAAGTAGAGAATTTTAGCCATTTCTTCATCTAATTTGGAATGGAGTGATGAACTCAAAAGGCCTTTTCCCTTAGTGATGCAGGTAACTTTTTGAGTATGTAATTTCACTTGGACATTAAGAAGTGCCATTGCACATGTGTAACGTCAACTAGACACCTATGTTCAGGTGGCTTCCTCAGAGTATGCTAAATAACCAGGTTACAGTTTTACATAAATCCCAAATTCCCCATTAGAGTTTCATTTGCTGATTTATCCTGGGAAGTTTTTGTTTGTTTGTTTTTGTGTTTGTTTGTTTGTTTTGGTGCCCTGGAGATGTATTTGAGCCTTCCTATTCTGTTGGTGAAAGGATATATAGGAAAGAGAATTGGATTGGAGATAATACTTAAATTTTCTGGATACCAAAATTCAGTGACTGCCAGGAAGGTGTGAAAACTTTCTGTTGTAGCTCACGAGGACTTGTGGTGTCCTGGAAGATAATATCCTGAGTCAAGACACAAATGAGGGAGAACAGCCCAATTATCACACTGACATTCTGTGGAACAGTAGTGATGGCATCTGTCTCAACACAAGGCCACAAATTTCTCTGTGGGGGCTTAAGACAAATCTAGATCATGTCTCTTAACTGGCCCTTAGACTCTGGGTGGTGGGTTTATCCCAGAGAAACATAGTCACATCCATAAACATATAAGATAAATCCCAATTCACTAGAAAGTCAACCTTATCACCTCATGAAAGATCTGTGCTGAAGGTATAAAGATGCTTTTAGAACATTTATTTAATGCCATGTGCTGACTACATCTACAAGAATTTAGTTTTTAAAAAGTGAACATCTCTGAGTTTTATGAAAATGTTTGTAAGCTGCCATGGTGGTAACTTGAAGTGATTTCACCAGAATATCATGATTTTTCCTTGCTTTTTGTGAAGTCATTTCTTTAAAGATTCATCAGGCCTTGAAAGATATACTATATATGAAACCACAGAACCAGCTTAGGCTGGCAATTGATTTAATTTTACATATGAAAATAATTTCAAACTTTTAGGGGAGTTGCTAAATAGTGCATAGAACTCCCATATGTGCTTTATTCACTATTTTTAAAATATTTTCCTTTACTGAATTTATCATTCCTATTATATATATTAGTATATTTTTAAGATAAATGTAAAAATAATTTTTGCACATAATGTTATTTTACCCCAAAATACTTCAATATGGTTTTCTAGGAATAAGTTCACTCTCTCACAAACACACAGTACAATTATCTAATTCAGGAAATTTAACACTGACAAAATACTGTTGTCTAATACACTATCTATTTATAATTTATTCTAATTGTCCCACCAATGTCCTTTATGACATTTTTCCTAATTATCCCAAAACTAGTCAAGGACCATGTATTACATTCAGTTATCGCAGTTTCCTTTTGTTACACTATCCCTTAATGATGGGGATATGACTTGTAAGCACACCTGATATTCAGTCAAGCAGGTTAGTGCTGTCTTGGCCTGGGGGGAACCTAGGGGACATACCAAACTTGGAGCCTTACCAAGTTAACAGGAACCAGCCAAAAAAGGCGTTGATGGTTTTGAAGAACATCATTTCAGTATCTGATTATTAATTCCCATGATCCACGATAAACCAGATGAGACTCTATAGGCTGAAAATATGTGCCTTCTCCCTTGGACGGTTGTGAGGAAAAGCTGTGTCCTCCTCCTGATTTCTGCCCATTCCCTCAACACAGGTAAGTGCCAATGATGTGAAGGAGCCTTCAGTGCACCACTGGGGTCTCCTCTACTCTCAGATCAACATAGGTAAATCAGTGGTTCTCAGTCCTCCCAGGGAGGACAATTGGCAAAGTCTGCAGGAATGTTTGATTGTCACAACTGGGTGGTGAATGCTATTGGCATCTAGTAAATCAAGGCCAAGGATGTTGCCAAACATCCTGTAATGCACAGGACAGTCCCCAGCAACAAAAAATTATCTGCACTCAAATTTCAATGGCACCAAAGTTGAGAAACATTGCTTTAAAGGGAAGAAGTCCGGAAAGGTGGGTTTGATAGACATGTGCCATCCATTTTTACTTTAATTACCAAGTTTTTTACCCTCTACGTAAGTTTGACCTTCTTCATGGAGCCTTTCGTAATGAATCTCAGCCAGAACAATCCATCGCTCCTTTCATCAGACTTCATAGAAGTTTTAATATTAATAACATTGCTATTATAATCATTATTATCTCCACTGAATGCCAAATATTTTGCATACTCATTTATTATAACACCTTTGAATAAGTACCTACCATGTGTAAGGAAAAATACTCAGGGACGGGACCACAAAGATCCAGAAGACAAGTTTCCTGTTCTCAAACAGCCTACAGGTGAGGAGTAAGATGGTGCGTTGGTTTGCTAGGGCTACATGAACAAAGGGCCACAAACTGGGTGGCTCAAATGACATAAATTTACTGTCTCACAGTTCTGGAGGCTGGAAGTCCAAGATCAAGGTGTGGGCAGGGTTGATGCCTTCTGAGGGCTGTGAGGGAAAGAAAACCTGTTACAGGCCCCTCTCCTCGTGTCTGGTGGTTTCCTGGAAATCTTTTGGGCTCCTTGGCTTGTAGAAGCATCACCCCAGTGTATGCCTTCATCTGAGGACAAAGTCATATTGAATGAGGGCCCACCCTAATGCCTCATCTAAACTGAACTATTAATAATTATAACTGCAATGGGCCTATTTCCAAATAAAGTCACAGTGTGAGGTACTGGGGTTAGGACTTCAACATATGGATTTTGGAGGGGGAACACAATTCAACCCACAACAGATGGGTAAACTCATTATTATTGTTCTGCAACTATAGCATGAAGCAGTAAGTCCTGTGAAGGAGGGCAGTGCAGACCACGGAGGAGGACTCCCTGACTCAGACTGAACCTCAGGGAAGACAGCGTAGCAAAGATGACACTAGAGGTGAACCAAATAGGCCCCTTAAATTAGAACTGTCACCCATACCACTCCCGTAAACTCCAGACTGCTTCCTGCATATCTCTGCAGGTTTAATCAATATCTCCAACAGACACCCGAAACTTGATGTATCCAAACTGAATTCCTAATTTCCACCCTCACTCCTAAATATTCTGTCTACAATACAATAATCATCTCCTCCCTTTCTCTTATGTGTGATATTTCTATCAGAAAGCCTGATTTTATCTATTTCCAAATTACATTATTTTCAGAATACAGCCACTTCTTAGAATCTTCATTAATCTAAATTACTGTCATCTCTGGCTGATGTAATTGCAGTCACCTCCTACAGGAATCCCTACTCCACCCTCCTCCCTGCCCCAGGCTAGTCTCCATTCAGCAACCAGAGTGAGTGGTTAAAATGTCAGTTTGAATATGTTGCTCTTTTCCTCAACGCCCTCTGAGATTTCTCATCTCACTCAGTAAAAGCCAAGGTTCTCTTTGAACTGCTTTTCCTACAGCTTTTTCATGCTTACTCTGCTCCAGCTACAACAGCCTCCTTGCTGTTCCTCAAAACAGCAAGGTACAAACTCACCCCAGGGCCTTAGCATTAGACTTTCTCTTATTCCTGGTTCACTCATCTCTAAGTCTTCTCGGCTAACTTTCTTCATCTCTTTCTAATCTTTGCTCAATAAAGTCTATTTGACAACCCATATAAAATTGTAACATTACCCCAGGTCCTTCTGAGATCCCTGCTCAGGTTTTTCTTTTTTTATGAGAATTATCAACTTCTAAAATATTCTATAAGATATTTATTTTTTAATATTTATTTGCTTTTATGCTTAATGTTTAGTCTGTGTAAGCTCCAGAGAGCAAGTATTTTTTTTAGAGACATTATCTCACTGTGTTGCACAGCCTGGCTTCAAATTCCTGGGCTCAAGCGGTCTTCCTGCCTCAACCTCCTGAGTAGCTGGGACTATGAATATACAGAACCACACCGGGCTGGAGCAAGGATTTTTATCAGCTTTCTTCAATATGGATTTCCTACATCTAGAGCAGTACCTGTAGATGCTTAATAATATTTGTTAATATATAAAAGTACAAAGGAAAGAAGGAAGAAAGGAAAGAAGGAAGAAAAGAAAGGTGATCTGGGAGATCAAATAGATGGCTCTTTATCAACTAAAATGAACCCAAAAGTGACCTAGGAGTGGAGGGTTTAGGGCATAGCTGGCTTGGCACATTTCTAAATTCCTGTGGCTACAAAAAAACCCACACTTGTGTTAAGCTCTCTAACATTAGGAGCTATCAGGCAAATTATTCTATCTCTGATTTACAACCCAGGCCACTAAAACTCTGAATGGGCAGAGGACTGGCCTTACAAACATTGTTTTCTGATAAGCAACTGAAGACCTTAAGCCAGTTTCAGCCAGCTTTCAGAGGCTCTGCACAAATTGCCTTGGTGTCCTACAGTTCACCTTTGACTTAAGGAGCCAAATTGTACCTTATTTTAATGCTAAAATCCTGCCCCAAAGTCAGTATAGGATGTATGCTATGTATGTTTATTCAGTGTGTGTGTGCTTGGCTCCCCTCATAAATATGGACAGCTTTTCCACACACCTGATGAATATGTATGACTCTGTTGTTCGCTAAGGACCCTGCAAAGTATAAAAACCCAACCAAGCCCTTCTCTCCTCCAAGACAGCACACTTTCCATCCATGCCAGAGACTCTCTCTTCCAAATTTGCAAACCAGTATCACCAATACAGCGCTCTTTTCTACTGTTCAGCCATCATGGTGATCTTTTGGATGACAGAAGGAGAGAGAGAGACAGGGGAGGGGGGAGTGGGGGGATAGGGACATAGAAAAAGAAAGAAAAATTAAGGAGGAAATGATTTGGGGGATCTCTTCCCGTGAGGTCTGTAATTATAGTTATCTAACCCCTCTGGACACAGTAGTGAACTCAAGTTTCCTGCTGGGAGAAAAATAATTTTCCATCCTTCTTCCTAAAAGTTTTCCTCAGATTTGGATACTGAACTCAACCCAGCCCAGAGTCCATCCTAAGGCACGGTTCAGTGAGCCAATAAATTTTCCTTTTAAGTCATATCTCTGACTCTTACAATAAAAAAAATCCTGATTAATTCCCCCCTCACACATGCGTGCACAGACATCACACACACACGGAAGTAGGAAATAGTCCCATATTATGTATGGAAGTATAGGCTCCGAAATTTGCATATTATTATACTTCCTCCCCCTGCACTGCCATGTGTTTGATATACAGTGCACCACTTTTCAATGTTTTGGCAGCTTCATCTGTGAATAAAAAAAAGGGATGGGGCGGGAGGCAACAGTAATCATCACAATTTATTTTTTCTTGTCACATGAAAAGGAACAAATCTTTTTGGATAATTCAATACTTTGAAGAATGGCCCAGAAACACAAGAAAAACTATTAATGCCTCTTCCAGCCAAAGAGGCCTCAAGAACAAGGGTGTCCAACTTTTCTTTTGAAGAAAGCTTTAAATTCATCTCATTATTTTGGAATATGAGGAAAATATTTTTAAATGCCTCACTTTGCCTCGCTTGTTTTGTTTTGTTTCCCTCCTGCTGCTCTCAGAGAGTATGAATGAAGGAGAAGCCATAAATGGAAAGGACAAGACAGAGAACTGTTTTCTTTTCTAGAGTGTTTTATCACTAAAATGAAAAGATTATAATAGTAATAGTCACTATTTATTAAATTCTGCTAGGCACATCCTGGTTTCATTTAATCCTTTTAGCATAATACAAGGAAGTTATAATATTAATCTTTTTCTCCACTTTACAGAGAAGCCCGGGGCTGGGGAGGTGGGCTGGGAACTTGCCCAGAGTCACAGCCCGTCTTAGCTGCTGGAACCATTCTCTAAACTGGGCACTTCACACGGACCATCTTGTGCCGTCTCCGCAGTCTCCGTAGACTAGATGCAGTATTACTGACATCTTTATAACTTGTGAGAGGCTAAGTCATAAATTCAGGGCAGAATTCAAACCAAGGTCTTTCCAAAACATGTGCTCTGTCCCACGAACTGAGTCACACTTTGTCAGGAGAAATGTTCTGAGTATTCGCTCAGAGTACATGGTCACCACGCGTGGTGCACAGTGATAGATTTAGCCTTTTACTATGGAGTTTCTACAAAGCTGTTCTGAAACGTCCTTGAACAAGCATTTGCTGAAGCCTCCTCTGGGCCAGGCCTTGGGCTGGACACTGCAGGCCTGGCCACAACAGACATGACCCAGAACTTGCCCCCAAGGAGCTCACAGTCTAGGTGAGATGGGGCAGGCGCGGAGTGCAAATTAGAGAGCATGACACAAAGTCACACAGTTACACACCACACACTCAGTAGTAAAGAGGCCCACTAAGCCCTAGAGCAGGGCTTCTCAAACTCAGCACTGTCAGCATTAGGGGCTGCATAAGTCTTTGCTGTGGGGGCTGCCTGTGCATTGTGGGATATTTAGCAGCATCTCTGAATTCTACTCACTAGATGCCAGTAGCCCCCCTCCTCCACTTGTGACAACCCAAAGTGTCTCCAGACATTGCCAAATGTCCCCTGGAGGTGAGGGGCAACATGGCCCCCAGTTAAGAACCAGTGCCCCAGAGTTACAACGTGGCAGAGATAAGCAATGAAGGAAAATCTCAGGCTGTTAATAACAACATATGATTTTTTAGTAAGGACTTATTTGCACACCAAGTCCTTTAGAAATCTGATCTCATTCCACTCATAGTGATTTTATGGTGTTTTCAAACTGAAATGATGCCCGTTTTATAGGTTAGATCACTGAGGCACAAAGAGCTTAATTGACACATAGCTACAGGATAGTGACTGATAGAATTGACATTTGAGTCCTGGCCTGTCGTGTTAATCAGTGCATTATGAATATAAAAAGCAGTTCCAAAGTTTCACTAGGCTCTCTCATTTTCATTATGTGTCCACAGACTGAATCTAGAACTATCAACATAAGAGAATGAACATTTATAATTTTATATACCCTGTTATTTTGTGATTATTCTATTTTATCCATACTGAGCCTAATGAATCTAGTTTATTTTGGATGATTTGGTCATGGGAGTCCTGCTCATATATGCAGCAAAAATATTTATTAATTCTGAAGAAAGAGATAAGTTTCATATGTTACTTTATCTTTTGGCAGTCTAACCACTGACTTTGTGGGAGCAAAAAAAACACCTAAAGATAATAATATGCAATTGGATAAGAACAAATACAGTCAACTGTTTCTGTGACCATGTATTTCTTAAGAGAAGCAAAGAGCATCTCCTGTTCCTGGTAAGCCCTGGCTGTATTTTGTTTCTCTTCCTGATGTGTGTGTGTGATTTTACTGGGATATATATGATAAAATTCTTTTCTCTTGAGCCAGCTGGAATGAGTCTCTCTTCCCTCCAACAAAAGTGTCCTGAGTCATAGTCAGAGAATGGGGGCAAATTGACATAACAATCCGCTGGATATGGTCAGAGTGAATATGGTAATAACAAGGTAACATTGCAGCAAGATCATCTGAGGAAGGCAGTCCCCTCGGTATTGCTTATTTTTCCTTCATCTATTCTGAAACTAAAACCCTTAACCAAATTGACTTTCAACCTTTAACCCTTTAATTAACTGCCTTCTGACTCCACCTGGTGGAGATACATAAACTTGTGGAAATAAACTACCCCAAACGAAGATTAAAAAGGTACCAGATCGCTCATGACTCAAAAAGAAAAGACATACCCCCAAATTTAAATATATGACCTTCTGGGTTGTCCTTTATCCACTCAGATGCACTTAAAAGAATAGAGGGTAGTTCTATGTTACATTGCCATTAAATATGGGTTTTTCTGATGTTTCCTTATGATTAGGAAAGCCCAAAGGTAGTGTGATGTAGCTCTAACAAAGTTGCACAGCTAATTAAAGTTGGGCCCAAAATTTGAATTTGAACAGGAATTTGAAGCCTGAATTCTCATTTATAACATCATGAACAATTATGAATTTCTGTTAAAGTATCTTCAACAAAGGTTAGTAATTTCTATAAATATTTTTGAAGATTCGCTCTAACCTCTGTTACATAATGGAATGTGAGAGCAGAAAAATCAAACGGCAATAGTATAGATCAATTATAGAAAGCACGTTTATTATCTATTATGTGGGAAATACAGTTAAAATTTTTGGATGAATGAAAATCTATTTTCTATGTCTTGGTTATCAAATTTAGGCTTCCTCACTTCCTCACTTTACTTGCTTGTGTCTCTTCTATCTTGTATTTTGCCCTAAAAAATTGTCATGTAATATAAAAATATCAATTTTATTCTATAGTTTTTCAACTTATGTTTTCTAAAGAATGTAATATAGACCTTATAATAAAACCTTATATTCAAATCAAATTCCAGAAATTCAACCCCTGAAAGCTTTGTGCATAGGTGGCAATTTCTCTATAATGCCACATTCTCCTAATTATTCCAAAATTCAACAGATTAGCAGTGTAGATTGAAAAAAATATTAGCCCGAGTCAACATTAATAATAAGAAACCTATGTTTTTTCAAACTCCATACACTTTGGGCTAATTTTACTAATGTCATCATCCCCATGTAAATTGGAACTTAAAGTAATAATCAATATTGTAAATTATCATTGATGTTTTGGTTAAGACTATTTTTTATATCCAATCATTAATTCTACAAATGGAAACATAAATTTCTATTGGATACACTTTTTTAAAAAATTCAGGTTGTATACATTTTTTTAAAATCATGATTCACTTGATTTTTTTTTTTTTTATTTCATCTTATTGTTATGGGGGATACAGAATTGCAGGTTACATACGTTGCCCATGTACCGCCCTTCCCCTAAGTCAGAGCTTCAGGTGTGTCCATTCCCCAGGTAGTGCACGTTGCACCCATCATGTAGGTATATGTCCCTCCCCCCCCACCCCCCCTTTCCGAGTCAGCACCTTCAAGCGTTACCATTCCCCAAACGGTGCGCAATGCACTCATTGTGTAGGCATACCCCCATCCCCTCCCCCACCCCCCACCTCAGTCTGATATCCGATTGGTGTTGTTCCTAGATACGTATTTAGGTGATGTTCAGGGAAACCAATTTTCTGGTGAGTACATGTGATGCTTGTTTTTCCATTCTTGGGATACTTCACTTAATATAATGGGTTCCAACTCTCTCCAGGAGAACCATAGAGACGTCGTATCTTCATTATTCCTTATAGCTGAGTAATATTCCATGGTATACATATACCACAGCTTACTAATCCAATCATGTATTGATGGGCATTTGGGTTGTTTCCACATCTTTGCGATTGTGAATTGTGCTGCTATAAACATTCGGGTACATGTGTCTTTGTTAAAGAATGACCTTTTTTCCTTTGGGTATATGCCCAGTAATGGGATTGCTGGGTCAAATGGCAGGTCTACTTGAATCTGTTTAAGATCCCTCCATAATGCTTTCCACAGGGGTTGCACTAGTTTGCAGTCCCACCAGCAGTGTATTAGTGTTCCTGTCTCTCCACACCCACGCCAACATGTGTTGTTTTGGGTTTTTTTGATAAAGGCCATTCTCATTGGGGTTAATTGATATCTCATTGTGGTTTTTATTTGCATTTCTCTGATGATTAGGGATGTTGAGCATTTTTTCATATGTTTGTTAGCCATTCTTATATCTTCTTTCGAGAAGTTTCTATTCATGTCATTTGCCCACTTTTTGATAGGGTTGCTTGATTTTTTCTTGCTGACTTTCCTGAGTTCTAAATAGATTCTTGTTATCAGTCCTTTATCTGATGTGTAGTATGCAAAAATTTTTTCCCATTCTGTAGGTGGTCTGTTTATTCTCTTGACTGTTTCTTTGGCTGTGCAGAAGCTTTTTCATTTAATCATGTCCCATTCATTTATTTTTGTTGCTGCTGTGATGGCCTTAGGGGTCTTCTTCATAAATTCTTTGCCTAGGCCAATGTCTGTAAGAGTCTTTCCTACATTTTCTTCTAGAATTCTGATTGTATCACGCCTAAGGTTTAAGTCTGTTATCCACCGTGATTTGATTTTTGTGAGAGGTGAAAGCTGTGGGTCCTGTTTCAGTCTTCTACAAGTGGCTAACCAATTCTCCCAGCACCATTTATTGAATAGGGATTCTTGTCCCCAGAGTATATTCTTTCCCGCTTTGTCAAAAATTAGGTGACTATATGAGGATGGTTCTATATTTGGATTTTCTGTTGTGTTCCACTGGTCTGTGTCCCTGCACTTGTGCCAATACCAGGCTGTTTTAAGAACCACGGCCTTGTAGTATAGTTTGAGGTAAATTAATACCTCCCATTTTGTTTTTGTTGCTTAAAATTGCTTTTGCTATACGGGGTCTTCTCTGATTCCATACAAAGTGTATAATTATTTTCTCTACGTCTGTGAAGAATGATGTTGGTAATTTAATAGGGATTGCATTGAATCTGTAGATCACTTTGGGTAGTATAGACATTTTAACAATGTTGATTCTTCCAATCCACGAGCATGGTATATTTTTCCATCTATTTGCAAGTTCTGCTATTTCTTTTCTCAGTGTTTCATAGTTTTCCTTATAGAGGTCCTTTACCTCTTTAGTTAGGTATATACCTAGATATTTTATTTTCTTTGTTGCTATTTTGAAGGGTATTGAGTCTTTAATTTGGTTTTCCGATTGGCTGTTATTGGCATATATAAATGCCTCTGATTTGTGTATATTAATTTTGTAGCCTGAGACTTTGCTATATTTGTTAATCAATTCCAGGAATCTCATGGTTGAATCCTGGGGGTTTTCCAGATATAACATCATATCATCAGCAAAAAGCGAGAGTTTGATCTCTTCCTTCCCTATTTGGACTCCCTTGATTTTGCTCCCTTGCCTGATAGCTCTCGCAAGGACTTCCAATACTATGTTGAAAAGTAATGGGGACAGTGGGCAGCCCTATCTGGTTCCAGTTCTAAGTGGGAGTGCTTTCAATTTTTCCCCATTCAGAATGATGTTGGCTGTGGGTTTGTCATATATGGCTCGTATCATTTTTAGGTAGGTTCCATCTACGCCTATTTTGTTAAGCGTTTTTATCATAAAAGGGTGTTGAATTTTGTCAAATGCTTTTTCTGCATCTAATGAGAGTATCATATGGTTTTTGTTTTTGCTTCTATTTATATGGTGAATTACATTTATAGATTTACGTATGTTGAACCACCCCTGCATCTCTGGGATGACGCCCACTTGGTCGTGGTGGATTACTTTTTTGATAAGTACTTGGATTCGATTTGCTAGTATTTTATTGAAAATTTTTGCATCTATATTCATGAGAGAGATTGGTCTGTAGTTCTCTATTTTTGTTGCGTCCTTTCCAGGTTTTGGTATCAATGTTATATTGGCTTGGTAGAACATGTTGGGGAGAATTTCATCCTTCTCAATATTGGAGAATAGTTTATGTCGGATGGGCACCAGTTCTTCTTTGTATGTATGGTAAAATTCAGGTGTGAACCCATCTGGACCAGGGCTTTTCTTTTTGTGAAGGTTATTTATTGCTGTTTCGATTTCAGTTCTTGATATTGGTCTGTTCAGGTACTCTATTTCTTCCTGGTTGAGCTTGGGAAGACTATGTGTTTCTAAAAATTTGTCGATTTCCTCCGCATTCTCCAGTTTGTGTGCATAAAGATTTTTGTAGAATTCATAGATGATATCTTGTATCTCTGTAGCATCGGTTGTGATTTCTCCTTTCATGTTCCTAATGGAGATTATTAGAGATCTTACTTTTGTGCTCTTGGTTAGTCTAGCCAGAGGTGTGTCTATTTTGTTTATCTTTTCAAAGAATCAACTTTTTGTTTTATTAATTTCCCTTATAGTTTCTTTGTTGTCCTTTACATTTAATTCTGATTTGATCTTAGTAATTTCTTGCCTTCTGCTGGGTTTGGGGTAATTCTGTTCTTCTTTCTCCAGCTCTTTGAGTCTATTCGTTAGGTTGTCTATTTGCAGGTTTTCTGTCTTTTGGTTATAGTCATTTATGGATATGAATTTTCCTCTCAGGACTGCTTTAGCTGCGTCCCATAGATTTTGATAAGTTGTATCTCCATTGTCATTTAATTGAAAGAAACTTTTGATTTCCATCTTGATTTCTTCCTTTATAGAATAATTATTCAGGAGAAAGTTATTTAGCTTCCATGACTTTGAGTAAGAGTGAGGGTTTCTGTTTGTGTTCATTGTTACTTTTATTCCGCTGTGATCTCAGAAGATGAATGGTATAATTTCTATTTTTTTGAATTTTTTAAGACATACTTTATGTCCTAGGACATGGTCAATCTTAGAGAACGTCTCGTGAGCTGATGAGAAGAATGTATATTCTGTGGACTTTGGGTAGAATGTCCTATAGATGTCAGCTACGCCCATTTGTTCTAGCATTCTATTTAGGTCCATTATGTCTTTATTTTCTGTTTAGAGGATCTGTCTTGTACTGTCAGTGGGGTGTTAAAGTCTCCAGCTATTACAGTATTGTTATCTATCATTTGGTTCAGATCTAGTAGGGTTTGCTTTATGAATCGAAGTGCACCTAGGTTGGGTGCATATATATTGAGTATAGTCATGGATTCTTGTTGAATTGTGCCTTTAACCAGTATGTAGTAGCCATCTTTGTCTTTTATTATTTTTGTTGGTTTGAAAGCTAAGTTATTGGAAATTAAGATTGCCACACCAGCTTTCTTTTGGTTATTGTTTGCTTGAAATATCGATTTCCATCCTTTTATTTTCAGTCTAAATGCATCTTTGCAGGTTAGGTGAGTTTCTTGAAGACAGCAGATACTTGGATTGTGTTTTTTTATCCATTGGGTCAATCTATGTCTCTTGAGCGGGGAATTCAAGCCATTCACATTTATTGAGAAAACTGATAACTGAGACAGTTTTTTGTTCAGGTTGTTGGGTAGAACTTCATTGCGATGTTTTCTCTCCTGAGCCATTGTGGTATCTGGAATTTGGTCTTTAGCTCTTGAGTAGTTTTACATTCGTGGATCTTTCTTGTGCTGATCCGTGTGTAACTCTCTTTTGAGTACTTCTTGGAGGGCTGGTCTTGTCTTGGTGAATTCCCTCAACCTTTGTTTATCTGAGAATGTCTTAATTTCTCCTTCGTATAGAAAACTTAGCTTAGCTGTGTACAAGATTCTAGGCTGGGCATTATTCTGTTTCAGAAGTGTGAAAATGGGGCCCCAACCTCTTCTTGCTTGTAACGTTTCAGCTGAGAAATCTGGCGTAATTCTGATGGGTTTTCCTTTGTAAGTTACTTGTTTCTTTCTCCTTACAGCTCGGAGAAGGGACTCTTTAGTGGATATTTTGGTCAGCCTGATGACTACGTGGCGTGGTGTTTTCCTATTTGCTATGAATCTCCCAGGGGTCCTTTGAGCTTCTTGAATCTGTATGTCTAGAGTATTAGCAAGGCCTGGAAAATTTTCCTCAATTATGTCTTCAAATAGCTTGTCCAACCCTTGCTTATTATCTTCTTCACCCTCAGGAATGCCAATAACTCTCAAGTTAGATTTCTTCACATAATCCCACATTTCTTGAAGACTCTGATCATTTCTCTTACTTCTTTGATCTATCTCTGTGACTGACTTATTTAGTTGGAAAGAGTTATCTTCAATTTCTGAGATTCTTTCCTCCGTTTGATCTACCCTGCTCTTGAGACTTTCCACAGTGTTTTGTAGCTCTCTGAGTGAATTCTTCACTTCTAGGAGTTCAGTTTGGTTTTTCTTCAATATTTCAATTTCTTTAGTGAATTTTTCCTCCAAATCCTGTATTTTTTTGTGTGTTTTCCTTGTGTTGTTTATCCATTGATTCTTGTATATTATTCAGCTTGTTTATGATCCATAATTGGAATTCTTCCTGTGACATGTTGGTGTTTTG
This sequence comes from Eulemur rufifrons, assembly GCF_041146395.1. Taxonomy (NCBI): domain Eukaryota; kingdom Metazoa; phylum Chordata; class Mammalia; order Primates; family Lemuridae; genus Eulemur; species Eulemur rufifrons. The sequence goes on along the minus strand of NC_090989.1, from coordinate 219,827,263 downwards.
AGTCTGGTTTGTGTCAAATGGTTGGGAGCTGGTATTTCTCTTTGGGGATGAGCTTTCCGTTTGATTCTTTGTGCTCTCCGTGTTTTTTCGCTGGGCCCTTCCCATCTAGATTTATCGTTGGATCTTTTCTTATAGATTTAGTCTGGTTAACAGCACTCTTTGTGCTCTTTCCTTAAGCTGTGAAGCAGTCTAGGTATGTTGCTTCCTTTGGCAAGAGGGGGAGACTGTTGTGTATTGTTTAGAGATTTTTCTGTTTCCGTTGGGGAATGCTTCTGATGGGTCCAATCCTAGAGGATTGGAGTGATCCAAGACCGCTTTGGCGAGTTAGGACACTGTGTTGTGGTCTTTCAGAAGGCAGGCAGGGTCCGCACTAGTAGTAGACTGAAATTCTCTTTGTTTGTTTGTTTGTTTGTTTCCCTTTGGTTCTTCCTCTATAGAGGTGGTTTCTGTCTCTATCCGCAGGAAAGATACTAGCTATGGGGAGTGGACGGGGCCCTCGCTCGCTCAGCGTCCCAGTTGCTGCAGCTCCCACGGGCAAAAGTCTGCCTTGGCCCAATGTCCCCAGGGACCAGGCTCCACACTCTCACTTCTGGAGAAGTATTCAGTGTTTACACATGGGCAGGGCCCCTACATATGTTCCATGGACCAGGGGAGGGGGCCGTCCAGGGAGCCTTTTGGCACCCTATTGCCCCGCAGTGACTTGGCTGTGGGCCCCAAGATGGCGATTGCGCGCCCGCAGATCACCAGCACTGGGGGTGACTGCTCAGGTTCCGGTATGTACCAGAGCCAGGGGCCTGGCCCGTTCCGAAGCTCACCGTGGCTACCCAGTTAGAAAGCAAAAAGAGAGAAGAAAGAAAAAAAAGAAAAGAAAAGAAAAGAAAAGAAGAGAAAAGAAAGAAAAGAAAGAGAAGAAAAAGAATGAGAAAAGAAAAAAAGAAGGAAAAAATATATATATAACAAAAAAATAAAACCACAAAAAACCAAACCAAAAACACCAAAAACACAAACAAAAAAGAACAAAAACAAAACTACACAATACCACACCACACCGCAAAACGAAAAGATACACAAATCTGAAGTATATAGTTTGGTGATTCTATGTTTTTGTTTTTACGCCTTAGCGCAGCTCCACCCCTTCATGCCTGGTCGGCACCTTTTGGGTCCCTAGCGGTTTCGCTGTCGATTTCAAGATGGCACCTGCGCACCCCCAGAGCTCCGGGGGTGGTGAGGATCTAGCGTCAGCGTTTAAAAAGCACAGCAGCCAGAGGCCTGGAGGGCAAAGGTGCCCACTGAGGCTGCCCGGCTCATGAGCTGCTGCTGCAAAAAAAAAAAACAGAAAAAATACACCAAGAATAAAATATGTAGTTCTGTGAGGCTATTATTATATTTTCTTTTACGCCTTAGCGCAGCTCCGCCCATTTACGCCGAGCGCGGCCCCGGCGGAGATTCCCCCAGGGTCCAAGCTGTTCACCCTTTATTGTCTCCTGTCCAGAGTGCTCATGCATATCCCACGCTCCTGGCGTTGGTTCAGAGACCAGCGGAGGGCGCCGGGCAGAGAGAGCCGCTCAGCACCTTATGGCTCCTGAGCGGTTTCGCCTTCGCTTTCAAGATGGCACGCACAGAGCTCCGGGGCTGGAGGGGACTGGCTCCCCGGCAGGCAGAGACCGCCACTGCCGGGGGGGCTGGCAAGCAAGGACGCCCACTGGGGGCCACCGGCTGGAGAACCACCGAAAAAGGCAGCACAGAGGCACAATGCAATTTGCTGTTTGGGGATCCTTTGTGCTTTTCCGCCCTGGTGCAGGTCCGTCCCTCCTCGCCAAGAGCTGTCTCAGCTGAGACACCCCAGGTTCTAAGCTATTCTCCCGAAAAAGCCTCCTGATTGTGACCATCGTGCACAGAATCTACTACCTTGTAACTAACCTTCTCCTTGTGGCTATATTTTATCTTTTTATCTTTCCAGTTGAATGGTACACTTTTGAAAGACAACTGTCTTATATTACTTCTTACCATTCTTAGTACTGACTCTGCTCAACCTTAGGAAATGATTGAGGTGACATTAAGCCTATGCCAGGCACAGAATCATCATTAGAATTGTCCACATGTGTCTTTTATTTCTCCCCTTGAAAGCAGGGTGTCACCATAATCCAAGCAGATTTTGTATCATTTTGTGCTGGGATGCAATGCTTTTCTTTTCTAGGATGTCAACTTTTCAACACTTGCCACAAGGGGGAGCAGCAGCTCTAGTCCAGGAACCAGAATGACTCCATAGTTTTCTTCTCTTACAATTTCTACCCCATTGTTTGGTTCTCCCCAATACTTCTTTCCAAAAATTTTTTGGTATTCATCTTTTCTACTGCATGCATTTCCCATAACTACAGGTAACTTCCTTCTTCACTTTAAAAATAAAATTTTATTTTAGTTTTCTTGATTTCATCTCTCTAAACACTAATAGTTTAATTTCTACTCAAATTCTTAATCTCTTTTTATTTTAAAGAAGTGGATATCTAAAATGGCACCAGTATTTTTAAAAAAATATTTGTTATTGGAAATAATAATTAAAAGGAAAATGAAAAAATTGATTTTTCAATGAATATCTGACAAGCACAGCAAATAACATCTATTTTTGTCTTTCAGTTTGTCTGTAGTGTTGAGATAGGTATTTAATACTTGCCAAGCAGGAAGTGTTCTGGATGAAAAATAGAAGTTCCAATGCTGTACACACATATAATTCCAGAGCTAGCAGGAATATTATTAATAGAAATAATCTGGGCTAATATCTTTCAGTTTACAAATAAAGACATTAAATCAGAGGTCAAATGACTAGCTGAGTTAGTTCAGGGGCTCATTCTGGTCCAGAGGTCTTTCTATTAAGCTCCATTATCTCTCTTGTGATCTTAATATAAAAGCGAGCCAATAATTTAAGCCTACAGCTAAAATAGTTCTTTCAGAAATCTGCCAATATTATGCTAAGGATTAACACAAAAATTTTGCTATGTCTACTCCCATAACATTTGAGTTTTAACAACAAACATGCATAACTTTTGAGTATACAATTAAAAGGCAAAAAGTTAAAATTATAAAAGGAAATTCTCCATTAACATTGGTATGGGAAAAAAATGTTACTTTTCTGAAAGGCTATTGAACTTGCTAACAACAAAGACATCCATTATTTTTCCACTGAAAATACGGTCAATCAGTGGTTAACCAGCATAGTAATCAAAGCTCAAAATTTGTTCTAATTATACTTCTGTATCAAATGACGGCTAACAAAGAATGGACCTGGTTTGTAGGATTAAATTAAAATTCTCATGACATACTTTCTTGTACATCAATTATATTAAAACTTCCATTCACCACAGTAAATATCTTGAGGACATAAAGGCATTTAGGCTTTATTACTGTTCAGGAAGTTCAGATTCAGAACATTTCTTCTTTCCATCAACACTTGGCCCATGAGAACTGCTAAGCTCTAGGAAGCTCTAGGAAGCTACTTCTAGGCAGCTTCTGTAGACTTTACATTATAATTCCCCATTAGTTTGCTCATTAAAATACAGTTATATTAATCCTATTAGTTATTTTATTTAAACATAGCTCAACTGTTTCTCTTTTATAAAATTAGGATAGAACAAAATAACGTTGAAAACAAATACCTGTTCTTTTTTCTTTATATGATTTTGGAATTTTTTTAGTAAAGGAGAACTTTTATCCACTCCACCCCACCTTACCCCCATGCCTCACATTGCTATCAATGATATGGTACTACAATCTCCACTCCCCAACACAGAAAAGTATTAGAACAAACACTTCTGGTCCTTCTTTCTGCCTGGCCAGTTCTCCTTTGGATGAAGAAATAGCTTACCTGATTGGTCAGTTCCGTGAGAATCTGGCATTCACCTGTTCTAGGTTTCTCTATTGGGTGGGATAATCTGTGTTGAAGTTCTTATCCAGAAACGGCCCTGCATTTTATCAATTTATTTTCCTCATGGAGTAGTCTGTCCTCAAGTGGAGCATACTTTCCTCCTCTAGCTCTTCTGTGTCCATTTGGTACCTGGCTGTAGAGGGTGTTTGCCATTCTCCAGTTTGTCCACTTTAGGCTGGGGACATCAAATTTCAGTGAGAGGAGGTACTGCTAGGTACTCCAATCCAATATTTACAGAATAATGATGCTAATTCTAGACTTCGATCTTTATATATTTTCTAGAATTAATTCTAATTTTTTAAATCCGTAGAAGACATGTAATTAAATTTCTTCTTTAAGCTCCAGAACTGTATATCCAAATGTCTAATTTGTATATTCTCTTAGTCATCTTAATGTGATGTCAAAATTGACACATCTAAACTTATCTCATAATCTCCTTCCTTGGGTAACAATCAATAAGCACAATTATGGTCCTTCTTTAATCATACTCACCTTAGGGAATGTCATTACCTTCTTTCTAATGATACAAACCAGAAAGTACAAATCTTCCCCTGACCTCTTTTCTCCTTCATTTCATATATCCAATTCCTCACCAAATGTTATTAATTTGCCTCCTAAACACCTCGCATCAGCCACTTTTCTCCATCTCCACCACCAAAACCCTATTCTAAAACATCTCCATGACGATGGCCATAGTAGCTCAGGTGGTGGCCTGGTTCCTGGGATTGTTGGTGTGGCCCACTGGTGGGGGAAGTCCCAAGTGGCCAGGCAGGGGAAAGAGCCATTGGCCTGGCCATGATGTACAACAAGAAGTTGGACAAGAAAGAATTCAGAATTTCAAATATAAAAGTAACAATTGTGACAAAAAAAGTTCTGCAAAAGAATATGTGTGTTTTGTATGCCAAAAATTTAGATAATCTGATGAAATGGATAAATTCCTAAAAACACATAACCTATTATGAATGGATCATGAAGACAGAGAAAATCCGAACAGACCTGCAACCATTAAGTAAACTGAACCATCAAAAATCTCCCAACAAAGAAAATCCAGGACTATATGGTTTCACAGGTGGATTTTACCAAACATTTAAAGAAGAATGATCACCAATCCCGCTCAAACTCTTCCAAAAACTTAAGAGGAGAGAACATTTCCCAGCCCATTCCATGAGGCCAGCATTATTCTGATAGCAAAGCCAAAGATACTACAAGAAAACTACAGACTGATATTCCTGATGAATATGATGCAGAAATCCTCAACAAAATTATTAGTAAACGGAATTCAATGACACACTAAAAGGATTATACACCACAACCAAATAGGATTTACCCTTGGAATGCAAGGATGATTCAACACAAAAAAGTAATCAATGTGATCCACCACATTAATGGAAGGAAGGACAAAATCTAGATGATCATCTCAATTCATACATACATAAAATGCATTTGACAATATTCAACATCTTTCATACTAAAAACACTCAAAAAACTAAAAACAGAAGGCAACTCCCTTAACTTAATCAAGGTCACATATAAAAAGCCCAATTCTAACATCATTACCACTGGTGAAAGATGGAAAGCTTTTTCTCCAAGATCAAGAACTAATCAAGGATATCCACTTTTGCCACTTGTCTTTAACATAATACTGGAAGTTCCAGCCAGAGCAATTAGGCATGAAAAAGAAATAAAAGACATCCAAATTGGAAAGGAAGAAATAAAGTTAACTCTATTCACAAAGGATATGATTTTGTTGGTACCAAACCCGAAAGTTTCCACAGCAAAAACAAACAAACAAAAAACAAAAACATGTTAGAACTAATACATGAAATAAGTTCAGTTGCAAGATGCAAAATTCACATGCAAAAATCAGTTGTATTTCTATATACTAACAAGAAACAAACTGAAAAGGGAATTTCTAAAATATTCCATTTCTAATAGCATCAAAAAGAACAAAATACTTGGGAAAAATCCTAACCTATTAGCTGGAAGACTAGTATGCTGATAATCATAAAATATTTCTGAAAAAAATTAAAGAGGACACAAATAAATGGAATGACAACACATGTTCATGGCTTAGATGATTTATTACATAATTATCAATACTACCCAAAATGATCAACGTATTTAATTCAATCTCTATCAAAATACAAAAGGCATTATTTACAGTAGTATAAAAACCCATCCTGAAATTCATTTGGCATTCAAAGGGACCTAAAGAGACAAAGCAATCTTAAGAAAAAGAGAACAAAGTAGAAGAACTCATACTTCTTGCTTTCACAAACTATTCCAAAAATTAATAGTAATCAAAACAACATGATATTGGCATAGTACAGACATTTAGAGCAATGGAATAGAACAGAGATTCTAGAAATAAACCCTTGCATATATAGTCAAAAGATTTTATACAAGGGTGTCAAGACCATTCAATGGGGAAGGGACGGTCTTTCAACACACAGTGCTGGGAAAACTGGATATCCACATGCAAAAAAATGACGTTGGACCCTTACCTTACACTGTATACAAAAAAAGTAACTCAAAAAGGATCAAAGAAGGTAAATGTAAGAGATAAAACCATAAAATTCTTAGAAGAAAACTTAGGGGGAAAATCTCATGAGACTAGATTTGGCAATGATTTTTAGCATAAGACACCAAAATCTCAGAGTACAAAAGACAACATACATAATTTGGACTATATTAATGTTAACAACTTCTGTGCATCAAAGGAGATCATCAACAGAGTAAAAATGTAACCTAAAAAATGGGAGAAAATATTTGCCAATCATATATCTGATAAGCAGTTAATATCCAGAATATATAAAGAGCTCCTACAAATTAACAACAAAATCCTAAACAACCCAGTTAAAAGGGGGGCAGAAGACTTGGAATATGCATTTCTCCAAAGAAGATATATAAGTGGCCAATAAGCACATGAAAAAATGCTCAACATCACTAATAATTATGGAAATGCAGATCAAAACCACAATGAGATACCACCTAAAACACTTTCATCTCTCATGCAAACTATGGCTCATTGCCTCATCATTGCTCTGGACGCTGTTCAATGATTTCACCATATTATAGCCAAAAGCATCTTTTCCACATCATTGATAGCATTCCCTTACTCTTACAATGAAGACAAAATTTCTAATATAGCCTAAAACAGAGGTTAGCACACATAGTCTCCGAAGATGGCCAATATGTTAGGGTATGTGAGCCATATGGTCTCTGCTGGAACTGTTCAATACAGCTATGGTAATAAAAAAGCAGCCATAGGCACAAATAAGTTGCTCTGTTCCAATAAAACTTTACAGACAAATGCCTGTGATGGGCCAGCTTTGACTTATGGGCTGTAGTCGGTGACCCATATCCTATGATACTCTGCATGTCATAGCCTTACTTACTTTTCCATAGTCTTCTACAGAATATTCCCACTGCCACTGCCAATGCCACTCCTATGACTCCTACTTCATGCTTTTCTAATCATCTTATTCTTTCCCACCATAGGAAGGGGCGTCACAGATGGTCTTCTCTCTGATGCTCTTCATTTGTCTCATTACTCCCTTGTAGTCTTATGGACATTTCCTTCAGAGCATCAGTCACAGTGGAAATTCTTAATTCTGCAATTATTCAATTAAATTTCATTCCTTCCACCTGCTACCATTAAACTGTAGCACTGTGAAGGAAAGAAAAGTATTTTTCTTTTGTTTCTCATTGCCTCCCCGGTACCCAGTGCCCAGCACCTAGTTGGCACTCTAAATTCCTGTTGACACACTGAATACACAAGTGAATACATGGGTGATTATGCCACTCCCACCACCACCAGCCCCCCACATCCCATTAAGGCCTGGGACTGTTAAGTCCTCTCTTTATAAATTGTTTCTGATGATGTTTCTCTCTTCCTTTTTTCATATAACTCTTCCTTTGTGTGCTTGGAGGAATTTTTATTACTGGTAGCTAAGTCACCCATTTGTCTTTTGCAAATGACTGTTTTTTCTGAGGAGGGTTCTTCTTGCTTTCCTTTGGATCCCAAATGCTCATGGCATAGATTTGTCAAATCTCTCCTGTCAAGATCTCCAGGAACAAGGAACACCCCTGTGGTAGAACATAATTGCTTTTATTGACTTGTTGCAGTGAGGGAGACCATGCGCTATATGGGAATCCCTGAGGGCATACTAAGAGAAGAGTGTACAAAAAAGGACTTAGATGTTGTAGATTTATGTTTGGTAAGTTGGAGTTTCAGCTGATGGGGTCTCTTTACTACTGGGTTGATCTAAATTTTCATCTCTGAAGGACCTGAATCCTCAGTAGCCTGTCAGTTTCTGGGTGCTGTAGTTTTCTACTACCACTTGTTATTGGACATGGAAGTATTAATATGTGCTTAGAGGACCCAGGCAGTGTGTTCCCAGCCTTTTTCACTATTTCAAAGCTACTCAAGTCACCTTTGATAATCAGCATAAATTGCCCCAGTCCACACAGCAACGTCCTTCAGTGCAATAAGACGCCCTAAGTGGCCAGGCAACTGTTCTAACTTGCAGTTTGATGAAACTTTCGGTTCCCATGGACATATTCCGTCCTTGGGATCTTAGCATCCGTAAACCTAGCTCAAGATTTACTTCCTTAGTCATAAGGAACTCCCTTGGCTTGAATGAGAGGAGACAATGAAGATGGTGCAGATGTCAAGGGAGGACACTGAAGGACAAATTAATGCAAGACCCCATCGCTACAAAAAATAGAAAAATTAGCCAGGTGTGGTGGCATGTGTCTGTAGCCCCAGCTACTTGAGAGGCTGGGTCAGGAGGACAGCTTGAGCCCAGGAATTTAAGATTGCACTAAGCTACAATGATGCCACTGCAGTCTAGTTTGGACAACAGAGAGAGGCCCTGCGAATAAAAGAAAGAAAAAGAAGAAAGAAAGAGAGAAAGAGAAAGAGAGAGAGAGAGAGAGGAAGGAAGGAAGGAAGGAAGGGAGGGAGGAGGGGAAGGAGAAAGGAAGGGTTGAAGGAAGGAAATATAATAATGCAAAGCCATGTATGTAATTTCAAATTTTCTAGTAGCCATTTTAAAAAATTAAAATATGCAAATTTTTAAAATTTCAATAACATTTTATTTAATCCCACATATCCAAAATATTATTAATCGAAAAAGTAAACAATATAAAATAACTGATACTATTTCCCTTTTTTTCCATAACTAAGGTTTTATCTTATGTTTATCCAGTGTGTACCTTACATGTAAAGCATATCTCAATCCAAAGAGTAAATTTTATGAGAGATATTACATCTTTATTTATATTTCATAAAATTTACAGTTGAGAAAGTTGTTCCAAGTATATTTAATATTTTTTAAAAGTTAAAATTAAAAAATCAGTTCTTCAGCCACACTTTCCATATTTCATGTATTCAGTAGCCGCTCTAATGGACAGTATGGTTAGATTGTATAGCTACTATAAAAACTTTCAAGGATGTATTTATTAATTATCAGATGTGCTTTTGGATTTTTTAAAGGTGTGTCACTCAAAAATGTAACAAACTTTTAAAAATTATATTCAGATAAAGAAGTTATTTATCAAATACAGAAAAGTCATATCTCAGCAAAAATATATTAGTTAATATAAAACATTTTGTAGAGTAATTGATGACTACCTTGTTGAAATATTTATTTCCTGTATTTGCTTATTAACTGACTCTGCCAACTGTCCTCTTTTTGTCATGAAATGACTTTGATATCTATAATAGTCACATTAGTAATTTTCTGTTTAAAATATTAATAACTCAAATGTCTCAGTAAAAAAAAGTGTCTTCTGCACAACTCACTTGATTGAACTTTGTATGTTTTTATTTCAAGGAAAGAAGAGGAGAACTCAGTTTATGTCTTTGATAGTAAGAGTGGCTTTTTTATGCAGAGGAATTATTTGGAGAAGAAAAGTTTGATCTTTTATATTATTTTTTATTTTAGTTGCAACTTGGGATATAAAATTATGAACACAATTCTAAATATTCACACCACCACTCACTCACCTAACCCTTGGAACAATAGAAGAATCACAAAGATATATCAAGCATTAAAAAAAAAGAAATCAATGTTTATTACAAGTTATATTACACTATTTTCTCTATTTTTATATCCTGCTCTTATGTTCTGAAGAATATTCACCCTTTAGAGATAAGCTATATTATTTTGATGGAAGAAAAATCCTTCGATATTTGTTCTATAATATTATTTCATATTAAATACTACCTGAGTCACCATTAAGTAAAAGACAACATAGAATATATTATAATAACCTTTCCTCTCCAAGTTAATGAATACATATCATTCAAATTCTTTATGTGCTTTTGCTTAACAGAACTTAGTTTGCATTAATTTCATATGTAAAATATATGTTAAATCCATGCACCTATTTCAGAAATTAAATATTTTCATCTTTCATGATTTATTCATTGAAATGACCCATACTTACATTTTCTAATATATCTTAAAGTAACTTCCCTGTGTTTGACACTCTGATGAGATTGAAGAAACCAATTTTTATAGCAGAAAATCATGTAAAATTATTTTCCTTAAAAATTGTATTGTTTTGAAAGTATGTACTGAAAAATTCAGACTACAAGCCTTTGTTGTCTGGATTCTGTACATATATTTTGCTACCCAACAGCAATGGGAAATTGTTTAAAAATACTAAGGGCCAATTAATCATTAAAATTGCGAGTCTTTCTTTACCAAATCTTTCCAGTTTGCAAAATCTGCATGGAAAATTGTACCGACAATTTTGTGTTTGGACTTGATTCAGTATGAACTTCAATGACTTTTATGGGTGAATGACACAAACTGGTTCTAGATTAGCAAACTGTTCTCTTTCCCATTGAAAATCACAGAGCGCTCACGCAATTCCCTTCAGAGAAAGCAAATGTCTTGCTCTGTCTCTGTGTATGATGTCCACTGAATAGGGAGGCGTTATAATATTTATTTCAGCAGTGTAATTCATGCCACTATAAATATGCTGAACTGTCTGGGAACTCCATGAGAGACAGTGAATTGCAGTGACAAAACAGTGTTCTATGCAGACTATGATGTGCAAATAGAAAAAGCAGGCAGCCACATCTGTCTAAAAGAAAATAGCTTTTGCAAGACAAATCCCATTGCAGCAAGTCTGTTCATACACCTGACAATCTTTATATGGGCATTCTATTGTGTATAATGCTGCCTGTAATAAGTAACACACCAGCTAAGTTGTAGGTAAACATTCTGTTTCACGTATTTTTACAGCACGGCAATAGTTACAATGGGATTTGCACTCCAGAATCTAAAAAGGGAGCTCGTCTTGATATTCCCTACAAGGTTATGAGCTAACTAAAACTGTTTCATATGTTTAGTGTTCCTGCTGGAAAATGTGTTTTTTATAAACGTATAATGCCATATTTAGTCACATAAATGTGAATATTTATTTATATGTATCAGGAAGGACTATGTCTACTTGTATTAAAATTTAAAAATATACTGGAGAGGGAGGAAGATGGCGGAATGGTGGTGACCTCCTGGATTCGTGCTCCCGGAGTGGAAGGCATGGGTCTCGGACTGCCACAACGCTAGAGGTTCACTCCCCCACAAGAACGGCGGTGTGAACCCACGGAGAATCAGCGTGGGACAGAGAGAGAGCGAGAAAGGACTGAGGTGATCGGGAAATACATCGCGAAAAACTAGAGAGTGCGGAGGGTCATCAGAGAAGGGAGCGCGGGACGGTTGTACCCACCTAACCAGAGAGTGGGGTGGGTTCAGCCCCACAGGAAAGCATCTTGTTCCCCCTCTGACCTCCACACCCACTCAATTGGGGATCTGCCCAATGTCGGCACAGAATTGCCACGGGAAACGTGAGCTCTGCAGAGGAGACATTGGTGGGAGGCATTTTGGACCCTAGAACGCTGTGCGCGGCTGAGGCACCTAGCAACTGTCTCCTATACGCAGGCTGCGGGGCTGCCTCCCTCCCGGCTCGAGCAGACGCCGATCTGTCTCGTTTAGGCGGGCGGCTGGATTCTCCCGGTCCGGCTCCTCTGGCCTCTGCCGGTCGCTGAGCATTCAAACCCCAGTGACAGTGCTGCAGACGGGCGGTCGCCATTGTTGGGTTTTGCAGCCTAAACCCGGCAAAGCGATTGGGCACCGGGTGGCTCCCTTCCCTAGTCCACGGACCGACTAGGAGCTAAGCCTTTGTGTGAACACTGAGTGGTTCCCCAGTCACGAGAGAGTCGAGCGTGGACCTTACGGACATTGGGGTGGGGAGGACCATCGCCCACGGGAACTGCAGCAGCTGGGGCGCTGGGCGAACGAGGGCGCCGCTCCCTTCCCCCTATCCACTGTCTTTCTCGCAGAGAGAGACGGAAACCACCTCGGGAGAGGAAGAGGAGTAGCCCCCCCAGCGGAGGTAGCAAAATCCTGAACAACACGCGAAGGGCTCCCCCTAGCGACAGAGGAGGCAACTTACCTGGCGCTCACGGCCTGCCCCTTTCCAGACTAAAGCTGAAAGAAGGAATCTTAAGGATTCATCCAGATGGGAAGGGCTCAGCGAAAGAACTCTGGAAGTATAAAGAATCAAGCTGAAACTTCACCCTCAAAGAGGATTACTAGTTCACCACCAATTAACACAAACCAGATTCCAAATAGCAACATGTCACAGGAAGAATTTCAAACATGGATCATAAACACGCTGAACAGCATGCAAGTAAAAATGGATAATCAACATAAAGAAACCACAAAAAAGATCCAGGACTTGGAAGAAAACTTCACCAAAGAAATTGAAATACTGAAGAAAAATCAAACTGAACTCCTGGAAATGAAGAATTTATTCAAGGAGCTACAAAACACAGTGGAAAGTCTCAAGAGCAGGGTAGAGCAAACAGAAGAAAGAATCTCAGAGAGCGAAGATAACACTTTCCAATTAAATAAGCCAGTTACAGAGTTAAAACAAAGAAACATGAGAAATAACCACAGTCTACAAGAAATGTGGGATTATGTGAAGAAGCCTAACGTCAGAGTTATCGGCATTCCTGAGGGTGAAGAAGACAATAAGCAAGGGTTGAATAAACTATTTGAAGATATAATTGAGGAAAATTTCCCAGGCCTAGCCAAATCTCTAGATATACAGGTTCAAGAAGCTCAAAGAACCCCTGGGAGATTCATACCAAATAGGAAGACACCACGTCATGTAGTCATTAGACTGACCAAAATATCCACTAAAGAGGCCCTTCTCCGAGCTGTAAGGAGAAAGAATCAAGTAACATACAAAGGAAAGTCCATCCGAATCACGCCAGATTTCTCAACTGAAACCTTACAAGCAAGAAGAGATTGGGGCCCCATTCTCACTCTTCTGAAACAGAATAATGCCCAGCCTAGAATCCTGTATCCAGCTAAGCTCAGTTTTATATATGAAGGTGAAATTAAGACATTCTCAGATAAACAAAAACTCAGGGAATTCACCAAGACAAGACCAGCTCTCCAAGAAGTACTCAAAATAGAGATACACATGGTCCAGCACAAGAAGGACCCTCAAATGTAACACTAATCAAGAGATAAATATAAAAACCCAGTTATTATAATGGCTCAAGAGAGAAAACAGATCAATGAAATTCAACCCAACTTGAGCAAAAGCAATCTGTCTCACTTATCAGTTCTCTCATTAAATGTGAATGGATTGAATTCCCCACTCAAGAGACATAGACTGGCCCAATGGATAAAAAAAATATAAGCCAAGTATCTGCTGTCTTCAGGAAACTCATCTAACCTGCAAGGATGCATTTAGGCTGAAGATAAAAGGATGGAAATCAATATTCCAAGCAAATGGAACCCAAAAGAAAGCTGGCGTGGCGGTTCTAATCTCCGATAACGTAGTTTTTAAATCAACAAAAGTAAAGAAAGACAAAGATGGTTGCTATATACTGGTGAAGGGTACAATTCAACAAGAAGACATAACTATACTTAATATATATGCACCCAACCTAGGTGCACCCAGATTCATAAAGCAAACCCTACTTGATCTCAACCAAATGATAGATAACAACACGTTAGTAGCCGGAGATTTTAACATGCCACTGACAGTTCAGGACAGATCCTCCAAACAAAAAATAAACAAAGAAATAGTGGACTTAAATACAACGCTCGATCAAATGGGCCTGACTGACATCTACAGGACATTCTACCCAAAAACCACTGAATATACTTTCTTCTCATCAGCTCATGGGACATTCTCCAAGATTGACCATATCTTAGGACATAAAGCATGCCTTAAAAAATTTAAAAATATAGAAATTATACCATGCATCTTCTCAGATCACAGTGGAATAAAAGTAACAATGAACCCTAACAGAAATCCTCACTTCTACTCAAAGTCATGGAAGCTAAATAACCTTCTCCTGAACAATCATTTTATAAATGAAGAAATCAAGTCGGAAATCAAAAGATTTTTTGAATTAAATGACAAAGGAGATACAACCTATCAAAATCTGTGGGACACAGCTAAAGCAGTCCTGAGAGGAAAATTTATTTCCATAAATGCTTATACCAAAAAGACAGAAAACTTACAATTAGACAATCTAATGAATAGACTCAAAGTGCTGGAGAAGGAAGAACAGACCGATCCCAAACCCAGCAGAAGGAGAGAAATTATTAAGATTAAATCAGAGCTAAATGAAAAGGACAACAATCAAACCATAAGGGAGATTAATAAAACCAAAAGTTGGTTCTTTGAAAAAATAAACAAAATTGACACACCTCTGGCTAGACTAACCAAGAACAGAAAAGAAAAATCTCTTATAACCTCCATCAGGAACATGAAAGGAGTAATCAAGACTGATGCCACAGAGATACATGATACCATATATGAATTCTACAAAAATCTTTATGCACACAAATTAGAAAACCTGGAGGAAATGGACAAATTATGAGAAACACACAGCCTTCCCAGGCTCAACCAGGAAGAAGTAGAATTCCTAAATAGACTGATATCTAGATCTGAAATCGAAACAGCAATAAAAAACCTTCCCAAAAAGAAAAGCCCTGGACCAGATGGGTTCACACCTGAATTCTACCATACCTACAAAGAAGAACTGGTGCCCATCCTACATAAACTATTCTCCAATATAGAGAAGGATGGGATTCTCCCCAACACTTTTTACCAAGCCAACATAATCCTGATACCAAAACCAGGAAAGGATGCAACTAAAACAGAGAACTATAGACCAATTTCTCTTATGAATATAGAGGCAAAAATTCTCAATAAAATTCTAGCAAATCGAATCCAAGTGCTTATCAAAAAAATAATCCATCACGACCAAGTGGGCTTCATCCCAGAGATGCAGGGATGGTTTAACATACGCAAATCTATAAATGTAATTCATCACATAAATAGAAGCAAAAATAAAGATCATATGATACTCTCAATAGATGCAGAAAAAGCATTCGACAAAATTCAACACCCTTTTATGATAAGAACACTCAAAAAAATAGGCATAGATGGGGCCTATCTAAAAATGATACAAGCCATATATGACAAACCCACAGCCAACATCATACTGAATGGGGAAAAACTGAAAGCATTCCCACTTCGAACTGGAACCAGACAAGGCTGCCCACTGTCCCCATTACTTTTCAACATAGTATTGGAAGTCCTTGCAAGAGCTATCAGGCAAGAGAGCAGAATCAAGGGAGTCCAAATAGGGACAGAAGAGATCAAACTCTCACTCTTTGCTGATGATATGATGTTATATCTAGAAAACCCCAAGATTTCAACCAAGAGACTCCTGGAATTGATTAATGAATTCAGCAAAGTCTCAGGATACAAAATCAATACACACAAATCAGAGGCATTCATATACGCCAATAACAGTCAAACGGAGAACCAAATTAAGGACTCAATACCCTTCAAAATAGCAACAAAGAAAATAAAATATCTAGGAATATATCTAACTAAGGAAGTAAAGGACCTCTATAGGGAGAACTATGAAACTCTGAGGAAGGAAATCGCAGAACATGTAAATAGGTGGAAAACCATACCATGCTCATGGATCGGTAGAATCAACATTGTTAAAATGTCTATACCGCCCAAAGTTATCTACAGATTCAATGCAATCCCTATTAAATTACCAACATCTTTTTTCACAGACATAGAAAAAATAATTTTACGCTTTGTATGGAACCAGAGAAGACCCCGTTTAGCAAAAGCAATATTAAACAACAAAAACAAAATGGGAGGTATTAATTTGCCAGACTTCAAACTTTACTACAAGGCTGTGGTTCTAAAAACAGCCTGGTACTGGCACAAGTGCCGAGACACAGACCAGTGGAACAGAACAGAAAATCCAAATATAAAACCATCCTCATATAGCCATCTAATCTTTGACAAAGCAGACAGAAACATACTCTGGGGAAAAGATTCCTTATTTAATAAATGGTGCTGGGAAAACTGGATATCCACATGTAGAAGACTAAAACAGGACACACAGCTCTCACCCCTCACAAAAATCAAATCACGGTGGTTAACAGACTTAAACCTTAGGTCAGAAACTATTAGAATTCTAGAAGAAAACGTAGGTAAGACTCTTACAGACATTGGCCTAGGCAAAGAATTTATGAGGAAGACCCCTAAGGCAATCACAGCAGCAACAAAAATAAATAAATGGGACCTGATCAAATTAAAAAGCTTCTGCACAGCCAAAGAAACAGTCACAAGAGTAAATAGACAACCTACAGAATGGGAAAAAATTTTCGCATACTACACATCAGATAAAGGACTGATAACAAGAATCTATTTAGAACTCAGGAAAATCAGTAAGAAAAAATCGAACAACCCTATCAAAAAGTGGGCAAAGGACATGAATAGAAATTTTTCAAAAGAAGATATAAAAATGGCTAACAAACATATGAAAAAGTGTTCAACATCTCTAATCATCAGGGAAATGCAAATCAAAACCACAATGAGATATCACTTAACTCCAGTGAGAACGGCCTTTATCAAAAAGTCCCAAAACTATACATGTTGGCGTGGGTGTGGAGAGACAGGTACTCTCATACACTGCTGGTGGGACTGTAAACTAGTGCAGCCCCTGTGGAAAGCAATGTGGAGATACCTTAAACAGATTCAAGTAGACCTACCATTTGATCCAGCAATCCCATTACTGGGCATCTACCCAGAAGAACAAAAGTCATTCTATAAAAAAGACACCTGCACCCGAATGTTTATAGCAGCACAATTCACAATCGCAAAGATGTGGAAACAACCCAAATGCCCATCGATTCATGAATGGATTAGCAAAATGTGGTATATGTATACCATGGAATATTACTCAGCTATTAGAAATGATGGCGATATGGCATCTCTTTGGTTCTCCTGGAGTGAGCTGGAACCCATTCTATTAAGTGAAGTATCCCAAGAATGGAAAAACAAGCACCACATGTACTCACCAGCAAACTGGTTTCCCTGAGTGCACATTTGGGATTCACACCAATTGGGTATTGGACAGAGGTCGGGGCTGGGTGGAAGGGATGGGTGTATACCTACTTGATGAGTGCGATGCGCACTGCCTGGGGAATGGACACGTTTGAAGTTCTCTCTGGGGGGGATGGGGTGGGGGGAGGGGAGGAGTGCACACCTATATGATGAGAGTGATGTGCACTGTCTAGGAAATGGACACAACTAAAGCTCAGACTCGGGGGGATGGGGAGGCATGGGCAATGTATATAGCCTGATCTTTTGTACCCCCTTAATGAGTTGAAAAACAAACAAAAAAAAAAATAAAAAATAAAAAAAAAATAAAAAATAAAAATAAAAAAATAATAATATACTGGTTAAAGAACAATAATTCTTCACATTCTATTTGAAAAATGCATTAACCCTTGTTCTTCTCTGAACATAAATCTGATGAGAATTGTCACTTTGTATGTAAGGAAAGACCTTGATATTTCTACCACCAAAAAAAATGCAGGTCAACTTTGCCCCTTTACATTTATGTATAATTTTTGATTTTGAGCTCCAGGATATACTATGGGTAAGGACAGAACTAGAACATGCCCTTGGAATTTTCTGGCACATTTTTCAGTCTTCCCTAGACTACTTGGGTTTCATTTATTCATTTAATCTACATTGTAATTCATTTCCCATCTTTTTTTTGCTGCAATAAACTGAGAATATTGGTATTTGAGTCCAAATAGGTGTCTCTTCCTCCGTCTTTTCCTGATTCCATTCCCATAAAAGCACACTTACTCCCACGTTGTCGTCTAAAGACTATAACACATTCTGTCATCCCATTGCATCCTGTTGTAACCTTTCTGTTTCCCTCATCAGTAAACTGGGCACATTGGGAGATGTATGTATCATCTTGGTTCATACAGTAGGTCCCATAGCAGGAGTATTTACAATACCTGGGACTCATTAAGCAATCCAAATTTTTGGGCCCCCCTCTAATCTACTAAATTAGAAACTCTGAGAACAAGAGGCAGCAATCTATAGTTGAACAAATCCTCCAGGTGATTGTGAGTATAAGAATCATTAGCATAGTGGAAGGCAATGCAGAATTGCTTAAAGTCATATAGCCAGAGGTAGAACCACCCTGGAACACATGTGCCCAGACTCTCAGCTCAGAGTTAATTGCCTGAGACCATACATTTGTGTGAAGATCAGGCTCCTCTTGCACCTATATACAAGGCTTATTTGGGTAACACTTGAAACAGAACTTCTCCAGGACTTGACTTGAAGAAATGAATGACAGCATAGATAGTCATATTTTAATAATATAATAAACAAATGAGCCTATAAGGAATAATGACTAATTTTCATTAAATAGTTCTTACCTTTGAAGATCAGATTGGCATTAATGGTTTATATTTAGTAATACTAAGTAGTACTTAGGGAGTTTTTTAAAGAATAACTTTGCTGTTATCTATGAACTTTAGCATCAAACTAATTTAACCCCAATAGTTAAACAATGACTTAGCACTTTGGGCATGGCCTTTCTCAATGATATTCTTTCTCAATGATACAAAAAAAAAGTTGTTCACCACCAAGCACTTATTTCTTATTGGGACAATGGATTATACTTACTAATTTCCATTTCTAGAAACAGACTTCTACAAACGGAAACATCTGAATGTCTAAAAGTGTTCATCAGAATCTTTGTGAAGTCAGCTTTATCACTTCTATTTGAGAATTGAAAAGTTTCTCATAGGACAATATTGTACTAAATTATACTGATGTAATCAGATGCTATTGTTACTTTTCTTCATCTTGGTTCAAAAAGTCTTCTGAAGCACACCAGTGAAATGGTATTCAGTTCTCTTCGCACCTTCAGAAATTGTAATGTACTCTGTTTTTTATTAGCCTATAATTTTGTACAAACATAAATGGACTATGGGCACTATCATAATTGTTTTGTTGTTTGGAGCCAATATTTACATTGTATCTTTCTACTGAGAGCATAACTTCTTTCTCAATTTACTTTCTGGTAATTTCCATGTATATTCGTTTGATGCATTTTTTTAAAAGTTAACATGGTAGCCTCTTTGATCCTTAAAGATATTTAGAGAGCTAACAAATTCCATCTTTTTGAAAAAAAAAAAATGAATCATCTTTCCTTTAAAAGTCAATATTTCACAAATGTTCACAAGGATAGCTTGTCATGAATGTGAAGTTTTCAAAGGTGGCTGCCACTGGAAATATTTCATTGCAATAAATAAGTTTTTAAATACCCTATATGAGCATGCAAATCTGAACTCAAAAGTTGTTGAAAGAAGACAAGTTTTCAAGAGTAATTATGCTCAACAGGCTTGATTTCCCTACACTTCAGGTATCCCCTTCCATCCCCCACTATCTCCAGGGAGATTTTGTGCTAAATACAATGAAATTATCATCCCTTTGGGGCTTTTCCTGCCAGACATAATCCAGGTAAAACACATTTGTATGAGGCAGCCAAGCATATGACTTTAGTGTACTCATAATGGGATTCCTTTGGTCTATAAATTGATAGACACAGCCAGAGGGATTATGTAAATAACCAAGAGAATGAAATGCAATGCAGAGGGTGTAACTCCATCCCCCTGCAGTGCAAAGCAAGAGACAGCAGGTACCTGACACCAAGCTGAACCAAAGTGAGGTGCCTAAAAATGGAAACACAGTTACTTTAAATAGTCATTTTCTTACTGGGGACTTATTCTACATAGTCATATTAAACAATCTCCTCCAATGCTACAGCCAGAGAGTTTTTAAATCATTCTATATTTTTCTGCCGAGACCTCCCTTGGAACAAACTGTAGGTTTCTGAATCGTGGTGATTAACCCTGTAGTATGCTCTGTCTTCATAACAGATTTTTGAAAACCTGTTATGAACCTAGTACACCAAGGGTTTGTTTTCTGTTATCACCTCCTAGGACCAGGATAGGTGTTATTTACATATTTAATAATCATTTATTGAATACACCTACTTTATTTTTTTTTTTTTTTTTTTTTTTTTTTTTTTTTTTTTTTTTTTTTTTGTTGAGACAGAGTCTCACTTTGTTGCCCAGGCTAGAGTGAGTGCCGTGGCGTCAGCTTAGCTCACAGCAACCTCAGACTCCTCGGCTTAAGTGATCCTACTGCCTCAGCCTCCCAAGTAGCTGGGACTACAGGCATGCGCCACTATGCCCGGCTAATTTTTTCTATATAGATTTTTAGTTGTCCATATAATGTCTTTCTATTTTTAGTAGAGACGGGGTCTCGCTCAGGCTGGTCTCGAACTCCTGACCTTGAGCAATCCACCCGCCTCGGCCTCCCAGAGTGCTAGGATTACAGGCGTGAGCCACCGCGCCCGGCCTGAATACACCTACTTTAAGCCACTGCTATGTTAGTATCTGGGGATATGGTGCTAACAAGACACAGTCCCGTCACAGGCAAGTGGATATGGCAAATTCATGAACACCTTATCATCCGAGTGCAATAGGGAGCCACTGAGTAGCCTGTAGCATTAGTAGTGAGGTGACAGCTAGATTTGTGTTATACAAGGATTGGTCTGACTCTGTGGAGAAAAGATTAGAAGGACCACGATTGGCAGGATACTTAGTGATCTATTCCAGCATGTTCTTGACCTTGTAAGTAATTCTAAAGCACAGTGCCTGGAACATGTAGATGCCCAGTAAATATCTAATGAAATATTACTTAAAATAATTTCCTCTTATACCATACAGTCTAGTATGAATATAATAAAACAGTAGAAATCCTTCTAGAAAGAGAAATATCGTTCACTTTTTCTTAAGACTAAAAAGCTTTAGTTAGGTAACTCAATCATATCAATAGTATACTGTCACCAAGCATTAAATTGGGGGTAGGGAGTTTTTCTTAAATAACTTTTATCTTATCTGTGAACTTAGCATCAAAATGATATAACCCCAACCTTTAAACAATGACTTAGCACTTTGGGCATGGCCTTTCTCAATGATACAAAGCTGAAAGTTTTTCACCACTAGGCAGTTATCTCTTATCTTACATTACTACCTTTATGTAAACAATCCTCCTCCCAACTTCTCTCAAAATGCAGTGTCATTAAGGTGATGACTAACTGCAAAGCTATTTATCTACAGATTTACTGCCCACATGTCCAACATGTAAAAGTCAAGGAACTGTCTGAATTTTGACTTTGAAATAGATCGTTTCTGAGGAAGCTGGAAGCTACTTTACCCCAACAGCTTTTACCAATGCAGGCTGATAAGTAACGACTTTATCTGCAACCCAGTGGGGAGATGATGGTAGAAAAATCCTGTTAATGTTTAATATGCTCTTGCTAGTTATATAATTTGAGTCAGATCACTATCATCAGGGACAAATCAGTAACATAAGGAGTAGCTTGAGGATATACAGTGCAACTGAATCACGCAGGGCACAGCTTGCCAGGCAGCCCCAGCTAGTCCACAGCATCCTTTCCCTGTTGGGAACACAGAGGACTGGAGGGTCAGGGTGCCTCCCCTTGACTGGGTTCACCTTGCTGACTTTTGTGGGGCTGAAACTGGGACCCTGACTCCTGACTGAACTCAGGTCTCTCTCCGCTTGATCCAATATCTTAATTTTATGTTAGAGTTTTCCAAATTGGAGCTATTACTAGATTATAAAAAATCACTTGTAAGCAATATCTTTACATTTTGTACCGATTTTTATACCTATTGCAGTCACTGATCTCTACGAAGGATATTTTAGTTTAGTCCCACTCTTTGCTTCCCATCGCCAGTATTTAGCTTAAATTTCACAAATGCTTGTGAATTTTACGTATAAGTTTGTGTTTCCTAGTAAGTACATGAATTCAAGTGAATTCTTTTGGAACAGTTTTGAGGATAATTCTAAATCATTGACTAATTTTCAAGGAGGCATTATTCGATCAGTCAGTAACTCCTGTGATATATTAATCAAAGTTTTCAATTAAACCATTTTCTAACCCATGAAGATATCTAAATTAGGGATGATTTCTTTTCCTCTCAAAGCCTTTTTATTAATAGACTGACTTGTTCACAAAAGGCTCAGGAAAAAATAGTTTCACAGTGTCCTAAAATACAGAGCAAAATGTAGACTTTTTGACATCATAGAGTAACCCAGGGAAAGATATCTAAAGGCAGATCCTCTACAACACCAAGATGGGGCTTCCCATAGTAGGTGGAGTGAAGAATGGAAAAGGGCTTGTGGTTCTGAAGCTGGGACTATTCCTAAGACAGCCCCATACTGGTAAGAGTTCTCTTCAGTGAGTGCTCTCTCTGTAAGCCTGGCGGCCAAATGGATCGTTATCCAGCCATGGCCACCACAGCCAGATTGGGAAAGACACCTGGGCTGAGTGCCCTGCTGATCACAGAGACCTGTCATTCCT
This sequence comes from Eulemur rufifrons, assembly GCF_041146395.1. Taxonomy (NCBI): domain Eukaryota; kingdom Metazoa; phylum Chordata; class Mammalia; order Primates; family Lemuridae; genus Eulemur; species Eulemur rufifrons. The sequence goes on along the minus strand of NC_090989.1, from coordinate 219,804,491 downwards.
CCTCAGGAGCCTGTTCCTTTGCCTGGGTCATGCTGCTTCTCTCTCAAAAAGCTGCTTAGGATGCTGATCCCCAAAGCACTTATTTCTCACAGATAATTACTTTCAGTGACTTTCCTAACTTCTAGCAAGTACTTACTGAGCTAATGTCTGATGTGATATGACATTTATCACATCATATGTAATATAGTATATACTTACAACGTGCTATATCCTATACATATTATCATGTAAGCATACTTGAAAGAAACTATAAGAAATGATACTGATTCTACATGCAGTCCATCTAATGTTTTATATTAATTTATTTTATTTCTTAAAAAGCTGGTCTCAACCCACTAAATGGATTTTACACTTTACTCTGACAATTAATTTGACGGATTACTTGATTTGTCAATTGAAAAATACTCTTTTAAGGGTTATTGAAAGTACTTACTTTTAAAAAACCATGTTAAAAATATCTGTAAGCTTTGTTAAGGATTTTGGGCTTTTTCCTACAAATACCAAGAAGTTGTTGAAGAATTTTAAGCAAAGGAATAAGTAGGTCCTTTTGGTGTTTTGAAAGACTATTCTGCCTGCACCATAAAGCATGGCTCGGAAGAGATGGAGGCTCCTTGGAGTCAACCACCTGTGCAAGAGCCTGGACCCTCCTTGAGCAGCTGGGTGGGATCTGCCTCTCCTTTTCATGACTGGCCTGCATGTCCAGGAGGCAGCTGAAGCCCCAGGGTTTTAAGATGGTGATCTCCACTTCAGCGGAGGTCAGAGCTGGCAACAAGAAAGTAAAGCCAGAGGGCAATGAAATTAGTCCTGTCTTTTGAGGTTGCAGTTTAGAAACTTTGAAGAGCCTACTTGCATGTTAGCTATGTCTAAATGACTCAGGTATTTTAGTCACTCGAATATTTATTTATTACAAGATATATAATACAGTTACTATGTGTCAAGACTGTGATAAGTGTCAGGAATTTAAAGAAATAAGGCTAATTCTTGTCCTTGAAGAAGATCCACACATCTTTCCCTGAAAGAAAATACATCATGTGTTTTCTGTATTTATTTCATTTTTGCTCTTCATATTTAAATGCCTCTGAAAATCTAGCCTGGTTTAGTTGTCCTAGTGTCAAGGTGTGGGGGGGGCGGGGGGAAGAACTCTCTCCTACCACCAGCACCAGGGGAAAAGGGAAACTTGAGAGAACAAACCTGGAGTCACTTTGTTCAACATGAACTTCTCTATTGAGCCTGTGTTTCCAGTGATAAAACTTTCAAGGTTCTGGATTTTGTTTTAGAGAGTTGGCATATCCTTAATCCTTCCTTATAATCTTTTTATACACCTTTCTAAAACATTTTAGGTTAACTATTTAAGAAAATCAGTTGTTTATCATGAAGAACCCAAAAATGATTGAAAGACACTCTCCAGTATTCATAAATACATCTCCCTTAACGCATCAGTGAACAATGCTGGCAACAGCTGAACCGGGTTTACAAACTACTAAGGGACGTAAGATAAAGATCTGAGCAGTAACATAGAACAGAAGTAGGTTATTCAAAGCACACTTTCCTCCCAAACCCCAGCATACACAGTAACTCCCTCTGAGAGTAGCAGGCTTCCGTAGAAGATAAAAGAAGTAACACTTGAGATTGTATCGAGAAATCTAGTCAATAAAGAGCCAAAAAAGTAGATTAGAATCTTCTTTCAGATAAACCCAGGATATGAAGCAGAAGAAAAATGAGCATAATATCTTTCCAGTGAAGTGAAGAAGAAAAAAGAAAAGAAAGCAGTAATCTATAGTTTAAAGTGGACCCCTGAAATGTAGGGCCGTAAAATACTGTGTCTATTTGGATACCTGTAGACATTTTCATCACTCCCCTTGCCACCAATAAATTGCTAATTATTTGTCCCACATTTCTGAAAATTACAAAACCACTATAGAAAATTTAAAGTGCTAGATGAAAAACAGAATTTCTGGAAACTGTTCAATAATTCTGGTAAGTTATCCCTGCAGGGGGACTGGGTTCAATGAGAAATGATTAATGGGCTCCCAATTGGTCCAAATAATTGATATGCAGAATTTTTATAGGTAGCTTCTAATAACTAATGAATATTTCTTTACTACTCCTTTAACTTGCAAGAAAACACAGCAAAATTAAATGATCTCTAAGATACTTCCCAGGTATAAGCATTTACACAATAAAATCTTTGGGAAATATGAACCCAGTTGTTTAGAAAATACATATATATGTATATATATATTATATATGAACAGGAATGATTCTGCCAGCAAAGAGCATTCCTGAACTGTGACATTTCTGATAGATGATACCACTAGATGAATCTCATGGAGCTCTGGATACTACTTACCATCTTGATGGATAATTCAATATGTTAAATAAAATCACAAATGGGCATGTGTCTTCATACAGCATCTGTTCACAAAGACCATGTCTTTACTCTGAGAAAAAATGTAATTTTCCCTGGGTCAAATCTACATGTGAGGATTTGACTTTTAATTTCTTGCTGAGGAAATCAGCATTATTTGCTGGTAAAGAACATAGGTTAATTTCCATACTCATCATTATGAAAACCATAAAAATGAAATCTACAGCCTTATCGCTTCCCATGGCATTCTCATCACTTCATACCTCATTACAACACAAAAGGCCTTTATGTGTGCTCTTATGCGGCAGGGTACACGCCTTGTATATACACCTCAAATCTTGTTTACATTTGGTGTGGTGGTGCCTACAAGAGCATTTTTGTGATAGGTGCTGCTGTTTGCCCCAAAACTCTGATTCAAGCTTGACTTACAGACACCAGAACCTAGTAAACACAAGCGAGTTCCATGTGATTACATTGTGTTCCATGTGACTAGTGTCTCCTAGAATTCTGTGTCTCTTGCACCCTAGTCTTGGTGAAAATAATCATCTCTTAGGTAAAGTCTTCAGGGGTCACTGGGGGCCTTGCTCTGAGAAAGAGGCCATATAGTAAAAAGTATTTGGATGTTTTTGATCATGACAGATAAAGTTTTTCTAAAATGGTTGTGTCATGTTCTCTAATAACCACTCTATGGATATTCATAAAGAGAAATATCATGAAAGAGATTAGAATGTTATTTCGAGTCTATCATTTCATGAACATATAATACACCCTAGTTGATCTAATCAGGGCAAGTCTTAAAGCAACTGCTCACATATATGTAAGTAGAAATACAGAGTACTGGATGGGAGCCAGAGGTTCCAAGTCCCAAGAGGAAATACTTTTAATATACTGCATTATTCAGGCCTCTAATCCTTTGGATTGTTATATAACATTTTGCGCCATTATTTGGAAATGCTTCCAAACCACAGAATGTCTTCAGCATTGCAAATAATTACTGTGCTGACATGTTTCTGCCACCCTGTTGAGCCATATTATTAGAGGAGGTCCCTCAGCACAAATTAATTTTTGGGAAACTAGATTCATTTGGTTGGAAACATCATATTTTTGATAACCTTTCAACACAAAAGTCTGAGATCTCATTTCATGCATTCATTCAGCCAGTCAACATGTGTTTATTCAGCATTAGCTAGGGGCTTCAGTGCAGGGTGTAGTGGAGAAGGTAAAGACAATTAAGAAATGATTTCTGTCTTCAAGTTGCTCAAAGTCTAGGATGAAAATGGACTCATAATCAGAATTACAAAACAGCATGCTTAAGATTATAAGCAAGATTTCCAGGCCAATGCTGAAGAAAGCAGAGCCGAGGATGGCGATAGAGACAGAATCCTGATGGCATAATTCGAACCCCTGTATCCAGCTGTGCTCAGAGCCAGCTCTGTTCTTACAACCATTTTTTGATTCGATAAATTCTCTCTGTTTAGTTTTGTTTTGTTAACATATTTTGAGTTCCTGTATTTATAGTTGAAATATTCTCACTAATAATGAGAGTCAAAGTCAGGTAAGAATGGAGGCAGAGAACTGTGCTAAGAGGAATGAAGGTAATCTGGATGAGTGACGGTAATGGCACTAAAGAAGAGAGAATATGTCCGAAATGTATGAATCCTGAATAAGCAAGGCTCCTTAGATGTGTGAGAAGGGGGAGAGGGAGACTGAAGAGACATAGGTGTCATCTACAAAATACTTCCCACTGTAACACCTAGACGAGTGAAAGGGCCACATTCTTAACTAACGTGAGTGAGTAGAGAAGCAGGATGTTCTTTAGTTCTCCTTGGGGTTCAGTCCAAGGACACCTTTATGCACCTAGTGAATAGGCAATGGGAAGAAGTAGAGGCTCTGTGTGCATCTCCTCCCAGGTACCACAGGAGTCTGGTTCCAAGCTTGGTGTAATTAACGAACATAGCACTTGATGTTCCTTCATCTAAAAGCTGAGCACTATCAAATGTGAAGTGCCAGCTACACTGGCTGCCCAAGAAGGATTAGGATGACTCATTGACCTCATGTCCACCACTGCTGTGAATGGGATAAAAACTTAAACCCTCATCTTTGAAGCCAGTCTTTGCGGGTAACACCAAGCAGAGTAGTAATTCAATCTCCGGTTCCCAGAGGTAAAAGTGATAGTGGTTTCAGAGAGATGATGCCGTATCTGTGCCAAAATGCAGCTAGAAAAGGGCTCCATTGTCTCTATTCAAAAGCTGAAGATTAATCTGGGGTGATTTGTCCCTTATGATGAAATGAACAACCAGGCAAGGCGAGGGCTTGAAATAAATGTTAGTTCTTAAATCAAATTATATATTATCTATTAATAGTATAAATGTGTAACCTGTAAGAAGCTTATTCAAATATGCACATAAACACCAACATTTCAGTATAAAGGGAAGATGAAGGAGGCACATTCATGAAGAGGCACATACAGTAAACAGACTTGAGGAAACTTGTTTAGCCTCAGAGGCGATCAAAGACATTTAAATTAAAACTAAGCTAATGTATCATTTCATTACTAACAATCTGGAGGCAGGAAATTACAATGTTAAAATGAAATTTCCATTTTGGAATGAAGTATGGCAATATTTAATTCATGATATTTAAAACCATAAAATATTCTTATTCTTATCCAATATTCCTCTTCCTAAGATTATATCCTAAAGATATTCATCAGAAGAAGGTATACATATGAAATTATGATTATAGCATTCTCTTGAATATCAAACCTATTGGGAAAAGTTTAGCTGACCAACAATAGGCTAATGGATAACAAAAATGCTACAAAAATGTATATAGGCATAAATTTTATAGTTATAAAACCTTAGAAATATGGAAAGTAGTTATGATAACTTTTGAAATAAACCAAATTGTGTATATACCATGTGAATACATATACATTTGAGCAAAGACTGACTTGAACCAAATAAAAAAAACAGAACAAAAGTAATGTATGAATTGAAAATTAATTTACAACTGAGAATGAAAGAGGGAGGGACAGGGGAGGAACTAGTCAATCAATAGTGCTAGGACAACAAAAAGAAAAATGAATTCCAGGTAAATAAAAAACTTAAATGTGAAAGGTAAAACTGTTACATATTTTGAAATAACCTAGGAGTAAGTTTTTCTGGTCTTGGTGCAAGGAATAAGTCTTTTATATAAAAAAAAACATTTATCATAAAAGAAACTGATATAATTGACACCACAAAAATGAGAAACTGCTATTGATCAAAAGATACCCTAAGAAGAGTAAAGATACAAGCCACAAATTGAAAGTAGACATTTGTAACATATAAAACTAACAAGATTAGCCTGCAAACTACATGAAGAACTGAAAAATGGGCAAAAGTCATGAACATGTACTTTATAGATGAAGAAATACAAATAGCCATTAAGCAAGTGAAAATATTCTTAAACTCATTAATCAAGCAATTTTAAATTAAAGCTACACTGAGATATGTTTTATATTAATACCAGGGTTGGTACATGTAGCTGCATTGGCTGTCTACTGCTCAACTCTAGGGAGCACCATTTGTATGCATTTAGTATAAGTTGCCCCCTGAATGCAATGTGCAATGGATTGGCCCTGCTTCACCACCACCAAAATGGCAGACTAAAGTCTGCAATATCAAGTATCAGCAAGGATTTGGATGAATGAGAATCTCAGGCACTGCTTACTGAAGTGTAAATTTGTTCAACCACTTTGGAGAACAGTTTCTAAGGTGGCAGGCTTAGAAAGGAATGAGAAAGAGTGTTGACTACTGAACACAAAAATGACCAGTGTTGAATGCCCAGTGTTAATAAAAATAAAAATGTGAAATGGCACCAATGAACTTCAGTTTTTCCAGATGTGCTTAGAAACTGGCAATAAAAATGAAGAAAGCAGATTCATACAGGATTTTAAAAAACCTGTCAAGATGGATGGGGTTAAAGTTCAGGAGGGCTAGAAAATTGAGAGTACAAGTGTAAGTGAAGTGGAAAGAATTATCCATTGTATCCATGTTAGTATAGAGACTAAGACGTGGGTCAACAAAGTATAACCTGTGGACCAAATCCAGCTCACACTGGAACACAAACACATTTGTTCATTCATTTACCTATGATCTGTTGCAGTCTTAGCTCCTAAAAACAGAGCTGAGCAACAGCAACACAGACCACATGGCCCACAAAGTCTAAAATATTTAACTTACCCTAACAGAAACAGTTTGCCAAAAGATTAGGGAAAGAAAAAAAAAAATCAGAAGTCTTGGTGAAATTAAACAAATATATGAAACAATGAAAAGATTCTTGTCATTAGCAAGAAAAGGAATATAGACTTCATTTATTCTAAATTGGAGCTAAACTGGAAGATAACATGGTCCAGAGTGTAGTAAAGCCAGTGGGTTGCCAAACCCATATGAAAGTATGACTAAATACAGCAGACTTTTGGATACTTAGTAAGCATAGTGGAAAAGCTAGAATAGAAGGCTAAATATTTTTTATGAATTGATAAAGCCCTATATTATGTGGCCATAGATATAATTGACTCAACTAAAATGATTAAAAGTAATTATGGTCGATTCTATCATATGCAGGGCACTTCCTTCTGCACCACATTTGGTAGAGAGCTGAGTGAGATAGGTGAGTCCCTCAGTGTATAGGTTGCTGGAAGCATGAGCAAGAGTATGTGTGGGAATGAGATCAAGAGATACATGGAGATAAGATCATCAAAATTCCATAGATGGTCACCAGTCAAAGGAGGTAGGGGCTGAATGATCTGGGATGGTAGGAAGGCAGGAGGACTCTGAAGATGTTATCGACCTCACCAAAACTTTGGTTACCTTGTCTGTACAATGGGGGAAATAGCAGTACTTTCAGCCTAGATTTATAAAGAACCTAGAGCAGAATTATGTTCATAATAGCTAGAAATAACTGCCATTGCCATTGTTGCTGTTTTTATTTCAGTTAACATCATTCCTTGAAAGTTCCATTGTGAATGATGAACAAGATCCCAGCAACTGAAAACGCTGGAGTGCAGACTGCCAGGCAGATGGCACAGTCATCAGCTGCTGGGTGCGTCATGGGCAGGAATCCAAAATGCAACAGGATTTAGTGTGGATGGACTCAGTGAAATGCCTATTCTAAGCCAGATGTCTGACAGGGACTCTTAGGCACCAAGGTTTTTCTGACCTCGTTTCTATATTTAAAAAGAATTATTTTATTTAGCCAATTTTATGAATTTCCTCTTTTACACTTAGGAGACAGAACTCCACCAGCCACTTTCTATCTGTTGACTAAGGTAAAAGACTTCATCCATGTGTCAATGACAGCCCAGATATGGAGGCACGGAAAGAACATTTCTATAGGGTCGGTCCTCAGATTTCCTTAATGGTAATTGACATAAGGATCCTTACATAATGTCAATTTCAAATTCCTCAAGTCCAATAGTGAGGAATGAATAATTTGCAATTCTGTGGAGCACCGTGTGTGCTTCTTAAAGCATGGTATGTGGGTGCTTCTTAAAATCAAAAACAAAACAAAACAGAACCAAAACCAAAGAAAGCCCCCAAAACTATTTTTGCATTAGCTGTGTGCTGCTTAGAATTTTGCAGTTTGGAGGGATCAAATTGCAGACCTAACTGCATATTTTAAATAAAACATGTTCATGGAAAATCCACTAGTTAATACTCAGTGAACTTTCCCAGAGACATTCCAGGACTTTGAACTGTTGAGGTCTATTTTCTTAGAGAAACTGCCTGGATTGCCTATAGAGAATTTTAGGAGATTATATGTGTTTACAAAGTTTATGACCCATCTATTTAAGAAATCAGTCTCCATATAGGAATATGAGGGAAATAAACATGTCATTGCTCCTTTGGTCAGGAAAGTTATATCCTAGGAGAACTATTTCCCAATGGTTTAGGGAGACTTTGAAATCTTGGTCCAGGACAAACTATGCTACTATTGTCTTAGGGAAACCATTTCCTGTGTTCACACACCATTTGTTTTTAAAATGTGTAAACTCCACATGCCCATAAAGAAATAGCTCCTCTAAAGTTATAGTAACCGACTTTAGGGAGAAATGAATTCCTAAATCTCAAGATGCTGTCCAGACCCTTTCCAAAACTAACCAGGACTACTTACCAAAGATGATAGTTTAACACCTTCCTTTGTCTTAGTCTTTGAAAAAGGAAGAATATGAGAAAAATAATCCTTCATCCTTCACAAAATGATCAGAAATAAAAAGAAAAATAAACAAGTTTCCCTTTTAGAATATTCTAGAAGTGCTATTCAATACATGCTACTCATTCTTTATGTTGTCACAATATCTGAGAATTATCATTGAAACAATAGGACATGGGAGCAAAATATTTAAAATGGTGTGAAATTTATATTTCCCCAGGGCATCCATTCCTGGGTCAGTTTGAAAGTAATGAAAACTGTTTCTCAGGCTTTTATTAATAATATCCATGGTGCTGCAAGGTCTCTGGCCCCCAGCAAGAAATCATCCATTATTTGGGGTAGGGTTACACATGGTCATGAATGAACATCTCTCTGCTTCCCTTTTATATTTTAAAAATAATTTATCGAGATGCAATTCATATAACATAAATTAACCATTTTAAAGTGAGCAGTTCAGTGGCATTTAGAACATTCACAATATGGTGTAACCACCACCCTTATCTTATTTCAAGACATTTCCATCACCCCAAGTAAAACTCCTTACCCTTTAAGCAGTTTCTCTCAATTTCCCCTCTCTACAGACTGTGGTAACCACCGGTCTGCATTATGTCTCATCTGCTTCCCGTTTCTTTATCCATTCTTTTTAGTGAAGGTTCTTACCAAAGCTTTTGGTGTCCATAGTAAAGACATCTGATGGCACCTCACTGCTGCCATTTACAACTTAAGGAAGCTGATACTAGAGCCAAGGATGCGATCCCTCTCTCTCTCTCTCTCTGTGGATACTAAGCTGCTGATATCCCTCTGCTGCCTGGCTGCTATCTTATCTCCCTGGCTGCCCTATCTCCTGGGCATTGTTCTGACCCCTACATCTCTGCTGCCATGGACAATATATAGGAGTCTTCATAAATGCCAGTGATAATGTATTTTCTGGGTTTCTCCATGCCCCTAAGCCACTGTAGGCAGACTATGTCTGTCTCTTCCCTTCCTTTTTCCATGTTTCATTATCATACGGGTAAAGGAGCTAAATCAAGTACTCCTGGAATTTCTCTGCTTGTGTGGGAGGATGACTTTTCATTAATTAATAACTTTTGCATTAATTAATTTCAGCCTACTTTGTCCCTACCATAATGATGAGAGACCATCTTTGGGAGAGGGCACTAGGTCAGAAGCAGGTATCAACAGCAAATGGCCAGTTGTGATCTGATTCAACGTTCATCTCTGAAAACCAAAACATTATTACAGACCCAAACTTACTTGTCTGCTGCTATTTTCATTTAAAGAGTGTTATTCCCAAGAAGATCTTTAAAAGCGCTCCTAATAGGCCATGTATAATTACACACAGATAGATTCCACTTGGACCTCTCCCTAAAAACAAGTTAAAAACTTTATATTCGAACAATAACAAACACATGATTTTGTAACTTATAACAGTGAATTAACCAAGAGTGACTGTAAAAGGAAAAAGCTGAAAGGGGTCAGCACCAAATTAGGAAAGATGGGTCAATGCACATTCATCTCCGTGTGTGTGATAATAATTAGAAAAAATATACTCTATAAGAGAGTAAGAACATCTGTTTATATGGATTGCTATTCGTAAGAAAAAGCTTCACAAAAATATACACAAACTAAAAAGGAACAGCCATAAAAATCTAGCAGTTTTCTGAACCATCAGGTTTTTTTAATTGACTGTGCTCTTTCTTTTCTGATTGAGAAAATACTCTGCATTTCACTCATTCTAGCGGGCTAGATAATGTGAAGATTCTCCTTCTACAACACAACTAAAAATGCAAGAGAAAAATATTAAATAAGTAGCTATCAAATGTATCCTTGGCCCAGTAAGAAAGGAAGAGAAATCTCCAGAAGTTGATAGAGCAAAGAGGAAACTATGAATTGGGAGATAAACAAACTGTTCTTACCCTTGAAAATTTCAGCCTTGATAGCCAGAAGGTTTAATAGGCAAGTAAGGAGAGCAGTCAAGTCGAGGCTGCAGGAAGAGGAAGTAAGAATTCTGATGCCACATCTTTGAATGGCTTATAACCACTAAAGAATGTCATAGAAAAATAAGTTCTCTGAACTGGGATGGGAAGGCAATATGGTGATAGCTCCTTAACCTCAGCTGTGGATGGGGGGGAAAAAAATCTTCCTTTCTTGAGATCTCTTAAAGAAAGATTCATACTCATTGTCAGTGTTCCAGCACTTAGACTTAAAACTGCAGCCCCTCCCAAATGACAATGACAGGACTATCCGAAAGATAAGAATAAAATTGTTCCTTCTTCCTCCACAGTAACAGAGGAACAGATATAATTTCATGTCTTACATTAGTTCTGATAACATGATGAATTGAGCACATTTACAAAATCATCTCAATATAATACTTCTTTCCCTTAAAGAGATTTTTATGAAAGTGTATAGTCCTGATCTATTCCCTAACACTTTCTTAGAAGTGTTATTTCCACCAATAAAGCCTTAGGACATTCATACTTGGAAGATTGTTGCTGTGTTTTGTGAAATGTGTCCTCCTCCAAATGAACCTGTGTTTTGACCAAATAATACTATTCAAATTGATAAGTTATTTTGAGATTTTTATTGTTAGTCTAGAAGAACTTTAGACTTTCTTCTTTACCATTTATGCATAAAATATAATACATCTCAAAATTCTGTTGATTTATTTAAACAATGATTGGAAACTATTTAAGTCAGCACAAGATAATACCAAAAAGAGGATAATAGTTTTTTAAAAGATCAAATAAAGCTCTTGAAAAAGAGTCATTGAAATTAAAAACTCAATACATGGTCTAAACAGCAGACTAAAAGCAGCTGAATAGAGAATAAGTATTACAACCTCTATGAAAGGTAATATGGATATTCCTCAAAGAACTAAAACTAGACATACTATTTGATTCAGCAATCCCACCACTGGGTATTTACCCAAAAGAAAAACAGACATTTTATGAAAAGGACACTTGCACTCGAATATTTATAGCAGCACAATTCACAATTGCAAAGTTGTGGAAACAACTCAAGTGCCTATCAATACATGAATGGATCAAGAAAATGTGGTGTATGTATACCATGGAGTACTACTTAGCCATAAAAAGGTGAACTAATAACTTTTGTTAGAACCTGGATAGAACTGGAGACCATCGTCCTAAAAGAAGTATCACAGAATGCAAGAATGAAAACCATGTCTACTCATTACTACATTGAAACTTATAGACCAACACTCATGTGCACATATGGTAGTAAAATTCAATGGAAATCAAGCAGGTGGGGGCAGGAGAACAGGATGAGTACAATGCATACTAACAGCTACAATGCATACTGTATGGGTGATGGACATACTTGTAACTTTGACTCAAACTGCACAAAAGCAATTCATGTACCCCTGTAATATTCTAAAATTAAACCAAAAAATATCCTGAGAGTTTTTTCTCAGTTGCTGCTGGTAGACTCCATGAGTACTTCCTGTTTCATTTTAATTTATGGCAGCATTCCCCTTTATTACAATTTAATTTAAAATATTTTGAATTAAAAATTTTAAAATATAAAAAAGAGAATAAGTAAACTAGAATATAAATTTGAGGAATTTCTCTAGTATGCAGCAGAGGGATATGAAGATATGGAAATTTTGAAATAGATTCAAGAACACTGAGGTTAGAGTGAGAAGGTCCAGTATGTGTCTCATAAAAATAGAGGCTAAGAAATCTCCAAAATGAATGAAGGCCGTGAAACCCAGATCTACGGATCAAAATGAATCCCCAATAGAATAAAAATAAAGCATATATTTAGACATATCATTGTAAAAATAAGAACACCATAAAAAGGCAAAAGAGACACCTGCTACATTCAATTATCATTTAACCCAAATTTTTAATCAAGAAAATTTCAGTTAAAAAAAAGGAAAGTTTTCTCAATTTCTGGTTCTATTAAGAGTAATGGCAAAACAAATAATTTGGACTGAAGCCTCCATTGAAGAACAACTAGAATATCTGCATAAAATGTGGATATAGACTAATCCCTTAAAGGTATAAAATTTCTAACCAGATAGTGAAGCACTCTTAGGCCAGGGCACTCAGATTGAAAAGGAAAAAGTAAAATATTCTTTGTTTGCAGATGACATGTTCATTCATGTAGAAAATCAGAATCTACCAAAAAAAAAAAACCCAAAGATAATAGGACTAATAAGTGAGTTTGGCAATGTTTCAGCATATAAGATCAATATACAAAAATCAGTTGCCTTACACATCCTAGCAACAAATATTAGAAAATTAAAATTGAGTAGTCCATTCACAATAGCATAAAAACTATGAAATACTTAGGTGCAGATCTGACAAAAGATTAGGTACAAGACCTGTACAGTGAAAACTACAAAGTGATACTTAGAATTACCATATGATCCAGCAATCCTACTTCTGAGTATACAGGGGATCCTCCAATTACATGGTTTCGTTCAACATGGTTTCATTATATCATTAATGAAAAAAAAAATTGACTCCTGTCCAGGACCACTCTCTGTCTACACTTTGCACATTCCCCATGTGTGCATGGGTTTCCTCCCACATCCCAAAGCCGTGCACCTTAGGTGAATCAGTGTGTTTACAGGGTCCCGGTGTGAGTGAGGGAGGGAGTCTGTGTGATGCGCTCTGCCCTGGGAAGGCTTGTGGTCCAGGGGCGGTTGCTGCCTTTCAGCCTGAGCCTTTGGGATAAGCTCCCACCACTGGCGATCCTGAACTGGAATAAGGGGGTAAAGAATCATCTTACTTGTTTGTATTAATCTTTCTTAAACATATATGAGGCTCACATTTGTTACAATGTTTAATATTAGAAGTGTTTGTTTTGGTCTTTATTTATAAGTCTGGTGATGCTTTTGTGACCAGGAATATGCTATAGGACCTTAACTCTTATTTCTATCAATTAGCCTATGGTAAAGTTGGTTTCATTATGCATTTTTTTGTTTAAAGTCCCTGTTTCCAAGAACCTATAGATGACATTAATTGAAGACTTACTGTCTATCCAAAGGAAATAAAATCAGTATCTTGAAAACATATCAGCACCCCTGTTTATTTGAGCATCATTCATAATAGCCATGATATGGTAACAATCTAAAGTGTCCATGGATGGATGAGTAGACAAAGACAATGTGCATATATACACAATAGAATATTATGCAGCCTTTATAAAGAAGAAAATCCTTCTATTTGTGACAACATGGATGAATCTGAGTGAAATAAGTCAGACACAAAGAGATAAATACTGCATGATCTCACTTATATGTGGAATCTAAAAGAGTGGAACTCATAAAAGCAGAGAGAAGAACGTTGGTCACCAGGTGCTGGGAAGTGGGGGAAATGGGGACACGTTGGTCAAGGGGTACAAAGATTTAGTTATATGGGATGAATAAGTTCTGGAAACCTAATGCACAGGATGGTAGCTATGGTTAATAAGACTATTGCATACTTGAAATTTGCTGATAGAGTTGGTTTTAAGTGTTCTTATCACAAAAAAGAGGTGAAATATATGTGGAGTGAAAAAAAGAATATCCAATAATACCAATATACACTCAAATGTTTAAGTAAATACCCAAGAAAAGTGACATGTATGTTGGGAGAGACGAAAATGTTCTCATGTACTTGGATTTGCTGAGGAAGAAAGTAAGAATACTAATTAATGTTAGACTTTGATAAGTAAAAAAAATTCATGTAATTTCTAGAATAACCATTAAAAGAATAGTACAGACAATATATAATTTTCAAGCTAATGGAACAATGAATTAACATCATAATTATGTGAGATGATACACATTTAATTAGTTTATACTAGGAATTAATCTACAATGTATACACACATCAATATGTAATATTGTACACCTTAAATATACACAATTTTTATTTGTCAAGTGTATCTCAATAAGCCTGGAAAAAAGATACAAATCAAGTATATCACTTATATTAAATATAAAAATACAAAAAATATTATTGAGAAAAATTAGAGAAGAAATAAATGGGATCTGCATATGCCACATTAATGCATATATGCTCATTCTAAATTTGCAAGCACATCAAAAGAGCCTTACTACAGTAAGCCACAAATATTTTGAAGTTGTTTATTGCTAGTCAATAGAAAAATTTAAATTTAATGAAAATAATCCATGAACCAAGGAAGAAATCAGAATGGAAATCAGAAAGTATTTTGAATTGAGAGGAAAAGACAATACTATGTCCCAGCTTCTAGATGCTGCTAAAGACATGCTTAGAAAGAGATTTAGAGCTTTAAATGAGACGAAAAGTTGAAAATCAATGTCTTAACTTTAGGTTAAAAAGGGGAAAAATATGTAGAAATCTCAAAATAGTCTACACTTTAGATTGCCTCATTGAAGTTCTTAGTGTCTTTAATTTCTCTCTCTACTTTAAGGAAACAAACTGAAAGCTGTAGACCAGTAGTCCCCAACTTTTTTGGCACCAGGGACTGGTTTCACAGAAGACAATTTTTCCATGAACTGGGAAATTGGGGGGGTGGGGGAGTAGGGGTGATGGTGCAGAGTTCAGGCTGTGATGTGGAGCCGGTTGCCTAACAGGCCACAGAATGGTACAGGGTCATGGACCAGAGGTTGGGGACCACAGCTGTAGACAACACACTATGAGCACCATTTATGCAAGGTTATTTCACATTCCAAGCAGCAGACCCGGTTCCAAGAAATGGCCTTGACCCAGAGCTTTAGCAAACATCTGTTTAAAATAATTATCTTACAGAGGCTTTTAATCTACAGTTTCTTTCAGTGACTTTACCAGTCAGTCAGTGTTCCTGATTGTATCAGATAAGAGGGGTATCTACCGTATCTCAGAAAAACAAGACGGAGAAAAGCAATGAAAGGACATATGAGGAGCAGGAGAAACCAGAGATGAAGAGATTTTGCTAGTGGGAGAAGAATGGCAGGTGAACAGAAATTAGCACACAAACATACAGGTTCACATACTCAAATTCTGCCTTCCATTTCCATTTTGAACACCAATGTGCCAACCCAGCACATACTCTCTAGGCATATACAAGATCCACTTTTTCCAAATTATTAAAGCCTACATAGGCATAAGAGTGATGCAGTATCTGCTAACATTGTAGTGATCCAAAGCATAGAGATAGATCCATGGCTGTGTTGACCAACAGGCAGACTCATCCAGCCATGCTGAAGGCAAGAGTGGATGGTCAGGGAGGGCTGTCATGACTGGAGCAGGACAAGTTTAGCTTCAATAAATGGGTCTAAGATTCTGAAATCAGGAAATATAAAAAGAAGCGGCCTTAGTTCATTCAGGCTTCTATAAAAAATATCATAGCCTGAGGGGTACCTAAACAATAGGCATTTATTTCTTACAGTTCTAGAGGCTGGGAGTTGGAGATCAGGGTTACAGGGTGGACAGATTATGGTGAGAGCCCTCGTTGTGGCAAGAGATTGCTGACTTTTTTTGTCTCCTCACATGGAGGAACACAGCAAGAGACTTCCCTGGGGTCTCTTTCACAAGGGCACTAATTCCATTCATGAGAACTCTACCGTTTTGACCAAACTACCTCCTAAAACCCCCAGCCCTAACAGCATCACATTGGGGGGCTAGGATTGGAACATATGCATCTTGAGGGGACAAATATTCAGCCCATGGCAGCTATTTTTATTGCAACACAAATAACTTTTGTTAATGAAGTTGATTTATTTTTCATTTTAATTACTTATGTGGGTGGAAAGTTAGGCTCTTTTGATCTTTTCACTGGCTAGACTTGAATGGAGCTCTGGAGAGGCTCATTGTAAAGTGAGAGAGGAGTTTCAATAATGGTTGAAGTCATAGTGTGTACGTTTCATGGTATAATGCAAGCCCTCACAAAGATCTGGAAGAAGTCATATTCAAGAAGTAAATAAACCGTTATATTTCTTCTCTCTCTCTCTCTCTCTCTCTCTTTATGTGTGTGTGTGTGTTTGAAATTTTGCTTGTCCCTAAGAAGGAAAAGATTAAACATCCTTCATCTATTTCCCTCAAGGTAAAGTACCTGCCTTTCTTCTGCTGCATAACAGAATAAAATTTGCCAATTTTTATTGGCAAACAATAAAAATGCACGACCCTAGGTCCAGTCCTGACGTGCACCTCCTTGGCCTCCATGTTCTCACCAAGGCCATTTTTCCCTCTGTAAAAGAGAGAAGTGGTTTGATAAAACTTTGTACCCATGTAACTGTTCCCAGTAATATCCTATTCCACAAGATAAGTTCTCAGGGCAGGGTGATGCTTACCTCAAAAATATAGATCTCAGGTCCTGTGGTTTCTGGGCAGGAAAAAATGTGGCCTTCACGTGAGATTAGGTTGGAGAGTTACCGATGCATAAATGATTCTAAATAAATATTTGTTGAAATTAAATGGGCAGATGTAGTCACCTATCTCTAAAGCTGCTCCTTTGCCTACATTCAGTAATGACTGGCATAAATGGACTGTTCTTATATAATTATGAAATAAAGCACAATGAAAGCTGAACCTGTAAGGAGTGAGATGACATGGCAAGTGTGTAACGAAGCCTTGAGCTTTCACTGTTTGGCATCAAATAATCCAGTGTTTGAATCCACAAACAATTGTGAAACTGGGAGCACAAGAAAGCATCAAAACACAGATACCTGGGCATCACGGAAGACCCACATCGAAAGTTAGGTAACAGCTGTTGTGTAATTGTGCATTTAACTGAAAACACATTTTTGAAACAGCAAAGAATGATTTTCCAAAAAGGAGAAACTGAGAAAGAGAAAGATAAATGCTGAAGGAACACAGAGGTTTCTCTCTGGTCCTCAAGTGCAAGGTGAGGGGAGTCAAGGATGTTGGCGATGATATTGCCTTAGCATCTGGGGTGTTGGCCTGTGCTCCAAATCTGGACTGCCTCTTGTTTTTTGTAAATGAAATTTCATTGGAAAACACCTACACTCATTAATTTAACTGTTGTCTATAGTTTCTTCTAAGTGGAGTCAAGTAAGTTACAATAAAAACCATCTGGCTCAGGAAGCTGAAAAAATTTATTGTCTGTTCCTTTGCAGAAAAAGTTTGCCAACTCTTGTCTTAGGTGAATAGAAAGTTGTGCTTAAGTGCTTGTCAGGATGACTGTGCACTTAGAGAAGCAGTTGATCCTTGAACCCATTCAGGAATTCTCTTGTGGAGAACAGGGCAGAGAGACTCAACAGGAATAAGAGCCCAGGTTTTGGAGTCAGACTGGTCTGAAATGAAATTCTGGCCTAGCGCTTATTAGATCTGTGACCATAAGCAGATCGCCCTCTCTATGTCTATAAAATATATAATGAAAGTAAAGATAGAGAAAGTAGGGCTCCTGCACCTGATTTGGACAAACTATCCAATCATTCTTAGTTTCTGTATCTAAATCCCATATTCAGGGGAGCTGGCAGTTTTCACTGGACCAAAATTGTTGTTAGTTCTTAACAATCAGAGCATCCAAAGTATTCTATCTTGTTCCTACTGTAACTTTTGCTAGGGCTACATTACAATGAAGTATTGTACTTAAAATGAGAGTAGTACAATTAAAAATGGTCCAGTTTGAATGTTCCCAGCTTGAAACATTAACTTAAGAATTTGAATTATTTGGGAGTCCTGCTTCTATTTATTCTTTGTACAACTGCCTATATTGATAAATACAGATAACTTCCAAAACCAAGATTATTTTCAGTTTATATGAGTTTTAACAGAGGATATTTCCCTATTGCTAATCGTGGTGCCCCTGTGTGACACAGTAAACGCTGAGTTCCCTAAAAGTCCTACTGACTTTTCTGTTCACATAAAGAAATTAAAAATAATTTAGGTCTTCTGAAAGCATGGTAGATAGGTCTACTTACCTAGCACTCAAAATGCACTTGATATGATATTTTAAAGCTAACCTAGGTTACAGTCTAGATAGAGAGCCTTTCTTTCCCAAACAACACTCTGATTTTTCTGGAAGATGGACTGTTTTCCTGACAGCCTTGTCCTGAAGACATCTGGCCAGGGATCTCTCCTCATCAGCTTCTACGGAGAACATGTGCCATTTTAGACTTTTTCAATCCTCAAATTCTCTAAGTCCATCAGAGAACAAAAAGTTATATAGTAGCATATAAAGGATGAAAAGTTAAAAAAATAATAACTCAACTTAGTGGCCAGAGCAGCTGGGCTGCACAGTCTCATCACAGCTTTTGGCTTTGTAAATTCATTCATCTGCAAATAGTGCAGTGTCTCCAGATGCAACTTCAATGCTTGAGAGCTGGTTTCTTAAGGATTCAAGGTTAAAGTCAAAGGCTTCCTGCTCTAGGTGCTACAAATAAGTAGTGTAGTACTCTTTTTTTGCTCTGAGTTTGTTCATCCAATCATATCCCAGTATGCAAATAAACTTTAGCCCTTGCAGATAAAAAGGAACAAATAAAGCCAAGTGCCCTATCAGAACCAAATTGCCTGTCACCTGTATTCCAGGAGCTGAACCAGAAATGTCATCCTCAGGCAAGCCAGACATACCTGCCCCACTCACCAATTTGAAGATTCAGTATACCAAGGTTAGTACAATTTGTATTTGCTGCTTTGACTCGGGTTTGTAAAAACTACATTCACTTAAAGCATGAAAGGTCAATTTAAGTAAACTTGTGAAAGAGCCCTTTGCAAATAGAAAAATAAAAGGCTTGAAAAATCCAGGCCTGGATTTAGTGTTCTGATCAAACAGTGAACTCTAAATCACATCGTTTCTTAAAAGATTTGCAAATGAAACAAATTCTGTTCTGTGTGAAAGGATCTTGTTCCAGGAATCAGTGGACTTTACTACGCAGTTCTATTAACTTCAGTATAACCGGAATGAATCATAAGAGAAGCAGATACTCACTAGAAAAACTTACTGGAAAGAGCCAAACAAGTGGGAAATAATAGAAAACAAGAAAGGAGAAACAGAGCATACTGAAATAGTATCATTTTTTATATGCTTAGTAAAAGGAGTGTTTGCATATGAGGACTTAAGTCTGATAATTAGATGAGGAAGCTCCTGTTTCAAAAAACTTCAAGTGGACTTACATTATTTCTCATATTTGGGGGAAGCAAGCATTCTTATTTACATCTCCAGCCAGGTTTGTTGCTATTGGAAAAAGTGTATAATTGTTAAATGATAAATAATTAGAGAAACAAGAGCAGGGGGCAGGGCCAGACTTCACAATCTGCAGCTCAGAGAAAGAGCACAAGGATCCCGCCTGTGCATTTCTGAGAGTATGTCTGAAGTTGGCCTGTTTCACACTGCTGCCATGTCTGAATGCCTGCCTCCCTGTCAGAGCCAAGTACTCCAAAACAGCCTAAATAAACAAGCAAAACACAGTCTAACCAATCTAATCACTTAAAATTATCTTTAGGGTGTGATACAGAAAGTAAAGTAAGAAATGAACTATTGCAACTCAGGGGAGAGCCATTTTGCTTTCTGAATTAACCAGTGAAAAGCAGAGAGCCTTATAATTTAATGATACAATAACAGTTCCTGCTCCTTTATATTTATTTCCGTACTTGTGACCATGAATGGTTTTGCAATCCTAAGGTCTGTTGCATTTTCATTTTCATAGGCACAACGTATGAGGAAGTTGTTCAGCTCATTGGCTCTTTTCCTTAAGAAAGTGTCAGCAGAGATCAGATTGTGCCTTTAACATGGCTGCCCAGTAGCTAGGAAGTGTGTTAAGGTATAATTTCCACAAAATTTTATTAAAGGGGAAAATGCTTTCCATTTAATTTCATTACAAATGGGAACCTGAAAAATGTGGTGAATCCACACCCTCAAACAATTTGCATTTGGCAAAGGTACGCCCAGAATATTACAAGACTCTCTCTAGTCTCCCTCACTTTCTTACTCCAGGTTTGTCATTCACAGGAAATTTCAATTCAAAGTAGGGACTCACTAGAAAAACTTACTGGAAAGTGTCAAACAAGTGGCAATTATAGAAAACGAAAAGGAAGGAAAAGTATACTGAAATAGCATCTCTTTTTCATATGCTTAATACATTTTTATTTCTCCTATTTTGGTTTTGGTCACTCTCTCGTTTTGTTTTCATTCCTTTGACTGAGTTAAAAAATTTTCCTCCCATCTGTTATTTCCTCCTTCATTTCCTTTTACATTTTTTGACTCTGAGTCCCAACGTTTTGCTTTGCTGCCTTGGGGTTTGGGTTGAAAATAGTTGTCAGTGATCCAGCCTTGGTTTTTATAAATTTTTAACACATCACCTGACTTTGGTTCAGTCTCTCTCTGTCATGATTCATCCCCTGTCTTGTCCTTTTTCCCTCCATTTTCCACTGCCTTTGGTAAGTTTTTAAGGGTCCTAAGGCTGAGTTAAAAGCTCACACACAGCACAATCACTGCCTGCACATTGACACCACCACCCATCACTCCCAATGCTGTGACCCAGGATCTCAGGTTTGGAAATCCACACAGGTGATAGAAAACAGTCACTCTCCCCACCCTCTCTCTCTCTCCCTTGGAAAGTGCTGAAATCCTTCCTGCGTTGAAAGTGTCATCTGTTAAAATCTCTCTGCCACCTAGGAAGTATTGGCTTCTCTTACTGGATCTAGAGATGCTGGCCCATTGCTGCCTTGCAGAGACAGTATGAGTTTAGGGCACCTGATATCTTTTGGAGGGAGTCAGGGGCTCTCCCCTTTAGCCAACCGGCTTCCAAATCTCATATCAACAGAGAATGCGAATAGATTTTTATTTTGCCCACTAGTGAAATCCAACTTAATGCAAACCAGAAATATTTTGATAAAATTGCTTATTTATTTAGAATTGTAGCATTATACCAAATGTATTAAGACATAATAGATTTACTCCGGAAAGGAAATTGTTTTTCAAAATTATGACTTATTCTTGAACAAAAAACTGCATCCAGGAAATAGTCACTTATTTATCAAAGGTAATATGATATATCTCTTAAAACTTGACATAGCTAAAATTGAAAGAGTAAAAATCAGTTTTTAAGTTGTCTCAACATTCCCATTGATTGATTTCCCACATAAAATCACTTGCAATCCAAGAGTATGCATAGGCATCTATAATTTCCAATCAGTATTGTGAACCTAAAATTGACATCTCTATATACATATTATTCAAAAGTATCCTTAGCCCAAAATTCATAATAAGAATATAATTAATTTAATGGTTAAATAGCACCCAGGAATATTTTACTTTTATAGTATCATCCCTTTTCCCCTAAACTTGCTAAGGGCAATCAACAAGTGGAAAATGACATTGTTGCCATGATATAATATTTCTACAGGCCTAAATTAGATTTTATAATTATTGTAACAAACATTCTTTAGTCTAGACTTTCTCCACATAACCATTAAATATAACTATAGGAAGGGTGAATATATAAGAACTTTTGGTCACATAGCCAGAAGGCAAATGCCAAATGTAAAGCTAATAAAGTTAAGACAGAAAAAGGGTAATTAAGGTACTTCCTACCAATACATTCTCCATAGCTAAGGGGAAGAAAAGTGTGGTGCAATACCCGGCCTAACAACCCACAGGGGTGGAGAACCTGTGGCCTTGGGGCTACCTGTGGCCGTCTGGATCCTTGAATATGGCCTTTTGACTGAATCCAAATTTTGCAGAACAGGAATTTGTTCTGTGAAGTTTGCATTCGGTCAAGGGGCCACACTTGGGGATCTGGAGAGTCACATGTGGCCTTGAGCCCATAGGGTCTGAGTTCTTTTTATATGCTGAAAGCCCTCTGTTTGTAGGAGAATATACATAATTCATAATTTGCAAATTGTATTATGGCATCACTCTACTCTAAAACCTTATGACTCCATGATTGGCTATTAAAGTAGTCTGGGTTAATCTCCTGAACTTTGGTTGCTCTACTTCAAATCAATTTTCAGTACTTTAAAATCAGTATTCATAAAACATCCATTTGATGCAGTCATTCCCTTATGTCCAGAATAGAATACAAACTTCTCACTCTGGGGATCAAGCTCCACCACAAATGCACTTTATTTTCATCATCAGACGTTATCTATAATTTGTTTTTGCTGGAAATCTCTGTTCTGTTAGCTGATCTCTTTACTGTGTTACAGAACTTCCCAAGGTTGGTCCCTCCTTTGCTCATTGTTTTTCTTTCCACGAATCCAATCTGGTCCTTCAAAGATGCGCTCTTCCAGCCTGCCTCCCTCTATACCATTTATTGATTAAAACACTGCTTTGGCCACTTTTCTCCACAACCTTTAATTCTTGACTGCTGATCTTGGTATAAACACACTCTCTTCCGAGATTATAGAACCCTGGAGAGCAGTGGTCATGGCTAACTCCTCTCACATTTCCCATAGTACCATCAGTGTCTCAAGTATTTACTCATTATTTCACAAACACTTTTCTGATGGAACAAAAGTGACTAGCCAGGGTTATATAAATGTGAGCACAAGTTCAAACAAAAGTTGGGTTTACAGTGTTCTTATATTAAATGTTAAAACTGAATAATACAGAACAGTTGCTGGTGATTTGGGATCTGCTAGAGCTGACCTCTTCTGTTGCCTGCAGGCTGCCAGATAAACTTGCGTTTTGACCTTAGGTTAATGCTCATTTACAAAACATTCACTGACTTTAATCTGAAGGGGGAGTTTTATGTACAGTTTAGATATAAGATTTTGATGATGAAACTAGATGGTACATACATATTGTAATGAGTCTTTCACTAAAAGAGATTATATAGATTGAAATAAGCTCTAATGTATTGAGAGTTTATTGAGAACTTAAAACCACAAATTATCACACACCTACAGTTAAGAGACTCAGGCAAGAGCTCGAAAGTTTCAGCACAGGCCTAATAGAATGTAAGCAATTCTATATGTTTTTATTTTATTTTTTAGTGAAATTATACTGTAGAAGAGTGGAATTCTGGGTATATCACTGACAGAATGATATTGTGTTCTCTTAATTTAGAGATACAAAGTCTGAGAAGGTAATACAAACTTCAGGGCAGACAGAAGGTAGGACTAGCAAGTGGGAGTAAATCTAATACAAGTTTTGAAAGGCCCATTAAAAAATCTGGGGAAAGTACTGTAATGTATTTAGTTTTTTGTTTAGAGTTTCATGCACTGAGATATAGATATCTAACATTAACACAAAGCAGAACATATAATGGAGTTTAATAGTAGGGTACTAACACAAGAAATAAAGGGATGAAAAGAGAAGAAATACTAGCTTTTGTCAGAAACAGAACACAAAAGAGGTATTTCTTAATTTCACTTTGTCAAATATTTTTCTCTATGGAAAAGTGAATGAGATATCAAAGCTGGCTGCTTAATGAAATGTAAATTCAGTGATGTAAAAGTTGAAACTGAGACTTTTTAAACGACATACACTTTTTAATATTTCTGTTCTTCTATACCTCACACAGAACAAAATTCCGTATTTCCTATAGTTCTGCCTTTCTCTAGATGCATGTCTTAGGTATCACTAAGAAATGTAGCGCCTGATTTCACTTGAGGATAAATAAATTATTAGGAAATCTTTTGAAAAGGAGAATGAAACTCCTATGCTTTTAAAAAGCCAGTGGAATCATGTCACTAGCTAAATTTTTCTGAGCAAACTTCTTTTAAAATCCTTTATTTTAGCATAATTATTTTACTAGCGTTAAAACAGTCAGATAAAAGATTAGAAAGTAGTCACTTGTGATATCAAATCACCAGTAGCCAAAAATGAGGATGTTGAGAAACTGAAGTGGAAAATAGAATCATTTTTTTTTAAAGATCAAGCCCACTAAAGCCTCCACTCTTGCCTCAAATTCATGGCTATTTTAGGTAAAATCTTTCATTTCTAGATTGTCTCCTCCAGTATGTAATTTCTAGGGTTGAAATGAATGTATATCTTTATAAAACTTAAAATCACTTTGTATTTTATTTTAGAGAGAGTATGTGTGTGTGCGTTCATGCACAGAATGTCTTAAGCAGCCAATAAATTTTGAAAGATGAAGGGATATGCATCATTTAGGCATTGTGTAATGCTTTAAGTTTATAAAAATTTCCAACCTTTCCTGCATATTTAAATACCTTTGTACCTACTTTCCATCCCTACAGATCTTCATAAACAATGAATGGCATGGTTCAGTGAGTGGCAAGAAATTTCCTGTCCTTAATCCTGCAACTGAGGAGATAATCTGCCATGTAGAAGAAGGAGATAAGGTGAGTTTTTAAATACTATTTCCATTTTTATACCAGGTTTCTTGGTTTCTTGCCATGCTGAGCTCCCAAACCCCATTGCAAATTCAAGAGACATGTCACGAAAATATGGCTTCTGATGCAGGCTGGGGAACTTTTTTCTAGGTTGTTCTTGGTACATAAAGACACTCAGTAGTCATGTCGTGATGATGATGAGCCTGTGCTTCTGGGTGTCTTGGTGAGGTTTTCATACTATTTTTTCTTGCTTGATTTTAAACTGAAATAGTGTCTAGATTTATTATACAGGCTGCCTAAGAAGAGATTAATCATAGGTTTGAAAAGGAGAGAAATCCTTTATTAACATAAAATTGTTCATTTTAGGTTGCTAGATAAAACTAAGAAGTTAACATAGAACTCAAAGAACAATAAATTAACAAGTTATCTCATTAAAAATCATTGAGTTAATATTAATATTAATATTAATATTTTTGATGTTTTAGTTCTGGAGCCTTGAACATTTAGCTTTGCCACTGGAATTAGTTTTATCAGTAAAACAAGTCTCTGCTCCTGAATTTCCAGTTGAAACCTTGTCAGGTAGTCTGAGGACTTTTCTTGGCACAGTTTGCAGAATTTACCTTCTTCCTAATGTGCAGTAAGGGAAAGCTGATGCTCATACTAGTAGCCTTAGAAATCTTTGCCACTGACATGCTCGGTGCTCACTGAGCCTTAGCACTGCTCAGACAAGCAATCAAGGATGCTCAGTAACATCTAGCAAAGCTTCACACCAGGTCAAGATGCTGACTGAGGTATCTGGACATTTGATCACTGAAACTCAATTGTTCATGATACAAACTGTTCATGGTGAGCTGCTGTTTGCTTACCAACCAGCACTCGCCTATTCTTTTTGGAATTATTCAAAACATTTGTTTCCATATAAGCATTGATGTTCTTGCAACTTTGCTGGCAAATGTATAGTAAACTCTGATAACATTGCTTAATGAAAGGTACAAATCAAGCAAATTACAGTCACAGTAAACTCGATATTCTGGAACTGACTCTTTAGATAATGAGCCAAGAGGTTTTAGGGATTTAGTTTAGAAGTAGAATGGTGCTCACAATGGGCTATGTACCTCCTTTCAGTGGCATTATAAAGACTGGAGGAGGGGCCAGAACAAATGGAGGTTACAAAGCAAAGCACAGATGTGGGTGGGAACTGTTTTCTTTTCACTTCAGTGGCTCTTTTAGGCTCTATTGACTAATCCTGAAAACTGCTTTTAATACTAAAGCATGACCCAGCAAATAATTGGTGGGGATAAAAGTAAATGTCCATTAAAGTAAGTGCCTGTGACAGGTGTAAAAGTAGAACTGGTCTGATGACTATTTTCTGCATCTCTGAGTGAATCTGGTGTGGAGATGGACCACGTGGGAGTGATTGAAGAGTTCAGTTCTCCCTTAACTGTGCTCAGCAGCCATTTGATATCTCAGCAACATTTGAACTGTCTTCGTACATTCAGCCTGTGGCCCTTTCCTCTAGAAAGGAACATTCTAAATGCCATCAGCAAAAGTTTTATTAATGGTGGCAAATCTGAGTTTATGTGCCAAATTGTTTTCTGGTTAATTCAAAAATTATATCTCTGATAATGTCAGTCCTGGAATAAAAATCCAAGAAATGCTAGTTTTGGAATTATAAAAGAAAATAACCCTGATGCCTAAGTAATTAAAAAAAAAAAAAAAAACAACAAAAACCCTGATGCCTAAGTATTTTGAATAATGTAAAAATTTTTGTTATATAATGAACGCTATTGAAATATTTATTATATAAATGTCATAGAAGATGCATCCTTATATAAAATCGGTGTAACTTGGAAACTTTTTAAGATAGGTAACAAATTATTGAATATTTATTGACTGCCTATTGTAGGCCCTGAATAGTAAGACATATCATAGCTTATAATACAGATAGTAGTAAATATTCAAAGGATTTCATTATTAAGGCAGTCTTACAGAGCTATAAGAACTAGACTTTAGAGTCAGATATAGATTAAATTTTGGTTCTACTACCTGCTGGATTTCATGTCTGAGCCATAGTCTACTCACCTGAAAACCAAAGTCAGTGATGCTTAACTATAGCAGTACTGGTGGGACTGTAAAGGACTTACCTTGTGCCTGCAGCTTAGTAGGCTCTTGACTAGTAGCTATCAACAAGCTGGATTAGTCTGGTGAGGGTTTAGGTAGATTGATATTTGAGCTGGGTGTTAAAGAATATATAAGATTTTTAAAGTAAAGTGGTGTACTGGTAGAACATTCTAGGTAAGGAAAGTTACAGGAGCAAAGGTGAGAAGGAGTTGGGTAAGATAGAGTAGGAAAAATGTGAACACTAAGTTTGAGGGGGTGAGGTGAAGCCCAACAATGTTGGACCCTGAGAACCAGGCGGAGGAGTTTGGCCTTCAGACTGCAGATAAAATGAAACAGTAGTAAATGTTTGAAAGAGAAAGTAATAAGATAAAAGTACTTAAAGGTTAGCCTGGTAGCAACAGGCAAGACAATTCAGGGAGAAAAGAGAATGAACTTGGGAAGGCTATTGACAATATGAAATGAGAAGGGCCTAAATAGTGCAGGACAGTGAAAATGGAAAGGAAGATTAGAATATACTAGAACTACCAAGAGTTATTGTTAAAGGTTGTTTTGACTGCTAGGACTACAGTAACAATTGCCACAACTTAATCAACACTTAGCATGTCTGTCACACAGAAAATGTGTTTCAAGTGTTACTTTATTTAATCTTCAACACAACCCTGTGAGGTAACCATGTCCCTATTTTAAAGAAAACTGAGCCTTAGAGAAGTCCTGCCACAACATATTTCCCCAGAATATTTTTCACAGTTTATAATAATGTATTGGGGTGATGATTTGGTTGTATGTCTCTCCCATTTGATTGAATATTTCAAAAGGGCCATCTCCTTACTTCATTTTTCTATCATTAGCAGCCTGATGCTAAGAATACTACAGAGTGGAATGTTTATCAATCAAATCTTTAGATGGATGGATGTATAGTCAAATAGCTCAAAGCTTACATAGCTAATAAGGAGAAATCAGAATTCAAATCTGGATTGTTTTGTTCCAAAACTATATATTAATTACCATTATTCTATTTCTGCTCCTGTAAGATAAATATAAGATATAAGAAAAGGAAGGGCATGATCCAAAAGACATAGGCACAAGAACATCTTTATTTATAGCAGCATTCTCTAGGGATGTGTTTTCCATATGGCAGAGTTACTTGTCTTGAAACCAGTTTCTCCATATCTCTTTGGGAGGCCAGGATGCCTATAATGCCCCATATTTGGCTAAGGCTGATGGCAGGACACTGAGCAGAAGATCCAAACAAAAGCTATGTCACACAGATCTGTTTAAAAACAGAGCAGCATATATTTTGTAGGCCATGGAATCCACAGATCATACTGGCAATCTCAGATTCTTATGGTTTGCTTTTCTTTATTTTTTTTTTAATATTCATCTCTGAATTTAACTTGGAAAAATTTAGAACCTATGGCATGAGACAGAGTCCAAATATAAGCAATCAATGTGATTAACTGAATGCCCCAAATATGCACTGTGCGTGTGTGTGTGTGTTCATGTGTGTGTGTGTGTGTGTGTGTGTGTGTATAATTTCTCAGGAAAAGAAAGCAATGAACGTATGTATTTTATTGTATATATTCATTATTCTCTCAAAAGTTAGACAGTGAGATATACCAGTGTATGATATATTATAGTGAAAGAATCTTTGCCTGTAGTCAGTAAGTATCATCACTTGATCATACCAGATTGTACTTCTAAAACATCACTCTTACACCAGATCATCTTAGTTTGGTGATAAATACTATAAAAATTATATTTAATTTGTAGAGTTGTAAGTTTGAGGTTTCTTGATTGAATACGGCCTAAGCCTAAGGAGGGGGATATTATTTTGAGGTCCATGATTCTCTAAGGGGGAAGTGTCATGCTTGGATGGGATTTAGCTTAATTTTGTACAACTTAAAAGAGTGAGGATAATTACCCACTGCCCCCGCTCAGCTCTCAAAGGGAATTATGTCTCCTGCAAAAATTTGCAAGCTACTGCCCTTTGATGTGTCATGATTTATGGAGCACACATAGTTTCATGCAGTGGCCAATCCTATGTGCGAAGAAATATTGAGATAACCTATGCCTTTAAGGTGATTGCAACTGACTTGATGGAGGGAAAAAAGGATATATGAGGTAGTGATGAAAGAAGGAGGTGGTGACTCCTGTAGTAGGTATATTCTGTGGAGTGCAGAAGAGGTCTGAACAAAGATCTGCAGGGGAATGGGCAGGGCAACATTTGTAACTGAGGTAGATTAAGAAAGAACCAGAGGAGATACCTGGTATAGAAAAATGCAGAATAGTAGAAAGAGCTTGCATGAAGACAATAGGAGAGTGGAGTCAAAGAGGCTAGACCGAGTGTGGAATCACTTTACTATTTGTCTTTTGCTGGAATGAATGTCGTTTGAAGTAGCGCATTATTAATAAGAAAATGACTTCTTTACCTATTTAATGTTTAAAAATTTCTTTGTACCCCGATGGGAAACAGGGGAGCTGCCCCCTGCAGACTCTTCCATATACCAGATCTACTTCCTCTATGCCTTTTCCCTCTGCACAAAAGGAATGAGCACATGTTTATAACATTTATTCTTCAAGAGCAAAGAAAAGTTCTTATTCCCCTCTAATAGGCCCTTCATGAGAATGGACAGGCTGTAGAGAATCAACAGAGATCAAAGAAGATATTCACTACTTTGGATCTTAAACTTAGCCTGGAACTCCTACAACCCAGTCACCAAGGGCGTGTAATGTGTGGTGAGAGCAAGCAAAGGGTTTACAGTGAGACCAGCTCTGTTTAAAACTCACTTCAGCTGCTCTTAGTTATTGACCTTGGGTAAAGCTCCTCTCTCTTTGCTTGAATTTCTTCATCTGTAAAATGGGGAACATGTCTGTCCCATTAAATGACTGAGAATTAAATGAGTTAATATGTGTATAGTTATTAGAACATTGCTTGAGATATGGCAAGCATGCAAATGATAGCAATTATTACTACAATATTTATATTCTAGGAAATCAAGCATCTGCGAGATGTGTGGAGCTGGTCATTCTAAAGATCATTCAGCAAGTGTAACTGCAATATGGTGTAGTTGAGTGTGCACAGTGCTAGACTTTAGGCTATTGGAGACACAGTGCCTGCTTGTCAAGAGCTTCAGTCTATTTCGTTGGGTTATTGCCATTGGACTTGCTGATCCAGTACATTCAGCCTACTGAATTAAATTCCCTTTGACTCACAGGAGGATGTTGACAAAGCAGTGAAGGCCGCAAGACAGGCTTTTCAGATCGGTTCTCCATGGCGTACTATGGATGCTTCAGCAAGGGGACGACTATTATTCAAGCTGGCTGATTTAATCGAAAGAGATCGTCTCTTGCTGGCAGTGAGTATTAACCAAACTGGATAGGTAGATAGAGCTCTTAAAAGCATTCATTGTTTGAATTGGCAAGTTCTTTTGGTTTTAGTGATCACTACATGCTCTCTACAAGCAAAATAAAAAGACTTTATCTCCAAGCTCTTGTGTAGGACTCTGACCATTGAGTGTATTCTCAAATATTAATCTGTACTCCAGTTCTGGGTGATGTTAATTTCTGCTCCCATAATAGATTCTACAGTCTAAACATTGTCAAACCCCAAGTTAAACCAAATTAAAGAAATTTCTTTCCTTTACAACTTCTTCTCAAATCCTTTAACAAGGTCAGATGCAGTTTGAATCTTATGGAATGAGGTACTGGGTTTCTTAAATACTAGACTAGTGAACACTTTTAGGTGAAAACATATCATTTGTTAAAGGTGCCCAAAATATTTCTCTAAAATAAATCTCATTTCTTTTTAGAGAAATGTATATCCAATAGCCCACCAAGATATTTAATAAATGGCTAATTTTTCTCTCCCTGAAATATCTGTTCACAATTGTCATAATTAAATGATGTTCTTTTTACAGCTGAAAAAGGCAAAGATTAAAGAAAAAAAATCCAATCATTGATGTGTTAATAAAAATTGTTTTCAATTTTTTTTTTAATTTATATTTTAGCAGTTAGATAAGTCAGTGGGTGATATCATTGTGGAGGATATTTCCTTGTTTTTGTCTTCTCAGTTGTGCGTTATAATGAAGCCAATTTAACCCAAACCAATACCAAGATCAGATTCCATAGTACATTTTTATTACCTTTAGAATCTTAAAGTGGCAGTTACAGAGAAGCTTGCTTAAAAAAAAAAAAAAAAATTAGCATTTATAGTTAATGAAAGAACCGTTTATTACTCAATTGGTGATTCAGCATAATTCAAAATATGCAAAAACATGAAGCCAGAAGCTATGTACAATAAAACTATATAAACCAAAATGTCCTGTAGGAAGAAAGCAGAATTTGTTTAAACATGGTTTCTCTCATTCATCTGATCTATTGACTGCCTGTCAGCATAAGGTCCTATGGGAGAAAAGATACAGTCATAAAAAAAATCGTGTTAGACTAAATTTTGAGATGTTAGACAGTGTAACACAGAGACAGGACACCTTTAACAGTTTATTACCTGGATATTCCTGCCAGATAATCACTCCAGCAGAACATTATATCCCCAAAAGTTCTTTAAAGTTCTGCTTAAGAAGAGAAGGAAAAGAGGAGATAGGTCATCCTATAATGGTTAGGGCACTAGACAAGAAAATGTTGAATTTTATAGACCATTCAAATGATAATTATGATAATAAGGGCAAAACTGGGAGTTTCATAATTAAAAATTCTCCTGAGGAAAATTATAAATGAAAATTTCAGGTGTTACTTAAGTTTGTATGAATAGATTGCCTATAGCCAAATGGAATGCAAAAATTAAAAATGATTATTGAGGCATCATTAATAGTCACTGACACTAAATTGTCACATAGAGTTGGATTACACAGTAAGTGAAATCTGGTTGAAACTCTGATCTGACTGAAACTGGATACCATTGTCACCTGCTGTGTATACATCAAATTGTGACTGATTCCTAGAAAGTTTGTTAGCTGGAGGACATTCCAAATGAGATTAAAAAGCCCTAGTCTTTAGAAACCAGAATCTCACAATCCTTTGTACCCAGATCTTGCTATGTGACCTGAAGCAAGTCATTTTAACTCTTTTTTTTAGCCTCTTTTTAAAAAAGAGGATGTTAGACAAGATGACTTAAGATTTCTTCTATTTTCAAAATTTTCTAGCACATGATTATTCAAAATATTGACTATATGTATTTTTAATGTAAAACTTTTATGACATTTTAGATTTGGAATTTGATCTGTTTTTCAGACAATGGAGGCAATGAATGCTGGAAAAATATTTTCCAATGCATATCTGATGGATGTATCAGGCGCCATAAGAGCATTACAGTACTGTGCAGGCTGGGCTGACAAGATCCAGGGCCGTACAATACCAGCTGGTGAGTAGCTTTGGGAAACCCCTAGGGGTGGGAGTAGCAGTGAGGAGATTACTATAGAGCTGAATAATTTTAAACTCTCCCTTTTAAAGATGTCTACCACATAAAGAAAAATTGTTTTCCCCTAGACTTTGAGACAACACAGCTCTGAACCTGGAAGTTCTGTTAAGATTCATCAAATGCCTTTTTTATTTTTTTTTCTTTGTTGACAAGAAGACTCAGATCCAAGAAACCTTGGATATGAGCTCTAACAAATGGCTTTTAAAATTGTTTCAGCATAATCATGCAGAAGATAACACTATGCATATTTTAGAAAATACTAACGTAAGAACATTCTTATGGCCACAATTACTGATTTTATGCAATTGTCTCTCTAAGGGCTCAACCAAACTTTTTAAAGTTGGCCTCAGAAGTTATTTCTTTGGGTTTTATTCCAATGGTGACATTTTTACCCTTTCTATAATGTAATTATTTATGCCTCTTTGCATGTCCAGTATGAGTTAGTTATGATCATCTGTGCCTGGTCAAATGCAATATAATTAGACCAGACTAATTAAACAAACTAATTCACATTGATTTGTTTCAAATAGCTTCAAAGCAAGAAGGAACTGTGTTTATAGCCCGAGTTAAGGATTCCTGTGCGTGAAGATGTATGTATATAGTGGAGTATGTACAAAATTGGGTAGAAATATGAAAAACATTTTGTATAAAATATGAAAAAGCATCACTGTGCGAAACACTATTGGTAGAATTTAATTCATGTAAACGTATTGACTTGAGGAATACAACACCCCAGAACTGGCCTTGATGTGCATTTCCAATCTACTTGGAACATCCGATAGGTCAGAAGTGGTAACCAGGAAGGGAAAAGAGGAGAGTGAAACCATGGTGGTGTGAAGAAATGTGACTATCTTAATGACTGTCTCACTTTATTCTGGGACAAAATGGTAAAAACCATTTAAAGCACAAATAGATCTCGATATAGAGGGTTCTTGCTGAAGCCAGAAGGTTTCTGTGGGAACCAAAACAGAACAGAGCACAAAACACAATGAAATTCTTGGAATGACATCATCAGACTTTGAAGCACATGAATCAGTCAAGTCTAGATTGAAAAAAAATGTCTTTTATTTCAGGCATTTGTTTTCATGGACTAAGAGAATTTACTTTTATTGTTTCGTAGGCAAATAGAAAACAACATTTTAGAACTGGTGAGTAGGAAAGGATTATTAATCATAGAGAGGTTTTAAAAAATTATCTGTTTTTTAATTTTACTATTTTTTAAAGTGTTATATTTTTGAAAAAAAGTTACTATTAGTGATAGAACTTTGAGCTGCCAGAAACACAGTGAATGTGTTTCTTCTCTTAGCTGGAGACTTCTCCCTTCCTTTCTGGTCAGTTTTTTTAACTAAACTTTGAGAAGAAGGATGATTTAGAAATCAGCTGACTTAGATGATGAGTGATAGAATTAATTATCTTTCATATTGTTTCCAATTTTGTGTTTTGCTTTCAGCTAACTCAATTTTATGGTTCCTGTCATTCCAAATTATGATTTGAGGGCTCCATTTTCATTTTGTGAACAATTGGAGATGTGTTTTATATTTTAATTATTGTCTACACTATTCTCTCATATCAGCCCCAAAACACCATTCTGTGAATGACAAATACATTGGTCTATATATAATTGTGTGTATTTCACTTTCTAGATGGAGACGTTTTTACTTATACAAGGCATGAACCTATTGGTGTATGTGGCCAAATCATTCCTGTAAGTTATTCTTCTATATAATTCTAAATTTTTTAAAAAAGATTCTAATTTTATTAGATTTAGTAATGAAACTTTGTACAATACAAATAGATTGCTATATATTTGTTTTTATTTATTTAATTTTTAATTTCAGAATATTACAGTTACAAATGCTTTTGTAACATAAATTGCCTTTGCACTATCCCAGTCAGAGCTATACAAGCATTCCAATCCCCCAGACCACCCGTACCACACCTGTTAGGTGTGAACTTACCCCTCCCCCTCCACCTCACCTGCCCAATCCCCAGTGAATGTTACTTTGTATGTGCACATAAATGTGGATCGATTAGTGCCAATTTAATGGTGAGTACATGTGGGTTTTGTTTTTTCCATTCTTGTGATCCTTCACTTAGAAGAATAGTTTCTAGTTACAATCAGGTTAATACAAGAGGTATTAGTTCACCATTTTTTATGGCTGAATAGTACTCTATAGTATGCATATACCATATTTTATTAATCCACTCATGTATTGATGGACACTTGCGTTGTTTCCACATCTTTGCAATTGTGAATTGTGCTGCTATAAATATTCAAGTGCAGATGTCTTTTTTATAGAATGTCTTTTTTTCCTTTGGGTAAATACCCAGTAGTGGGAATTGTGGGATCAAATGGTAGTTCTACTTTTAACTCTTTCAGGTATCTCCATATTACGTTCCATAGAGGTTGTACTAGTTTGCAGTCCCACCAGCAGTGTATGAGTGTTCTTCTCTCTCTACATTCACACCAACATTTGTTTTGGGACTTTTTCATAAAGGCCATACTCACTGGAGTTAAGCGATATCTCAATGTGGTTTTGATTTGTATTTCCCTGATGATGAGAGATGTTGAGCATTTTTCATGGGTTTGTTGGCCATTAGTCTCCTTATATATTTGTTAAATATAGAATAAATATAGGATTTGATGAACTTGGTCTCGCTGTGACTAAACATCTTAGATATGAATTAGGTAGTCCAAAAACCTATCTATATCCTGGCATGTCTCTTGAGAGTATTTCAGTACTATAGTATGAACAGATCTTAACCTTATACTCTATGGGTTGTTTTTTAAAATCATATTTTGTCCTGTCTTTAAGAGCCATGTTTTATAGCCTTTTAGTGAAATGTAGTAGGCTCTGTTAGTTTCCAACATTCTTCATCTCCTCACTGAGGCTTCTCATTACAGAGAATAGTACCAACCAGAGTGTTCTAATCTTGTAAAGTTGGAACCCATTCTACTAAGTGAAGTATCCCAAGAATGGAAAAATAAGCACCACATGTACTCACCATCAAATTGGTTTCACTGATCATCAGCTAAGAGCACATTTAGGAATAACATTGATCGGGTGTCGGGCAGATGTGGGTGGGGGAGGGGCGGGTGTATACATACATAATGAGTGCAATGCGCACTGTCTAGGGGATGCACACATTTGAAGCTCTGACTGGGGGGGCGGCCCAAGGGCAATATACGTAACCTATATATTTATACCCCCACAATATGCTGAAATAAGAATAAAAAAAAATGAAAGAAACAATACCAGAGGCATTTAGAGCACTGTATGGAATATATTGTGTCTTAAGATGAGAGGCTCTGGTACTCCAAGTTCTTCTTAAAGAAGATAGAATTTTTTTTTTTTTTTTTGAGACAGAGTCTCGCTTTGTTGCCCAGGCTAGAGTGAGTGCCGTGGCGTCAGTCTAGCTCACAGCAACCTCAAACTCCTGGGCTTAAGCGATCCTACTGCCTCAGCCTCCCGAGTAGCTGGGACTACAGGCATGCGCCACTATGCCCGGCTAATTTTTTGTATATATATATTTTAGTTGTCCATATAATTTCTTTCTATTTTTAGTAGAGACGGGGTCTCGCTCTTGCTCAGGCTGGCCTCGAACTCCTGACCTCGAGCGATCCACCCGCCTCGACCTCCCAGAGTGCTAGGATTACAGGCGTGAGCCACCGCGCCCGGCCAGAAGATAGTATTTTTTAAGTGGAATTGTGAATCTTTCCTTTTAAGCTTAACAAACAGGAGACTAAATGATATCTCTTTAGCTGACGTACTTCCAAAGACCAAATAAAAAATGGTGAAGTATCTTGAAATTCTTAGATGAATAACTGACTAATGTCTTTCGCTCCAAGTAGACTGAAATGTATCTGTACCAACATTTTTAATGAAATGCCTCATTAATTCAAAAATTACAGTAATATCTATAAAAACTACATAACTGCAAATACTAATAACAGCTAATATGTACTGTGTCCCTATGATGAACCAGCCACTGTGTCAAGCTCTTGGTCCACTTTCTTGATTAATCCTCAGGAGACCTTCTGAGGTGGAGAGGACCGTTATCATCACTTAAAGATGATGCAGTTGTACACACAGAGCAAGTGACTTGTGTGACTTCACATGGGTGGTAGTGACTGAGCTGAGATTTGAACCCAAGCACTCAGTTTCTGGACCCAGTATATCTTTGTCTTTAACAAGATATTTATCCTAGAAATAAATACCACTAATGATACAATTAGGTAAATAGTTATAATAAATCACCTGTGGGGTGGGAGGAATACTCATACTTTTTAAACACTGACAGATAACTTGTAATATGCTTAATGGTGAGCCAAACCACGCAGTATTTTTATCTTCCTGGTAGAAGAACTCAAATTGATAGCACTTGATTGAATTTTCAAGCCCTCTCCTACTCCCGTCCCGTATCTGGTTTATTTAGAGCATTTTGGCATTTACTAGTTGCTTTTAGCAATGAAGTTAATTAGAATATACCAGATGATTACACAAAGATAATACAATTACTTTTTAATATCTGCTGGGTTATATCTTGTGAACTTAGATTAGCAAATGTGTTTTTCAGCAATACAAAGAATCTCTTGTTATATATTGCTTTCTAGTGGAATTTCCCATTGATCATGCTTATTTGGAAGATAGCACCTGCCCTGAGCTGTGGAAACACAGTAGTTGTCAAACCAGCAGAGCAAACTCCTCTCACTGCACTTCATGTGGCATCCTTAATAAAAGAGGTAAGTCTCCTCAATCAAACTATGTACAAGGACTCCACTTCATTTGATGCTACTGCCAACTACATTATTTACAAAAGTCTCCTGTCCAGCGTGAGGATGCATTTAGCATGGCGGCTGGCTGGGATTCCTCACAGTTAACCCAAAGGAGTCTCTGCCCAAATGCAGACAGGAAGTCCAATGCAAGGGCTTGTGTCAGTCACCTTGTGATCACTTGTTTGTTTCTTTTGTCCACCTCTCGTGAACATAAATTCATAATGAAATTGACAAAGTATTCTTTCAAATTTTGAAACGTTAAGTTGGTTTGTCACTGCCACTAATGGCCTGGTGGTTTCTGCAAATTTTTTCAATCTATTATAGGATATGTGAAGATTGGAGGCCTCTGTGCAAATATGCTTGTTTGTACTCTTAGGCCACATTGTTTCTAAACACATCTTCTCCTAAGTGGATATGTTTATTTTCACTTTTCTATTATGGTTTCCTCTGCCTTTGTCTTCCTGTTCAAAAGTGGTAAAAGAGCACATGAAAGTTATTTTTATCAACTACCTATATTGTGTTGATATATTTTTTTCTTGCAAACAATTCATTGTCATTTTGTCTTCATATCTTACCAAAACTTAAAAAACAAGCATTAATCACTAGAAAATTCAATTTAGGAAATCTGAACTCGTATCTTAAAGATATTCTTTATTTCAAATTAAAAACAGGCAGAGGATGTTAAAATGAAATATTTTAATATTTGGTCCAATTAACATGAAATTTTAATATGCCCTACTAGTTCCCACTCTTTCTACCTGAATTCTTTAACTGGGCTTGAAATCAATCCTGAAGTGCGATCATGAAGGGGTTTACCCTGCTTATTTAACATTTTCCTGATTAAATAATGCCAATGGGGACTCTTACCTCAGCTGTTATGCCCTGAGCAATTGACAACAGCTAGAAACTAAAAGTTCGAGATCCCTTTAGCTTCTTAGTTTTGTTGGTGGGTATAATAAACACATTGCTTTCCTTCTATGTAAGTAATTTACCAAACACTTATACTTTCTTTGTGAGTTACTATGATGAAATTTGAGACAGTCATCAGTGGGGCAATAATCTGTAGCCTTACCCTGAGGAAAAATGGGCCTTCAGTAATGCAACGCTTAAGGTTATTTTTAGGTGGTCTGATAATAGCTGAAAATATTGTTAATAATATATAATAACTGTAATAACAACAATAATAATAAAGAATAAAACCACTTAGATGAATTTTCCTTTTTTACCTCTCAGGCAGGGTTTCCTCCTGGAGTAGTGAATATCGTCCCTGGCTACGGGCCTACTGCAGGGGCAGCCATTTCTTCTCACATGGATGTAGACAAAGTGGCCTTCACAGGATCAACAGAGGTAATATCACTTACTCAGCCCAGAAGTTAAGAATGTCTGCATCT
Source organism: Eulemur rufifrons (assembly GCF_041146395.1). NCBI lineage: Eukaryota > Metazoa > Chordata > Mammalia > Primates > Lemuridae > Eulemur > Eulemur rufifrons. The sequence goes on along the minus strand of NC_090989.1, from coordinate 219,766,021 downwards.
TCAGCTACCAGAAGCATGTTTTATGTAACTATTTTTAGGGTAACACTTCCTTAAAACAAAAATTCTTTTTTAATGATTGGCTCCTTATTTCACCCCTCAAATATATGTGTAGAACATGAGCAGATGTAGTTTGAATGAAATGAAATACTTATCACAAACTCAGAAGGACTAGAGTGAACTATTTTTAACATGTTCTCATCATTTCTAATGAGAAATATGTCTGGTGAGACCTTGTCCTATGATTAGTAAGGTTTACTCTAGAAAATATAAATTAGGCCACAGTGATTTGTACAAATGAATGTAAGGTTACCCTGTAGATTATGAAAATTAAATTGTAGAGGCTGATCCATAGCTCCTTATTTGGGGCTCTCTCCTCCTTAGACATTCAAACAGGGAGCCAGAAACTCAGCTTCCTTCAATGACACACTTGGCCTAGCCTAACTTTTCTGACGGTCTGGCTCAAACTTGGCCATCCAAAGGTTAAAGAACAGGACCCCAACCATGAGCACTGTGAGGAGAAACAGGAGGGAGACAGAGAAAGACAGCATCCTGGAAGGTAGACTTCGGGAAAATAGATTCCCATTTACTGAGATAATTTTGTATCTTAAGAAAAGAGAATAGTGAGATCATACTATATGAAGAAAAATCCTTGAGTCATTCTGTTAGATAATGTGACATTGTTAGATGCCCAATGCAGTGACTACTGTATGCCTTTCATTGGTATACAGTATAGAGGGTGAAGAGTGAGCATTGCCCCATTTTAGAAAGCTGCCGAGGCAGGTAAGAAACAAGGCAGGATGTGACAAGTACTAAAATATGTACAAAGTGCTGTAAGGGGGATCACAGGAAGGAATAATGATTTCCAAATGGGTGCTAGAACTTGCTGTGTATGTTGGGGATTTGTTCCTTTATTATTTTTTTTTTCTCTTAACCCCCTGGAGATTGAGAAGGAAAAAGAACATTTCAGATAGGGAGGTGAGGCTAATTTGATTACTTTATGATCATAATTAACCACTCCAATATAAAGAAACATAGAGAACAGAAATGTTGGAAAATCAAATTTTCTTGATCTTTTTAAAATGAGATAAATATATATTTTTTTCTTTGTTTTCATAGACATAGAGTAGTAAATAAACATTTACATTCTGTAAATCCCTAATTAAGGTAGGAGAAAGTCAACCCCACATTCATTATTTATTGTGAGCAAAACCAATGAGAATGTTCAAGAAATGGCAATAAATTTTAAAATGGTAAAATCACAGATTGAAATCATAGCAGAGAAGGTAAGGGAAGAAAGGCACAAATTCCTCCGCCTGGACTTCTAGACCTTCCCCAGTAGGGAATCCATGTAGCTTTTGAGGCCTAGATCCCACACCTGCTCACTTCTCCACTTCATCTGGACCAGGGGATGCTGTTCCCTGATCCCAACTCCAGCGTCACTGCCTGTTTGTCTTGGCTCAATCCCGAGACTCTATTGTATTTGCGGAGGGTGGAAACATTACCTACCCAAAAACACCTCAAAACCCTGAGATTAAAAAACTAGGAAACATCTGTGTTCACAGTCTGCCTCTAACCCTTCTAGCAGTGTGTCTTCAAAAGTTAAATATTCTTGCTAATTTAGTTTCTTCATTTATAAATTGGAGACAATAACATCACTGAGTTGCACAGAATAAAACTAAGAGAGCTAATGAGTGGTGAAACACGTAGCACCCTACCCAGCACTCAGTAAATGCCATGGTTATTATATGTGTCTGTACTCATTACCTTCTTCTCTTCCCTCTCCCGCTCCTTAATTTCTCACAATAATTTAGAAGGTGTGAGGGAAGAACTTCCTCTCCCTATAAATGTTCCCCATCTCTGCCACCTGCCCCGTCACTTCCTGATTATTCCATGCATCTTTTCATTCCCACGTGCTTTTTGTTTACACGTGGTCATAACCTGTTCCAACCTGGCTCCCCCCACATATCCCCTGGCTGGCTTTCTCCTCACTGCTGCAGTCGCAGGAGCATTCTGAATTTAACAACAGCTATCTGTGTTCCCATTGGCCGTGATACACAACTGTAAGAACACATGCCTGTGGCCTTTTTATGTGTCTTTCTCTTCCTTGCGGAATATCCACAAAGATACTTGTTCATTATTATCTCCTGAAACCAGTACAGTGACTAATTCTAAATAAGTATACAGAATTAAGTGTGAATAATATGATTGTAGAAGCCACACAGAAAAACCCATCTTAGTTCCAATGCATGGAACTTAGGTCCGTGCTCCCTGGAACCTCTTTCTGGGTTCTCTTTTAGCTTCAGGTTTGTTACTGGGCAGGTATCAGGGAACTTGGCAAATACCATGAAAAAGGCAAAAAACAGATTACATATTTGGGGTCATTGTAGCAATGACTCCCATTCTAACAATACTTTTAGCGAGGTAAGAATTTTAATGTCCTGTGAGATTCGTGTAAAACAGTACCCTACACATTGTGCAAGACATACTAAGTTATGTCCTTTTCATGAACATTTGCTACTTCTGCCCCAGGTGGAAACACCACAATATCATAGCATAGACTATTTACCTGTAGTGATTATAGTTCTTATCTTTTCTTCATTACAAACCTCTTTGAGAAAAATGATGAATCTTTACTTATTTCCAAATAAAGGAAAGAAATCACAAGACAAAAAATGGATGTTTCCTTGTTTGGGCTTAGACTTTTGGGAAATTTCAAGCAAGCCTTTTATTGGCCACTTAAACTTGCACTAAGCAAAAGTATAACCTTTCTTCCTCATCCACACTTCTAACCATTCTTCACACTAGTCTTTTGATATCTGTATCTTTTAGAAAAATAATTCTGATTTTACTCCCTTTCCCCAGATAAAATTTATCTACCTTAATGGAGTTTCTCCAGTAAACCTAAGTTTACAAAAAGGAAAAAAAAATATGCAGAATGAAATTGGGGAATTCAAAGAGGGAAAGGCAAAGAGTGTTATCTAGAATAAAGAAAATTATTAATCATCTTAAATGAAAATTCAACTTTTGAAAATAGTCCTTAGGAGTATGTTGTAGAAGGAAAATGAAACACAAGAGACATTTCATATTGGGTTCTCCAGTGAAAGTCTACTTTTAGTTTATTTTTATTAAACTACTTTTAGAGGTTTGATTTAGAACAGGAAATCTTTAAGATGAAAACATTAGTTAATGCTTTATTCTATAATGCACAGTAAGTTAGTTCAGTAACCACATAAAATTTGTACATACACTTAGCAAACATCTACTTTTGCTCAGTTGGAATATAATTTTTTTTTATTAAAATCTATCATGTGTATTAGGAAAAAATAAACCCAGAGAATAAAGGAAGCAAAATAAAATGAATTATATTTAAAACAAAGAAAAGCAAAGATCACTTTAGTGGATTAGACTTAAAATCCATTAGTAAAAATCCATTAAGTAAAAATGATAAAAAATAAATAATTATGAAACAAGCCAAGTTTTGTAGATAGAAAAACAAGAACAATGATAGAAAATACTCTTGAATGGAAGTGATCCACAAAGAAAAAAAATTAAAGACAATAGAGGCAACTAGCATTAAAGAAGAAACCAGAATAGTAAGATTCCAGCTAACTGAAGTAGCAGGAGAGCACAGATCCAATTTCTTTCATCTACTTCACTGTTCAGAGTGTATGTGTGTTATGGGGGAGGAAAGAGAGAGAAGTCTGTCAGTCAATCAATAGTTCAGTGAGCCCATGTGGAGAGATGCTACTGAGGAGAGGTATGCAGTGTTAGGATATCGTCATTGCTACCAATGATGTAGCAATCTCTTTGGGAAATTTATGTGTATACAAATAATACAATCTGAGGCAGACTCTTCTTAGAAGAGTCTTCATGAAGTTCTTTGGGAGGCCAGGAGAAGAGTGTCATTTCTACGTAGAGTCATCAGAAGGATTCAGGGAGAAGGTAAGATGTGAGCTGGACCCCAAAGAAGGGTAGAACGTGGAGGCAGCCCAGGTTGGGTGGGCATATGATGAGAAGAGAGATGAGATTCAGGAGGTGGTGAATATGCCAGTTGGGCTGGTAGAGTTCTCTGGGTGTAAGTAGAGGGATAAAAAGTCATAATAGATAAGTTGTGATTGGGTCATGATACGTCTGATCAATCCATACAGAGATGAAGTTCTGACTAAAATGAAAAATAACCTCCTGTGTAGACAATCAAGATCAGCTCTCATGTTCTGTATCTCTGCTCTCTTACTTATGAGCATTTTTATGATTCCTTTGTGTCTGCATGCTTGGAGAAGGGAGCCTTTTATATCTAAAGGTGCCAAATCTTGAAAACTGTCAGGGTTTCTCCCAAGTTTAATTTAACTGTGAAGTTTAACTTTCACACAAATATCATATAAACTTAAAACACTAAATAAACCTGTCTTCGTGAGAGCAGACTAAGCCTTCTCCCTTTGTAATGCTCCATTTCAGGTTGGCAAACTGATCAAAGAGGCTGCGGGGAAAAGCAATCTGAAGAGGGTGACCCTGGAGCTTGGCGGGAAGAGCCCTTGCATTGTGTTTGCTGATGCGGACTGTGAGTATGAGCCGCTTTAACTCTTCACCCTGAGTCCTTTGTGGTGTCTGATCATGCCATTCAATGAACTTAAATTTTACAAAAGGGTTTGTTTCTAACTTCAAAGCGTAGGGAATTAATCAGAGTCCAGAATTACTCTTGAACATCTCTTAAATTGTCCTAAACTTATAAAACATAGATAAGTTTAATACAAACACAATTTTTTTCTAGTTTGGAATAGATTTCAATTTCCTCACATAAATTCTGGTTAACATAAACATTTGGCATTTAGGAACAATGGTATGGATAAAATTCCATACCTTTAATTATTAATGTCATATTAAGCGTAATGAGATAACCTGGAGACATGTTAGACTGAGACCAAATGGGGAGACAGCAGTTTTCCATTTGCCATCTCCCTTCTCTCTGTGTCATAAGCTCATTAAATGAAATGTCCAGAAGAAGATCACACCTACTATTTAAATAAATTATTTTTTTTCCCCTAGCAAATATAGTTGAGTTTAAATACAAAATCTACAATTATGATGAGACTCTACTCTATAATATTCTGGGTTCATTCTGATTATATTACCAAGTAGAATCCCAAAATTACTTCATAAATATTAGTTAATTAGCAGAAGTAGATGTTGAACTCTTTCTTTCACAGCTCCATTATTATTTGAGGCCATAAACACAAAGGCTGCATGGAATTGGCCTATGTTGCTATTGTGATCTTAATTGATGTTTTTTGGAGCATACTACCGTATTAAACATTCTATAAACATGACAAGATTCCCAATTTTTCTAAGGTTTTCTGTAAACCACTACAACTTAAGCAAGTGTGATTACTTTACAAAATGAATAAAAACAACACCCAGTTGCTATAATGTTGAGTTGAATCTTCAGCATGTAGAAAATTAAAATGCAAAGAAAACTTTATTCTTCTTTAGGATCTATTAATGAAGCAACCTATGTCTTCCTTTTAAGGTACATTCTACTATCTAAAATAAATAAGAATTTATAGGCATAATATATGAAATAATATGATACACTTTATATAGATTTTGAAAAAGTCTTTGCTAGAATGAGGTCATTCTATGTGGATGAGTGATTCTCAGTATTAGTGGTTTTTTGCTGTTGTTTTCTTTAGTTATTTTTGTTTATTTTGTTTTTTTTCCCCACAAAGATCACTTTTCCTTTTGAGCAGAGTATTTAAGACCTTTTGAGATTATTTAATGCAATAGACATTTCAGATTTCTTTGTTATCTGGTTAAAACATGAAGCCTGAAAGAAATATTCATAGTCATCTATTTAAAAATGGAGATATTTACAAAAATCATTTGAAATGAGATTTAATCTATGATAAAATCCACATTCTTGATAATATCTATATTAAAGTTATAATAGTAGCCACTATTTTTTTCAGATTCTGCTATTTTTTTTGCTATTATTTCCACAGTAAATAAAGGATCAGAAAGGTTAATTTGTCACCAGGCTGTTAAGAGGTACATTGTATTAAGCCCATGTCTGACTATACAACTCATAACTTTTCATTATCACCATATTGCCTCTAAGAAATATATACATAATATATAATCTTTAGAAAATATCTCTTCTTCAATGTGAATGTCTTCCTTGCAGTGAACAGTGCTGTGGAATACGCACACCACGGGGTATTCTACCACCAGGGCCAGTGTTGTGTAGCCGCATCCCGGCTTTTTGTGGAAGAACCAATTTATGATGAGTTTGTTCGGAGGAGTGTAGAGCGGGCTAAGAAGTACGTTCTTGGAAATCCTCTGACTGGAGGAGTAAATCAAGGCCCTCAGGTGAGTACACAATAGAAGGGATAGCATTTTCAGGGAAGAAGAATAAAGTATCTTCTTCAGGTGTAGATTTTATTAAGGTTATTTTCCATCTACGTGTCTTTCTAGGTAAAAATACTGTGCCAGTTGGTGATTTAAAAAAAAAAAATTAATTCCCAGGGATAAAGAAATCATTCTGGTTTTTTGTTGCCCGTTTTCCTCACTGGAACAGTACAAGAACCATGCTGGAAATTAAAGACATGAGGAAAGTTAACAAACACTCTAAAGCTCTTGCTTTCCTCAATCTGCACACTGCTTGATTCCTGTCTACCATTCTCTGTCCACTTCAAAGTTCTACTTTCCTATCATTTCTTCCTCTGAATCAATCCTCTATCTCAGCTGCCATCCCATAGAGATGCACACCCCTAAATCCTCTGCCGAGTTCAGTAACTCTGACCCTCTAATGATAGCATGAATGTTCTAAAAGGTCCTGAGTTTCCAAGTTTGTGGCAAACTTCTCATTGCAGTTGTAAAAGCTCAATTATTCCCCTAGGGCTTCTAGTTTTCTTTGAACCATTATCAATAAAAGTGTCTCTGTTAGCAAAGGTCACCTTTCCCTCTTCGTTGGACAGTTCTCTGTTCATTGTTTGTTATTCAAGCTCCTACACCATTGGTTCTGAATTTCCTCCTGCCCTTTAAGATCTTTCTCTAAAGCAGTGATTCTCAACTAGGAGCAATTCTGCTTGCCTCCCCCAGGGGATAACTGTCAATGTCTGGAGACATTTCAAGTTATCACAACTTCAGTGAGGAAGAGTAATTCTACTGGCATCTAATGAGTAGAGGCCAGAAATGCTGCTAAACATCTTACATTATACAAGAGAGCCCCCAAACAAAATTATCTGGCCCAAATGACAATGGGTCTGCTGCTGAGAAATCTTGCTCTAGAGTGTAGACATTAAGCTTTGGAGGCTTTATTCTTTCATGCTAAACTTATATACTGTTCCATGCTATTGATTTGAAACCAAACACTATTCTTGACTTATTCTAAACCAAAAATAAATTCAATGAACTAAAATTTAGTGAACACTGCTGTCAGCCAAGCCCTGAGATAGGTACCTGGCAATGCCAAAAGGAACAAGGAGGACATGATCCCTGACCTCATGGAGTGGACATTCTAAGTAAGTTAGAAGAGTATCTTGGACTTTTCTTACCATCCCAAGACATCCAAATAGAAGAATCTTAGGACTTAGACAATGCCAAATATTAAAACCTAAAAGCCCTGAAATATCTTCATCAAGAAATGAAGTAATTTGTTTTATATGGATCCCATTATTTTTGGCATTTGTTTTTGAGCTTAATTAGTACATAAAAGTAGTTTCCAATTTTTATCATATTTGATAATGATAACTGTTCAAATGGATGCCAAGAAATACATTTAACTCAATATGACTTGGTCACCCATTTCATAAAAGAATAGGATTCTAAGTTTTCTCTTGTGATTATTTCTCCCTTTAAAATCTATGTATCTATCTGTTTAAAAGTAAAGCCCTTTGCCATTTGATTCAAAAGTAGCTGATAGATGATGGATGGATAAATTTGAAAAGAAGAGAGAAGAGAATATCTAAGATATTTAATACTGAACATTAGTGAGGCAAGACTTTTCTCCATTAGGGTTCTACACACTTCTACCAGAGTCTCAAAAATTGGGCTGGAATACCTCATTGTTTTTAAGAGAAAGGAGTTCTATTAGACTGTTAAAAATTATTCTTCATAGGATTCTAAAGTAAATAATCCAGTGTTCTGATTAATGTAAGACTTTAATCACTATAAATCAATAGATTTTTTATCACAGGTTGCACTAAGTAGGATAAGTAGGTATGTTGGAACTTTGAGAAACAAGACTGAAAAGCCCCCAAGCTTCATAACACTTAAAAACATTCATCTGTTGTTATGAGCAAGAGCTTACGGAAAAGGTACACTCATTCACTGAGCTTCAGTCTGTTGTCTCATCCACTGGTGGCTGAGTGAACTGAGGCTTTTTTAAATATAACTATAGAATCTTTATCATGAAATGTAAAAACAAAACAATTACAGGTAAAATAATCACCATACAGGTTTGTTTTGGAAAAAAAAAAGTAAGAGTTTTTTTTTTTTTTTTTTAATTTTGAAGATTACAAACAAAATATTTGGAAGTAGAACATGCAATATATATACATATATGTATATTTTATATATTTGTATTATATGTGTGTTCATAGATATATATTTTTCAGCATTTGTAAAGTGATTTTCCTATTTGACTTCATAGACAAAAATGTGCATTTCCTTAAAAACTTGGAAAAATCAGTATTTTAATTTGAAAAAGAAGTGATGATATCCACGTAAACTGTGTTAACATTGTCAGCAGAGTAGCATCTGGTTAGAGTGTGGAAAGGTGGGCGTTTGAGTTACAGGCTGAATTTAAAATCTAACTTTTCTGAGACTCTATTTTCTCATCTGTAAAATAGGGATAGCAGGACCAAGCTTGTGGGATCATTCTGCAGGGAAATGAGATAATCCATATAATTCTTCCATCAGAGAGTTGAGTTCATATGCTCAAGTTTCTGTTAAGTAAAAATTACATGTTTCTATTTTCATAGTATGCTGATAATCATTAAGATCAATGACTTTTTCACTCTCATTGCTCTTGTTGATCTGTGGTTTCTAAATAATTTCAGTTATGTGTCAGTGTCTTTTCTCAATTTGTCTTTTTCTTCAACTCATCAAGCCTAAGGAATAAAAGAATTTGCACATTCAAACACATGAAAATGTGTGCTCTGAGACTGTTAGAACAATATCATTGATACCAATCATTTCCTCACACAGCAGAGAGCCCCGGCTACTCCTAGCATGGAGCAGTGCCTGAGGTCCAGAAAGAAGGCTAAGTTCACATAAGGTCAATCTGACACCTCCTGAAGAAGTTTACATTTATGCTCAATGAAAGTTACCCAAACCAAACTGCGTGTGTCCCTAAGTATAGCTGAAATTTTCTGTCACTTGCCCCAAGGTACAGCACAGTGTTCCTCAATCTTTCCTGTGTATCTGAATCCCCCAAGGATTCAGCAGGTCTGGGGTGGGGTCCGAGAAGCACATTTTGCTACCAAGTGATGCAGAGCTGCTGGCTGTAGGACCCCATCAGTAGCAAGGCACTGAGATATGAGGTCTTGTAGTTTTAGAACTTAGTGACCAGCTAAGTTTCCCGACAAACAAATCCCTTCAGCCTCTTTTTCTAGTACATATGCAGGGATTGGATTGTCACCGGGTATCCACTCTGCTCACAGACAGGGAAACATTATGACTTGGGAAACATATCTTGAAATAAAAACCAAAAAATCACGTGGAGGGCATAGTCAGATTAATATCTTGGAATAGGACATGGATCCTTGAGTGTTTACTGAAACACTAGAATATCTTAACCAAGCAGAGTCTCTCTAACACTACCCACTTAGTCTGATTGTATTCAATTTAAATATCTCTTCTTCTTAAACCCACACTACAACTTCCTTCATCTGAGAAATGAAGGAAGGTTTTGTTTTTGAAATATTCTATCAAATAAGGTGCACTAAAGAGCATTGAACAACATTATATCAAATATTGTGCCAAATTTTGGAAGATAGTTTCTGGTTTCAAATAGCACTCAATCTATGAATAGTTAAATATGAGAGCTGAGGCCTGGAAGATTTGCAGAGTCAAAGAAGAGGATAAAGAAGACTTTTTAAGTAATGAGAAGAGACAAGTTAAACTGGAAAGAGATACTACCCCCACCTTAACTACTGGATCTCCTCTTTTGCCTTTAGTCCTGAACCCCCTCCACACCTGAGACAGGCAGTTTTACCAATGATTTGGAGACCGAGAGTTACCCGATCACTCAACCTCCCAAAGCAGGAATTGAAACAATATGTAACCAATGCCAGTGCATGGAGAAGAAGAATGTGTTTCTGGTATTCACAACCAGAACTCTGGACTCATTTTTTTCTTATAAAAATATATTTAAAAGACCATTTAAGTTTTGCAATGTTTGTCATATATTTAGATGTGGCCCATTTAATGAAGCGCGATGGTCACAATCAGGAGAAGCCAGAAATTGGAATCAAACCTATTGACTGTCCCAATGTGACCTGATCCGGGAGGAAGCCTGAACTATACTCAGAATGGGATATTCAAGGCCCTGGACCAGCCCAGAGGGGATGGTTCAGGAATGGGGAGATCCAAACATAGGCACAGGAGTCTTCTGAGACAAATCTAAAAGCATGTGCTTTCCAACTGCCGTATCTACTTAAACCCAGCATCAAAGTTCTCTTTGTTTCCATTCACTCCTTTTATTAATATTTCAGTTGGGAATATTAATATTTCAATATTAATATTTCAGTTTCTATGTAAATGTATTAGATTGTTAACAGGCATTTCTTCTGCAGTTAATAAATGACAACTGTGTGAGAGGTTTGCAATATTGACATATTTTTCTCATATAACTGTGAAAGAAATACTAAATACAATTATCCATCTTTAAGGGTTCTTCTCTAAAAAGTCATGAGAAGAAAATCTACCCAAAGAATGAATCTGAGCCTCTGTTAGCTGTTTTGATTCAATGTTTGACTTAATAACAATATCTTAGCATTTTGAAACTCTCATTAACAGGCCCAGAAATGGTATTGTCTTTACAGTGTCTTTTCTTTTTTTTTTTTTTTTTTTTTTGCCTTTTCATGTGATATTTTTCAAACAGATTGACAAGGAACAACATGATAAAATACTTGATCTCATTGAGAGTGGGAAGAAAGAAGGGGCCAAACTGGAATGTGGCGGAGGCCCCTGGGGGAACAAAGGCTACTTTGTCCAACCCACAGTTTTCTCTAATGTTAGAGATGATATGCGCATCGCCAAAGAGGAGGTAAATGGTTTCATTCTGTCCTTTTGTTGCCTTGCTTTGTCTCCATGTGTGTATAGATTCTCACCTCTTTGAACATCTTTCAAAATAAACGTTACTCTTTATTTCTCATAAAGGTTTATTTGTGATCAAGACTAAAAGTAGTAAGGAATCCATTGGGCCAGCCAAAACTTTTCAGCCAAACAGATCAGGATGCTGAGCAATTTCTAGGTGCTTCCTTCACAGCTTTAAAGTAAAGGGAAAAAATCCCGTCATTTGTGGCAACATAAATGAACCTGGAGGACACTGTGCTAAGAGACATGTGCCAGGCACAGAAAGACAAATACAGCATTTTTCTCACTTATACGTGGGATCTAGAACAGTAAAATTCACAGAAGCTGAGAGTGGAATGGTGGTCACCAGGGACTTGGGGAGTTGGGTGTGAGGATGGGAGATGTTGGTCAAGTGTACCAAAGTTCAGTTAGAAGGAATAAATGCAAGAGATCTATTGTAAGGATGGTGACTATAATTAATAACCTGTTACATACTTCACAATCGCTAAGAGAGTAGATTCTAAGTGTTCTTAACACACATACAAAAATAAGTACTTATGTTCTACCTGCTGGTTCCATATTTGCCCTATGAACTTTTTCTACATAATAGCCATTGATATATTTGAAAACTGCATTCATCCCGGTATCACTCCCCATCATCCATGTGCTCTTGGCTCTGTGTTTTTCAGCTGTTAGTCTTCCTAATTTTGTATATTGTATTTAAATATTTGGTTAGTTTATGTATATATATAAAATATGTAAGTTATATATACATACATATATACATGTATATATATGCTCACCAAATATTTAACTAAGATATACTACATTAGTTAGAAAGATTGGTACTGTTGTTCTTGTATATCTTGATTGATACCAGATAGAAAGGATTAGGGAAAAGATCTTCAGTCAAAGAAACATTCATTATGTTCACAGATTATTCATAGTAGAACAGCTAGCTTGCTACTTCAAAGTTGAAGCCTGGAGCCATGGGCTAAGTTCAATTAAAATTATGTAAAATATGAACACATTTAGTGCAGCAGCAGCTGTATGTCTGGTTCCTGGGTTACAATCTCCTGATTAGATTTATGACCTTAGGATGTGCACTCAGCCTCTATTGACTCATACCCCCTAACCCTCTAACACTTAAAGCAGTGGATAAAAACCAGAAAACCATTTGTCATTTCTGATTTTTACCACTTCTCATTCACGTTTCCCAGAATATTCTGGTAACACTCAGAGGAAACGCCTTCTTTTATTTCATTTTAATAAATGTCTTATTGAAATAAAATGTAGGAGCTTAATTTTTAAGAGAAAATCCAGTTATCTTTCTCCTACCTGGGGCTGAGATACAGAATAACTTGTTTGGGCTGCACTACCTAGAGGTCTAGCAAAAGTGAGAGTACTTTAGGCTAAAATAAGCAAATTGTGATTTTTAGTTGTTTTCTGCAACTACAGACATTGTCAATGAACTCAAGCTTTGATTGGTACAGGGTGTTTCAGGATTTAAGCTCTTGCAGTAATGAACCATTCTGTTTAGTATATGTAAGGTGCATAAGATTTGGCTACAAAATAGAATCTGAACAAAAATTCATGTTGTTTTACCTACCTTGAGGAATTATGAAAATATCTAAGTACAGTAAAATAGTTAATATTTCAACCAATGATATACTGGTATTTAAAAGACAATTACTATTATCAATTATTGCCTATTCATTTCTCCAGAAGAGCAAGCATTGCTTTCTGGAGCTCACTGTTACATGTAGTAACTTGGAAGATGAGGAAAACTAGGGAGAGAATTTTAAATGGCCCTAAATGAAAAAGAAATTCTGAAGTTAATGATTTGATGCACAATTATAAGTTCTTGGAAGCTTTATTCCGACATCTAGAAAATGAACATTGCCTTAATTATTTATGCCCTATTTTGTTCCAAAGAGAACTTAACACATGACCATTACCTAGTCTCACCTACCATTTCTGCAGCTACCTATTTGGATTCTTACACATAGGTTTGAGAATAGAAGCAAAATCTTAATCAATTTAGGATAGTTTGTAAAAAAGAAATTACAGTATCATGTGAAATATTTAGTTTTAACCTATCATTTTGATTTATTTAATCCATTTCTTGTGGTATAGATATTTGGACCAGTGCAGCAAATCATGAAGTTTAAATCTTTAGATGACGTGATCAAGAGAGCAAACAATACTCACTATGGCTTAGCAGCAGGAATCTTTACCAAAGACCTTGATAAAGCCATGACCGTGTCCTCTGCTCTGCAGGCTGGGACAGTGTGGTAAGTCAACCCTAAGCAATGCAGCATTTTCAATGTTAAGCACATTAACAGGTTACCTTAAACCCTTTGAGACTTGGATTTTTCATTTGGAAATACATGGCTTGCTAGAAAAGCAGTTGGTGCTTTAAAAAACAAAATAAACCCAACAAACAAAAGACAAAGATAAATTTGAGGTTTTTGATTTTGGAGAAACAGAATGTTACATGTCTAATTGATACAGAAACTTGTTCTAACATTTCACTGGGTGTCTTAGGAATTCCCAGTCAGGAATATCTGCACAATTAAGACAGAGGGGAAGATATTTTTATTGCTATGTATCCTAGAGCATAATAATATTGTGGCATTTTACCATCTAATAGCTTCTTAGTGTTTTTAGAACAATGATTGAGTTTCAGAGTTGCTGGGATTTTACCCACATTTTCAAAGTAGGTGTGTGATTTTACAATTTAAATGAGTATTAAACAAAGCTAAGACAAGCTGCCTTTTAAAAGTGTAAATTTATTAAAAGAACTATTACTCCAGGATGGGAGACATGGATAATAACTCTGTGGTCCAGTGAAAATGTAAAATGCTGAGAATTGAGATAGTATGTGTTGTAACTGAGAAAACATTTGAATGTTATTTCAGGATCAGAATAATGATTAAAATCTTCCAAATATAATACAATTTTTCTGAAACTCACAATGTTTGTCCCCCTATCATAGTAGCATAAAGGGAGGGAAAATTATTAAAAAATAACATTGTTTTCTACTTTAAAAAATATTTTTTTCTTTTGTGTATAGTGAGAATCATGTAGGTAATAAGATTTTGCTGTTAACTTTGGCCACCAGGTAATTTAATGCCAAACAAATTATTCATGGCCTGCAGAACTGCATTCTTATTTGCCCCATCTTGATCTTTTATTGTAATTATTTCTTGAACTCCAACTATTAATATTTTTGTAATTACATTTGTTTTTATAAGCATCTTTAAACACTTTATGAGATAGGACAGGGAATAAACAGATTGATAATTAAGTCCAACCTCTACCAAGGCCTCTGTTTAAGTAATTTATTGAACCAATTACTCGAGAAAAAATGAACTGAGTAATATGATACATATTGCAGTTGCAAAAGAAAATCTAAGCTATTAAATACACAAACCTCAAGAGAACTGCAAAGCTTATTGAATATAGGCAGTAAGGAATAAAGGAACATCCACTGAACAAATTGCTGTCTTCAGTAAACCATATCCTTTCTCCTATGACATATTAGCTATTCTAGAATTCTAACTTGTATAATTCTAACTATGGCTTCTCAGGGACATGATATACTGCCAAAAAGGCCATACACATGTACATACATACATACATATATCATTTGGGTATATGCCAAAGAAAATGGCATATATCCATATGCTTCCACAGTCCAATTTATAGTGCTGCTTTTTGTTGCAATGAGCATGTCACATTAAAATTAATGGAGTTCTTGAGCTTTCTAAATTTCTAAAATTGCCAAATAAAAGTTATTTCATATGTTAACTATCGTCTATAATGTACTTCTATTCAGGGTGAACTGCTATCTCGCGGGATCTTCCCAGTCCCCCTTTGGTGGCTTCAAGATGTCTGGAAATGGACGAGAAATGTAAGAATAACTTTGTATTGATATTTCATAAAAATGGTTTTTGCTCCTACGAAATTAACTCACAGTTGCCACCTTAAATAAAACCTGCTTCTGATCTTTCCTGGACCCAATAGATTATTAAATGTTGGCTGTACCCCCATAAGTGCAGAAAGGTGCTGGCAGAAGGGAAATATAATTTATTAAGCTCCTACTATTCATGAGATCTGTATTAACCACTTTACACTGGTGATTGAAATATTTCTTACTTTTAGATTGTTTGCTGCATGTATGAATGAAGTCCATGTGTGAAACATCTCCAGAAAGGAGGTGAAAAGCATAAAGTGGTGATTGTGATAAGGGTGCAAATATAAGAACACTCCAGTTATTTGAATATGCCCCTAAATAAGTCAATTAGGTGCCTTATCTCAGAAAACATCAGTGTGAGAGGAATGATTCTCATTTGTTGAAATATTATTGATGTAGACTCTAAGATTTTAAATTACCTGAATAAGTTATTTTTGGAACTAAAATATAAACCTGAAGGGAAATTTGACTAAGGGAAACATGTTTTATAGTAGTGAATAGATTGAGAATATTTATACATACGTGTATTTGTGAGCCTTCAGTTGCTTTTGAAGCTGGGAGATACAGAATTTTTGTAAAAATGTTCGCATACATATGTAAACACAGAAAATATTGGCAAGATGTTTGGTTAAGTTTATTCAAGTAATTTAGCCATTTTATTTCTTTAAATTCTCTTACATTTACCAATATAGTTAAAATTCTTGAAGAAAAAAGATAAATCATATGCAATCCTTGTGGAATCAAACATAGTAAAGCTGACCATTTGGTAAATAGTAAGTAAAAAATAAGTCTTTCTCAGTTTCTAAGGGTCACGAATGCATGAAATAGCCATACTCTTTGCCATTTGTCTTAATAAATCAGCAAAATTACAATTAAACAATATTTTTAGGAAGCCAGTGAAATGGAGGAATGACAGAATGATCTGTCAACTTTCTCAGCTTGCTACGGATAAGGTCCTAGGGACATGACACTATGTTCCATCCTCTACCTAACTGTGGTGGCAGGAGGGATATGTAAAAATATGTGCAAAATAACTTGCACACACTGGATCAAGACTCCATACCTCACAGGGGCAGAGAAGCAGTTTAAGTGCAGAGCAAAGTATTGAAGGACAGGAAATCTGGACAGCACCTGACTTTAGCATTTAGGGTAGCATGTCTCTGTCACTATTTTCATCTGTCACACACGGTCAAGGATTGTGGGTGAAGATAGGCGTGGGCGGAGGAAATAGAAGGTCTTTTAAGCTCCTTTCCATGGTTGTATGGTTCTAAGTCCAGCGGAAATTCAGTGGAGAAAAAATGTGATGGTAGTTGGTAGAGAAGACCTCACAGAAGAGATTGGACTTCATCTGGGGCATTCTTGAATGGAACATTATGTGTGGTGTGCTGAAGGGCTAGTGAATTTAGTTGGTTGGTTCGTTGGTGTGGATTTATGGGGGTGAGAAGTATGATTCACAGTTAAATATGATATAGATTTAGAAGTCCTAAAGCCAAGAAAATTGTCTGAGATTTTACTTGTAGAGTAGCAAAGAGTCTTGGATGTGTTTAGAATGTTTTGAGGAGATAGCAGCAAAAGATCAACCCATGAAATGTACAAGGCATATCTGAGAAGACATCCTTTGAGTCTGACCAACCTGCATTTAAATCCTGACTCCACCACTTGCTGGCCATGCTACCCGCTTCAAGTTTTCTGACTTCTGAGCCTCCATTGCTCATATTTCAAGTGGAGATGCTAACTTTCCTCTAAAGATGGTTATGACATAATGAATGTCCAATCCCTAGCCTTGTGACTGTCACAAAGTGGAAAGTCAACAAATGGTTTCTTCCTCCCCTAGTTTCTTCTCTTTCTAATATCTATTACTGGAGAATCCCTTGGCAGAACTAATTTCTTTATACAAACCTAGAACAAAGGATAGATTACTCTGAAGGTCGGTTAGTTCATTGCTGGCCCAGCTACTTAACACATTTTCCTGGGAACAGTGAAGATAAAATAATCAAAATGGATGAAACAACTTCAGTAGACCAACTTGTAAATTCTGTTGAATACAGACTTTAAGGTTAAGACATAAGGGAATCAAATAAGAAAAGGGTTGAAAACAGGAGTCAACCATCAACAATTTCCTAAGTGTCAGGAACATAGGTATATATAATGTCCCAGCCTGAACAGGACAATAATCACATTTATTACTCTCTGGAGAGCTTCAGGTGCCATGTGACCCAAAATACAATGGAAAGCCTATGGGTTAAAATTATGGGTTGATTTATCTAACTCTATGAGATAAAATACTATCCTTTTAATGGGTTTCAGACAACTGAGGATAAACCCTTTAATTGCTTTGAAAAACATTCTCATTGAAGCTTTTAAAAGGTATATTTATAAGCGTACTTGCCCAAGAAAATAATCAGTGTAAGAATATAAGGTTACTCACGAGAAAATGATGTCTTCTACTTACCTGTCTACATTACAAGAAGGGAGGGGTAGAAAAGAATCAAGATCTTATTTTTTGTAAGCCGACATGTGCATGAGTGTTGTTGTTTTAAGAGTATTTTTATGTATATATAATTTGATCCTCTTGTCAGAATAATACAGAATATAATTGAGCCCCAGTCCCTTTAGTCATCTCTTCAACAAAGGGTAAATCACAGTTTCTAAGACTGGTAGGAGGTCTCCATAAACCTGATGACAATACAGTAGGATCCAAATGGACTGACTTGGATTAATTCCTGATCATTTGGGTTGGACTTGAGTTATATAAGCAAATGGCTAGGGATAGAGGAGGTCATATAAAGAGAAAAAACCAACGACTGCTAAACCCCAAGAGCCTGAATGTAGGACAATCTACCCTTGTCTTCTTCCTTAAAAAGAAGACAATCAGGCCGGGTGCCGTGGCTCACGCCTGTAATCCTAGCACTCTGGGAGGCCGAGGCAGGTGGATCGCTCAAGGTCAGGAGTTCAAGACCAGCCTGAGCAAGAGCGAGACCCAGTCTCTACTAAAAATAGAAAGAAATTATCTGGCCAACTAAAATATATATAGAAAAAATTAGCCGGGCATGGTGACACATGCCTGTAGTCCCAGCTACTCGGGAGGCTGAGGTGGTAGATCGCTTAAGCTCAGGAGTTTGAGGTTGCTATGAGATAGGCTGATGCCACGGCACTCACTCTAGCCCAAGCAACAAAGCGAGACTCTGTCTCAAAAAAAAAAAAAAAAAAGAAAAAAAGAAAACAATCAAAAAAAAAATCAGAAAACTTTAATAAAGGTCAGATTTTTTTTTTTTTTGCAGAGAATCAAAAGATATTGCTAAAACTACAGCTACAGAACATTTTGTTTCAAGCCATATTAAACCCCTTAGAATGAAAGTTTCAATCCTTCATCATTTCTGTGCCAATTCTGTACACTTGGTAAATTCAAGCTCTGCTTTAGTTTACAGTTTTGTTGTACTACTATTGAGTGATTATATATCATTACCTCTCCTCTTTTACTATATTTGTCTTAAAGTGAATTTAGACTGGAAATGACAAAATTCTTATTGGGCTGAATTGTCTTTTGAGTAGATAGAGCTTTTTAAAATCAAGTAGCATAATGTAAAAAATGGACAATTTCTACAAAATCAACTGAGAGTACATGATTTTTTTTTTTTTTTGCAGAGTCTTGCCCTTTCATCCTGGCTAGAATGCAATGGCATAAAAGCTCACTGCAACCTCAAACTGCTGGGCTTAACCGATCCTCCGGGCCCAGCTAACTTTTTCTATTTTTAGTAGACACAGGGTCTTGTCTTGCTCAGGCTGGTCTTGAACTCTTGAGTTCAAGCTATCCTCCCGTCTTGGCCTCTCAAAAGAGTGCTAGGATTACAGGGTGAGCACCGGGCCCGGCCTACATCATTATTTAAAAAGAAAGAGATCTTAAAATCATATTTCCCACAAATGGATTTATGTAAGTCCAGACAGTTTTGGTTGGCTAGCTACTATATAAAATGCTCTGTACACAGAAAATATTTTCCATTGTTCCTAGCCAGATAAGCAAGAACAAACGTGTATCAATCATGGACTACAGTACATTTGCACTCTATGCTAAATGGTGTTTGTGGGTATTTTTTTTTCCTCTCTCTAGGGGAGAATATGGTCTCCATGAATATACAGAAGTCAAGACAGTCACAGTGAAAATCTCTCAGAAGAACTCATAAAAACCTACAAGAGTGGAGAGAAATTCTTCAAAACTTTCTCCTATAGTCACA
This sequence comes from Eulemur rufifrons, assembly GCF_041146395.1. Taxonomy (NCBI): domain Eukaryota; kingdom Metazoa; phylum Chordata; class Mammalia; order Primates; family Lemuridae; genus Eulemur; species Eulemur rufifrons. The sequence goes on along the minus strand of NC_090989.1, from coordinate 219,746,515 downwards.
TAACAGAGTGGGTTTTCAATACAAAATTGTTCTTTTCGTGATTTTCTTAAAACGTAAGCTAATCATGAGTGTTAATACTATCCGTAGAAAACTTGACAGATAGCTTATTCTGAATTATTTGCTTTCTGATATGTGACCCCAAGTCCTATCCTAAATAATAAGGGTGGATTTGGATGCCAACTCTCTGAAGCTCTGTCATAGTCATGTGCTTTCATTTGTACCTACTTGTCCAGGATAATCATTTCATAGAAGAGGACCAGCTGTCATTTAGCTTCTTTCCCTTAATGACTCCTTGAAGTACTTAACATACACGTTACTTGCAGAGTGAGCTGCTCTGTTCCCAGTAGTTATGAAGTCCTTGGAGTGTCTTGAAATGTTTCCTAGATCCATGTCTGCTTCTCAAATGAAGTAATGCCTGAAATACTTAGCTGTAAGCTGAATATGAAGCTTAATAAAAACATCTCTGCATGATTCTTGTTCAGTTTGAATTTTTTTTTAAGTAAAAGTTTTGGTTTTAGTGATTTACTCTCCTTGCCACTCAAAAACAGCATTAAATTGAGCATAAAGATACATGTAAAATAAAAGTCTGATCCACCCATTCTCAAATGGGTAAAGAAATATTTTCCAGAGGAATTCTTCATACCAATGGCACATATTTGAGTTAGATGGCATCAGTCCTTCAGGAAGCATTATTGAGTTCCTACAAAGTTCTGGGCTGGGCACTAGTTAGGTGTTGTAGAAAATAGGTGAATAGTGAATGGTCCCTCATCTCAAGCTGCTTTAATTTAATGAGGAACAAAGATAATCCCTACCCCAAATAAGGACGGGGCATAAAATAGAAGTGAGGATTCTGGAAACCATAAGAGTGCAGTAACGTGACAAATGCATAGTGATGAAGTCTGAGAGAATTGGGAATGGCCTCCTGAAGAAAATTTGACTGGATGTGAACCTTAATGATGAGCAGATTTGCAGTGACTAAGAGGGAAAGAGGTTCTACAACATAATCTCTCAGGGCATGTTCCACTGAAAAACAATTTGAAGAAATTCTATGCAATATGTTTTCCTCTCTTGAAGTTTCAAATTGCACATTGGCTGCATATTCTAGGACCAGGTTCTGAGAAGTCCTACAACCTATTTAGTATTGTTTTAATACAGTTTTTTTTTCCCAAATTTATTTTAGCAGAGACCTTGCCTTCCTCCTACCCCCCTTTAACACCAATTATCATTGAGAAATCCATATTGGAAGATGGTGTTTCCTGCAATGAGGGAGCACTTAGGGTTCTAAGGGGAGATCTGGAATCAAAAGGGAGCAGCTGGAAAAATGCCCTCTCTGTAAAACTGACTACACCATGATGACACACTGCTGCTCTCAGAGCAGAGTGGCTGTTTATGTTGTCATCCTTCTGTTGTGCTCCCATGCAGGAAATGCCTCAGGCCCAAGTCAAATCAAGTGACTATTTGCATATTACTCTATGTATTCTAAAATGTTTTTAGTTCAGCAACTTAGAGAAACATTTTTTTTCAGATTCAGATTTTATATAAATATTTATCATTTTATGATTTTACATTAACAGATATTGCAGCAACACTGTTATTTAGACATGCTACTAGCTACCACAGTCAAGTTTAACGATGTAAGAATAAATGAAACTCATTAGCTTCTTAGACTTCTAATAATTTCAACTTCAATTTTGAGAGTTTCTCAAAGTTGTGTGGGCATATAAGATTTGCAATTTGGACTCCTTTGTAAAATGTGGGACATAATTATCGTTTCAAAACTGTAGGAACCAAAGTCTTGGGGAGAACTGAAAGGTTTCTAGACATTGAAATGGGAAAATATCCAAATAGAGAGGAGGGTTGTGTTTTCCTAAAACAAGATAGTACCATTTTTAAAAGACATTTTTTAAAGATGTGTTTAAAACCATGTGCAAATAATAGCTAGATAAGTTAATACTGTAATAGCATCCCACCAGAACATTTTTTAAATGTATAACAAAGAGGGCTGAGCACAGAACCAGACAAAAGCCAGAAGCAAGTTTAAATATTTGAAAATTAAATCTTCATTGTATAAATAAGACATTACAGGATTAAACAGAAAATATCTGCTTTATATTGGCTCCTTCTGAGCCTCTAGACATTATTTGTATTCCATTATTTGTATAAAGACCATGTTGACAATAATTCTTAAAACCTTGAAAAGTTAAAGGGTATCTCATTAGCCCTTGTGCTACAGGAAATACAGGTCAGAAATTTTATCATGAAGAATTCAGTTTTGCAGTTATAAATATCTAAAGTCCTCATTTCCACATGGCAAGAAGTATTTTGAGCTCCAGGAAAACCAAACTATGTGACAGAAGTTGGAATTCACTGTTCAGGCAGAGATGTCAGATTTCAGATAGGCATTCTCTAAATGTCTACTGGGTTTTTTCCTTTTGTTTTCTGTTTCCTTCCTCCTTTTTTAGTTCCTTATTAGAACACAAACTTCTGGCTGTAGTGTTTTCTTAAATTCTTGCAACCAACTCAAAATAGAGGCAACTCAAGGTAGAGAATTTTAGCCATTTCTTCACATAATTTGGGAGGGAGCCATGAACTAAAAGGCCTTTTCCCTTAGTGATGCATGTAACTTTTTGAGTATGTAATTTCACTTGGACGTTAAGAAGTGCCATTGCACATGTGTAACGTCAACTAGACACTTATGTTCCGGTGGCTTCCTCAGAGTATGCTAAATAACCAGGTTACATTTTTACATAAAACACAAATTCCCCATTAGAGTTTCATTTGCAGGTTTACCCTGGGATTTTTTTTTTTTTTTTTTTTTTTATGTTCCCTGAAGATGTGTTTGAGCCTTTTTATTCTGCTGGTGAAAGAATATATAGGAAAGAGAATTGGATGCTCTCAAGCATTGTATTAAGTGCTTATTATATGCCAGAAGCTATGCAAAACACTTTGATCTTGCATGAATGATTTCATTTGTTCTTACCACAACTTTCTGAAGTACATACTATTTTTATTCCTACTTTATGGATAGATGAGAAAACAGTGGTGTTATGTGAAGTCCTAGTCTGTGGCAGACCCTGGACTCAAATTTGGGTCAATCACTTAAGGTTGACGTTACATTGCCTTTCTTTTTGCACCCTCTTTTCTTCTCCTGTGGGCTTTGTTTCATGAGCATGTTCCTAATCTCCCTGGAGGCCTTTCTGTCTTTGTCAGAGCCCTGGAAGAGAGCCCAGCCAGGTTACTAAGGATGGCACAGTGTACTGCTGTGTCCTTGTGTGCTTCCACTACACAACTAGTTCATTCACTTACTCATTCATGAGTTGGTTTATTTGTTCACTTACTAAGTCAACTTTGCTTTGCTTTTATTGTTTGCCCTACTTCTGATGCTTTTCTCTTTGCACACTCCTTAGTCAAACCTCCACGCCCAGGACTACATTTAAAAGAACATTTGTGCCCAGCCCTGAGTCCAGAGGACTCCAGACCCACACTACACACCCAGCTTCCCAGTGTCTGTGACCACTACTAGTTTTATGAAGGGACAGTGAGGAAAAACCAACTGGCAATAAAACACTTGGAAAAAAAAATCTCATCAAGAGATTAATTTTATTTCAGTTGAAACGTTGCAGATGGGGAAGTAGGCTTGAAAGCCTGAAGGCTCTAAAGCCAGGCAGCCTTGAGTCCAAATCCTGGTTCCACTAGTTCTCATTGTGGGATCTTGATCAAGTTGTCACTTGCAATGTGGGGATAAGGATCGTGCCCAAACCATAGGATGGAAAGGTCAGATAGGATCATGTAAAACTCTTAAAAGACTTGGCAAGGCACATGCCAGTCATGGTTCTAGGTGCTGGGGACACAGCCAAGATGAAAACTGAGAAAGTCCACGCTCTTAATGATCATAGGCTCTAATAGTGGGTGGGGGTGGAGACAATACAGACAAATAACTATATAATATTCAGAGCGGTGATAAGTGCTAAGAAGAAAGATAAAGCAGGATAATATCTAAAAGTAGCTATGGAGCAATTGGGTTACTCTTGAGAGAATGTAGGGGAGGAAATATCAACCAGAACAGTTCCTTCTTTACCTGTTTACATACTGTGCTTCAACAACAGGTTTGAGTACTTCTGTGTTGCACTGACTCCCTCATCTAACAGGCCTAAAAGTTTCAGAGTGTCAGACCTCAGCGCTCTGCAGGAGCCTTTGCACACCAGCCCTGCGCCCAAATTGGAGCTCAGGAATTTGGCCTCTTCATTCAACAGAGGATTATTAAGAAAATTCTCTGTGGAGGTGAATCTAAGCATGAAAGGACACCACAGACTTTCTCCAAAGAAGACAAGGTAACATAGATCTGCCCTCTTTTGTGTGAATGTCTTAATCCTGTTTTCCAGAGAACAGATTTAGGACCCCAGGATCCCTTAAAAAATATCTCCTAGGAGGATTTATAGGGCTGGTGTCTGCTGGGCATCCCAGAGGTCCCTGAGGCATGCTGTACAGGACAGACTGGGAAAAACTCTCAGGGTTACTAAAACCAACTTGGGGATGTCATTTAGCAAATTTAACATTTAACAGGACTTTCTCACACTCACCAATAGATTATGATGTTTTTAAATTTCCCATTTCTCTTAAAAAAGGATAGGCCTCATGTAAGAGATAATAAGCCCAGTCTCAGACCTCATCAAAATTAGAGATGGAGAAAGAGACAGAGAGAGAGGGCAGGCACCCAAGTGAGCTCGCTTAGCTGCAGCCAAAGAGAGCTAAGGAAACACCAAAAGGCGCATGTCCTCCTCCTGATTTCTGCCCATTCCCTCAACACAGGTGAGTGCCAATGATGTTAAGGAGCCTTCAGTGCACCACTGGGGGTCTCCTCTACTCTCAGACCAACACAGTGAAAGCAGTGGCTGTCGGTCATCCCAACGAGGACAACTGGCAATGTCTGGAGGCACTTTTGGTTGGCACAACTGGGTGGTGAATGCTATTGACATATAGTGAGTCAAGGCCAAGGATGTTGCCAAACATCCTCTAATGCACAGGACAATCCCAGCAACAAAAAATTATCTGCCCCCAAATTTCAATAGTACAAAGTTGAGAAGCATTGCTTGAAGAAGTTGGGAAAGGTGGCTTTCATAGACATGTGCCACCCATTTTTACTTTAATTGCCACGTTTTTCACCCTCTGCGTAAGTTTGGCCTTCTTCATGGAGCCTTTCGTAATGAATCTCAGCCAGAACAATTCATCGCTTCTTTCATCAGACTTCATAGAGGTTTTAATATTAATAACATTGCTATTATAATCATTATTTTCTCCACTGAATGCTAAATATTTTGCATACTCATTTATTCTAAAATCTTTGAATAAGTACCTACCATGTGTAAGGAAAACTACTCAGAGACAGGACCACAAAGATCCGGAAGAGAAGTATCCTGTTCTCAAACAGCCTACGGCTCAGGGGTAGATGGTGCGTTGGTTTGCTAGGGCTACATGAACAAAGGGCCACAAACTGGGTGGCTCAAATGACAGAAATTTACTGTCTCACAGTTCTGGAGGCTGGACGTACAAGATCAAGGTGTGGGCAGGGTTGATACCTTCTGAGGGCTGTGAGGGCAAGAAAACCTGTTCCAGGTCCCTCTCCTCGTGTCTGGTGGTTTCCTGGCCATCTTTTGGGCTCCTTGGCTTGTAGAAGCATCACTCCAATGTCTGCCTTCATCTTAGGACAAAGTCATATTGAATGAGGGCCCACCCCAATGCCTCATCTAAACTGAACTATTAATAATTATATCTGCAAATGGGCCTATTTCCAAATAAAGTCACATTGTGAGGTACTGGGGTTAGGACTTCAACGTATGAATTTTGGAGGGGGCACACAATTCAAACCACAACAGATGGCAAAGTGATTATTACAGTTCTGTAATTACAGTATGAAGCAGTAAGTCCTGTGAAGGAGGGCAGTGCAGACCACGGAGGAGGACTCCCTGACTCAGACTTAACTTCAGGGAAGACAGCATAGCAAAGATGACACTACAGGTGAGCCAAATAGGATGCTTAAATTAGAACTCTCACCCATACCACTCCCCTAAACTCCAGACTGCTTCCTGCAGATCTCTGCAGGTTTAATCAATATTTCCGACAGACACTCGAAACTTTATATATCCAAACTGAATTCCTAATTTCCACCCTCACTCCTAAACATAGTCTGTCTACAATATTCAACTCCTCCCTTCTCTTATGTGTGATATTTCTATCAGAAAGCCTGATTTGATCTATTTCCAAATTACATTATTTTCAGAATACAACCACTTGTTAGAATCTTCTTTGATACTATTTTGATCTAAATTACTGTCATCTCTGGCAGGTGTAATTGCAGTCACCTCCTACAGGAATCCCTACTCCACCCTCCTCCCTGCCCCAGGCTAGTCTCTATTCAGCAACCAAAGTGAGTGGTTAAAATGTTAGTTTGAATATCTTGCTCTTTTCCTCAATGCCCTCTGAGATTTCTCATCTCAGTAAAAGCCAAGGTTCTCTCTGAACTACTTTTCCTACAGCTTTTGTATGCTCACTCTGCTCCAGCTAAAACAGCCTCCTCGCTGCTCCTCAAATCAGCAAGGTACAAACTCACCTCAGAGCCTTAGCACCAGCCCTTTTCTTTTCCTGGTTCACTCATCCCTAAGTCTTCATGGCTGACTTCTTCATCTCTTTCTAATCTTTGCTCAATAAAGTCTATTTGACAACCCATATAAAATTCTAACATCACCCCCAGGTCCTTCTGAGATCCCTGCTCAGGTTTTTCTTCTTTTTTTAGAATTAACAACTTTTAAAATATTCTGTGTAAGCTCCAGAAGAGCAAGCATTTTTTTTTAGAGACAGGATCTCACTGTGTTGCACAGCCTGGCTTCAAATTCCTGGGCTCAAGCGATCTTCCTGCCTCAACCTCCTGAGTAGCTGGGACTATGAATACACACCACCACACCGGGCTGGAGCAAGGATTTTTGTCAGTTTTGTTCAATATTGTATTTCCTATATCTAAAACAGTACCTGTAGATGCTTGATAATATTTGTTAATGTATAAAAGTACAAAGGAAGGAAGAAGGGAGAGAAAAGGAAGGAAGGAAGAAAGGAAAGAAGGAAGAAAAGAAAGGTGATCTGGGAGATCAAAATAGATGGCTCTTTAAACTAAAATGAACCCAAAAGTGACCTAGGAGTGGAGGGTTTAGGGCATAGCTGGCTTGGCACATTTCAAAATTCCTATGGCTACAAGAAAAACCGCACTTGTGTTAAGCTCTCTAACATTAGGAGCTATCAGGCAAATTATCCTAACTCTGATTTACAACCCAGGCCACTAAAACTCTGAATGGATAGAGGACTGTTCTTACAAACATTCTTCTCTGATAGGCAACTGAAGACTTTAAGCCAGTTTCAGCCAGCTTACAGAGGCTCTGCACAAATTGCCTTGGTGTCCTGCAGTTCACCTTTGACTTAAGGAGCGGAATTGTACCTTATTTTAATGCTAAAATCCTGCCCCAAGGTGAATTTAGGATATATGTTATGTATATGTTTATTCATTGTGTGTGTGCTTGGCTCCCCCATAAATGTGGACAGCTTTTCCACACACCTGATGAATATGTATGACTCTGTTGTTCGCTAAGGACCCTGCAAAGCATAAAAACCCCCTTCTCTCCTCCAAGACAGCGCACTTTCCATCCATGCCAGGGACTCTCTCTTCCAAGTTTGCAAACCAATGTTGCCAATACAGAGCTCTTTTCTACTATTCAGCCACCATGGTGATCTTTTGGATGACAGAAGGAGAGACAGAGAGAAACAGAGGAGCAGGGAGAAAGAGAGAGAGAGAGGAGATAGAAAAAAAAAACAAAAATAAGGAGGAAATGATTTGAGGATTCTCTTCCCGTGGGGTCTGTAATTATAGTTCTCTAACCCTCTGGACACAGTAGTGAGCTCAAGTTTCCTGCTGGGAGAAAAATAATTTTCCATCCTTCTTCCTGAATGTTTTCCTCAGATTTGGACTCTGAACTCAACCCAGCCCAGAGTCCATCCTAAGGCATGGTTCAATGAGCCAATAAAGTTTCCTTTTAAGTCTTATCTCTGACTCTTACAATAAAAAAAAAATCCTGATTAATTCCCCACTCACACATGCGTGCACACACACCACACGCACACTGAGGCAGGAAATAGTCCCATATTATGTATGGAAGTATAGGCTCCGAAATTTGCATATTATTATACTTCCTCTCCCTGCACTGCCATGTGTTTGATATACAGTGCACCACTTTTCAATGTTTTGGCAGCTTCATCTGTGAATAAAAGAAAGGGATGGGGCAGGAGGCAACAGTAATCATCACAATTTATTTTTTCTTGTCACATAAAAAGAAGAAATCTTCTTGGATAATTCAATACTTTGAAGAATGGCCCAGAAACACAAGTAAAAGCTCTCAATGCCTCTTCCAGCCAAGGAGGCCTCAAGAACAAGGGTGTCCAACTTTTCTTTTGAAGAAAGCTGTAAATTCATCTCACTATTTTGGAATATGAGGAAAATATTTTTAAATGCCTCACTTTGCCTCCCTTGTTTTGTTCTGTTTCCCTCCTGCTGCTCTCAGGGAGTTGAATGAAGGAGAAGCCATAAATGAAAAGGACAAGACTGAGAACTGTTTTCTTTTCTTGAGTGTTTTATCACCAAAATGAAAAGATTATAATAGTAATGTTCACTATTTATTAAATTCTGCTAGGCACATCATGGTGTCATTTAATCCTTTTAGTAACATATAAGTAAGTTATAATATTAATCTTTTTCTCCACTTTACAGAGAAGCTTGGGGCCGGGGAGGTGGGCTGGGAACTTGCCCAGAGTCACAGCCCGTCTTAGCTGCTGGAACCATTCTCTAAACTGGGCACTTCACACGGACCATCTTGTGACGTCTCCACAGTATCCGTAGAGTAGATGCAGTATTACTGACATCTTTATAACTTGTGAGAGGCTAAGCCGTAAACTCAGGGCAGAATTCAAACCAAGGTCTTTCCAAAATATGTGCTCTGTCCCACGAACTGTCTCACACTTTGTCAGGAGAAATGTTCTGAGTATTAGCTCAGAGTACATGGTCACCACGCATGGTGCACAATGACAGATTTAGCCTTTTACTATGGAGTTTCTACAAAGCTGTTCTAAAACGTCCTTGAACAAGCATTTGCTGAAGCCTCCTCTGGGCCAGGCCTTGGGCTGGACACTGCAGACCTGGCCACAACAGACATGACCCAGAACTTGCCCCCAAGGAGCTCACAGTCTAGGTGAGATGGGGCAGGGACGGAGTGCAAATTAGAGAGCATGACACAAAGTCACACAGTTACACACCACACACTCAGTAATAAAGAGGCCCACTAAGCCCTAGAGCAGGGCTTCTCAAACTCAGCACTGTCAGCATTTGGGGCTGCATAAGTCTTTGCTGTGGGGGCTGCCTGTGCATTGGGGGATATTTAGCAGCATCTCTGAATTCTACTCACTAGATGCCAGTAGCACCCCTCCTCCACTTGTGACAACCCAAAGTGTCTCCAGACATTGCCAAATGTCCCCTGGAGGTGAGGGGCAACATGGCCCCCAGTTAAGAACTGGTGGCCTAGAGGTACAACGTGGCAGAGATAAGCAATGAAGCAAAATCACAGGCTGTTAATAACAACATATGATTTTTTAGTAAAGGCTTATTTACACACCAAGTCCTTTAGAAATCTTATCTCATTCCACTCATAGTGATTTTATGGTGTTTTCAAACTGAAATGATGCCCGTTTTATAGGTTAGATCACTGAGGCACAAAGAGCTTAATTGACACATAGCTACAGGATAGTGACTGATAGAACTGGCATTTGAGTCCTGGCCTGTCGTGTTAATCAGTGCATTATGAATATAAAAAGCAGTTCCAAAGTTTCACTAGGCTCTCTCATTTTCATTATGTGTCCACAGACTGAATCTAGAACTATCAACATAAGAGAATGAACATTTATAATTTTATATACCCTGTTATTTTGTGATTATTCTATTTTATCCATACTGAGCCTAATGAATCTAGTTTATTTTGGATGCTTTGGTCATGGGAGTCCTGCTCATATATGCAGCAAAAATATTTATTAATTCTGAAGAAAGAGATAAGTTTCATATCTTACTTTAGCTTTTGGCAGTCTAATCACTGACTTTGTGGGAGCAAAAAAAAAACCCAAAAGATAATAATATGCAATTGGATAAGACCAAATACAGTCGACTGTTTCTGTGACCATGTGTTTCTTAAGAGAAGCAAAGAGCAGCTCCTGTTCCTGGTAAGCCCTGGCTGTATTTTGTTTCTCTTCCAGATGTGTGTGTGTGATTTTACTTGCATATTTATGATAAAATTCTTTTCTCTTGAGCCAGCTGGAATGAGTCTCTCTTCCCTCCAACAAAAGTGTCCTGAGTCATAGTCAGAGAATGGGGGCAAATTGACATAACAATCCACTGGATATGGTCAGAGTGAATATGGTAATAACAAGGTAACATGGCAGCAAGATCATCTGAGGAAGGCAGTACCCTCGGTATTGCTTATTTTTCCTTCATCTATTCTGAAACTAAAACCCTTAACCAAATTGACTTTCAACCTTTAACCCTTTAATTAACTGCCTTCTGACTCCACCTGGTGGAGATACATAAACTTGTGGAAATAAACTACCCCAAACGAAGATTAAAAAGGTACTAGATCTCTCATGACTCAAAAAGAAAAGACATACCCCCAAATTTAAATATATGACCTTCTGGGATGTCCTTTACCCACTCAAAGGAACTTAAAAGAATAGAGGGTAGTTCTATGTTACATTGCCATTAAATATGGGTTTTTCTGATGTTTCCTTATGATTAGGAAAGCCCAAAGGTAGTGTGATGTAGCTCAAACAGAGTTGCACAGCTAGTTAAAGTTGGGCCCAAAATTTGAATTTGAACAGGAATTTGAAGACTGAATTCTCATTTATTAACATCATGAACAATTATGAATTTCTGTTAAAGTATCTTCAACAAAGGTTAGTAATTTCTATAAATATTTTTGAAGATTCGCTCTAACCTCTGTTACATAATGGAATGTGAGAGCAGGAAAATCAAATGGCAATAGTATAGATCAATTATAGAAAGCACGTTTATTATCTATTATGTGGGAAATACAGTTAAAATTTTTGGATGAATGAAAATCTATTTTCTATGTCTTGGTTATCAAATTTAGGCTTCCTCACTTCCTCACTTTACTTGCTTGTGTCTCTTCTATCTTGTATTTTGCCCTAAAAAATTGTCATGTAATATAAAAATATCAATTTTATTCTATAGTTTTTCAACTTATGTTTTCTAAAGAATGTAATATAGACCTTATAATAAAACCTTATATTCAAATCAAATTCCAGAAAGTCAACCCCTGAAAGCTTTGTGCATAGGTGGCAATTTCTCTATAATGCCACATTCTCCTAATTATTCCAAAATTCAACAGATTAGCAGTGTAGATTGAAAAAAATATTAGCCCGAGTCAACATTAATAATAAGAAACCTGTGTTTTTTTCAAACTCCATACACTTTGGGCTAATTTTACTAATGTCATCATCCCCATGTAAATTGGAACTTAAATTAATAATCAATACTGTGAGTTATCATTGATGTTTTGGTCAAGACTATTTTTACATCCAATCATTAATTCTACAAATGGAAACACAAATTTCTATTGGATACACTTTTTTAAAAAATTCAGGTTGTATATTCTTTGTTAAAATCATGATTCACTTGATTTTGATTGGCAAAAGTAAGTCTCTGAAAATAAGCAGAGCTTCTCTATACAAGTTATATTGCATCAAAAATAATAAATAAATGATGAAATGATTCAATTCTGACTATAAACATAATAGTATAAGAATCGTACCATACCTGAGATATTACTGTACACTTTCAGAATCAAGACCTGGAAACTTCATGGGATTCATTGAGAAGGACAGACTGATATGTAACAACTTGTGTCTATTTTGTTTAGTCCACTGTTTCCAAAGATGAAGTTTGGCTCATTTTGTAGGTTCTGATCAGTGATTTAAAAAAGTGAACTAAAACACAATGGAAAGTATTTCAGGGTAGCATATTTAATAAACATAAATATTAATATGAAATATCTGTGTGTACATAAAAGTGAGTGTCTATTTTTGTATACAGTATGGAAAAGAAAAATAGTTTATTTAGTATGACATAATAAAAGCATGAAAGCCACTGGTTTAATCTGTTTTACTTGTAATTTATTCTTTGTTGTTATTTCCTATGGGAAACAAATGTGATATATTTTATTCTTCATTCGCTTTCTTTTTCTTCTGTCCATACCTACTAGATATTTCTAAGAACCCTTTCACCATCTCTATTCTACCCTCCTTACAGAAAATGCTTCATTCAAAATATTCTCCACTACCCCTAACATTCTCATTAATATTAAAGCAGTTTCAGGCAACATGCCAGCTATTTATTTTAGCTATTAGAAGTCTTCCTTCCCTTGGTAATGGTCCTAAATCCTTTCTTAGGCCGGGCGTGGTAGCTCACACTGTAATCCTAGCACTCTAGGCGGGCAGATCGTTTGAGCTCAGGAGTTAGAGACCAGCCTGAGCAAGAAGGAGACCCCGTCTCTAAAATAAATAAATAAATAAATAAATAAATACTAAATCCTTTCTTCCTCGATGAAATTTCCCGAAAGATAATTTTGATTTGCCGAATTTGCTCACCATTATATACTGAGTTCCTACCCCATAGTATAAGCTCTATAATTATTTGTTGAATACATGAATGAGTGAGGAGGACCTACTACCAAGAGTGATCCTATCTACCAGTATACTATGACTTTCCTAAAACATCCCTTGCTAACAAATTGTTTAATCTTATTCTCAAAGGACTAAATATATTCCCCACCCCACTGAGATGGTACAATTTAAGGGGTAAGAGGGATAGAAGAACTTCTTCTTGGTTGAAATTATAATAGGCCTGGCTGCCCATTAAAGCTCTTCAGCAAATATGTTTCATTTGGCCCACACATTTTAGTCAGTGTGTTATATTTAGAACTTCCTTCATAAAAACTCGGTAGTGAAAGATCATAAAATCTGGCAACACCACGTCCACAGTTGGCTAAGGTAAGGAGGCCGATTTATTTAGATGGATCATGTGTATAAAACTTCTCTTGTTATTTGTCACCCCTATTAGGTTGTGAGTTCCGCGTAATCCACATATCATGTTTTCTGTTCAGGACTTAACATACATTGTAAGATGAATACAGAAATTATGAATGGGCCAGAGTGTCTGTGGTCAGTTTGGAAGATGGCTTAAATAGCTGTAAGTGTTCAGGTCTCTGTCCTTGTCCTGTCTACCTACAGCTTTGTCCCACAAAAATCTTACCTTAACTTAAGGCTTTAGCTATCTTCTCTATTATAAAGCAAAATATCCGACTGCCCCATCTCTTGGATTCTAATCAGATATATCTAACTGTCCCTCAACTCTGAGTCTTTGTGACTAAAGCCTAATCTGTTATCTACCCAAAATATAATTTCCAACTGACTGCCCAACTGTTTTAACACTGCCACCATCCTCCCACGCACATAATCTTGAAGCCTCAGCAATTTTATATTCCTCTTTCTCTTTCACCACACACATTCAGTGAGTTATCAAGTCTAGTTTATTCATTTTTAAAAATATTGAATGTCTCTTTTTTATCCTCTTCTCCTTCCTTGACCCAAGGTCAAGTTTCATCATCTTGATAAACACTAAATTGCTCTCCGTGCCTGAAGTCCCTTGTCTTTCAACATAGATTTATTTATAACATTAACAAATATTTACAAAATATCTATCATTTATTTATCAAATGTCCTGTCTTGGGAGTTAGGGATACAGCAGGAAAAAGAAGAAACAGTCCTTACTCGTGAAATTTGTAGCAGTATGTGATAGAAGCAAACAAACACACGCATATATAACAACACAAAGTCAGGTAGTAATAAATTATATGAAAAAAGCAGAGTAATAGAATAGGGAATGATGAATTAGAGAGGTAAAACTTTTTTTTAAAATTGCAATTCTTTTAACATTTAAATTTACATGAATTAAAGGAGAATTTATTGCATATAGTTTCCTAAGTTAAACTTATTGAAACATTTGACCATATACCACTTCTCTATTGAAAACACATTTAACAATTATTCATCTATAAAATAAATGGGATAAAATCTAAAGCATTTAGCTCAGGATTGTTTAATCTGGCCCCAAGTATTCTTTTCTTTCCTTTAATCTCTAAATATAAAAGTCCAGCAATATTCATTATCTTTCTGTTTTTATGCTTTTATGATTAATTGATTGATCTACACTTATCTGAAACACCCACACCTTTCAGGAGCCCATAAAAAAGCCCCTCTCCTTTGGGGCTTCTTCTCTAACCACAGTACTCTCCCTGCTCTAGGTCATCCAGTATTGCACAGAATCTACTACCTTGTAACTGACCACCTCCTCGTGGCTATATTTTATCTTTCCGGTTGAATGGTACACTTTTGAAAGACAACTGTCTTATATTACTTCTTGCCATTCTTAGTACTGACTCTGCTCAAACTTAGGAAATGATTGAGGTGACATTAAGCCTATGCCAGGCACAGAATCATCATTAGAATTGTCCACATGTGTCTTTTATTTCTCCCCTTGAAAGCAGGGTGTCACCATAATCCAAGCAGATTTTGTATCATTTTGTGCTGGGATGCAATGCTTTTCTTTTCTAGGATGTCAACTTTTCAACACTTGCCACAAGGGGGAGCAGCAGCTCTAGTCCAGGAACCAGAATGATTTCATAGTTTTCTTCTCTTACAATTTCTACCCCATTGTTTGGTTCTCCCCCATACTTCTTTCCAAAAATTTTTTGGTATTTATCTTTTCTACTGCATGTATTTCCCATAACTACAGGTAACTTCCTTCTTCACTTTAAAAATAAAATTTTATTTTAGTTTTCTTGATTTCATCTCTCTAAACACTAATAGTTTAATTTCTACTCAAATTCTTAATCTCTTTTTATTTTAAAGAAGTGGATATCTAAAATGGCACCAGTATTTTTAAAAAAATATTTGTTATTGGAAATAATAATTAAAAGGAAAATGAAAAAATTGATTTTTCAATGAATATCTGACAAGCACAGCAAATAACATCTATTTTTGTCCTTCAGTTTGCCTGTACTGTTGAGATAGGTATTTAATACTTGCCAAGTAGGAAGTGTTCTGGATGAAAAATAGGAGTTCCAATGCTGTACACACATATAATTCCAGAGCTAGCAGGAATATTATTAATAGAAATAATCTGGGCTAATATCTTTCAGTTTACAAATAAAGACATTAAATCAGAGGTCAAATGACTAGCTGAGTTAGTTTAGGGGCTCATTCTGGTCCAGGGGTCTTTCTATTAAGCTCCATTATCTCTCTTGTGATCTTAATATAAAAATGAGCCAATAATTTAAGCCTACAGCTAAAATAGTTCTTTCAGAAATCTGCCAATATTATGCTAAGGATTAATACAAAAATGGTGCTATGTCTACTCCCATAACATTTGAGTTTTAACAACAAACATGCATAACTTTTGAGTATACAATTAAAAGGCAAAAAGTTAAAATTATAAAAGGAAATTCTCCATTAACATTGGTATGGGAAAAAAATGTTACTTTTCTGAAAGGCTATTGAACTTGCTAACAACAAAAAACATCCATTATTTTTCCACTGAAAATATGGTCAATCAGTGATTAACCAGCATAGTAATAAAAGTTCAAAATTTGTTCTAATTGTAGTTCTGTATCAAATGACAGCTAACAAAGAATGGACCTGGTTTGTAGGATTTAATTAAAATTCTCATGACATACTTTCTTGTACATCAATTATATTAAAACTTCCATTCACTACAGTAAATATCTTGAGGACATAAAGGCATTTAGGCTTTACTGCTGTTCAGGAAGTTCAGATTCAGAACATTTCTTCTTTCCATCAACACTTGGCCCATGAGAACTGCTAAGCTCTAGGAAGCTCTAGGAAGCTACTTCTAGGCAGCTTCTGTAGACTTTACATTATAATTCCCCATTAGTTTGCTCATTAAAATACAGTTATATTAATCCTATTAGTTATTTTATTTAAACATAGCTCAACTGTTTCCCTTTTATAAAATTAGAATAAAACAAAATAATTTTGAAAAAAAATACCTGTTCTTTGTTCTTTATATGATTTTTGAATATTTTAGTAAAGGAGAACTTTTATCCACTCCACCCCACATTACACCCATGGCTCACATTGCTATCAATGATATGGTACTTCAATATCCACTCTCCAACACAGAAAATATTAGAACAAACACTTCTGGTCCTTCTTTCTGCCTGGCCATTTCTCCTTTGGATGAAGAAACAGCTTACCTGAGAGGTCAATTCCGTGAGACTCTGGCATTCACCTGTTCTAGGTTTCTCTATTGGGTGGGATAATCCATGTTGAAGTTCTTATCCAGAAACGGCCCTGCATTTTATCGATTTATTTTCCTCATGGAGTAGTCTGTCTTCAAGTGGAGCGTACTTTCCTCCTCTAGCTCTTCTGTGTCCATTTGGTACCTGGCTGTAGAGGGTGTTTGCCATTCTCCAGTTTGTCCACTTTAGGCTGGGGACATCAAATCTCAGTGAGAGGAGGTACTGCTAGGTACTCCAATCCAATATTTACAGAATAATGATGCTAATTCTGGACTTTGATCTTTATATATTTTCTAGAATTAATTCTAATTTTTTAAATCCATAGAAGATATGTAATTAAATTTCTTCTTTAAGCTCCAGAACTGTATATCCAAATGTCTAATTTGTATATTCTCTTAGTCATCTTAATGTGATGTCAAAATTGACACATCTAAACTTATCTCATAATCTCCTTCCTTGGGTAATAATCAATAAGCACAATTCTGGTCCTTCTTTAATCATATTCACCTCAGGGAATGTCGTTACTTTCTTTCTAGTGATACAAGCCAGAAAATACAAATCTTCCCTGACCTCTTTTCTCCTTCATTTCATATATCCAATTCCTCACCAAATGTTATTAATTTGCCTCCTAAACACCTTGCATCAGCCACTTCTCTCCATCTCCACCACCAAAAGCCTATTCTAAAACGTCTCCATGATGGTGGCCATAGTAGCTCAGGTGGTGGCCTGGTTCCTGGGATTGTGGTGTGGCCCACTGGTGGGGGAAGTCCCAAGGGGCCAGGCAGGGGAAAGAGCCATTGGCCTGGCCATGATGCATAACAAGAAACTGGACAAGAAAGAATTCAAAATTTCAAATATAAAAGTAACAATTGTGACAAAAAAAGTTCTGCAAAAGAATATGTGTGTTTTGTATGCCAAAAATTTAGATAATCTGATGAAATGGATAAATTCCTAGAAACACATAACCTATTATGAATGGATCATGAAGACAGAGAAAATCCGAACAGACCTGCAACCATTAAGTAAACTGAATCATCAAAAATCTCCCAACAAAGAAAAGTCCAGGACTATATGGTTTCACAGGTGGATTTTACCAAACATTTAAAGAAGAATGATCACCAATCCCGCTCAAACTCTTCCAAAAACTTAAGAGGAGGGAATACTTCCCAGCCCATTCCACGAGGCCAGCATTATTCTGATAGCAAAGCCAAAGATACTACAAGAAAACTACAGACTGATATTCCTGATGAATATGATGCAGAAATCCTCAACAAAATTATTAGTAAACGGAATTCAATGGCACACTAAAAGGATTATACACCACAACCAAATAGGATTTACCCTTGGAATGCAAGGATGATTCAACACAAAAAAGTAATCAATGTGATCCACCACATTAATGGAAGGAAGGACAAAATCTAGATGATCATCTCAATTCATACATACATAAAATGCATTTGACAATATTCAACATCTTTCATACTAAAAACACTCAAAAAACTAAAAACAGAAGGCAACTCCCTTAACTTAATCAAAGTCACATATAAAAAGCCAAATGCTAACATCATTCTCACTGGTGAAAGATGGAAAGATTTTTCTCCAAGATCAAGAATTAATCAAGGATATCCACTTTTGCCACTTGTCTTTAACATAATACTGGAAGTTCCAGCCAGAGCAATTAGGCATGAAAAAGAAATAAAAGGCATCCAAATTGGAAAAGAAGAAATAAAGTTAACTCTATTCACAAAGGATATGATTTTGTTGGTACCAAACCCGAAAGTTTCCACAGCAAAAACAAACAAACAAAAAAACAAAAACATGTTAGAACTAATACATGAAATAAGCTCAGTTACAAGATGCAAAATTCACATGCAAAAATCAGTTGTATTCCTATATACTAACAAGAAACAACCTGAAAAGGGAATTTCTAAAATATTCCATTTCTAATAGCATCAAAAAGAACAAAATACTTGGGAAAAATCCTAACCTATTAGCTGGAAGACTAGTATGCTGATAATCATAAAATGTTTCTGAAAAAAATTACAGGGGACACAAATAAATGGAATGACAACACATGTTCATGGCTTAGATGATTTATTACTTAATTATCAATACTACCCAAAATGATCAACATATTTAATTCAATCTCTATCAAAATACAAAAGGCATTATCTACAGCAGTATAAAAACCCATCCTGAAATTCATCTGGCATTTAAAGGGACCTAAACAGACAAAGCAATCTTAAGAAAAAGAGAACAAAGTAGAAGATCTCATACTTCTTGCTTTCACAAACTATTCCAAAAATTAATAGTAATCAAAACAATATGATATTGGCATAGTACAGACATTTAGAGCAATGGAATAGAACAGAGATTCCAGAAATAAACCCTTGCATATACAGTCAAATGATTTTATACAAGGGTGTCAAGACCATTCAATGGGGAAGGGACAGTCTTTCAACACATAGTGCTGGGAAAACTGGATATCCACATGCAAAAGAATGATGTTGGACCCTTACCTTACACTGTATACAAAAAAAGTAACTCAAAAAGGATCAAAGAAGGTAAATTTAAGAGATAAAACTATAAAATTCTTAGAAGAAAACTTAGGGGGAAAATCTCACGAGACTAGATTTGGCAATGATTTTTAGCATAAGACACCAAAATCTCAGAATACAAAGGAAAACATACATAATTTGGACTATATTAATGTTAACAACTTCTGTGCATCAAAGGAGATCATCAACAGAGTAAAAATGTAACCTAAAAAATGGGAGAAAATATTTGCCAATCATGTATCTGATAAGCAGTTAATATCCAGAATACATAAAGAGCTCCTACAAATTAACAACAAAAACCTAAACAACCCAGTTAAAAAGGGGGCAGAAGACTTGGAATATGCATTTCTCCAAAGAAGATATACAAGTGGCCAATAAGCACATGAAAAAATGCTCAACATCACTAATAATTATGGAAATGCAGATCAAAACCACAATGAGATACCACCTAAAACACTTTCATCTCTCATGCGAACTATGGCTCATTGCCTCATCATTGCTCTGGACGCTGTTCAATGATTTCGCCATATTATAGCCAAAAGCGTCTTTTGCACATCATTGATGGCATTCCATTACTCTTACAATGAAGACAAAATTTCTAATATAGCCTAAAACAGAGGTTAGCACACATAGTCTCTGAAGATGGCCAATATGTTAGGGTATTTGAGCCATATGGTCTCTGCTGGAACTGTTCAATACAGCTATGGTAATAAAAAAGCAGCCATAGGCACGATGTAAACAAATAAGTGACTCTGTTCTAATAAAACTTTATAGACAAATGCCTGTGATGGGCCAGCTTTGACTTATGGGCTGTAGTTCGGTGACCCATATCCTATGATACTCTGCATGTCATAGCCTTGCTTACTTTTCCATAGTCTTCTACAGAATATCCCCACTGCCACTGCCAATGCCATTCCTGACTCCTACTTCATGCTTTTCTAATCATCTTATTCTTTCCCACCATAGGAAGGGGCGTCACAGATGGTCTTCTCTCTGATGCTCTTCATTTGTCTCATTACTCCCTTGTCGTCTTATGGACATTTCCTTCAGAGCATCAGTCACAGTGGCAATTCTTAATTCTGCAGTTATTTGATTAAATTTCATTCCTTCCACCTGCTACCATTAAACTGTAGCACTGTGAAGGAAAGAATAGTATTTTTCTTTTGTTTCTCATTGCCTCCCCAGTACTCAGTGTCCAGCACCTAGCTGGCACTCTAAATTCCTGTTGACACACTGAATACACAAGTGAATACATGGGTAATTATGCCACTCCCACCACCACCAGCCCCCCACATCCCATTAAGGCCTGGGACTGTTAAGTCCTCTCTTTATAAATTGTTTCTGATGATGTTTCTCTCTTCCTTTTTCATATCACTCTTCCTTTGTGTGCTTGGAGGAATTTTTATTACTGGTAGCTAAGTCACCCATTTGTCTTTTGCAAATGTCTGTTTTTTCTGAGGAGTGTTCTTCTTGCTTTCCTTTGGATCCCAAATGCTCGTGGCATAGATTTGTCAAATTTCTCCTGTCAAGATCTCCAGGAACAAGGAACACCCTTGTAGTAGAACATAATTGCTTTTATTGACTTGTTGCAGTGAGGGAGACCATGCGCTATGGGAATCCCTGAGGGCATACTAAGAGAGGAGTGTACAAAAAAGAACTTAGAGGTTGTAGATTTATGTTTGGTAAGTTGGAGTTTCAGCTGATGGGGTCTCTTTACTGCTGGGTTGATCTAAATTTTCATCTCTGAAGGACCTGAATCCTCAGTAGCCTGTCAGTTTCTGGGTGCTGTAGTTTTCTACTACCACTTGTTATTGGACATGGAAGTATTTATACGTGCTTAGAGGACCCAGGCAGTGTGTTCCCAGCCTTTCTCACTATTTCAAAGCTACTCAAGTCACCTTTGATAATCAGCATAAATTGCCCCAGTCCACACAGCAACGTCCTTCAGTGCAATAAGACGCCCTAAGTGGCCAGGCAACTGTTCTAACTTGCAGTTTGATGAAACTTTCGGTTCCCGTGGACACATTCCGTCCTTGGGATAAGCATCCGTAAACCAAGCTCAAGGTTTACTTCCTTAGTCATAAGGAACTCCCTTGGATTGAATGAGAGGAGACAATGAAGATGGTGCAGATGTCAAGGGAGGACACTGAAAGACAAATCAATGCAAGACCCCATCTGTACAAAAAATAGAAAAATTAGCCAGGTGTGGTGGCATGTGCCTGTAGCCCCAGCTACTTGGGAGGCTGGGTCAGGAGGACAGCTTGAGCCCAGGAATTTAAGATTGCACTAAGCTACAATGATGCCACTGCAGTCTAGTTTGGACAACAGAGAGAGGCCCTGAGAATAAAAGAAAGAAAAAGAAGAAAGAGAGAAAGAGAAAGAGAAAGAGAGAAAGAGAAAGAGAAAGAGAGAGAGAGAGAGAGGAAGGAAGGAAGGAAGGGAGGAAGGGAAGGAGAAAGGAAGGGTTGAAGGAAGGAAATATAATAATGCAAAGCCATGTACGTAATTTCAAATTTTCTAGTAGCCATTTAAAAAAATTAAAATATGCAAATTTTTAAAATTTCAATAACATTTAATTAATCCCACATATCCAAAATATTAATCGAAAAAGTAAACAATATAAAATAACTGATACTATTTCCCTTTTTTTCTGTAACTAAAGTTTTATCTTATGTTTATCCAGTGTGTACCTTACACATAAAGCATATCTCAATCCAAAGAGTAAATTTTATGAGAGATACTTCATCTTTATTTATATTTCATAAAATTTACAGTTGAGAAAGTTGTTCCAAGTATATTTAATATTTTTTAAAAGTTAAAATTAAAAAATCAGTTCTTCAGCCACACTTTCCATATTTCACGTATTCAGTAGCTGCTCTAATGGACAGTATGGTTAGATTGTATAGCTACTATAGAAACTTTCAAGGATGTATTTATTAATTATCAGATGTGCTTTTGGATTTTTTAAAGGTATGTCACTCAAAAATGTAACAAACTTTTAAAAATTATATTCAGATAAAGAAGTTATTTATCAAATACAGAAAAGTCATATCTCAGCAAAAATATATTAGTTAATATAAAACATTTTGTAGAGTAATTGATGACTACCTTGTTGAAATATTAATTTCCTGTATTTGCTTATTAGCTGATTCTGCCAACTGTCATTTTTTTGTCATGAAATGACTTTGATATCTATAATAGTCACATTAATAATTTTCTGTTTAAAATATTAATAACTCAAATGTTGTCTCAGTAAAAAAAACATGTGTCTTCACATCTAACTTGATTGAACTTTGTATGTTTTTATTTCAAAGAAAGAAGAGGATACTCAGTTTATTTCTTTGATAGTAAGAGTGGCTTTTTTATGCAGAGGAATTATTTGGAGAAGAAAAGTTTGATCCTTTATATTATTTTTTTAGTTGCAACTTGGGATATAAAATTATGAACACAATTCTAAATATTCACACCACCACTCACTCACCTAACCCTTGGAACAATAGAAGAATCACAAAGATATATCAAGCATTAAAAAAAAAGAAATCAATGTTTATTACAAGTTATATTACACTATTTTCTCTATTTTTATATCCTGCTCTTATGTATCAGGAAGGACTATGTCTACTCGTATGAAAATTTAAAAATATACTGGTTAAAGAACAATAATTCTTCACATTCTATTTGAAAAATGCATGAACCCTTATTCTTCTCTGAACATAAATCGATGAGAATTGTCACTTTGTATGTAAGGAAAGACCTTGATATTTCTACCACCATAATAAATGCAGGTCAACTTTGCCCCTTTACATTTATGTAAAATTTTTGATTTTGAGCTCCAGGATATACTATGGGTAAGGACAGAGCTAGAACATGCCCTTGGAATATTCTAGCACATTCTTCAGTCTTCCCTAGACTACTTGGGTTTTATTTATTTATTTATTTACTTATTGAACTTACATTGTAATTCATTTCCCATCTTTTTTTTTTTTTGCTGCAATAAACTGAGAATATTGATATTTGAGTCCAAATAGGTGTCTCTTCCTCCATCTTTTCCTGATTCCATTCCCATAAAAGCACACTTACTCCCACGTTGTCGTCTAAAGACTATAACACATTCTGTCATCCTATTGGATCCTGTTGTAACCTTTCTGTTTCCCTCATCAGTAAAATGGGCACATTGGGAGATGTATGTATCATCTTGGTTCCTACAATAGGTCTCATAGCAGGAGTATTAACAATACCTGGGACTCATTAAGCAATCCAAATTTTGGGGCCCCCCTCTAATCTACTAAATTAGAAACTCTGAGAACAAGAGGCAGCAATTTATAGTTGAACAAATTCTCCAGGTGATTGTGAGTGTAAGAATCAATAGCATAGTGGAAGGCAATGCAGAATTGCTTAAAGTCATATAGCCAGAGGTAGAACCACCCTGGAACACATGTGCCCAGACTCTCAGCTCAGAGTTAATTGCCTGAGACCATACATTTGTGTGAAGATCAGGCTCCTCTTGCACCTATATACAAGGCTTATTTGGGTAACACTTGAAACAGAACTTCTCCAGGACTTGACTTAACTTGAAGAAATGAATGACAGCATAGATAGTCATATTTTAACAATATAATAAACAAATGAGCCTATAAGGAATAATGACTAATTTTCATTAAATAGTTCTTACCTTTGAAGATCAGATTGGCATTAATGGTTTATATTTAGTAATACTAAGCAGTACTTAGGGAGTTTTTTAAAGAATAACTTTGATGTTATCTATGAACTTTAGCATCAAACTAATTTAACCCCAATGGTTAAACAATGACTTAGCACTTTGGGCATGGCCTTTCTCAATGATATTCTTTCTCAATGATACAAAAAAAAAGTTGTTCACCACTAAGCACTTATTTCTTATTGGGACAATGGATTATGCTTACTAATTTCCATTTCTAGAAACAGGCTTCTACAAACGGAAACATCTAAATGTCTAAAAGTGTTCATCAAAATCTTTGTGAAGTCAGCTTTAACACTTCTATTTGAGAATTGAAAAGTTTCTCATAGGACAATATTGATGTACTAAATTATACTGATGTAATCAGATGCTATTGTTACTTTTCTTCATCTTGGTTCAAAAAGTCTTCTGAAGCACACCAGTGAAATGGTATTCAGTTCTCTTCGCACCTGCATTGTTATGTACTCTGTTTTTTATTAGCCTATAATTTTGTACAAACACAAATGAACTATGGGCACCATCATAATTGTTTTGTTGTTTGGAGCCAATATTTACATTGTATCTTTCTACTGAGAGCATAACTTCTTTCTCAATTTACTTTCTGGTAATTTCCATGTATATTCGTTTGATGCATTTTTTTAAAATTAACATGGTAGCCTCTTTGATCCTTAAAGATATTTAGAGAGCTAACAAATTCCATCATTTTGAAAAAAAAATGAATCATATTTCCTCTAAAAGTCAATGTTTCACAAATGTTCACAGGGATAGCTTGTCATGAATGTGAAGTTTTCAAAGGTGGCTGCCACTGGAAATATTTCATTGCAATAAATAAGTTTTTAAATACCCTATATGAGCATGCAAATCTGAAGTCAAAAGTTGTTGAAAGAAGACAAGTTTTCAAGAGTAATTATGCTTAACAAGCTTGATTTCCCTACACTTCAGGTATCCCCTTCCATCCCCCAGTATCTCCAGGGAGATTTTGTGCTAAATACAATGAAATTATCATCCCTTTGGGGCTTTTCCGGCCAGACATAATCCAGGTAAAACACATTTGTATGAGGCAGCCAAGCATATGACTTTAGTGTACTCATAATGGGACTCCTTTTGGTCTATAAATTGATAGGCACAGCCAGAGGGATTATGTAAATAACCAAGAGAATGAAATGCAATGCAGAGGGTGTAACTCCATCCCCCTGCAGTGCAAAGCAAGAGACAGCAGGTACCTGACACCAAGCTGAACCAAAGTGAGGTGCCTAAAAATGGAAACAGGGTTACTTTAAATAGTTGTGTTCCTTCTGGGGACTTATTCTACATAGTCATATTAAACAATGTCCTCCAATGCTATAGCCAGAGAGTTTTTAAATTATTCTGTGTTTTGCTTCCCAGACCTCCCTTGGAACAAACTTTAGGTTTTGAATTGTGGGGATTAACTATGTAGTATGCTCTGTCTTCATAACAAATGTTTGAAAATCTGTTATGAACCTAGTACACCAAGGGTTTGTTTTCTGTTATCACCCCCTAGGACCAGGATAGGTGTTATTTATATATTTAATAATCATTTATTGAATACACCTACTTTAAGCCACTGCTATGTTAGTATCTGGGGATATGGTGCTAACAAGACACAGTCCCGTCACAGGAAAGTGGATATGGCAAATTCATGAACACCGTATCATCCGAGTGCAATAGGGAGCCACTGAGTAGCCTGTAGCATTAGTAGTGAGGTGACAGCTAGATTTGTGTTATACAAGGATTGGTCTGACTCTGTGGAGAAACGATTAGAAGGGCCAAGATTGGCAGGATACTTAGTGATCTATTCCAGCATGTTCTTGACCTTGTAAGTAATTCTAAAGCACAGTGCCTGGAACATGTAGATGCTCAGTAAATATCTGATGAAATATTACTTAAAATAATTTCCTCTTATACCATACAGTCTAGTATGAATATAAAAAAAACAGTAGAAATCCTTCTAGAAAGAGAAATATTGTTCACTTTTTCTTAAGACTAAAAAGCTTTAGTTAGGTAACTCAATCATATCAATAGTATACTGTCACCAAGCATTAAATTGGGGGGGAGGGAGTTTTTTAATGAATAACTTTTATCTTATCTGTGAACTTAGCATCAAAATGATATAACCCCAAACTTTAAACAATGACTTAGCACTTTGGGCATGGCCTTTCTCAATGATACAAAGCTGAAAGTTTTTCCCCGTTAAGCAGTTATCTCTTATCTTATATTACTACCTTTATGTAATCAGTCCTGCTCCCAACTTCTCCAAAATGCAGTGTCATTAAGGTGATGACTAATTGCAAAGCTATTTCTCTACAGATTTACTACCCACATGTCCAACATGTGAAAATCAAGCAACTGTCTGAATTTTGACTTTGAAATAGATCGCTTCTGAGGAAGCTGGAAGCTACTTTACCCCAACTGTTTTTACCAATGCAGGCTGAGAAGGAATGACTTTATCTGCAACCCAGTGGGGAGATGAGGTTCTATTTATCTATTCATATTATATGTAATAGAGAAAACAGAAGTCAATGATTCCTTAAATACTTGCAGGTAAAATAATTTAATATTTATGGTAGAAAAACCCTGTTAATGTTTAATATGCTCTTGCTAGTTATATAATTTGAGTCAGATCACTATCATCAGGGACAAATCAGTAACATAAGGAGCAGCTTGAGAACATACAGTGCAACTGAATCACGCAGGGCACAGCTTGCCAGGCAGCCCCAGCTAGTCCACAGCATCCTTTCCCCGTTGGGAACACAGAGGACTGGAGGGTCAGGGTGCCTCCCCTTGACTGTGTTCACCTTGCTGACTTTTGTGGGGCTGAAACTGGGACCCTGACTCCTGACTGAACTCAGGTCTCTCTCTGCTTGATCCAATATCTTAATTTTATGTTAGAGTTTTCCAAATTGGAGCTATTACTAGATTATAAAAAATCACTTGTAAGCAATATCTTTACATTTTGTACTGATTTTTATACCTATTGCAGTCACTGATCTCTACGAAGGATATTTTAGTTTAGTCCCACTCTTTGCTTCCCATCGCCAGTATTTAGCTTAAATTTCACAAATGCTTGTGAATTTTACATATAAGTTTGTGTTTCCTAGTAAGTACATGAATTCAAGTGAATTCTTTTGGAACAGTTTTGAGGATAATTCTAAATCATTGACTAATTTTCAAGGAGGCATTATTCGATCAGTCAGTAACTCCTGTGATATATTAATCAAAGTTTTCAATTAAATCATTTTCTAACCCATGAAGATATCTAAATTAGGGATGATTTCTTTTCCTCTCAAAGCCTTTTTATTAATAGACTGACTTGTTCACAAAAGGCTCAGGAAAAAATAGTTTCACAGTGTCCTAAAATACAGAGCAACATGTAGACTTTTTGACATCATAGAGGAATCCGGGGGAAAGATATCTAAAGGCAGATCCTCTACAACACCAAGATGGGGCTTCCCATAGTAGGTGGAGTGAAGAATGGAAAAGGGCTTGTGGTTCTGAAGCTGGGACTATTCCTAAGACAGCCCAATACTGGTAAGAGTTCTCTTCAGTGAGTGCTCTCTCTGTAAGCCTGGCGGCCAAATGGATCGTTATCCAGCCATGGCCACCACAGCCAGATTTGGAAAGACACCCGGGTTGAGTGCCCTGCTGATCACAGAGACCTGTCATTCCTCCTCAGAAGCCTGTTCCTTTGCCTGGGTCATGCTGCCTCCTGGAGTCTGTTTACTGTATGTGCCTCTTCATGAATGGGTCTCCCGCATCTTCCCTTTATACTGGTGTTTATGTGCATATTTGAATAAGCTTCTTATAGGTTACACATTTATACTATTAATAGATAATATATAATTTGATTTAAGAACTAGCATTTATTTTAAGCCCTCGCCTAGCCTGGATGTTCATTTCATTATAAGGGACAAATCACCCCAGATCGATCTTCAAGTTTTGAATAGAGACAATGGAACCCTTTTCTAGCTGCATTTTGGCACAGATATGGCATCATCTCTCTGAAACCACTATCACTTTTACCTCTGGGAACCGGAGATTGAATTACTACTCTGCTTGGTGTTACCTGCAAAGACTGGCTTCAAAGATGAGGGTTTAAGGTTTTATCCCATTCACAGCAGTGGTGGACATGAGGACAATGAGTAATCCTAATCCTTCTTGGGCAGCCAGTGTAGCTGGCACTTCACATCTGATAGTGCTCAGCTTTTAGATGAAGGAACATCAAGTGCTACATTCGATAATTACACCAAGCTTGGAACCAGACTCCTGTGGTACCTGGAAAGAGATGCACACAGAGCCTCTACTTCTTCCCATTGCCTATTCACTAGGTGCATAAAGGTTTCCTTGGACTGAACCCCAAGGAGAACTAAAGAATATCCTGCTTCTCTACTCACTCACGTTAGTTAAGAATGTGGCCCTTTCACTCGTCTAGGTGTTACGGTGGGAAGTATTTTGTAGATGACACCTGTGTCTCTTCAGTCTCCCTCTCCCCCTTCTCACACATCTAAGGAGCCTTGCTTATTCAGGATTCATACATTTCGGACATATCCTCTCTTCTTTAGTGCCATTACCGTCACTCATCCAGATTACCTTCATTCCTCTTAGCACAGCTCTCTGCCTCCATTCTTACCTGACTTTGACTCTCATTATTAGTGAGAATATTTTCAACTATAAATACAGGAACTCAAAATATGTTAACAAAACAAAACTAAACAGAGAGAATTTATTGAATCAAAAAATGGTAGTAAGAACAGAGTTGGCTCTGAGCACAGCTGGATACAGGGGTTCGAATTATGCCATCAGGATTCTGTCTCTATCGCCATCCTCGGCTCTGCTTTCTTCAGCATTGGCCTGGCAATCTTGCTTATAATCTTAAGCATGCTGTTTTGTAATTCTGATTATGTGTCTGACTTTGAGCAACTTGAAGACAGAAATCATTTCTTAATTGTCGTTACCTTCTCCACTACACCCTGCACTGAAGCCCCTAGCTAATGCCTGAATAAACACATGTTGACTGGCTGAATGAATGCATGAAATGAGATCTCAGACTTTTGTGTTGAAAGGTTATCAAAAATATGATGTTTCCAACCAAATGAATCTAGTTTCTCAAGAATTAATTTGTGCTGAGGGACCTCCTCTAATAATAATATGGCTCAACAGGGTGGCAGAAACATGTCGGCACGGTAATTATTTGCAATGCTGAAGACATTCTGTGGTTTGGAAGCATTTCCAAATAGTGGAGCGAAATGTTATATAACAATCCAAAGGATTAGAGGCCTGAATAATGCAGTATATTAAAAATATTTCCTCCTGGGACTTGGAACCTCTGGCTCCCATCCAGTACTCTGTATTTCTACCTACATATATGTGAGCAGTTGCTTTAAGACTTGCACTGGTTAGATAAAGTAGGGTGTATTATATGTTCATGAAATGATAGACTTGAAATAACATTCTAATTTCTTTCATGATATTTCCCTTTATGAATATCCATAGAATGGTTATTAGAGAATATGACCCAACCATTTTAGCAAGACTTTTATCTGTCATGATCAAACACATCCAAATATTTTTACTATATGGCCTCTCTCTCAGAGCAAGGCCCCCACTGACCCCTGAAGACCTTACCTAAGAGATGATTATTTTCACCAAGACTAGGGCGCAAGAGATGCAGAATTCTAGGAGACACTAGTCACATGGAACACAGTGTAATCACATGGAACTTGTCTTTAATTTAAATGTCTTTTGATTTATTTAAACAATGATTGGAAACTATTTAAGTCAGCACAAGATAATACCAAAAAGAGGATAATAGTTTTTTAAAAGATCAAATAAAGCTCTTGAAAAAGAGTCATTGAAATTAAAAACTCAATACATGGTCTACATGGTCTAAACAGCAGACTAAAAGCAGCTGAATAGAGAATAAGTATTACAACCTCTATGAAAGGTAATATGGAGATTCCTCAAAGAACTAAAACTAGACGTACTATTTGATTCAGCAATCCCACCACTGGGTATTTACCCAAAAGAAAAACAGACATTTTATGAAAAGGACACTTGCACTCGAATATTTATAGCAGCACAATTCACAATTGCAAAGTTGTGGAAACAACTCAAGTGCCTATCAATACATGAATGGATCAAGAAAATGTGGTGTATGTATACCATGGAGTACTACTTAGCCATAAAAAGGTGAACTAATAACTTTTGTTAGAACCTGGATAGAACTGGAGACCATCGTCCTAAAAGAAGTATCACAGAATGCAAGAATGAAAACCATGTCTACTCATTACTACATTGAAACTTATAGACCAACACTCATGTGCACATATGGTAGTAAAATTCAATGGAAATCAAGCAGGTGGGGGCAGGAGAACAGGATGGGTACAATGCATACTAACAGCTACAATGCATACTATATGGGTGATGGACATACTTGCAACTTTGACTCAAACTGCACAAAAGCAATTCATGTACCCCTGTAATATTCTAAATTAAACCAAAAAATATCCTGATAGTTTTTTCTCAGTTGCTACTGGTAGACTCCATGAGTACTTCCTGTTTCATTTTAATTTATGACAGCATTCCCCTTTATTACAATTTAATTTAAAATATTTTGAATTAAAAATTTTAAAATATAAAAAAGAGAATAAGTAAACTAGAATATAAATTTGAGGAATTTCTCTAGTATGCAGCAGAGGGATATGAAGATATGGAAATTTTGAAATAGATTCAAGAACACTGAGGTTAGAGTGAGAAGGTCCAGTATGTGTCTCATAAAAATAGAGGCTAAGAAATCTCCAAAATGAATGAAGGCCGTGAAACCTAGATCTATGGATCAAAATGAATTCCCAATAGAATAAAAATAAAGCATACATTTAGACATATCATTGTAAAAATAAGAACACCATAAAAAGGCAAAAGAGACACCTGCTACATTCAATTATCATTTAACCCAAATTTTTAATCAAGAAAATTTCAGTAAAAAAAAAAGGAAAGTTTTCTCAATTTCTGGTTCTATTAAGAGTAATGACAAAACAAATAATTTGGACTGAAGCCTCCATTGAAGAACAACTAGAATATCTGCATAAAATGTGGATATAGACTAATCCCTTAAAGGTATAAAATTTCTAACCAGATAGTGAAGCACTCTTAGGCCAGGGCACTCAGATTGAAAAGGAAAAAGTAAAATATTCTTTGTTTGCAGATGACATGTTCATTCATGTAGAAAATCGGAATCTACCAAAAAAAAAACCCCAAAGATAATAGGACTAATAAGTGAGTTTGGCAATGTTTCAGCATATAAGATCAATATACAAAAATCAGTTGCCTTACACATCCTAGCAACAAATATTAGAAAATTAAAATTGAGTAGTCCATTCACAATAGCATAAAAACTATGAAATACTTAGGTGCAGATCTGACAAAAGATTAGGTACAAGACCTGTACAGTGAAAACTACAAAGTGATACTTAGAATTACCATATGATCCAGCAATCCTACTTCTGAGTATACAGGGGATCCTCCAATTACATGGTTTCATTCAACATGGTTTCATTATATCATTAATGAAAAAAAAAATTGACTCCTGTCCAGGACCACTCTCTGTCTACACTTTGCACATTCCCCATGTGTGCATGGGTTTCCTCCCACATCCCAAAGCCGTGCACCTTAGGTGAATCAGTGTGTTTACAGGGTCCCGGTGTGAGTGAGGGAGGGAGTCTGTGTGATGTGCTCTGCCCTGGGAAGGCTTGTGGTCCAGGGGCGGTTGCTGCCTTTCAGCCTGAGCCTTTGGGATAAGCTCCCACCACTGGCGATCCTGAACTGGAATAAGGGGGTAAAGAATCATCTTACTTGTTTGTATTAATCTTTCTTAAACATATATGAGGCTCACATTTGTTACAATGTTTAATATTAGAAGTGTTTGTTTTGGTCTTTATTTATAAGTCTGGTGATGCTTGTGACCAGGAATATGCTATAGGACCTTAACTCTTATTTCTATCAATTAGCCTATGGTAAAGTTGGTTTCATTATGCATTTTTTTGTTTAAAGTCCCTGTTTCCAAGAACCTATAGATGACATTAATTGAAGACTTACTGTATATCCAAAGGAAATAAAATCAGTATCTTGAAAACATATCAGCACCCCTGTTTATTTGAGCATCATTCATAATAGCCATGTTATGGTAACAATCTAAAGTGTCCATGGATGGATGAGTAGACAAAGACAATGTGCATATATACACAATAGAATATTATGCAGCCTTTATAAAGAAGAAAATCCTTCTATTTGTGACAACATGGATGAATCTGAGTGAAATAAGTCAGACACAAAGAGATAAATACTGCATGATCTCACTTATATGTGGAATCTAAAAGAGTGGAACTCATAAAAGCAGAGAGAAGAACGTTGGTCACCAGGTGCTGGGAAGTGAGGGAAATGGGGACACGTTGGTCAAAGGGTACAAAGATTTAGTTATATGGGATGAATAAGTTCTGGAAACTTAATGCACAGAACGGTAGCTATAGTTAATAAGACTGTATTGCATACTTGAAATTTGCTGATAGAGTTGGTTTTAAGTGTTCTTATCACAAAAAAGAGGTGAAATATATGTGGAGTGAAAAAAAGAATATCCAATAATACCAATATACACTCAAATGTTTAAGTAAATACCCAAGAAAAGTGACATGTATGCTGGGAGAGACGAAAATGTTCTCATGTACTTGGATTTGCTGAGGAAGAAAGTAAGAATACTAATTAATGTTAGACTTTGATAAGTAAAAAAAATTCATGTAATTTCTAGAATAACCATTAAAAGAATAGTACAGACAATATATAATTTTCAAGCTAATGGAACAATGAATTAACATCATAATTATGTGAGATGATACACATTTAATTAGTTTATACTAGGAATTAATCTACAATGTATACACACATCAATATGTAATATTGTACACCTTAAATATACACAATTTTTATTTGTCAAGTATATCTCAATAAGTCTGGAAAAAAGATACAAATCAAGTATATCACTTATATTAAATATAAAAATACAAAAAAATATTATTGAGAAAAATTAGAGAAGAAATAAATGGGATCTGCATATGCCACATTAATGCATATATGCTCATTCTAAATTTGCAAGCACATCAAAAGAGCCTTACTACAGTAAGCCACAAATATTTTGAAGTTGTTTATTGCTAGTCAATAGAAAAATTTAAATTTAATGAAAATAATCCATGAACCAAGGAAGAAATCAGAATGGAAATCAGAAAGTATTTTGAATTGAGTGGAAAAGACAATACTATGTCCCAGCTTCTAGATGCTGCTAAAGACATGCTTAGGAAGAGATTTAGAGCTTTAAATGAGACAAAAAGTTGAAAATCAATGTCTTTAACTTTAGGTTAAAAAAGGGAAAAATATGTAGAAATCTCAAAATAGTCTACATTTTAGATTGCCTCATTGATGTTCTTAGTGTCTTTAATTTCTCTCTCTACTTTAAGGAAACAAACTGAAAGCTGTAGACCAGTAGTCCCCAACTTTTTTGGCACCAGGGACTGGTTTCACAGAAGACAATTTTTCCATGAACTGGGAAATTGGGGAGTGGGGGAGTAGGGGTGATGGTGCAGAGTTCAGGCTGTGATGTGGAGCCAGTTGCCTAACAGGCCACAGAATGGTACAGGGTCATGGACCAGGGGTTGGGGACCACACCTGTAGACAACACACTATGAGCACCATTTATGCAAGATTATTTCACATTCCAAGCAGCAGACCTAGTTCCAACAAATGGCCTTGACCCAGAGCTTTAGCAAACATCTGTTCAAAATAATTATCTTACAGAGGCCTTTAATCTACAGTTTCTTTTAGTGACCTTACCAGTCAGTGTTCCTGATTGTATCAGATAAGAGGGGCATCTACCACATCTCAGAAAAACAAGACAGAGAAAAGCAATATGAGGAGCAGGAGAAATCAGAGGTGAAGAGATTTTGCTAATGGGAGAAGAATGGCAGGTGAACAGAAATTAGCACACAAACACACATGTTCATATACTCAAATTCTGCCTTCCATTTCCATTTTGAACACCAACGTGCCAACCAAGCACAGATTCTCTAAGCATATACAAGATCCACTTTTTCCAAATTATTAAAGTCCACATAGGCATAAGAGTGATGTGGTATCTGCTAACATTGTAGTGATCCAAAGCATAGAGATAGATCCATGGCTGGGTTGACCAACAGGCAGACTCATAAAGCCATGCTGAAGGCAAGAGTGGATGGTCAGGGAGGGCTGTCATGACTGGAGCAGAACAAGTTTAGCTTCAATTAATGGATCTAAGTTTCTGAAATCAGGAAATATAAAAAGAAGTGGCCTTAGTTCATTCAGGCTTCTATTAAAAAATACCATAGACTGGGGGGTACATAAACAACAGGCATTTATTTCTCACAGTTCTAGAGGCTGGGAGTTTGAGATCAGGGTTCCAGGGTGGACAGATTATGGTGAGAGCCCTCTTTGTGGCAAGAGATTGCTGACATTTTTTGTCTCCTCACATGGAGGAACACAGCAAGAGACCTTCCTGGTGTCTCTTTCACAAGGACACTAATTCCATTCATGAGGATTGTACCCTTTTGAGCAAATTACCTCCCCAAACCCCAAGCCCTAACAGCATCACATTGAGAGGCTAGGCTTGGAACATATGCATCTTGAGGGGACATAAACATTCAGCCCATTGTAGCTATTTATTTTATTGCACCACACAATTAACTTTGGTTAATGACTTTGAATTATTTTCATTTTAATTACTTATGTGGGTGGAAGGTTAGGCTGTTTTGATCTTTTCAGTGGCTAGACTTGAATGGAGTTCTGGAGAGGCTCGCTGTAAATTGAGAGAGGAGTTTTTAATAACGGTTGAAGTCATAGTGTGTACGTTTCATGGTATAATGCCAGCTCTCACAAAGGTCTGGAAGAAGTCATATTCAAGAAGTGAATGAACTGTTATATTTCTTATCTCTCTCTCTCTCTCTTTCTCTCTGTGTGTTTGTAATTTAGCTTGTCCCTAAGAAGGAAAAGATTAAACATCCTTCATCTATTTCCCTCAAGGTAAAGTACCTGACTCTCTTCTGTTGCATAACAGAATAAAATTTGTCAATTTTTATTGGAAAACAATAAAAATGCACGACCCTGGGTCCAGTCCTGACGTGCGCCTCCTTGGCCTCCATGTTCTCACCAAGGCCATTTTTCCCTCTGTAAAACAGAGAAGTGGTTTGATAAAACCTTGCACCCGTGTAACCATTGCCAGTAATAGCCTATTCTACAAGATAAGTTCTCCGGGCAGGGAGATATTTACCTCAAAAATGTAGATCTCAGGTCCTGCGGTTTCTGGGCAGGAAAAAATATGGCCTTCAAGTGAGATTAGGTTGGAGAATTACCGATGCATAAATGATACTAAGTAAATATTTGTTGAAATTAAATGGGCAGATGTAGTCACCTATCTCTAAAGCTGCTCCTTTGCCACATTCAGTAATGACTGGTATAAATGGACTATTCTTATATAATTATGAAATAAAGCACAATGAAAGCTGAACCTGTAAGGAGTAAGATGACATGGCAAGTGTGTAACGAAGCCTTGAGCTTTCACTGTTTGGCATCAAATAATCCAGTGTTTGAATCCACAAACAATTGCGAAACTGGGAGCACAAGAAAGCAGCAAAACACAGATACCTGGGCATCACGGAAGCCCCACATCGAAAGTTAGGTAACAGCTGTTGTGTAATTGTGCATTTAACTGAAAACACATTTTTGAAACAGCAAAGAATGATTTTCTAGAAAGGAAGAAATTGAGAAAGAGAAAGATAAATGCTGAAGGAACACAGAGGTTTCTCTCTGGTCCTCAAGTGCAAGGTGAGGGGAGTCAAGGATGTTGGCGATGATATTGCCTTAGCATCTGGGGGGTTGGCCCGTGTTCCAAATCTGGACTGCCTTTTGTTTTTTTGTAAATGAAATTTCACTGGAAAACACCTACACCCATTAATTTAACTGTTTTCTATAGTTTCTTCTAAGTGGAGTCAAGTAAGTTACAATAAAAACCATCTGGCTCAGGAAGCTGAAAAAATTTATTGTCTGTTCCTTTGCAGAAAAAGTTTGCCAACCCCTGTCTTAGGTGAATAGAAAGTTGTGCTTAAGTGCTTGTCAGGATGACCGTGCTTAGAGAAGCAGTTTATCCCTGAACCCATCTGGGAATCCCCTTGTGGAGAACAGGGCAGAGAGACTCAACAGGAATAAGAGCCCAGGTTTTGGAGTCAGACTGGCCTGAAATGAAATTCTGGCCTTGCGCTTATTAGATCTGTGACCATAAGCAAGCCAATCGCCCTCTCTATGTCTATAAAATATATAATTAAAGTAAAGATAGAGAAAGTAAGGCTCCTGCACCTGATTTGGACAAACTATCCAATCATTCTTAGTTTCTCTATCTAAATCCCATCTTCAGGAGAAATGGCAATTTTCACTGGAACAAAATTGTTGTTAGTTCTTAACAATCAGAGCATCCAAAGTATTCTATCTTGTTCCTACTGTAACTTTTGCTAGGGCTACATTACAATGAAGTATTGTACTAAAAATGAGAGTAGTACAATTAAAAATGGTCCAGTTTGAATGTTCCCAGCTTGAAACATTAACTTAAGAATCTGAATTATTTGGGAGTCCTGCTTCTATTTATTCTTTATACAACTGCCTATATTGATAAGTGCAGATAACTTCCAAAACCAAAGGTTATTTTCAGTTTAAATGAGTTTTAACAGAGGATATTTCCCTATTGCTAATCGTGGTGCCCCTGTGTGACACAGTAAATGCTGAGTTCCCTAAAAGTCCTACTGACTTTACTGTTCACATAAAGAAATTAAAAATAATTTAGGTCTTCTGAAAGCACGGTAGGTAGGTCTACTTACCTAGCTCTCAAAATGCACTTGATATGATATTTTAAAGCTAACCTAGGTTACAGTCTAGATAGAGAGCTTTTCTTTCCCAAACAGCACTCTGATTTTTCTGGAAGATGGACTATTTTCCTGACAGCCTTGTCCTGAAGACACCTGGCCAGGGTTCTCTCCTCATCAGCTTCTACGGAGAACATGTGCCATTTTAGACTTTTTCAATCCTCAAATTCTCTAAGTCCATCAGAGAACAAAAAGTTATATAGTGGCATATAAACTATGAAAAGTTAAAAAAATAATAACTGGACTTAGTGGCCAGAGCAGCTGGGCTGCACACTCTCATCACAGCTTTTGGCTTTGTAAGTTAATTCATCTGCACATAGTACAGTGTCTCCAGATGCAACTTCAATGCTGGAGAGCTGGTTTCTTAAGGATTCAAGGTTAAAGTCAAAGGCTTCCTGCTCTAGGTGCTACAAATAAGTAGTGTAGTTTTCTTGTTTTGCTCTGAGTTTGTTCATCCAATCACATCCCAGTATGCAAATAAACTTTAGCCCTTGCAGATAAAAAGGAACAAATAAAGCCAAGTGCTCTATCAGAACCAAATTGCCTGTCACCTGTGTTCCAGGAGCTGAACCAGAAATGTCATCCTCAGGCAAGCCAGACATACCTGCCCCACTCACCAATTTGAAGATTCAGTATACCAAGGTTAGTACAATTTGTATTTGCTGCTTTGACTCGGGTTTGTAAAAACTACATTCATTTAAAGCATCAAAGGTCAATTTAAGTAAACTTGTGAAAGAGCCCTTTGCAAATAGAAAAATAAAAGGCTTGCAGAATGCAGGCCTGGGTTTAGTGTCCTGATCAAACAGTGAACTCTAAATCACATCTTTTCTTAAAAGATTTGCAAATGAAATGAATTCTGTTCTGTGTGAAAGGTTCTTGTTCCAGGAATCAGTGGACTTTACCAAGCAGTTCTATTAACTTCAGTATAACCTGAATGAATCATAAGAGAAGCAGATACTCACTAGAAAAACTTGCTGGAAAGAGCCAAACAAGTGGGAAATAATAGAAAACAAGAAAGGAGAAACAGAGCATACCGCAATAGTATCATTTTTTTTATATGCTTAGTAAAATGAGTGTTTACATATGAGGACTTAAGTCTGATAATTAGAGGAGAAAGCTCCTCTTTCAAAAAACTTCAAGTGGACTTACATTATTTCTCATATCTGGGGGAAGCAAGCATTCTTATTTACGTCTCCAGCCAGGTTTCTTCACATTGGAAAAGGTGTATAATTATTAATTGATAAATAATTAGAGACACAAGAGCAGGAGGCAGGTCCAGACTTCACAATCTGCAGCTAGGGAGAAAGAGGACAAGGATCCTGATTGTGCTATGTCTGAAGTTGGCCTGTTTCACACTACTGCCAAGTCTGAATGCCTGCCTCCCTGTCAGAGCCAAGAACTCCAAAACAACCTAAATAAACAAGCAAAACACAGTCTAACCAATCTAATCACTTAAAATTATCTTTAGGGTGTGATACAGAAAGTAAAGTAAGAAATGAACTATTGCAACTCAGGGGAGAGCCATTTTGCTTTCCGAATTAACCAGTGAAAAGCAGAGAGCCTTATAATTTAATGATACAATAACAGTTCCTGCTCTTTTATATTTATTTCCCTACTTGTGACCATGAATGGTTTAGCAGTCCTAAGGTCTGTTGCATTTTCATTTTCATACACACAACGCATGAGGAAGTTGTTCAGCTCATTGGCTCTTTTCCTTAGGAAAGTGTCAGCAGAGATCAGATTGTGCCTTTAACATGGCTGACCAGCAGCTATGAAGTGTATTAAGGTATAATTTCCAGAAGGCTTTATTAAAGGAAAAAATGCTTTCCATTTAATTTCATTACAAATGGGAACCTCAAAAATGTGGTGAATCCATACCCTCAATCAATTTGCATTTGGCAAAGATAGGCCCAGAAGATCTGGAGACTCTAGTCTCCCTCTCTTTCTTATTCCAGATTTGTCATTCACAGGAAATTTCAATTCAAAGTAGAGACTCACTAGAAAAACTTACTGGAAAGAGTCAAACAAGTGGCAATTATAGAAAACAAAAAGGGAGAAACAGTATACTGAAATAGCATCTCTTTTCCATATGCTTAATACATTTTTATGTCTCCTATTTTGGTTTTGGTCACTCTCTCGTTTTGTTTTCATTCCTTCGACTGCAGTTAAACAATCTTTCTCCCATTTATTATTTTTTCCTTCATTTCCTTTTACATTTTTTGACTCTGAGTCCCAACGTTTTGCTTTGCTGCCTTGGGGTTTGGGTTGAAAATAGTTGTCAGAGATCCAGCCTTGGTTTTTTTAAATTTTTAACACATCACCTGACTTTGGTTCAGTCTCTCTCCGTCATGATTCATCCCCTGTCTTGTCTTTTTCCCTCCATTTTCCACTGCCTTTGGTAATTTTTCAAGGGTCCTCAGGCTGAGTTAAAAGCTCGCACACAGCACAATCACTGCCTGCACATTGACACCACCACCCATCACTCCCAATGCTGTGACCCAGGATCTCAGGTTTGGAAATCCACACAGGTGATAGAAAACAGTCACTCTCCCCACCCTCTCTCTCTCTCCCTTGGAAAGTGCTGAAATCCTTCCTGCGTTGAAAGTGTCATCTGTTAAAATCTCTCTGCCACCTAGGAAGTATTGGCTTCTCTTACTGGATCTAGAGCTGCTGGCCCATTGCTGACTTGGAGAGACAGTATGAGTTTAGGGCACCTGATATCTTTTGGAGGGAGTCAGGGGCTCTCCTCTTTAGCCAACTGGCTTCCAAATCTCATATCAACAGATAAGGCGAATAGATCTTTATGTTGCCCAGTAGTGAAATCCAGCTTAATCCAAACCAGAAATATTTTGATAAAATTGCTTATTCATTTGGAATTGTAGCATTATACCAAATGTATTAAGACATAATAGATTTACTCTGGAAAGGAAATTGTTTTTCAAAATTATGACTTATTCTTGAACACAAAACTGCATCCAGGAAGTAGTCACTTATTTATCACAGGGAATATGATACATCTCTTAAAACTTGACATAGCTAAAATTGAAAGCGTAAAAATCAGTTTT
This sequence comes from Eulemur rufifrons, assembly GCF_041146395.1. NCBI lineage: Eukaryota > Metazoa > Chordata > Mammalia > Primates > Lemuridae > Eulemur > Eulemur rufifrons. Next base: position 219,706,699 of record NC_090989.1, on the reverse strand, counting down.
TAAGTTGTCTCAACATTCCCATTGATTGATTTCCCACATAAAATCACTTGCAATCCAAGAGTATGCATAGGCATCTATAATTTCCAATCAGTATTGTGAACCTAAAATTGACATCTCTATATACATATTATTCAAAAGTATCCTTAGCCCAAAATTCATAATAAGAATATAATTAATTTAATGGTTAAATAGCACCCAGAAATATTTTACTTTTATAGTATCATCCCCTTTCCCCTAAACTTGCTAAGGGCAATCAACAAATGGAAAATGACATTGTTGCCATGATAGAATATTTCTACAGGCCTAAATTAGATTTTATAATTATTGTAACAAACATTCTTTAGTCTAGACTTTCTCCACATAACCATTAAATATAACTATAGAAAGGGAGAGTATGCAAAAACATTTGATCACATAGCTACAAGGCAAATGCCAAATGTAAAGCTAATAAAGTTAAGACAGAAAAAAGGTAATTAAGGTAATTCCTACCAATATATTCTCCATAGCTAAGGGAAAGAAAAGTGTGGTACAATACCCGGCCTAACAACACACAGGGGTGGAGAACCTGTGGCCTTGGAGCTACCTGTGGCCGTCTGGATCCTTGAATATGGCCTTTTGACTGAATCCAAATTTTGCAGAACAGGAATTTGTTCTGTGAAGTGTGCATTCGGTCAAGGGGACACACTTGGGGATCTGGAGGGTCACATGTGGCCTTGAGCCCATAGGGTCTGAGTTCTTTTTATATGCTGAAAGCCCTCTGTTTGTAGGAGAATATACTTAATTCATAATTTGCAAACTGTATTATGGCATCACTCTACACTAAAACCTTATGACTCCATGATTGGCTATTAAAGTAGTCTGGGTTAATCTCCTGAACTTTGGTTGCTCTACTTCAAATCAATTTTCAGTACTCTAAAATCAGTATTCATAAAACATCCATTTGATGCAGTCATTCCCTTATGTCTAGAATAAAATACAAACTTCTCACTCTGGGGATCAAGCTCCACCACAAATGCACTTTATTTTCATCATCAGACGTTATCTATAATTTGTTTTTGCTAGACCTCTCTGTTCTGTTAGGAGCTGATCTCTTTACTGTGTTACAGAACTTCCCAAGGTTGGTGCCTCCTTTGCTCGTTGTTTTTCTTTCCACCAATCCAATCCCGTCCTTCAAAGATGCGCTCTTCCAGCCTGCCTCCCTCTATACCATTTATTGACTAAAACACTGCTTTGGCCACTTTTCTCCACAACCTTCAATTCTTGACTGCTGATCTTGGTATAAACACACTCTCCTCCAAGATTATAGAACCCTGGAGAGCAGTGGTCATGGCTAACTCGTCTCACATTTCCCACAGTACCATGCAGAGTGTGTCTCAAGTATTTACTCATTATTTCACAAACACTTTTCTGATGGAACAAAAGTGACTAGCCAGGGTTATGTAAATGTAAGCACAAGTTCAAACAAAAGTTGGGTTTACAGTGTTCTTATATTAAATGTTAAAACTGAATAATACAGAACAGTTGCTGGTGATTTGGGATCTGCTAGAGCTGACCTCTTCTGTTGCCTGCAGGCTGCCAGATAAACTTGCGTTTTGACCTTAGGTTAATGCTCATTTACAAAACATTCACTGACTTTAATCTGAAGGGGGAGTTTTATGTACAGTTTAGATATAAGATTTTGATGATGAAACTAGATGGTACATACATATTGTAATGAGTCTTTCACTAAAAGAGATTATATAGATTGAAATAAGCTCTAATGTATTGAGAGTATATTGAGGACTTGAAACCACAAATTATCACACCCCTAAAGTTAAGAGACTCAGGCAAGAGCTCGAAAGTTTCAGCACAGGCCTAATAGAATGTAAGCAATTCTATATGTTTTTATTTTATTTTTTAGTGAAATCATACTGTAGAAGAGTGGAATTCTGGGTATATCACTGACAGAATGATATTGTGTTCTCTTAATTTAGAGATACAAAGTCTGAGGAGGTAATACAACCTTCAGGGAAGAGAGAAGATAGGACTAGCAAGTGGGAGTAAATCTAATACAAGTTTTGAAAGGCCCATTAAAAAATCTGGGGCAAGTACTGTAATGTATTTAGTTTTTTGTTTAGAGTTTCATGCACTGAGATATAGATATCTAACATTAACACAAAGCAGAACATATAATGGAGTTTAATAGTAGGGTACTAACAGAAATAAAGGGATGAAAAGAGAAGAAATACTAGCTTTTGTCAGAAAGAGAACACAAAAGAAGTATTTCTTAATCTCACTTTGTCAAATATTTTTCTCTACATAAAAGTGAATGAGATATCAAAGCTGGCTGCTTAATGAAATGTAAATTCAATGATGTAAAAGTTGAAACTGAGACTTTTTAAACGACATACACTTTTTAATATTTCTATTCTTCTATACTGCACACAGAACAAAATTCCGTATTTCCTAGAGTTCTGCCTTTCTTTAGATGCATGTCTTAGGTATCACTAAGAAATGTAGCGCCTGATTTCACTTGAGGACAAATAAAGTATTAGGAAATCTTTTGAAAAGGAGAATGAAACTCCTATGCTTTTAAAAAGCCAGTGGAATCATGTCACTAGCTAAATTTTTCTGAGCAAACTTCTTTTAAAATCCTTTATTTTAGCATAATTATTTTACTAGCGTTAAAACAGTCAGATAAAGGATTAGAAAGTAGTCACTTGTGATATCAAATCACCAGTAGCCAAAAATGAGGATGTTGAGAAACTGAAGTGGAAAATAGAAGCATTTTTTTAAAAGATCAAGCCCACTAAACCCTCCACTCTTGCCTCAAATTCATGGCCATTTTAGGTAAAATCTTTCATTTCTAGATTGTCTCCTCCAGTATGTAATTTCTAGGGTTGAAATGAATGTATATCTTTGTGAAACTTAAAATCACTTGGTATTCTATTTTAGAGAGAGTATGTGTGTGTGCATTCATGCACAGAATGTCTTGAACAGCCAATAAATTTTGAAGGATGAAGGGATATGCATCATTTAGGCATTGTGTAATGCTTTAAGTTTATAAAAATTTCCAACCTTTCCTGCATATTTAAATACCTTTGTACCTACTTTCCATCCCTACAGATCTTCATAAACAATGAATGGCATGGTTCAGTGAGTGGCAAGAAATTTCCTGTCCTTAATCCTGCAACTGAGGAGATAATCTGCCATGTAGAAGAAGGAGATAAGGTGAGTTTTTATATACCATTTCCATTTTTATACGAGATTTCTTAGTTTCTTGACATGCTGAGCTCCCAAACTCCATTGCAAATTCAAGAGACATGTCACGAAAATATGGCTTCTGATGCAGGCTGGGGAACTTCTTTCTACTAAAGACACTCAGTAGTCATGTCATGACGATGATGAGTCTGTGCTTCTGGGTGTCTTGGTGAGGTTTTCATACTATTTTTTCTTGCTTGATTTTAAACTGAAATAGTGTCTAGATTTATTATATAGGCTGCCTAAGAAGAGATTAATCATAGGTTTGAAAAGGAGAGAAATCCTTTATTCACATAACATTGTTCATTCTAGGTTGCTAGATAAAACTAAGAAGTTAACACAGAACTTAAAGAACAATAAATTACCAAGCTATTTCATTAAAAATCATTGAGTTAATATTAATATTTTTGATGTTTTAGTTCTGGAGCCTTGAACATTTAGCTTTGCCACTGGAATTAGTTTTATCAGTAAAACAAGTCTCTGCTCCTGAATTTCCAGTTGAAACCTTGTCAGGTAGTCTGAGGACTTTTCTTGGCAGAGTTTGCAGGATTTACCTTCTTCCTAATGTGCAGTAAGGGAAAGCTGATGCTCATACTAGTAGCCTTAGAAATCTTTGCCACTGACGTGCTCGGTGCTCATTGAGAGTTAGCACTGCTCAGACAAGCAATCAAGGATGCTCAGTAACATCTAGCAAAGCTTCACACCAGGTCACGATGCTGACTGAGGTATCTGGACATTTGATCACTGAAACTCAATTGTTCATGATACAAACTGTTCGTGGTGAGCTGCTGTTTGCTTACCAACCAGCACTCGCCTATTCTTTTTGGAATTATTCAAAACATTTGTTTCCATATAAGTATTGATGTTTTTGCAACTTTGCTGGCAAATGTATAGTAAACTCTGATAACATTGCTTAATGAAAGGTACAAATCAAGCAAATTACAGTCACAATAAACCCGATATTCTGGAACTGACTCTTTAGATAATGAGCCAAGAGGTTTTAGGGATTTAGTTTAGAAGTAGAATGGCGCTCACAATGGGCTATGTACCTCTTTTCAGTGGCATTATAAAGACAGGAGGAGGGGCCAGAACAAATGGAGGTTGCAAAGCAAAGCACAGATGTGGGTGGGAACTGTTTTCTTTTCACTTCAGTGGCTCTTTTAGGCTCTATTAACTAATCCTGAAAACTGCTTTTAATACTAAAGCATGACCCAGCAAATAATTGGTGGGGATAAAAGTGAATGTCCATTAAAGTAAGTGCCTGTGACAGGTGTAAAAGTAGAACTGGTCTGATGACTATTTTCTGCATCTCTGAGTGAATCTGGTGTGGAGATGGACCACGTGGGAGTGATTGAAGAGTTCAATTCTCCCTTAACTGTGCTCAGCAGCCATTTGATATCTCAGCAACATTTGAACTGTCTTCGTACATTCAGCCTGTGGCCCTTTCCTCTAGAAAGGAACATTCTAAATGCCATCAGCAAAAGTGTTATTAATGGTGGCAAATCTGAGTTTATGTGCCAAATTGTTTTCTGGTTAATTCAAAAATTATATCTCTGATAATGTCAGTCCTGGAATAAAAATCCAAGAAATGCTAGTTTTGGAATTATAAAAGAAAATAACCCTGATGCCTAAGTAATTAAAAAAAAAAAAAAAACAACAACAACCCTGATGCCTAAGTATTTTGAATAATGTAAAAATTTTTGTTATATAATGAAACCTATTGAAATATTTATTATATAAATATCATAGAAGATGCATCCTTATATAAAATCGGTGTAACTTGGAAACTTTTTAAGATAGGTAACAAATTATTGAATATTTATTGACTGCCTATTGTAGGCCCTGAATAGTAAGACATATCATAGCTTATAATACAGATAGTAGTAAATATTCAAAGGATTTCATTATTAAGGCAGTCTTACAGAGCTATAAGAACTAGACTTTAGAGTCAGATATAGATTAAATTTTGGTTCTACTACCTGCTGGATTTCATGTGTGAGCCATAGTCTACTCACCTGAAAACCAAAGTCAGTGATGCTTAACTATAGCAGTACTGGTGAGACTGTAAAGGACTTACCTTGTGCCTGGAGCTTAGTAGGCTCTTGATTAGTAGCTATCAACAAGCTGGATTAGTCTGGTGAGGGTTTAGGTAGATTGATATTTGAGCTGGGTGTTAAAGAATACATAAGATTTTTAAAGTAAAGTGGTGTACTGGTAGAACATTTTAGATAAGGAGAGTTACAGGAGCAAAGGTGAGAAGGAGTTGGGTCAGATAGAGTAGAAAAAATGTGAACACTAAGTTTGAGTGGGTGAGGTGAAGCCCAACAGTGTTGGACCCTGAGAACCAGGTGGAGGAGTTTGGCCTTCAGACTATAGATAAAATGGAACAGTTGTAAATGTTTGAAAGAGAAAGTGATGAGATAAAAGTACTTGAAGGTTAGCCTGGTAGCAACAGGCAAGACAATTCAGGGAGAAAAGAGAATGAACTTGGGAAGGCTATTGACAATATGAAGTGAGAAGGGCCTAAATAGTGCAGGACAGTGAAAACGGAAAGGAAGATTAGAATATACTAGAACTACCAAGAGTTATTGTTAAAGGTTGTTTTGACTGCTAGGACTACAGTAACAATTGCCACAACTTAATCAACACTTAGCATGTCTGTCACACAGAAAATGTGTTTCAAGTGTTACTTTATTTAATCTTCAATACAACCCTGTGAGGTAACCATGTCCCTATTTTAAAGATAAGAAAACTGAGCCTTAGAGAAGTCCTGCCACAACATATTTCCCCAGAATATTTTTCACAGTTTATAATAATGTATTGGGGTGATGATTTGGTTGTATGTCTCTCCCATTTGATTGAATATTTCAAAAGGGCCATTTCCTTACTTCATTTTTCTATCATTAGCAGCCTGATGCTAAGAATACTACAGAGTGGAATGTTTATCAATGAAATCTTTAGATGGATGGATGTGTAGTCAAATAGCTCAAAGCTTACATAGCTAATAAGGAGAAATCAGAATTCAAATCTGGATTGTTTTGTTCCAAAACTATATATTAACTACCATTATTCTATTTCTGCTCCTGTAAGATAAATATAAGATATAAGAAAAGGAAGGGCATGATCCAAAAGACATAAGAACAAGAATATCTTTATTTATAGCAGCATTCTCTAGGGATGTGTTTTCCATACAGCAGAGTCACTTGTCTTGAAGCCAGTTTCTCCATATTTCTTTGGGAGGCCAGGATGCCTATAATGCCCCATATTTGGCTAAAGCTGATGGCAGGACACTGAGGAGAAGATCCAAACGAAAGCTGTGTCACACAGATCTGTTTAAAAACAGAGCAGCATATATTTTGTAGGCCATGGAATCCACAGATCATACTGGCAATCTCAGATTCTTATGACATGCTTTTCTTTATTTTTTTTTAACATTCGTCTCTGAATTTAACTTGGAAAAATTTAGAACCTATGGCATGAGACAGGGTCCAAATATAAGCAATCAATGTGATTAACTGAATGCCACAAATATGCACTGTGCGTGTGTGTGTGTGTTCATGTGTGTGTGTGTGTGTGTGTGTGTATAATTTCTCAGGAAAAGCAAGCAATTAATGCATGTATTTTATTGTATATACTCATCATTCTCTCAAAGTTAGACAGTGAGTTATACCAGCTTATGATATATTATAGTGAAAGAATCTTTGCTTGTAGTCAGTAAGTATCATCACTTGATCATACCAGATTGTACTTCTAAAACATCCCTCTTGCCCCAGATCATCTTAGTTTGGTGATAAATACTATAAAAATTATATTTAATTTGTAAAGTTGTAAGTTTGGGATTTCTTGACTGAATACAGCCTAAGCCTAAGGAGGGGGATATTATTTTGAGGTCCATGATTCTCTAAGGGGGAGGTGTCATGCTTGGATGGGATTTAGCTTAATTTTGTACAACTCAAAACAGTTAGGGTAATTACCCACCACCCCTGCTTAGCTCTCAAAGGGAATTATGTCTCCTGCAAAAATTTACAAAGGGCTACTGCCCTTTGATGTGTCATGATTTATGGAGCACACATAGTTTCATGCGGTGGCCAATCCTATGTACGAAGTAATATTGAGATAATTATGCCTTTAAGGTGCTTGCAACTGACTTGATGGAGAAAAAAAGGATATATGAGGTAGTAATGAAAGAGGGAGGTGGTGATTCCTGTAGTAGGTATATTCTGTGGAGTGCAGAAGAGGTCTGAACAAAGATCTGCAGGGGACTGGAGTGGCCAGGGTGACATTTGTAACTGAGGTAGATTAGGAAAGAACCAGAGGAGATACCTAGTATAGAAAAATGCAGAATAGTAGAAAGAGCTTGCATGAAGGCAATAGGAGAGTGGAGTCAAAGAGGCTAGACCGAGTGTGGAATCACTTTACTATTTGTCTTTTGCTGGAATGAATGTCGTTTGAAGTAGTGCATTATTAATAATAAGAAAATGACTTCTTTACCTATTTAGTGTTTAAAAAGATCTCTTTGTACCCAGATGGGAAACAGGGGGGCTGCCTCCTACAGACCCTTCGAAATACCAGGTCCACTTCCTCTATGCCTTTTCCCTCTGCACAAAAGGAATGAGCACATGTTTATAACATTTACTCTTCAACAGCAAAGAAAAGTTCTTATTCAGCCTCTAATAGGCCCTTCATGAGAATGGACAGGCTGTAGAGAGTCAGTGGAGATCAAAGAAGATATTCACTACTTTGGATCTTGAGCTTAGCCCGGAACTCCTATAACCCAGTCACCAAGGGCGTGTAATGTGTGGTGAGAGCAAGCAAAGGCTCTACAGTGAGACGAGCTCTGTTTAAAACTCAGTTCTGCCCCTCTTAGTTATTGACCTTGGGTAAAGCTCCTCTCTCTTTGCTTGAATTTCTTCATCTGTAAAATGGGGAACATGTCTGTCCCATTAAATGACTGAGAATTAAATGAGTTAATATGTGTAAAGTGATTAGAACATTGCTTGAGATATGGCAAGCATGCAAATGACAGCAACTATCACTACAATATTTATATTCTAGGAAATCAAGCATCTGCAAGATGTGTGGAGCTCGTCATTTTAAGATCATTCAGCAAGTGTACCTGCAATATGGTGTAGTTGAGTGTGCACAGTGAGCTAGACTTTAGGCTATTGGAGACACAGTGCCTGCTTGTCAGGAGCTTCAGTCTATTTTGTTGTGTTATTGCCATTGGACTTGCTGATCCAGTGTGTTCAGCCTACTGAATTAAATTCCCTTTGAATCACAGGAGGATGTTGACAAAGCAGTGAAGGTCGCAAGACAAGCTTTTCAGATCGGTTCTCCATGGCGTACTATGGATGCTTCAGCAAGGGGACGACTATTATTCAAGCTGGCTGATTTAATCGAAAGAGATCGTCTCTTGCTGGCAGTGAGTATTAACCAAACTGGATAGGTAGATAGAGCTCTCAAAAGCATTCATTGTTTGCATTGGCAAGTTCTTTTGGTTTTAGTGATGACTACATGCTCTCTACAAGCAAAATGAAAAGACTTTATCTCCCAGCTCTTGTGTAGGACTCTGACCATTGAGTGTATTCTCAAATACTAATCTGTACTCCAGTTCTGGGTGATGTTAATTTCTGCTCCCATAATAGATTCTACAGTCTAAACATTGTCAAACCCCAAGTTAAACCAAATTAAAGAAATTTCTTTCCCTTACAACTTCTTCTCAAATTCTTTAACAAGTTCAGATGAAGTTTGAATCTCATGGAATGAGGTACTGAGTTTCTTAAATACTTGACTAGTGAACACTTTTAGGTGAAAACATATCATTTGTTAAAGGTGCCCAAAATATTTCTCTAAAATAAATCTCATTTCTTTTTAGAGAAATGTATATCCAATAGCCCACCAAGATATTTAATAAATGGCTAATTTTTCTCTCCCTGAAATATCTGTTCACAATTGTCATAATTAAATGATGTTCTTTTTACAGGTGAAAAAGGCAAAGATTAAAGAAAAAAAATCCAATCATTGATGTGTTAATAAAAATTGTTTTTAATTTGTTTTTTTAATTTATATTTTAGCAATTAGATAAGTCAGTGGGTGATATCATTGTGGAGGGGATTTCCTTGTTTTTGTCTTCTCAGTTGGGCATTATAATGAAGCCAGTTTAACGCAAACCAATACCAAGATCAGGTTCCATAGTACATTTTTATTACCTTTAGAATAGTAAAGTGGCAGTTACAGAGAAGCTTGCTTTAAAACAAAACAAAACAAAACAAAACATTAGCAATTATAGTTAATGAAAGAACCATTTATTACTCAATTGGTGATTCAGCATAATTCAAAATATGCAAAAACATGAAGCCAGAAGCTATGTACAATAAAACTATATAAACCAAAATATCCTGTAGGAAGAAAGCAGAATTTGCTTAAACTTGGCTTCTCTCATTCATCCGATCTGTTGACTGCCTGTCAGCATAAGGTCCTATGGGGGAAAAGGTACAGCAATACAAAAATTGTGTTTGGTTAAATTTTGAGATGGTAGACAGTGTAACACAGAGACAGGACACCTTTAACAGTTTATCACCTGGATATTCCTGCCAGATAATCACCCCAGCAGAACATTATATCCCAGAGAGCTCTTTAAAGTTCTGCTTAAGAAGAGAAGGAAAAGAGGAGATAGGTCATCCTATAATGGTTAGGGCACTAGACTAGAAAATGTTGAACTTTATAGACCATTCAAATGGTAAATATGGTAATAATGGCAAAACTGGGAGTTTCATAATTAAAAATTCTGCTGAGGAAAATTATGAATGAAAAATCCAGATATTACTTAAGTTTGTGTGAATAGAGAGCCTATATCCAAATGGAATGCAAAAATTAAAAATGATTATTGAGGCATCATTAATAGTCACTGACACTAAATTGTCACATAGAGTTGGATTACACAGTAAGTGAAATCTGGTTGAAACTCTGATCTGACTGAAACTGGATACCATTCTCACCTGCTGTGTATACATCAAATTGTGACTGATTCCTAGAAAGTTTGATAGCTGGAGGACATTCCAAATGAGATTAAAACCTCTGGTCTTTAGAAAACGGAATCTCACAACCCTTTATACCCAGATCTTGCTATGTGACCTCAAGCAAGTCATTTTAACTCTCTTTTTTTTGGTCTCCTTTTTCAAAAGAGGAGGTTAGACAAAATGACTTAAGATTTCTTCTATTTTCAAAATTTTCTAGCACATGATTATTCAAAATATTGACTATATGTATTTTTAATATAAAACTTTTATGGAATTTTAGATTTGGAATTTGATCTGTTTTTCAGACAATGGAGGCAATGAATGCTGGAAAAATATTTTCCAATGCATATCAGGATGTATCAGGCTGCATAAGAGCATTACGGTACTGTGCAGGCTGGGCTGACAAGATCCAGGGCCGTACGATACCAGCTGGTGAGTAGCTTTGGGAAACCCCTAGGGATGGGAGTAGCAGTGAGGAGATTACTATAGAGCTGAATAATTTTAAACTCTCCCTTTTAAAGATGTCAACCACATAAAGAAAAATTGTTTCCTCCTAGACTTTGAGACAACACAGCTTTGAACCTGGAAGTTCTGTTAAGATTCATCAAATGGCTTTTTTATTTTTTTTCTTTGCTGCCAAGAAGACTCAGATCCAAGAAACCTTGGATATGAGCTCTAACAAATGGCTTTTAAAGTTGTTTCAGTGTAATCATGCAGAAGATAACACTATGCATATTTTAGAAAATATTAAAATAAGAACATTCTTATGGCCACAATTACTGAATTGAGACAATTGTCTCTCTAAGGGCTCAACCAAACTTTTTGAAGCTGGCCTCAGAAGTTATTTCTTTGGGTTTTATTCCAATAGGGACATTTTTACCCTTTCTATAATGTAATTATTTATGCCTCTTTGCATGTCCAGGATGAGTCAGTTATGATCATCTGTGCCTGGTCTAACTCAATATAGTTAGACCAGACTAATTAAACAAACTAATTCACATTGATTTGTTTCAAATAGCTTCAAAGCAAGAAGGAACTGTCTTTATAGCCCAAGTTAAGTATTCGTGTGCATGAAGATGTATGTATGTAGTGGAGTATGTACAAAATTGGGTAGAAATATGAAAAACACTTTGTATAAAATATGAAAAAGCATCACTGTGTGAAACACTATTGGCAGAATTTAATTCATGTAAATGTATTGACTTGAGGAATACAACACCCCAGAAATGGCCCTGATGTGCATTTCTAATCTACTTGGAACATCCGATAGGTCAGAAGTGGTAACCAGGAAGGGAAAAGAGGAGAGTGAAACCATGGTGATGTGAAGAAATGTGACTATCTTAATGACTGTCTCACTTTATTCTGGGACAAAATGGTAAAAACCATTTAAAGCACAAATAGATCTCAATATAGAGGGTTCTTGCTGAAGTCAGGAGGTTTCTGTGGGAACGAAAACAGAACTGAGCACAAAACACAATGAAATTCTTGGAATGACATCATCAAACTTTGAAGCACATGAATCAGTCAAATCTAGATTGAAAAGCAATGTCTTTTATTTCAGGCATTTGTTTTCATGAATTAAGAGAATTTCCTTTTATTGTTTGGTAGGCAAATAGAAAACAACATTTTAGAACAGGTGAGTAGGAAAGGATTATCAATCATAGAGAGGTTTTAAAAAATTATCTGTTTTTTAATTTTACTATTTTTTAAAGTGTTATATTTTTGAAAACAAGTTACTATTAGTGATAGAAGTTTGAGCTGACAGAAACACATGTGAATGTGGTTCTTCTCTTAGCTGGAGAACTCTTCCTTTCTGGTCAGTTTTTTTAACTAAACTTTGAGAAGAAGGATGATTTGGAAATCCGCTGACTTAGATGTTGAGAGATAGAATTAATTATCTTTCATATTGTTTCCAATTTTGTGTTTTGCTTTCACCTAACTCAACTTTATGGTTCCTGTCATTCCAAATTATGATTTCAGGACTCCATTTTCATTTTCTGAACAGTTGAAGATGTGCTTTATATTTTAATTATTGTCTACACTATTCTCTCATATCAGCCCCAAATCACCATTCTGTGAATGAAAAATACATTTGTCTATATATAATTGTGTGTATTTCACTTTCTAGATGGAAACGTTTTTACTTATACAAGGCATGAACCTATTGGTGTATGTGGCCAAATCATTCCTGTAAGTTGTTCTTCTATATAATTCTAAATTTTTTTTAAAAAAAATTTTAATTTTATTAGATTTAGTAATGAAACTTCGTACAACACAAATAGATTCCTATATATTTGTTTTTATTTATTTAATTTTTAATTTCAGAATATTACGAAGGTACAAATGCTTTGGTAACATAAATTGCCTTTGCACTATCCGAGTCAGATCTATACAAGCTTGCCCATCCCCCAGACCACCCGTACCACACCTGTTAGGTGTGAATTTAGCCCTCCCCCCTCCCCACCCACCTGCCTGATCCCCAGTGAATGTTACTTTGTATGTGCACATAAATGTTGATTGATTAGTACCAATTTAATGGTGAGTACATGTGGGGTTTGTTTTTTCCATTCTTGTGATCCTTCACTTAGAAGAATAGTCTCTAGTTATAATCAGGTTAATACAGAGGTATTAGTTCACCATTTTTTATGGCTGAGTAGTACTCCATAGTATGCATATACCATATTTTATTAATCCATTCATGTATTGATGGACACTTGAGTTGTTTCCACATCTTTGCAATTGTGAATTGTGCTGCTATAAATATTCAAGTGCAGATGTCTTTTTTATAGAATGTCTTTTTTTTCCTTTGGGTAAATACCCAGTAGTGGGAATCCTACAATCAAATGGTAGTTCTACTTTTAACTCTTTGAGGTGTCTCCATATTACGTTTCATAAAGGTTGTATTAGTTTGCAGTCCCACCAGCAGTGTATGAGTGTTCCTCTCTCTCTATATTCACACCAACATTTGTTTTGGGACTTTTTGATAAAAGCCATTCTCACTGGAGTTAAGCGATATCTCACTGTGGTTTTGATTTGTCTTTCCCTGACAATGAGAGATGTTGAGCATTTTTCATGGGTTTGTTGGCCATTAGTCTCCTTATATATTTGTTAAATATAGAATAAATATAGGATTTGATGAACTTGGTCTCGCTGTGACTAAACATCTTAGATATGAATTAGGTAGTCCAAAAACCTATCTATATCCTGGCATGTCTCTTGAGAGTATTTCAGTACTATAGTATGAACAGATCTTAACCTTATACTCTATGGGTTGTTTTTTAAAATCATATTTTGTCCTGTCTTTAAGAGCCATGTTTTATAGCCTTTTAGTGAAATGTAGTAGGCTCTGTTAGTTTCCAACATTCTTCATCTCCTCACTGAGGCTTCTCATTACAGAGAATAGTACCAACCAGAGTGTTCTAATCCTGTAGAGTTGGAACCCATTCTACTAAGTGAAGTATCCCAAGAATGGAAAAATAAGCACCACATGTACTCACCATCAAATTGGTTTCACTGATCATCAGCTAAGAGCACATTTAGGAATAACATTGATCGGGTGTCGGGCAGATGTGGGTGGGGGAGGGGCGGGTGTATACATACATAATGAGTGCAATGCACACTGTCTAGGGGATGGACACATTTGAAGCTCTGACTGGGGGGGCGGCCCAAGGGCAATATACGTAACCTAAACTTTTGTACCCCCACAATATGCTGAAATAAGAATAAAAAGAAATGAAAGAAACAATACCAGAGGCATTTAGAGCACTGTATGGAATATATTGTGTCTTAAGATGAGAGGTTCTGATATTCCAAGTTCTTCTTACAGAAGATAGTATTTTTAAGTGGAATTGTGAATCTTTCCTTTTAAGCTTAACAAACAGGAGACTAACTGATGTCTTTTTAGCTGACATACTTTCAAAGGCCAAATAAAAAATAGTGAAGTATCTCAAAGTTCTTAGATGAATAAGTGGCTAATGTCTTTCGCTCCAAGTAGATTGAAATGTATCCGTATCAACATTTTTAATGAAATTCCTCATTAATTCAAACATTACAATAATAGCTATAAAAATTACATAACTTCAAATACTAATAACAGCTAATATATACTGTGTCCCTATGATGAACCAGCCACTGTGCCAAGCTCTTGGCCCACTTTCCTGATTAATCCTCAGGAGACCTTCTGAGGTGGAGAGGACCATTATCATCACTTAAAGATGATGCAGTTGTACACACAGAGCAAGTGACTTGTGTGACTTCACATGGCTGGTAGTGACTGAGCTGAGATTTGAACCCAAGCACTTGGTTTCCAGACCCAGGATATCTTTGTCTATAACAAGATATTTGTCCTAGAAATAAATGCTACTAATGATATGATTAGATAAATAATTACAATAAATCACTTGTGGGTTGGGAGGAATACTCTAACTTTTTAAACACTTGCAGATAACTTATAATATACTTAATGGTAGGCCAACCATGCAGTGATTTTTATCTTCTTGGTAGAAGAAGAACTCAAATTGACAGCACTTGATTGAATTTTTGAGACCTCTCCTACTCCCTTCCTGTATCTAGTTTATTTAGAGCATTTTAGCATTTACTAGTTGCTTTTAGCAATGAAGTTAATTAGAATATACCAGATGATTACACAAAAATACTACAATTACTTTTTAATATCTGCTGGGGATATATCATGTGAACTTAGATTAGCAAATGTGTTTTTCAGCAATACAAAGAATCTCTTGTTATATATTGCTTTCTAGTGGAATTTCCCATTGGTCACACTTATTTGGAAGATAGCACCTGCCCTGAGCTGTGGAAACACAGTAGTTGTCAAACCAGCAGAGCAAACTCCTCTCACTGCACTTCATGTGGCATCCTTAATAAAAGAGGTAAGTCTCCTAAATCAAACTATGCACAAGAACTCCCCTTCATTTGGTGCTACTGCCAACTACATTATTTACAAAAGTCTCCTGTCCAGTGTGGGGATGCATTTAGCATGGCTGCTGGCTAGGATTCCTCACAGTTAACCCAAAGGAGTCTCTGCCCAAATACAGACAGGAAGTCCAATGCAAGGTCTTGGTGTCAGTCACCTTGTGATCACTTTTTTGTTTCTTTTGTCCAACTCTCGTGAACATAAATTCATATTGAAATTGATATTGTATTCTTTCAAATTTTGAAATGTTAAGTTGGTTTGTCACTGTCACTAATGGCCTGGTGGTTTCTGCAAATTTGTTCACACTATTATAGGATATGCGAAGATCGGAGGCCTCTGTGCAAATATGCTTGTTTGTACTCTTGGGCCACATTGTTTTTAAACACATCTACCCATAAGTGGATATGTTTGTTTTCACTTTTCTATTATGGTTTCCTCTGCATTTGTCTTCCCTTTCAAAGGTGGTAAAAGAGCACATGAAAGTTATTTTTATCAACTACCTATATTCTGTTAATATTTTTTTTCTTGCAAACAATTCATTGTCCTTTTGTCTTCATATCTTACCAAAACTTAAAAAACAAGCGTTAATCACTAGAAAATTCAATTTAGGAAATCTGAACTCGTATCTTAAAGATATTCTTTATTTCAAATTCAAAACAGGCAAAAGAGATGTTAAAATGAAATATTTTAAGATTTTGATGCAATTAACAGGAAATTTTAATGTGCCCTACTCAGTTCCCACACTTTCTACCTGAATTCTTTAACTGGGGTTGAAATCAATCATGAAGTACAATCATAAAGGGGATGACCATGCTTATTTAACATTTTGCTGATTAAATAATGCCAGTGGGGACTCGCACCTCAGCTGTTATGCCCTGAGCAATTGACAACAGCTAGAAACTAATAATGTGAGATCCCTTTAGCTTCTTAGTTTTGCTGGTGGGGATAATAAACACATTGCTTTGCTTCTATGTAAGTAATTTACCAAACACTTATACTTTCTTTGTGAGTTACTATGATGAAATTTCAGACAGTCATCAGTGGAGCAATAATCCGTAGTCTTACCCTGAGGAAAAATGGGCCTTCAATAATGCAAGGCTTGAGGGTGGTCTGATAATAACTGTAACATATTGTTAATAATATATAATAACTGTAATAACAATATTAATAAAGAATAAAACCACTTAGATGAATTTTCCTTTTTTACCTCTCAGGCAGGATTTCCTCCTGGAGTAGTGAATATCGTCCCTGGCTACGGGCCTACTGCAGGAGCAGCCATTTCTTCTCACATGGATGTAGACAAAGTGGCCTTCACAGGATCAACAGAGGTAATATCACTAACTCAGCCCAGAAGTTAAGAATGTCTGCATCTCTAGCTACCAGAAGCATGTTTTATGTAACTATTTTAGAGTAACACTTCCTTAAAACAAAAGTTATTTTTAATGATTGGTTCCTTATTTCAGCACTCACATATATGTATACAACATGAGCAGATGTAGTTTGGATGAAATGAAATACTTATCACAAACTCAGAAGGACTAGAGTGAACTATTTTTAACATGTTCTCATCATTTCTAATGAGAAATATGGCTGGTGAGACCTTGTCCTATGATTAGTAAGGTTTACTCTAGAAAATAGAAATTAGGCCACAGTGATTTGTATGAATGAATGTAATGTTACCCTGTAGATTATGAAAATTAAATAGTAGAGCCTCACCCATAGCTCCTTATTTGGGGCTCTCTCCTCCTTAGACATTCAGACAGCTTCCTTCAATGACACTCTTGGCCTAGCCTAACTTTTCTGACTGTCTGGCTCAAACTTGGCCATCCAAAGGTTAAAGAACAGGACCCCAACCATGTGCACTGCAAGGAGAAACAGGAGGGAGAGAGGGAAAGACAGCATCCTGGAAGGTAGACTTCGGGAAAATGGATTCCCATTTACTGAGGCGATTTTCTATCCTAAGCAAAAGAAAGTGGTGAGCTCATACTGTGCCAAGAAAAATAAATCCTTGAGTCATTTTGTTAGATAATGTGACATTGTTAGATGCTCAATGCAGTGACTACTGTATGCCTTTCATTGGTATAAAGTATAGAGGGTGAAGAGTGAGCATCGCCCCGTCTTAGAAAGCTGCCGAGGCAGGTACGAAACAAGGCAGGATGTGATAAGTACTAAAATATTTGCAAAGTGCTGTAAGGGGGATCACAGGAAGGAATAATGATGTCCAAATGGGTGCTAGAACTTGCGGTGTGTTTTGAGGATTTGTTTCTTTTATTTAACTCCTTTTAGATTGAGAAGCAAAAACAATGTTCCAGATAGGGAGATGGGGCTAGCATGATTGTTTTATAATCCTAATTTGAGCCACTCCAATATAAAGAAATATTTACATAAAGGACAGAAATGGCAGAAAATCAAATTTTATTTCTCTTGATCTTTTTAAAATCAGGTGAATACATACATATCTTTTCTTTGTTTTTCATAGACCTAGAATAAAAAAAGTTTGCATTCTATAAATCCCTAACTGAGGCAGGGGAAAGCCAGCCCCACATTTAGGATTTACTGTGAACAAAACAAATGGGAATGTTCAAGACGTGGCAATAAATTTTAAAATGGTAAAATCATAGGTTGAAATCATAGCAGAGAAGGTAAGAGAAGAAAGGAACAAATTCCTCAGCCTGGACTTCTAGACCTTCCCCAGTAGGGAATCCATGTAGCTTTTGAGGCCTAGATCCCACACCTGCTCATTTCTCCAGGTCATCTGGACCAGGGGATGCTGTTCCCTGATGCCAACTCCAGCGTCACTGCCTGTTTGTCTTGGCTCAACCCCAAGCCTCTATTGTATCTGTGAGGGGTGGAAACGTTACCTACCAAGAACACCTCAAAACCCTGAGATTAAAAATCTAGAAAACATCTGTGTTTACATTCTGCCTCTATCCCTCCTAGCAGTGTGTCTTGCTAATTTAGTTTCTTCATTTATAAAATTGATGCAACAATATCAACCTTACCGAGTTGCACAGAATAAAACTAAGAGAGCTAATGAGTGGTGAAACACGTGGCACCCTACCCAGCATTCAGTAAATGCCATGGTTATTATATGTGTCTGGACTCATTTCCTTCTTCTCTTTCCTCTCCCGCTCTTCATTTTCTCACAATAATTTAGAAGGTGTGAGGGAAGAGCTTCCTCTCCCTATAAATTTTCGCCATCTCTGCCACCTGCCCCATCACTTCCTTATTATTCCATGCACCTTTTCATTCTCACGTGCTTTCTGTTCACACGTGGTCATAACCTGTTCCAACCTGGCTCCCCCCACATATCCCCTGGCTGGCTTTCTCCTCACCGCTGCAGTCGCAGGAGCACTCTGAATTTAACAACACCCGTCTGTGTTCCCATTGGCCGTGATGTATGACTGTAAGAACACATGCCCGTGGTCTTTTTATGAGTCTTTCTCTCCCTTGTGGAATATCCATAAAGACTCTTGTTCATTATTATCTCCTGAAACCAGTTCAGTGATTAATTCTAAATAAGTATAAAGAATTAAGTGTGAATAATATGATTGTAGAAGCCACACAGAAAAACCCATCTTAGTTCCAATGCATGGAACTTAGGTCCGTGCTCCCTGGAACCTCTTTCTGGGTTCTCTTTTAGCTTCAGGTTTGTTGCTGGGCAGATATCAGGGAACTTGGCAAATACCATGAAAAAGGCAAACAACAGATTACACATTTGGTGTCATTGTAGCAAAGATTCTCATTCTAACAACACTTTTAGTGAGGTAAGAATTTTAATGTCCCATTAGATTCGTGTAAAATAGTACCCTACACATATTTTGCAAGACATACTAAGTTATATCCTTTTCATGAACATTTGCTACTTCTGCCCCAGGTGGAAACACCACAATATCATAGCATAGACTATTTACCTGTAGTGCTTATAGTTCTTATCTTTTCTTCATTGCAAACCGCTGAGAAAAATGATGAATCTTTACTTATTTCCAAGTAAAGGAAAGAAATCACGAGACAAAAAATGGATGTTTCCTTGCTTGGGCTTAGACTTTTGGGAAAATTCAAGCAAGCCTTTTATTGGCCAGTTAAACTTGCACTAAGCAAAAGTATAACCTTTCTTCCTCATCCACACTTCTGACCATTCTTCACACTAGTCTTTTGATATCTGTAGCTTTCAGAAAAATAATTCTGATTTTACTCCCTTTCCCAAGATAAAAGTTATCTACTTTAATAGAGTTTCTCCAGTAAACCTAAGTTTAAAAACAGAAAAATAAAAAACAAAAACATGCAGAATGAAATTGGGGAACTCAAAGAGGGAAAGGCAAAGAGTGTTATCTAGAATAAAGAAAATTCTTAATCAAATGAAAATTCAACTTTTGAAAATAGTCCTTAGGAGTATGTTGTGGAAGGAAAATGAGACACAAGAAACATTTCAGCCTGGGTTCCCCAGTGAAAGTCTACTTTTAGTTCATTTTTATTAAACCACCCTTAGAGGTTTGATTTAGAACCATAAAATCTTTAAGATGAAAGTATTAGTTAACGCTTTATTCTATAATGCACAGTAGCAGTTAGTTCAGTAACTGCATAAATTTTGTACATACACTTAGCAAGCATCTACTTTTGTTCAGTTGGAATATAAATTTTTTATTAAAATCTGTCATGTGTATTAGGAAAAAATAAACCCAGAGAATAAAAGAAACAAAATGAAGTGAATTATATTTAAAACACAAAAGCAAAGATCATTTTAGTGGATTAAGTCTCCAGTAAAAATGATAAAAAATAAATAATTATGAAACAAGCCAAGTTTTAGAGATAGAAAAACAAGAACAATGATAGAAAATAATCTTGAAGGGAAATGATCCACAAAGGAAAAAAATTGAAGACAATAGAGGCAACTAGCATTAGAGAAGAAACCAGAATAGTAGGATTCCAGCTAACTGAAGTAGCAGCAGAGCACAGATCCAATTTCTTTCTTCTACTTCACTGTTCAGAGTGTGTGGGTTACGGGGGAGGAAAGAGGGAGAAGTCTATCAGTCAATCAACAGTTAAGTGAGCCCACTGTGGAGAGATGCTACTGAGGAGAGGTCTGCAGTGTTGGGGTATCGTCACTGCTACCAAGGAGGTAACAATCTGTTTGGGGAATTTATATGTATACAAATAATACAATCAGAGGCAGACTCTAAAAGAATCTTCATGAAGTTCTTTGGGAGGCCAGGAGAAAAGTGTCGTTTCTATCTAGAGTCATCAGGATTCAGAGAGAGAAGGTAAGATGTGAGCTGGATCCCAAAGAAGGGTAGAACGTGGAGGCAGCCGAGGTTGAGTGGGCATATGATGAGAAGAGAGATGAGATTCAGGAGGTGGTGAATACGCCAGTTGGGCTGGTAGAGTTCTCTGGGTGTAAGTAGAGGGATGAAAAGTCATAATAGATAAATTTTGACTGGGTCATGATACGTCTGATCAATCCATAGAGAGATGAAGTTCTGATTAAAATGAAAAATAACCTCCTATGTAGACAATCAGAATCAGCTCTCATGTTCTGTATCTCTGCTCTCTTACTTATGAGCATTTTTCTGATTCCTTGGTGTCTGCATGCTTGGAGAAGGGAGCCTTTTATATCTAAAGGTGCCAAATCTTGAAAACTGTTAGGGGTTCTTCCAAATTTAATTTAACTGTGAAGTTTAACTATCACACAAATATCATATAAACTTAAAACACTAAATAAACCTGTCTTCCGGAGAGAAGATTAAGCCTTCTCCCTTTGTAATGCTCCATTTCAGGTTGGCAAACTGATCAAAGAGGCTGCGGGGAAAAGCAATCTGAAGAGGGTGACCCTGGAGCTTGGCGGGAAGAGCCCTTGCATTGTGTTTGCTGATGCGGACTGTGAGTATGAGCCGCTTTAACTCTTCACCCTGAGTCCTTTGTGGTGTCTGATCATGCCATTCAATGAACTTAAATTTTACAAAAGGGTTTGTTTCTAACTTCAAAGTGTAGGGAATTAATCAGAGTCCAGAATTACTCTTGAATGTCTTTTAAATCATCCTAAACTTATAAAACATAGATAAGTTTAATACAAACACAATTTTTTTCTAGTTTGGAATAGATTTCAATTTCCTCACATAAATTCTGAATAACATAAACATTTGGCATTTAGGAACAATGGTACGGATAAAATTCCATACCTTTAATTATTAATGTCATATTAAGCGTAATGAGATACCCTGGAGACATGTTAGACTGAGACCAAATGGGGAGACAGCAGTTTTCCATTTGCCGTCTCCCTTCTCTCTGTGTCATAAGCTCATTAAATGAAATGTCCAGAAGAAGATCACACCTACTATTTAAATAAATTCTTTTTTTTCCCCTTAGCAATTATAGTTGAGTTTAAATACAAAATCTACAATTATGAGACTCTATAATATTCTGGGTTCATTCTGATTATATTACCAAGTAGCATCCCAAAATTACTTGGTAAATATTAGTTAATTAGCAGAAGTAGATGTTGAACTCTTTCTTTCACAGCTCCATTATTTATTTGAGGCCATAAACACAGATGCTGCATGGAATTGGCCCATGTTGCTATTGTGATCTTAGTTGAAGTTTTTTGGAACATACTACCTTATTAAACATTCTATAAACATGACAAGATTCCCAATTTTTCTAAGGTTTTCTGTAAACCACTCCCACTACAACTTAAGCAGATATGATGACTTTACAAAATGAATAAAAACAACACCCAGTTGCTATAATGTTGAGTTGAATCTTCAGTATGCAGAAAATTAAAATGCAAAGAAAACCTTATTCTTATTTAGGATCTGCTAATGAAGCAACCTAATTCTTCCTTTTAAGGTACATTCTACTATCTAAAATAAATTGATAAGAATTTATAGGCACAATATGTGAAATAATATGATACAATTTATATAGATTTTGAAAATGTCTTTGCTAGAATGAGGTCATCAGGTGGGTGAGTGATTCTGAGTATTAGTGGGTTTTTCCTGTTGTTTTTTTTAGTTGTTTTGGTTTATTTTGTTTTTTGTTTTTTTTCCCCACAAAGATCACTTTTCCTTTTGAGCAGAGTATTTAAGATCTTTTGAGATTTTTTAATGCAATAGTCATTTCAGATTTCTTTGTTATCTGGTTAAAACATGAGGCCTGAAAGAAATATTCATAGTCATCTAATTAAAAATGGAGATATTTATAAAAATCATTTGAAATGAGATTTAATCTATGATAAAATCCACATTCTTGATAATATCTATATTAAGGTTATAATAATAACAACTATTTTTGTCAGATTATACTATTTTTTGCTATTATTTCCACAGTCAATAAAGGATCAGAAATATTAATTTGTCACCAAGCTGTTAAGAGGTAGATTGTATTGAGCCCATGTCTGACTATACAACACATAACTTTTCATTATCACCATATTGCCTCTAAGAAATATACATACAATATATAATCTTTAGAAAATATCTCTTCTTCAATGTGAATGTCTTCCTTGCAGTGAACAGTGCTGTGGAATACGCACACCACGGGGTATTCTACCACCAGGGCCAGTGTTGTGTAGCCGCATCCCGGCTTTTTGTGGAAGAACCAATTTATGATGAGTTTGTTCGGAGGAGTGTAGAGCGGGCTAAGAAGTACGTTCTTGGAAATCCTCTGACTGGAGGAGTAAATCAAGGCCCTCAGGTAAGTATACAATAGAAGGGATAGCATTTTAAGAGGACAAGAACAAAGTATCTTCTTTAGGCCTAGATTTTATTGAATAAGATTACTTCCCATCTATGTGTCTTCTTAGGTAAAAATACTGTGCCAGTTTGGTGATTAAAAAAAAATCAATTCCCAATGATAAAGAAATCATTCTGTTTTTGTGTTGCCCAGTTTTCTTGCCTAGAAACCATGTAAGAACCATGCTGGAAATTAAAGACATGAGGGAAGTTAACAAACGCTATAAAACTCTTGCTCTCCTCAATCTGCACACCTCTTGATTCCTGTCTACCATTCTCTATCCACTTCAAAGTTCTTCTACTTTCCTATCATTTCTTCCTCTGAATCAATCCTCCATCTCAGCTGCCATCCCATAGAGATGCACACCCATAAATCCTCTGCCAAGTTCAGTAACTCTGACCCTCTAATGGTAGCATGAATGTCCTAAAAGGTCCTAAGTTTCTGAGTTTGTGGCAAACTTCTCATTTTAGTTATTAAAGCTCAATTATTCCCCTAGGGCTTCTAGTTTTCTTTGAACCATTATCAATAAAAGTGTCTCTCTTAGCAAAGGTCACCTTTTCCTCTTCCTTGCACAGTTCTCTGTTCATTGTCTGTTATTCAAGCTCCTACACTTTGGTTCTGAATTTCCTCCTGCCCTTTAAAGTCTTTCTCTAAAGCAGTGATTCTCAACTAGGAGCAATTTTGCTTGCCTCCCCCAGGGGATAACTGTCAATGTCTGGAGACATTTCAAGTTATCACAACTTCAGTGAGGAGGGGTAGTTCTACTGGCATCTAGTGAGTAGAGGCCAGAAATGCTGCTAAACATCTTACAATGTACAAGAGAGCCCCCAAACAAAATTGTCTGGCCCAAATGTCAATAGGACTGCTGCTGAGAAATCGTGCTTTAGAGAATAGACATTAAGCTTTGGAAGATTTATTCTTTCATGCTAAACTTATACACTGTTCTATGCTGTTGATTTGAAACCAAACACTATTCTTGACTTATTCTAAGCCAAAAATAAATTCAGTGAACTAAAATTTAGTGAACACTGCTGTCAGCCAAGCCCTGAGATAGGTAGCTGGCAATGCCAAAAGGAACAAGGAGGACATGATCCCTGACCCCATGGAGCGGACATTCTAAGTAAGTTAGAAGAGTATCTTGGACTTTTCTTTCCATCTAAGACATCCAAATAGAAGAATCTTAGGACTTAGGCAATGCCAAATATTAAAACCTAAAAGCCCTGGAATACCTTCATCAGGAAATGAAGTAATTTGTTTTATATTGATCCCATTATTTTTTGCATTTGTTTTGGAGTTTAATGAGTACATAAAAGTAGTTGCCAAATTTTTATCGATAACTTTTCAAATGGATGCCAAGAAATATATTTAATTCAATATGACTTGGTCACCCATTCCATAAAAGAATAGAATTCTAAGTTTTCTCTTGTGATTATTTCACTCTCTAAAATCTATGTGTCTATTTGTCTAAAAGTAAAGCCCTTTGCGATTTGATTGACAGATAGCTGTTAGATGATGGATGGATAGATTTGAAAAGAAGACAGAAGAGAATATATAAGATACTTAATACTGAACATTGGTCAGGCAAGACTTTCTTCCATTAGGGTTCTGCACAATTCAACCAGAGTCTCAAAAACTGGGCTGGAATAGCTCTTTATTTTTAAGAGAAAGGAGTTCAAATAGACTGCTAAAAATTCTTCTTCATAGGATTCTAAAGTAAATAATCCAGTGATCTGATTAATGTGAGACTTTAATCACTATAAATGAATAGATTTTTATCACAGGTTGCACTAAGTAGGATAAGTAGGTATGTTGGAACTTTGAGAAACAAGACGGAAAAGCCCCCAAGCTTCTTTACATTTAAAAGTATCCATCTGTTGTTATGAGCAAGAGCTTATGGAAAAGGCACCCTCATTCACTGAGTTTCAGTCTGTTGCCTCATCCACTGGTGGCTGAGTGAACTGAGGCTTTTTTAAATATAACTATAGAATCTTTATCATGAAATGTAAAAACAAAGCAGTTACAGAGAAAATAATCACCATAGAGGTTTGTTTTGGAAAAAAAAAAGTAAGAGTTTTTTTTCATTTTGAAGATTACAAACAAAATATTTGGGAATTAAAACATGCAATATATATACATATATGTATATTTTATATATTTGTATTATATGTGTATTCATATATATATATTTTTCATCATTTGTAAACCGATTTTCCTATTTGACTTCATAGACAGAAGTGTGCATTTCTTAAAAACTTGGAAAAATCAGTATTTTAATTTGAAAAAGAAGGGATGATATCCACGTAAACTGTGTCAACATTGTCAGCAGAGTAGCATCTTGTTACAATGTGGAAAGGTGGGCCTTTGAGTTACAGGCTGAATTTAAAATCCAACTTTTCTGAGACTCTATTTTCTCATCTGTAAAACAGGGATAGCAGGACCAAGCTTGTGGGATCATTCTGCAGGGAAATGAGATAATCCATATAATTCTTCTATCTGAGGGTTGAGCTTATATGCTAAAGTCTCTGTTAAGTAAAAATTATATGTTTCTATTTTCATAGTGTGGTGATAATTATTATACAGATCAATGACTTTTTCACTGTCATTGCTCTTGTTGATCTGTGGTTTCTAAATAATTTCAGTTATGTGTCAGTGTCTTTTCTCAATTTGTCTTTTTCTTCAACCCATCAAGCCTAAGGAATCAAAGAATTGCACATTCAAACACATGAAAACGTGTGCTCTGAGACTGTTAGAACAATATTATTGATACCAATCATTTCCTCACACAGTAGAGATCCCGGCTACTCCTAGCATGGAGCAGTGCCTGAGGTCCAGAAAGAAGGCTAAGATCACATAAGGTCAATCTGACAACTCCTGAAGAAAGTTTATATTTACACTCAATGAAAGTTACCCAAACCAAACTGCTGTGTCCCTTAGTATAGCTGAAATTTTCTGTCACTAACCCGAAGCTCCAGCACAGTGTTCCTCAATCTTTCTTGTGTCTCTGAATCCCTCAAGGATTCAGCAGGTCTGGGGTGGGGTCCGAGAAGCACATTTTGCTACCAAGTGATGCAGAGCTGCTGGCTGTAGGACCCCATCAGTAGCAAGGCACTGAGATATGAGGTCCTGTAGTTTTAGAACTTAGTGACCAGCTACGTTTTCCAACAAACAAATCCTTTCAGCCTCTGTCTCTAGTACACATGCAGGGATTGGATCGTCACCGGGTATCCATTCTGCTCACAGACAGGGAAACATATCTTGAAATAAAAACCAAAAATCACGTGGAGGGCATAGTCAGATTAATATCTTCGAATAGGACATGGATCCTTGAGTATTTACTGAAACACTAGAATATCTTAACCAAGCAGAGTCTCTCTAACACTACCCCCTTAGTCTGATTGTGTTCAATTTAAATATCTCTTCTTAAACGCACACTACAACTTTCTTCATTTGTGAGAAATGAAGAAAGGTTTTCTTTTTGAAATATTCTTTTAAGTATGGTTCACTAAAGGGCATTGAACAACATTGTGTCAAATATTGTGCCAAATTTTAGAAGATAGTTTCTGGTTTCAAATAGCACTCAATCTATGAATAGTTAAATATGAGAGCTGGGGCCTGGAAGATTTGCAGAGCCAAAGAAGAGGATAAAGAACACTTTCTAAGTAATGAGAAGAGACAAGTTAAATTGGAAAGAGACACTATAGTCGTTTAACTCCTGGATCTCATGTTTTGCCTTTAATCCTTAATCCCCTCCACACCTGAGACAGGCAGTTTTACCAATGATTTGGAGACCAAGAGTTACCCAATCACTCAACCTCCCAAAGCAGTATGAAACAATACGTAACCAATGCCAGTGCACGGGGAAGAGGAATGTGTTTCTGGTGTTCACAACCAGAACTCTGGACTCATCTTTTTCTTATAAAAATATATTTAAAAGACCATTTAAGTTTTGTAATACTTGTCTTATATTTAAATGTGGTTCATTTAATGAAGCAGGATGGTCACAATCAGGACAGGCCAGACATTGGAATGAAACATATTGACTGTCCCGATGTGACCTGAACCCGGAGGATGCCTGAACTACAGTCAGAATGGGATATCCAAGGGGATGGACCAGCCCAGAGGGGATGGTTCAGGAATGGGGAGATTCAAACATAGGCACAGGAGTCTTCTGAGACAAATCCAAAAGCGTGTGCTTTCCAACTGCCGTATCTACTTAAACCCAGCATCAAAGTTCTCTTTGTCTCCATTCACTCCTTTTATTAATATTTCAATTGGGACTACAGTTTCTATGTAAATGTATTAGATTGTTAACAGGGATTTCTTCTACAGTGAATAAATGACAACTGTGTGAGAGGTTTGCAGTACTGACATGCTTTTCTTCTATAACTGTGAAACAAATGCTAAATACAATTATCCATCTATAAGGGTTCTTCTCTAAAAAGTCATGAGAAGAAAACATACCCAAAGAATGAATTTGAGCCTCTGCTAGCTGTTTTGATTCAATGTTTGACTTAATAACAATATCTTAGCATTTTGAAACCCTCATTAACAGGCCCAGCAATGTGTTATCTTTATAGTGTCTTTTTTTTTTTTTGCCTTTTCATGTGATATTTTTCAAACAGATTGACAAGGAACAACATGATAAAATACTTGATCTCATTGAGAGTGGGAAGAAAGAAGGGGCCAAACTGGAATGTGGGGGAGGCCCCTGGGGGAACAAAGGCTACTTTGTCCAGCCCACAGTTTTCTCTAATGTTAGAGATGACATGCGCATCGCCAAAGAGGAGGTAAATGGTTTCATTCTGTCCTGTTGTTGCCTTGCTTTGTCTCCATGTGTGTATAGATTCTCACCTCTTTGAACATCTTTCAAAATAAACATTACTCTTTATTTCTCATAAAGGTTTATTTGTGATCAAGACTGAAAGTAGTAAGGAATCCATTGGGCCAGCCCAAAATTTTCAGCCAAACAGATCAGGATGCTGAGCAATTTCTAGGTGCTTCCTTCACAGCTTTAAAGTAATGGGGAAAAAATTCTGTCATTTGTGACAACATAAATGAACCTGGAGGACACTGTGCTAAGAGACACATGCCAGGCACAGAAAGACAAATACAGCATGATCTCACTTATATGTGGGATCTAAAAAAGCAAAATTCGTGGAAGCAGAGAGTGGAATGGTGGTCACCAGGGGCTTGCGGAGTGGAGTGTGAGAGTGGGAGATGTTGGTCAAGTGTACAAAAGTTCATTTAGAAGGAATAAATGCAAGAGATCTACTGTAAGGATCGTGACTATAATCAGTAACATATTACATACTTCACAATCGCTAAGAGAGTAGATTTTAAGGGTTCTTAACACACACACAAACATAAGTACTTCTACCTGCTGGTTCCATATTTGCCCTAGGAACTTTTTCTACACAACAGCCATCTATGTATTTGAAAACAGCATTCATCCCAATGTCACACCCCACCATCCATGTGCTCTTGGCCCTGTGTTTTTCAGCTGTTAGTCCCCTAATTTTGTATATTGTATTTAAATATTTGCTAAGTTTATGTATATATATAATACGTAAGTTATATATATATATATATATATATACACATATATACATGTATATATATGCTCACCAAATATTTAACTAAGATATACTACATTAGTTAGAAAGATTAGTACTGTTTACTTGTATATCTTGATTGATACCATATAGGAAAGATTAGGGAAAAGATCTTCAGTCAAAGAAACATTCATTATGTTCACACATTATTCACAGTAGAATAGCTAGCTTGCTACTTCAAAGTGGAAGCCTGGAGCCATGTGCTAAGTTCAATTAAAATTATGAAAAATGTGAACACATTTAATGCAGCAGCTGTATGTCTGGTTCCTGGGTTACAATGTTGTGATTAGATTTACAACCTTAGGATATGCACTCAGCTTCTATGACTCGTACCCCCTAACCCTCTAACACTTAAAGCAGTGATGAAAACCAGAAAACAATTTGTCATTTCTGATTTTTATCTCCTCTCATTCATGTTTCCCAAAAATTCTGGTAACACTCAGGGGAACCCCCTCTTTTATTTAATTTTAGTAAATGTCCTATTGACTATAATGTAAGTGCTTAATTTTTAAGAGAAAATCCAGTTATCTTTCTTCTGCCTGTGGCTGAGATACAGAATAACTTGTTTGGGCTGCACTAGCTGGAGAGTCTAGCAAAAGTGAGAGCACTTTAGGCTAAAATAAGCAAATTGTGATTTTTAGTTATTTACTGCAACTACAGCCATT
This sequence comes from Eulemur rufifrons, assembly GCF_041146395.1. Classification (NCBI taxonomy): domain Eukaryota; kingdom Metazoa; phylum Chordata; class Mammalia; order Primates; family Lemuridae; genus Eulemur; species Eulemur rufifrons. The sequence goes on along the minus strand of NC_090989.1, from coordinate 219,677,502 downwards.
GTCAATGAACTCAAGCTTTGATTGGTACAGGGTGTTTCAGGATTTAAGCTCTTGCAGTAATGAACCATTCTGTTTAGTATGTGTAAGGTGCATAAGATTTGGCTACAAAATAGAATCTGAACAAAAATTCATGTTGTTTTACCTACCTTGAGTAATTATGAAAATATCTAAGTACAGTAAAATAGTTAATATTTCAACCAATGGTATACTGGTATTTAAAAGACAATTAATATTATCAATCATTCCTATTCATTTCTCCAGAAGAGCAAGCATTGCTTTCTGGAGCTCACTCTTTATATGTAGTAACTTGGAAGATGAGGAACACTAGGGAGAGAATTTTAAATGGCCCTAAATGAAAAAGAAATTCTGAAGTTAATGATTTGATGCACAATTATAAGTTCTTGGAAGCTTCATTCCAACATCTAGAAAATGAACATTGCCTTAATTATTTGTGCCCTATCTTGTTCCAAAGGGAACTTAACACATGACCATTACCTAGTCTCACCTACCATTTCTGCAGCTATCTGTTTGGATTCTTACACATAGGTTTGAGAATAGAAGCAAAATCTTAATCAATTGAGGATAGTTTGTAAAAAAGAAATTGCAGTATCATGTGAAATATTTAGTTTTAACCTATCATTTTGATTTCTTTAATCCATTTCTTGTGGTATAGATATTTGGACCAGTGCAGCAAATCATGAAGTTTAAATCTTTAGATGACGTGATCAAGAGAGCAAACAATACTCACTATGGGTTAGCAGCAGGAATCTTTACCAAAGACCTTGATAAAGCCATAACCGTGTCCTCTGCTCTGCAGGCTGGGACAGTGTGGTAAGTCAACCCTAAGCAATGCAGCGTTTTCAATGTTAAGCACATTAACAGGTTACCTTAAACCCTTTGAGACTTGGATTTTTCATTTGGAAATACATGGCTTGCTAGAAAAGCAGTTGGTGCCTTAAAAAAAAAACAAAAATCAAAACCAACAAACAAAAGAAAAAGACAAATTTGAGGTTTTTGATTTTGGAAAAACAGAATGTTACATGTCTAATTGATGAAGCTTGCTCTAACATTTCACTGGGTGTCTTAGGAATTCCCAGTCAGGAATATCTGTACAATTAAGACAGAGGGGAACATATTTTTATTGCTATATATCCTAGAGCATAATAATATTGTGGCATTGTACCATCCTATCAGCTGCTTGGTGTTTTTAAAACAACGATTGAATTTCAGAGTTGCTGGGATTTTACTCACATTTTCAAAGTAGGTGTGTGATTTTACAATGTAAATGAGTATTAAACAAAGCTAAGACAAGCTGCCTTTTAAAAGTGTAAATATATTAAAATAACTATTACTCCAGGATGGGAGATGTGGGTAATTACTGTGTGGTCCAGTGAAAATGTAAAATGCTGAGAATTAAGATAGTAAGTGTTGTAACTGAGAAAACATTTGAATGTTATTTCAGGATCAGAATAATGATTAAAATCTTCCAAATATAATACAATTTTTCTGAAACTCACAATGTTTGTCCCCCTATCATACTAGCATAAATGGAGGGAAAATTATTTAAAAAGAACATTGTTTTCTACTTTAAAAAATATTTTTTTCTTTTGTGTGTAATGAGAATCATGTAGGTAATAAGATTTTGCTCTTAACTTGGCCACCAGGAAATTTAATGCCAAACAAATTATTCATGCCCTGCATAACTGCATTCTTATTTGCCCCATCTTGATCTTTTATTGTAATTATTTCTTGACTTCCAACTATTAATATTTTTGTAATTACATTTGTTCTTATAAGCATCTTTAAACACTTTATGAGACATGATAGGGAATAAATAGAATGATAATTAAGTCCAACCTGTACCAAGACCTCTGTTTAAGTAATTTATTTAACCAATTAGTCAGGAAAATATGAACTGAGTAATATGATACATATTGCAGTTGCAAAAGAAAATCTAAGCTATTAAATACACAAATCTCAAGAGAACTGCAAAGCTTATTGAATGTAGGCAGTAAGGAATAAAGGAACACCCACCCAACAAATTCCTGTCTTCTGTAAGCCATGTCCTTTCTCCTATGACATATTAGCTATTCTAGAATTCTAACTTGTATAATTCTAACTATGATTCTCAGGGACATGATATACTGCCAAAAAGGCTCTACACATATACATACACACATACATATATCATTTTCTTTGTTTCTAGGTGGCATATATCCATATGCTTCTGCATTCTAATTTACAGTGCTGCTTTTTGCTACAATGAGTATGTCATATTGAAATTAATGGAGCTCTTGAGCTTTCTAAATTTCTAAAATTGCCAAATAAAAGTTATTTCATATGTTAACTATCGTCTATAATGTACTTCTATTCAGGGTGAACTGCTATCTCGCGGGATCTTCCCAGTCCCCCTTTGGTGGCTTCAAGATGTCTGGAAATGGACGAGAAATGTAAGAATAACTTTGTATTGATATTTCAGAAAAACGGCTTTTACTCCTAGGAAATTAAATCACAGTTACCACCTTAAATAAAACCTGCTTCTGTTCTTTCCTGGACCCAATAGCTTATTAAATGTTGGCTGTACCCCCGTAAGTGCGGAAAGGTGCTGGCAGAAGGGAAATATAATTTATTAAGCTCCTACTATTCATAAGGGTCTGTATTAAGCACTTTATAGTGTGATCGAAATATTGCTTACTTTTAGAATTGTTTGCTGCATATATGAATGAAATCCATGTGGGAAACATCTCCAGAAAGGAGGTGAAAAGCATAAAGTGGTGATTGTGATAAATGTGCAAATATAAGAACACTCCAGTTATTTGAATATGCCCCTAACTAAGTGAATTAGGTGCCTTATCTCGGAAATCATCAGGGTAAGGGGAATGATTCTCATTTGTTGAAATATTATTGATGTAGACTCTAAAATTTTAAGTTACCTGAATAAGTTATTTTTGGAACTAAAATATAAACCTGAAGGGAAATTTGACTAAGGGAAACATGTTTTATAGTAGTGAATAGATTGAGGATATTTATACATACATGTATTTGTGAGCCTTCAGTTGCTTTTGAAGCTGGGAGATACAGACTTTTTGTAAAAGTGTTCTCACACATATGTGAGAAAATAGTGGCAAGATGTTCGGTTAAGTTTATTCAAGTAATTTAGCCATTTTGTTTCTTTAAATTCTCTTACGTTTACCAATATATTTAAAATTCTTGAAGAAAAAAGATAAATCATATGCAATCCTTGTGGAATCAAACATAGTAAAGCTGACAATTTGGTAAATAGCAAGTAAAAGTAAGTCTTTCTCAGCTTCTAAGGGTCATGCATCAAATAGCCATGCACTTTGTCATTTGTCTTAATAAATCAGCAAAATTACAATTAAACAATATTTTTAGGAAGCCAGTAAAATGGAGGAATGACAGAATGATCTGTCAACTTTCTCAACTTGCTACGGATAAGGTCCTAGGGACATGACACTGTGTTCCATCCTCTACATAACTGTGGTGGCAGGAGGAATGTGTAAAAGAACCTGCACACACTAGATCAAGACTTCTTACCTCACCGGGGAAGAGAAGCAGTTTAAATGCAGAGCAAAGTATTGAAGGACAGGAAATCTGGATAGCACCAGACTTTAGCATTTAGGGTGGCATGTCTCTGTCAGTATTTTCATCTGTCACACAGGGTCAAGGATTGTGGGTGAAGATAGGAGTGGGCAGAAGAAATAGAAGGTCTTTTAAGCTCCTTTCCATGGTTGTATGGTTCTAAGTCCAGCGGAAATTCAGTGGAAAAAAAATGTAATGGTAGTTGCTAGAGAAGACCTCACAGAAGAGATGGGACTTCATCTGGGGCATTCTTGAATGGAACATTATGTGTGGTGTGCTGAAGGGCTAGTGAATTTGGTTGTTTGGTTGGTGTGGATTTATGGGGGTGAGAGAAGTATGATTCACAGTTAAATATGATATAGATTAAAAAGTCCTGAAGCCAAGAAAATTGTCTCAGATTTTACTTGTAGAGTAGTGAAGAGTCCTTGGGTATGTTTAGAATGTTTTGAGGAGATAGCAGCAAAAGATCAACCCATGAAAAGGACAAGGCATATCTGAGAAGACATCATTTGCATCTGACCAACCTGCATTTAAATCCTGACTCCACCACTTGCTGGCCATGCTGCCCGCTTCAAGTTGTCTAACTTCTGAGCCTCCATTGCTCATATTTCAAATGGAGATGCTAACTTTCCTCTAAAGATGGTTATGACATAATGAATGTCCAATCCCTAGCCTTGTAACTGTCACAAAGTGGAAAGTCAACAAATGGTTTCTTCCTCCCCTAGTTTCTTCTCTTTCTAATATCTATTACTGGAGAATCCCTTGGCAGAACTAATTTCTTTATACAAAAAGCTGGAACAAAAGATAGATTACTCTGAAGGTCGGTTAGTTCATTGTTGGCCCAGCTATTTAACACATTTTTCTGGGAACAGTGAAGATAAAATAATCAAAATGGATAAAACAACTTCAGTAGACCAAACTTGTAAATTCTGTTGAATACAGACTTTAAGGTTAAGACATAAGTGAATCAAATAAAAATAAAGGGTTGAAAACAGGAGTCAACCATCAATAATTTCCTAAGTGTCAGGAACATAGGTATATATAATGTCCCAGCCTGAACAGGACAGTAATCACATTTATTACTCTCTGGAGAGCTTCAGGTGCCATGTGACCCAAAATACAATGGAAAGCCTATGGGTTAAAATTATGGGTTAATTTATCTAACTCTATGAGATAAAATACTATCCTTTTAATGGGTTTCAGACAACCGAGGCTAAACGCTTTAATTGCTTGGAAGAACATGCTCATTGAAGCTTTTAAAAGGTATTTTAGAAGCTTAATTGCCAAAGAAAATAATAAGTGTAAGAATATTAGGTTACCAACGAAAAAAATAATGTCTTCTACATGTCTGTCTATATCACAAGAACAGAAGGGTAGATATGGATCAAAATCTTATTTTTCTGTAAGCTTACATGTGCGTGAGTGTTGTCATTTTAAGAATATTTTTATTTATTTATTTATTTTTTTATTTTTATTTATTTTTTTTTTAAGAATATTTTTATATACATGTCATTTGATCCTCAGGTCAGAACAATGCAGAGTATAACTGAGCCCCAGTCCCTTTAGTTGTCTCTTCAACAAAGGGTAAATCACAGTCAGTTTCTAAGACTGGAAGGAGGTCCCCATAAACCTGATAACAACATAGGAGGATCCAAATGGTCTGACTTGTATTAATTCCTGATCATTTCGGTTGGACTTGAGTTATATAAGCAAATGATAGTGGATAGAGGAGGTCATATAAAGGGAAAAAACCAACAACTGCTAAACCCCAAGAGCCTGAGTGTAGGCCAATCTACCCTTGTCTTCTTCCTTAAAAAGAAAATAATCAAAAAAAAAAAAAAGAAAAAGATCAGAAAACTTTAATAAAGGTCAGATTTTTTTTTTCAGAGAATCAAAAGATATTGCTAAAACTACAGCTACAAAACATTTTGTTTCAAGCCATATTAAAGCCCCTTAGAATGAAAGTTTCAATCCTTCATCATTTTTGTGCCAATTCTGTACACTTGGTAAATTCAAGCTCTGCTTTAGTTTACAGTTTTGTTGTACTACTATTGAATGATTATATATCATTACCTGTCTGCTTATACTATATTTGTCTTAAAGTGAATTTAGGCTAGAAATGACAAAATTCTTATTGGGCTGAATTGTCTTTTGAGTAGATAGAGCTTTTTAAAATCAAGTAGGATAATGTAAAAAAATGGACAATTTCTACAAAATCAACTGAGAGTACATGATTTTTTTTTTTTTTTTTTTGGCAGAGTCTTGGTCTGTCATCCTGGCTAGAATGCAGTGACATTAAAGCTCACTGCAACCTCAAACTGCTGGGCTCAAGCAATTCTCTGGGCCCAGCTAACTTTTTCTATTTTTAGTAGACACAGGGTCTTGTCGTAGACAAGGGTCTTTAGTAGACAGGGTCTTTAGTAGACACAGAAGAGTGCTAGGATTACAGGGTGAGCATTGAGCCCAGCCTACATCATTATTTAAAAAGAAAGGGATCTTAAAAACATATTTCCCACAAATAGATTTATGTAAGTCCAGACAGTTTTGGTTGGCTAGCTACTATATAAAATGCTCTGTACACAGAAAATATTTTCCATTGTACCTAGCCAGATAAGCAAGAACAAACTTGTACCAATCATGGACTACAGTACATTTGCACTCTATGCTAAATGGTGTTTGTGGGTATTTTTTTTTTCCCTCTCTCTAGGGGAGAATATGGTCTCCATGAATATACAGAAGTCAAGACAGTCACAGTGAAAATCTCTCAGAAGAACTCATAAAAAAAACTACAAGAGTGGAGAGAAATTCTTCAAAATCTTCTCCTATAGTCACTTTACAGAGTGGGTTTTCAATACAAAATTGTTCTTTTCATGATTTTCTTAAAACATAAGCTAATCATGGTGTTAATACTATCCACAGAAAACTTGACAGATAGCTTATTCTGAATTATTTGCTTTCTGATATGTGACCCCAAGTCCTACCTGAAATAAAAAGGGTGGATTTGAATGCCAAATCTCTGAAGCTCTGTCATACTCATGTGCTTTCATTTGTAGCTACTTGTCCAGGATAATCATTTCATAGAAGAGGACCAGCTGTCATTTAGCTTCTTTCCCTTAAGGACTCCTTGAAGTACTTAATATACATGTTAACCTGCAGAGTGAGCTGCTCTGTTCCCAGTAGTTATGAAGTCCTTGGAGTGTCTTGAAATGTTTCCTAGATCCATGTCTGCTTGTCAAATGAAATGTGAAATACTCAGCTGTACGCTGAATATGAAGCTTAATAAAAACAACTTTGCATGACCCTTGTTAAGTTTGAATTTTTTTTAAGTAGAAGTTTTGGTTTTGGTGATTTACTCTGCTTGCCACTCAAAAACAGCATTAAATTGAGCATAAAGATACATGTAAAATAAAAGTCTAATCCACTCATTCTCAAATGGGTAAAGAAACATTTTACAGAGGAATTCTTGATACCAATGGCACATATTTGAGTTAGATGGCATCAGTCCTTCAGGAAGCATTATTGAGTTCCTACAAAGTTGTGGGCTGGGCACTAGTTAGGTGTTGTAGAAAATAGGTGAATAGTGAATGGTCCCTCATCTCAAGCTGCTTTAATTTAATGAAGAAGAAAGATAATCCCTACCCCAAATAAAGGACGGGGCATAAAATAGAAGTGAGGATTCTGGAAACCACAAGAGTGCAGTAACGTGACAAATGCATAGTGATGAAGTCTCAGAGAATTGAGAATGGCTTCCTGAAGAAAATTTGACTGGATGTGAACCTTAATGATGAGCAGATTTGCAGTGACTAAGAGGGAAAGAGGTTCTACAACATAATCTCTCAGGGCATGTTTCACTGAAAAACAATTTGAAGAAATTCTATGGAATATATTTTCCTCTCTTGAAGTTTCAAATTGCACATTGGCTGCATATTCTAAGATCAGGTTCTGAGAAGTCCTGCAACCTATTTAGTATTGTTTTAATACAGTTTTTTTTTTCCAAATTTATTTTAGCAGAGACCTTGCCTTCCCCCTACCCTCCTTTAACACCAATTATCATTGAGAAATCCATGTTGGAAGATCGTGTTTCCTGCAATGAGGGAGCACTTAGGGTTCTAAGGAGAGATCTGGGATCAAAAGGGAGCAGCTGGAAAAATGCTCTCTGTGTAAAACTGACTACACCATGATGACACACTGCTGCTCTCCGAGCAAAGAGTGGCTGTTTGTGTTGTCATCCTTCTGTTGTGCTCCCATGCAGTGACTGCCTTGGGCCCAAGTCAAATCAAGTGACTATTTGCATACTACTCTATGTATTCTAAACTGTTTTTAGTTCAGCAACTTAGAGAAACATTTTTTTCAGATTCAGATTTTATATAAATGTTTATCATTTTACATTAACAGATATTGCAGCAACACTGTTGTTTAGACGTGATACTAGCTACCACAGTCAAGTTTAACGATGTAAGAATAAATGAAACTCATTAGCTTCTTAGACTTCTGATAATTTCAACTTTAATTTTGAGAGTTTCTCAAAGTTGTGTGGGCATATAAGATTTGCAATTTGGACTCCTTTGTAAAATGTGGGACATAATTATTGTTTGAAAACTGTAGGAACCAAAGTCTTGGGGAGAACCGAAAGGTTTCTAGACATTGAAATGGGAAAATATCCAAATAGAGAGGAGGGTTGTGTTTTCCTAAAACAAGATAGTACCATTTTTAAAAGACATTTTTTAAAGATGTGTTTAAAACCATGTGCAAATAATAGCTATATAAGTTAATACTGTAATGGCATCCCACCAGAACATTTTTTAAATGTATAACAAAGAGGGCTGAGCACAGAACCAGACAAAAGCCAGAAGCAAGTTTAAATATTTGAAAATTAAATCTTCATTGTATAAATAAGACATTACAGGATTAAACAGAAAATATCTGTTTTATATTGGCTCCTTCTGAGCCTCTAGACATTATTTGTATTCCATTATTTGTATAAAGACCATGTTGACAATAATTCTTAAAACCTTGAAAAGTTAAAGGGTATCTCATTAGCCCTTGTGCTACAGGAAATACAGGTCAGAAATTTTATCATGAAGAATTCAGTTTTGCAGTTATAAATATCTAAAGTCCTCATTTCCACATGGCAAGAAGTATTTTGAGCTCCAGGAAAACCAAACTATGTGACAGAAGTTGGAATTCATTGTTCAGACAGAGATGTCAGATTTCAGATAGGCATTCTCTAAATGTCTACTGAGTTTTTTCCTTTTCTTTTCTGTTTCCTTCCTCCTTTTTTAGTTCCTTATTAGGATACATACTTCTGGCTGTAGAGTGTTTTCTTAAATTCTTGCAACCAACTCAAAATAGAGGCAACTCAAGGTAGAGAATTTTAGCCATTTCTTCACATAATTTGGGAGGGAGCCATGAACTAAAAGGCCTTTTCCCTTAGTGATGCATGTAACTTTTTGAGTATGTAATTTCACTTGGACGTTAAGAAGTGCCATTGCACATGTGTAACGTCAACCAGACACTTATATTCCGGTGGCTTTCTCAGAGTATGCTAAATAACCAGGTTACATTTTTACATAAAACACAAATTCCCCATTAGAGTTTCATTTGCTGGTTTACCCTGGGATTTTTTTTTTTTTTTTATGTTCCCTGAAGATGTGTTTGAGCCTTTATATTCTGTTGGTGAAAGGATATATAGGAAAGAGAATTGGATGCTATCAAGCAATGTATTAAGTGCTTATTATATGCCAGAAGCTATGCAAAACACTTTGATCTTGCATGAATGATTTCATTTGTTCTTACCACAACTTTCTGAAGTACATACTATTTTTATTCCTACTTTACGGATAGATGAGAAAACAGTGGTGTTATGTGAAGTCCTAGTCTGTGGCAGACCCTGGACTCAAATTTGGGTCAATCACTTAAGGTTGACGTTACATTGCCTTTCTTTTTGCACCCTCTTTTCTTCTCCTGTGGGCTTTGTTTCATGAGCATGTTCCTAATCTCCCTGGAGGCCTTTCTGTCTTTGTCAGAGCCCTGGAAGAGAGCCCAGCCAGGTTACTAAGGATGGCACAGTGTACTGCTGTGTCCTTGTGTGCTTCCACCCCACAACTAGTTCATTCACTTACTCATTCATGAGTTGGTTTATTTGTTCACTTACTAAGTCAACTTTTCTTCGCTTTTATTGTTTGCCCTACTTCTGATGCTTTTCTCTTTGCACACTCCTTAGTCAAACCTCCACGCCCAGGACTACATTGAAAAGAATATCCATGTCCATTCCTGAGTCCAGAGGACTCCAGACCCACACTACACACCCAGATTCCCAGTGTCTGTGACCACTACTAGTTTTATGAAGGGACAGTGAGGAAAAACCAACTGGCAATAAAACACTTGAAAAAAAAATCTCATCAAGAGATTAATTTTATTTCAGTTGAAACGTTGCAGATGGGGAAGTAGGCTTGAAAGCCTGAAGGCTCTAAAGCCAGGCAGCCTTGAGTCCAAATCCTGGTTCCACTAGTTCTCATTGTGGGATCTTGATCAAGTTGTCACTTGTAATGTGGGGATAAGGATGGTGCCCAAACCATAGGATGGAAAGGTCAGATAGGATCATGTAAAACTCTTAAAAGACTTGGCAAGGCACATGCCAGTCATGGTTCTAGGTGCTGGGGACACAGCCAAGATGAAAACTGAGAAAGTCCACGCTCTTAATGATCATAGGCTCTAATAGTGGGTGGGGGTGGAGACAATACAGACAAATAACTATATAATATTCAGAGAGGTGATAAGTGCTAAGAAGAAAGATAAAGCAGGATAGTATCTAAAAGTAGCTATGGAGCAATTGGGTTACTCTTGAGAGAATGTAGGGGAGGAAATATCAACCAGAACAGTTCCTTCTTTACCTGTTTACATACTGTGCTTCAACAACAGGTTTGAGTACTTCTGTGTTGCACTGACTCCCTCATCTAACAGGCCTAAAAGTTTCAGAGTGTCAGACCTCAGCGCTCTGCAGGAGCCTTTGCACACCAGCTCTGAGCCCAAATTGGAGCCCAGGAATTTGGCTTCTTCATTCAACAGAGGATTATTAAGAAAATTCTCTGTGGAGGTGAATCTAAGCATGAAAGGACACCACAGACTTTCTCCAAAGAAGACAAGGTAACATAGATCTGCCCTCTTTTGTGTGAATGTCTTAATCCTGTTTTCCAGAGAACAGATTTAGGACCCCAGGATCCCTTAAAAAATATCTCCTAGGAGGATTTATAGGGCTGGTGTCTGCTGGGCATCCCAGAGGTCCCTGAGGCATGCTGTACAGGACAGACTGGGAAAAACTCTCAGGGTTACTAAAACCAACTTGGGGATGTCATTTAGCAAATTTAACATTTAACAGGACTTTCTCACACTCACCAATAGATTATGATGTTTTTAAATTTCCCATTTCTCTTAAAAAAGGATAGGCCTCATGTAAGAGATAATAAGCCCAGTCTCAGACCTCATCAAAATTAGAAATGGAGGAAGAGACAGAGAGAGTTGGCAGGCACCCAAGTGAGCTCGCTTAGCTGCAGCCAAAGAGAGCTAAGGAAACACCAAAAGGCGCATGTCCTCCTCCTGATTTCTGCCCATTCCCTCAACACAGGTGAGTGCCAATGATGTTAAGGAGCCTTCAGTGCACCACTGGGGGTCTCCTCTACTCTCAGATCAACACAGTGAAAGCAGTGGCTGTCGGTCATCCCAACGAGGACAACTGGCAATGTCTGGAGGCACTTTTGGTTGGCACAACTGGGTGGTGAATGCTATTGGCATCTAGTGAGTCAAGGCCAAGGATGTTGCCAAACATCCTCTAATGCACAGGACAATCCCAGCAACAAAAAATTATCTGCCCCCAAATTTCAACAGTACAAAGTTGAGAAGCATTGCTTGAAGAAGTTGGGAAAGGTGGTTTCATAGACATGTGCCACCCATTTTTACTTTAATTGCCACGTTTTTCACCCTCTGCGTAAGTTTGGCCTTCTTCATGGAGCCTTTCCTAATGAATCTCAGCCAGAACAATTCATCGCTTCTTTCATCAGACTTCATAGAGGTTTTAATATTAATAACATTGCTATTATAATCATCATTTTCTCCACTGAATGCTAAATATTTTGCATACTCATTTATTCTAAAACCTTTGAATAAGTACCTACCATGTGTAAGGAAAACTACTCAGAGACAGGAACACAAAGATCCGAAAGAGAAGTATCCTGTTCTCAAACAGCCTACAGGTTAGGGGTAGATGGTGCGTTGGTTTGCTAGGGCTACATGAACAAAGGGCCACAAACTGGGTGGTTCAAATGACAGAAATGTACTGTTTCACAGTTCTGGAGGCTGGAAGTCCAAGATCAAGGTGTGGGCAGGGTTGATGCCTTCTGAGGGCTGTGAGGGCAAGAAAACCTGTTCCAGGCCCCTCTCCTCGTGTCTGGTGGTTTCCTGGCCATCTTTTGGGCTCCTTGGCTTGTAGAAGCATCACTCCAATGTCTGCCTTCATCTTAGAACAAAGTCATATTGAATGAGGGCCCACCCCAATGCCTCATCTAAACTGAACTATTAATAATTATATCTGCAAATGGGCCTATTTCCAAATAAAGTCACAGTGTGAGGTACTGGGGTTAGGACTTCAACGTATGAATTTTGGAGGGGGCACACAATTCAAACCACAACAGATGGCAAAGTGATTATTACAGTTCTGTAATTACAGTATGAAGCAGTAAGTCCTGTGAAGGAGGGCAGTGCAGACCACGGAGGAGGACTCCCTGACTCAGACTTAACTTCAGGGAAGACAGCATAGCAAAGATGACAGTACAGGTGAGCCAAATAGGATGCTTAAATTAGAACTCTCACCCATACCACTCCCCTAAACTCCAGACTGCTTCCTGCAGATCTCTGCAGGTTTAATCAATATCGCCGACAGACACCCGAAACTTAATATATCCAAACTGAATTCCTGATTTCCACCCTCACTCCCAAACATAGTCTGTCTACAATATTAAACTCCTCCATTCTCTTATGTGTGATATTTCTATCAGAAAGCCTGATTTGATCTATTTCCAAATTACATTATTTTCAGAATACAACCACTTGTTAGAATCTTCTTTGATACTATTTTGATCTAAATTACTGTCATCTCTGGCAGGTGTAATTGCAGTCACCTCCTACAGGAATCCCTACTCCACCCTCCTCCCTGCCCCAGGCTAGTCTCCATTCAGCAACCAAAGTGAGTGGTTAAAATGTCAGTTTGAATATCTTGCTCTTTTCCTCAAAGCCCTCTGAGATTTCTCATCTCACTCAGTAAAAGCCAAGGGTCTTTCTGAACTGCTTTTCCTACAGCTTTTGTATGCTCACTCTGCTCCAGCTAAAACAGCCTCCTCGCTGCTCCTCAAATCAGCAAGGTACAAACTCACCCCAGGGCCTTAGCACCAGCCCTTTTCTTTTCCTGGTTCACTCATCCCTAAGTCTTCACGGCTGACTTTCTTCATCTCTTTCTAATCTTTGCTCTATAAAGTCTATTTGACAACCCACATAAAATTCTAACATTACCCCCAGGTCCTTCTGAGATCCCTGCTCAGGTTTTTCTTCTTTTATTTAGAATTAACAACTTTTACAATATTCTATACTTATCTTTTAATATTTATTTGCTTTTATGCTTCATGTTTAGTCTGTGTAAGCTCCAGAAGAGCAAGCATTGTTTTTAGAGACAGGATCTCACTGTGTTGCACAGCCTGGCTTCAAATTCCTGGGCTCAAGCGGTCTTCCTGCCTCAACCTCCTGAGTAGCTGGGACTATGAATACACACCACCGCACCAGGCTGGAGCAAGGATTTTTGTCAGTTTTGTTCAATATTGTATTTCTTATATCTAAAGCAGTACCTGTAGATGCTTAATAATATTTGTTAATGTATAAAAGTACAAAGGAAGGAAGCAGGGAGAGAAAAGGATGGAAGGAAGAAAGGAAAAAAGGAAGAAAAGAAAGGTGATCTGGGAGATCAAAATAGATGGCTCTTTATCAACTAAAATGAACCCAAAAGTGACCTAGGAGTGGAGGGTTTAGGGCATAGCTGGCTTGGCACATTTCTAAATTCCTATGGCTACAAGAAAAACCACACTTGTGTTAAGCTCTCTAATATTAGGAGCTATCAGGCAAATTATCCTAACTCTGATTTACAACCCAGGCCACTAAAACTCTGAATGGGCAGAGGACTGGCCTTACAAACATTCTCTTCTGATAAGCAACTGAAGACTTTAAGCCAGTTTCAGCCAGCTTACAGAGGCTCTGCACAAATTGCCTTTGTGTCCTGCAGTTCACCTTTGACTTAAGGAGCGAATTGTACCTTATTTTAATGCTAAAATCCTGCCCCAAGGTGAACTTAGGATATTGTTATGTATATGTTATTCATTGTGTGTGTGCTTGGCTCCCCCATAAATGTGGACAGCTTTTCCACACACCTGATGAATATGTATGACTCTGTTGTTCCCTAAGGACCCTGCAAAGCATAAAAACCCAACCAAGCCCTTCTCTCCTCCAACACAGAGCACTTTCCATCCATGCCAGGGACTCTCTCTTCCAAGTTTGCAAACCAATGTTGCCAATACAGAGCTCTTTTCTACTATTCAGCCATCATGGTGATCTTTTGGATGACAGAAGGAGAGACAGAGAGAAACAGAGGAGCAGGGAGAAAGAGAGAGAGAGAGAGAGAGAGAGAGGAGATAGAAAAAGAAAGAAAAATTAAGGAGGATATGATTTGAGGAATCTCTTCCCGTGGGGTCTGTAATTATAGTTCTCTAACCCTCTGGACACAGTAGTGAACTCCAGTTTCCTGCTGGGAGAAAAATAATCTTCCATCCTTCTTCCTGAATGTTTTCCTCAGATTTGGACTCTGAACTCAACCCAGCCCAGAGTCCATCCTAAGGCATGGTTCAGTGAGCCAATAAAGTTTCCTTTTAAGTCATATCCCTGACTCTTACAATAAAAAAAAAATCCTGATTAATTCCCCACTCACACATGCGTGCACACACACCACACGCACACTGAGGCAGGAAATAGTCCCATATTATGTATGGAAGTATAGGCTCTGAGATTTGCATATTATTATACTTCCTCTCCCTGCACTGCCATGTGTTTGATATACAGTGCACCACTTTTCAATGTTTTGGCAGCTTCATCTGTGAATAAAAGAAAGGGATGGGGCAGGAGGCAACAGTAATCATCACAATTTATTTTTTCTTGTCACATGAAAAGAAGAAATCTTCTTGGATAATTCAATACTTTGAAGAATGGCCCAGAAACACAAGTAAAAGCTCTCAATGCCTCTTCCAGCCAAGGAGGCCTCAAGAACAAGGGTGTCCAACTTTTCTTTTGAAGAAAGCTGTAAATTCATCTCACTATTTTGGAATATGAGGAAAATATTTTTAAATGCCTCACTTTGCCTCCCTTGTTTTGTTCTGTTTCCCTCCTGCTGCTCTCAGGGAGTATGAATGAAGGAGAAGCCATAAATGGAAAGGACAAGACAGAGAACTGTTTTCTTTTCTTGAGTGTTTTATCACTAAAATGAAAAGATTATAATAGTAATATTCACTATTTATTAAATTCTGCTAGGCACATCATGGTGTCATTTAATCCTTTTAGTAACATATAAGTAAGTTACAATATTAATCTTTTTCTCCACTTTACAGAGAAGCCTGGGGCTGGGGAGGTGGGCTGGGAACTTGCCCAGAGTCACAGCCCGTCTTAGCTGCTGGAACCATTCTCTAAACTGGGCACTTCACAGGGACCATCTTGTGCCGTCTCCGCAGTATCGGTAGAGTAGATGCAGTATTACTGACATCTTTATAACTTGTGAGAATGCTAAGTCGTAAACTCAGGGCAGAATTCAAACCAAGGTCTTTCCAAAACATGTGCTCTGTCCCACGAACTGAGTCACACTTTGTCAGGAGAAATGTTCTGAGTATTAGCTCAGAGTACATGGTCACCACGCATGGTGCACAATGACAGATTTAGCCTTTTACTATGGAGTTTCTACAAAGCTGTTCTAAAACATCCTTGGACAAGCATTTGCTGAGGCCTCCTCTGGGCCAGGCCTTGGGCTGGACACTGCAGGCCTGGCCACAACAGACATGACCCAGAACTTGCCCCCAAGGAGCTCACAGTCTAGGCGAGATGGGGGAGGGGCGGAGTGCAAATTAGAGAGCATGACACAAAGTCACACAGTTACACACCACACACTCAGTAGTAAAGAGGCCCACTAAGCCCTAGAGCAGGGCTTCTCAAACTCAGCACTGTCAGCATTTGGGGCTGCATAAGTCTTTGCTGTGGGGGCTGCCTGTGCATTGTGGGATATTTAGCAGCATCTCTGAATTCTACTCACTAGATGCCAGTAGCCCCCCTCCTCCACTTGTGACAACCCAAAGTGTCTCCAGACATTGCCAAATGTCCCCTGGAGGTGAGGGGCAACATGGCCCCCAGTTAGGAACTGGTGCCACAGAGGTACAACGTGGCAGAGATAAGCAATGAAGCAAAATCACAGGCTGTTAATAACGCTACATGATTTTTTAGTAAGGGTTTATTTACACACCAAGTCCTTTAGAAACCTGATCTCATTCCACTCATAGTGACTTTATGGTGTTTTCAAACTGAAATGATGCCTGTTTTATAGGTTAGAAAACTGAGGCACAAAGAGCCTCATCTTTTTCAGTGATGAAAAAAAAATAAAAAGAAGCATAGATTGGGTGTAATTCTGATGGAAAAGTGCCAGAACCTACCAGAGATTCCACGGGAAGAAGTCATAAAGCAGAACAAGGGGCAAGATATCAGCGGAGCTCAACCCTGGAGAGGCTCAAAGTCTGGTGGAAAGAGTAGATGGGGGTTTGGTTTCTTCTACCCTCACACCTCTGGAAGTGAGCAGGCTCCAAGCTGCTGGAGAGCTCTTCTGCCCTCACAAGCCCAAAAGCTGCTGCCACCAGTGAACTGGGAGCTCCTTGAGGACAGAGAACCAGACTGTCAGCCTCCCTCAGGGTTGCTTCCAATCACCACAGACCTGAGCTGAGACAGCAGGCGCCATATTGCTTCTCCACCCTTTGTGTGCCTTTGTCCTTCTCAGGGAGCTTCAGCCCCTCAGTTTTCATCTCACTCATTCCTACACAAATATTTCCTAACTCTGACACAGACTGCAATAGCCACAGTGGCCAGTGGGTCCCAGGGGATCCCTGGGCTTGGACATTTCAGGGAGGCTGCCTTGCGGGCAGAGAGACAGAGATGACCAGAGTGTCAACTCTCTGCCATTCAGACTCTTCTCCCCAACCCCACCCTCCCATTCTCACTGCACAGGCACAGGTGCCCTGAGGATTGGGACGATTGAGCTGAGACTCTCAGAAGCGGCTCTTTCCCTTCTGTTGGCTTGTACACTACATCTAGGCTCCCACAGAGAGTGGGGCTCACGCCTTTCCCTTAAACACCTGCAGCAGACCAAGGCATGTTTGAACTGTAAGTAGGGCCTTGTGAGCTCCCTGCCCACTGGCCCTGCCCGGTGCTGCTACCCACCTGCTCCATCACAGCAGGGCACACCCCAAAGTGAAGGGACATCAAACAGGCATGCTTCCCTGGCATAGTCAGGGATTGATTGACCTTGGGGGACCTGGGTACAAGCCTGCAGGCCAGACTCCATGCCCCCAGGACTCTGTTGTGTTGCTCAGGGGCGTGGAGGGTAGATTTGTGAATTAATTTCGGGAAGGGGCAGAACTGAAAGGAGAGTGCAGTGTGGGTCTGAGCCATAGCGCACTCACAGAGCACCGCTCTCCCCACAGGAAAGCCGCCCTCTCAGCCAGGGCAGGATCCTGGATAGGGAAGCTCCCAGCCCACAGTGCCATTGCTGGGGAGCTCAGCTAGTTTGGGCTCCTGCCTGTGGCCAGACATGGGAAAGAGACCTAGGAGTAGGGAAGGAGGGAGAAGAGTAAAACCCACTCCTGACAGCTAGGCTGTGATTTCACAAGGCTCTGCCCCCACAAGCTGATTTTCTGGCTTGGTGGGGCCACTTCAGCCCCTCCCTGGTGGCTGGGGAAAGCCACCTGAAGTGGACTCTCCACCATCTCTTTTGCCTGCCTTTGTGGAGCCTGATGACAGGCTCATCCAAGGCCACCCCACCCAGCCTCACTCCTCCATTCACCTCTTGAAATTGTTTTTCAGTATCTGAAACCTTCAAATGTAATCACTTTTCATGAACAGAAGTTTTTCAGAAGAGGGTAGACAAATAGTCTACAAACATCACTAATCATCAGAGAAGTACAAATTAAAACTAATACAATGAGATACCAACTTACCCCTCTCAAAATGGCCATTATTAAAAAGTCAAAAAACAATAGATGCTGGCGTGGATGCAGCGAGAAAGGGGCGCATATACACTACACTGTTAGTGGGACAGTAACTTAGTACAACCTCTATGGAACACAGTATGGAGATTCTTCAAAGAAATAAACGTAGACTTACCATCCGATCCAGCAATCCCACTACTGGGTATCTACCCAAAGGAAAAGAAGTAATTTTATCAAAAAGACGCATGCACTTGAATGTTTATTGCCGCATAATTCACAATTGCGAAGATGTGGAATCAGCCTAAGTGCCCAACGATTTATGAATGAATAAAGACAATGCAGTATATGTATACCAAGGAGAACTACTCGTCCATACAAAGGAATGAAATAATGTCATCTGCAGTAACTTGGATGGAGCTAGAGACCATTATCCTAAGTGAAGTTTCTCAGGAATGGAAAAGCAAACACCATATATTCTCACTAATAAGTGAGAGCTGAACAATGGGTACACAAGGCATAAAGAGATAGTTAGGGCTTTGGAAACAAAGAAGGGGAGAGGGTGGGAGGACAGTGAGGGATAAAAACTTATCTATTGGGCACAATGAACACTATTCTAGTGACAGGCACACCAAAAGCCCTAACTTAAGCATCATACGAGGCATCCATGTAACAAAACCTTTGTACCCCCTTACTATTTTGGAAAAAATAAATAAATAAATGTTTATAATAAGTAAATAAATAAATATAATCAGTTTTCTCAATATTTATTTTTTGATCTTGTTTATTCCTTAAAAAATATTTCCTTGCTCATTATCATGAAGGTCTTCTCCTTTATTCATTTATTTTTTAACTGTCTTTCTCATTTAAGTTTTTATTCCATCTGGAATGATGTGAAGTAGAGAACCCAAATGGAGACTTTTCTTTCTGCTTTGTGAAGCATTTATTGTCATAGACCGATGTCTTTTATATGCTAGGTTGTTTTTAGGCTCTTGGTGTTTTTTCACTGGAATATTTTGATCATTAGTAGAAAGCCCATGTGGTCAATGAAATCCCACACTATAAGAAAACTGGGGTAGAGCAACATATTTAGCCAATTTGGAAACATCAATGCCAATGTGTGACCCTAAAAAACAAATTATCCTTTCAAACCTTTCACCAAAAGCGACCCAGCAATAACAACAACTGTTTTCCCACCACCTCCATGGATATGTATCCAGCAGGAAATTTTTGGTCTTAATACTACTGTGGACTGAAGGGGGGCAGGGTGCCCTGGAAGGTAGTTCTTTCTAAGCCATATGGAAGGAAGGCAAAAGTTTATATGGATCTGGATTGCCCTATTTTTGTCAAAAATGTACTCCTTACAATGAATTTGAATTTTTTTTAAGTTCTTCTCACAATTTCTAAACCTAAAACAAAGTTTTGTCTCCTCTACTCTGCTTCATCTGTTTTGTTCTAGAAGATGATATCTCTGATGGGCCTACTAGTAATAATAAAACACTTATTGTCAAAGGAAATTCTATATATTTACATCCTTGGGCCATTTGGTTGGTTCTTTTCTTGAAATATAGACAATTCTCTTCCTGTGTATATAATACATGTTTGCGAAATATGTCACACTGTTGAGTGTTTACATTGTAAGGAAAGTCTTACTCTCAAAAAGATAAAATACTATAAAAATCTTCAGTATAACATTAATATTTTGGCCTATGACACATTTGTGGTATATTGATACAAAGACACCTACAATTCCTCCCTGCTCCTTTGCAGTATATCTTCCCCATTCTCCACATTAAGAAGTGGGGTCCAACCTCCCCTTCCCCTTGAATTTGGTTTGGCTTTGTGACGTGCTTTGATGAGTTTCAGGCCTGGGTTTTAACATGCCACTCAGTTTCTACTTTTGTTCTTTTGTAACCCTGAGATCACTATGCTGTGAAGAAGTCCAGCCTCAGTTACAGGAGGATGGGAGATCACATGGAGAAGAACCAGGCACCCCAGCCAACAACCAGCTCCCACTGCCAAACAGAGACTGACTCCATCTCCGACCATCCAGCCCAGCTCCCAGCTGGATACAGCTGCCCGAGGAAACGTAGGCAAGTGCAGCAGAACTACTCAATCCACAGAATCTTTTGAATTAATAAGTCATTATAATTTTAAGCCACTACATTTCAGGGTGATTATTTTACACAGCAATAGGCAACACAAATAACAACATATACATAGATACGAACCATAACAATTTTTAAAAACTACTCTCCCCTTGAGTTAAAATATTCTCAGTTTACTTCAAAGGACAACGTATATTTTGTAAGTAAATGAGCAGGAGAGGTTTACATCAGTTTTGATGGAGGCCTCTAAGATTTTTCACAAAATGAGTCAGAAGAATGTGGAACATTGGAATTTTCCTTCTTTAGGTAATGAAACATATTGTGAACTGTTTCCCTACCAGCAGACCTGTGAGCTTCTCTCTGCTTTTGGATCACTGAAGTACCTTTGTTCATGATTAATTTTATATTGTTTTGTTTCCCTGAATACTAAACTTCAATCCACAAAAATCCTTCTCCATTTTTTTCTACTGCTAAACTTTAACTTTTAGACATTGTTAGTCAGAGTTCTCATTTGCAGGCAAAAATATACAACTCCTACTCTTTTGAGAAAAACAGAAAATTATTGCAAGAAAACTGATGAGAAGCTAGAGGATGAGGCCTAAGGAACCGAGAACTGAACACCTGTGACGAGCTCTGCAGAAGAAACCAGGGCAAAGATGATGCAGCAGGGTCTGGTCCATGAGAACCGTCCTCCTGCAATGAATCCTGTGTCTTTGAGGGTCACCCACTTGAGAGTCCAAGTTCCTAGAGAGAGTTTCTGATTGGGTGAGTGCAGCTCCTATGCCCATCCCCTGGCTGTGTCAGGGTAGAGATGGAGAGGATGTGGCCCCTTGGTTTGCCATAAGGGAGAAACTGCTTCCTGTTGAATCCACAAACAGAAGCAAATCTCCCCAGTGGTGCTAAAGTCAAGGAGACTTGACTGCCAGACAGCCACAAAGCAGCAATGTCCATAACAATGAATTTTTCCATCATTTTGACCATGATCTTAAATTTCTTCTTTTCTGTCTCAATCATACACCTCATTGAGGAAGGGCTTTAAGTAGATTAGGATCCCTTTAAGTACCACTAAAAAATTCCATTTTTATCTCAATTGTGTTAAGACTTTTTTCAGTTTTCCAGTTTATACTTTTTTTCAATAAAATAACATTTTAAATGATATAGTTTTTATTGTTTGATCCTCATGGTACAAGTATTGTCTGTAAAATTAACATTCTGGGTTGCAGACGGCACTACAAATTGATGGCTTGCAATGCTCATTTGTTAAGTAGATGAAATTCCACTATGAATATAACTAAAAGTCAAGGACTTCTGGCGCCCCACGCCCTTTCTCATGAGGGAGTTCATTCATTCCTCCTTCCTCTGCTGTAAACCAAGTCTAATGGAAACTGCTATTGCGGGTGAGGCGGGGGACACGGAGGGAGATTTTTCTTTCTCACTAATTCAGTTCTTTTACCTGTAAAGCCTTCATTACATAAATAAAAACAGAATAGCAAAGAAGTGAGTATCATAAAGAGTATTAGAACTGAAGCCTAAGCTGAATATTCTAACAAGTGCTTGTTAATTGGAGGTGACCAGGGTCACAGGAAGCCAGGTGTGAGCAGTTACCAGATTTGAAGCAAGATTTTCTCATTATATGAGAAAGTTGTGTCTAGTCGTCAGCCCATCATTTCAATATCACAGTAAAATGAAATATAGCATTTAATCATAAGTATATTAAAACAATTATTGCAGTGAGAATGGTTCATTTTTATACAGATTTAAAACATTGAAAATCAAACCATTGATCAAATTACTTACCTCCTGGGCACTGGCTAAAGGGACAGCTCAATATAATACCATTTATCTCTAAAGCAGGTGAGAATCTCGCCTCCCCTTCATCCCCAGCACTGTGTTTATAAAAGGCCTCTACTTATCTCTGCACTGCAGTAATGAAGTTTGAAAATGGAAAAGCTAAACTTTCATTTCAAGATAGTAGAAAGGATGGATCTTTCTGAAAAATAAAAGGAGAACTTAGATAAGAAATTGTGAGAAATCCTGGGAACATAAAAGGCCAACAAACTGGATTTGTGAAGAAGTTCATAGCACAAGATAAGTATGAGAAAGTTCCAGCACAGAAGGCAGGAGCAGCACTCAGAGTATTCTACACTGGAATTTAAATGTGGAAAGTCATTTCCAGTATTTCTTGAAAAATTTATGTTTTTCAGAATCCCAAGTAAAATCAGTTGAGAAATCAAGGAAAAGGAAAAAAAAAACTATTAATTCTTCTGTAAAAATTGGAGATTCACAATCAACACGGAGGCATGACTGGTTAGAAAGAATTCACTGATGTCTAGTTGAAAGCAAGATATTTGGTGGCTGAAGTTTAAGGCTGACGTTTCCAGGAACATAAACAGGGCAGTCTTGCTGTGACTGTTGTCATGTTATGAATGGAAGTCCACGGCCCTCTCTGCTGCTATGGTGAATTATTCTTGCAAATAAAATAAATATCAATAAGCTTATCTGTATGGTATACTTCAAATAAGTCCTATGAATGGTGTGACAAAAGAGTAACAAGTTTGGAAAGCAAAACAAGTCCTTAAATTAGCAACTGCGACTCATGATTCTGTGCAGTACTGTTACTTTGCTAGCAGACTCTAATGTTGCATCATTCATATGCCCCAACAATATTTCCTGGCATTTTCCATACCTGAATATTGTTCTAGACTACAGTTCTTTGTGAATATGTGAAGAGACGAAATGCAAGAAGAAGATGTATTATTGAAGCATACTCCCTTAGGAAATGAGAAATTGATCTAAAATCTGATTGTGTAAAAGCAATATTGATTTCAATAGGAAAACCAAAATTATTAAAAAAGGAAATGACCTTATATGAAGCTGTATGTATCCTAACGCCCAGCTTGATGATGGCTTCAGATGCATTCTTAATAAGTGAATAAACATCAATGCAAAATAAAAGACTATTGGTTAGGGCAACTAATATTTTTTGTGTTAAAATTCAAGAACGTTAATTTTAAACATTAAATATATAGGACATAATGTTTACTTTTTAAATAATTTCTATTTAACATTTGTTTTATTTTAATATTCCCTTCTTTTAGTAGTATTTTCTATTATAAAATGTTAATGTCAGGTAGAGATAATTTTAACATGACATTAAAACACACAATTTTGCCCCAATTTATCATAATAATAAACAAAATCTATGAACTTTTAGTAAAATCCTATGGGAGAAAAATGATTCATAGTTCATTGTTATGGTCACTTGTTACTATTTAAAAATATGTAAATAAAGCATTTTTAAAAATACAGAATAATATCATTTCAGGAATTCCCAAGAATTATTGGGAATGGTGATTATTTCCTTCGAAATCACAAACATTAATATCTGTTGAAAATCTGGAAACCTTATCATAATCTAAACCCACAGGTAGTGAAAGCTGGAGGCAGATGGAGCCCAGAGGAAGAGGCTGCAAAGGCACTGCCTGTCCTGGCTAGGCGGCAGTGCCTGGGGAGGTGCAAGGGCTGCCACCAGGGGACAGCAGTGAGTACAGGAGCTTAAGTCTGAGACAAGAAAGGCCATAGAGAACAGAAGACCCACACCTGGGATCCACTTTAGTTACTCCTACTTAGTTTCCTTGTAAACTGTTATGGTATCTAAGCTGTCAACTGCCTTAATTTACTGATTCTGATTATTCAGCGTTTCACTTGATTTTGATTGGTTAGCAAGAAACTATAAGTATCATGGTCAGTTTTATTTTCAAATAAAAGTGGAAAGCACACCAGTAACTAGAGCAGTATCTGGCACATAGCAGGCACTCGGTAAATATGTGTTAAACAAATATGTGGATAATGTAGTTCACAGAGGAACAGAGAATCCTTTTACTTGGGACTGGCCACTTTCCTATAAATCAAAATTACGCCAATCCAATCAAATTACCCATAAACAAAATGTTGCAATTGAAGATTGGATTCTCTATCATAATCTTAATATACAACCTTCTGTAAAATTTTAAAAGATTGTCATCTTTTTTAACTTCAACCAGTTGGAGAGTGAAGCATCCACTGTAACAGCAAACAAAATTCCTCCAGGGATACTGTGGGAATCGTCTTAGCAGAAGTTAGGAGACTCAAAGGTATAAGAATATCTCCTAGAACTTAGATGTAAGAAACACAGATCAAGAGTAATAGTCTTATTTCTCATTGGAAATTTACCTGTTTGTCTTACTGCATATAAAATTGGGATTCAGTTATTTGAAATCTGTGTGGTTTTGTGTGTTTTCATCAGAGTATTTGCCAGGATTAGAAGTATATGTCACATGTCTGAGTCAATGCCTATCTTATCACTGCTGGTCACCAGCTAATCTTACAACTTCTTTATTCTAAAGATAATTGAGAGTAAAATATTAACAATTTAGCTAGACAATTTTTTTAAACTTCAAAAGGTGCCTTGAAAACTGAGATATGTCAGTTTGAATCCCCAAATTCTGAATTCAACAAGATTCATCCATGTCAAATGTCTGCTCTAATAATTCGTAACACACAGGGAGTTCCATATGCCAGACCCTGCATCGAGCTCTTCGCAGACTTTAACTAAACCACCTCTCACAAAGCCTTGTTGTGGCAGTACTGTCATTCTCCATGCTTTCCAGGGGAGGACACTAAGACTAAGGGATAGCACATCTTTTCCAGGGCCCACGTCTAACAGATGGCAGAGCTGGGGTTCCACTTGGACCTCAGCCTCCAGAGTGTAGTCTTTCCAACATTGAAACATAACAACTCCCTCCACTCTGTGTGGACAGCCCCAGAGCTAGCAGTGCTGAGCTAACAAGGTGACAAGACTTAGTCTATGGCTTTCAAGAGCTCAAACTCTAAGAGGGTAAATAGATACATAGGCAGCTGTGATGATGATGATGACGATGATGGGTTATACATGCTAAGATAAGGCTCTGGATGGAGACGGGCCCCAGCTCCAGTGCAGCTCCAGAGGCTCATCTGTGTCAGCCTCTCTACCCACCAGGGGCCTTATCTGTAAAACAAGGGCGCTCTTCCCGGGACCTCAGAGGAGGGACATGGGGATTGAATGAGCAGATCTATGCCAGGTGCTCAGAGTGGTCCCTGTGGCCTAGACAATGTAACTTAGCACCATTGTGATTATGGGAGAGTAGATTATTCAGTAGAACCTGACTGAGAAGATCTGAAAAGATGTCTGTAAGGGGGTTAAGAATTCAGCTGAGCCTTTTTTTTTTTTTTTTTCTTTTGAGACAGAGTCTCACTCTGTTGCCCAGGCTAGAGTGAGTGCCGTGGCGTCAGCCTAGCTCACAGCAACCTCAGACTCCTGGGCTCAAGCGATCCTCCTGCCTCAGCCTCCCGAGTAGCTGGGACTACAGGCATGCACCACCATGCCCGGCTAATTTTTTCTATATATTTTTAGCTGTCCATATAATTTCTTTCTATTTTTAGTAGAGATGGGGTCTCGCTCTTGCTCAGGCTGGTCTCGAACTCCTGAGCTCAAACGATCCGCCCACCTCGGCCTCCCAGAGTGCTAGGATTACAGGCGTGAGCCACCACGCCCGGCCTCAGCTGAGCCTTGAAACAAGACTTGTTATTTGAAAACACAAACAAAAACAAAACCCTATAATCTGGGTGCAACCAACAAAGCCTTTCAAGACACCAAAAGCAACCAAGAAATGAAACAACAAACAAAACAAATCACATCTCAGTCCAGGGCATGGTACATGGACGGATGTATTTGGAGAGTGAGGTTTAAAGAAAGTCCAAGTGAGTGGGAAGAAATAAAGCTAGAAGCCAAAGGACTAGATCCTAAGCTGGAGAGGCCTTCCATAGGGACTAGTCATTGATTTCCTTTACCTAAATGGAAACATATTTCTTCTCTCAGAGAATCATATTTTGTTTTGGTTTTATTTTCTATTTTAAATGTAAAATCTGAATTGTGAGCCTATAGGATTCCAGTAGCTCCAAACTCTATATTCTTATTGTTCTTTTACCTCTGACTAAAGCATAGGTCATGGTACAAAGAAAATTAATTTAAATATATAAAATAAAAACAATAAAAAATAAAATAAAAAATAGACTGATATGCTGTTGCACTAGGTTTTTTTTTTTTTTTTTTTTTTTTTGCTGTTTGTTTTTACAGTTAGTAAGGAATTCTGAAAAAAAAAAAAAAGCCACATGGGCAATCTCAGCAGGAGAAAAACTAAGCTGTCATAGGATAATCGTTTTAATTGTTGTATTAATTAATATTAACTTCATGTAAAACCTGAAAAAAAGAAAAGTGTTTGAGCGCCACCTTGTGGTAGCACATATTGAGAGCCAAGCTCAAGTCCCAGGTTCTTTGACCAGGAAAAGCATGCCTTAGTGAGCCAGAAAAAAAATCGCATTTTTTTTTTTTTTTAAAAGAAGAAAAAGACAAGGCATGTCTTGACAAATAGTTTCAGAATATGCCAAAAGGAGCTGTTTATTTGAAAGGCTTCTTGTATCAGAAATATCACAGTGTACACTGATGGCCTTTGGGCAGCATCCTACCAACAGATGGGGTGTGTGTGTATTAATTTGTGCTAATTATTAACATGTAAATATTTTGGTATGTGACATAAAAATCCAGGTCTACAGATGCCCTTTTACAATCAAAAGATCAGAGAGCCCTAGCTCTGCAGTAATTAGTTGGGACTGAGTAACTGATGCCCCC
Organism: Eulemur rufifrons; assembly: GCF_041146395.1. Taxonomy (NCBI): domain Eukaryota; kingdom Metazoa; phylum Chordata; class Mammalia; order Primates; family Lemuridae; genus Eulemur; species Eulemur rufifrons. The sequence goes on along the minus strand of NC_090989.1, from coordinate 219,650,767 downwards.
TTAAGACAGTATGTGTTGTCCACAGTTCATTATAGTCCCCGCCAGACAACTTCACTTACCTGTTATTCTCTTGGCTGCTGTTGGTATCTGGGGTTGTGATCCTTGTTAAAGCAGGAGGCACATAACAAAAAGGTTCCAATGTCACTGAAAGAGCACAAACTGTGGAATAAAGAACTCTTCTGGTTCCCAGCTTCACCACTGCCTGGCTGGGTCTCCGCACTCATTCAGTCCTGCTGGCTTTGTTTACTCAATAGAGTGGTTGATATGTAGAATGGGTATGGATTATACTTTATAACACTTTTTAAAAAAGTGATGTTTATGTCGCTAAAACAAGCAGATTAGGGTTGAGTTTCCAACTGCAGTCATGCATCACATAACAATCAATGATGAACTCATATGTGATGGTGGTTCCATAAGATTATAATGGAGCTGCCCTATACGGGTGTCACATTTTTTATATTTTATAAGGTATTTTTATGGTACCTTTTCTGTGTTTAGATACATTTAGATACACATTATGCTACAACTGCCTACAGTATTCAGTACAGTGACATGCTGTGCAGGTTTACAGCCTAAAAGCAATAGGCTAGGTGTGTTGTAGGAGGCTGTACCATCTAGGTTTGTGTAAGCACACTCTGTGATGTTCACACAACTATGTAATCACCTAACAATGCATTTCTCGGAACACATCCCTGTCAGTAAGCAACACAGGACTGTATCTGGTTTGCGGTAACTTAATCCCTTTTAATGAGGTCCCTCCCACTCGTAAGCACAGTAGTCCCCCCTTAGCCCCAGTTTTGCTTTCTGAGGTTTCAGTTGCTCAGCAGTCAACTGTGATCTGAAAATATTAAATGCAAAATTCCAGAAATGAACAACTCCTAAGTTTTAAGTTACATGTCATTCTGAGTAGCATGATGAAATCTTGGGCCTTCCCACTCTGTCTCGACTGGGACATGAATCCTCTCTTTGTCCAGCATATCCACGCTGTCTACACGGCCCTGCTGTTAGTTACTAAGTAGCCATCTTAGTTACTAATATCATGGTGCTTGTGTCAAGTAACCTTTATTTTGCTTCATATTGGCCCCAAAGCACAAAAATAGTGATGCTGGCAATTTGACTATGCCAAAGAGAAGCTGCAAAATGTTTCCTTTAAGTGAGAAAGTGAAAGTCTTCAACTTAATTTAAAAAAAAAAAAGAAAAAAAAATTGTAGGCTGAAGTTACTGAGATTTTCGGTTAGAACAAATTTTCTGTCCATGAAGTTGTGAAGAGTATGTTATTATAATTGTTCCATTTTATTGTTAGTTACTGTTGTTAATCTCTTACTGGTCTAATTTCTAAATTAAACCTCATCATACATACGTATGTATAGGAAAAAACATAATATACATAGGCTTAGTTACTAATTGAGGTTTCAGGCGTTCACTGGGGTTCTTGGAACGTGCCCACTGAGGATAAGGGGGGACTATGGTAATAAAAAACATTCAAAGAAGTTGAAGCGTCTGGTTGTCCCTTTCTCATCAGCTGTGTCTCAACACCAACATCACTCTCTCAGACAAGCTTCTCTGACCACCTTGCTAGAGCAGCCCTCGAGCTGCTCCATCACACTGACCTTATTTTACCTTTTTCTTATCCATTATCAGTACCAGAAGCTGTTTTACTTATTTTTAGTTACTCGTGCACTTATTCAGTTTATTTGTTTTGGTAATGTTTATTCTCTGTCCTCCTTATGGAAAGAGATCTGCTGTGTTCAACACTGGGTTCCAGAGCCTAGTACAGTGCCTGACACTAACTGCTCCACAATTTTTCTGTGCTTGATGGGTCATGTTTCCCACCTTATACCAAAGACTGGACGGCTCCAGTGCTCACATGTTATCTCCAATGCAATTAGAAAATAGAGAACGTGTGAGAGCCATGGAGGTCCAGCTGATATTGTCAAGGAAGAAGGCAAGAAGGAATTTCTCAGAATCCAGAAGGAAATAATTAGCCTCCCTGGGCAGTGGACCAGCAGTTGGGAAATGCTTCTCAGTGGTCAGCCTGACCTTCAGCATGATTCTAAGAACCCTCCTAAAAGTCTTATTGGATTCAGTCAGGAGTACTTGATACCACTGTGATTCATAGATTTGTGGAATTTTTTATAATGTTTCTGATCCAGTTCTAAACTCTAAAATGGATATGATTTGAATAATTTGGAAAATTGGAAAGAGGACTAGTGTCTTCGTCACTTTTCAACAGCAAGACAGAGAGTCCTGCGGGGCCCCCAGGATGCCTGTAAAGTTACTGGCCACCAGCAGCTACAGCTGTTCCAAAATTAAAAAATAATAAAAATAAAAAAATAAAATAAAATAAAAAGGGAGAGAGATGAAGAAGAGGCAAATGACAATTGAGCTTCCAGTGTGCTTAATGATTCCGAATAAGGTGGCCTGAAATCTGCATCTTCCAAACGTGCTCCACTTTGCCAAATAGTTGGCATTGTTATATTCAAAATATTTCCTATGTTTCTTATTTTACAAAGTCCTCACAAATTCTAAAGAAGGGAAAACAAAAGTTCTGCTATTTTTGTAACATTTATTCCTTTCCATATTTTCCAATAAAAGAGTTCCTCATTGTTTAGTGGATATTCAGTAGGTATTTACTGAATGACTGTACACATTACGGAAAAACATCAGCTAAATAGCATGTTATACCATTTTAGTATTATTTAAAACAATAAAGATAACAATAAGCCTTAACTAGAATTCAGGTCTCAGAAGTTGGAATTTTCCACTCACCATCTTAACAACTAATTTGATAAAATTAAATTATATAAAGTCACTGCCAGTGTGTATGATGTACATGCTTCTACTCCCTCATCTTCTGCAAAGACTAGATAAAACTAATCAACTCCCACTAAGGTCAGCTCCATCCCTGCCTCCATCTAAACATAGTACCCCAGGTAAGCACTATGCAATTAATGGAGTTAATACGGAGATAAAACCATTGCTCCTCTCAGTATAGGAGATATGACGATTTGCCTAGGCTATGGAGGTAAATACATTGGATTGAAAGTTTGTTCTCTCCCAAACATAAACATCAAGACAATTTCTGGGGGTTGGGGGAGACCAATAAACATACCAGGAAAGGCAGAACAGGAGAGGCATCAAATGACAATGACATCAAATTCTAGAAGCTGGAAAGCAGACAAATTAATGATATCAAATCTAACAAACTGAAATCCTAAGCCAGCAGAGGAAAAAGACAAGAAGCCCCGTAATTTCACAGAAAAATCTACAAAATGCTCTGAAATTGGCAGCAATAGTTTCCTCTGAAAGTGAGAAACCAATACAAAGAGGATACAAATCTACTCCTTAATGTGGCACAAATGGTTAATAACTGCCCTCTTCTTTAGCCTGGCAGAGGACTTGAAGAATTTTTTCCAGAAAGAGTAAAACAGAAATATTTATGATCTAGAGGACTATATGGAAAGCCAGAGTTAAAATGGTAACTTAAGTGAGCATTTATAAGCTGAAAGCTGACATCTGTGCCCTCTCTCCCACTCAGGTGCTATAGTTTTGCTGGGCAAACCTTTACTTCCAGCCAGAAGTTTGGAAATGACTCTCTGAGGAATCTGATAAGTCTACGAGGAGAAGCCTAAAGATACTGACATGTTCATCAAACAGCCCTGGCAGAACTTTCCAGTGAAGACCCCTCCGCAAGCCCCACCCTCCAAACCTTCCTTTGTCTCCTACCCTGCAGCATGAGCTGAGCCCCAAGCATCAAAACACACCTGAGAAAAAGCTCAGATAGAGAACAGTAGGAGAAAAAGAAATTGACAAATCAGCTTAGAGGACACAGAGACTATGAGAGGCAAAGAAACTTCAAAAACATTTCTTAATAATTCCCATAAGACAAAACAAGTCATAGGAGCCATTAAAAAAGAACAGGATGCTGTTGTAAAAAGAGTAATTAGAGAACAGAACAGATTGTGGAAATTAAAATTATGATAGTAGAAGTAAAAGGGCCGGGAGAAATAATAAAAATTAAAGTTAAGGAAATATTTATGGGTAAAGCAAATAGATAAAGAAAGAGTGTGTAAGAAAGAAAAGGAAAATTAAAGAACTAGTCCAAGAGGACCAATATCCAAATAATAGGAAATCCACAAAGAGAAAACAGAGAAAATGGATGGGAAGAAATTATTTACAAACAATTCAAGAAAAGTCCTTGCAACTGAAGAGCATGAGTTTCCAGAGTGAAAGGGCCTATTGGTGAGCACACAAGGAATAATAATAGATCCACACTGGACATGACATCATGAAATTCAGAACACTGGAGATAAGAAGTAGATCCTACAACTTGCCAAAAAGGTACATCAAACAATCAAAAATACAAATAACTCAAGAAAGATTGGCTTTAAACTTCCCGCTAGCAATTATGGAATCTAGAAGGCAATGGGAAGTCTCTGAAGGAATATTATTCTGAGGAAATATTATTTTTAATTGCTTACTCTAATTGGATGGTATTTTCTACACCCAGACTATCAAAGGGAGAGTAAAAGAAGGATGTTTTAGAAATGCAAGGTCTCAGAAAATTTACCTCTCACGTATCTTTTCTTCTCCAAAACACGTGAACAAACCAAGAAAGTGGAAGTTGGGAAAATGGAAAAGAGGATATCCACAACAGGATAGAGTGACAGAGATACTACTGGAAGGAAGTGAAGAGAACTCAAAGCATGGCAGCCGTGCACCAGACATAAAAGGGGAACAACCTGAGTTCCGAAGATTCTGGGAAAAATTTCTCCAAGGAAATGAAATGGGTAAAAAACTCAATATGTCTGAATATATTGACAGTATAATTCAATAAATAGAGATTTGGAGATTGAATCACTGAAAAATACATAGAAAAACAAGGAAATGTTTAAAACAGGCAATTACGACTCTTAAAAAAATTTAAAAAATATGCGCAGTCAGTTTACTACATTGCTCAGCTATGAAAACATTATGTTTCCATAGTAATATGTATTGGCCTAACCAAAATAATAGCATAACTATATAGGTGGAATGTGTGGAGAGATTGGGGCAAGAGCATATAAAAGAGCTAAATCCTTATGTCCATTGTAGTTAATAATTTTAATAAATAATACTTAAAACAAAAAGTCAAGAAATTACAACAAAAATATGCAATTTAGAGATAAATATTTAAAGAATAAATCAAAAGAGTTGAAAATGTTTGTCTTTGGGTAGTTGAATGTGGAGGAGGGGAAGAGAGCTAAATGGTGTAGGGGGGAAAGAGATGCCGTTTTTCATAATAAACTTTGTAAAAGTATGTAACTATAAACTATGTACACCAGTAGCATTAATTAAAAAGAGTTTTATAAAAAGAATAGTCTGATAATTATAAATCATTGTAATATTCAATTAAGCAAGCAACAATTGACCTTACATTTCCGCGTGCTATTAATAGATAGAAAAGAGAAAAAATAAAAAGGCCAAGCATGGAGAAGCCAACAAAACAATGTGTAGAACATTTGCTGTTTGGCACCAGCCAGCATCCCCTTCTCTCGGGTAGACATGCCCCTCCCAGCGCATTTCATGTGCTTCAGGGAAACTGACAATCCCAGCTCCTAGGGTGGGTCCTGACCTGCTTCAGCAACTCATCACACTCTATCGCCCAGGCAATGACTGGTTCAGGGATGGACACGTGACCCATTTGGGGTGAATCTAAAAGGAGGAGATACTGGGGAATTTTCAAAAAAGTTCTCAAGCTCTTGCAAGGGAGCTACTCAAAATCGCATTCTCTCTTCCTCTGGGTATTGCAGTCTAAGGACACAGCGCTGAAAGTTGCTGCATCCATTCCTGCATCCATGAAGGTCAGCCAACACGAAAAGAGGTTGGTCTTGAGAGAGTCACAGAGAAATGGGCTCAGACCTGACCATGTCCTACACTTAGGGTAGAAAGTGGCCTGAAGCTGTGTACACACGCCACTCCCCTGAATTTGTGTGGACTAATACATTTCTCCTTTTTAATTAAACCAATTTGAGCTGAGTTTTTTATTACTTACAGGGGAGAAAAAGTCCTGCTAATATTAAGAGTTTTAAAGTTAGGAATGAAGGAAAAGTTGGCAAAGATTTTTATTAAAGTCCTTATGCATCACTTTTCCATGGGGAACTCAAAGCATGCTATTAATTTTGGCAAAAAGAGTCTCCTTTATTATAATATTTTAAAAATTAAGGAGGCTAAAAAAGAAAAAAAAGAATGCTTAATGGATTAGAAAAGGCTTCTGGCAATCAATGATGGTAAGCACAGAGGACCCTCTTGGGATCTTCTCACTGTATCCCTCCAGGTATAAAAATAGTCAAACTGGGCAAGAGAGATCCTGCATTTGTATCCGCTATTTGTATATGACTACATGGGTGTCTTCGTCTTCATCTGTCAGTTTTCAAGGTCACTTTTTTTTATCACTACATTCCTGAATTTTTCTTTCTCTTTTTATTCTCCCACTGGAAAGCAACCAAAACCCTTAGATGTGACTGACGCCCAAGAAGGGCTAAAGAGGTGGAGGGAAAGGATTGGAGAATGACTTGCTTAGGGCAATAATGCCAGTCACCACCCAATGCCCCATTTGGAAACAAAACAAAAAGGGAGAGCACAGTGTTTGTACAAAAATAAAAATTGCAAACAGAAACTTCTCCAACCTGCTCGTGCAGCTGCCATTTTCTTGTTTCGCATTTTGGTCTCCAAAGCTTGCTACATGGTACAAAAAAGGAGAGGAGAAGAAAATTAGACTTCCTGGTATTTTCTATTACTTGACATTAATAAAGACAATATTTCTATGAAGTAAATTGTATCTTGACAGTTTCTTCTCCTTTTTAAGATCCAGTTTGCTGCCTCTGGCCCTTGGCAGCAGCACTGAGATAATAGATGGTCAAACTGAATTTTCAAAAAACAATAAAATTTATGGTATTTTTCAGTTCCTCAAGTTTCTTCTTAAATTTACATTAAATTTACATTACTAAATCATGGAGTGTTAGCCTAGGACTGGACATTAAGGTATTTTCTACTCTAAATCTCTTATTTTACAGATAAAAACAGAGGCCCAGGCAGGGAAAGAGGCGTCCTCAGCGTGACACAGGGGTGAGGATGGCGAGTTGGGCCCCAAGGCTCCTAATCCACCGCCTGCTGCTCTGTCCACCGTCCACACTGCCTAACATTAGCTGCTGCTTCTTGAAATATACTAATATCAATTTAAATTATAATTGTAAGTAACATTTTTAATTGATGGCATGGCATCCACGAGAATGGAAAAATCCACTGAAGCTTGGGGAATATGTCGAATAAAAAGGAAGATGACTTTGTGCCTGAAATCCCATCCTTTGGCCTTTATGACTAAGAATATAATCCTCACAGGCATAGTGAATTAACATAGATTTTTTTCCATTGGATGTATTCTTTGCATTTCTCCTCCCTCAAAAAGAAAACATTTTATAAAGGAATATTCTTGGATTTTAAATGACATTTACATTCTAGAAAGAGTAAATTCTAGCCACACAATTCTGTAAAAACAAATATGCTTATCTTCACTTAAGGTAAAATGAACAAACAAACAAAGAATAAAACACAGTAAAAAAAAAAAGATAACTAATATTACACTTTGTTGCAAATAACGGGATATTGAACACATTTCCTCTACTCCTCAATATGCCAGATAATATCTTTTATGAGCCATCTGGTGCTAGCAACACAATTATTGATATGGTTTAGCCTGGTTTGTTTATCTCTTATCTGAATGACAGGAGTTTGACTGAAATTCTACACGCAAAAGCTTCTAGGGCACTATCTGGCATGCAGTAAGTGCTCAATACATGCATATGCATGAATGTGTGTGTAAGTACGTGTATTATAAAGATTTTCTTACAAAAGTTCCTGAATTTGGAAGATGAACTCAAAATCTCACAAGTCATTTCCAGTTCTGGAATTCTCTATCCATCACATTTTTCTGCCTTTTTATACACCTTTAATGAATATTTCTCACAAATCATTTTCTAGTCTCCAAAGGAATGAAACTGCCTGCAGAAAACGAACCTGAACTCTACTCAGATACTCAAAAACCGTCCAAGCTGATTTAGTATGATCCATTGGGGAAATTCAAAATGCTTGTAATATTCTCTAATTAAAGGTAATAAAAAGCCAAGCCAATTGCCTGGACCCATAAGGTAGAAGATGAGATTTCAGGTTTTTAAAAATCATATCAATAATAAATTGAAATTTTCAACCAGAACCTCAGAGCTAACACCCGCCTTTCAGGACACGTATGTGACCCACACTTGCTGCCAGGTTTGTTCCCGGCCGTCCAGATCAAGGGCCGGCACACTGGGGCCCGCAGGCCACATCTGACTCCCAGACTGTGTGGTATGGCCCAGGAACTAAGAAAGGTGTTTACATCTCTAAATTGGTATATTAGTACTTACATAAGATTCTCAATTCATCCTCTTGGCCTAAAATGTCGCTATCTGGCCTTCTGAGAAAAGTATGCTGACCCTGGGTCTAGACCAACCTCGACAAGTGGCTTCCAACCCTTCCGACATTCCCACTGACCCTGACCTGATCCTGCCTGGTGCAGCAAATGAGTGAAGGAAGCAGGAATTGGGATAGAAGACATGAGTTTGGATTCCACTTATTAGTTACTTGATTTGGGGCAGATCTTCAATGTGCTATTGATAATAGGATTAAGGCAGCCAACTGCTCAAGGTTGTTGTAGGCATTAAAGGAGTCCATGTATAGATGGTGCCTGCCACAAAGGCAGTGTTAGTTCCTTCCCTACACTCTCGGGACAGTTTATTAAATCTTCAGATAGTGGCATTGGGACAATATTGCTCCTTTGCTTAAAAACAAATATGTCTCTCAATAAATTAAGAATATAGTAACTAAATCTGACATTTATGTTATGTGTGTGGGTTTTCTAAACAAGATCTCATTTATATCATGAAAATGCCTTGACTCTCAAAGGCCACAGGATTCTTATTAACCTGTTCTCAGAAGCTGCAGTATCATGAAACCGTGCAGAAAGAAATCACTTCAAAGTCCATCTGGTAAAACACACTGCATTTGGCAGTTCGTTTTCTAGCGCATCTGTGCCAGTGATTTACTGTGGGATTGTTACTACCACCCATGATCAAGATTCTGTGATACACAATAGTAATCTGATTCACTGTCTAATTATCCCTGCAGGTTATTAGCTCACCCCCTAGAAGACATCGTGGTGTGAAAGAGTGAACCTCGGATTTACTGTCAAAGGATCTACTTGAAGTCTGACTGTTACCATTTTACTATCTTCCTCACCGAGGGAAAATCACGTCCTTCCTGTAAGTCAGTTTCTTAACTTGTAAAATGAGAAGGATGACCCTGGCCCTCACTACCTCACACAGCTTGTAACTGTGACAATGACTGTGATGGCAACAATAATGGGGGCAGAATCCTAGCTCCTCTACTTCAAACCACTGGGAGTTTCCTCCTTGAGATTTCCTCGTTTGACCTTTATTTAGAAAAATCCAACCCTCTGCGTCAACTCTGCCCCTAAAGCATCCCTGGGGCTGGTTTGATACTTACCCTCCTTGACTGAGAGCCCTGCTGGTTCCAGACTTTCTGTTCAGGGGGTGCTCGAGGTTGAAAGGAAAGGTCAAGACACTTTCTCGGCTCTTCCACAGCAAGTACATAGTTTTACTTAGAATGTAGGTTTATCCACAGTGGCCAAGAGTCAGAAGCCAGTGAAAGTTATATGCGAACAAAAGTCTCCTGCTGAGTTCCCCTTTGGAAATCACTTCTGACTTTGAAGGGACTAGGGGAACTTCCCAAGACCCTCTGATCTTCTGACTCTTTTACCATGGACACACAGGTATCGACGGCCCTCTAAGAAAAAGGACAGGGAGGTTTTTAGACCCCTTAAACCCTTGGCCCTAAAATTTGGCCTTCAGGGCTCCCAAGGTGAATAATAACTTAGATGCTTATTATTTCTGTATATTCACAGTCATCTGTTTTATGGAACCAGAGGTGGGGGCCAGGTTTGGGGGAAGCTCAATGCACTGATTAGATTTAGTATTGAGTATTTATGTGTCCCTTGCTTTAGTTGTTTACAGATAATTATTTTGGTGACTTGGGAACAAGTCTTGTAATTCCGGGAAGCAAAGACAGATGCAGATGGCTGTGAATTATATCCAGTAGGATCAGAATACAATTCATGAATTTTAGCTTCTCACCACCATGTAATCAGCATTGAATTTGGTTAGGTTACAACACAACCCTCCAGTGAGAGAGCTGGAAAAGATGAAACTCAAAAGAAGCCAGGAAGAATATTACAAAGGCCCTTTGTATGAGTAGAGAAAGCACATATGCCATCACCAAAATGACAGCAATGACCAGTCCGGGGTTAGAAAGCTGTCTCAAGATCTTCGCCATCAAGCTTGGGAAATCATGCTCCAGTGTCTCTCCAATGACTTCAAACATTCTATTTTTGCCACTGGAAACAAACATGGCAGGAGGAAGTTTATTAAGAACATATGGAAAAACCCTGGTTACAGAAAGAAAGCTAGAAATCTTCCTCAAATACTACCCAGGTACTCTTTCAGGTTAGCAATCGGATGTTTAGCTGCAATTCCTGATACTTTGACCTCATATTTTCAACATATGGATTATATATGAGGGATGGGACTACATGAACATGTAGTCAAAGCAGTTAGGAAATTAATCGCAGCTTTAAGAGATTTTAAAAAATTGTATGTCTAAGATTTTGATTGAAATATATTTTGTAAGTAGCTCATACATCTGCCTCTGTCCTTACAGGAGAATGCTGTCTTTGGGCTACGTAAACAGTGCACTCAGTTTCTAATTAGCCTTGGGAATGAGCACAAGGAATGACCTATCAGAATAAAATCCACAAATAATCTAATATCTCTTTCCAAGCAATAGCTTCCACCTCATTTTCCACCAGACCTCCTCCATCGGAGATGTTATAGGTAACCACACGAATGATGAGTTCATTCTCTCCGTGTTTCTTCTCCTGGACGGGCTCTAATGAACACCAGCTTAGCTCCCCTGCTAAGATCCATTAATGTAAGAATCAGTTCCTATAAACTAGAAAAATGAGAGCAAGATGTCTTAACTTGATATAGAATATCCAGAATTGTATCATAATATTCATCGTGCCCAATTATTTTTCCTGTAAATGCATATTGATTCTATTATGAAAAGATGTAGTTTTCAGAGAAGATTTTGGATTGGGTTTCACCAAATTGTATGTTTAATCACAATAAATATTAATGTAATATTTAATATAATGTTCAGTTTTGCCTTTGTTTTTTAATCTTTAAACATTTTCAACTGCTGAATAAAGATTACCCACAAGTCCTAGATCAGATGTCTTTTTTCTCCTGATCTAACACATATTTCCACAAAGAATGATTCCAAATATTTTTCCAGGAGTCTTTGAACTACAGAGATACAAATTTTGCTTCACAAATTAATCTATACAGGAATTTGCAAGACCTGTGATACATAAAGGGGAATGAAGCTTAGAGACAATATAGATTATATCAATTTATTCCCATAAGGTCTCTCCATCATTACTCCATTGTAATCATCCAAACACCTCCACCTCAGCCATATGGAATATAGGAGAAAGAGATGGGTAAAAAGGTACGGGAAAGATAATCCATCCTTCCTTCTCCAGCATCTCAGGTTATGGCTGACAAATGTGGTCAGAGTGGGGGGACTTGAATTTTACAAAAATATCCCAACCCGCAAAGGTCTTCTCAGCATCCAGTGTGAAGCAATGCAAAACTGCTAGAGTCCTGGGAGGATTCTTGGGGACCTTTTCCAGGTCAGGCCTCTTACCAAAGAAAGGAGTCCAGATCTCCAAATTATACACAAATTATAGAAGCAACTACAAATTCCTAGCAATCCCTTCTCCTGCCATGTTATCCAAAGTGTGCATTTCACAATATTCTCAGAAGTCCTTTCCAGCTTCCTGAGACTATACATTCAAGTGACCTGCTGCTGCACTTAATCATAGGTCTGCTGTAGGCAAAGCTCCAGCCACTGCAGATAAGGAGAGTTTATGAGGTGGCTTGTCTTCCCCACTGGGCTATAAGCTCCACAGGACTAGAATCAATGCTTAGGACATGGATTTACCCCAACACCTCCTCTAGTGCTTGGTGCACAATGAATCATTATTCATTAATCATTAATTATTAATAATTAAAATTATCAACCAGCATGTTACTGTGTCCTGGAATCAGAGAGTTGAAAACACTCTATCGCCAGTTTCTAGAAGTCAGCTAAACTATTAAGAAAAACGGACACATCGGCTGGGTGTAGTGGCTCATGCCTGTAATCCTAGCACTTTGGGAGGTTGAGGCAGGAGGACCCCTTGAGGTCAGGAGTTCAAGACTGGCCTGAGCAAAAGTGAGACTCCATTTATACAGAAAATGTTAATACAAAAATTATCTGGGTGTGGTGGCACTCGCCTCTAGTCTCAGCTACTCGGGAGGCTGAAGTAGGAGAATGACTTGAGCCCAGGAGTTTGAGGTTGCTGTGAGCTATGATGACACCACTGCACTTCTAGCCCAGCCCTGTCTCAAACACACACACACACACACACACACACACACACGGACACAAAAAAACCCAGACACATAAAAGATAATTGAAAATCAGTAACGTATTAACAATAGTAGTGTCACAATATAATGTTAACTTTTAAAATTTATAAAAACCTGTACCTAGTGTGGGATCTCAGTTATAAAAATACTCATAAAAGGAAAACCAGAGTATGAAATGCCAAAATGTTGAGAGTTGTTATTTCAGGTCTTTGCAGTTATGGGCAAGTTTTGTTTTCATGTAAAAATATTTTCACAACTTCCAGGTTTCCTAGGATAAACACATATTACCTTTGCAGTGAGATAAAAATACATACAAAATAAAATTGCCATTATATAAGCAGGGAGGTATGTAAGAACCTCAACTACAAATTGTTCAGAATTACTGCCATAGATAGGGGAACATCAAGTGTCAGGAAATGTGATGGAACAATTAAAATTGTCTTCATCTGGACAGCAAAGAAATAATTTTTAAATTGTCCAACTATTTAAAATAAATTCACTTACTAGCTTATTGGAATAATTTCTTGGAAAATTCACCCTCTCTAGCCAGGTCTTATAAAATCAGAACAAACTTGAATATCTCATCACGTTGCTTTGCTAAATGTACCACAGCCACCTCACTTGAAAATGTACCTGCACCAGGGAGCAACTGGCCATCACTGTGATGTCTCCACTAACCTACTTCAAATTCATATTTGCCTATTTGCTGCTCGCCCAAGAGCCAGATAGGGTCGGACAACCTTCACCAGGCAGGTGAGGCAAACCACCTCAAACTCACAGTTCCTAAGGATGGCAAGCCATGACGCTCCTACTAATGCATGTTTTCTCACCTCATTTCTAGAGCAGAACAACCCTTTCAGACTTTTAATTCCAGACAAACAAATAAAGTAAACATTCTTTAGCTCCAAAATGAGGAAACTGACAGGAAAATAAACTATAAAAATGGCACAGAGATATCCCTTTCCCGGTACTTCTTGACTTCAAAATAGTGATACATATATATGTGTGTATATATATATATATATATATATGTAGTAGTTTTGCTTAAGTTTGCCAATTAGGAAACTCTTGGTCAAAGTCAGATACTATGCCTTAGATACAAACTGATTTTTTTGTTCAGTAAAAATTAGAGTATCTCAGTGCGTGATATAAGGAAAGCCAGAGGAGTTAGGGCTTTAAAAAGCTAAACGTGTGCAGCCATTGTACATGTCTAACAAGGGTGTTTCAAATCTGAATGTGTCTGTGTAACCACCACCCAGCTCCATGTTCATGCTGTGTGGCTTCTGTTATAGACAGCGAAGGTCCTTTGCCACATTTTACTGAAAAAGATTGACTTCCAATTAAAAAGTTAAATGCACACCTAAAAGTTATCCTGGGTATTAACTTGTGCAGGTAATTTGCAATTAACTAAAATCTTTGAACTGTATATCTCTTGAACTTTGTATTCTGAGCTTTTATTAAAGATTAAGACAAATGTCTCCTTCAGTACAGTAATGTCATATTTAGTCTCCAGATGTCACTGTCTGTATTATTTATTTCAGCCCACTTGGAAACACACACACATACTGAAATGAAAAGAGCTTGTCAACCTCAGTTTCTCGAGTATGACAGAACTCCAGCTCATTTTGCTTTATCAGTTGGCTTAACATTTTCTTTCTTTTCTGGTAAAGCAATAACTCGGACTATTAGAGTGAAAATGCTTCTTTTATACTTAGTCTGTGGGCAATGAACCTTTTGACTTTAATTAAATAACTTGAGTTTGACGGCATGAAGGGAAATTATATGTGGTCCTTAGGGCATCCTGCTTGTCATTCTCATGGCTTTGCACATTCTCATTTCCTTCACTGAAAAGGAGAAATAGCTCAAAGGCATGCCGGCCAGTGACTTGTCCTGCAGAGATCCTTGGAGGGACCTGTGGTAGATTCATTTCCAAAATGCTTTAGGGAATGAAATCTCATCCTCCAGATCCTAGGGCCTTTGCTTTCTGACATGTGCCACAGAGAGAACTCTGTCATAGAGAACTGCAGAAAAGCACATCTCCAAGTTGGATCAAAGAGCCTTCTTGACTCCTGATTGCTCACTTGAATGATACTTGGGGAGAATATATATGAGGGCCATCTTTGATTTTTTTTTTTTTTTTACCAGCATGTTCCATTTTGAATCAAAAATTGTGTGATCCTCTTTACAGCAACTCATTATTATTTAATAAGGATTCCACTTCCTGGGTAAACTGTGGAGCTTTCTCCTTTCTGTTTTCTTGTAAGGTGGTGGTCCACAGGAGAAGCCACAATAGCTTGCCACGTCTGGACGTGATGGCGCAGTGTCAGAAAAACTCTCACATTCAATCCTGTGTCATCAAACCTTGCTCTTAGCTATCCCCCAAGACGGAAACAGCTCAGATTCATCGTCCTTATTCACCCAAGTAGAGCTTGGAGCAGCATAAATTGTTTACAAATATGAAATAAAACTCAGAGATACTAAATGACCTGCCCAAGGTCATTTGACCAGAGGAGCTAGTTGAACCTAGATTTTTCTAGTTCAAAAGATATCTTCCACCAGGCCAGTCATGGTGGCTCAGGCCTGTAATCCCAGCACTTTGGGAAGCCGAGGTGGGAGGATCACTTAAGGCCAAGAGTTTGAGACCAGCCTAGGCAATAGCAAGATCCCATCTTTGCAAAAAAGAAAAAGTATTTTCTACCTCTCTATATTGTTCTTCTTCTTACACAGATCAAATTTTTCTTCTCATAATCTGTACTCTGAGTTGAATAGGTATTAGTTATTCCTATGAATAGATAAAAAAATTAAGGCTCGGCCGGGCGCGGTGGCTCACGCCTGTAATCCTAGCACTCTGGGAGGCCGAGGTGGGCGGATCGTTTGAGCTCAGGAGTTCGAGACCAGCCTGAGCAAGAGCGAGACCCCATCTCTACTAAAAATAGAAAAAAATTATATGGACAGCTAAAAAATATATATAGAAAAAATTAGCCGAGCATGGTGGCACATGCCTGTAGTCCCAGCTACTCGGGAGGCTGAGACAGGAGGATCGCTTGAGCTCAGGAGTTTGAGGTTGCTGTGAGCTAGGCTGATGCCACGGCACTCACTCTAGCCTGGGCAACAGAGTGAGACTCTGTCTCAAAAAAAAAAAAAAAAAAAAAAAAAATTAAGGCTCAACAGAGTCTGATTTGACTAAGCTGAAATAGCCAGTAAATTGCAGAACTGAGCATTGCACAACACCATCCTCTAATTCAAGCACTTACCATTTTTCTAATTTTGATGTATGTTCCTTGTATGCCTAGTTTGTTGAAGGTTTTAATGCTATCATCAAAGGGTACTGAATGTTGTCAAATGCTTTTTCTGTATCTATTGAGATGATCATATGTCTTTGTTTTTGCTTCTGCTTATGCAGTGAATCACATTTATTAACTTACATATGTTGAACTATCCTTACATGCCTGGGATGAAGTCCACTAGGTCTTCATCTATTAGGTGGATTTTTGTTTTGATGTGCTGTTGAATTCAGTTTCCCAGTATTTTATTGAGGATTTTTGCATGTCTATTCATAAGGGATATTGGTCTGTAGTTTTCTTTTCTGGTTATGTCCTTTCCTGGCTTTGGTATTAAGGTGATACTGGTTTCATAGAATGAGATGGGGAGAATTCCCCTCTTCTCGACGTTATGGAATAATTTCTACAGTATGGGTACCAGCTCTTCTTTGTAGGTCTGGTAGAATTTTGCTGTGAATCCATCTGGTCTGGTGCTTTTTTTGTTGGGAGATTTTTTATTACTGGTTTGATCTCGCTGCTCATTACTGGTCTGTTCAGGAGTTCTATTTTTTCCTGCTTGAGTGTTGGGAGGTTCTGTGTTTCCAGAAATTTGTCCATTTCCTCTTAAGTTTTTTAGTTCTCATGCATAGAGATTTTTGTAGTATTCACAAATGATATTTTGTATTTCTGTAGTATAAATGTAATATCTCCTTTTTCATTTCTGATTGAGCTTATTTGTGTCCTTTCTCTTCTATTCCCGATTAATCTAGCAGGAGGTCTATTGATTTTGTTTATCTTTTCAGAGAACCAACTTTTTGTTTCATTGATCCTTTGTGTTGTTTTTGGTTTTCCATTTCATTTAGTTCTGATTGTTACAGTCTGAGTTTCACGCCGAAAAATCAGTAATCTGCCTTCTGCTTCTGTAAACCTGCTTGCTCCTGTTTGCTACCCCCAACACAGAAATTCCTAAGTGACTACAACACCCATGTTCTGCATAAAATGATCACAGCCCCCACATTTTGCGTGAAGCTATTACAACACTCATGTTTTGCGTGAACAAGATATGGCCCAGAGCCCAAACTGCCCAGATCCTGTTACACCAAAGATAAGAAAATGAATGATATAATGCTTACTCAAGGCTTTTTGTACACGTGCTTACTCTGCCTTGGTAATTGTCCATCCACAAACTTACGATATGAAAACTTTCTGTTTCAAAGGCTCACGGCTGCTTTCTGTGCCGCCTTTGGGCAGTGCAGAGAGTAGTCGCTGGCCAGCTAATAAGGACTCCTGATTTGGCTCAATTCGGTCTTTAGGTGGTCATTTCTCGAGTCTCAGACCATAACACTGATCTGAGCTTTGTTATTTCTTTTCTTCTGCTATCTTTGGGTTTGGTTTGCTCTTCTTTTTCTAGTTCCTTGAGATGTGACATTACATTGTTAATTTGTGATCTTCCTGTCTTTTGATGTAGTCATTCAATGCTATGAATTTCCCCTTAGGACTACTTTTGCTGAATCCCCTAGATTTTGATAGCTTATGTCCCCTTTGTCATTCAGTTCAAGGAATCTTTTGATTTCCATATAAATTTCATTATTAACCCAATAATTGTTCAGCAGCAGGTTGTTAAATTTCCATGACTTTGTGTAAATTTCAGTGTGTCTCATAGAATGGATTTCTAGTTTTGTTCCACTGGGGTCTGAGAAGATCCATGATATAATTTTATTTTTTTTTAATTTATTGAGACGTGTTTTGTGACCTAACATATGATCGATCTGAAAAATGTCTCATGCTGATAAGAAGAATGTATATTGAGTAGTTTTGGGGTAGAATGTAATGCTGGATTTAAAAGGGACTATAGAACATGTGGACCTAACAGATATTTAGAGAACATTCTAGCCTATCTTATTTTTAAGGATATTTTTAAAACTTGTCCTTTTGTACTCCAAGGTGTGAATCAACCTTCCCAGCAAGGCAGGGAAACAACTACTCACCCATCTTTTGCAAGCAGAGAGGTTTGCAACTTGCTGAATCAGCTCGATAGGCAAAATCTGTTGTTATCTGTTCATTTTTACAAACCAGAATAATCACTCATCCACAAAATTTTAGCTGTGTAAGGCAGCAAAAATGAATGGCTCCCAGTGAGACTGTCGTGCTCAACTGTATTATCATGGTTTGTCTTTGGAAAAGATTTATTAGGGTTTGGGGAAGAGTTTCAGTGGGGAACTGATAATACTGCAGTTCATATTTTTCTCCCTGTCTGAAATATATTTATAATACCCCACCTTTAAAGGCATTGCGGAAAACCTAGCACAGTTATTTGGGGGTATGAAAAATCCACCCTTTAACTGATTTTTTTTAACTAGTTTAGAAGGAGTCGAAACATCTCAAGTAAGGTCTCCATTGTTTTATTTAATTGTACACAAGGTGAATCAGCCTTTTTCCTCACCATTGGAGGCCCCTGCCTGAGGGGCTAAGAGGGAAAAAGTGCACAGTCACCCTAAGCAGAAGCTCTCTACAGCAGTCTGTGGTGCACTTTGTGTCCTAAATCTGACTCACCGGTTCCTCCAGAACAAACTCTCATATTTAGTTTTTAAGATTTTTCAGGACTTGAGTTTTAACTCATAGAAATGCCTTGGATATATTAAGCGCACAATATGTTTAACACATGCAAGAAAATCGTCAAATTATTAATTTGACAGAAGTGAAAATTGTCCTAATTAATGAAAGAATGAGGATTTACAAAGATTATAGCAAAAAAGACATAAATAAAAATAGTCTGTCGGTTGTGGGAAGCAATTCACAGATGTGTTATTTGAATTTACAGGCTGTCCTGTAATGCTGGATTTTGCTTTTCCAGTACCACGGCAGACACTACTCTGAATGGCTATTTCATTCCCAGGAAAACTTGCATCTTTATTAACACATATCAAGTAAACCATGATGAGTAAGTCACTAAAATTAATCTTGAGGTAAAATTTGCTTGCTTGGTTGTTTGTTTACTATTTATCAATCTGGAAAGATTTGTATTCTTCTTAACAAAAACTCACGTCTATTTCTCTTGAAAATAAGTTGGAAAGAAATTTAGTTTTCTCTCCTTATCTATAATGGGAACAGTGATGCCTTAATACAAATTCAGGAAAAATCCAATGCAGGGAAAATCCATTGTCATAAATGGCTTATTAGGAAGGGGTTCTCTTTTGCACGGTTATGACCAGTTGATATTTGAAAAGCAGTTTGAAATCCGCCACTGAAATGTAAGCCACCAAGCAGGGATTTTTGTTGTTGTTATTTTTATTGTTGCTTTTTTTTGTTTCTTTGTTTTGTTTTATTTTATTTTATTTTTCCTCTATCTCATCACTGAGATTACTTCCTGGCACATACCTGGCCCTCAATACATATTTGTTGAATAAAATAAATTTAGAGGCTCACCCATATCAGCTATAAAAGAAGAACTGAGATGAAGGTATACCCTATGCAATGCAAGTGAGGATAATGACAGTGGTGATGGCGATAGAATAATGATTCCAGCTAATAGTTATAGACCCCTACTGTGCACCAGGCACAAAATCTTGAAGTATCCCCCATGAGCTTCCACAGTAACATTTATAAGGAGGTCATATGTTCCATCTAACTCAGCCCAGTGAACTGTTGGCAAGCAGGACATTGTCCCAATGTTGTCAGCTCTTACAATTATAAAACAGAATTTGGAATTGCAAATTTTTCATGTGAAATCTGATTTTTAAAGGTTACCAACAAGGAATAATATTTAAAAAATTATGAGAGCAGAGCAAAATTTATTGGAGGGCTGTGTAGAGGGCATAGCTCTCTAGGTCTGGGACCTAGAGAAACAGTTTTCCTTCTAGAGAGAAGGTGACATCTACACATAAAGAGGCCCAGTTCTTTTTGAAGGCAAGTGTGTCCCTGATGTGTGATTTAGGAGATATAGAAAACATGCTGGCATTAGTTGTCACAAGCAAGCCAAATATTATGCCTGTGACAAAAGATGGAGGTGGGAGAGAGAAACAGATGCCCAGTGATTTGGGAACCGTGGGCAACCCCTCAATCAGAGCTGCTTTTGGGAGACCCGGCTCCTCTCAGTGATGTTGTACAAAGACCATTTCCTAAACGGATTTGTACCAGAGTAAGAGATATGGCTCAAACAGTCTCATCGTTCTCATTTATTTTGCTTAAAGCTAAAATAATCGAATATTTGTTACTTTTTATTCATTTCACAATTTCAGAATATTCTTATGAGAATTTTCTGGAACTCTTCATTTAAAATAATTAAAAATGGAAATAAATTTTCAAGTCTTTTATTCACTAATGAATCAGAAGCCATTTTAGTGAAAATAAAATTTAATTATATTAGTTCTTTATGATAGCTAAATTTGTCAAATATTAAAGGAAAAATGACATATATCCATTGTAATTATATTTAATATTTATAAAATCATGTCACCATAATTATATATACATATATGTCTATACATACTTTACATATATACATACTTACTTTTTATATATTTTATATATATAATTTATAAAGGATATTCCAAACTTAAAATATTTCATGCAAAACAAAATTATTGTGGAAAAGTTGGCAACAAGAGCAAAAATGGTAAAATGATTTCTTTTTAAAATATTATCTTTGTTTATTTTATGCAGAACTATTTGGGATAATCCCAACTTATTTAGCCCTGAGAAATTCTAAATGAAAACAGAGAACTGAATAAAAGTCTGTTGAGAAAGTTTTGATCTTTGGAATGGGAATCCAGATGTGTCTGGGATAAGATGTTACATGAGATGAGATATTCATTTCATCACTGTTCTGCAACAGCTCAAGCTGAAAAAGTGCCCCAGAGCTGAGCTTGACCTGACATCTATGTACAGGTTAGCTATGAAGCCAAAACTGCACCAACTGCAGGCAGAACTTCACTCCTTTCATAGTTTGCTTAGATTCTCAGACTGAGTGGAGGGTTTCTTATTCAATTCAGAAAAAAAAAATTAGGTGATTCAAGTTTATTTAACAAGCAATGTGAAGATGGTACCTCTGAGCTATGATATTAATTCAATTCTGGGACATGTTCTTTAAAGTATATGGTATAGCTATAGCCTCAGTTCTACTGTGAGGCTTATTGTCTTGTAAGAATATCTTAAGATAATAATGAAGTGTGATGTAAATTAGGTTGTTTAAATCCTAATCTCTCGATAGATCATAGTATCAGAAGAACAAGGATGTTTCTTGAGTGTTTGTAATCTGTATTTTCACCAGTGTGCATATAGTGGATTTTGAAATGCTTTATTTGGACTATGTGTGAACTTAATTTGTTTTAATAAATAAAGCTGAATGATTTTCAATATATCAAAAAAATAAAAGAAACCAAAAAGCTATGCAGTGGTGTCCAGGTGTCACTGTGGGCGTGAGTGGCTGGGCAAGATGAGTGGCAGATTGAGTGAGCAGGCAGGGGGACTCTGTCTGCCTTCCCTTTATGCCAGCTTCCAATAGACAGGTGTATTCATCTTTGTTCTAAATATAGGGTTCAGAGTAAGAACAAGGTTCTGATGCAAAATATGTTATTTTCACTGATCTAAGATATGGGTACTCAAGAGAGCCAGAGAAGAGAGCTAGAGTGGCCTAGACCAGCGGAGAACATTGCATGGTGGCAATAGATGAGCTGGGCTAGATTTAGAGAGGTGGAGAAAGGCCACGAGGGGGGCATTTCCTCAAAGGCCATTTTTTGTATAAGCTCTTACATTTTCTGCATTAAGAATTTAATTTCAGGGCCAATTGGTATTTCTACAATGCCACCAATTTCTTTTGGTGCTTACTAAATATACATGTGTATTAGTTTGTTAGGACTGCCATGACAACAAAATACCAGAGGCTAAGTGGTTTAAACAACAGAAATGTGCTTTCTCACAGTTCTGGAGGCTAGAATCCAACATTAAGGTTCTAGCAGGTTGGTTTTCTCCTGAGGCCTCTCTCCCGGGTTTGCAGATGCCTTTTCTCTGAGAGCACATCCCTGCTGTCTTCCCCCTTCTTATAAGGACACCAATTATTTTACATTAGGGTTATACCTTGAGGACCTCTCTTTAACCTAATCCTTTCTTTAAAGACCTTATCTCCAAATGCAGTCACATTCTGAAGTACTGGGGGTTGGGATGTCAACATATGAATTTGAGGGGACGGGCACAATTCAGTCCACAACAATATGTTATGAGAAAAAAAAAGTAGGTGCTGTTTTTTTTTAAATATTAATTTTTTAAAATATTTTTAAATGTAGAACCCAGCACTAGGTATGTGCTTCTTTAATTGAATTTGTGAATGAACTAAGGCACATAAATGAACTTAAAACAGATAATGAAAAAAACTAGTATTTCAGATTGAAGATTTAAGGTGGAATTGCACTATAAAGAACATGGAATGCAAGCTGGGAGACAAACTCACATCTGGGGTCTAATCCAACTGGGTAGAGCAGGCAGGGAGGTGTGGCTCTTTAGATAATGACAATCAGGATGTGACAATGGAAGCAGAGAAGTTAAGAATTCAGAGACATTGAGAATCAAAGTCAGGAGTTAGTCTTTTGTCCAAATATAAATAAATTCAGCATTTTCCTTCGAAATAAACAAATTGAATCATTTGTACTTCTTTGTAAGAGCTTTTGGAATTATTTATATTATCCCCATGACAGTGTGTCAAAACGAAACTATTCTTTCATTTTTTTACCATAAGAAACTTGTCACATTTTCTGTATACTCCAAAATAATGAGGATGACTACAACACTACAGGAATCTCGAATCTGTTTATGTAATGTTTGCCTTAAAGAATTGTATTTTTCTAACCACTTTCTTTTAAATAAGCAAAGCTTGTACTTTGAACACTTTGTATTATAAAATGCTAATTTGTACTCTTCCTGTGCTCCTAAGGTATAATTAAATAGTGTACTATTGGGCTTTTTGTATAATTCATGTTTGCATTTTATGGATGAAAATAAAACTGGGAAAAGGAAGTATAAAAAAATAAGAATAACTTTTCTTTGTCGTTTAATGTGTAAAGATAAGATAATTTTAATTATGTGTATTTACTTATCCAGAGATAAGTTATTTTATGAAATGTAACCAAAAGCTGCACAGTGTACCAAAACATTACATAGAAAAAACTTGTATTAACATCAACACTTTAAATAATCACCTGGAAACTTACACACAGAGTTCATTATGACTATAGAGTAGTTGATAATATAGGGATATATGCACCAGTTGGTAACCCAAGATGAGTGAAGTCCTTAAAGATTACATATGAAGTATGAAGGCAGAGTTATAAAATTAAATATCCTACTATGCACAAGTATATACAGATACTTATATCTCCCTACTCTCCTTGTAGCTACAGCCCCTGGAAGTTCTTGGTAACATATTGATGACAAGACCGGTCTGGAAGTATTATCCACTCCATGATGCAAGTGAGCACAGGTTGTGTCTTGTTTCAAGTGTTTTTCAAAGAAAATTTAAACTCAAATTTCAAAAAGACCAAGGCCTTTCCTACATCATAATTCTGTAATTTATTCCCAGTTAAAGCTATAATTCATATATAATATCAGTATATATAACACAAGGAGAAAATCAGAACCATTTCTAAGAGAGACAGAAGGAGAGTCTTTGGGGATTGTACTGTCTATATAATTGTTAATTAGGCTGCAAAATCTGTCCTGGTTAACAGATGGTTCCAGGACTCCAGATGTGTGGATACATGATTTGATATTTTGGATTCACATAGGACCTCCCCACAAAATTCAAGAGTCATACTTTAAATAAACAAACAAGCACTATTCTACACGAATCTTGAATTGCTAAAGGGAGTTGTTTTTATGGCTTAACAGGCTATAAAAACGAATTCCCTATGAGACAACCTCCATTGTCTTTCTCTTTAGATAAAAAATTCAGGATGCAGACAACTGATTCTCTCTCATATACATTTTTAACACTGGAAGAACCCAAGTAATAAAAATCATAAAAGTTTATAGGTCTTTTATCCTTCAAGTTGTTTACAGAAAATAGTTTACCTCAATTCAATATGACTATCAGACCCCACTAAGAGTAAACGTTGCACACATACAAGCAATGGTATTACCTCTGTCTGCTACTCTTGTGCACTGAAGCGTGGTGCATGAATGCATTTTCCAGCAAAGTGAGGTGACCAAGTTCCAAAATGTTCATTTTCATGGCTCTTAAGAAAAGTCTCTTTGAGTTTCTGGTGTTACACAATTCATTGTTAAACATAATATTAAACATTATTAAACACAATTTTCTCTTTTCTAGACATTATAGTGACATTTATTTCTGTAAGGTACTGCACTGGGCTGTAATCATTTGATGCCCTCTTGATCACACCCTCCATGCCTGCCCAGTACCTGATTCCATTCATTATTTTAATGCCGATCTCCACTACTTACCCGAGAGCTCCACAAAGGCAGGGGCCAAGTCTGCTTCACTTCCCGCCGTATCCCCAGTGCCTCGCACTGTTTCAGGCACATAGCAGACATTTAATGATGTTGGACTGAATGTTCAGTGACTGCTGGAAGGAGTGAATGGTTAAATGAATGGGTCTAGTGGGGGAGCAGGAAAGGCTTTCAGCAAAAAGGAAGTGCTCGAGATTGTCTGGTATAAGAAGTATTGCTCATATCTCTGCTCATATTTCAATTTCTATCTTGTTACCTACATCTCTTCAGCCTAAAAATCTGTTCAGTCTTCTCACACTCATTTAATCTATAAGGTCCAGGTCTCATCAAAGAAGCCCTTAATTCTTTTCTTTTAACTCTCATTTTTGTGGTACATTTTAATGAAATTAGCTCTCTATATTTCTTCTTAGGATCACAATCAAAGGGTGTCCTGGGTATTATATTTAGAAAATTTTCCAAGGGTAACATCTCAAGTGTGTTCCAAAACATCACTGAGTTTCTCCCATCCTGACCTCTGCATCTTGCCAACACCAATGCATTGGCAGCCAACTGTGCCTTTGGCTCCACCAGAAGCCTTTGTTGTCTGATGGCATCTGTCACATCTGCTGCCCACTCTAATGGAGAGAAGAGATCATTGCTCTCTCCCTGTACAATTTATATGTATAGCTCAAGGATGAGCATTGAAATTTATCTATTTTTCAATGGTATAACTGAGATTTAGCCATAATTTTGAAGAAAACTTAAAGTTTAGGGGCTAATTGGAAGGGATGCCACTAGAAAAAGAAGAAAAAACCAAACAAACAAACAAAAAAAACAACTATGTCCTATCACTTTCTGCTTAAGCCCAGTCAGCTCCCCAGCGTCATCCTGGACCGGTTCCCTAATGTCTTTGCTCCCCATGGATAGGCTCCCCACTTCCTACCCTGATAAACCCCCATTAGAACTGTTCACTTCAGCTTGTGAACACTCTGAGGCTGGTAAAACAAAGAAGCAAACCAGCCTTCTCTCAGCACTGGGTATATCTTCTGACCCTTGCCCCAGGCAGAACTCTTAATCTTCACTTCCTAACCTAGGATTATCTCAGGACCCACAAAGGAAAAGTCTGGGTCTCTTATTTCAACAGACATTCATATTGCTAGTTTCCAAAACTTAATATATTCTCATTTGTCTTTATCTTATGCTAAAATTGGATAAATAAGCATTTATCTTGATTTGTTCTATATCTCAAGGTATAGCTATTTCCTTTCACTGACAAAGATAAAGCCCTTAATGGTTTTTTAACACACTCTGTGTGTCAGGCAATGTAGATGTTTCTAAATTATTAATTTTGACACAAACATGGAATTGGTATTAATAGTGACTTTTTGCAGAAAAACAGTCTCAGGGAGATTAAGTAATGTTTGAGATCACTCTACTGACAAGGATTTAATGCAGAATTGAAATTTGTATCAAATTCAATTCAGAACTTATATATTAATAGTTTCCACAAGGGCAATGGTTTCAAGAGTATATCCTTTAATTCAAAAGAAATTTTGGCAGCCTCTTTATATATATAAAATTGTTTTTCTACTTGAAATAAGAATGAAGAGCCTAGAATTGAAATATGTCCCAAAGTTATACCATTCAGATAGTCAATTTCAGGTAGATTACAAACCTTAAGAAGAAAAGCCAAACTTTAAATATTTAGAAGAATAAAGAAAACTTTCTTAAACAGGATACAGAAAACACAATCCATAAGAAAATAATTAATTTATTCGGTACACTGAAATTTTAAATTTCTGATCAGCGAAAGGCATAATAAATGAAAGCAAAAACAAGCCACGGAGTAAGAAAAGAGATTTGTAACACATATTACAGAGGAGTAGTATCCAGAATTAAAGGGAATTTATTCAAATTAATAAGAAACAAGAAATTGTCAACCCTCCCTGTTGCAATAAATGAGAAAAGTTTATGAACAGGCAGAAATATGAAGGGCCAAGCAACATGAAAATGTAGCCACCTCAGTAATAATCAGTGACATACATATTAAAGCAAACTAAAATACCATTTTTTACATAGTAGACTGGCAAAAATTTACAAGTAGGACAATACAAAAAGTGGTGAGTATTTGAAGAAATGAGAATTTGCATTCACTCTTGTTGGGTATGTAATATAACCAATATGAAGAGCCATTTGGAAATTTTTAATAAACTTGAAGATGCACTTGCTCGTGATTTAGCAATTCCATTAGAGAAATTCTCATACATATGTAAAAGAAGGCATGCATTATCCATTATCCATTGCAGCTTTCTGTTTTATAATAGTGAAAAACCGGGAACAACTTGATGCCCATAAATAAGCTATTAGATATATAATACATAATTATGTTGTAGTCATATAATAGACTGAAATAGTGGAAACAAGTATACTAGTGTTATATAAATCAACATGGATACGTCTCTAAAACATTCAGCAAAAAAAAAAAGTAAATTGTGGAAGTACACATGGGACAACATACTATTTACATAAATATTTTTAATACCTGAAAAATTATGTTGTAAACTGTGTTTAGATATATGCAAATATTTATACTACAAGGATTTATAATGGGAAATATATCATGGAGTTTCATTGGTGTAATATTTTATTCATAGAACTTGATGATGGGTTAAAGGCTGTTTATCATTTTACTCATTCTAGTTTTCTGTATGCTTGAAATATTCCAAACTTAAGTTTAAAACTAAAGTGTGAAACATGCATGCAGATGGTTAATATTTCTAGCTATTTAGTTGTCTTTGTAGAAGTACACTTACTGACAAAAAGGGGTGACATATTCAAAATAGCAAGTGTGAATTATTGCATGTACACATATTGGTATTGTTAAAAATATATGTATACTTATGGGGCAAGAGTAAGATGTGACAATGTGTTGTAAATAGAATGCTGGCAAAACTATGAATTTTTCTATTCCAGTTTAGACTCACACTCTAAATATAATATTGCTTTTGAGATTATAAATTCCCTCTACATCTGTGAATGCACATAAGTGGTGAAGAAAGGTTTAAGGGTGGCAAGTAACTGTCATAAAATTTGTACATTTGATCCAGAGAAAAGGTGAATCCTCGGACTCTCAGACTAAACAACTGAGCTGTCAGTTAAAACTCCAGGTTACAGAAGTTTTGCATTAATTAAATTAAAACAAAATCTGGCAACTGAGAATAAAGGATGACAAAACACTGTGAGTATAAAACCTTAACTGTCTGGGATTACTTGTTAATCAGTCAAGAAACGCAGCATCACTACAAAACACTTTACTGAGTGTTAATCAGTGTTTTCAGGGGCCTGTTCTAAGCCAGCACAAAAAAGATGACTAAAATATAATCCCTAACTTCAGAAACTCTTTAGGGTAGAGACAAATAATGATAATGCAATTCTATACATATTCACATATATACCATATGCATGTGCATACATATGCATATATACAACATGTGTGTATATGGTTATATAGTTACATACACTTATTTTAATTGTTCTTTCTAAGACTGGTCATAAAAATTCAAGTTTCTGCCTACCCTTTTCACACATATAATTGGGGTGTGGATTGAAAATTCCTTTGTAGTGTTTTCTTTTTAGAGAAAAGATCTTGACAAAGTGAATGCCCTGTGTTGGTCAAGCATTTTTATGTAACTTTACCAATTTACCTCTTGGTACTGCTGATCACTCTTCTAAAGAGTCTTTATTCTTTGATTCCGCTGTGCCAATTTAGGCTGTTTTAGACTATTTCCTCACATTCTATACTATACTAGTGGTCCTCATTGGGCTTCTGCGAGCTTCTTGCTGTTCTGCCTGGCATTTTGACCTCCATCTATCTGTTTAGCATTGCCAAGGGTTTTCGCTGTCTCAGAGTAGGTAAGAACAGGGTAGTTTAGAAATCCAGCAGATTAGGAAGGGAGTGTAACACATTTGGAAGGCAGAATGTCACAGACTGTTTTAGCAGTGCTTAGTTAAGTGTAAGCTAAATGTGAAGTCATTCTACGTTAACTCATATAATTCATTCCCATTTAAAATATTTATTGGCAATCTACTTCATTGGGCCCTTGTGGGACATATTAATAGACTCGTATTATGTGAAAAGGGTTTCTAAAGTTAAAATTGCTATGGGCAGTGAAGTGATTTGCAAGATGACATCTCTTGATTTAACAGTATTCTTACTCTACATATTTCAGAAAATTGGGAAATGGAGTCAGATGTATAAAAACTGTTCTTTGGAGCAGAAGCAATATAAGCATTTGGTTTTGAGATAAGGATCATAGATGTTGTTTTCCCAGGCTATCAGGCAAGGTAGACACAAAGCCCATTATCCTATAAAAGGAAAGTTGATATTTGCTTTTTAAGTAGAAAGTTTTAATGAACGATTCCCTTCATTTAAAGAAAGTTAACTTGCTCACTGCTCCTCCCCCACTGCTTCCTACTCCGTATTACAAACACAACTTTGTTGGGGATCTTTTTATTAAAATATAATATACATACAGAAAAGTACACAGAACATAAATATAAAGATTGATGAATTTTTACAGGCTGAGCACCACCAGCATCCCGGAGACCTCTACCCTCTCATGCCCATTCCAGCTCTGCTCTCGTGCCCCAAAGGTAACCATTGTCCTGATCTTGAATGCCACAATTCAGTTTGTTTGTTTTTGAATTGTATATAAAGGAAATCAAACAGCATATGCTCTTTGTGCCTGACTTTTTTTGCATCACACTGTGGTTGCAAGATTTATCCATGTTTTTGTGTTTATGATTTTTTCCATGTTGTATGTAGCTGCATTTCATTCATTCTCATTGCTGTACAGTGTTCCATTAGGTGAATATACCACATTTTATGAATTTATTCTGATGCTCGAAGACACTTCGGCAGTTTCTAGTTTAGGTCTATTATGAATAGTGAGCATTCCTGCGCACATTCTTTAGGGAACATATGTACACATTTCTGTTGGCCACATAAACCTAGGAGTAGAATTGCTGAGTCGCAAACATTCATTTGTTCAACTTTTGAAGTGTCAGCTAGATTTTCAGCATGACTGTACTAATTTATACTCCCATCAGCACCAGCAACATAAAATAGTTCTCTGCTTGTTTCATATCTTCTTTAATATTTGTCATTTTCTGTTTTTCTTTTTTTTTCATTTTAGCTACTTGGGTGGCAAATATACTCTTATTAAAGAAACAGATCATGAGAAACACCCTTGACTTGTTACCTTAAGCGAACTTTTTCTGGGCAGTGTTAGCTAGTTTATTCCCTCTTAATGAAATGCATCTGGGACAGATCCAGTGCATTCATCCACCGAAGTCCTTCAAATGTGAATGATCTCCTATTCTCCTCCACATCCCACCACATACAAATGATCTCAGCTCACAGTTACCATGGCCTCCTGAGAAAGAGACTTCTTTTTTCTAATTTCCTTTGGTAGCGATGTTACATAATTTTCCCCATTAATCAGAACAAACTCTACTTTTAAAATACATTTCAGTTATTACCATGTCTACATTTGTTTATAATTTATGGGCAGTCTAAACGTGATTATTTATATGTGTTTATCTTGTGGCATGCCTCTATTATATTTTTCAGAATTTTATTTTTCCTTGCTATGGCTGAGACTGAAAAACAGGATGTTTTCTCTATTGAGTCACATTTCTAAAATTCCTTCTTGGTCAAAAGTGCAAGTCCATTGATCATTATTAACTTTTGTCTTTCTGACAGGAAAAGAAGATCCAGGAGGGGACATTTTGAGATCTTATTAATAATTTTCCATTGCCTTTGTGTTTCCTTTGCTTTATTAAAGAGGAAGATTTTTTCCAACCAATACCATTCTGCTTATTATTTGCTTATTTTTAAAATAAAGAATTGCAGTGATTTCTCATGCTTCTCTAGAAGTGTCATTTCATTGGAAAGGTATTTCTGGGTAATAAAAGCTTACATTTTAACCCGGAAACTCTTCTAATAGTTTGATTGATACAGTTTGTGATTTTTCTTTCTGTTGTTTACACAGTGAATTCCATGAAGGATTTTGCATGCAATGATCTTTTAATAACTAGTATCTAAGAAAAATGAAGCCTCCACACTTAATTTCTAGACATATCTTTGAATTTGTTTCTTCATTTTGTTTATGCTATCTTTTGCCATACAAAAATATGTAATTTCAAAGTAACCAACTATATCTAACTTTTCCTTTATGGTTTCTGAGATTGTTGTCATACTTAGGAAGATCTTCTTCCCTTCAAATTTATACAAACAACATCCTAAATATTCTTCCAATATTTTTCTTTTTTTGAAAAAAGGATCCAATTCTTTTTCCTTTTGTATCTATTATCAATTATACTAGCACTATTTATTAAATTATCCACTCTTTCTCACTAAGTCAGATTAAAAGTCCATATACACTGGATCTTTCTGTGGATGCTAAGCCATATATGGCTAATATAGTTATATATTCCTGTGCTAATATCATACACTTTGTATTACAGTGATTTACAATTATCTTAGTATCTGAGAGTCTTTTACTTTGCCCTCTTATTATTCAGTATTCATAAATTTCTTGGCTATTCTTAGAGATTTATTCTCCCATATACATTCTAGAATCATTTTATATTGTTAAATACAAAAGCCCAATTAAGATTGAAATTTGAGTTGCTTAACATTTAAATATTAATTTAGAACATACTGACATTTCTATAATTGTTCTTATCATTAAGGTTATTTTATGTACTTCATTTAGATTTTATAAATCAACTTTTATGTAAATCTTCTACTACTCTTGCTATATTTAGATCTAAGAAATTTTGTGTTTTGTCCCTAACGCAAATGTATATATATATATTTTTACTTTAGTCTCCACCTTGTGATTGGTAGTTCAGAGAAAAAGCTATTGATTTTCATAAGGTTTCCAATCAGAGTTAATCATATGGCTTTTTCAGAAGCCACTAGAGACACTCTTTGTCCTGGAGCAGAGATTTTGGCAAACATCATGTCATGAAGAGTCTGAGAATCAACTTAACATAAAGGAAAGTAGAATCTAGGGATGGAGACACAGCAGGTTTTGCAGCTATTATTTGAACTCCTGGAACACGCCACATTTGAAACCATTGTCAGTTTTCCTTTTTGATTTCTTGAACCAGCAAATGTTTCCTATTTTCATTTGATTAAAGCAGGTTTCAGTAGGTCTTATTTTTCTTTGTTTATAAATAAGATGGGTAAGGAAATTTGAATTTGGCTTCCCCAAATGATTGATTCTTAAACTACTAACCTTCAGAGAAACACTAGATTACACCCTATCATGAGGATATAATAAAAAATAATTTAATGGGATAGAATTGACCATAAGAGTTGCTGAAATGTTATCAAAGATGTGTAGGATAAATCTGAGATTGCTTCATTAAAGAGTTTAATTTTAAGAGATAATGATACAATAAAAAGTGTGGGAGGCTATAAATGCAAAACTATAAAAATATAATGAAGTGTTTATGGGAAAGGATGATAAAGAGTACATTCTACGGTATGCATAATATAAATTTGATTTATTAATATTTTTCTTCCAATGGAGAATTTAGAAATTCACTAGGCAATCATTATTTTATATGTGGCAATTTAATTAATTAAAAACACTAGTTATAATATCAATAGCATAATTGTGCTCTTTGACTCAAAAAAATCTATAGTTTAACCCAATACAACATTATAAAAGTTTCCTTTATCTTTGTTTATCCAGCTGACTTGTTTCCTCATTATTGGCTTTCTTGAGAAATCATTGCACAACTGTGATTTTGTTTGTGTGTAAGCTTTAAAGTCACATTGAGACCAATCAACAATCTTTCAAATATTTGATTACATTTGAAGTCGTATGTAAGGCACTCCTTTGCTTCTTGTTGAAATATGGTTAGGATTCAAACAGGATTAGGATTGTCTGTTTATCACTCAGGGCACCAAAACATATTGCATCACTTAGCAATTCATTTATTTGTTCTTTCATTTCACCCCACACATGTTTAATTTGATGTGACTATGATGCAGGCATGTTTATATACATGGCAGAAACATCCCTGGAAAAAAGAGACAAAGCTCTTGCTCTCATGGAACTGAGATTCAAAGAAGGAATGATAGCAAATAAACCTATAAATAAATATGAATCCACTACAGATACATAAATTATGTCAAGTGGTGGTTAAGTGTGAATACTATGAAGTAATGTAAAGTGGAGTAAGAAGGATAGGGAGTGATAGTGCAGAGGGGTACAAATGCCCTTTAATGTGATAGTCAGGAAAATCTCCTCCAATCAGGTGACATTTGTGCAAGGAGTTGTAGTGAAGGAGGGATGGAAATGGATATCTAAGGGAAACTCATTCCAGGCCGGTGAAAATACCCTGAGGCAAGAATATGCTAAGCATATTCAAGGAGTAGCAAGAAGGTTGGAAGGGCTGGAATAGTATGAGGGTCCAGGTAGTTGGGGGCTAGAGTATGAGGGACTTGATATTTGCTTTAAAGGGTTATTCTGTTAGCTGGGCACTGTTAAGGTAGTGGGCGCCTATGGTCCCAGCTACATGGGAGGCTGAGGCAGCAGGCTCCCTTGAGCCCAGGAGTTGAAGGCTGCAGTGAGTTATGATGACACCATTGCACTCTAGCCTAGGTGACAGAGTGAGACCCTGCCTATATACATACATATATATATACACATATATATATACACATATATATTGCTCTGTTTGCATATGAGAATAGACTGTATATTACACACTTGAAAGATAATTACTGAGAAATGACATTCAGTTTAGTTTGGTGTC
The DNA here is from genome assembly GCF_041146395.1 of Eulemur rufifrons. Lineage (NCBI taxonomy): Eukaryota > Metazoa > Chordata > Mammalia > Primates > Lemuridae > Eulemur > Eulemur rufifrons. The sequence goes on along the minus strand of NC_090989.1, from coordinate 219,617,607 downwards.
ATGGATAAGGGTTTAAAAGGGTGGAGAGTAAGCTTAGAGGGACAAATGGAAGATATCTAAGATGACTCTAGACTTGGCTTGAGCAACTGGAACTGCATGAAGATCAGGAATGTGTGTGTGTGTGTGTGTGTGTGTGTGTTCGTGTATGTGTGTTGGAAAGTAATAGATGGAAAGAAATCAAACTTCAGTTTCACACAACACAAATTTAAGATGGCAACCTGCTATTAGATGTGAGCAAAAAAATGTATGAGTCAGGAGTATTCAAGAGAAGTTGGGACTAAACATATAATCTTAGGAATTTTAAGCATATAATTGGTATTTCAACCCTTGGAACTGGATGAAGTCACCTAGGCAATGAGTATAGATGAAGAAGAACTCAGAAAAATAAAGAGAAATCAGCACAGGGAGCAGCAAAGAAATGTTTTTTTTTTTTTTCAAAAAGGAGTCATTTGTTATGTCAAAAGCTGTTTTAATAGTTGGAGATGATTACTGCGAAATGACATCGAATTTTTCAGTGTAGAGGTCATTAATGACCTTGACAAGATTAGTATGTGAACAAAATTTTGTTTTTTAGTGAACAACTATATATAGCCTGGCAACCCTTCTGGGTTATCGGATTCTTGCCCTGCTCATTGTCTTTGAGCTATTTAGTAACTCTTTCTGAAAGATAGGTAACTGAGAGACACATTCTGACTTGCCTGGTAGTGACATTAATTGACTTTCTGTGTCCCATTTGGTAGTGATTAAACTGGCTGCGGAAAAACTTGTTTTGTCTCCATTTGCAATTCATTTCAACATTCCTTTACTCCATATAAATGGGTCTGTTTGACTTTTCTTTTGAACTGGTTATAACATCTGCCTGGTTCCCTCATATCAGATGAGGGAAATTCTTTAGCACATGTTCATTTTTATATCTGTATGAGAATCACAATTTTACCTTTTTCTGAAAATGATTTTTAACATTAGCTTTGGTGTAGAGATGTGGGCGAAAGAGCGACTCAGATGTGTTTTACAGATCGGGGGAATTCAAGATAGCTGATTGGTGTGAACTAAAATTAAAAGCCCTCTTGACTGAACGGACCCCTCTCTGCAAAGGGGACCACAGAGAAACCTTAAAACTGAATTCCCAGCCACAATGGCATGGGAGATATAAAACACAACTGCACCTGTGCATGTTTTCTCTTTTCTTAAATATTCGTGACTCCTCCTACAGCCTGTTAAATATGTATATTTGGCCATCCCCCTTGGTGTAAATTCCCATTCCCATAGTGCCTGCCTGGAAGCATGTGTTCCTAGCTTGTGCTCAGAAGCCCTGTTTCCCAGCCTGCCAGAATGGCCACTGCCTTTCCGAGAAATCAAGCTCTCCTTTTCCAAATTATGAACCTCATTATATTTTTTTCAGTTAACATTGGATAATTAGAAAAACCTTTTTTGATAAAGCACATTGAAACATTTCAACACGATTTAACAATTTTTTTTTTTTTGAATCATGATAGGAAAGTAAAAAGTAAGGGAATGTAGAGGCTTGATATAAGAAAGCAATCCAGAGGGGTGAGTGAGGACCAAATCTGCTGAGTTGGAGGGACCAGGGCTGGGGTAGGATCCCCTGGCATGATGCTGGGAATGGCAAAATCTCAAGGGAAAAACCTGCCTCTCCTTTAAAATGGAGATGTGTGAAATACTTGTCTATCCTGATTTAGCTCTAGGTAAGTTAGAATAAAAGATGAAAAATTATCTGCTGAGAATTCCTGACCACAAGCTGGCACATACCTTGTTTGTTTGAAGAACTGAAATAGGGCAGGTGTGGATAGAAGACTGTGAACTAGAGGAATTGTGGTATGACCCAAGATAGGTCTTGTCTGTCACCTCCTTGTCACGATAATGTAGAAGGTTGTGAATGATGATCACTTCTCTATTTCATTGGATAATTCAGCTATGAGAGTGTCTCTTGATTCACATTATGAAAGCCCAAGCATGATGCTTTTGTTGCTGTGGAGACACTGGCAGGTACAAGTAACCTAAAATGTACAGTAGTTCCCTCTGCCCCCCGCAATTCCCACCTCACAAGAAATGGTTTGCTACCTAATAATGATATTTCCTTGTGTTTTTATTTTGTCATTCAACTCTCCAAATGATATGTTTACCCGTATTATACATGCAAATACAAGTACTAAATTATATTTGCATATATAATTCAAGAGAAGAACATTTTAAAAAGGAGTTCTAATGTAATTTTCTTCCCTCCTCCTTTCATTTTTTTATCTTATTTGGAACTAAAACATTATCTGCCTTTGCTGGCATGGACACTTAGGTAAATTAATTATTCCTAGGGAAAAAAATCTCAGAATGAGAAACTAGAACTAAAATAAATATAAATCTTAGGCTAAATCTTGGAATTTATTTTTAAAATATGCTTAGGTCCTTCTCTGAGCTCTAATCCTATGATAATCCAATTAGAATCCATTTTAGTGCTCTCTCACCACCTTATGAAAAACAAGTAGTCTGGGGGTCTTTTACCCATTGGATTACCACAGAGATGTCTTCACTAAATCACAAGGGCTATGGAAATTTGAGAATCTTGGGTTTTGGTTCCATCTGGAAGCCCAGTAAACTTTGCAAAGTCTATAAACTTCAGCCTAGAGTCCAGCCTTTCAGGCACCCCGCCTACGCTGCAACTAACCGAAAACTCTTCTCACTTTCTGCAATGCTGTAGGTACCAACTAGGAGTGTCCAGCTCTCTCTTCCCATCCTGGACTTCAGGACGATGCCTCTTCTGCCTTTTCTTTACCACAGGGTACTTGTCCCTCTTTCCCCTATCTGGCATAACCCCCTCAAGGAGTGCCAGGAAGACAGATCATCTGCTGGCATTTAGCCTTTCTGCCCTACAGCACAAACCTCCGATGAGGTAAAAAGCCTGAAGGAGTGGGATGCCTCCTGGACGTGGACGTGGGAAAAATGCATCAAGGGCAAAACACAAAGTAATATCTCAATCAGTTATGCAGATTCACAACTTTTACTGTACAGTACCCTTCCCTCATAACCGGAAATATCTGATAAAGGAGGGCAAAATCCATCACTAACATACTGTCCAATTTGTGGGTGGCTGAAAGAGCGCCCTAAACCTCCATTGGACGTCTAGCCTTATAATCTTACACTCACAGTGTTTTATTGCCGAAATCTGAAAGCTGAAGGCAATGGGAAACTTAAATTACAAATGTCATCACTCATTTACTTAAAAAAAAATCTCCTTCTATACATGCAGATGCTTCATATTCTCTTGCAATCTTTCCAAACCCTTTACACTAGCTGTATACTTTAAGACATTAAAGAAATAAAATCACTTCTCAGCTCTTAGGGGCAGATAAGACTGAGATGGAAAGATATTGCTAGGAGTCATAGGCAGATGAATGTTGCTTTTGATAAGAAACCAATCTAGATATACTTACTTTTTATGTATGCCTTGTCAATGATTAATTTCTAATTCAATTAAAGAGCTTATTGGACTAAAAATAACAAATGATCGTTCATCACCATATCCATGGGCCACAGAGACTGCACTTTAATAAACATGTATTTTTGGAGGACTCGCTCAGGCTGGGAATGAAAAGTCTCTGCTAGTTCTGTGAGGTCTTTAGCTTGTTGCATATGTATAACTCTGTACTATTCGGCTGCAAAATTAAATTTTTTTCCTTGTCAATGTGTTCTTAACTAAAGTCATATTACATTGAACTTTTATTATTCTCATTCTTTCTTTCAATCCGAGAAAAAGGTTGGGGAAGTGAGCAAATGCAAACCTATTTTTCCATTGCATTTATTTTGTGGAATTTGGAATCTACAAATTCTTTTTACTTTTTCTTACTAAGTGGCCATGGAAAACATCTCTTGTGAATATGGACAAAAATCTTAAAGGAAAAGTACTGAATAAAAGATTTCAATGTTTGCTGGCATTTCAGCATTCCCTCACAAGGGCACTGCATTTGAAATGGTCTCTGTTTTTATAATATAGCTAAAAGTATAATTTATTTTAAAGTCAGCATCACTAAAAAAAAAAGTCAATGCTCAACTAACTCTCAGTATTTGATTGGTTATGGGGGTTTTGTTTTGTCTTGGTTTTGCATATGCGGAGGAAGTAGACCAAGCAGACCTTTTTTGCATGTTGGAATATATGTACTCTAGCACCACCTACTGGGAAATAGTTTATAGTGCCCCAAATTACAAGAAACCAAAACACTTCTGATGCCTTCCCCCAAATCTTTCATTTATTTTCTCACTTTTTTTCTTCCCCTATCCTTTTATTTTCTGTTGCTTTTCTGTTCATTTTTATTTATTTCCCTTTACCTGTTGGAAATACTCTGGATTACTCAATATAATTCTCATACATAGCCGCCTAAAACAACTACTTTTATAACATGTGGACAGGTTGAGACGAGGAAAAACAGTTCCGTGTAAGATCATGTCTTCACCTTAAAAGGATGATTCATGGCTAACTGAATTCATAATGATATTGTTTGATATATTAAACATTAATGCTTAATATTAATATTTAGTATTACCAAGCCCAAATCTGTTGAATCCCAACTCTTTCACTTGCTCCTGTACAACCTCCCTAAATCTCTATTTGCTCACTTGATAAAAAAGCAGTGCCAATAATACATAACTCACAGGAATGCTGTGAGAATTGAATGGTATGTAATGCATGTAAACATTACAGAATGCCTCTCATTCAATAAATGTGCAATAAGTGTTTTCCATTATCATTAGCCTTCCGAGGACAAAGTTCATGTTTTCATTCATCTCTATAGCTTTAGAGCACATAGCAGAGGGTTTATAAATTTTCTCCTCTATCTTAATACATACCAGAAAATGGATTGTGTTAGAATACAGTAGAAAAATACTATTTCTGTAACTATGAGCCAGCCACTCTGGAAATCACTTTGTAGCTAGCCTAGCCTTTGTGTTTTATTACTTAGTACATGTATGAGTGTGTTTAACATACATATATATATACATGCAAACACACACATGTATAAAACACTGGATGATTTTTTTTAATGTGAGTCCAATTAAGTTTGCGTATGTTTGATGAGAACAGAAATATTGGCTATATATTTTTTTTTAACCTCTGTACTTTGGGAGCTTAAAATAGTATTTGGGAGTTAAAAACAAGTTTATCCTAGGACCCATCAATCTAAATCTAAGTATTTACCAAGAGAAATAAAAACGTTCATGCAAAGATATACTCACAAATATTATTAACACTTTGATCTTACTAGCTTAAAACTGGAAAAAGGTAAACTATCTTAAAACAAGTGAATAGAGAGGACCAAACTATGGTCTATCCATATACCAAAAGTGCTAAGCAATAGAAAGAAATGAGCTATTGAAATACAGAACTATGGATAAATCTCAAAAATATGATTGGCCAAAGAAAAAGAGAAAAACAAGGTATAACATAACACTAACTGAGTAATTCTATATATATGAAATTCTAGAATTGACAAGACTAATGTATAATAGAATGTAGATCAATGGTTGCCTGTAGTAGAGAGTGAAGGATAAAGAAAGTTTGGAGTGATGGATGAAATGTGTTACATTTTGATTGTGGTGGTGATTACACAAAATGTATACATTCATCAAAACTCACTGACCTGTACACTTCAAATGGGTTTATTTTAGCGAATGTAAAATATACCTCAAAAAAGCTGATTAACAACATTAGTAGCTGGTGCATAGTAAAACATTCAATAACTACTTGTGAATGAGCAAAACTTACAGTCAATTTTATTCGTTAATTTATAATTTTAACAAAAATGTATTTTCCATAATAGCCCATACGGGTCCATATGTAAACAGAAAGTCGTACAACACACATTATTGATTTAAAGATGTAAAATGAATGTTATGAATTACTTATCTCATCTATCTGTGTTGGTGGGCTATCTGCAATAATTAATCTGGGAAGTTTTCCATTTCTAATGCAATCCAGTGTTATTTTCTCTAGGTCTCCATAATTCAAATGAGTTTGGGTCCTCATAGGCTTTCTGAAAAGATTTACCACAAAATGATTAACAACACAACTTAGAAAGTTACAAAGACATAAATATCGTAATGATTACATTTTAATACTGGAGTTAATGCAATGCATTCTGAGTAACAAGTAATGTACCATATTAAGTAAATGGCTTGAAAAATTTTTGGTTCCATTCTTCCTTAGGAAATCATACTTCATGTCTTTAAATATATAGAGTGATTCCTTTCATCCTCGTGAATTTAAATTGGCAGATTTTTAAAAGTAAAATCACAATATTGAGAAAGTTAATATTACACAGAATTAAAATAAATATATTGGGATATTTTACAGAAAATTTGGCAATGCATATTAAAAGGCAGGTCTCAAACCATTACTCCTCTCCTTGTTTTGCTTTAAGATATTTCATTAGATTGTCTTTTTTATGCAAATCTCTAATAAAGTAGGATCAATTAAAAGTTGTGACTCTACACTGAAAACAATTTATTAACTAGAGAATAATTAAAAAATATAAATCTGAGCATTGCATTTCCATCAATTCATAACTCTTCAAAGTACCTTTCAAAATCCTCTGGTATATCCGTAAAAAGTTCCTTATGGGATGAAATGTTTGCCCGTATATAATTATCCACTTTCTTGTCCTCAAACCTCTCAGTGTCCTTCTTTGCTAGCAGATGATGGATTCTTTGACGTGCCGCTGGAATATCACAGTATATAATGTGGACCTGATACAAAATTAAGATTAGATCATTTTACTGACAGAAACTTTGAACTTACTACTTACTGCTATTCAACTATTCTATTCCACCATTAGAGATGTTTGGACAAAGATTAAATGGCCAGTAGACTGGGAAGTTGTGAGAAGGATTCAAATATTAGAAGTCATTGAATTAGATGTCATTTGAGGTTGATTATGGCTTGAGATTCTATGATCTGTGACTTTTCATAATCCATTTTTATTCTCTCACAACCCAATGTGCATATAACGCCAATTTTGTTTTATATTTACATAACATTTAAATATTAGCTTGTAATTTTTTAAATAAATTCAAGCAAGTGAGCTGGGGCCATGCTTGTTCAGTGCTAGACCCTGGTTTTTGTGCCTGTCAGTGTTACAGAAACACCAAGCTGTGTGAAACTCACCCCATGTCACTTCAGGGAACTGCTGTGTTTTCTTCTGATTTAGTCATGCACTGTTGTAACCCAATTTTTAAAATTTCTATTACTTTTTTTAGCAAAATAGCCACATTTTATAAAGAGTCAGAGTCTTTTCTAAAATTTCATTTTTATCTTGTTGTAGGCTGTAAATAATTTTTATTGTTAAAATGTCCTGAAACTTCTGCTATCATACAGTGAATAATTTTTGAAAATACATATAGAAATATTATGTTTTAATAAATAATTCAACAATTTTGTTTTAAGATTTGTCTATCATTGAGATTTTCTAAATAAAAGTCATTTTTTACATGGATGTTTTCTAAGTTCCAACCATTTAAATTATTCAGGCTTCAGACTGCACCACCCCTACACTTAGGGAATTAGAGTTATAAATACTATGAGAACAAACTTAACCATTAACCAGGCATTAACGTGACCAACTTTAAAAATATTGCCAAAAAAAGAGAGAGTGAAAGAAAGAAGGAAAATAAGAAAGAAAAAAAATAAAAACAAAAGGCATAAAAATTGAAATAGAATCATGGCATTTAAGTGTTTATTGTTCACAGTAACAAGATACTTTATAAATGCTTTATATATGAAGTGATAATAGCTGTCATAATTATAGTATCTGTTTTTAGTAGGCTTTCAAGATTAAAAATACAAATCCATCAACACTTTCGTGCTTTTAGCTTCTGAAAGATAATTAGCTCCTTTAATTAAAGGCCAATGAGGGACATACTAAGCAGCCCACACAGAAATCAAGCCTATGAATATCTTAGTGTTTTAATCAACTGCACTCTAAACACAAACTACAGTCTTAATGGTGAGGAACACAAGAAAAAGTCTGTGTTAAAATCATTTTGCCTTTGACCTTATTGCTGATCATCCTTTCCAATAAATACATTATTATATTAACAATGCTTTCCTTCTATAAAAATAAAGAAAATATATATTCTTCATTCTTTTTCTTGCTATAAATTGAATTTGCATTTGTGAATAGGCTGTCTGCACATCAGTTAAATATTTTATTACAATACCTGTCTATTCTGAAAAGATAGGATCAAATAAGATGTACTGCAAATGCATCAGATGGGAAGTTCAGGAACCCTAGTTCACTGTTCACTGGCTGTCTGACTGCTGGTGATGTCACATAAGCTCATTGTTTTTCCCTGAATCAAAGAAGAGGAATGGACCACATGAGCATTTTGCAAACGTGGCCCTGAAGAGCTTGGTTTCCTGAGGGGTTTTCAAGTACTTTTCTCCTCTGGAGCTCCTATTGCTCTATCTCAGCATCAAGGTACCTCTGTGTTTTTTTCTTTTTTATTATTATTATGATGATGCAATATGTTGTATATTTTGAGTTTTAGTGACAAGATCTTGTTTAAAGAAAGAAGCTAATTTATAAAAAGGTTTGAAAACCACTGGTCTGAATTAGCAGTGGCATTCTTTGTAGCTCACCAGTTCTCTGTTGGGGCTTATTCCAATGTGGTGAGCCATTTGTCCCAGCACATTGGACCAGGCAATGAAAACAATAAATGAATAAAAATGTTTGCCTTTTGATGTTCTTCATCACCAAAGTTTCATTTGGAAAACGTCACTGATATTTACCATGCTTAATAAAATTTTCAACAATTGATTGATGGCTTCAGGAGGGCCATTCAATCTCCTAGGTTCACTTTCACTTTGCAAAATCTCTTTAGTAGCTCTTTCCCATTTGGATAAGCCCTGTTTCATTTTTTCCAGCTTGAGTAAGGTCCCTGCTATGTGTTGCTCTAACAGGATATTCTTTCCTTCTGCCACTATGATGATAGCCTGGAAAAAGAGAATACAAGTTAAGTTTTAATTTCCAGATAAAAATGTTTTTGCCTTTTAATCTAAGAAGTAGAACAAATACTATCATGCCATCAAATGCTAAAGAGCAGCAATAAGATATACTCATGAAAAGCATAGTATAATGTAAAAAATGCCAGATACTTAAATTCTGACACATGTGGTTTGAAAATATTTCTAAAAAACTGCTCCAGAAATGTTGTGGGAAGTGGTTTGAAACTATAAATTGAGAAGTTTGTTGCTATTGTAATTTAAAATTTTTAAAGTTAACTGAGTGTTTGAGAGATACTTTTAAGAGACACTTTATAAAACACAAAACACAGATTTTTAAGGGATATTTAGGAGTATGTTTCAAAAGAAGTACCTACCTATACTCTAAATGGGCAAAAGCAAAATAAAGTACATATAATAAGAATTATTAACTAAAATGTCCCCAGGGCATAGTCAACTTTAACTTAACAAATACATGTGGAATGAATAGATGAGTAAGCTCATCTGTCTTGGTCTGTTTTGTGTTGCTATCACAGCATACCTGAGACTAAGTAATTTATAATAAACAGAAATTTATTTCTCACATTTCTGGAGGCTGAGAATTCCAAGATTGAGAGGCCAGCATCCGGAGAGGGCCTTTTTGCTTCATCATCCCAGGACAGAAAGCAGGGGGACAAGAGACAGAGCCCATTCCTGAAAACCCTTTTATTAAGGTATTAATCCCACCCATGAGTGTACAGCCCTCACCTCACAGTTTAATTACCTCTTAAAGGTCACACCTCTTAATGCTGTTACAACGACAGTTAAATTTCAACATGAGTTTTGGAGGTGACAAACATTCAAACCATAGCATTCCGGGGTTGGCCCCCAAAACTCATGTCTTTCTCACGTAAAAGATACATTCATTTCATTTCAATAGCCCCAAGAGCCTTAACTCATTCTAACATCAACTCATAAATCCAAAGTCCCGAGTCTCATTTAAGTCAGATATGGGTTAGACTCAAAGCACAATTTATCCTGTGGAAAATCCCCTCTGGCTATGGGCCTGCAAAATTGAATAATTTATGTGTTTCCAAAATAAAATAGTGGGACATGCATAGGATAACATTTCCGTTATAAAGTGAAGAAATAGGTAAGAGGGAAAGGACAAAAGTTTTGAAGTAAGTTCAAAACCCAACAGGGCAAACAACATCAAATACTAAGTTTCCAGTATAACCTTCCTTGACTCCATGTCCCACCTCCTGGACACACAGGGCTGGGAGTTGGACCTCCCAGGTCGTGGAGAGCCTCACGCTCAAGGCTTTGCTGATTGCAGCTTATGTGGCTGCTCTTGAGTGTTGGAGTCAGGTGCCCACAGCTTTCCCAGGCTGGTGTTGCACTCTGGTAGCTCTATAGTTCTCTGGTTTGAAGGTGGCCTCAACCCCATTGCTCCACTAGGCATTGGCCCAGTGGGGACACTTTGCAGCTTCTCCAACCCTGCTGCATGTTTCTGCCTGGGCCAACCTCTAGGCAGAGGTACCCATGCTTCCATAGCTCTTCCATTCTGAGCACCTGCAGAATTAGTACCATGTGGACATTGCCACGATTTATGGCTTATACCTTCTAGAGCAATGAGTTGAAACATACCTGAGCCATGACTGGGGTGGCCAAGGAGCACTGCGCTAGAATCTAGAGGGTAGAGACCCTGGGTGGCCCTGGGCAGCAAGCTCTGAGATCCCACAGGCTCTCCAGGGCCATCCCTTAAAATCACTTTTCCCTTAAGGCTGTAGGGCTCTGAGCCTGTGGTAGAAAGGGGAAGCCTTGAAGATCTCCAAAATGACTTCAGTGTCTTTCTCTCATTATTTTGCTCTACAGCACCTGGCTTCCTTCCCATAGTAATCTCATTAGTCACTTGGCCATACCATTTGTATTCTCTCATGAACATTTTTTTTTATTTTTTACATGGCCAGGCTGAGGATGTTCCAAATTTTTACATCTGCTTTTATTTTAATTATAAATTCCACCTTTAAATTATTTCTCTCTCCTTGAATTTTACCGTATGCCATTAGTAAAGCCACACAACTCCTTTAATGCTTTGCTGCTTAGAAATTTCTTCAGTCAGATATTCTAGTTCATGGCTCTTAAATTCTGCTTTCCATAAAGTCTTCAGGGTTGGACACAACTGAGCCAAGTTTTTTGCCTCTTTATAACAAAGAGGATCTTTTCTCCAGTTTCCAGTACCTTGTTCATATCCATCAGAGACCTCATCAGAATTACCTTTACCATCCACATTTTTACCAACATTCTGATCATGAGGTCTTAATTACAGTCATCTCTCAATATCTGTGGCAAATTGGTTTCAGACTTCTGAGGATATCAAAATCCATGAATGCTCAAGTCCTTTACATAAAGTAGTATAGTATTTGCACATAACCTATACACATCCTCCTGTATACTTTAAATTAGCAGTCCTCAACCTTTTTGGCACCAGAGACTGGTTTCATGGAAGACAATTTTTCCATGGAGAGGGGGTTGGGAGGAAGGTTTTGAGATGATTCAAACACATTACATTTATTGTGCAGTCAACCTCTCTGCCAATGATAATCTGTATTTGCAGCCGCTCCCCAGCACTAGCATCACCACCTCAGGAGTGTGCAAACTAGATCCCTCAAATGAGCAGTTTACAGTAGGGTTCACCCTCCTATGACAGTCTAATGCTACTGCTGATCTGACAGGAGGTGGAGCTTGTGCAGTGATGCGAGTGATGGGGAGCAGCTGTAAATACAGGTGAAGCTTTGTTTGCTCACCTGCCACTCACTTCCTGCTGTGCAGCTTGGTTGGGGATAGCAGCTTTAAATAATCTCTACACTGCTTATAATATCGAATACAATGCCTACACATCACTTTATTCGTGTGAATTTAACATTGTACTGGGTGCACTGTAAGTTCAAGTTTTGCTATTTGAAACTTCATGAATTTTTTTCCTGAATATTTTTGATAAATAGTTGATTGAATCCACAGATGTGGCGCCCACAGATATGGAGAGCCCACTGTAATCTCTAAGAAGCTTCAGACTTTCCCTAGAGTTCTTCTCTTTTCCTGAGCCTTGCAAAAATTGTCCTTAATTCTTAATTTATAGTAATCTAGGGTTTGTCTAGCCTGCTCCTCCAAATTCTTCCAGCGTTTACCATTACCCAGTTTCAAATCTGCTTCTACATTTTCAGTTATTTGTTATAACAACAGCCCCACTCATTGGTACCAATTTTCTGTATTAGTCCATGTTGTGCTGCTATAATAGAATACCTGAGACTGGGTAATTTATAATGAACAGAAATTTATTTTCTCACACTTACGGAGACTAAGAAGTTTAAGATCGAGGAGCCAAAATCTGGTGAGGACCTTCTTACTTTATCATCCTATGGTGGAAGGTAGAAGGGAAAAGAAAACAGCCCACTCCTGAAAACCTTTTTATTAAGGCGATCAGCCTACCCATGAGGGAGGACCCTCTCATGGCCTAATCACCTTTTAAAGGCCCCACCTCTTAATACTGATGCAATGGCCATTAAATCTCAGCATGAGTTTTGGAGGGGACAAACGTTCAAACCATAGCAACATCTACTACTTTAAATTTTGAAAATGGCTTTGAAAATTTTGTATTTTCAATTATAATTTTAAGATACTTTCCCACTCTAATTTTTCCCTAGATCTTGGCTATCCACAAGTATCATGAAAACAAAATATACACCACATCTACCACTGAATCATTCGTCTTCTAAAAATAAAATTATTCTCCCATAAAGAACACACAATTATTTTATTTAATAGTCCAAATCCTATAGAAAATATCACTATTTCACTGTAAATTTTAGTTGCATAAACTGACAATAAATTCTACATTGGTAAGATTTTTCAGCAATTAATATTACAGTCAATAGTAGTCATATTTTTATATTTCTTTAAGTCACAATTTGCAGTTGGTATTTTGTTAGAGTTCAAATGATTTTAGATAATTGTTATCATGTTTAATTCGCTATGCTGCTATGAAATGTCAGTTTCCTAAAGAACTGTGGAACTAGAGTATTGGGTAGGGGAAGATAAAAATGAGTTAAATTAAAATTCATATTTATAATTACATACTTGTTTAATTTTTGTTATAAAATTAATACTCTTATAAGATTTGTAAAGTTTAAAGTTAAATGTTCTCAGAATATTTTATGGGTTTCTTGAGCTCTGGAAAACCTAGCTTACTAATTTATTAATTTGCAAGTCATCTTGAAATATTTCCTATGGAATCCATGATAATTTATCAGCTGCTTTAGAGTTTAAAAAACAGAGAAATACTTAATTCATGTTAAGATACATTTGTGGAATATATACTGTCAGTAATAATGTGATTATTTTCGCAATACTTTTATCCCTTTTTAAATTCTTTTCATGTTCTCTTTTGCATCAGAAATAAGTGTCTACACCCGGCTTACATTTCCAGGCTAGGAAACATTCTTCACAGTATCTACTATAATCTCAGTCATTCATTCATTCACTTCACTCTTGGGAACAGAACAGCTGAGGTTATAGCTAGGACACTGCTGACACACAGGAATCTTGCAAGCAAGAAAGTAAATCTGAGAAGGTCATGGTAGTAACAGTACAGTAAATATTTGTTATATGGAAGTGAATTTAAAATTTTAAATATAGCAGAAAATTAATAGCGATCTGTAAAAGACAGCTAATGATTATATTTCATCACTGAAAATCAAGATTATACTAGTAATTGAAGATGAGTTATAATACTGATCATTGAGGGAAAAATTTATAATTAAGAAGAGAATGCAACTGAAATGTCCTCTCAGTTTTTCAGGACCCTTAAAGGATAATACTGATTAAAATAGTTATTGCCTCTGGCTTGGTTGGCTCCATCATTCTGATGTCCTCCAGTTCAACTGGAAGTAAAAATAATTGTGGTTTCTTTTTTTCTCTTTTTTTCCTTAGGCCAAATTCAGTGTTCTGTTTTTGAACAAAACATTTTATTAAGATTAAAAGAGGTTATTTATTTGTTTTTAATCTTAAGAAGATCTATTTAAGATATATGTTTTTTTACTTACATGTAATTTTACTGATTTTTATAAAAAATCAGAGAGAGAAAATGTCTCTCATATGAAGTTAATTATAGAAAAAATTTGGTCTTACCTGAAAATTAATATAAACTCTATGGTTGTGAGCCTAGAGGGACATTATGGCTGAGCCACCAAGTGTGTCTCATGCACCTACTGTGTGTCTGACTCTAAGCTATGGCCTGCTGAAAAGAAAGAAAAATAAAAAATAAAGTCCTAGAAAACTGAATTCTTATATCCTAAGAAGATGTGTGTGTGTGTGTGTGTGTGTGTGTGTGTGTAGGTGAAAGTTCGGATGTGGATGTGGATGGGGTGGGGGAAGTGGACAGATAGTCAATATTAGCTCCACCTATGACAAAGAGTTGCCTTAAGCACGAGCAGTTTCCCATCCTCAGGGAAAGTACATTCTAAGAGCTAAGTAAGAAGAGGAAATCCTATAAGAAAGACGTGATTAGGGTTCATGAATGGAGTTGGACCAACCAGGTGTGCAGTTGCTTCAGGATTGGGTCTCTCCTAGGTAAAAGCAAATGCTGAGCACTTAGACATGGAGCCTGAGTGAATGGCAAGTAGAGCAGCAATATACAGTGAGTCACACATGAGAAAAAACAGCCCCAAGTGATGAATGAATTTGGATTTTGCTACCCATGGCCAATTATGCCTGCTATAACATGGTATGAAAGGGAGGTCAGCCATTTAAAGGATCTAAAATAGCTGAATATTTATTTAGAAATGCATGTATAGGGGAAGGAGTGGGTAAGGGACAGTATCTACAAGGTAACATGATTGTTTCTTAACATGCAAACAAGCATACACACATTTTAAGACACTTTTCCACTAGATTCACTTCATTCTTTAGATCTTGGCTATACACAAGTGTCACGAAAACATTACTTTTATATATGTGTGTATATATACACACACACCACTCTAACATTTAGTGCATTTAACATATAACATATATATGTTATAAATAACATTATAATATAAAATAACACATATTTATATGTAATGTTTAGTTTAGGATGTATATGTAAAATTATTTTGGTTCCAGAGTTTTTGCTGTTAAAGTACTACTCAAAGTTCTTATGAAAATAGTAATGGTCTAATTTCTTTAAATGTATTATTCCTCTGTTGTTCTTCCCTAAGATTAGGTCTGATTATTACCACTCAAGTTATAACTAAGCTTTGTCTTAGTTGTAACCAGTGATCCTGTAGAACTCTAAGTTGTAATATTCCTGTCTCGCTTTTTCCTACAAAAGTCAGAGAGAGTAGTCTCTAACTTTAAAGACATAGCATCTACAGTTTGAATATTCTCAAGTTGTGGTACAATATGAAACTAGTGAGTTACCTATGTAGAGAATCTGTTTTACCTCACATCCAGAACCTACATCTCCACATGACATAGTAATTTGACTTTTTAAAGGTCTTTTTGAGTGGGAAAAACAGACCTGTAAAAGCAAATGGCTTATATGCATTTGAGTATCCATGAAATATTAAATAAATGCCTTCAGATATATTCTGTCCTAATGCTAAGCAACATGATGTTTCAATTATTTATGTGCTGCCTTGTTATTACAAACTCAAATATCAGAAGAATATTTACTTGAAGGATGGTCAGATTAATGTTATTAAGAGTTATTTTAGTTATTCAAAAGCCATGAGAAAAGATTACATTTCCAAGTTTGTTTGTGCTCTCTTGTTCTGCTTCTACATCCAAATCCCAGGATATCATCTTCCCTGGGGACACTGTTGCATTTGGATGGCCCTGCACAAATTTCAAACTTTTCTGGACTTTTTCCATCTCCACTATGATTTCTTGCAGTTCTTGGGCAGCTGAAATAAGAGAAAGAATAGGAAAGAACCTTGTAAGAAATTGTCATTAAAAATCACTACAGATATTTTTTATGAAAGAGAAATTCTAGAGTTTAACACACAAATAGCATTGAGCTAATGCACATGTTATTCATTTGCTTATTCATTGTTCCACTCATTCATTTAATACTTACTGAATATTTACTACATGATGAACATTTAGTTTAGAGCCAAAATGTAGTGATGAACAAGACACTCATAGCATGCCTGAAAACATGTATATTCTAGTGAAGGAGAAAAACAGCAAACAATTAAACACATGCATAAAAATCATAATGAAAGATTATAATAAATACCAGTACAGAAGTAAACAGAGTTCTGTGGTCATGAATTAATGAAAAGGCCTGATTAGATAAGGCCAGATAGGGGAGTTTTCTCAGCAGGAACAACTTTTGAAGTGACTCTTGAATAATGAAAACAAGTTGACCATGCTGAGAATGATGAGTGTGAAAAATAAAGATTCAGGCAAGGGAACAGAAAGTTAAAAGGAGCTGGAACCAGAGAGGATATGGTCTGGAAAGTTAACAGGAGCTACTGGGACAGGATTCCAGTAAGTAAGAAAGAGAGTGGTCCAGGCAGTTTGATAGGCCTTGGTCAGGCAATTCAGTACCCTCCAGGAAATGGCAAGGAGTTTGGATTTTACTTGATGTCCATTAAAGTCATTGAAGGGGTTTAAGCAAGGTTTAAGCATATCTCTGTGGCTGCTGAATGGTTAATGAACTGAGGTTGGATTGTGACAAGACAGGAAATGGGAGACCATTAGGAAGCTATTATAGTTGACCAGGCAGCAACTACAGATAATATTCCATCACCTCCAAAGTTTCTTTGTGCTTCTTTGCACACTAAAATACCCACAAGAAAATATTATATGTATATTAATATAAAGTCATATGTATTTTTTAGTTAGGATAAAAATCTAATACTTTTAATTTACCTAGATATTTATAATTTATGATCCTTTTCCTTCCTTCCTTCCTTAATATATAAATTTTTCTCTGGTGTCAAATTTTCCTTCGGCCTCAAAATTTCCTTCAGCATCTATTTTGGTGCATGTGCAAATGAAAACAAATTCTTTTAATTTTCTATTATCTGAAAATGTGCATATTTCACCTTCACTCTTGAAGATATTTTTGGTGAGTATAGAATTCTGGGTTGCCGATTATATTTTCTTTCGGTACATTAAAGTTGTTTTTTCACTGTTGTTTTTTTTTTTTTTTTTTTTGCCTCTACAATTTACAAATATTACTAAAGATTTTCCATGAACTTGAATTTTATCCCCTTCTATGTGATGTATTATTTTTATTTGGCCTGCTTGCTTTTATGATTTTCTCTTTATTTCTGGTTTTTAGCTGTCTGATGATGATATGCTCAGGTGTGACTTTCTTCATATTTATTCTGACAGGTCTTACCAAACTTCTTGAATTTGTAAAATTTTGAGTTTCAAGAAACTTGAGAAGTTAAGCCATTATTTCTTCATGTTTTTTCTACCTCTTCTCTCTACCTTCTCCTTCTGAGATTCTGATTATAAATATTAGAATTTTTTGATATATTCTCACAAGATTCTTGTGGCTCTATTCTTTTGCAGTCCTTTTTCTTTCTTTTTTAATTGATATATAATAATTGTACATTTTTTTTGTTTTTTTTTTTTCCCTCTCTGTACAAGATCGGGTAATTTCTATTAATCAATATTCAAGTTTATTAACTCCTTTTTATATCATCTCCATTCTGCTACTAAGTTACTAGTCATTTAAAAAAATAGATATTATTTTTTTAGTTATAAAATATCTACTTGGTTCTCTTTCATATTTTCTATGTCTTGGATGTGATTTTTGTCTTTTATTTTATTATTAGCACTTAAAGGAACCCTTAAACATAGTTATAAAACTGCTTTAAAACCCTTATCTGATGACTTCAACATCTCACTCATCTCAGAATTGGCCTTTGTTGATTATTCTGTCCCTAGTGAATGTGTTGTTTTTTCTGGTTCTTTATATTATCTCCTATTCATTATAAATACTGTATTTTTGAGACTCTAGAATCTGTTGTATTTCTTTGAAGAGTTTGATTTTTTGTACTTTCATAGGCAATTGACTTGATTAAAGTTAAATTGCAATATGCGGCAGCTCAAAATTCCATTCAGCTCTCTGGACCTTAACTGAGGTGCTTGGAGTCTTCCTCAAACATTCATGGTTCAGGGATCACTTGGGGAGAGTTTCAACACAGAATTTGGAGTTCCCCTTCTTTTTCTCTCTCCTTGAATTCCCTTTTCGCTTCTCACTTGCCATGATTGCTCTGGGCTCCATTCTCTGGTTCCTCAGATAGACTGTGGGCTTTCTATCATAGATTTAGCTGCCCAGTGACATGCTACATGTAGTGTATCTCTCAGGTCTAAAAGGCAAAAAATGAAAAAACCATACAGGTTTCTTTCTTCAATTTTTAACTCCTTTTCAAAATCTGCTTGCTTTCATTTACTCTCTGAAACTCTCAAATAGGTTTTTTTAAATTTTGTTCAGCACTT
This sequence comes from Eulemur rufifrons, assembly GCF_041146395.1. Classification (NCBI taxonomy): domain Eukaryota; kingdom Metazoa; phylum Chordata; class Mammalia; order Primates; family Lemuridae; genus Eulemur; species Eulemur rufifrons. The sequence continues at coordinate 219,599,120 of NC_090989.1, read as the reverse complement.
ATAGTTGTTATCCATGGGAAGACTGGTCCTTATCCATGGAAATATGGCCTTACTTTGCTACAATAAGGCTCTAAGGGTCTTTAGTTCTCAGTGTTTCTGGTGGGCTTAATAGTAAAGCAAGACATGTGTTAGTGTGTGTGTGTGCATGTGTGTGTGTGCGTGCACCTGTGTGTATATGTGTTCTCATGGGTGTATGTCAATGAAAGAAGTTCATCAAATAGAAGTAATTCAACATGTTTTGAAATGCTAATTGAGGGTGACACTGCTCTGTTAATCAAGGTTAACTGAGTATGATTATATAGCTATAGAGAGAAGTAAAGACAGACTACTAAAAACACCAAGAATAATTACATTTGCTAGAAGTAATAAAACTGCAGCACTGGGGAAAGGAATTACTTACTTAGAGAGAAATGGGTATGTAGAAAATTCATTTTTTGAGTAAAGCTTTCCAGAAGCCAAGCCTGCAATATACATATTTCAAAATATTGATGTAATAGCATGTAACCATTTTTTTAAAACAAAATTATCTGAATTCTTTCTCGAGCTAAAATTTGAGAAGGTAAAATTAGGCTACATTGTTATTTATTTTGTTTTAACACAATAGATAACTAAATGTTTTTCAAAGATTATTGATATGGCTGCGTTCATATCTGTTTTCATGCTTGAACACTTGTTAGAATCTCCTTTGTGTGATGCATTTTTTTTTCTGCCTTTCTCATCAATGATGGTGTCCCTCCGGTTTCATTTCTCTTCTCTATTTACCCGACCACCTTATCTTTGTATAGGTTTAAATTAACAGTGATTCCCAAATCTGTACCTACGGAGTTCCAAACCCACAAAGCTGATTGTCTTTTGATCAGGATATTCCACCAGCAGCGCACATTCTCTACGTCCCAAACTCTTCATCTGTTACTTTCCTCATACCTCATTTTCCTCCCATGTTTCCTCCACATTTCGAATTACAGAACTAGCCTTCACCTAGGTGACCATGCTAAGCAACACTGTCATCTTGCCCCTTCCTCTCTGTCAACCCTTAATGGTGACAGTGGGTATAGATGGAGATAAGGAAAAAATAAGTCTTTTTCCTTAATAGATCTCAAATATGCCTGTTATGGAATAAATTGTACCCTACCCATCAAATTTGTATGTTAAATCCCTAACCCTTATGTGACTTTGGAAATAGAGCCTTTAAGGAGGTAATTAAGGTTAAATGAGATCATAAGAAAGGGGCCCTAATTTATAGGACCAGTATCTTTATAAGAATAAGAGATACCAGAAACACACCCACACAGAGAAAAGGCCATAGACAGGTAGAGTGGAAAGGCAGCCATCTGCTAACCAAGGACAGGGGTCTCAGGAGAAAATAAATCTGCTGACACTTTGGTCTTGGACTTCTACCCTTCAGAACAGTGCATTGTTGAACCCACCCAGTCTGTGGTATTTTTTAAGGTAGGCCTAGCAAACTAAATGTCTAATCTAGTGTCTAAAAGTTAGCAGACATCACTGTATTGTAACAATGGTTAAGAAATAGTTTTAGATAGAACAAAGGAAAGACAAAGAAATAAAGGATAACCATGATGTTGTGAATATCCTCTTTCATGGGTATTCAATCTAATGGAGAATTATTGAACACATTACCATTTTTATTGGGAATTAGGCTAGATTTGGATGGTAGAAAAAGACCAGGGGAAAAAACATCCTGTCTATACCCATGGAAAAAAAGTAATGTCTAGTAGCTAAACAATACATTACAAGATAGTGGAGGAAATGCAATAAAAGAAACATATGTAAGGAACAGGAGTGGTACATAAAAGGAAATGACCAGCTCTGTTGGGGTTTTCTAGGGAAGGCTCCTTCTAGGAAATGATATTTGGTTTAATTTTTAAAATGACTAAAGAATTCCCCAGGCATGGGGATGAGGGCGACTCCAGGAATAGCAAAGTTTCGGAGACACCAAAGGTTGTTTGGGAAACCTTAGCCTACTTGTGATGGACCACAATTTCTCATGTGATGTGTGTTTGTGTATGTGTGTTTCTGTGTGTGTGTGTGCATGTGGAAGGTATATTTTGTTTTACAGAAAACACAGGGAGAGGAATGCTTTGTTCTTTCATGGTGACATTTAAATGAAATATTCTGTGACACAAGTGAATCCATTCAGTACTACTCAGATAATTTCATGGTGATTACTGACATGAAAGACTGACCATGATGTTTGTTCATTTTTCTCTCCCATCTTTATTTGAAGAAAAACATTTTTAAAACTTTTTATTGCAAAATACATTTTTTAATGAAATAGTGGGAGTGTTCTCTCTCCTACTTGGAAACAAGTTGGAGAAACGGATCTATTTCATTCTGACTGAATGTCTTATTCTGAAAATTATATTTTCTTGGCAAAGCATTGTTAAAAGAGAGGAGAAAAAAAATGTTCAAATCTTACACATTTTACTTTTGTACTTAAAAAAAACCCCATTTGTACAACAAGTATAATTACCTAGGTTTGAACACTACATCCAAAAATCCTCATAAAATGAAAGGTCAGTGACATTCACAAATAGTAATTGCTAGGAGCACACTGAGATACTACTAATATACATATGGAGATTAATAAAATTATACAACTTTTGTGAATATGGAAGAGTAAACTTTGAGAAAATGAGAGTGTGTGTGAGAGTATGAGAACTCTGGGGACTTATAAATCTTATAAAACATTTTGCCTAACTCTCATGTTGCAATAAGTCTACCTTGTACAATGAGTTTTAGTTAAAAAGCAAAACTAAACTAATTTAACTATATTTATGTTTCTGTTTAACTTAATTTAATTTAATTTAATTAACTTAAGTTAATAATTTAACTATATTTATGTTTCTGTTCTTGCTTCATTTTTTTCAAAAAAGATAATTTTATTGTAAACAAATTATAAATTTGTTATTAAATATCTTTATGAATAAGCAGAAACATTTATTACAAGTGCTTTTAGTTAGGATTACAGTGACCAGATTCAAAGGGCATTACACACCACTTCTAGAGGGACTCATATGATATGTGTGTGTATGTATGTTAAATGTATTATACACGTGCATACTCTCTTCAGTCCTCAGCTAGAATGGTCCTGGGTGTCCATGCTCCAGGGTACAGAAGCAATACGCCTGTTGACACCGGGTGAGCGAGTGAGCTGACTCTCCTCTGCAACCTTCTATCTTTCAAAATGGTTTCATGATTTCATGAACTGGATGACCATGTAGGGATCTCTCCTTTTCCTCTCTTCTCACAGCATATCCTTCCCAAATAGACACTTCTAGTCACTGGAAAAGGGAAGCTGTCCCACGCGTCCAACACGCCCTTGCATGATCTGTGCCAGGCTTCCCTTTTTTATGCTCCACAGTGGGGAGCAACATAGAGTCCCTGCTACACAAGGGGCTTCCTTGCCTTTCTGGTCTTTAGTTCATGGTTTTCCTTGAGGCTGGCATATCTGCTCAATTTACCCACAGCCTGATGCATGCTTTCTTATGCCTTGGTACCCTGCTCAGACATCTACCACTAGGAAGTTATTCCTGGATCTCTTTTTTTTCTCCTCTCTAGTATGTGTTAGATGCCCTTTCTTAGTGCCCCTCCTGCCAATAAACCATAAATCTCTCTCTTAATACACTTCCCTCATTGCACTGAAATATATGTTCTTCTGCCTTTACCCTTTCCTAGTCTTCCTTATAATTCTAGAAAGTAACACATTGCTTCATAAATTAGGTTTGAAAATATGAGTGATTATTACTCACAAAAATTGGAAATAATACTTTTGAGCCATGACACAGCAAAGATACAGAAAAAGCCTTTACCTAAAACTCTACCAGGCCCAAACTAAATAGTAGAGTGCATGGTTTTTAACCTACCTTTTCTCTTTCCCGTTGCTCTTTTCCTTGGTTTGCTTGGTAAAGGAGGTTTTTCTTTTCTTCCATAAGCTCATCATTTCTCTTTATCAGAGCCTATAATATCGGAAGAAGGTACAGGGAGAAGGGCAGAAAAATGAATTTTTCATTATTGAAACATTGCTATTATCATTATATATACTTCTCCTTAAGACAGGAAAAGATACTTTAAATTGTGATCTCAAAACTTTAAAGTGAATTTCTATGAAATATTAAAAACCAGGTCTACATGCTAGAGTATACACTGGAGAAATTCTAATTGACCAAATTAGTCAAATTGGTCAAATTCGTAGGTGGTCAAAATAAGCCATTTGATTACACCTTAACCTGAAGGAAAGTTTCAAGGTTTAACTCAAGTATTGTTTTTTTTTTTTTTTTTTTTTTTTTTGAGACAGAGTCTCACTTTGTTGCCCAGGCTAGAGTGAGTGCCGTGGCGTCAGCCTAGCTCACAGCAACCTCAAACTCCTGGGCTCAAGCGATCCTACTGCCTCAGCCTCCCGAGTAGCTGGGACTACAGGCATGAGCCACCATGCCCGGCTAATTTTTTTTGTATATATATATTTTAGTTGTCCATATAATTTTTCTATTTTTAGTAGAGACTGGGTCTCACTCTTGCTCAGGCTGGTCTTGAACTCCTGACCTCGAGCGATCCACCCGCCTCGGCCTCCCAGAGTGCTAGGATTACAGGCATGAGCCACTGCGCCCGGCCTTAACTCAAGTATTGTTATGTGGATCTATAGACTGACCATATTTACTTAAATATTTCTCATTCACAGTCTCTGGGGTAGGCAGAATAATGACACCTAAAGATGTGCTTTGATTGGATGTCCTAAACCTCAGATGTGTGAATGTATTAGGTTCATGGCAAAGGGGAGCTAAAGCTGCAGATAGAATTAAAATTGCTAATGAGCTGACCTTAAATTAGAAAGATTGAACTGGATTCTGTGGGTGGGGCTAATGTAATCTTAAGGAACTGTTAAAAGTGGAAGAGGGAGGCAGAGGAGGAGTCACAGAAGGAGATGTGACAAAGGAAGCAGAATCAGAGACATGCTTTGTTGCTGGCTTCAAACACGAAGGGAGGGAGCCACAAACCAGTGAAAATGGGTAGTTTCAGAGGCTGGACAAAGCAAGGCAATGGATTCTCCCTGAGAACTTCCAGAAAAAAATTCCACACTGCTGACACCTGGATTTTTGCCTGGTAAGACCTGCTTTGGACTTGTGACCTGCAGAACTGTAAGGTAATAAACCTGTGTTGTTTTAAGCCACTAACTTTGTGCTACTTTTTTACAGCTACAATAGAAAACAAATACAGTTTCACTTTTCCAAACTAAAGTTAGGAAAGCACCTCAGGAGAGAAATAGCTTTGCTGTTTAGTCAAGTTAATTTTGTAATTGTACAAGAAGTATTTTTAAATTGAAATTACAATTAAGGAGTATCACTTCTCCTGCTGACTGAGGTGAGATGATGGAGAATTGGTCAAGCTGAATTCTCCCAGATCTAATTTTCTAATTCTCTCCCCATGTTTCTCTTGGGGAGGTCCTACATCTTACAACCTGGGGCTGGCTCAGAACACGGAAAAATGTTGAAGTAAATTGTGGCTATGTAAGCTCTTTGTGTCTTCTTCCAGTAGCCCAAATATCAATGATATCACTTGAAAAGATAGAATTCCATAAATTATCTACAACTCCCTGTATCAGATTCTTTTAAAAAAATGTGAATGCATGATTTACATTCTGCAAACAAGAAAAAAGTTGGAATAACTGCATGGCACTCATATTAAACATTATCCATTAACACTGAATGAGAATCACGAAGGCTGAGAGACAACTAGCATTTACCCATCGCCTATGTTACCTTACTTTAAAGAAGGTTGCTGCAAATAGTTTTGAATTATTTCCCTTCCACCACTAAGAATGAAAACAGCAGAGGGAAGGGGAGAAGAAAGATGTGGGTAATCCAGAAGTAATGAAGTTGAATATTAAAAGAGAGATGTTCAATTGCCAGTACTGGTTATAATCATTTCTGTGGTCTATTTAGTATTTTATATAGAGTTACCTTTCTAGAAGGCAGTTTACATTTCAACATTACCTTCACTGTACCTTGCCAATGTTTGTTCTTCTGCACTACCTGGTTGTGATAGGCCTCAAATATTTTTCTGAGTTCCTTTATTTTCCTGTCGTGATCGTTCTACAGGGAGAGAAGAAAGGTTTAGAGCATCCTTACAACCACATTAGCTAACCATAAATCTCTGCTCCTTGCTACTTGGGCACACTCCATAGGATTAAATCTCAACAAACCCCTTATAGTAGAGACACTGTCAAAGACACCCATTGCTCTGTGTGCTGTAGCTACGAACAAGAACAATGTTAACTCTGGGGCTCACGGAGGGTAAGTCACTTTCCAGCCCAATGGTAATAAACAACCACCTCAAATGAAATGGTAACACGAAAGTGTTCTATGGGAAGTTCTTGATTCAATGAACAAAAGCTCACAAATCAGTCTCGGAAAGGTTACCTTATGGCTTCAAAAATCTAATCTGAGTGGCTTAAAAACAGACCTTTAACAGAAGGTAACCTTAAACACAACACCAGGATCTGTACAGGGTCTGTACAAAGACTTTTTGTTTTGATTAACTTTCCTGCTCTTTCAAAGCTTATGGGAATTTTGCCAATAGGAATTTATTTAGTATTTATCCATAATTCCCTGTAAATGAGGAGGATGATAAATTTAGTAATAAAGACGGTTCATATTTTGGGTGATTGGAAATGGATCAAGGTCTTTAAAAATGGCACTAACTTCTTTCACATAAATGTATCTCTGACTTCCAAGCACCACTGACTTTTTTCATGGCACAATATCTGATTTTCATATTTCTACCTATTAGCATTTTTGGACTCATTTAAAAACATCGGTAAGAAACTAGAATTAGAGCCACAAATTTACTAAGAAATAGGCCAACTAATACTATTCTAAGTAATATCAAGAGAATCAAACTCAAATTTCCAAACTTCATTGAGGAAATTATTAAAACTCACTGTTAATTATTTGGCATGTTTTGTACATTAAAAACTTGAGAGATTGAATATGAATTAATGTGAATATTATCTTCCCCCACTAGAGTGTAATCTTTATGAAGGAGGTATTGGTTTTGGTTGGTTCACTGCTGTATTTGTAGCATTTAAAATACTGCCTGGACTGAAGTAGGATCTAGTAAATATTAGTTTAATAGCTCAAGAGATTAAAAATCTGACAAAACCAGAAACTATAAAAAATTCAGTTGCACTTAAACTTACTATAGACATTAATTTATTTCTGCAAATCTCACACCCTGACAAAATTAAAATGTCATCTTGGAGCCTTGAATGCAGATTTATGTGAGTATTTAATGCCTACCTGGATTGTACTACAGCTATACAAAAAGAGAGAGTACATTTCAAATGTGTCACCTTGCTTTCCATATCCTTAGCATTTGTCAAGCCTATGCACGCAGCACCGAAATGGCAATGTGAATAAACAGGATTTTGTGTGTGCAGAAACTCACACACATGCACGCGTGTATGTGTGTGTGTCTAGATATCTTCTCACCTATAGATCCAGCAGATAAGCTCTGAACGAGTAGTATGGTCAGACATGAATAGTTTCATCTATGCTGTTGGCCAGTAGGGGGAGCTGTCTCCTGTCACGACAGCATGATTCTAAGCCCAAACTCCTTTTATGTGAGGACCCATACCTCAATGGTATCTTTTACCTACATAAGAACTATAGATTTTGATTGTTAAATATGTCAATAGGTCAATAAGACAAACTAAAACCTAATAAAGTGTAACATAAGTATAATATGAAGCATATTATAATTTTTAACAGAAAATTGGTTATAATGCTAAGTAATAAATTGGTTCAATGGTAAATTTTAACAGTTATGTATTATAGCATTACTACAGTAGAAAATGTTTATCATTCACCTTCTCTTCTTTTCTCATAAACTCCATATGTTTGGTTATTTCTTTGTGTTTATGTTGCATTTGGTGCATGTCCTTTGTCATCTGCAAAAAAATAAAAATAGAAAAATAAAATAGGAGAAGAAAAGCCCAGATGACTATATAAACCAACTTTTTAAAATGTATCACAATGTCTTCAGGATTCAACTCAAAATTTTTACCATCTTCTACATACATGTCCTATATTAAACATTTTATTAGATATTATCTTATTTAATTCTCAAAAATCACGTTCACAATTGGTCTCATTCATCTAATTTTGTAGGTGAGAAAAATCACTACTTAGAGAAACTAGGAGACTTTTTCAGGATCACACTATTATTAAATGGTTAATTTGTTATCGGAATCTTGTCCTTTTGACTTTAATTCCCATGTAATTATCTCTTCTCCTGAGTTACTCCTCCGATAAGCTGCTCACCCCATCTCCAGTACATGCCAAGTATATGAAATCATTTCTCTTCCTCATTTCCATAGCAGCATTTGATCAATTTCATAGCAATCACTATGTGCTAAAGGCACTGATATCTTTCAAATAATTTATCATTATGTTAGAAAGTCTAGGAGGAACTCAACTGTTCTGATCTGGTCTGCCCTTTCCCACAGTAGAATGTTCTGGAAACTTGAGATGGACAGTCATCTTGCTACCTCTGGAATATTAGGAAACCCACAGAGACTAAGAGGTTGGTTAATTAAGAAGCTGAATAGGGAACAATAAACAGAAGCTGTCCATGTATCACCACAGTGGTTTTGTTAATGATATTGATTCTGCATTTACTACAATGAGTAACACAATTAAAGTGCTTCATGTTTGCATTTCAGATTATAAGGAAAGAGGTCTTAACACATTGACTGCCACACTAGAAAAAAAAAATTTTTCCTTGGTACTATGGTGTTTTATTACAAAAATAGAAAAAAAAATTCGAAAACAAAACAATCCTTTCTAATTTAATGAAAAAAATGTTATTTTTTATTGTTTTCTTTGCGTGAGTTATATCCAGCTTGAAAAATATTTCTAGCAGCTCCTAAGGTGAAAAGACATGTGAGTTACATATGCTTCATGAGGCCCCAGGGTCAAAACTAGTGTGAATTAAATACAACTCGCATGGCAGTTAATGTTTTAAATCCAAACCTTTCATTAATCAAGATTACCATTTATATGTGTTATTTAAAAGCTAAGTTGGGTCTTATTTGTCAATATTCTGTTATTAAAATAGAAGGTGAGTTGCTAAATAATTTCATTTAATTCTCAGAAATTGTACACAAAACACATTTTAATAAGAAACATATGAAAAAAAAAATCCCAGTTTAAATGGGGTCATTCTTCATAAGTACTTTGCATGTATATTTATGTAATTGTCAAACACTTGTTATTTTATAACAAACTTGTTTTAAAAGATCCTGCTATATATACTGACAGCTCTTACATTTTGATTTTGTTTGTAATAGGTGCATTCTCAGTCTAACTTTAACATGCAATCTCCAAATTAATCCCACTTTGGTTTTGTACAACAGCTCTTGTTTAATCTGACCCATATCATGTGAAGCTATCCTAGAGCATAGTTAAATATTACACTGATTTTTTGTTTGTTTGTTTAAATCCACAAAAATACCTGATCTCTAACCCCTCCATGACTGGATTGTTGGATTCTCCTTGGACTGATAGTATAATACAGAACAGGCAGGAATGTGAGACTAGGAGTTAGGATGAGAATTTAATCTAACAAGTTCTGTCTACAATGCTTTGAGTTCCCAGGTGAGGTTTGCATTTGATAAACCCCAGAGAAGCAGTGTAGCACATTGTTTAAGAGCACAGAACTCAGAGCCAGATGGCTTGGGTTCAAATCCTATTTCCAATACTACTGTGGGACCTTGGGCAGGTTGTTTAATGCCTCTGTTTGCTCACCTATGAAATGAGAATAAACACAGCACCTATTTCATAGGGGTGACACATGTAAATAAATTAATATGAATAAGTCACCTAGAACTTAGCCTGATACAAAATGAGAGCTATGTTTATACCTGCTTGTATTATCTAAAGGACTCATTTAGATCTTTGTAAAATTCTGAGCAGCTCAGCTATTCATTCAACATTTGTTCCCTGAGCCTCTATTACATACCAGGTGCTATTCCAGATTCAAGGACTATATCCATGAACAAAACAGACAAAGATTCCTGGCTTGAGTGCTTCCTCATACCAGTGTGCTCTAACTGAAAAATTCCAAATTATGAAAAACAAATTTTTCTATTTTAAGGTTTTTGCTTTTCAATCTTAGTTACTAATGTATCTAGTTGCATAAACTGGTTTATTTTCACCTCTAAACACAATTCTCTTTGCCTCACTTCATACTGTTTTTTTATATCTAGTACAGTGCCTACCATATGCTAAATGCCATATAGTTAATACCATATTTTCTATGTTATAAAAAATTGTCTCATGATCTACCTTAAATATTTACATCAATTACATGCTGCATCCCAATTTCAAGAAAGTTAAAATGAAAAAGAAAAGACACTTTAGCACTGAGAAAATACAGTATTACTATTTTTATTATGAAAGATTATGTCATCACGTTGGCTTAAATATGATCTCTCACAATGCAGCACAAGGCAAAGAATTTGTCATTATCTACAATTAGAGTCCTTCACACAATAATTTAGATGTGAGACTTATTTTAACCAAGAAACCAAGACTCATAATATATAATGAATGAACACATTTAAATTAAATTGGCAAAATGTTTGGGGTGCATGTGTGTGTGTGTGTGTGTGTGTGTGTGTGTATTTCAAGCAAATAGAATTCTTAAATATCCTGTTTAAAGTATCTATTTTTTTCAAGTGACCCAAAAAGTCTGTAATTATGGGCTGGCTACCAAGTTGGTATGTTGGCAAAAATTGGGGGATATTTAATTAGATCAAATGACTTCTCAGCATGTTCTTATTGTTATTGGTTTTCCTCACAAACCAAGTATTATTCATACTCATTCTAAAAAATTCTGCAAGGTGGTAACTAGTGGTGTTCTTAAATTTTGAAATTACAAATGCCTCTGGACATCACTGTTCCAATATTCCATGATCTGTGGTCTAAGCATATGAAATGACAGGAAAACCCCATTGGACTTGTGAGACTATTATTACTTTTCATAAGAAAGACACCCCACATTAATCACCAAAACATATATTTATTACTATATTTGTAGCCAACACCAAGTTATTCGGCAACATTGCCTAGCAATGAGGCACCAGAGAGCCTGCTGACTTGGTTTATAGCTGTCTTGGAGAAAAGTGTTATTATTTTACCATTAGATCTAGAACCTTACTCTGCAGTTGTGATTAAATTGTTAATTTCTCAACATAAGTACCTCAATGATAAAATTTTTATTGAGATGGAAAAGTAAGGTATCATTAAAGAATATGAACAAGTAGTCATAATGAAAAATACTCCACCACCAGTCATCATTCAATGATTTTCAGGTATATTGTTTCCTGTCAATTCTAAAATTTAAAAAATTCTAGACAGGTAACACTAATTTAGAAAAATACTAAAAATCTTTGGAGGAATGAATATTTCTTTTAATTTTAGAGGGGGCATTTACCAGGTTGAAAAAAAGATGATGTCTTGATGTCATCTTTTATCCAAGTGTCACTGAACTGATATTTTAGGGATACTTAGGGTACCATGAGTGTGTGCTGCATGCCTCAAAGGAACACTGAGATTATAATGTATCTTTGTTATTGAATTTGGTTTTTCATATTTGCCAAGTGTTTGTAAGAGGGTACTGTTGTTTACATTATTTGCATGGGTTTCTAGGATGAATTTTATAACATTGCTTAGATAGATGCCACCTAATTCAATAAATAAATGTTAAATAAGTGCCTATATTCCTAAAAAATATATATACAGATTTTTGTCCATTTATTTCTACACAAATAAGAAAAAAATTAAAACAAAATATATTTGCTGGTATTTTATTCCATGGAGAATGTGTTTACATTTACCTTGGTGATGTACGATATAGCTAAACCATATGGAACATATGGCTGCTTTGTTGGGAAGACTTTAAGCTCAACTGGCCTCTGGGTGTCTTCATTAGTTACTCCCAAGCTGTTTTCACTGGTAGCTATTCACACAGATTAAAATAAACATGAAAATAGTATTATATATATTTCTTGAATTTCTGAAAATCATGTTTGAAGAGAAATATTTGTAACATATATATAATAAACATTTTCATACCTATAAATTTTTAAGCATTCACACATCACACTAAAACTTCCATTATATCCTTTTTTCTTCTTTAGGATTTCTATCAGCTATTGTTTCAAATAGATAATACCTACATTTGATAAATGAGCTGTTCAGGAAAGAGATTGCTCTACAATAGTTCCCTTTTACCAGCAATTTTGCTTTCCATGGTTTCAGTTACCCACGATCAACTGCAGTCTGAAAATATGAAATGGAAAATTCGAGAAACAAACAATTCATAAGTTTTAAATTGTGCACCATTCTGAATAATGTGAGGAAATCTTGCTCCATCTGTCAGGTTGCAGTCTGAAATGTCGGTTTTTGGTGCACTCATGGCTGAAGAATGACCAGACACACCAAAGTAAGGCAACCATGAAAATGAGGATTATGGAGAAGAGAAAGATAGGATTATAGAGCAAGAGCAAGATATAGGTTTACAGAGCATGACACATACACCACAGATGATGACCGGACCCATTGTGGTAGCAAAAAAGAGAAAAAAAAAAAGGGCTTGGTTAAGGTCTGGGTCTTGTTTTGTAGTGTCCAGATTGGGACCACCCTCATGGTTCAGAGGTCATCATGAAACCACTTTGATTAGATAGTTGGGAGTTATATGACCTGAGTCTTCCTGCACAGGTTGATATCCCATGAACCTCTCTGAAAGTCCATTTGGGGGTGGCAGGGTGAACCACAAGGGCACCCGCTTTCATCTCTAGGAGACCTGGAATCCCTTAGTATCTACCCTAGCACATCCTCTTCTGTCCTGCTCATCCCTCTGTCCAGCGTATCCACGCTGCACACACTAGCTGTCCATGAGTCGCTTAGCAGCTTTCTCGGTTATCAGACGGACTGTGGCGGTATGGCAGTGCTTATATCAAGTTACCCTTATTTTACTTAATGACTCCCAAAGCTCAAGAGTAGTGATGCTGGCAATTCAGACATGCCAAAAAGAAGACATAAAGTACTTCCTTTAATTGAAAAGGTGAAAGTTTTCCACCTGATAAGAAAAGAAAAAAAAATTATGCGGAGGTTGCTACATCTAGAATAAGAATGAATCTTCCATCTATGAAATTGTGAAGAAGGAAAAAGAAATTCATGCTAGTTTTGCAGTCGCACCTCAAACTGCAAAAGTTATGGCCACAGTGCATGATAAGTGCTTAGTTAAGATGGAAAAGGCATTAAAGTGGGTGGAAGATGTGAACAGAAACATGTTCTGATTGATGGCAATCAGGTTGGGTATTACCTGAAGTTTCAGACATCCACAGGTGTCATGGAACACACCTCCAGTGGATAAGGAGGAACTCTGTATATTCCTTTCATGTAATCTTTCTTCTCAGGTTTTGTAAGGTTATACTGGCTTCATGAAATGAGTTGCAATGTTTTTCCTCATTTTCTAATCCATAGAAGAGTTTTGGAAAAGCATTGTCCATTATCTCTTCATATATTGCTTCTTGCTTCTATTGATTCTTATTTTTATGAATTAGCTACCTTTTGTAGGTTGGGCTTTTTTTCATGTGCCATCCCATCATAAGCATCTTTACTTATTAGTGTATTCTTCATAAATTTTAATGACTTCTAAATTTTTACCATCATAAATAATGCTTCAATAAGCAGATATATTTTTAGACTTAACATTTTTCATTCTTCTTTTACCATTTTCTTGGGATACGTTCAAAAGGATGAAAAGTAATAAAGAATAGTCATTAAATACATAGGTTTTGAAATATTAAAAAACTGAGTTCCATTCCTACTGCTACCACAACTCAATCAGTTTGACTTTAGTCTTCTCAGGACACATTTTCCTCATTTGTAAATTAGTGAAAATAATACCTACCTACTGCTTAGGGTTGTGTAGGGATTTAATGGGCTAATGCAAAATTAAAAATTCTTTCAGTCACCTGACATTTATTAATCTATTCAGTAAAAAGTAGCTATTATTATTATTATCATCCTCATCATTATTATCAATAAAAGATAAAAGAACATGTACTTTTGTGGGGAAAATTTTAATTTGCTGGCTTATCAGCAAGATATTTCTTTGAATCAGATTTATTCCTATTCTTACCACCTTTAGATTAGATCAATTCTTATCACTTCTAGATTTTATCCATATAGCACAAAAACTATTTTTTGAATACTCACTGTTAGGATAAGGAAATTGAAACACATCTTTTTGTGCTAGGATTAGTAAAAGAATGGGCTATTTGTATGTTATTTATCTTGGTGTGGATTGTGCTTTATCAAACTTGTTCTACAAGTTAATAAAAACATTTACATATTGTGTAATAAAATACCTTTTTCCACAGTTGTATTCTTTTCTTTCCATCCAGTGAGCCACTTGAAATAACTCAGCTTTCTGTTGATGCCAAATCTATCTATCCAGGGCACTCCCAGCTCTTCAACTTCAAAAGAAACAAGTAAACTCAGGTGAAAAACATCCATGGGAAGGTATCTAGAAGGTATCAAGGTCTAACCTCAAACCAACCCTAACTGAGAGATGTGGTAATAAGCCCCACAGAGTAAGGAAGATAAAAATACTGCTTTAATTACTACTTCCTCACTATGGCCTAGAATTTTAATGTCCCAGGTGAAAGATGTTCTTATACATTGAATAGGGGCACACTAGGGCAGCTCTGCCAAACTAGAGCGTAGAAAAAAAGTGATGATGCAAAAAATTAATGATGCTGCAAGCTCTGATCTACTGCCTTATTTCAAAATATGCCTGAAGGTGCATACATAAGCAAGCAGCATAGGCTATGCTGACTTTTCTGTTTTGCTGGAAACCTCCCAAGCTTTCAGATCTCCATCATCCAGGTGGAAATATAAAATTTTCAGTCATGACCCAAACAAAGCTCAATCTGTGTATGTAGAACTTCCATTTTTGATGTTGTTAGAGATCTTGGGATTATAAAATACACTGGATGTGACATATCTTGCCAATGAAGTCCTTGATGATACAACTTTCTCCTCTGTTTCTATCCAAGAGACAGTCTATTATGAGAACTAAAGAGGCTGATTTTTCAGTGGTACAAACACATTCCAAACTGCTTGTATCAACACTGTTTTGTCAAAAGGAATTTTGTCTGTGGAAGAGATTGGATAAAGAAGATAAGTTATGCCCCAGGGCTCATATATATCCTTATTCCCTAAGTCAACTCTGGTTTGAAACCAGGTTAATTGGCAATATTTGAGTATTGAGCATATTCACAGGAAAATCATACAAAGCCAAAATATAGCCCTCTGTATAACACTGGTATACATCAAACTTAAATAGGTAACATTGAACTACACAAAAGCTTTCTGCTGTCTTCTCCGAGACTTCTTCTCAGGGCCACCACACTTCTCATGTTATCCTCCTCCTTTACTATGAGTTACAAGGACCAAGCTAACTTTTCTTGCATCTCATGGACCTGACACTGTAAAATAGCAGATGTTTTTCAATCATGAAAAAAGGACAAAGAAATAACAGAGATGCTAGGCCTGACAATGTTGAGCTGCTGAACAAACACCAATAAAAACCCATTTTCAGATTTCTTGCTATGTAAGAAAAGTATCCTCCTATTACTAAACTCCTGGTAGATATATTTTCTGTTACTTGTAAGTGGAAGCTTTCCTTGCTGAAAAATATGTCCTGACTTCAGCTTGTTATTTTGAGAATTTTCATTAAATAAATGACTATGTGGATCTATCATTGCTTGGTGTTTTCCCATTGGCTGGTTTGGTATAGCACACTAATATCTGGTTAACTATATTTTTTTCTAGGAAATCAAAATATTTTCTGAATCAGAACAACCAATAATTTGGTCACTCTTTGGCCCATTTCAGCATTTTAATATTTTTAGAAAAAGCATTTCTTATCATGAGAGAGAGAAATTCTTTAGTCTTTACTGAATCTGCTTCAAAAGACTTTGACTTATAACACATGAAAAACTGACATCACAGTATGGCAGCTTGGTACCAACCTTCTTCAACAGTTTCTAAAAATCTTTCCACATCTCTCCCTTCAACCCAGCCTAGTCTTTTGCCTTTCTCTTGTCTCTTGCCTGGTTACCCCTCCTTCCCTACAAAGAGATCCCATCTATGAGCAGTGCAAATCCATCAGGTGGATTTCAGATTACAGTTCCTACTACTTCCTTCTTCACTCACTGCTCCAGGCTGTACAACCAAACCTTAAGTTATGGGAACAAGAAAACGACTCTCCTGATATGTGAGAAATGTAAGAGGTTCTGAATATTAACCTACCTTCTCCCCCCCCCACCCCCGTAAAGTAACAAGGGTAATGTGTTTAAAAAGGCCAATGCATTTAAAAGAAAGTATTAAAAAATATAAATAAGGCAGAAAAATCTTATTATTATCAATCACTTTGTAACATGACTCTGTTTTTTTATATTCTTCTATAAAGAGATACCTTTAAAACTTATGTTGCTTTGGGTGTTGAAAATTCCTAGGTTTGTGATAGTCCTATAAATTTAAAGCAGCACTTAGACATTTTGTTTCCTGCTATTGGTTTTAAAGGAGAATATTTGACAGCTCAGCATTTCTCTCTCTGCTAATCTATGCTTAGCTCCAGCTAACTGCCCATTTGCTGTGATTCATTGCATGAGAGGGAAATAGTGGCTTCCTTAGTCATAAACCTGACTTCATATAGCTTGACTGAAACTACAGGATTCAAAACCCAAAGCAAAATTATAAATGTACACTCATGGTTTCTCTGACTACCCTTTTCCCAGTCATGAGGTTCAGCCCTCCCAGAAGCAAGAATACCATCTCCCCTTAAGTAATTTCCAACTATGTACCACTTATATTTTAACTAAAATTTGCAGGGCTATTAAATATAGTTTTAGAGCCTTGCTTCTGCTAGGAATATCTAAGATGAATTGTTTCCAGTTTTAGAGGTCAGATCCTTTGTACTTTGGAATATTAGAAAACACAACTGAACAAACACATCAAAAAATATTAACAGTGTTTTGTAAGTAGGAAATGAGATTATGAATCAACAATTTGTGAGATCTACACCATGCTCAATTAAAAATATTTGAAATTATTTTCTGTATGGCAGAATATACAATCGGGAAGACCTATTTTAATAAAAGTACTGAGTGGGTGAAAGTTTACTCTTCTTTACTGTGAGGAGATGGCCACTCAGGTCAATTATAAAAACATCTATTAATCATAGGGGAAAAACAATCTCAGCAGGGTTTTTATAGATCCTGAAGGAAAAATGAGGAAAATGGTTAGTGTAAGATCAAGTCTGTTCTCGGGAGAATTAGCTGTTATGTTTAAAATGCAGTGCTGCTTCTAACTTGGATAGATATATTTCTAGCCACACAGTCTTATCCCTGTCTATGTAATGATCTTTTACTTGAGTTGTAATGCCCACTTTTCAACCATAGTAGGATTCTAGGGAACTTAAATCCCCAGAAGCTACAAAGAAGAACTTAGTTCTGAAGCACACATCTTCACTAAGACATCAGTGAAGATAGGCTGGCTTACGCTGTGGAAATAACCACCCAGTCTCATGGCTTAGTGCATACAACTTTACTTATTTCTTGTCCACACAGTCATTTGTGGGCCCAATAGCTCTCTAGGACAGCTTCCTTCCAATCAGTGACTTGGGGATCCAGGCTCTTGTTTTTGTTTTTGTTTTTGATCTTCTAGCTCTACTGTTTGGAACTGCAGCCACCACAGCAAGGGGAAAGAAAGATCTCACAATGGCTCTATTTAATGCCTCACTCCAGAGGTGACATGTCATTGCCATCTATAGCCCACTGGCCAGAGTAGCCTTATTGTCCCAAAATAAATGTATGGAGACTGGGAAATGTAGGAAAGCACGTAGGGTATTTGGTGAGTTCTAAGGTTTGTGCCTCAGTTCACTTGGCACTTTTGAGACTCCAGTGAACACCAATGGACACCAATGAAGAGTTCAGATACAATCCCAGGCCCTCTCTTCTCTCAGTACAGTGACTCTTAAACCAAGAAATGCCGAGAGAGCTACAATACAGAAATAGCCTGGTTACCTGTGGTCCCACTGAGAAGGGAGCTGCCCTTGAGAGCTAGTAAATCATAGCTGATTTTGCATGAACAAGTTTTATCTGTTAAGCTGGTGAGATTTCAGGGTTCCTTTCATTACCACAATACAGCCTATCCTATCCTGAATAATACAATTGGACTGAAAATGTCCTCTGCCCTGTGTTCCCTATCCAGAGTACCAATCTTACTACACATTCTGACATTTGTATCCTTGAATAATCTCTAAAATTTGTCAGAAACTTTGGCTCCAATCTTGCCTTTGTCCTGGCACTTCTGGGTTCCATGCTCTCTGATGTTTTGAGTTGTCAACAGGAACATATTTTCTTATTGCTGAAATATTGATCTGTAGTCAACTCTCAATAAGCAAGATTATATTAATAATTAGAACACATCAAAACTGTTCATGCTAGATAAATATAACAAGGTGGGAAAGTTTATGCCTGGTTAGATTATTTAATTCTTTTAGAATTATTGCTGTCATTGAGTTGAGAGCTCATGATTAGAAATTCTTAGGAAGGTAAAAGAATAAATTTGAATCCGTGGTTTTGAAGATACGTTAAAATGCTGAGAGATCACATTTTATTTATAGTGAGTATTGAATACTAGGAATTGTGTATACTTTGGATTAGAGTTTCATCTCACTAAGCAATTAATCATAGCTTACCTTGTCCATATTCTTCATCACTTTTAATGCCTTTAGTCACACAGGGTGAGTAAGTTTGGGTTTCATAAGGAACAATTCCAGGCAAAGGAACATCCGGAGCAGTGACTACCTGTGTCATGGCTCTGATGACAAATCTTTTTAGGTAATCTTCAGCTCTTTGACAGATTCGTCAGATTTCCTGGAGACTCCAAGTTTCTGTAAGCATATTATTTTTTCATTATGTGAAAATAAAAACAAATGTTTAAATTTGGGTCTGCTCTCAGAAATAGTCAATATGATTTTAACCATATTTTGCAATCAATTCAATAAACAAGTAGAGAAACTACTACATTCAAATCATTACATTAGGCCTTTTGGGGATTGGGGAGGGTCAGGTAATAACTTAGGTCTTTCCCTTTATGTACTCACATTTTAAAACTATGTTTAAACACATAGTTACATTTACAAGATCACATTTCTCAGAGTCAATTAGTAAGATAATGGAAATTACATCATAGGAAGAGGAAAATTTAAGTTAACATCACCCTCATTTCAGTAGAATACATAGGTGTTACAAACTAGGTATTCCCTGGGATATGATGAAATAATATATTTCCTTCCCACATTTTCATATGAATCACTCATGTAATATGACCTTTCTCCTAGTATTCCAGTCACAGGTCAGGGCAAATGTGCCTTGTCTTTCTCACTCTGGAAATTGCTTTGGCTTTGGAGTGGCACCTTAGTTTAATGAATGACTCAGGATTGCTGGGGAGTAGAGGGTTAGATAGCCTAAAATGAATCCTAGTTAATTACTGATTTAAACTTTTCCAATTGTTGGTTTTCTGAGGAAAAAAATGGGTAGAAAATTCTTTTTCTGAAACTTCTTAACCCAATAATGTGAGCCTCAGGATCCTGCTGATAGCAGAGTGAATTTTTTAGCACATTGTACATTTAACTGAAATTGCACCACCAAATGTCCATTTTAATTCAACTGAACCCAGAGACAATGTTGATGAGATGGAACCCATTTGTTCCAATTCATCACTGCATATTTAATCTAGTAATAAAATTACTAGATTTCTTTCTCATACCAATATGTATCAAACTAATATTTTTACATGTACCACAAGATTAAATGGGCTCAATGTTCTATTATCATTGATTTTCTCTTCAAATACCTGTTTATGTCAAGAGGAGTTATTTATTCAGAAAAACATACTCAACTCTCAAAAGATCTAATAAAATTGCAGTGGGATAGATGTACAGTAATTAGGGTCAAACAGCTGTCTTTGGCAGAATGAATGTTAACTTTTTTCATCACTGAAACAACATAAGTATATGATTCATAAATATACCAAATGGAAATACCTTTAATGAGAAGAAGATTAAGCTCCATGGGCTATGACTTAGGTTAATTGGAGTATCAGCCAGGATCCCAGCAGAATAAGAGACGGTATACTCAAACTGAATAATTGATGAGATTTTAATGGAGAAAATTTTTATTGTTAAGATACAGGGTGGGGTTTTAAGAAAACAATGAGAGACAGTGCTGTATCCTAGAACTAGCAACAGCAAGGAGCTTTTTTAACCTGTAGGCCAGATAGACACGGGAGAGAACAGTTATCAGACCCAAGAGAGAGCAGCTATGTGGAGAAGGTCATCTGTCAAAAACCTCCAAATCTCACTTTTGAGACTTCCTTTGGCCAAACTCAAAAGGAGGCTAGAGGGAAAGAGAACCATCAAGGTATCTCCTAAATATCAACTCCCCAGAACACAGAGCAGGGTAAAAAAGTGTGAAGAGTTAATTTCAGAAAGAAGACAAAATAGAAATATGTAGCACAATTAGTATAGATTTTTAAAAAATAAATTTAAATGGCATGGTTGATTCTTGGCTAACTAAGCTGGATTCATTCCACAGGCCCCTCTTATTTTCAAGCAACATTTATTATCCTCTTATTTTCCCATAGCTTACATATCCCAAGTTGTTTGCATTTACTGATATATGTATATATTATGCTTTCTTGTCCCTGGAAAAGGAGAAAAACATTTTGGAAGTTGGCTGGAGGACCTCAAGGAGTAAAATAAATCAGAAAAGGATTGAAATAATGTCTATCTCCTACAGGGTTTGATAGATTCATTTTGAGACACCATAGAAAAGTCAAATAAGATAAATGGAGAAACTATAGGAATACTAAGAATTTTTAGAGCCAAGATGTCAAAATGAAGAGTGGAGGTAGATTATTCTTCCTATGACTACATGGAATCCAGAAAGTTTCTGGCAACCTCAGATTGGAAGCTACTAAACCACCTAGAAACAATACTATTGGCATAACTATTGAACTCATGACAGTGAGTGGTACTTGTAGGGCTTCTCCAAATGGCTCATGGACAGTGTAATTAAACAACAAATGAGTGTTGGTGGAAATGAAGACCAGAACATAGCTGGTGGTGTGCTGGTAATATTTAACAACCAGCTCTGCAGGCATGGGAAAATCCCTTACTTGTAGTGTTTTGTACCATAGCCATAATTTCACCATAATTTCAAGTTACCAACAATAACTGAACATGGATTTGGGAGGAGATGGGCACAATTGGCTCTGGTGAGCTGGTAGGAAGCCACTTCAGCATAGTACTGGCTCAGACCCCATAGCCTTATTACAGCTGAAAACTGACTTTGGGTGCATGTGAGATACTTTTTAAGTGATCTCACACTTTCAAAGGCATTATTTTCTACCAGTCAAGTGGTAATTGCCATCATGATTTAGGAATTAAAAGGAAACACTATTGAATCCTTTTTACAATGGTCTCAGGTCAGTGAGATAGGAAATATCTGGTAACGTGAATAACATGTCATAATTATAAGAATTCCTGAAGGCACGTTGATGGCCTTGGTGTATGCAATAGAAAGGAATACAAATGGGATGGAACAATACAATGTCTAATACAAGGTCCTGTGGGCCCTATTCATTTATTTATTTTGCTACTTTACAACTACAGATATTTCTCCTGCTTTGACTCAGTTTGTTTCTCTTTTGAGTTTGCTTCAGTGACTCTCTCTTTCAGATTTAACATAATTGTTTCTTTAATTTCTCTGGATTCTTTCGGTGTACGGGGTGACTGCTCATGCCTGGTTTGACTCAGCCATGGCTTCTGACTTTGCATAGGTGAAGCAATATGAATTGCTCGAGCTCCATCTTCTATTTCCTTTAATTCTCAGCTTCAAATTGACGCATTCATGCATTCATAACACTTTCAAATTATCTTCGGATTCGGCTACACCCTCTGATTCCGCCTCCCCCACCCCCAGGCAAGTTCTTGAAACTTTCTGGCAGTCTGCCTCAGGTTAGGTAAATTATGACACATTCCATCAAGAAATTAGATTGCTGCCAAGTACTAAACCAGAACCATCTATTTAAAACGTTCAATGTAGGCAAAGTGTGTCTTCTGCATAATTCTGCATCTATTTTCAGTGTCATTTTACTTTTTTATCTCTTCCGTGTTCTATAGTATAGCAAACAAATTTGTTTAGCAAGTGTATGTCTTTTGAACCTAATGTGACAAAGCCATCATCAGGAAGACTAGGAATATCAACCTCTACTGGCTTTCTACTGGTAGAATACAAGGGGTTGGGAGATATTTTAGAACAGGGTTACTATTCCTTGCTCTCCAGAAGTCATATCAAAAATTAAGTCAGCACCTACCTGGTTATAAAACCAGCCTTGTAGTAAAATATTATCCATCTTTAATGTTTAACCCTCTCACTTTCTTGTTCTGAATGATTTGAAAAGGTAATTCATTTATTTAGTCAACAAATACTGATTCAGTGTGGATACTTTGGGAATAAAAATATGAACTACATGCAAATACTTCCCTCAAGGACATATACTCTACTGGAAGAGATAAGCTATGTACACAAATAAAATACTAGAAACTAGAAGGTAGAAAGTCCATTTTCATAGAAAGGACTATGAGACAGATAAAGATAAGAGGAGGGAGAAAAAAATCCTTTCAGCTGAGAGGATTACCAGGAGATGTTTTAAGGATGGGGCGTGTAACCACGTGCCTGCTGGGGGTGAAGCAGTGAGTGGGGTACTTCAGGTAAGGTGGATACGTTGAGACATTTAAAAGAACAACAAATAAGTTGTTTTAATTGGAATATAGGGCTTATCATACAGCCCAACAGAAGCAACTAAAATTAGAAAGGAAAAGTGTATCTAGACAGTGGTGGTCTAGAATGATTAAGGTGTGAACTCATTAAAGGTGTTTGATCAAAACCCTGAGTGATTCAGAATTATTCATCAGGACATTTAATCAAGTGACAACACTTAATATGTATGGAAGAGGGGGAAAGTTATATTAGACAAAGGGAAATCTATTCGAAGACTATTGCAAATATAACATGGCAAAATTAGTAGGATTCTAAATTGTGGTAAGCCCAGTGAGCACTTACTATATGTTGGGGACTATGCAAGGTGTTCCGCATGGATTATCTCATTTTAACTTCACAACAAGATTAGGAGGTAATATGGAAGAAATAAAACTTTGCATTGTATTTAGAGTCAGAAAACAGAGAAAGCCTCCCTTTAATACTGGCATGAGATGAGATGGTACTGTGAGAATGAACTGCTTTCTTTCCTGTAAGAGGCTTTCAGATTGGTTGGAAGATCAAATAAAGGAAAAGGAAAAAAAAAACTCTGAGTTTCATCACAAGCTAAGTCATGAATAAAAGACAAACTTGATCAACTAACATCGTTTCATACAATATGATGATTTAAATACTTTTAAAAAACAAACAATAATTTCTAAGTTTTGGAGTTAATACAAAATGATGATCTCTTCAGTGAAATGATGTTGTATATCAGAGAGTTTTTATTATTACACTGGATGTCAGAAAAGGTAGCGAAAGAACCTATAACTTATGATAAAGAACAGAAACTTACAATTTTCTTTCTATTTTGTTATGTCAACAAAGGTAATTTATAGCAAAAACTCTGAATGAAGTATATGTTTAGTTTTATAAATTTGGTTTTTGTCTATGTGCCTACTTGCCCAGTCTAATTGTGATTTATAAATCCCTTTTATTGAAAGCTAATATTTATCTCAAGAAAGAAAATATGTCTAATATATATATACATGTATATATATAGGTGTGTGTGTATATATGTATGTGTATGTATCTATGGTTGAAATGCCCCTCCAAAACTCAATGTTGAAATTGTATTGCCTTTGTAATGGTATTCAGAGGTGAGATGGTTCAGAGGTGATTAGGCCATGAGGGTTCTACCCTTATGAATGAATTATTGTCATTTTTACAGAAGTAATTTTGTCTTGCAAGAGTGTGTTGTTATAAGTGAGTTCAGCCCTCTCTTGTGTGCTTTTGCACTCTCTTCTTGCCTTCTGTCTTTTGCCATGGGATGATGCAGCATGAAAGCCCTGGCCAGATGCTGGCACCATGCTCTCAGGCTTTCCAGCCTCCAAAACCATGAGCCAAACGCATTTCTGTTCATTATAAATTACCCAGCTTGTGGTATTCTGTTATAGCAGCATAAAACAGACTAAGACTGTATGTTCATATGTCTATGCCCATGTGTGAGCAATTTTATCATCCCCATTTTACCGTCAAAAAATATTGTGAAGTTTAGTAGGTTAAATAGCTTCTCAAGTTGCACAGGAAGTAGAAGATTTAGAATTTTAAGATCATTATTTACTTATTTATGTATCTTTTATTTATTTATGTAGATTATACTGATGAAAATATCACCTTGATGAAGGCAGGTACAATTGACCCTTGGACAATGTGAGGATATGGGATACCATCCCCCGCTCAGTCAAAAATATGAGTATAATGTTTGACTTCTTCCAAACTTAACTACTAATAGCCAACTATTGACTGGAAGTCTTACTTATAAAATAAACAGTTGATTAACACATATTTTGTATGTTATATGTATTATATGTTGTATCCTTACAATAAAGTAAGCTAGAGAAAAGAAAATGTTATTAAGAAAATCGTAAGGAAGATAAAATATATTTATTATTTGTTAAGTAGAAGTGGATCATCATAAAGGTCTTCATCCTCATCATTGTCATATTCAGTAGGCTGAGGAGGAGGAGGAAGAGGAATTGGTCTTGCTGTTTCAGTGGTGGCAGAGGTGGAAGAGGTAGAGGAGGTGGAAGGGGAGGAAGGAGGCACACTAGGTGTAACTTTTATTGAAAAAATCCATTTGTAAGTATGATTAACTTTAATATTTTATTATATGATATAATGTCATTCTATGGAATACTATACCAATTATATCTGGAAATATAAAAGCACATGAAAATTAGATTTAACCAAATAGATGGGTCTTGTCATTAGTCAAGAGTTCTGCCACTCATGTGATTGTTTAATGCACTTTCCCACCTATGAAAAATTCCTCATACTTGGCTAAGAATTTTATTTTTTAAGATTGTGATATAAATCCCTTGTGTGTGCAGACAAGAAAACAGAATTTAATATATACTAAATTAAGTAGAATCTCCAATAATAACCAATCAACTAGTTTCTTCTTCCTCTTTCCATAGTTATTCTAGACTTCCCTCACCCTTAGTTAATGTTGTACCTGCTCTAGATTGATCACTCTGGGGATTGATTGACCCATTTCTTCAACCTTAAAAGGCTTGTGCTCTTGGAACCTTGCTCTCATCCCAACATAGTTGCTGCATTTAATCATTCACTATTATTATGAGGTATGGAAACATCAAGATGCACCTGAATGAATCTCCCAAGGTCCAGACATACTTGATTCTACCTCCATTATAGAAAAACAATCCTGTCTAAATTTTTCAGAACCCACATTGACAAAGTATGAATCACACCTTCAGGTTCCAGTAGAATCCTTAGCATGTCCTTTCTGAAAACTAGGATGTTTAAATGAGGCAAAAGTTAACATTGTGGGGACAAGAAGCACATGATGTGAAATAGTTCCCTGGGAATAAGGGAGCAGAACAGACACCATGGGTGTTTTTCCCACATCCCCTCAGACTCCTTTTCCACTCCATGCACTCCTGACACCAGTGTGCTCTTGTTCCCATGAGCCAGCACCTGTATGTTTGTCAGTGGCTACTGTATTAGTTTGGTAGGGCTGCTATAACAAAGTAACACAGACTGGGTGGCTTAAACACAAACAAAAAAGTTTATTTTCTCACAGTTCTGGAGGCCGAAAGTCCAAGATCAAGGTGTCAGCAGGTTTGGTTTCTTATGAGGCCTCTCTTCTTGTCATAGCTGGATTGAAGAAAGGTTATCCTCAGTTGGAAATTACTTGATAACGTACCTTTGATTGTTTGTCTTCTGTTGCCATTCCCATTTCTCTGCTCTCCTGTATTTTCTTGGGAATATATTCTAATTAATCACTTATACACAAATGGTCATCACAAGATTTGTCTTTATTTGTCTTTGGGATACTTATGAATTGAATTGTATCTTTCAAAAAGACATGTTAAAGTCTTAACCTGTAAATGTGACCTTATTTGGAAATAAGATCATTATAGATGTAATCAAGGTAAGATAAGATCATGCTATTCTATTATACAGTAGAGTAGGCCCCAAATCCATTATGCCTGGTATCCTTATAAGAAGAGGGAAATTTGGACATGTACAGAGACACACAGAGAAAGTGTCTTGTGACTACAGGAACATGAAAGGGAGAGTGCCATGGGAAGACAGAAGCAGAGATTGGTGTGATGCATCTAATGTGAAAGATTGCCAGCAAACCGCCAAAAGCAGAGAGAGGCATAGGACACATTTTCCTTCAGAACACCCAGAGGGAACCAACTCTGCCAACACCTTGATCTGGGACTTTTAGCCTCTGGTAGTGTGAAAGACTAAATAACTGTCGTTTTATGCCATCAAGTTTGTGATACTTTTTGTAGCAGCCCTAGAAAAGTAATAAAGAAACACAACTGAAAATATGTAATTTTATAAGTGGTCCTAGAAAGTACACTCTTGAGATGGGATTCTGCAGTTAGATCACTTGCCAATGGGAAAGCAATTAGATCCCACCTCTGGTGGTAAGTAAACTGTTAAAAACTTCCTGAAAACTCTAGCACTATAATTGCTATAACTTTCACCAGTGTTGAGTTGGGGTGGAATACAGGTG
Source organism: Eulemur rufifrons (assembly GCF_041146395.1). Lineage (NCBI taxonomy): Eukaryota > Metazoa > Chordata > Mammalia > Primates > Lemuridae > Eulemur > Eulemur rufifrons. The sequence goes on along the minus strand of NC_090989.1, from coordinate 219,572,145 downwards.
AAAGGAGATGCACTGACTTGTGGAAGCATTTCAGAGATATGGGAGGATCAGTAATCATGAGGACAGGTAAGTTGGTTGATTGTGGCTAAGTACCATTGTTGGGCTCAAGAGGAAAATGGATAAACTTCAATTTGTCGATTACCATGCCAGGGCATGGTGTGAAAGTTAGAAGGCCACCAGGGCAGCATTTAAAGAAACCTATAACTTCTCCAGCTAGAAGACAGATTGAACCTAAGATCGGATGATGAATGTTATTGTAAAAGTGGTAGAACTGTAACAAAGGCCAAATTCACAGCCTTGGCAAGTCTTTTGTGCTAAATCAGGACCCTCATATGGAAAGTGTGGGGTGCTAAGACACTGAATAGGAAATGATGGGTGAATGTGCACAAGATTGTGGGACCCCTGGATTTCTTTGAACCCCTGGACTTGCAGGAGTGGCCTACTTTGTTTTGCTGGAAGATATCAGCCTTCTCTTACCTGAAGACCATACCAAAACCTCAACTGAGATGGATGCCTTAGAAGATGATATTTGTCCTCCTCAAGATCTGACCCCGTTTTTTTTTTTTTTCTGTCTTCTAGTTCTGTAACTAGGGTAAAGTCTCAGCATGGTCCAACCAGGGAATGAAAAAAGGAATTACTCACCAAAAGAACTTCAAGACACGATTAATTTATAGCAAAAGGAATCGGGAGAGCATGCCAGGGAGCAGATCTTGATAAGTTTGGACTGGGGAGGGGTTTGGGTGTGGGGGAAGATAAGCTCCACAAAGGAGCATTTGTCCACAAGGGCACATTCCTCCATGACTGAAAACTCCCTGGCAAGAACACCTGGAAATGGTCCTAATACACTACTTGTATGGTTGCTGAAAGCTCATGGAGAGGAAGAAAGGCTCACATTAAATTAAGCAGAAATGACAGAACTGCCTTAGCAGAGTTTTGAGGATGGGATCAACAGGCTCAGAGAAGTGAGCATGCTAGAATGATTCTATTGTATAACACCAGAGAGCCTACCAGCTGCTCATGGGAAGGGCTGGAGAACACTCTCATCACAAAGCCGGTGAGGAATGTGCTAGTGAAGAAGAGACTGGCATTTTTGAGAAGCTCAGTGGTGACTGGACCAGGGTTGATCTTGGACAATATTGTTAGAGACCTGGGCTCCGTGTTGTCAGTGGGAATGACAGGATTCCTGAATAGCAGAGGTCACGTGGCAGTACACGCAACCATTTGGGATGTATGGTGACAGCTGATATACCAAGGTGTTTCTAAAGGAAAAATACATGGACAGACAAAAAGAGCATGGCTTGATATAGATAATCAAAAATGATTGAAGTTGGATGGGCAGAAGCCTCATGTCATCAATGCCCAAGGAATCTCACTTCTTTACCCAATTTAAAAACCTGAGCCAGTTCTCAGGCCCACAGAAAGACCCTATAATGCCATAAGGATAATACAGCAGAGATTTCTGTACATATAATTTTACATATTTTATAAAAGATTCACTTATAATTCAAATTTACAGTCAGAAAATCCACTGTGCACATTCTAGCCTCCTTATCTTGGCTAATTATGATTCTCATCTCTGGAATATCTGTTGGTGCCTTCTCTCTATGTGAATGATACTCTGTATTTTAAGACTTCAAGGAAACCTCTCCCAATGACCCCATCTCTTGGTAGTCACCATTTCCCCCAGACAGCTGTCCTATTCGCTTAACATTTACTATATTCAGCTTTGAGTGGTTGTTGAAATTTTTATATAAAGAAAAGTCAATTTTCCCAGCTAGACGTTTATTAATAGATCCTTGCAAACAGGATTAATATCTTTTACCTCAGAACTTACTACAATACTCTATGTTTAACAAATCTTTAATTAGAATTTTCCGTTTAATGTTTTTAATTCTTTCCATTTATTGAACTTGGAATGGACCTACTTATCACTTATTATCAAAATGCAAATATTATTAATATTACAGCAATACATTTTCCCCAGATTCTTGCTTGATTGAATTACTTAAAATCCTTGAGATAAACCTAAGTAGGTGGGAAAACTTAACATGGAATGATTAACTCAGGTACATATATATATACATATATATATGTATATAGATAGACAGATTGAACTTAGCTTTTTTTTAAAGCTGGAATTATAAGTATTCAACAACAGATGATTCAAAGGAAAATTAATAGCCATTGTAAAACAAATACATCGTCTTGGAGTTTAGGCCCTTTTGTAACGCTGTCATCTATTACTTCCTAATGACTATAAAGCCACACAGGACTCTTCCACAAGTTACCATGCCAAAATGGGACTAGCGGTTTCCCAATGGAAAATTATCAGTGCCTTGGTCCAGAGAGACTTGAAGAAGAAGATGATGAGATTGCTCTATCAGATATCAAAATTTATTACAAAACTTTAGAAGTTAAGATACTGTAGTACTAGCAATGAAAAAGTTCAAAAGATAAATGGGACAGAAAAGAAAGAATAAAAATATCTACATCTGCACACACAAACATTCATATGCACACACAGAAAAATATATGACAGATCTCACCAAAAAAAATTTAAAAAAGCATCAAAATAAATATGAGGTTAATTAAAAGATGGGTTTGAATTTTCAAGTACTTTTTCTCCCAAGGTGGTGACATCCCAGCACATACAATAAACTTAAAAAAAAAGATCATGTTCAGGATGATATCACCCATTCAAATATACACTTGTCCTCAATTTTTTTATTAAAATCAGACATTCTTCTGCTTGATGGAGCCCTTACTTCCTGTTTTCTTTAGCATTTGCTGATTACTCTGAGGACTTCAGAAAAGTGCCCTTAATTAACTATTTGGTTGTGCTGAACTGGAACACTTGGTTAAACTACAAAATCCATATTTATAAATTTTAAATTCAAATAATACCTTTTGTTTTTAATTTGGTTTCATTTTTAATCCTAAAACCATTAGAGCAAACACACAAAGACGACCACACTTCTGCTGCTTTAACACCTGTTTGCTTCTGATTCTCAAAGTTGTGTAGTCCGATTATTCCTATGGCAACCAGCTAAGGAAGTGCCTTGATAGCATCCAGACTTAAAAGAAAAACATGCTGTGACAAACTTAGAGCTCAGCGTAGGGCTTTGGGGCTCCTGGAGTTTCCAGTATTAAATACTACAGCGCAGAAGCCCATGCTGCTGTCTTTCTCTCCTTCTTGGTTTCCAGTGTTAGTAACATTTCTGATCTTACTGCATCTTTGGCAGTTTTTTCTAACATCCTTCTTATTTTTCTTCAGGGTTTTTCATAGGAACACCTCCCATTCCTGTCTTGTGACATATAGTCTTATGATAAAATGATAGGCATTTTGTTCGTTCTGAATGGTAACTTGCAAACACAATTTGGAAAAATGGAATAATAAATAATTCGCTTGTTTTCTTTCAGCGTTTTATAATCTCTACTAATTTATTTTCCATAAAGGCCAACTCTTCGTAGGAAAATTCAATCATGTGTTTTTAAAAACACAGAAAGATATTCAGGGAATATCAAAGAAGTACAAAAAAAAAAAATCTATTCCTCCAAATAACTTCATTTTCATCATTAAAAAAATACAACATAGTAAAACAACCATTTCCAAAAGGAAACCTAAACTCCTGTTTTAAAATTCATCTTTATTTTGGAAAAATATTTTCATTACTATGGTCTAATTAGGAACTAGTTTTATTCTTATTTTTAAAGAGTTTAGTCTTTGTTGTGAGCAGACAAAAACAAATCTTTACTGAGAAATGTCTTTGTACATATATCTTGCTAAACTTTCCACACAGATTGTCTCCTATAATCCACTAACAACTGTATGGAGTATAATTGTCATGCATATTTTATGGATGGATGGAAAATTGAGGCATAGAGAGATGAAGACATTTTTTAAAACTTCTATAGCTAGTAAGTAGCAAATTCACATTTATTTTTTAGTCAGTAAATTCCAGAAACTCTGCTGGTAGCTCTTATGTTTACTGCTTATTATCTTTAAAGTATGCATCATTTTTTCACACCATTTTCGTGAATACAAGTTAAGTGACCACATACCAGTTTTATAGATGAAAGAACAGACATAAAGCCATTTTCCAAGGATTTGTGCAATAAATGGTTAAAAAATTGTATGTGTTTGTTAAACAGTTTTACTCCTCTGATTTAATTTACTTTCTCATATTAATAAAATTTAAAGCTCACAACATTAAATTATATTAAAATAGAAATGAAAGTAGTTTTATAGGAAAGAAGTCTGCACTTGGACTTTTTTTTTTTTTTTTAATTTCAGAATATTACAGGGGTACAAAAGTTTTGGTTACATGAACTGCTTTTGTACAGTTTGAGTCAAAGTTATTAAGTGTGTCCATCACCCACATAGTGTGCTTTGTACCTGTTAGGTTTTAATTTATCCATCTTCTTATACCCCCTCCCACCTGCTTGATTTTGGTTGAATTTTACTACCATATGTGCATGTGAGTGTTGATCTATAAGTTTCAATTTAATAGTGAGCACATATGGTTTTTGTTCTTCCATTCTTAAGATACTTCACTTAAAGGTTGGTCTCCAGTTCCATCCAGGTTGTTGCGAAAGATACTAGTTCATCATTTTTTATGGCTGAATAGTACTCCATGGTATACATATACCACATTTTATTGATCCATTCATGTGTTGATGGACATTTCAGTTGTTTCCACATCTTTGTGATTGCAAATTGTGCTGCTATAAACATTCGAGTGCCACTGTATTTTTTATAAAATGTCTTTTTCCTTTGGATAAATACCTAGTAGTGGGATTGCTGGATCAAATGGTAGTTCTACTTTTAGTTCTTTGTGGTATCTCCATACTACTTTCCGTAGAGGTTGTACTAGTTTGCAGTCCCACCAACAGTGAATAAGAGTTCCTTTCTTTCTGCAGCCACGCCAGCATCTGCTGTTTTAGGACTTTTTGACAAAAGCCATTCTCACTGCATTTAGGTTATATCTCATTGTGGTTTTGATTTCCATTGCTTGATGATTAGTGATGTTGAGCATTTTTTCCATGTGCTTATTGTCCATTAGTCTACCTTCTTTTGAAAAACTTCTGTTCATGTCTTTTGCCCACTTTTTAATGGGTTGTTTTGGTGTTTTCTTGCTGATTTGGTTGAGTTCTTTGTAGATTCTGGTTATGAGCCCTCTATGAGATGGATAGCATGGTAACATTTTCTCCCTTTTTTTAAGTTATCCATTCCCTCTATTGATTGTTTCCTCAGCTGTGTAGAACCTTTTTAATTTAATCAGGTCTCATTTATTATTTCTGATGTTGCTGTCATTGCCTTTGGGTGCCTCTTAATAGATTCATTCCCTAGGCCAATATCTATAAAAGCTTTTCTGACCTCTTCTAGAATTCTTATAGGTTCATGCCTTAAGGTTAGGTATCTGTTATTCCTTGTGAATTAATTTTTGTGAGTGGTGAGAGTTGTGGATCCTGTTTAAGTCTTCTACATGAGGCTATCCTATTTTCCCAGCACCATTTATTGAATAGGGATTCTTTTCCCAATATATTTTTGTCTGCTTTGTCAAAGATCAGATGGTAGTATGAGGCTGGTTTTATTTCTGGGCTCTCTATTCTGATCCATTGATCTATGGTCATTGGTTTATTGTTCCAGTACCATGCTGTTTTGGTTACTATAGCCTTGTAGTATAGTTTGAAGTCTGGGAAGGATGTGCCTCCCAATTTGTTCTTTTTGTTTAAGGTTGCTTTGGCTATTCAGGGTCTTTTCTGGTTCCAGACGAAGCATAGAATTATTTTTTCTACATCTGCAAAAAATGATGTTGGTATTTTAATGAGTATTGTACTGAATCTGTAAATCACTTTGGTATATTACTTTGGGTAGTATAGACATTTTAATAATGTTGATTCTGCAATCCATGAGCATGATATGTTTTTCCATTTGTTTATATCCTCTGTGATTTCCTTATTCAGCGTTTTGTAGTTCTCCCTGTAGAAGTCTTTCACCTCCTTAGTTAAATACATTCCTGGCTATTTTATTGTCTTTGTTGCTATTGTGAAAGGTATTGAGTCTTTGATTTGATTCTCAGTTTGACTATTATTAGTTCATAGGAATGCTATTGATTTGTGCAAATGGATTTTGTAGCCTGAGACTTTGCTGAATTTATTAATTCTAGGAGCCTCTTGGAAGAATCTTTGGAGTTTTCTAGATATATGGTCATATTGTCAGCAAAGAGCAATAGTTTTACCTCTTCTTTCCCCATTTGGATACCATTGATTTCATTTTCTTGCTTGATTGCTCTGGCTCGAACTTTCAGCACTAGGTTGAACAGAGGTGGTGACAGTGGGCAACCTTGTCCAGTTCCAGTATTAAAGGGGAATGCTTTCAACTTTTCCCTGTTCAGTATGATGTTGGCTGTGGGTTTGTCATATGTGACTTTTATAATATTGAGGTATGTTCCATCTATACCTAATTTCTTAAGAGTTCTTAACATAAAAGTGTGCTGAATTTTGTCAAATGCTTTTTCTGCATGTATTTAGAGGACCATGCAGTCTTTGTTTTTGCTTCTATTTATGTGGTGAATCACATATATAGATTTGTATATATTGAACCACCTTTATATATCTGGGATAAAGCCCATTTGATTGTGCTGGATAATTTTTTTGATGTGCAGCTTAATTCATTTTGATAGGATTTTATTGAGAATATACGTATATTCATACCTATGCCACAGAAATTATTTTGTATCATGACAAAGGAAGGAATCCTCCCCAACTAATTCTACGGATCCAATATCTCCCTGACACTGAAGTCAAGAAAGGACACAATACAAAAAGAAAACCACTTGGCCTGTTTATGGCATAGTTTTCAGAGTATAGTCTTTAGAGAATAATTGCTCTGGGTTTAAGTTCAAGTTCTCCCATTTAGGGACTGTGAGATCTTCAGAAAGTTTTATCACTTAAGATGGGCTTAACAAAAGTTGGATGGCAAAAAAAAAAAAAAGTATGAGTGCTGATTTTAGGTGGAGAAGAGGATGTCTTTGTGAAAAGGTTTCAGGTTCTATATGTAAGATACACAGGAAAATAGAGTGAAACAGATACGTATGATAGGAAGCAGTTTAATTATTCCTGGCTTTTAAATTGTCACATAGTGCCATTGCTTTATTCTGTAACCTGTAGATTTACTTTGTAAGGACTGATTCTGTAAAATTGGATTATAATCTTTATTTTTGTTAATGCTTCTTTTTGTTTTCCTTATACTTTAAGTATTTATCTAATATTTTAAATTATAGCTTAATTTTAAAAAAAAAAACTTCGTCATTCAAGGTTTCATTACACTAGAGTTCAGGTAAAGTTAGTTACTGGATGAATAAATTCTGTACATCATATCCTATAAACAAAACAGTAAGGAAGCAAAGTAGCCTCTGTATTTAAAACTCTATCACCAATATATAAAACTGACAACAGTGCCAACAAAAGTTAGCTCCCTTGATGAGGATTTGTGATTCATATTGTACACACTGCAGTAAGCCAAGGTATTTCTTTCTTAATAAGACGTTCAGGACTCTGGCCAACAACTGGCTTGATGTTTGCATTTGGTGTGTGATGTAGTTTTTTCCTTGGTTGACTCTTATGGCCCCACCCTGATGGGCCAGTTGTAGCAAGCCAAGCCCCAGCTTCTGTACCCAGAGTATGTTCTGCCTCTTGCTCACCAAAACAGACTTCAGTGTGGTGTTCATGACACCTGAGGTAACCATCCACAATCCAGATGCTTTCAAAAAGTACTTTCAAACTGATACTCCCTATGTTTCCACATATGTCCCATAATAGGTTCAGAGAGAAGTCATGTCATCCTAGAATCAGGTGTGTATCATAAGTCAGATGACACAGGATATTTCCTGGAACATTTCTTAATTGCATTGCTCCTCACCTTGAAATTGTGCTGAAATATATACCTGTGACCATACTTTGGGGAAAAAAAATCTGCTTATGGCCTATAAGAAGTTTCCAAATCTCCCCTCATTTGAAAGTGATGAATTCTTGGCAGATTTTTTGTTGTTTCTTTCTCAAATTTATTTCCTTAAGAAGAAATGCAGCATTTCTTAAGGCTTTGTTGTTGTTGTTTTATTTTAAAAAAATAATTTCTGTAATTTTTAAGCCCAGACCTGTAAAAATTATAAGGTTATTTTTTCTTTTAGAGCTATCATCTAGATGCGTTTTTAAAAATCTAAGATCATTAACTTGAGAAAGAAAAAAATCAAATAATTTACTTTTACTATTCTCTTCAATAATTAGTAAGATCTTTAAGATAGAATTTTTAATGCCTGCCCAAAATTATATCACTCACATCATTGATGCAAGAAAAGCATTTTACATCACATTTTCTACATTTCTAGAAAGATGAAATTTGAATTTCAATCAATAGTGTCATCAATATTTAAATACATTTCAAATACAGAGTGCCAGAGTATTTAAAAGTTCATTGAATTTGATTACTTTCTAAAACATGTGCGATCACAGTAAACTATAATATCGATAGTTTATGCTTTAGTATTTAGTTAATTTGTTTTAAAGATGGAATATGGCATTTTATATTACATTTGCCATAATCAATATAACTTGCACCTGGCAATTTTCTGGAGGTTATAACTTATTTAAAGACAAAAATATGAACAAAGTTGTCTGAAGAGTCAGCTTATTTATTTATTTTTCTGAATAATTTTTAGGAAATTAGAATCTAAACATTTATTTATAGTCAATGACTTTAGTGAATAGAAGCAAAGAAATAAAAGATTTCAACATAGAAATGAAGAATAAAAGCTAATTCAGGGAATAAAATAATTTCATAAACTACATGAAAAAATTATGAAAAATAGTAGAGTTCAAGAGTAATCAATCCAGAGAAAAGATCATAAATGGGCAAAAACTAGGCATGCACAATGCCTTTGTATTGCTTTCCTTTCATTATGAAGACAATGAATAAGTCAAACTGTCTCATTATTTCATCACCAAGCTTGTCTCAACTGTCAAGTATGAAAAATTACTGAGAACAACAAAAGTTTTCAAAGGAAAAAAAAAAAACTTTTGAAAGTATGAACATACTATGAATGCTAACTCCAGAATAGCTGGTTATTCAAGAATTGCACAGGAAATGGAGTAATGACATAGTAGTTAAAGCAAAAATGTACTTTTGAGGTTCTGACACCCTCCCAAAGAAGGGAAACAAAGTGGATGCCTGTGGTTCTATATAATCTGAGAAAGGGAATATAGATACAGGAGTTCACTGGTGATTTTTTAGAATTAAAATGTAGCTGTACATAGGTTCATAGTCACTAACATACTCATATTCTGGCCTAATTCTATTTTATTGTAAATTCCTAATTTTGCTTTCTAGGTAGAATTTTAGATAGTTTTCTGCCTTCAAATGGCAAAAGATAAGGCAGGTACCCTGATCTGGTGTAAAGAACTCTGTACTTAAATAAGATAAAATACCTGGATTCAAGTCGCAATTCCCTTATTCACTAATCATTGACTTTAGCTAAATTTCAGCTTCTCTGGGCTTCAGTTTTGTAATATGTGCAATGATCGTACCACCTGCCCAACATTTCCTATAGTAGAATTGTGAGGATGGAATAAATACATGTGAAAGAGTTTTGTAAGCACTAAAGTGTTAAACCAACAGAGTTTTACCCTTGTCTGATGTAGCAGACAGGATTTTACTTCTTTATCTTTGATTTAAAAGACTTTGTAATTATCTATTAGACAAGAAAATGGTAGGCCATTAATGTCTTTATCCTCAGAGTGGTTTTGTACCAGCTCAAGAACCAAGTGATCACAAAGACAAACTTCTGGGTGATCAATGATTTATTTTACTGGCACCAGTGACCCAGTTCTTGGTACTAAGACACCTTTACACTCAAAAATAAGCATACACTTATAAATACATATATTTCATTCAACAAAGAAAGTAGTTTGAAGTACTCTTTCTTTGTGATGTCTTACAAATACAGTGAATTATTAATAAAGAACTACTTCTAGTTCCAAAAAGGACAATTTTAATGTTGCATTTTCCATATAAAATGGTCTTACATTGAATAACAATCATGATTATAATTATCTTTCTGAATCAATATTTGCCTTATTATTCTTGGAAAGGTCTACACAACATTGCTCAGCAAAGTGCCAATGAAGTTTCTTTGCAAGAATCAGCCAATCATCATTTATTCAAAAATATTTTAAAAAGGTAAATAATTTCTGTCTAGGAACCTTGACATTGAGTGAATATTGAATGCACACACATACATACACATACACATACATTTATCTCTACTACAGCAGAACAGTACCAACATAGTTTTATAAAGTAAATGGTCAAATACGTTATAGAAGGTAAAACTTTTCTATTATAGCAGAATGGATCATTCAAGGTAGGAACCTTAGAGAATGAGAGTTACTTATACCCTGAAAGTTATTAGGGATAGTCTTGGTGCTGCTAACTTCCCTTTCCCTCTGTATTCTCTTCAGTTTCCATTTGCCCTTTTCGGAGAAGTTCAAGCTTGGCTGACGAATCTCAATATGTGGCTTAGTGTATACTGGAGGGTGGGATTTGTTGAATTTCAGTCTTCAACCACAAAGAATCAGCTAGTCAACCATGAATAAACACAATAACAGCATTACCCAACAACTTGCCCACCTGGGCACAATGCCCTGCAAGGTTTTATGTTTCAGAGTTTCAGAGTCATGGGTACAGAAAGGCTGTTGATTGATAGGAAATACACTTTGTATTGACAACACCCAGAGCATTAGAGAAACAAAGAGTGCTGATTCAGGCTTATGAGGATGAATTAAATTCTCTCCCTATTCATTTGATTTCAAATGTCTCTGCACTACCCTATGTAAAGTATTTACTCAGGAATTTATCCAAGTTAGGCAGGTATTAACAGTGCTTCTTTTGCTTTGATTCTCTTACTTAGCTTCAGTTTTAATATGTTCTTATCACTTCTCCTGGCCCCCACTACTCGCCAGTTAGTTTTTAAAATTATACCCAAGTAATATTTATTTTTCTTTACAATGAGATAATTTTAAATTCTATTCTGGTCACTCCAAATTTTGTTTGTTAATAACATGTCCACAACCTGTTATTAAACAAGAAAGCCATTCTTCATTATTGTCATCATATTATTAACAGTTAAGGATTTCATTTTAAGATGAAGAAAGTGGGGGGGGGGAGAATGTTAGAATGCAGAAGCTGAAACTAGAATTGATTTCACAGATAAGAGTTTTTCATATCTGTTGCTAAGTCATGAGGCTTGTGTTGAATTGTGGAAAAGATTAGTATCAGCTCACCTTTATCTTGTCCAAGCACTCTTAGAAGATTTAATTTCAGCTGTTGTAAGAGAAATATTATCAGCTTTCCAATGTTAAACTCAAACCATCTGATTATTTATTATTAAAGAACTCCTTGTACGAATAAGCTTATTCTAATATAAAGATACCTCATCATTGATTATTTAACAAGTATTCACTAAGCACCTATTATATGTCAGGCACTGTGCTAGGAAATGAGATTAACAAGAAATAAAGAAACTTATAACTGTTAAGATATATATATATATATATACCTAAACAGAGATTGAAATAATAATTTAAAAAAGTAGAGATTCTAGAGCTTAAGAATTCAATTCAGAAACTGAGAAAATGCATCAAAGTCTCTCAACAGCAGAATAGAATAAGCAGAAGAAAGAGTTAGTGAGCTTGAATACAGGCTATTTGAAAATACATACTCAGAAGAGAAAAAAAGAATAAATAAGAATGAAGTACACCTTAAAGATCTAGAAAATAGCCTCCAAAGTGCAAATCTAAGAGTTATTAGCCTTAAAGAGAAAGTAGAGAGGGAGATTGAGGTGGAAAATTTCTTCAAAGAAATAATAAGAGAAATTTCCAAACCTAGGGAAAGATATCAATATTCAGGTATAAGAAGTTCAAAGCACACCAAGTAGATTTAACCCAAATAAGAGTTAATAATCAGACATTTAATAATCAAGACCCCAAAGGTCATGGATAAAGAAAAGGTCCTAAGGGAAGCAAAAAAAAAAAGGAAATAAAAAACATATATAAAGGAACTCCAACACATCCGACATCAGACTTCTCAGTGGAAACCTTACAGGCCAGGAGAGAGTGGCATGACATATTCAAAGTGCTGAAGGAAAAACAACCTTAACAGCAGAATATTATATCCTGCAAAAATATCCTTCAAACATGAAGGAGAAATAAAGACTTTCCTAGACACAAAAGCTGAGAGATTTTAGCAACATCAGACCTGTCCCTCAAGACATGTTAAAAGGAGTTCTTTGATCTGAAAGAAAAAGACATTAATGAACAATAAGAAATCTTCTGAAAATATAGAACTCACTGGTAACAGTAAGGACACAAATACAGAATACTCTATTGCTGTAATTGCAGTGTATAACCACATATGTCTTGAGTAGGAAGACTAAAAGATAAACCTATCAAAAATAACAACAACAACTTTTTGAGAGATAGATAGTATAAGAAGATATGGATGAAAACAATAAAATGTTAAAAAGCATAGAGGGGTTGAAGTTAAAGTGTAGAATTTCTTTTAGATTTCTCTTTGCTTGTTTATTTGTTTGTAAGTAGAGTTGTCATATGTTAAAAATAATTGGTTATAAAATATTTTTTGTAAGCCTCATGGTAACCTCAAATTAAAAAATCTACAACAGATAATACACAAAAAATAAAAAGCTAGAAATTAAAAGACACTACCAGAGAAAATCACTTTTAACAAAAGAAGACAGGGAAAAAATCACTTTTAACAAAGGAAAACAGGAAAGAAGAAAGAAAGAGAGAACCACAAAACAACCAGAAATCAAACAACAACATGGCAGTACTATGTTCTTACTTATCAATAATAGCATTGAATGTTAAAGAACTAAACTCTCTAATCAAGAGACATAGAGTGGGGCTGGGTGCAGTGGCTCACACCTGTAATCCTAGCACTCTGGGAGTCTGAGGTGGGAGAATTCCTTGAGGTCAGGAGTTTGAGACCAGCCTGAGCAAGATTGAGACCGTGTCTCTATTAAAAATAGAAAAAATTATCTGGGCATGGTGGCGTACATCTGTAGTCCCAGCTACTCGAGAAGCTGAGGTAGAAGGATCACTTGAACCCAGGAGTCTGAGGTTGCAGTGAGCTATCATGATGCTATGCACTCTGGCCTGGGGTTACAGAGAAAGACCCTATCTCAAAAAAAAAAAAAAAGAGACAGAGTCACTGAATGGACTTAAAAAAACAAGAGCCAACTATATGTTGTCTGCAGGAACCACACTTCACCTACAAAGACATACATAGACTGAAAATAAAGAGATGGAAATGGATATTCCGTGCAAATGAAAGCCAAAAAAGAGCAAGAGTAGCCACAGTTTTATCAGATAAAATAGATTTCAAGACAAAAACTGTAAAAAGAGACAAAGAAGGTTATTACATAGTATTAAAGGGATCAATTCAGCAAAAGGATATAATAATTCTAAATATATATGCACCGAACAGTAAAGCACCCAAATATATAAAGCAAATATTATCAGAGCTAAAGAGAGAAATAGACCCCAACACAATAATCGCTGGAGACCTCAACACTCCACTTTCAGCATTGGAGAGATCATCCAGACAGAAAATCAACAATGAAACATTGGAGTTAATCTGCACTATAGGCCAATAGACCTAATAGATATTTACAGAATGTTTCATCCAACAGCTGCAGAATACACATTCTTCCCCTCAGCTCATGGATCATTCTCAAGGGTAGACCATATGTTAGGCCATAAAACAAGTCTCAAAAAATTCAAAAAATTAAAATCACACCAAGTATTTTCTCTGACAAAAATGGAATAAAACTAGAAATTAATAACAAGGGAACATTGGAAAATATACAAACACAGGGAAATGAAATAGTATGTTCCTGAATGACCAATGAGTCAATGAAGAGATTAAGAAGAAAATTTAAAAAAATTCTTAAAACAAATGAAAATGAAAATACAACATACCAAAACTTATGCAGTAAAAGTAGTAATAGGAGGAAAGTTTATAGCAATAAGTGCCTACATCAAAAAGATAGAAAAGCTACAAATAAACCACCTGGCTATGCATCTCAAAAAACTAGAAAAATAAGAGCAAAACAAACCCAGTATTAGCAGATGAAAAGAAATAATAGAGATCAGAGCAGAAATAAATGAAATTGAAACCAAAAAATACAAAGATCAATGAAACAAAAAGTTGTTTTTTTAAAAGATAAACAAAATAGAAACACCTTTAGGCAGACTAGGAATAAAAGGAAGAATACCTAAATAAATAAAATCAGATATGAAAAAAGGCAACTGATACTGCAGAAATACAAAGGATCATTAAAGACAACTATGAGAAACTGTATGTCAATAAATCAGAAAACCTAGAAAAAATGGATAAAATCCTAAACACAAACAATCTACCAAGATTGATCAGGAAGAAATCCCAAACCTAAATAAACCAATAAAAAGTAATGAGATAGATGCAGTAATAAAAATCTCCCATCAAAGAAAATCCTAGAACCCAGTGGCTTCACTGCTGAATTCTACCAAGCATTCAAAGAAGAACTATTATAATACCAATCGTAGTTAAACTATTCTAACAAATTGAGGAGGGAACACTCCCAAACTCATTTTATAAGGTCTATATCACCCTGATATCAGACAAAGACACAACAAAAAAAGAAAACTATAGGCCAATATATCTGATGAACATAAATGCAAAAATCCTTAATAAAATACTAGCAAAGCAGATTCAACAACACATTAAAAAGATTGTTCACCATGATCAAGGGGGATCCATCCCAGGGATGCAAGGATAGTTCAACATACACAAATCAATCAATGTGATACATCATATCAACAGAACAAAGGACAAAACCCATATGATCATTTTAATTGGTGCTGAAAAAGCATTTGATAAAATTCAACACTTCTCTATTATAAAAATTCTCAAAAAACTGGGTACAAAAGAAACTTGCCTCAACACAATAAAAGTCATATATGACAGACCCACAGCTAGTATCATACTGAATGGGGAAAACTGAAAACTTTTCCTCTAAGATCTTGAACAAGAGAAGGATGTACGCTTTCACCGCTGTTATTCAACATAGTACTGGAAGTTCTGGCTAGAGCAATTAGACAAGAGAAAGAAATAAAGGGCATCCAAACTGGAAAGGAAGAAGTCAAATTATCCTTGTTTGCAGACTATATGATCTTATATCTTGCGAAACCTAAAGACTCCACCCCAAAAGTATTAGAACTGATAAATTCAATATAGTTACAGGATACAAAATCAACATGCAAAAATCAGTGGCATTTCTATATGCCAACAGTAAACAATCTAAAAAAGAAACTAAGAAAGTAACCTCATTTACAATAGTTATAAATAAAATAAAATACCTAAGAAAAAACTTAACCAAAGAAGTGAAAGATCTCTATAATGAAAACTGTACAACATTGATGAAAGAAGTTGAAAAGGACACCAAAAAGCATGCTACACAAAGAAATCTACAGATTCAATGCAATACTCATCAAAATATCAATGACATTCCTCATAGAAATGGAAAGAATAATCCTAATATTTATGTGGAACCACAAAAGAGCCAGAATAGCTAAAGCCATCTGAGAAAAAAGAACAGAACTGGTGGAATCACATTATCTGACTTCAAATTATACTACACAGCTGTAGTAATCAAAACAGCATGGCACTGGCATAAAAACAGAGACACAGACCAATGGAACAGAATAGGGAGCCCAGAAATAAATGCACACATCTATAGTGAACTTATGTTTGACAAAGGTGCCAAAAACATACCACATACCGTGAGGAAAGGACAGCCTCTTCAAGAAATGGTGCTGGGAAAACTGGATATCCATATGTAGTAGAATGAAACTAGGAACTTATCTTTCTATATATACTAAAATCAAATCAAAATAGATTAAAGACTTAAATCGAAGACCTGAAACTATGAAACTATTAAAAGAAAACATTGGAGAAATGCTTCAGGACATTATTCTGTCCAAGGACTTCTTAAGTAATAGCCCCAAAGCACAGGCAACCAAAGAAAAATTGGACAAAGGGGATCATATCAAGCTAAAGTGTTTCTGCACAGCAAAGGAAATAATCAACAAAGTGAAGAGACAACCCATGGAATGGGAGAAAATACTTGCAAACTACCCATCTGACAAGGGATTAATAACTAGAATATATAAGGAGTCCCAACTACTCGATAGAAAAAATCAAATAATCTGATTAAAAAATGGGCAAACAATCTGAATAGACATTTCTCAAAAGAAGACATGCAAACTGCCAGCAAGTATATGAAAAAATACTCAATAAGTTTAATCACCAGGGAAATGCAAATCAAAACTACAATGAGATATCATCTCACCCCAGTTAAAATGGCTTTTATCAAAAAGCAGGCAATAATGAATGCTGGTGAGGGTTTGAAGAAAGGGGAACTGTTGTATGCTATGGGTGGGAATGTAAATTAGTGCAACCACTATGGAGAACAGTATAGAGGTTCCTCAAACAAACTAAAAATAGAATTACCATATGATCCAGCAATCCCACTGCTGAGTATATAGTCAAAGGATGGGAATTCATGATATCAAAAAGATATCTGCAATCTCATGTTTATTGCAGCACTATTCACAATAACCAAGATATAGAATTAACCTAAGTGCCCATCAAAGGATGAATGGATAAAGAAATTGTAGTACATATACACAATGGAATATTATAAAGCCACAAAAAATAATGAAATCCTGTCATTTGCAATAACATGGAAGGAACTGGAGAACATTAAGTGAAATAAGCCAAGCACAGAAAGACAAACGTCACATGTTCTCACTCATTGGTGGGAGTTAAATATTAAAAACAATTGATCTCATGAAGACAGAGAGTAGAATGATGGTTACCAGAGGCTGGGAAGGGTAGTGGGGAGGGGGGAATAAAGTGGGGATGGTTAATGGGTACAAAAATGTAGTTAGATAGTTAGATAGAATTAACAATATTTGATAGCACAACAAAGTGACAATAATCAACAATAAATTAGGATATACCTAAAATAATTAAGAGAGTGGAATTGGAATGTTTCTAACAAAGATACATTAAATGCCTGAGGTGATGGATACCCCAATTACCCTGATTTGCCTAATTCGCAATGTATGCCTACATCAAAATATCACATGTACCCTATAAGTACATATGACTATTATGTACCCATAATAATTAAAAATAAAAAAGAGATATATCAAACATGTATAACTACATAGGTAACTATATATTCATATTATATTCACTAAAATAATGTTCAGCACAATCTTCCTCCTAATTCATAATTATATGTTTAATTTTTCCCCTGGTTCTGAATGCGAATTCAAGTATAACAATTAGTTCAAATACCTATTATATAATATATTGAACCCAGTTCCATGTGGTAGGTGGATACATTATTTGTAGTTATGAACAAACTGGCCTTCATTCAGACAGTGTTGCTTAATTCACTTAGACTTTAGGGAAAAAAAAATCTAAAATTCTGTGATTTTTATCTCATTTTTATCATCCAAAAAATGGAAATGGTAATAATTTCCAACACAATAGTCCTGAGGTTTAAATTAAATAGGCATTAAAACCACAGTAGATGCTCTAAAGGAGTTTCTAAGGCCATGGCAGGATTAAATGCTAATGTAAACAAGAATATGGTAATACAAGAGGTATTTGTTCATCATTTTTTTTTTTTTATGTCTGAGTAGTATTTGTATTATCCTGGATGGAACTAGAGCCCATACTTCTAAGTGAAGTATCACAAGAATGGGAAAACAAGCACCACATGTACTCACCATTAAATTGGTACTAATTGATCAACACTTATGTGCAAATATGGAAGTAACATTCATACGGTGTTGGGCAGGTGGGAGAGGGAGGCGGGATGGGTAAATTCACACCTAACGGGTGTGGTACATTATGTCTGGGGATTGGGCATGCTTATAGTTCTGACTTAGGTGGTGCAAAGGCAATATATGTGAACAAAGCATTTGTATCCCTGTAATATTCTGCAATAAAAATAAAATACAATAAAATAATAAAATAAAATAAAATAAGAATACGATTCATTACTCAAAGGACTGAGTCAGAAAGTTATGGAGTAGACAATGTGGGTTGCAACTGGACTTTAAGAATGCAAAAATGTATGGAACAAAAGGGGAACATCTTTACTGAAAACAACCAATGTGTACAAGTGGGAATTAAGAGTATTCGGGAACATGTATAGAAATGGGTCTCACTAGGCTAGGATACATGTGATGCTGAGGACATGTAAAAGGAGAGGAAGAGGCGAGTCAGCGAGTCAGCAAGTCAGCACCATCTTAGCTTTTAACTGCAGGTTGAGAAAGGAAAAATAAAAGAAAACTTAAAAATAGTATTTAACCAATGTGTTATCTGCCCATTTTCACTTGTTTATAGACATAAAGGTAAAAGGTTAAATTCTTTTATTCTTACTTTATAAACTTTGTGTTCTGTGTTCTTCCCCAGAAATAATATTGAGGGAAAAAGTTTCTCCCTGTACTTGAACAATATGATTTTATTTGAAGATAGGTACAAAACCAGGACAACAGGCTGTTAGTGAACATGGCAGTTGCTTAAACTGGTCCATTAGAAATAGGAATGATTTTTATTGGTTCAGTATAGGTATTTTTATGTGAATTCTCAGCATTGATAGAATATAAATACACACACACACATCTACTTTTCTTCCACTGATTTCTACCTGAAACCCTAAATTTCCTTTACACCAGCCCATTGAATGTATGTGAAAGAAGATCACTACTCCAGGTAGCCAAAAAGTAATAATAAAAGATCAACTATTAAGAGAAAAAGATTTTAACATTGAGGATATTCATTAATATACTCAGTAATATATAAAAAGAAAGAAAAGCAAGGTGCCAGCCTTTAGAGAAAGAATAAATTATTTTTCATGGAACAATGTCTTCCTGATTTTGTAAAACAAAATAAATGTTTTGATTTAGATTTTGCTTTTCTCTTAAAGAAGATCTAAATGTGATATTGGTTTCCAATTTACCAAGACTTTGGGCAATTGCTTTTTATTCTCTAAGAGGACCTGAACCAAACCTTCTTTTGGAGCCATCGATAGCATATGTATGCTGTTTAGAGTTAACCACAAAGTGACTTGAATTAGTACCTTTGGTAAGTACACCATTGACTTAAATGTGGGTTTTAAAATTCAGCTGAAGTTCTTATGAATCTCAGATTCCATATGAGAAGGGGTCCTTCTCTTAAGTGTAAAGTGATGGACATTCTTAAGTACTCTATGTCTCTGTCATCTGTGTGGACCTTCTTTGGGTAGATATTAACCCTTACTTGGACATTTCTCATCCCCTGTGACTATAAATGGACCTCTAAGCTAAGGAATAAACTGGCAGAGATTAAGGAAGTCCTCAAAACCAGTTATGAAATTTCTAACAAAGAGTATGACTTTAATAAATTATCATTATCTCAAATTAGCTACCTTGGGGCGCTATCCAGCTGAATGCACACCTTTTGGAAAGTCATGAAAATTCAGTTCTAATCCTCATTTTATTTCTGATTCTCAGTAACCCTATTTATGCAAAGAAGCATACCAGTTTATCAATCTAGCCCAAAGGTATTTTACGTTATGTTGTGATTGAGCTGAGCTAAGAAAGTACATGGCAGTCAACCATAACAAAATTAGAGAATTATATTGGAACTTTATAAATAGTGAAGTACTATACAAATGGAAAGGATTATAATCAGAATAATGAAAATGAAAGGACCACAAAAAGATCACATTGATGTTTGCTCATTAGCGTGGGCTAGACTATAGTGGCCCATCTTCATGATGTTTCCTAAGATAAAGAATAAATGCAATAAAATAAGGTTTTATGATATTTGTGAAAAGAAAATAAGCTTTATTTATACAAGTTTTCAAACTTTGTCATGTTATAGCTGATCACGACATGTAATTACATGATTTACTACTTTTGCAAAACATCAAATACATAAAGCATTAAACCAATTAACTTTCATGCTGGAATAATCATAATATTTATGCTGACAGCGGGATTTTTTTTCAGATTAAGTCAGTACCAATGGAACATTTTATTCTGTGTCTGTTGTTACCTAATGGGAGTAATGTAGTAAATTTTTACCTACTTTTAAAATTTCATATTAATCACAAGTCACTATATAGAGTATAGAAGAATTTTTTTTAGCTATACCAAGAAAAAAATAAAGACAATTAATTTTAGACTAAGTTTAAGGATTGGAAATCTTTCCAGACCCAGTTACTGAGTGGAGTTGAATCACTTTGCCAAATAATTGAATAAATGTATATTTTGTGTGCACACCTACCATGTGCAAAACTCTGTGGAAAATTTGGGTATGGGTGAAAAGGAGACCTAAAAAAACTTAGTCTAGTACAGGAGACAGACAATATAAAAGCAGATTCACTACAAATTCAAGTGAAATGATTCGGTATTCAAGATCCAACCAATGTGCTGTCTGCTTTCAAGAGAAGCAGCACTCCTTCTATGGCGGTATGAAATTATGCTGTAGAGGATTGGCTTTTGAGCTAGGTCTTAAAAATATGAGTAGTATTTAACAGAGAGAACTCAAAGTCAGAGAATGCCTTGCTCTAGAAATCACTTTTGAAGTCTTCTGAGGCTCCATACGACCAGCAGAAAAAAGGAATGGTACGTCTCAATAGCTGAAATAACTTTACTGTAATTTATTAAGCAATGCAGCTCTTTTAGTAAAGTACTTTAAGCAATTCTGAGTCCCATCCCACTCCCTTGAGAAAAAATGTTGCCTTTCTACCACTTCTCCTTAAAGTGAAATGAGTAATTTGAAAAGAGCTTGTTCTGTTTTCTTTATTTTCTAAAGACCTCGTATTTCAGAGGTATTTCAGTTTTCAGCATCTGTCATGTTAAAGTTGAACTGCCTATTAAAAATATGCAGGAATTTCAAGAAAAGGAATGCTATTATCTTCCCATTACTTAGGTTCAGACAGGACTATGCAATTCTCCACAAATCTCCCTCCCCTACTTCCCTACTCCAGGGCAAATTTTAAAGTCATGATTCATCAAACCACATTTAGACATCTTGAACTTTTGTAACTCCTTCTGCAAAGCAAGTTACTCACAAAATGGATTCTTCGTTAAGTTGCTCACACACTTTTTCATGGTAGTGATAGTCAATATACAATAGTTCTTTTCAATGCAATACTTTTTTTCAACAAAACCCTGTCTATAGAGCTTTTTAAAAAAATATTTCATGGTTACATTAAACTTAGTACATTCAAGTTACATAGAAATGTAACTTAGATGTTTCAGTTTAAACAAAGTTTAGAAGACAGTGTGTTTTAAGAAGTCCATAAGGCAGTTCTTCTGGTGTGCATTTCATTTCCATATTGCAAATATCAAATGCTATAAAAATATTTGCCTAACCCATCATTTCTAATCCCAGTGAGTTTTTTTTGTGCTCCCTCTTCACCCAGCTAAGCCTTTATTCTCTTTACACTTAAGAGTATTTTAAGCAAATTTACCTGTGTCCACAAGCAAATAAGCCTTAGCTCTAGGCAGCTGACTTCTTGTTCACCCAGATGGAAATAAAACTGCAATCTGTATATTGCAAGCACCTGCCACAGCCTGTTAAAAATGCAAAACCTTAACCAGGCAACAGGATACGATTTCAAATAGGAAGAGGAGCTTCTTACAGAGAGTAAGTAAGGATCTTTAATTCTCTGAATTGCCCACTGTAAACCCAGTAGCTGAATTTAAATTTCCTGGGGTTCTTCTGAACCTGGCTATCACATGTGGAATTCAGAATTGTTTCTTTTTCACATTTTGCTTATTTTTAGTCTCTCCAAAAGACTTCTGTTTATGTAACAGATTTAGGGAAAATGTTAGAATTTGCATGTTTGGCTTTGAGCTTAAAGATGACCATAGTTATAAAAAGTGTGCAGGTTCTCTTTCCCCTTCTTATATTTTGACACTTATTTTATGGCAATTTCATGACCCTCTATATTTGTAGAGATGTGTAAAAAATTTAAATACCTTAAAAGTTAAGAGAATGATTTTTATGTACTACTTATGTATAAGTCACTTCCAATATTCCTGTACAATTATAGCATTGCACAAGATTTTGAATTATTTAGTTATTAAAATTGGTCTTATGTCCCTTGCCGTCATTAAGCATATAGATAATAACGTTATGTGTTGTTGCAAAACTTAAGCATTAGCTCTCACCCTTAAACTGCAGTTACATCTGTCTTGCAACATGGAAGTAAAACAGGTTGCTTCAGGACCTTGTCAAAATCAGAGGTAACTGTATACTCTAGGCAAAGTCTTAAAAACTCTTCAAAATAATCAATGCTTCAAGACATCAAGAGACAAAGATCAGTCAAAAGAGTTATTCTACTGTCCACTTAATTCTTTATTGCAAATAGTACAAAAAAATTGTCTTTTCTTTTCATTAGTGAGATAAATTTCTTTTTCAACTGCAAGCAGTTCTGGACCTGCACACTCTTGGGGGTACACGTGAAGGGATTTGCTGGCAATCTTTAGCCATAGTTCTGCAGGCATGGCAGGGCAACTACTTTATGGGGGAGACATTCTAAGCCATCCATCAGCTCTCCTAAGAATATGGGAGAATCTAGACCCGACTCTACATACCAGGGAGCTTACTCAACAGAAATTTATTTTCTCACAGTTCTGAAGGCTAGAAGTCCAATATTAAGGAGTCAGCACTCTTGCTTCCTTCTGAGGGCTGGATTTATTCTGGGTCTCTGTGCTTGGCTTGTGGATGGCTGTCTTCTTGTTTCTTGATATTGTCTTCTCTTTGAGAATTCTGGTCAGGGCTATTTCTCAGGCTCCACCCCTCAGCATTACTGTATTTGTCCCAATAGAGGACTAGGTAGGTGTTCTTCTCCTTCCTCCCATCAAAACGTCAACTAAGAAGGGAGGATATGAGCAGATCCTCGGTGGAAGGGATATCGCTCATCTCTAAGTGTAGCAACTCTTTCTCCATAGTGGTTCGTCTGTTCTCTGAAATGTTTTGGAAGCTTGTTCCATCAACTGTGCTGTTCTTGTATCTTTACTTTCTTTCTTTAATAGCTCCTTACCTTTCACCCGAAACATACTCATATTTCCCAATCCTACCTCAAATTTAGTACTTTGGTGCTCGTTTGTCTTCGCACTATTTAGTAAAAGCGTGTGTGCATGTCTGAGTCGCTTACAGCTGACTTCACATCCTCAGCTCCTATGTTCTTCTCAAACTATTTTTCCTCTACATGCTTCTAAGTCTCTTATCTTTAGGACTACCATATCCTTCTTAATTTACAAATCCAAGGCACATTTTAAAGCCTCTTTCTAAATGAACATTCTGCACCCTTTCACTGTGTTTTTCACATCTTCCTTCCTGATATTTTCTTCTGTTGCTTATTCAGAATTTATTTCTCTTGGTTTGCGTCCTTCTCCTCTGAACTATTCTCTTCTGTGTGTATTTTATTTTCATAGTTATTGCCAAATTGCTTACAAACAAACAAGCACTAGCATGTATTAGAGTATCCTTTTCTAATAGTCTTGCCAGTAAAGGTGTTATAGAAAGTTTGAGATCATTACCAGTCTGATGGGTATGTACTCATATCTCATTGTTTTCTTAAACAGTATTTCCCTTACTAATGTAAATTTGAATGACTTTTTGGCTATTTGAACATGTATCTCTGAATATTCATGTTTCACCCATTTTTCTTGCTGATTGAGTTGCTTTGCTTTTTATCCTCAACAATTTATAAGCGCTCTTGGTATATTGTACATATAAGCCCTTTGTTAATGCATGAAAACATTTTTGAAGTTTCAGTGAGAATCTACTGATTTTTTAATTTATGTCTTTCCACATGAGGATCTTTTTGCCTATATTGAGGACATCTCTTACTCCTTTTATAATATTAGGTTTCCAGCCATGGAGAATAATCTGTCAACCCAGAGATTATGTGTTATTTCCAGAATATCTCAAAAAGTTTTTTGTTTGTTTGTTATATATATTTACTTCCATTTTATCTTAGATCCATCTAGATCTGTATTTTTTCATATGGTATAATATGGGGACCCCATTTCTTTTAACTATCCTGGTTTAAATAATAGTTTTAAATTACTTTTTGAGATATTAAGTTAAAATATAAATTGAAATAGACATCATTACTAAATTCAAGGATTTGAATTTCTTGTTCATGTCATAATCATTGTCCAGAGAATTGGCAATGATTATGTGAAGACTTGCAGTATGTTAAAATACACATGTGACTTTTTCTGGTTCTAATTATATAATGATTTTTACATTATTATATTTGGAATTATATAGTCCTAATATATTTTAGGAATTACATGGATTGTATAGTCAACTAAACTTTCTTTTTTATTAGTAGATTCTAGTTTTTAGAGAAGTTTTAGGTTTACAGAAAACTTGAGAAGAAAATACAAAGAGTTCTTATATACTTTATTTCCCTCTGCTCTCAATGTCTCCTATTTTAACATCTTGTATTGGTGTGTTACATTTGTTATGTTGGTGAACCAGTATTAATGCATTAATATTAGTTAGCTGCCATAGTTTTCATTAGAGGTCACTTTTCATGTTGTGCAGTTCTATGGGTTTATGCTAAATGCATAATATATGTATATACCATTACAGTAGCTGTAGTAAAACTACAGAATAGTTTTACTTCCCTAAAAATCCCCTATGCTCCACTTGTTCATTCCTGCCACTTTCTATCAACTTCTGGCAACCATTGATCTTTCATATTGTGGGAAAGATATAAATATAGACTTGTGATACTGTCTTCCTTTACTTAGCAATATATATTTATAATTCCTAAATGTCTTTTCCTGGTTTTGTAACATTTCTTTTTATTGTTGAATAATATTTCATTGTATGAGATTGTACCAGTTTGTTCATTCATTCACCTCTTGAAGAATTTGAGATAACTATGAATAAACTGTCATAAACATTCATGTGCAGGGTTTTGTGTTCATATGTTTCCCAACCTATCTGGGTAAATATCTAGGAGCACTATTGCTGAATTGCATGGTAAGACTATGTTTAACTTTGTAAGAAACTGCCAGATGATTTTATACAGCTTGAACCTGAAAGCAGAGTTTGAACTCTTCTTGCCCTTAACACACATCTTAATTTTCCTGCCCTAAAGCTTCTTGAAAATGTATTGGAATAAAATTTGTGATAATATTGAATGTGGCAAAGTCTTATTTTCTTTCTTTATAATAATGTAGAGAGAAATGGGGATACCATTTAGGCATAAGAAGGACTTGTGAAATACAAAATTACTAATCCTAGCATAACCCTGCTCATTGCTCATAGAAGTATACTACTTTTAGCACCATATCTTCATTTATTTTTCCTAAGTCACACAGTAATAGATACTAAGCCATCACTGAATTTGAGTTTTTATCTTCTCTAAGATTTTTCACCCACAAAAGGCAATATAAAGAGGTAGAAAGATGAAATTTTAGCACAAGTCTGTTAGCTGTTTATGTTTGGTAGCCATTTGTATTATAACATTAGGATGGAAAAAAATATAACATTCCTTTATCAATCAAATAAAAATATATTTCAAAACTTAAACTCTGAGAATAGCAATAAGTTCAATATGAGTGAGCTTTCAGCACTTTTTCTGTTATCCTTGGGTCATACCAGAATACAAGCTTTCAAAAAATCTAAAAGAATGGGGAAAAGTGCCATATTATCCTTGATTCAAGGTGATCTCAATTGCTGATGACCATGTTAGCAGTGAGACCTGCATTAGGGCCCAAGACCAGGGCAATTGGTGCTGACTGTTCTCACACATCCTGAACACAGTCCCTTCTGTGATCACGCTGACATGGAGGCCTTTGAACAGATTCACAAGAATAGCACTGTGTATACTCTACAGAGCACACAGTGCTATTCCTCTGCTTAGGCCCAAGATTGCAACCACCCCTTGATTGGATCAGGTCAATTACTTTGTGCATATGGAGTATGCCTGTGTGTGTGTGTGTGTGTGCGCATGTGTACAAATAAATTTATTTCAAAAAGAAATAATATCACTGTCATATATAGAAAACTAGCATTGCTTGCCATAAGTAGAAGTTATTAAAAATAAACAAATTAGAAACAAATTCCTGTTTGATATTGTTGTCCACTTTAAGACTAAGACCTGCTGTTTCTCTTTTTATTTTAAATATGACAGAATTGAAGGATAGAATGCAGAAACCGAGTTGTAAATATCATAACTATACAGATCAGTACATTTTCACAAAGTGTATACACTTGCGTAAATAGGACCTATATTAAAAACCAAAACATTACCAGAGCCACGGAATTGCCTTACTGCCAATAAGAGCAATTCCCATCTTTATTTCTAACACCACAGAAAAGTTTTGCCTGTTTGTGAACGTGGCATAAAGAATCTAGAATATACAAATAACTTTATTGATGAAAATCAACAAAGTAAAAGCAGATAACCCATTATATAAATGGGCCAAGAACTTGAACTGGCAGTTCAAGAAAGAACATATCCAAAGACCAATATAAATGTAGAAAGGTGCTCTGCTTCATCTGTTGTTGGAGAAAGGCAAATGAAAACCACCATACAACTACTTCATAACAGCAGAACTGCTTACATGAAAAGACATACTGAATATTGACAAGGATGAAGAATAACTGAATTTCTCACTTACTGTTCTTTGGAAGTGTAACTTGGTACACAACATCTTTGGAAAGCTATGTGGTGGTATTGACTAAAGTTGAATGTATGCATAACCCATGGTTTAGCAAGAGTACTAAAGATATGTATAAGGATGCTTATAGCAGCATAGTCTCTACAGGGACATCTTAATATTTGACTAGAGGAAGTGGATAAAAAATGGTAATATATTATACAGTGGAATACCATAGAGCAATGAGAATAATGAAAACATAACAACATGAACAATAATGATATACACAATAATATGTATGAATCCTGTAAACAGGATATTGAATGAAAACTCAGACAAAAACTAATGCCAATGATAGGCATATATTTTTAGTTAAGTAGGTTGTAGGACAGAAAGTATATTCATTTCAAATAAGCAAAAAACCTTAGGTTTGAATTCCAGCTCCACCACCTACTATAAATACTATATGATCTTGGAGACATATTTAATTTCCCTGAATCTATTTCAACTTTTTAAATATTTTTTTTTGTTGTTGTTGTTGTTGCTGGGGCTGGAGTGCAGTGGCATCATCATAGCTCACTGCAGCCTCAAACTCCTGGGCTCAAGCAATTCTCCTGCCTCAGCCTCTTGAGTAGCTGGGACTACAGGCACACCTCAGCTAATTTTTCTACTTTTTGTAGAGATGGTCTCTCCCTCTGCCTCAGGCTGGTCTCAAATTCCTGCCCTTGGGCAATCCTCCCACCTCAGCCTCCCAGCTTGCTAAGATTATAGGTGTGAGCCACCAGGTGGCCTGTTTCTACTTTTTTATATAGGAATAATATAATATTATCTAGGCTGTCTACCCACTGTAATTCCTGTGACAATTGAGAATAACATATATTTGTAAATTTTAAGATTATGCAGTGCTGAATAATTTTCTATTTATATTTCACCGGCATTTTTTCCGGCCTTCAAAATAAAATAAAAGACATTTTTGTCTGCATATAGATTGTGGATATAAATATGAAATATAAAAGAAATAGAACTCAAGTTTGGCTCAAAATTTTGAACAAAGTTAATGCTAAAAATTTGATCATTATGACATTCAATAAAAGCATTGGCATTACAGGAAGGCCTATCTACATTAATTTCTCTTAAATAAAATCAGTTATATATAAACTTTGATATGAATAGATTCTTGCCATTGTAGACTAGTTGAACAATGAAACAAGGAACTAGAGCTATAAATTGAAAAGATTAATGGAGTAGCAACTATTAGGAAACAGGTACTGCAAGAAATTTCCCACTCCATGTAAGGAAGGGAAATTTGTTCTGGTAACCTCAATAGTGATTCATTTTTATTCTTCATGAAACCTTACAAAATACTATATGAAGTTTCCATTAAACTATATACAAAGATGAACTCTCTCACAGCAGTATGGTTCAGTTTATGCTGCAATTTAGTGGTTTGTTCTTTTCCCCCTGTTCCTCATAGATATCATAGGTGATTATATATCAGGTTTAGAAAAATTAATAAAAATACTTTTTTAAGGATTTGCAGTATTTGTTACACATTCCAAATTTTCAAGGCTACATTCAGTGAAGTCAACATAACCTGAAGTAAGATAACCATCTAACCTAAATATTTAAGAAAATGTCAATCTATGTTTGCCACCTACCATAGGTATGTGCTGAAAATTAATTATCTACTAACTAGTTAATTTGATGGAGATTATTACAAATTGATCCTGATAGATGTAGACTAGCTTTCTAATACCATAGTATGTACGTTGTCAGCTAAGAAGGGAAAAGATAATCATACAAAATCTGTTTTTTTTCTATTTGTATTCCTAAGTTTGATAATGGAAATATTGGAACATTCCCGCACAGTGATACTCTTGTGAAATATAGAAAAAAATCCATGTACTTTTTATAAAATATAAAAACCTAAATATATATATGTATATATGTGTGTATATATATGTATGTATGTGTGTGTGATATATATACACATACACATATATATAGTCTCATTTTGGTGTTTTTGTTGTTACCAGTAGTATAAACTGAGTGGAATTGCTTTATAATATTTGGATCTGTAATGCATGGGCAAACCTATAAAAGCAACAATAAACATGGTACTTGTGGAGGAATTAAGGGAAAAAAAGTTAAAAGAACATTTTTCCAAAATTAACTGCCAGATGTAACTCTAAAGGCAAGTGAAACTCCCAAACATAAAAAGAAAAGAAAGTCACTAATAATATAGGAATATTACTGTGAATGATCTGTTGGCATTTTCTTCCCTCCACAATAATAGTGTCAAGTTAGATTTGTAGAAATAAATGAATACAGAAAATATATTATCATTAATAACAGGGATCATCATGGGTTAAACGCTTTGTGTGAGTGAAATGCCACATACTGCAGCTCCAGAGATATGACTCACCATTCTTGTTGTTTCTAGAAGACGATGATTCATCGGCTTCCTGACTTTACAAATAGAGAGAGAACATAAACTAAAGAAAGAGAAGGAAAGGGGGAAAAAAAAGATAGTTAAAAGCAATCACTGTATGCTACATTTTCACTCCATATTTATTTCTGCTACTGTAGTGTAGAATCTGATAGTGAAGAGGAATCAGGTTATGGGTTTTACTCCTTGTGAGTTATACTTGAAAATCTATTGTATTCTAGTACCTCTGGGGAAAAAAAAGATGCTAAATAAAGAGGGGGCAAAATCTGTCCTTCCCGTTTCTTTTCCTTTGTGCTACAGGCTGAGTTGGTTTAGTGAGTAGTTGTGCAAGACTTGTTTCACTTTGTTTTTGGACAAAGCTGAGCCTTGTACTTCAAACAGAAGGCAGCCAATGACTAACTTCTGGTTGCTAGGTGTGGCCTCCCTTCAACTTCTATAAAATCAGAAGTCCCAGCACTGCTAGAGTGAAACCTTCAGAGAAGAATCTCTCTTTAGTGCTCTGGAAGAAGGTAGAAACTTAGGTAAGACTTGGGTTTCCTTTTAGTTAGTTTTGGTTGTTTTGAAAACTTTTCTCATAACTATGTTAAATGTTACTTCTTCTATAGCATTTATGGCTAGTTGCATATATTATGCTTTGATAAATCTTTCTGTAGAATTACACTGAATATTTTATATTTTAGGATTTACAAATTGTAATGTTTTGTTTTACTTAGCAAAGAAATATAATTTTTAAAGTATGGTAAGTTTGCTTAATACTAGCTTATTGTACTGTTGGTGAGTTACCATGGAAAAGAAGGAAAGAATGTGCTTTTCTGGTGGCCTTAAAAGAATGTGTTTTTCCTTTCCTTTCCTCCTCCTTGGAGTGTGAGTTTCCAAGAGCTGTGTGTGTCTTACAGGGAGATCAGGATGGGAGGGTGGGTGCTTGAGGGGGCCAGGAAAACAGAAGTGGCAGAGGTGGGTGGCAAGGAACTGTTTCAAAATAGCAGGACTTTCTGAATTTATTTTCCTCTGTAAGGAAAACTAAATAGAGTCAGACCTCATAGTGGTAATCATGCCCTTTTAATTAACATTTTGAAATTAATGTTACGTTTACTCATGCCGTTTAAAATAAGAAGATCCGCTTATTACTTGTTTCATTTAAAGAGGGTGTGACCACATTCCTTTTCCTGTAGGCTCTGTGTCATAGACAGGCTTTGCAAGCGCTTATTTGAAAACCTAAAGGGAAAAGAAATATTTCCTGGTGATGTCAGATATGTTATCCCATGGGAATGCCAGTGGGGCCCTCTAAAAACTATTCTACTTGATTGTTGAATGGACTAATGGCCATAAAACTCCTTAGAAAAGCACAAACCAAATCTACAGAAGAGTTTTTACTGGTGTTGGATGGATATGTTTGCAAAAGTGAGAGATTATGAACCATAACCATATATCTGGCTATTATTGTTCATTACAAATGTTCTTCCAAGGATTTTTCTCTTAGTCCTTTTTAAATGTTAATTAAACATTAAACTGATTTCTAAAGTTTAATGCTAGCTAATGAAGATGTACTTTTTCTTGTCTTATTTATGCCTGAAAGTCTGTGTGGACTACAAAAAAGCAATGTTCCCCTGTTTCCTCAGGAACATATTTTGGCAACTGTAAGACAAGGCATATTGCAAATGAGTCAAATGTGGTAAAATGCTGGTTTCATAATTCTGCAATGGCCTCTTCCACAGAAGTTATTTACCACCCTAGCTCCAGTCTCAACCACATCTGGCAGACAGCCAATATTTGACTGCTGTTGACAAAATAATTTACATTACTAAGGAACCTGTCAGAGTTTCACACTTATTAAATACTTTTTAAACCAAAAGGTCCACAAAGGTTGAGTTCTGTATATGACATTAGTTGGCTGAGCTGGTTGTTCTTCATTCTCTCTAGACTGATTAATTTATGACATATTTAAAAGCAGAGCTAAATCAATGTACCTTATTATAAACCATAAACAGTTTTTGAAGTTAACTATTTCCTGTTCCTTTAAAATCAAATAGATTTTTATCAGGAAGATCAGAACAGATCTAATGTATATAATGCCTTCCTCCATTATGCCAATTTTCTTCATCTTCATTGACTTGAGGTGAAATTTAAGATTGGTACTTCACAGTTGCAATGGATCTTAGACACTATTTACTTCAACATTTTTATTTTACAACTGAAGACACTCTGGAGAAGTTAAGTGTTTTCTTGAGGTCAAATCACCAGAGAAAGAGAATCAAAGTAAGGTCCGCAACAGTTAAATTCTTATTTTTATATCCCATAGTTGTGGCTTGAAGATGTTTATTAAATTAGTACAGATATATTTTCTAAGATAATAGCAATGATACACTAGTTATTAATTCCATAATCCTTATTAACATACTAAATACAAGGCATTTAACCACAGATTGAAGGTATGTAATGAATAGTATATTAGGACTGCTCTCATGCAATGCTCCTGGCAATAGAAATATGGGAATAGCAAGTGACAATGCAGAATGATGGGGCTGGTGTAGGGGTAAGGTCAGGATGCTGTGGGAGAGCATGGAAGGTCACCAGATCCGTTGCTGAGGAACTAATGAAGGCTTTCTGGGAGATATGATGAGATCTATGCTGAGACCTCATTTAGAAGCAGCAATTAGTGAGGCAATGAGAAGTGAGTGTGGAGGAGACACGAGGATTCCGGGCAACGGGAACACCCTGTCCAAAAGCCTAGAAGCAAAACATTAGTGAGGCTACCTCCCATAAATTGCTGCTTTATAAGTCATATTATCGTATAGTCTAATTGTCTGCTCCCACAAGGAAAGGTGTGGGAAGAACTTGTGAAATGCATATTAAGGAAAAACTATGTACAAGGCAAAGCATTTGAAAATAAACTACCTAGGGCTAGGGTGAAACCTGCCATAGTCTTTCTTCATGGGTTGACTATTAATGAATGTGATTCTCACGTGTAAGTTGTTAAAAATAACATTGATCTTGTCATTGTCATTTTGCTCACTAATTTAAAAGACTATGTAATACTTTGGCATCAGAAGGCATGGATTTATGTCTTGATTCTTGCCACTACTAGCTAGGAGACTGTGTAAAAGTTACACTCAGTTTTTCCAGATAGAAAAGGGACATGTTGACGATACGGCTGTTGTTCCATGCAAGGACTAGTAGTTGCTGCTACCATAATTATAAAACTTTCATAGTTCTAGATTGTAAGTGGAAGGTATAATAAACTACAAAACTCAGCTTCTTCTGTTGCAAATTCTGGAAGTAGCCTTTCATAAGGCTGACAGAGATGGAAAAATTAACGAGGGCTCTCTTAAGACACATAAATACACAAAAACTGTAAATCTTTAGAAAGCCACACATTGAATTCACAGATAAACTGAGACCAGTAGGCAATGCATGTTTCTAAAAAGATAATTAATTAAAAGAAATGTGGAATATTGTTAATTTCCATATGTCAGCCTATTTATAAATGTCCAATTTCATCTTCAAATTAGCTGATGATAAACACTGAGATAAACTGGATTTTAGAGCTCAGTGGTAGATAGTTGAAATCTATATTGAGCTAAAATAAGTCAAAGGAATAGGCTCCTAAAAACCTAGCACAACTTTAACCATTACAAGAAAAAGTCGGAAGAAAAGAAAACCTTTTGTGTACTCACTTTGTTAGGCTGGTTTTCCTGCTGAGTGTAGATATTAAACAGTCAGGATGGTTTAGCAATAAAATTTGTCCAAAATATTTTTTTGCTGTGGTATGTGTCACAACTATTCAGCAGGTCTGCTAATACATGCAGTTAGCTTTGGGCACTTAACTAACAAGACATGATAAAATCTGTTTCCTTTAGAGCAATTTCTTACATCCTGCCATAATGCTTGTGTCGTTAAACTTTGCTAAGAGTTAGTGGTGAATTTGGCTGAATTCCAGGTCCATTTTCCTCTAATTGATTTCCTGAGGAAGGTTCTATGCTGGCTGCTTTTCCTTACCAGACTATCCTTTTAGGCCATCCAAATAATTCAGACTAAAATGTAGGAACTCAGAAGATGTAAGTCACAAAGCTGTCTTAGAAAAGGACACTCTCTGGTGTCAAACAAATGGCTCAACTTCCTTATTTTTTGTTATTTTGTGTTACGTAATTAATATAACAATATCATTATTATCCTAGGCTTTCTCGGTTTTTTTTTTTTAAGAAATTGCTCATTATAAAAAATGCTTTTTAGAACTAAAACACTAGTGAAGTACAGAAAAGTTTCCCTAAACTTTATTTTGAAGTTGTAGGACTCACTTTTAATATTATATTTGGCAATATCTTTAGTCTTTGCTTTGCTCTCGTTTGAAGTTTTTCTTTCCTAATTGAAAACAGTGAAATTAATTATTCAACATGTTTTTATAAGTGAGGGAGTTGTATTTTGCCAAGTGACCCATTATATCACTCATTTTGAAGATTCTACTTATCAAGGGCATGAATGAGATGATGAAAATAGCAATTTTGAATACATGAAACTTTGCCAGAATTGCTTTGAAGTTTTGGGTGTAGCAATTAAGCAGCTGGAATATGAAACTCCATGTGGCAACAGCAGTTGCACCAGATCAGACCCTAACGGGAAATAAAACTTTGTGCAAAATTGCACATCATAACTTTACCTCAGGAAACAACTTTAAATTTATCCATTACTGGAGGGAGAGAGATTACTTTAAATGAATGCTCAAAATACTGGTTCTTCCTACAGATGACAGAATAGTAATTTGAACAATCCTCGTGATAATTAAGTGGAGATAGTTTCTGCTTTGGCTATAATTTACCTCATGCATTTAATCTTATTGCTTGGAACTGCAGTTATTTTTAAGCAGGTGTGAACTGAGACACTTTGTCTGAACATGTTGCTAAGGAATCAGGTTATGGGTTTTACTACCCCTCCTCGTGAGTCATTTAGGTTCCCATCAAGAATTTAAAACCGCAACATTATCTTTCCAATCTCCCTCACAAGTATTCATGACAGTAGAGGAATGAAACAAAAGGATACGGAGGGAGAGATCTGTGTGGACCTCGAATACAGGCTCGGAGCAACACATCCCCAGATAAAAACGATCATTGATGGCTGTGTGTGTGTGTGTGTGAGTGTGTGTATGCGTGTGTGTGTGTATATGCGTGTCTGTAGAAAACAGACAACACATTAATTTTTAATATACCCCAGGTTTTAAAAATATATGTGTCTCATTAAATGAAAATATTGTCAAACCAACTTAAGAAATTTCCTTTAAGATAGAGTTTGCCAAAAGGGTATGCATATTACAATTTCACCCCGATGCTTCCTGTTAGAACAAAAAACTTGGTATCAAATTATCCTTTTCCTGTTTTTTTTTTTTTTTTTTGGTGTTGGGTAGAAAAACATGTAGGACTAGTATTTAGACAGCTCAAATAGGAAGAAATGTGAGAATAGAAATTACTCCAAGTGCTGAAATAATTTTGTACTAAGAATTAGAAAAAGAAACTGAATTATCTGGGGAGAGCTATCACCCAGATACCATTTTACAGATAGTTTTGAATCTGAATCCCTCCTGCAGATTGTCAGCAACTATTTTACCTATATAGACAAATGTTATGCCTTTTCTCTAGCCATTACAGGCCCTCATTAATGCTGCATAGATTCCGTAATGGCTGCTGAATGGGCTCTAATCTTCCATCTTGCCTATCTCTTAGCAATTCTCCGTGATACAGCAGGAACGATCGTTCTGAAATGGAAGTCAAATCATGCTGCTTTCTTTTTAAAAAGCCATTAATGTTTTCCCAAAGGTTCCAGCTTCTGCCAACATCTCTTGCTCCAGCAAACTCCTTTCAGCTTCTCAAATATGACAAACTTCTCTCCATTTTGTCCTCTTTTAACTTCTCTGCCAGCTTAACCTTGACTCATTTCAAGGGAGGCTTCCCTCAGCCCGGGCCTCCTCTAAGAATTTTCCTTAGCCTTTGTGTTTTCTCTGAAGAGAACACACTAGCTCTGAGTTCCCAAGGCAGAGGATGATAATTCGCTGTTTTTGTACCCTCAGGGCTTTGCATATAGTGGGTTGTCTATAAATTTAGAACAGTGAAGTGAAGGAAGACCAGCTCCTCTCTTTAGCCTATGTGCTTACTTGCAGTAGTTGTCTGATCTCTAAAGTTTAGGACTGAATATGCCAAGAAGGAGCTCAGTTTCTGAGCGGAGGCTCTGTGTTTCTTTTTAGGGGTAAGACATTCCTTTTAAAAAACTTACGTCTTGCAGTTCTTTATGCTCCTAAATGTAACCCTGGAAAATAGGGGCAAGGCTGTTTTATAACGGTGCGTCCTCTGTGTGTAAGTGGGGCGTGTTTGTGCGGGGTGCGTTAGTTTTGTAAAGCATCTACTAATTTTCTTTCCAGACACTTCCGTAAAAATGGCAATGGTATCAGAATTCCTCAAGCAGGCCTGGTTTATTGACAACGTAGAGCAGGAATACGTTGTAAGTAAAGTGATAATAAAATGATTCAATTATTACAGTATTAAAATAGAAATTGCTATCAATAAATGGACATTAATTTCTTTCTCTCTGATCCTTAGACAACTGTGAAATCGTCCAAAGGTGGTCCTGGGTCAGCAGTGAGCCCCTATCCTACCTTCGATCCATCTGCAGATGTTGCTGCATTGCACAAAGCCATAACAGTTAAAGGTAATTGTGTTTCCTCAAAACAGATACCTCTTGGACACTTCAGAACGGCTATTTGAATGGTTATCAAAAATCAGACATGATCCCAGAATTAAAAGAGAAAGTAAAAATTAAAAACCAGATGTGAGCAATGGAAAGTCTGTTTCATTTTGAAGACAAAAAGACTTTTTTTTTTTTTTTGTCAAATGAAAATATATTTCCCTTCTCAGCACTCAGAAAATTTTGGTCAAATAAATGGAATCTCTGTTGCTACAACAGGCATCCTTACCAGCTCATTTCTAGCAGAAACTCAGTGCTGAAATCAACATCACTGCTCACATGTAGAGTTTGCATTAGGATCAAACACTGCAACACTGAAGGAAAAGTTAATTGCCTCTTCATTTCTGGTTCAAATAAATGAAATATCATCCTAAGTGTTTCTTTGATATGTAGTATAGCATCTATTTCCTAGGCTGAAATAATTTATTAAATATATTTCTTAGTTCATTTGGAGCATCTCAATAATGATAGATAGATAGATAATAGATAGATATAGATAATAGATAATAAAGAAAATTGATATTAAAAGCTAGTGTCCTTTTATTTCTAGGTGTGGATGAAGCAACTATCATTGACATATTAACTAAGAGAAACAATGCACAGCGTCAACAGATCAAAGCAGCATATCTCCAGGAAAAAGGAAAGGTAGGTTAGGGTGATAAATTTAAATATTTAATTTCAGTCATATTTATGCTTAAACATGGATTCTGAAGCACAGTTATCTAATTCCTCAGTTTATAACCACTGTTTTCCCATTACTCCTAAGACTCAGATTGCAGTATTTATCCACTTTGTTGTAATTGAATCAATTTTACCAAATTTACTAGTTTCATACATTGGTTATCTTGGCATAAGTTCTTTGCAGATGTGGTATTCTGGAAACAAATCTTTGATTTGAACATAAACATCAAGATTGCTATTGGCAATAAAGAATACGTTCTGATTGAAATGTATCTTCTGCTAAAATTTAAACTGAGCTTTTTAATGCCTAAATATAAAGTTTATATACAATTTGACTTTAAAAATAAGTTCTATCTTTTATACCAAATATGGGTAGTTGTTTTCTTTTTTTTTTTTTTAAGCAGTGCAATTAGAAAACTATATAATGTCAATGTCTGATTACACTGCTTATTTGATAAGTATAAACCTCAAAGATTGGAAACATTGGAAACATTATTAATATATTATTTTAAAAGTAATTTTACTACTGTTTTCTAAGAGTAGTAAACCTCCCCCCCTCCCCCGTGTTTGGATCCTTGTTTTTTCCCTTCTGTAAAAGATAAAGAACCCTATCTTTTAAGAAGTTATCAATGAATTCACTAAATTTTATTCTGTTTCCTCTAGATCTAAAAGATTAAGATAACATTCTTAAATATCTGGTATACTTTTGTATGTGAAGGGAAGAAGCTCTAAAAGAATAGTTGGGTTTGATGATCAGTGGTAAAATGACCTAAAAATTCAGGTAATACCATGTTGTATAACCTAGCACATTACTTATTAGTAGGCCTGGTTGTATTCTTTTTTGTACAGCCCCTGGATGAAGCTCTGAAGAAAGCCCTTACAGGTCACCTTGAGGAAGTTGCTTTGGCTCTGCTAAAAACTCCAGCACGGTTTGACGCGGATGAACTCCGTGCTGCCATGAAGGTAAATCACCTGGTTTAAGCAAAACTCCTCTCTTCAAGGGAATGTATAGGGCAAGTTGCTTATGTGTACTGTGGTATCTTCAAAGTCAGGACGGTGGCTGTCAGTGGAAAGTCAAAGAATGAATGAACCAATAATTCAATGAAATTAATTAATAAATGCTTGAAAACATAACACCCACTTTATCATGTCACTATATGAATCATACATCTGCATTTTTATATCTTTACCGCAAATATTGGCTATAAACCCATTTTAGAACAATATATAATAATAGAGTTTATTGTGATTATTAAATATTATAGGTGAAATATACTAAATGACAGATTCAAACAAATTTGGGGACACAAAAACTAGTTGATTCTCTTGAGTGAAGATTTTTCTTCATTTATTCTTTTCTTCTCTTTCAATGCAGGGCCTTGGAACTGATGAAGATACTCTGATTGAAATTTTGGCATCAAGAAATAACAAAGAAATCAGAGAAATTAACAGAGTCTACAGAGAGGGTAAGTTGTAACATCCAATAGTACAAGTGCCTCAGTTGGAGAGGAAATTTGACATACTTTCTTAAAATTGAATGTGGATGTTAATTATGGGGGCTTTGGAATTCCTACATATTAAAATGTTTATTGGTTGGCACATATCCATTTAGTGCACACACTGTTATCAGGGGACATTCAAGTTGCCAAGGTGCCGACAAGGGAAATTGTGTCCCAATCCTCATCAAGCTTTCACTTTAATAGAAAATATTCTTCTAGGACAAATGGCTACATATTTTGTAATGGAAACCTCAATTCAGAGCATTGAATTTAAAGGATTTTTCTAAAAACATTTCCTATTATTTTAAAATTTGTTTCATAAAAATGTTCCATTGTCTTTTATTTTGAAGAGAGTATATAACAAAAAAAATCTCCAAACAAAATAGTCTTTGTTTGTCCTTGAAAACGTAAAGAATTAGGTGCTTATAATTCTCTGTTGGAAACCTCAGCTTCACCATTATGAACATGAAGGACTCACTCTTTATCTCTAGTAAGAACCATGGGAGAAAAGACAAAACATGGCTCATTTTATCTATTCAGTGAAACATCTCATTTAAATAATATGCTCAACACTGACAAGAGGGTAACTGCAAGTCTTTTGCCATTTTTATTCTCTAATTTCCCTGAGCCACACTGGCCTGTTTGCTTTCCCAAGCCAATATATAGCACCATGGAGGATCTTTCCACTTGATTCTCATGCCAAGCCTGGAGAATATATATTGTTTTCAGAGTAATTTAGTAAAGGAATCAAAATAAAGAAGATTTTTAACCTAATTTTCTGCAATTCTTATTTCATTACCAGTGTTTATCTTAGAATCATATCAGTGATAATAATCAAAAGGGGCACTATTATTGATTTTCTGTTTGATAAAACATCATTTACAAAAGTAAATCTCCATATTTCTTCATTATATCAAGATATAGTCTAGTGACAGCTTATTAAATTCCCCTGTTTAAAGTTGTCTTAGTTTATTTGTGTTGTTACAAAAGAATACCAGAGGCTGGGTAATTTATAAAGAAAAGAGGTTTATGTGGCTCATGGTTCTCCAGAAGTACTGTTCAAGAAGCACAGCCCTGGCATCTGCTTCTGGTGAGGGCCTCAGACTGCTCTCAGCCATGGCAGAAAGCAAACAGGAGCAGATGTGTGCAGAGGTCAAACGGCAAGAGAGAGGAAGCAAGAGAGAGAGAACAGAAGAGGTTCCAGGTTCTTTCCAACAACCACTTCTCTTGGGAACTACAAGTGAGAACTCACTCCTGCAAGAATGGCACCAGGCCATGCGTGAGGCATCCTCTCCCATGATTCAAACACCTCGCACCAGGGCCTACCTCCAACACTGAGGGTCAAATTTCAACATCAGACTTGGCTAGGCCAAATATCCATAGCACTAGTCGATTATAAATTCAGTTAACTTTTTTATATTATAGCATTATTTTACATAGCTAAGTAGGAGTGTTAGAGACATACACATCTATCATTGAACTATATTACATATAAGATACTTATAGTTATTAAGGTAAATAAATAATTTGTGTTCAAGCAAGTACCTCTGTTTTATTCTTTTAAACAATTGTTTTATTCATCCTATTGCTTAAATTCTGGCATATTGGATTTCAGAATTAATTATTTGGTAATTTATAGTTATGCAATTTATCATATTAGCGAAAGCCTTACGATTATAAGTTTTCATTCACAGTATCATCTAAATTTCTCCCATTGTCCTATACAAAATTCACCTATGCTAATTTCTCTAATTTTTATTTAAAAATGATTATATTTTGAAATGTGTTCTAAGTCACTGAACACTATGACATTGTGAATTATAAACCAATATAGAGTGTCAGATGTTATTATTTTCATCATTATTTATCACTAGTTTGCTGCAAAATCTATTTTTCTTTTTTTCTCAGAACTGAAGAGAGATCTGGCCAAAGATATAACCTCAGACACATCTGGAGATTTCCAGAAGGCTTTGCTTTCTCTTGCTAAGGTACAACTCAAAGACTTTAGGAAATGTCTTCTTTTATGAGGGGCAATGTCTTTGTTTTATGTTGCTATAGAGGTTTACTTGTGGCTGGAAAATTTATAAAGAAAAAAGGTTCATTTGGATCACGATTCTGATGGCTGGAGTGTTCAGGATTGGGCATCCACATCTCATGAGAGCCACAGGTTGCTTCCACTTGTAGCAGAAGGTGAAGGGCAGCAGCCTGTGAAGGGATCAGAAGGCATGAGAGAAAGCAAGAGAGAGATGGGGGAGGTGCCAGGCTCTTCTGAGCAACATGCTCTTGTGGGAACGAACAGAGTGAGAACTCACTCATCTGGAGGGAGGGCATTAATCTATTTATGAAGGATTCACCCCACAACCCAAACACTTCCCACTGGGTCCCACTTTCAACACTGGGGATCCAATTTCAACATGAGATCTGGAGAGGACAAACATCCAAACCATTGCAAGTAAAATCTTGAATGTGAGCTCTCCCTAGATATGTATAATTGACTCTCTTTTTCTCAAAGAATATTATTTGTTTGACTTTAAGGGAATTAAGTAAATCATGTGATTACCTGCTAGAGAAAAGCTTACAATATATGGGATTTCTTTCAGGGTGACCGAAGTGAGGATCTTGGTGTGAATGAGGACTTGGCTGATTCGGATGCCAGGGTAAGCAAGTGCTAACAAAATATTACTGCTGTCCATCTTTCTACCCTGGGTGGAGTTACCACTTGGTACCCTCCATGTGAAAGCAAATCTAAGATCTTCTGAGAGACTCCTTAATGGCTCCTTAATGTTCATTCCCGGAATGAGGCACACCTTTCTGTAGCCCAAGAGAGAAAAACATAGTATTCAAATTTTCAATGGCTCCTATTAATCATAAAACTGGAGAGGATTAAAAAAGAACCATGAGAATTTGGTTTGTCATTCCCAAGAATTGTTTTGTTGAAAAAACTCTGAATTTTCATTTTACCAGCTATAAGAAAGGGAAAAGTAATTTTTTTATGAAGTGCATTGGAAAGAATGAGCACAGCTAACATTCTATTAATAGTGAACATTGGAATGGTTTATAGATGTCAATTTATATTGTAATAGTATTATAGCAATATAAATTATAAGAACACATTTAAATATATTGTTTTATATAGTCTCAGTAAGTTTGCTCAACATCGGAAAAATCATGCCATTTTAAGGCCTGGAATTTCTTTGTTTTTTTTTTCTTTTTTAATTTTTTTTTTTTTTTTTTTTTTGACAGAGTCTCACTCTGTCGCCCTGGGTACAATTATTGTAGCTCACTGTAACCTCAAACTCCTAGGCTCAAGCAATCCTCTTGCCTCAGCCTCCCGAATAGCTGGGAGTATAAGCGTGCACCATGATGCCTGGCTAATTTTTCTATTTTTAGTAGAGACAGGGTCTCACTCTTGCTCAGGCTGGTCTTGAACTCCTGAGCTCAAGCAATCTTCCTACATTGGCCTCTCAGAGT
This sequence comes from Eulemur rufifrons, assembly GCF_041146395.1. Lineage (NCBI taxonomy): Eukaryota > Metazoa > Chordata > Mammalia > Primates > Lemuridae > Eulemur > Eulemur rufifrons. Next base: position 219,530,496 of record NC_090989.1, on the reverse strand, counting down.
GCTAGGATTACAGGTGCGAGCCATCGCACTTGGCTTGGAATTTTTATTAACAAAAAAACCAGACAATTATTATTTGCACTATGTCTTCCTCATAGAACAATATTTTCTGGAATTCATCACAATGACTCAGTAAGGATGGAAATTTATTTGTCCACTACTATCCACTTCACTATACCAGTGTATTGTCATGCACATAATAGGCATTTATTAATGTTTTGTTGAATAAATGCATTTATATCAGATCAATTTGCTTAAAAAGTCCAAAATGACATTTTATATACATTGGAAGTTAGACCATTTTAATAGAAATTGTGCAAACATATTAAAGAACAAGAATTAACATTTTAATAATTGCCCATAATGAAATATATTTACTTGTGACATTTCTGAATTTGCTTTCCATTGTAAGACATATATATCTATGGAGGCTACAAAGATTAGTGTGACCCAGGAGGAAGGTAGTAATTAACATTTCAAAGTTAACAGTGCATGCTTGCAATGTTAGGGCAGGGATTATCCTGCTCATTTACAAAAGAGAAAAATCTGTAGTTTAGTAAGGTTAAATTATTTGTCTAAGATTACACGGTTTGGAAGTTGCAAGTCAGAATTTGAATCCAGAAATTCTAACATCAAAATGCAAGATCTAGTTTATGGTTGAATTATTGATTTATTAGTACTATTTGCTGATACTTACTTTAAACAATAAAGAGTAAAACATCTTTTTTTTAGAGATTCTCTTGGAGTTGTCTTTATATATAGCATAATCTTAAAGCAATTTAGTTCTGCAAACATTTATTCTGCAAACACATATTCAGTCTCCAGTGTTTACAAGGCACCTTGAGAGATACCTTGGAAGATACTTGACAAACAAAATAAGGTCCCTGTTTTTAAAGAACTTGTAATCTTATTGTTGCCTACTCTGGTTGTATTGGGCACAGAAGAGCTGCCTAGAAAATCTTTGACAAGATCTAATATTCTTGTGCAGATATCATTTCAACAGTTAATCAAGTGTTTATTTTTATATTCATTGACAGGCCTTGTATGAAGCAGGAGAAAGGAGAAAGGGCACAGATGTGAACGTGTTCGTTACCATTCTTACCACCAGGAGCTATCCCCATCTTCGCAGAGGTGACCCCCCAATTTTTTTTTCCTAGAATCTGTTTATAGAAGATGGAATTTTCTTTTTCAAGGACAAATAAGAGAAAGGGAAGAGAGAAGTTTTTATCAGTGTCACTCTTACATCAAATGGGTGTAGTAATCCTGACACATTACTGTTATTTGCCCTTTTGTCTAACTGCATAGAGCCATCATTTTATAAATTTTGAAACACATTTTGTGTGTTGGTGTGTGGGACATAGTTTCATTATTTTCACTGTTTTTATTCCTCCAAAGGATTTGGAATAGATGTAAAAAGAGACACCTATGACAGAACAAATGAAATTACAGGGAAGAAAAACAAACAAACAAAGTCAGAGCTAAATAAAGCAAAGAGTGTATAGGTACTCCAGAACAAAAACACAAAAACAAAACAAGAAAAATTCAAGTGTTCTGACGTTTGACCACGATATTTAGCTCTGAGCCTCTTGGAAGGAAAAGCAAAGCAAAAGTCATGATGATTACCTAAAGTCCACTATTGTATAATAGTACACTGATGTCTAATGCTAAAGTTAAGATAAATTTACTGCACAGATCTTTATATAAGAGAAGATCTATTTGCTATGGCACTTAGCACTGCTGTAGTATGTGCAATGGGTGTTAATCACATGCCATTTCTAGTAACTGTCGACAACACTTGCAAACATTTTCCCAAAGTGCACAGGAACACCAAAATGGCCACATGAGTTACATTTCTAGGAGAAGATGAAGTATCCATATCATGCCTAGTTGTATAAATAGCTTTAAAAAGTATAACTGAAGTTATTATCCCAAGGATTTATTTGAGTCAGTTGCCCAAATTTTGCTAAAGCTTGCTAAAGAATAGACTGTTTTGTATGTATCTCATTTTAAATTTAATATTCAGTGTTTCAGAAATATACCAAGTACAGTAAGCATGACATGAACAAAGTTCTGGACCTGGAGATGAAAGGTGACATTGAGAAATGCCTCACAGATATTGGTATGTAGTCTTGAAGCTGCAAGAGTTTTTTAACTAGAAATTGTGTTTTCAATGCTGCCCCATATATACATATGTATATATAATATATATGAAAGCAAAACAAGCCATCAGAGATGGTGCATCTATGTTTCAGGTAGAAACAACATGTAAGATTGGCAAAGAAGTATGATAACCTTCTTTTTAACAAGAGATATATTCCCCTTTTCAAAAATATGGAGAGGAGGAATATAGTTATTGAGTACCTACTTATGCCAAGCTGGGTATACCACAGAGGCGATTCAGAATGGTCATTAAGAGCATGGGATTTGAAATTAGACAAATGTAACTTCAGGTACTGGTCTGCCACTTGTTAATTTTATGATTTGGGGCAAGTCCAGGAGATTCTCTGATTCAGTAGGTCCAGGCTGGCTTCTGAAAATTTATACTTTTTAAAGATTTCCCAGGTTATTCAGACGACCATCAGAGTTGAGGAATTTATGTTCACAGACCGTGTTTCTCAAACATTACCATGTACATGAATCTCCCGGAAATCTTGTTAAAGTACAAATTCTGATTCAGTAGGTTTGGGGTGGGGCCTGGGTTCTGCATTTCTAATAAGTTCCCAGTTGGTTCCATGGATCCCACTTCAAGTAACAAAATAAAGAACCCCACAAATTGACATGTGTTAGAATTTTATATGAGTGCTGCTTTTTATGTAAGCCTGTCCTATCCCAGGGTAGTTTTTTTAATGTTCTTATTATAACATGAAGAAAGTATTTATTTGTATAGCCTTTAACACCCACTGGTTCTTATTATAACATGAAGAAAGTATTTATTTGTATAGCCTTTAACACCTGCTGGTTTTCCCATTCCAAGGGCAATATGTTCAGGATAGCACTGACTATTGAAGGTGAAGTTGGGGTGGATTTAAGGTAACAGGAAATTGGTGATGGTTGTAAGGGGAAAGAATATTCAAAACCACCATATAGGGAGTCACAAATATCTTCTCATAATCCAAATGTCCGTATTGGGAGGAGGAGGGAGAGGAATAGTGATGGGAGATAGAATCCTGTCAGCAAAACTTTGCATTTCCTGTTTCTTTCATGTGCATCTTTCTGCTTTTGTGGTGAATATGTCAACTAAAATTTGCCTTTCTCAAATTTCTTACAGTGAAGTGTGCCACAAGCAAACCAGCTTTCTTTGCTGAGAAGCTTCATCATGCCATGAAGGTAGGTACCATGCTACTTATATGCTTTACTTAGAGGAAGAATTATTTGTAGAGAGAACAGAAAATTTTATATTGATTGAGAATCACGTATTTAATATCTTCCCATTAAAGAGCATAATTGTTCTATTTGATGCAAGAGGTAACACACAACCTTATTAGAATAAACTTCTGTTAGATTGTGTGCATTTTATTTTATAAGTGAGTCATAAAGTGAGCCTTTATGTGATTTACGGCTTACTTGTGATTTGCTTAAAACCTGAGTCACCACAGGAAGGGTGACATACTTTCTCTTTTAATGTGTGATTTTACTAGCCTACTTCCACCAAGGTTGTGTTTTATAATCTTCCACTTTCTAAGTCTTACTTGTTTTTATTATCATTCTGTCTTTCATGCCATGGATTAATAGTTAAATCTTTTAAAATGTCATTGCATGACTAGGGAAATAGATATTGTTATTAAGATATATTTGAGATACAACTTCAACTATTTCACTTTACTGTCTAACACACATGGTATTATACAGGGTACCACTTCTATATTTATGTTTTGAGCCCCCAAATGAATAGTTATAAAGTTATCTTTGTTTTGCCTTTGCAACTCCAAAACAAAAAGGTTTTTACAGAAAGAGAGATCTAACTATTCAAATAATATTAAGAGGCCTCTATGAACTGATAAGCATGCTAGGTACTATTACGTAGTGGTTAGCAGAGTTGCTGCCTCATATCTGCTGTTGTCCAGTGTGGTATTTAAGTGGTTAATGATGAATACCTGGTACTATGAAAGAGCAAAGAGGGGTATGTGCTCCAGACTTTGGAAATCAATGTAGCCTTGCTAACAGCTAAGTTGGAGTAGAAATGAGGCAGGTGAGGGTGACGGTAGAAGAAATGGGGCATAAAGCAATGGTGGGCCAAGAGGAGGAAGGAACAGGTACACAGGCTTGATGGCAAAAAGTAACAGGACATTTTCAAGGCAACAAGAATAATTAGAGTGATGGTGTACAGTGGAAGAGAATATAAAATTAGGCAGGACGTGATAACCCCTGATCAAATGATTTGTTTTTATCCTAAGAGCAACAGAAGGCTATTAAAATGTTTTAAACAGATGAATAATCAAATTTACAATTTTGGAAGTTCACTTTATTTGTCATTATTGGGTAATCAGAGGAAAGACTGATGGCAGGAGACCAATTAGGAGGTGGTAAAAGCTCTCTGTACCTACTGCTAAGGTAGCAGCTTATTTCTTGTCGTTTTATCACTACTTGTATAACGTGTGTGTGAGCATGTGGAGATAGTTTCTCTACAGAAATTACATGAAAGAGTAAAAAGGCCTTCACTTTCAAATCCACATTCTTTAATGAGAGTATTTTCTGAATATTAAACCCCTTACTATCATTTGTTTTGGCCAGGGTGTTGGAACTCGTCATAAGGAATTGATCAGGATTATGGTTTCCCGTTCTGAAATTGACATGAACGATATCAAAGCATACTATCAGAAGATGTATGGTATCTCTCTTTGCCAAGCCATCCTGGTATGTTGTGATTTTCATAATGCCATCCCCATAAATGAAAGTTCTATTTACAATATCTTCAAAGAGAAGAGCTGACTTACAGTATCTATAAGTTTTATATGTAAGATGAATTCAATATATTAGGGTACATACTTAATAAGTAAATTGAGCTTTCACTGGTGAAATCTACTAGTGAGTTTTCTACCAAGCTACTAGGTACATTTTTCAACCAAAGTCATGGAAATGTTTGGTTTTCCATGCATAAATTTATCAATCAAAATGTTTTAGAGTTTCTGCTTGTGTGGATAGATATTATGGTTTATTTTATAATGGATATTGATCAGAAGGTTAGAAACATTATTCAAAATATCTTCTTAGTTTTATCATATGCAAATTGTTTAAAATTGTATTCAAGTTATCTCATTACAATGTTGAAAAATGAGACAGAAAGAAAAGTCAAGTGTTTTGAGTGAATTGAAAAATAGATAACTACTTAAATTCAATTTATTATTTATATTGGATATTCTCACTAAAAGTGAGAAAAATCACAAACATATAACTTTCTTATTAGTGAATCAGGCATTTATTTCCTCATGTATGATATAAGATTCTATATACAGATTCAGTTCTGTGTGATATTTCATTCTTAGAAAAGAATGAAATTAATATGAAACATAATTAATTCAGAGAAATTTGTAGTCAGAATCTTGAAAGTCACTGAATTTTATACAGTAATTAAAAAATACCAGTTATCTGCTCTATATTATTTAATTAAATGAATGGTATGTTTATCAAAGATCCCAGGAAATTGATGCACTATAATGTATGTTCTCATCTACAGCTAAGCCTACAAGTAAAATAATTCTTCTATAATTAAAAAATCTTATATTGATTATGGTTTTGAGTAATATTAAGTGTACTCTATTTTTGAATCAACAGGATGAAACCAAGGGAGATTATGAAAAAATCCTGGTGGCTCTTTGTGGAGGAAACTAAACATTCCTTTCCTGGTCTCAAGCATTATGATAAGATATTTTAATTATTTTAATTATACCCTTTTTTCTATAACATAGGCTTAATAGGAAAGTTTCTTCAGCAGGATTACAGTCTAGCTACCAGATTTCTGAAAAATACAGCCTGTAAATCATTTTTATATCACAACTCTGTGTAATAGAGATGAGCTAGTTTTTATAAAAACATGTTTACCCCAAACCATAAAACCCCATAAACAAGTTGTTCTAGTAACATTACTTGAGGAAGATGTCTATGTAGCTGAAAATAAAATAATGTTATAAGACAATTCGTGTGTCATTGGCTCTTCTGTTTTGATTTTCTTTTATGTGTAACTCATGGCTTAATTTGACATCAAGGAACAGGAGCTTGAATTCTAAATTACAATTATTTAGTGACTGAATTCAAGAAAATATTTTCAGATTTAGAAAATGGACTCTACATTTTATTGTCTAGTTACAGATTATTGAGAGAGTATCTCTGTATAATAAGAATTTATTGCACTAACATTATGACAATTTGACATAGGCTATATTTCATGAACTAGTATAAAGATGACATGACAACATCAGTGAAAACTCCTCTTGTTTGTTTGATAGTGATTGCACGTTTAGTCTTTCTAAGAAACTGCCGATTTTTTTCCAGAATGGTAATACCAATCCACTTTCCTACCATAAATTTAACAGTGGTCCAGTTTCCTCCACACCCTCGCCATCATTTAGTGTTGTCACTATTTTGTATTTTAGCATTGTTTATTTTTTGTCGTTGACTCTAGAGAATTCTTTATATATTCTACATGTTAGTCCTTTGTCACATAGGTAGTTTGCAAATATTTTTTCTTAGCCTGTCATTTATCTTTTCATCTTCTTAACAGGATATTTTGCAGAGTAAAAGTTCAAAATTTTAATGAGGTCCACTTTATTAATTTTTTCCTTTCATAAATTATGCTTTTGATGTTACATCTACAAACTCTTCACCTAACCCTAGGCTCAAAGCTATAGACTTGAGAAAATCTTTGAAAAACAAATATTTGATAGAGAACTGGTATACAAAATATACAAAAAACTCTTAAGACTCAACCCAATTAAAAAATAAACAAAAGATGTGAACAGGTACCTTACCAACCTCACCAAAACAGATACAAATATAGAAAATATGCATACAAAAAGATGTTTAACATCCTATGTCATCAAGGAATTATAAATTAAAATATTGAGATACCACTACATATCTATTAGAATGGCTAAAATTCATTCCAAGTCAAGCAACATGAACTCTCATTCATTACTTGTAGAAATGCAAAATGGCATGGACACTTTGGAAAATAGATGGTTTGGCAGTTTTTTTTTTACAAAGTTAAGCATATTCTTACTATGTGATCCAGCAATCACAGTTCTATTAATAGGTATTTACCCAAATGAGTTGAAAATTCATGCCCACAAAAACCTGCACATAAATGATTAGAACAGGCTGGGTGTGGTGGCTCACACCTGTAATCCTAGCACTCTGGGAGGCTGAGGTGGGAGGATCCCTTGAGCTCAGGAGTTCCAGACCAGTCTGAGCAAGTGAGACCCCATCTCTACTAAAAATAGAAAAATTAGCCAGGCTCAGTGGTGCTCTCCTATAGTCCCAGCTACTTGGGAGACAGAGGCAGGAGGATTGCTTGAGCCCAGGAGTTTGAGGTTGCTGTGAGCTATGATGACTCCACTGTACCCTATCTGGGGTGAAAGGGCAAGACTTTGTCTCAAAAAATTAAATTAAATTAAAATGATTAGAGCAGGATTATTCACAACTTCCAAAACTTGGTAACAACATAGAAGTCTTTCAAAAGGTGAGTGAATATGCAAACTGGGGATTCGTATAATGGTATATTATTCAATGACAAAAAGAAAGGAGCTATCAAACCATAAAAAGATAAGGAAGAATCCTAAACACAAATTTCTGAGTGAAAGAGGCAGTCTAAAAAAACTACATACTGTATGATTCCACCTATATGACATTCTGAAAATGGCAAAAGTATGGTGACAGTAAAAAGATCAGTGGTTGCCAAGGGCTAGGAGGGGGAATGGTTGAATAGGTGAACAGAACATTGTTAGGTCATTGAAACTATTCTGTATGATACTGTGATGGGGGATGTATAACATTACTCATTTATCAAAACCTATAGAACTGTACAACACAAAGAGTGCTGCAAACTATGGATTTTCTTTAATAATAATGCATCAATAATGGTTTGTCAATTATAAGAAATGTACCAACCAATGCAAGATATCAGTAAGGGATATCAATGCAAGATATCAACGAGGGAGAGAGAGAAGGGGTGTATGAAAACTCTCTGCACTTCCTGTGCAATTTTTCTGTAAATCTAAAACTGCTCTATAAAGTCTATTAAAAATAGTTCTCTACGTCTGAAGCTTATAATATATCCAGAGAGAAAGAACCATGCAGAAAATGATAGTGTAATGTAATAATGATCATATAATACAGACACATATGCAATACTTTGATAAAACAAGAGAGATTAATGGAATCAGGAAAAGTTACAAAATGGAGAAAACCTGAGGGATTAGTGGTATTTCGTCTGTTGAATGATTGAATGAATTAATTTGGGTATTGAAAATTAAGAACTATTCTTAGATGCTTTTTTAAAAATAATTTATTGAGCCCTCAAATACACCTGGGAGGGAGGTGTTTTATCTGCTTTACACAAATGAGGAATCCAAAGCTCCCGGATATTTCACTTGACTTGTCCAAGTTCACACACTAAGCGAAGGAATGAACAGAAATTTAACCACAGGCCTTCTGAACCCAGGTGCACTTCACAAAAGTTATGGGAAGAAAGTGTGAGGAAGGAATGAGGCTGAATCAGAACCTGCTTCAGATGCAGGTCCTGTGACAGGATATTATAACATTATAGTAAGTAGCCAAAAAGTAAAAATCAAAATGTTCTCTTTTGCTTACAGATACAGTGACTTCTTTTTGGTGACTCTAATAAACAAGGCCATGAAAGACAATTTTATATTGTAAATTTTCTTTTTTGATAGCATTATTTTTCTTTAATGGCCAGATTTAAAAGAAAAATACTTGAGAGGTGTAAATGTCAACTATTAGAAATGAATGTATTTATTGTCAAGATTTGGGAGAAAAAGAGGAAGAAACAGACTATAGTCTTAGGTTTTATAACAAGATATTAAAATTACACGTGATGCTAAAGGTTTTCCCTGTACGTGAGATGTTTCTCTTGGTGAATTGCTGTGTGGATTCAACTTGTGACAATCCTGCACATAAAATGGTTAAACTCTAGGGAAAGTCTTCATTCCTTCCATTTGCCTTTCTGTGTTAAGACATTAGTTCTTCCAAAAAGTCTTCTTTGACACCCCAAATCTGGGTTAGATCTTCCTCCTATGTACTCCCATTATATTGTATTATAATTTCCTGATCAGTTATCCTTATTCTAATTTAGGTTTCCTAAGGGTAGGGGGTGTATTTGTTTTATTCACTTCTATGTTTCCAGTACCTCACCTAGTTCCTGGCAGGTAACATATACTACAATTTTAAGTACATTAATGAATGAACAAACATAGCAAGCAGGTAGTCAACGGTTTACATTTGCAGAAAAACTTTTTATCCTACCATTTTTGCCTGATGCATGATTTTTTTCAAGCCTAAGGTGATTTTGTTAACACACACTCATACACACATGCACACACATGCGAACACACACACACACACACACACACAGATTACTTGTTGGTTTTGGCATGGATGTATAGGAGCGTTATGCTGTCAATGATAAATCTCTTTGACAAAATAGTAATCACATCCACAGCAATCTACACAAATCTAGAAACAGTACATAAGAGAAAATACTTAACACTGCAAAACCATGCCTGCCCCATATATTAATAATTTGTCTTTCAGCTCTTTCTGTTTAGACTTAGCACACATGTGCTCTACCAATGTCTAAAATGTCTCACAAACCACTTGCTTCTTGCTTCTTTGTTAGTTTTATCTATCCTCATTTGTTTGTTTTTCTTATTACATAACAAATTACATATCCATTACAATGACCCACCTCTGCTCTTATTCTATGTGATACCTTAGGTAACACCTCTGTCCACAGAGTTTCTAGGTTAAGCTCTTCAAACAGCAGTCGCTTTGACTCCCTTCTGCCTCTCATCTCCTTGTTCCTCTATGCTTAATGGAGAATGAACAGAGACAATTTCTATGTAGGTATAGATTCACTTTGTGGTCCTCTGTAAGTAACAGAAAAGATGATTAATACTGGCTAAATAAATAAAATTTTTTCCACCAAAAAATTCAAGGGAAGAATGATGCTTGTATGGGCTTAGAGATTGAATGACATCAGGAAATCCTGGGATATTTTGGTATTTCCCTTATGTTGGTTATCTCATGGTCTCAAAGTGACTGCCAAAACTCCAGATACCATGTCTGAACTCAAGGCAGGAAGAATCAGTACAAAACTAACAGTGTTTACCACCATACATCCAGATCTTCTCCCAAAATATTCAAAACGTTTCTCAGGCTCAGAGTCCATTTCAGACAGAATGTTTGGCAACAGTGGACCTGATTTTCAGCTGGTATGTATGTTGTTAATTAGGAAAAGATAAAAGTTTTGGAAAATATTGTAATAATTATACAGTCCAGTCACTTGATCTACTTTATACTTCATTATGAAATGAATACCTACTAATATTTCTATTTTACGTAAACATGGAATAAACACTGAGATTATATTTATATTAATTAGGAACATAAGATTATTTCCTAATTAGAATCATTAATTTCCTCGAGGCTTAATATCTCTTCTCATAGTTGTACAACTTTTTTTACCCCTTTATCATCAGTTTCTGAGACTATGCCCCTACAATAATAAATGAAAATTGAAGATTTTAAATACATTTTTAAAAATCACACACATATAATGATAACTCTTCTATTTGGATACCTGGGAAAACTGTATCTGTAATATTTTCAAAGCCTTTCAGATACTAGTTCTAGTTATCCTAGAAGTGGGGAAGGATTATTATCTTTATTTTATATATGAGGAAACTGAGATTCAGAGGAATTAATTAATTGGTTTGATCAGAATTTCAAGGTTAGAAATCACTGTACCTTCTAGGACTCCTCACTCAAAATTAGGGCACATAAGATTTTCACCCATTTTGTGTTCTGTATCATTCAATGAGGGGAAACTCAAACAATATATTATACTTACTGTACTTGGAAAGGATCTAATCCTATAGAGCTAATTCTGTTATAAAAATATCCCTAATTATTCTCCATATGAGTTACAGGACTTTTGTTTATCTATTCTTATCCTCATATCTCACTCCCTTTTTTCTCCATCCTCATAGACAACCAACCATCGTCATGCATTTAATGCTTATCTGTAGTTACATATTTTTCACACATTCTTTAATTCTATGTTTATTATCAGAATTGAACACAGACTCAACTGTTTTTAGCTCTACAAGAATGTGGTTGAACTCAAAGATGTGTTACTTTGGACTAAATTAAGGATTTTGATTTCCATTGGATTAAGTTTATGAGTTCCATGCTTCTTACCACTGGAAGCTGCATTTCATTTTTTCCACTTTGCACTCTTTTTCATAAAATCATAATGGCACAATTATACAAAATATTAAAAAGAAAATATATAAATGCTCACCTTATCAAAATGTAAATCTGATCATCACCATAACCCCTACCACAACACACACACACACACACACACACACACGTTAAAACTCCTTCAATGGCTTTCCATTGCTTTTAGAACAAAGGCTAAGCTTCTTAAGGAGACAAATAAAATTTGGCATGGCTTGATTTCCACCAGCTCTGCATCTTTTTTGGACAGCATGATCTCTGGCACTTTCTGTGTTCCACCTACATTGGTCTCCTACAATCCCTACTTATTTCTACACTTTCTCCTGCTACAAAGGCTTTGTACTTCCCCAGCCTAAACACTATTTTTTTTCATCTTATCCTTGTTAACTTTACTAATCCTACAAATACTGGATCAAATGCCCCAATAGGCATTTTTTTAACACTAAATACCTCTGCATAATAGTCATACCAGGGTGGTAATTAAACATTTAATGATTTCTTAGTTAATGTTAGTCACCTCCTCCAGAACATAGCATACTTGGCAGAAATTATTTATTTTCTTCATTTCTTTTTTTTTTTTTCTTTTCTGACTTTTCCTTGTATTGCTATTTTCTGGCAAAGTATCTGGCACTAAGGGAAATTATGACAACAAATGATAGCTTTTGCTATTATATGTTACCTCAAAGTGCTCATTTTTTACTTCTAAGGCATTTGGTGGGTGGGCATCAGCGATTGTACTCAAATGCCAAATATCTCTTTGGTTCTCTTTTCTGGGTCACTCCAGCATGTTGCGGAAAGGATCCATTCTGGAGAAGCTATTATGGCCAAAACTTCATCAGCAAAGTTGCTTTATATTGGGGACTGGCACACTTCTGGTAAGATCCTTTAGGGATAGAGTGATTCTACTGCTTCAAATTAGCCCCAATTGACAGGTGGCATTTTATTTTTAGTGGTTTTTTTTTTTTTTTTTTTTTTTTTTTTTAGATGGGTGAATGAACATCATTGCTTAATGCTCTTGAAGCAATGGGCATGGACAAGATCCATGCAGATCTGAGACAGATTGAGAGCAAATTATCACCAGAGAGATCCGGAGAGCACTGTGTGAACATCATGCACACAGCTCTCTTCTGGTCCCTTGGAACATCACTCTTACATTCACTGGGACAATAGGTTTAAAGGCTCACTAATCTAACATTATTCCTACAACTTCTTTAAGACCAAGTCTTACCTACACCTGCTGTCTGGTGTTCATTCCTTAGTTCTTCCCCATTCACAAACAAAAGATGACACTTTCATAACTTCCCAGTTCTGAGGGTTATATTGTTAATTTATGTATTAATTATGACACAAAAACAGCTCTAGGTATGAACATTATCTAAGAAAAGCTATTTCATTCTCTATTCATTGAATAACATGTGTTTTTTTTAAATCTAATAATATCTAATTGCAACCTGTTGTCTCTTAATTTATAGAAACATAGTTAATTCTATAAAACACATTAAAAAATTATCTCTCATAGGATACCTCACACTTTGAGAAAATAATTTAGGTACTTAGCCAAGGATTTTATACAGTTCTAAAACAATGGCTAAGTGGTTTTCTAGATTAATCCTTTTACTTGGAAATGAAACTATATGATACTGTGTGAATGCGCTGGTATAAAGTAATCAACCTCTATCAGCTGAAACATCAGAAGTATCAGTTGGCTCCTTGGTTGCAAGCAAGAGAAACTGATTTGCTCTTATGAAAGAGAATTTCTGAAAGCATATGTGTGTGTTGGAGTAAGGGACTAAGAATGGTGGAAGATTGGGAAGCCAGGTTTAGAACTAGACAAGAAACACAGAAGTTGTGAAGGTATAAAAATCTGGAAAAAATGAATCACAGCAACCATCTCATTGCTCACACATGTTGACCAGGAAACCAGCATTCTGCTGTCACCAAGACCTCTGCAGGGAAATATGTCCAAACCTCTCTTTTCCTGACAGGTGGTTCTGGCTAGAGGAATTACTTGCAATTGCAGTCAGGTGGTGGCTGAATTTGGAAAAATGAGGGATGGAGCATATGAAGGGTGGCCAGTCATTTCTGGCCATATCTTTATATGATAATTTTGGAGCTTCTTCAAGTAGACTAGATTGAGCTTCCTCACAGCATGGCAGCCTCAGGAAAGCAAGCCTGCTGAAGCAGCAGCCCAGGTCTCCAACATAAGTGTTCCAGCTACCAAAGCAGAAGCTGCATCACCTCCTGTGACCTAGTCTCAGAAGTCATATACATAAATTATGCCATATTCCTTTGGTAATAAACCAGTCATAAGCCCACTAAGTTTCAAGGAGGGCATAATTAGACTCCACCTCTCAAATTGAAAGTGGAAAGGTTCTAAATAATTTGAGGAAGAACAGATATATTGTTGCAGCCATTTTTAAGAAACACAATTTGCCATATGTGGGTTAATAATATTTTATCCATTCCATGTAACTCCGTTTGCAATATTCTCCACAGAGGGGCAATGAAAGTTCACAGATTATCATTACTTTAAAAATGAGGGCCGGGCGCGGTGGCTCACGCCTGTAATCCTAGCACTCTGGGAGGCCGAGGTGGGTGGATCGTTTGAGCTCAGGAGTTCGAGACCAGCCTGAGCAAGAGCGAGACCCCATCTCTACTAAAAATAGAAAGAAATTATATGGACAGCTAAAAATATATATAGAAAAAATTAGCCGGGCATGGTGGCGCATGCCTGTAGTCCCAGCTACTCGGGAGGCTGAGGCAAGAGGATCGCTTGAGCCCAGGAGTTTGAGGTTGCTGTGAGCTAGGCTGACGCCACGGCACTCACTCTAGCCTGGGCAACAGAGTGAGACTCTGTCTCAAAAAAATAAATAAATAAAAAAAAAAATAAAAATGAAAGTCATGGTTCTCCTATTTTGATTATTTTAACACAAGAAATAGATAATAAACCTTGGGAAATATTTTGGGGGGATGGTGACAAAGCATGTTCAATTTATTACCATAACTACATTGTATAGAAGATCATACTCAGTAATTGGGGATTGGGATTAGTCATGATTTTTTTTCTCTGTAAGAGTCATAAAACATCACTATCCAAGAAAGGGGAGAGGAAAAAACATTTATACATTTTTGCTAAGGGTTTTCTATAATATGGGAGCAGAGTGGTACACAGGATAGTGACTTGGAAGCCAGAGAGGTGTGAGTTCCAATAAACATCCACCACTTATTTAGTGACCCCAAAGATAGTAATTGCCTTTTCTAAGCTACAGTTTTTCATCAGTAAAATACTACTACTACCACTACTACTACTACCACAGCTTGCTATACGAAATTGTTATAATGATTAGATACAATGGAGTAAACAGATTGCCACTTAATAGATAGGTAAGAAATTAGCTGAAAACCTAATATCAAATCAATTAAGAAAAGGTGAAAAAAAATCAATGCTTCCAAATGCTAGGTATGTGGTAATTAAACCTGGTTTAAGCTAATTCTTAGCTCAAAACTGAAACGACTTTACAAGATGGAATAGTCTGAGAAGAAATTCTTGGACTGGAGTTTGTGTACCAACTACAGGCTGAGCCAGAAATACAGGAAGAGAAAGGGCTTTTATTACCTGGAAACCAAGATGCAGTCCTGTGTAAATGATCCTTTTGCCTTAACTTCAGTGGTAAAGATCTAGGATATTGACTGAGTAGCCAAAGTAGCCTTCCAAATTCTTTCTTTGCCTTCAATGTATACACAATGTGCCTTCTTACAATTATTATCACTGTTTACTTTTTGACTCTGAAGACTGACTCAGAGGAGGTCAGCGTCTTCACAACCCTGATCCAGTGTTAGCAAAGCTGGGGTGATTCACATCCCAGCCCAACCACTCACTGACTGTAGGCATTGGCCAGGTTTTTTACCCTCTCTATATCTTGGTT
Source organism: Eulemur rufifrons (assembly GCF_041146395.1). Taxonomy (NCBI): domain Eukaryota; kingdom Metazoa; phylum Chordata; class Mammalia; order Primates; family Lemuridae; genus Eulemur; species Eulemur rufifrons. The sequence continues at coordinate 219,515,098 of NC_090989.1, read as the reverse complement.
TGTTCATCAGTAAAATAAAGATATTGATGGTCATGATGAAAACTAAATGAGAGAATCAGCATCTAGCACATAGAAAGCACCCAGTAAATATTAAAGTGTCTTAGCTGCTGTCACTATAAGAAGCTGTAACACATTTCTAACAAAGAAACCTTTAATATGATAATGTATTGTGTAGTGTCCTATAATATCAGAAACATTAGATCATTTCCAGCTACTGCAAAGATAAATGTAATGAGATTTCTCACATGTAGTAATTTGTTATACATTAATATTATATTCTTTATATTATTGTCTCACTGAAGATTATTAAATTTAATAGTGTCATTTTTTTATGTAGTAGAAAGCTTATTTATAGACTGTCCTTTTTGGTGAATATGTAACTACAAATGAATGTAATATAGGAGTAGGGAAAGTGTGAAAAGGAGCAGAGTAGAATACAAAATGTTAGGTATGAGAAAAAGAAAGGCAAATGAAAATGCCATGAATATATCTGCATATTAAGAATTTTACTTTTTTTTATGCCCCAGCAGTGGAGTCTGTAGAATCTCAAGCTATTCCCTTGGTGAGTCATTGACCAAACAACCCATCTGGAAAGAAGACTGGTTTTGGCCAGTCTAATGGAAATTGGAAAATTGCAGTCTCTTGTCTCTAACTGGAAACAATTATTGTCGTTCCATTTTCATGGAGAGTGTGACCACCGGAAAGTTTGTGTTGGCAGAATGCAAACCAGCTATTGATTTCAAATGCCTCAGTTTTTTCATTATAAATATTTGTGTCCTGGTTTATCTAGTATCTGTATTTCTTCCTTTTAGATTCTCCACATTCAGTTGTCTACTCTGTCTTTATAAATCTCTTACTATAGAAGAAAAATATCAAAAACACTACACGGTCATAGAAAAATTGTCTTTTATGTTAAATTTCCAAAGAAAAAAATAAAAAAAAGAAAGAAAATTAGTAACTGGTTTGTCAGTAGTGGGAAGACAAATTGAAATCACATTTGAAAGGACAAAGAAAATATGGTCAAGCATGGCTACTTAACTTGTGGAGCCAGTGAAAAATGAAAATGTGGTGGTCCTTGTTCAAAAATTACTAGGAATTTCAAGAAGGTGAGAACAGACCATCAAACCAAATATGAGGCTCCTATGAGTGTGAGACTTTGTGTGGTTTCACAGGTTGTATACAAAGATGGCCCTGAATACAGCTTCTTTATTGTGTCTACAAATAATATATTTTACTTGATGAATCCTTATACTTAGCTTAAAGAAGGGAGATGTTAACTATTAGTGTCATCTGGTGTGACTATTAGTCTGATCTGATAATTTACTTTTAAATACTGCTCTATTTGTCTAGATAAAAAGAGCTTAGTCTCTCAATTTTTCTTCTACCTCTTCCTCCTCTGGCTACTCTAATTAATTCTTGAGTGTATTAGGGGGAAGTTCATTGTAGAATAAAAAAATAGAGGTCTCTGGCTTAGTATCCTCCTGTCCTTCTGCTTGCTGGTTAACGTCTCTTGCTTACAGGGGGGACAGTTGATATCAGAGGCTAAAGTCTACAGCTGGTTAACTGGGATGTGAGAGGCTGCCATTCCTTCAGAGAGGGATTGTCATTATTGAATTTTAAACAAGGTAGGCATCTTAGTCCATTTGTATTGCTATGAAAGAATACCTGAAGATGGGTAATTTATACAGATAATAGGCTTATTTGACTCACAGTTCTGCAGGCTGTGCAAGAATGTTGGTGCCAGCATCTGCTTCTGATGAGGGCTTCAGGCTGTTTCCACTCATGGTGGAAGGTGAAGGGGAGCTGCCTGTGCAGAAATCACATGGCAAGAGACAAAAAGCAAGAGAGAGAAGGGAAGAGGTGCCAGACTCTTTTCAACAATCAGTCCTCCCAGGAACTAACAGAGTGAGAACTCACTCATTACTGTGAGGATATGACCAAGCCATTCATGAGGAAGCTGATCTCATAACCCAAACACCTCCCATTAGGCCCCATCTCCAACATTGGGGATTAAATTGCAACATGAGGTTTGAACAGGCCAGATATCCAAATCATAGTAGAACACAAAGTTAATTTTTTCTTCTAGTCTGTGAAAACTTGGGAGAGAGACAAGATTAACCAAAGACAAAATAAAGGGGCTGTATACTTGCTCTACATATAAGCTGTGATCCATAAGAAATTTTGTCATAAGAATTAAGTCATATATCATAGTTTTTCTAAGATGTTCTTTTAATTTATAAGTAAATCTTGATTTATGTTTTAGGTCAATTTTGTGAAAATTTCTGAGACAAAAAAATCAAACAAAAAACCATACTTACATTTCAAATCACAAACTTTACTTCCTGTATAAAGGAACACTGTGGTAAAACCATTTATTAAGTGAAAATTTTAAAAAAGTGAATACATTTTGCCCACTGTTTCTCCTTGTTTCTGTGTTTTGTTTTGATGGATTTATTGGAAAAAAACATTGAGGGGGCTCATTTGTTCTTTAAGTCTTTCTCTCTACTGGTTCTTTCCCATCTTCATTTAAAAGATTTAAGAATTTTTCATCTTCAAAAAATAAAAATAAAAACAAAATTAAATATCATCTAGTCTAACATATGCCCATGGCTTCTGATGTCACCATGAACTAAGGACAGAATTACCCACTTCAGTTAGGTAACAGGTAAATCATCACAGGGGCTGTTTAGTGGGAAATTACATCAAAACAGAACTGAGAGAAGGAATTTCTGATCCAATAGGCTATTCACTAAACCACCCTACATTTGTGATTCTTTCTTAGAGGTGAATACATCCATGTAGGTCTCAGAGGCTCCCTTGAGTTTTGATCAAAGAGCACACAAATAATGTTGTTTAGAGTGCAAAGGCTGAATATCTAAAATGTCTTATCATAACTACTCACATTTGATAGCAAAGAACACTATAACCTTTCTAAAATAAAATGCTCTCACAAAATTAGGAATTTCATTTAAATTATTTTAAATTAGAAAACTTGCTATTAAATATATTTAGTATAGAATTATTATTTGAGAATTATTATGTGCTATCCTACTATTGTTGGAGATTAGTCAATTGTTACAAAAAATGAGAAAAGTGCTAGAATAAAGAATGTTAAGATGCTAAATGAAGAAATTACTCTACTTGGGAAACTTCATGTTTTCTGACAGAAAGCACAGAATTGAACTGTAATATGTTAGGCATGACTCTCTTATGTAAAAAGCTTGTAAGTTTGTCTCTAGAGAGTTGTGGAAGGCACAAACAGGTATACCATTAGTCATTCAAACAGGCATAACATTAGTAAGTCGTGATTGTTAACCCTTTGCCTTCAATATTTCCATAACTTTCCCCAAAAGAATCTTTTTTTTTAAATTTAACAGTATATCAGCATATTTTTTGATATATATTAGCTGTAGTATTTGGCAATATATTTTTATATTGATTTCAGATGTACAATTTCAATCCTTGTACACTGTTGATGGAAATGTAAATTAGTACAATCATTATGGAAAACTGTACAGAAGTTCCTCAGAAAATTAAAAATAGAATTGTCATATGATCCAGCAATCCCACTTCTGGGTATTTATTCAAAAGATTTGAAATCAGTTTGTCAAAGAGATGTCTGCCTTCCTGTGTTCACTGCGGCACTAGTCACAACAGCCAAATGATGGAATCAACCTCAGTGTCTATAAATGGATAAATAAAGAAAATGTGGTATATATACGCAGTCAAATACTATTCAACCTTAAAAAGAAGGAAATTCTGTCATTTGAGACAATATAGATCGAAATGAAGAACATTATCCTAAGCCAGACACAGAAAGACAAATGCCACATGTCCTCACCAATGTGTGGAATCTAAAACAACTAAACTCAGAAGCAGAGAGTACACTACTGGTTACAGAGACTGAAGTGGGGAACGGGGAGATGATGGTCAAAGCGTACAAAATCTCAGACAAGAGGAATATGTTTTTTCCTTTTTTTGTTTTATTGTTTTATTTTTTGTTTTATTGCAGAGCATGATTAATATGGTTAATAATAGGGAATTGTACATTTAAAAATTTAAATTTCAAATGTTCTCATCATAAAAAGTAGTATTTGAGGTGGTAGATATATTAAGTAGTTTAACTATTTCACATTTCATTTATAAATTATATCACTTTATACTCCACAAATTTATACAATTATAATTTTCTGTTTATAATAAAAATAAAAATAAAATAAGAAATAATAATTTATTTCAAAATTATTACGTTGGAAATTTTTTCCTCTGGTTTCATCCAACTTTTGATCTTTACTGCCATCTAGTGACCATCTTTTAAAACTTCTTCCCAAGTGTGTACAAAAAACTTATAATAAAATATAAAAGTGCTTAGAAAACATATTCTGTTTCTTCATAGGATTTGCAACCTAGCCCAGAACACATAAGCTCTAAGCATGAAACGCATGAGAAAATATTCTTAACAGAATATGAAAGAACAAAAGTTATCAACTATATATGCACTATGAAAACAGAATAATGTTTTTATATATTTATTATTTTTATTTGAAATAAGCGTTAGAAAGATGACATTCATTTTCCCCAATTCAGTTTTCCATTGAATAGGATCAATGGAGCAGAGGGGACTTTAACATGCCTGACTAGGGCTGCCCAGCACTCACCTTCTCCCCAAAGGGCCAAAAAAGTAAGTAAATAATCACACTTCAAAAAAAGCATCTAAGAGAGGACACTGGAGTTCAGCAGGAAAGTGAGAAGTCCTCACTGAGGCATGGAAGGAGAGGGAAGCAAAGCAGCCAGCCTGGCTGGGATTGGCTGGAAGCCAGGAGGAATTCCACACTGCAGGGAAAAGGTAACCTAGAGATCCCTAGTGGTTCATATTCCCACCATGAACTCCTATAATTCTATCCACGAGAGAGACCCTTGGCCCTCGTGGTCCCTGAGACTAGTATACATAGCTGCCTGGAGTGCACACAATGACATTTTTCCGGAGAGTGAATTCATGCTGGGTCCTACACACGCCCTGAGACCCAGGCAACTGCAGCATAGCACCAATTTGAGATACCAGCCCCCACTAGACTGCATCCTGCCTTGAGGCCCAACAGCCCTCACATATTCACATCCCTAGAGGCCCACTGACATTTCCCCCCCCATCCACCAAGATGGCTGCAGCTATGATACTGGTTGGACCCAGCAGTGCAACAGGACCCTCACTACTCTAGCCCACAAAGTGTCCTACACCTTGGGGAATGGGTGGTGCAGCACACTGGCAAGGCTGACCCCAGGACAAAGTGATCTGAAGTATATGCTACCCAGAGCCTAAGAGTCACTGACAACAACCTTGCCCCTTCGAAAGTCAGGGCCACTGCACAGCTGTGCATGCCTTCATGGGCCCTGGAAACCGGCTCACTCAGGAACAATCCTGGGGCCTGGGGATTAACCTGCCCCACCTGCCACTGCCAGCACCCTTGCAAACCACTGAAGGACCTGACAACAGGCCCACTGTGCCTACCACTAACCCCACATATGCCATCTGGGAACCCGAGGACTCACCCCTCTTCCTGTCTGACTCCTGCCACTGCCAGCATCTGAGCAAGCTGCCTGGAAGCCTAAGGAACAGCCTGCCTGGATCTGCCACTGCTGGCATCCACATATGCTGCCTGGGGGCCTGGGAAACAGCACACTTGTCCTGCCACTGCCACCACTGATGTCTGAGGGCTGGCTGCCCTGGTGTCTTCATCCCCAGCAAAGCCTCACTACAGCCTACACCAACAACCACAGCCTAAGCCACTGAGAAACTCACAGACACCACTAACAATGATTACAGCCAAATAAATCAAACAGAGAATGCAATACTGCATTTACCCAGAATAAAACCAAAGCACTGTCCCAACCAACACTATAGAGACATCTAGTTTTTATGAAAGTCATTCAATAAAATTGGTAGAAGTGACTGTTACATCAGATGTATGGATACCATTGTAAGGACAAAAACATGAAAAAACAAGGAAACATAACATCTCCAAAGGAACATGATAATTCTCCAATAATAGATACCAACAAAAAGAAAATATATCAAGTTCCTGAAAAATAATTCAAAATAATGATATTAAAGAAACTGAACACAGATAAACAATACAGAGAAATCAGAAAAACAATTTATGATCTGAATAAGAAAATCAACAAAAAAGATAGGTGTCATCCCTGATGAATATAGACACAAAAGTCCTCAAGAAAATACTAGCAAACTGAATCCAACAGCACATCAAAAGGTAATATACCGTGATCAAGTGAGATTTATCCCAGGGATGAAAGAATGATTCAACATATGCAAATCAACAAATGTGATACATCACGTTAACTGAATGAAGGACAAAAGCCATGTGATTAACTAAATAGATGCAAAAAAAAAAAGCATTTAATAAAATTCAACATCGCTTCATGATACAAACTCTCAACAAATTAGGCATAGAAGAAACATATCTCAACATAGTATAGGCCATATATGACAAACCCACAGCTCACATTACAGTGGATAGGAAAAATCTGAAAGCCTTACCTTTAACAACTGGAACAAGATAAAAATGCTCACTTTCACCACTGTTACGCAACATAGTCCTAGAAGTCCCCAAGAGCAATTGGTCAAGAGAAAGGAATAAAAGCCATCCAAAGTGGAAAAGAAGAAGTCAAATTGCCCCTCTTTGCAGATGACATGATCTTACATCTAGAAAAATTTAAAAACACCAGCAAAAAACTTTTAGAACTGATATATGAATTCAGTAAAGTTGCAGGATATGAAATCAATATACCAAAATTAGTATTGTTTTTGTACACCAATAACAAACTAGGTGAAAAAGAAATCAAGAAAGCAATTCCATTTATAATTGCTACAAAAAATACCTAGGAATACATTTAACCAAGAAGGTGAAAGATCTCTTAAGGCCGGGCGCGGTGGCTCACGCCTGTAATCCTAGCACTCTGGGAGGCCGAGGTGGGCGGATCGTTTGAGCTCAGGAGTTCGAGATCAGCCTGAGCAAGAGTGAGACCCCCATCTCTACTAAAAATAGAAAGAAATTATATGGACAGCTAAAAATATATATAGAAAAAATTAGCCGGGCATGGTGGCACATGCCTGTAGTCCCAGCTACTCGGGAGGCTGAGACAGGAGGATCCCTTGAGCTCAGGAGTTTGAGGTTGCTGTGAGCTAGGCTGACGCCACGGCACTCTAGCCTGGGCAACAGAGTGAGACTCTGTCTCAAAAAAAAAAAAAAAAAAAGAAAGATCTCTTAAAGAAAAACTACAAAAACAGTGATGATAGAAATTGAAGAAGAAGCAAACAAATGGAAAGACATTCTATGCTTATGGATTGATAGAATAACCATACTATCCAAAAAGATCTACAGATTCAATACAATCCCTATCATAATACCAATGGCATCCTCACAGAAGTAGAAAAATCAATCCTAAAATGCCTATGGAACCACAAAAGACCCTGAATAGTCAAAGCAATACTAAGCAAAAAGAATAAAGTTAGAGGCATCTCACTACCTGACTTCAGAGTATACTACAAAGCTATAGTAACAAAATCAGCATGGTATTGAGACCTATAGACCAATGGCACAGGATAGAAAATTCACAAGTAAATCCAAGTATTTACAGCCGTCAACTCATTTCCAATAAAAGTGCCAAAGCACACATCAGGGGAAGGACAGCCTGTTCAATACATGGTGCTTGGAAAACTGGATGCCCACATGAGAAGAACGAAACTAGAACCTTATCTTTTACCATATACAAATATCAAATAAAAATAGATTAAAGACAAGCATAAAACCTGAAACTATAAAACTTCTAAAAGAAAATTTAGAGGAAATTCTTTGGGATATTGGTATAAAAATATTTTCTGGCTAAGACTTCAAAAGCACAGACAGCAAAATCGAAAATAAACAAATGGACTGACTGAAAAGCTTTTGCACAGCAAAAGAAACAATGAGCAGAGTGAAGAAACACCCTGTAGAATAAAAGAAAATATTTGCAAACTATACATCTGACAAGGGAATAATATCCAGAATATACAACTCAATAGCAAAAATCCAAATAATCCCATTAAAAAGTTATTAAAGGATCTAAACAGACATTTTCTCAACAGAAGACACACAAACAGCCAACAGGTATATGAAAAAATGCTCAACATCACTAACCATCAGGGAAATGCAAATCAAAACCACAATGAGTTTTTCACTCCAGTTAAAATAACTATTATCAAAAAGACAAAAAATAAATGCTTATGAGGATGTGAAGAAAAGGGAACTCTTGCACACTGTTAGTGAAAATGCAAATTAATATGTCCCTTATGGAAAACAGTATGGAGGTTTCTCAAAAAGCTAAAAATAGAACTACCATAGCATCCAGAAATTTCACTATGGGGTATATTTACCCAAAGAAAAGAAAATCAGTACATCAAAGAGATATCTGCACCCCCATGTTTATTACAGCACTATTTACAGCAGCCAAGATATGGAATCAATCTAAGCGTCCATCAATGGATAAATGGATAATGTACCATATATACATGATGGGATACTATTTATAAAAATGAATAAAATCATCTCTTTTGAAGCAACATAGATGGAACTGGAGGTCACTACGTTAAGTAAAATAAGGTAGGCACAAAAAGAAAATATCACATGTATTCATATGTGCTAGGTGAAAAGTGGAGCTCATGGAGGTGGAGAGTAGAATGACAGTTGTCAGAGGCTGGGAAGGGTAGGCAGGCGGATAAATAGAGGTTGGTTAATGGGTACAAACATTCAGTTAACTAGAAGAAATAAGTTCTAATGTTTAATAGCAGAGTAAATTGACTATAATTAACAATTTACTATATATTTCAAAAGAGCAAGAAGAGAAGATTTGAAATGTTCCCAACATGCACACACAAAAAATGTTTCAGGTGATGGATATGCTAAATACTCTAATTTGACCATTACACATTCTATGCATGTATCAAAATATCACATGCACCCAAACATATGTACAATTGTTATGTATCAATAAAAAACTAATGGAGCATAGATTTTTAGAAACCACACAAATCATTTCTGCCTCCTTTCTCATTCATACTTCCTAAAAGAGTATGTCTCAGTGATGACTTTCACTTCTTCATTCCTGTTTACTCCTCTCTGCTCTGCTGAAATGATCTCATCTAATCATTAAATACCTTATCAAGTAATGTAATAACCATTTTTAGTCCTTATTTTCCTTTGCTCCATTTGACATGTTCTCTTACATTTCCTCCTCCTCCCATGACTTCTATCCTCTGGTTCTTTTTTGGTTCTCTGGCTTTTCCTCTTTTTTCCTGGGTTCTGCTTCCTTTGACTACTTTCTGAGTGTCACTGATATTTTCCAGGATGGTCTATTTGCCTTATCATGGTCACATGAAATCATCCACGTGTATGTTTTTATCTTCCATTTGCATTTCGATTCCCTTCAAATCTAATGCATGATTGATTTCCCAGAGCCCTAACCCTGCACATCTAGTGACCTGATGAACCCTTGAAAGTCCCCAGAAAACTAAAGCTTACCATGTCACCCTTTCTATCTGAAAGTGAATTTGGAGCCTGTTGAAGACATGAATGTCCCTGTGGGAAATAATTAAAGCATGGCAATCTCTTACCAGAATCATCACCTGCACTGGTAACAAAAAAAAATGTAGTGAGGGCGCTGATTGCTGCCAATGTTTATCACTGGGGATGGAAATTAACAAAAGAAAACTGATATTTACCAGCAGGGTCTCTTTGCTGGCTTTTAACAACAGAAGCTATCAATTAGAATTAATAACTCCATTTAGAACTCGGTAATTTGAAGACAGAAGTCTGGCAGAAAACATCCCAATCCTTGGATGAATGATTCTTGCTTTTAAATACTCTTTGCTTCTTGTCTCCTGGCACTATGCCTCTTGGATTTATTGCAAATTGCCGAAAGCCAACTCACATCCTCAAGATTTTCAAATGTTTAAGACCTTTAGCGCCAAATCGAGGGTATGTACCCGACAACAAGAGAAGTGAGAAGACATGAAAAGTGATCATTGAAAATGAAAATGTAAGGAAGAGAAAAAAGTGTCTGTTATTAGCATATGAGGTCAGATAATTATTTGATTATTTCTTCCCAGGGATCTTTGAAATCTGTACCCAAAGACCATGTATTTTCTTTACAGTGTGAACATTTTATTCTTTCTCAGCTGTGTGAAGAAAAAAAGAAAAATATTTTGACTTTGTTTGTTTCAAGCAAAATTGCAAAACAGACACCTGAAAAATTCCTTAAGTCATCATGCATATTTCTTTATATATTAATAGTTTTTATTTGTATGAATGAATAGTTTTATGGATGTTACATAAATTAAGAAGATGACATAAGACATTATATATTTCCTTATCTCATAGTCTCAATATACATAAATATAATTTTGTATTATTTTTATTTGAAATACATTTAAGTCATTTTTTTCAATTTCTTTACATTGTCTGAGAAAGCACCATGCTCCACAAGTAAATCCATTTGAAAAATTCATATTTTTGCTCCTTTATGTAGCTTACCTTAATAATTCTTACTACAAACATAAATCTCTTTCTTAATGTATTAACTTTTGAAAGTATATTACAAAAGATGAAGATAATATTTTTCTTACTTCTTGGTTCTACCTAGTCCTACAAATGTTTAACTATATCATCATTTTGAGTTTTTCTAATAATTTCATTTACATCTTTAAATGTTGGAACAGTTTTGGAATATTTTTGGCTCTAGATAAGAGAAGTTCTGATTATCATTATGGCTTAACACATTAACTGCCATGTGTATTTAACTCATGCTAGTTTTGAGCCGGGGGCCTCATGAAGCACTTGTAGTTCACATGTCTCTTCACCTTAGGAGCTGTGAGAACTATTTTTCAAGAGGCATATAACTCACCCACAGAAAACAATTAAAATAGCAATTTTTCCATTAAATTAGAAAGGATTGCTTTGTTTTCAAAGGTTTTATTCCATTTTCATAATAAAACACTGTGGCCCCAAGGAAAAATTGTTTTTCTTCTAGTATGGCAGTCAATATGTTATAAAGATAAGGATTTATTTCCCACTCATAACAAGAGCTCTAGAGGTGCATGGCTGTAGGATTGTCAAGGCCTCTGGACAGCAGCTCCACAGTCTCTTGGCTTTCCTTCTACAGCTAAATAGACATCCATAACATCACCTCCTCCTTTTGTGCCATTATTTGAGGTACATGTTAGAGCCGGCTGCAAACGGGGAGGCTCAACCATTCTATATTCAGCCGTTTACTAATTATTCTCACAATATCCCCACCCCTTCCTTCCGATACTCTGTACACTCTGTTTCTGTCCACTTTGAGCTTGGCCCTTTGGGATTCCATAGAAAGAAAGGGCTCGCATCTTTTTTTCAGCCGTCTCCTGCATGTTTTGAGTTGTTTTCTATACTCTAATTTATTCATCAATAGAATTTTACCATCTTTCTACATTATAGAAATTCCACATTTTTTTTTTGTGGCTGGTTCATGGTATCTTTTTTTGCTTTTATCATTGTAAATAATTTATTCTTTTTGAGTATGTTTACTCTTATTTCAGGGAGATTATAAGAAGGAGGGGGAAAAGATCCTGTGTTCAGGTCAGTTTTTTGAACTAGAAGCTCATAAGCATCATTTTGAAGTGTCCCTCCTAACCTAAATATAACACACACATAATTTTCTTTTTACTTTATGAATTAAAAGTTCACCTTGTGAGTTAAAAGTTGAATGACAGGGACTTACTACTTTAGTTTGTCATACTTCAAGTGATGAATAATATTCAGTGAAATCCATGAATTTATGCTTTATATTTATGAAGATTATATGTGCTGGGAACTGTGTTTAGCGTCATCTTCTAAACACAGTATTTGTAATTTTTATTATTTTGAAGAATTTCACACAGAAAAGTTGTGAGAAAAAACAAAGAATTCTAATATACCTTTTGCTCTGATCTTTTAATTTTAAGATTTTACCTCTTTTCTGTCCTCTCTCTTTTTCTAAATACACATACATATTTTTTTTTAACTATTGAAAAATAACTTTTAGACGTGATGCCCTTTTGCCATTAAATACTTCAACATGAGTTTCCTGAGAACAGGATATTTTCTTACAAAACCATAATAAAATTATCAAAATAAAAAAATAACAGTGACACAATACTGCTATCTAGCCTGTAGACCTACTTTATAGAATCTTAAGGGTTTAATTCTGATGCTACTTGTGTGAGAGGGGAGAGTGCAGTATCTTTTTAATTCTTAAAGCATTATTAAGATTAGTTTATCAGTTCGAGCTTTGCTTTTTGCTTTTATATGAATATAAGACATGAATAAACACATCCTGAAAATGTGGGCCTCACCAGGGCCTAAACTGATTCTTGGAGACATGTTAAAAGCATTTTAGGCCTTTGATAACTCATTAGCTTTTTATTACTTTAGACCAATGGTTTCCAACAGTGAATCCCCCCATTATTATATTCTCCTAGTTTCTTGAAATTCTTTTAGAGCTTAAGATAATTAAAATTAAATTGTTTAATTTGTAATAACTTGTTAATATATCTTCTCCTTTAAAATAAAAGCTCTATTTCTTAAAACTGAATCCCCAGAATCTAATGTAGTTCCTAGAAGATAGAAAGGGCAATATATATATATTATTATTTTTAATCATTTATTATATTCTTTTTATATTCACATTTATTGTTACATTTTTAATACTACATATTTATTGTATATAATTTATACTTGTATTTATAAATATAGTTGAATGAATACACTGAATGTGGACATTCCTTGTTCTGAAACTATAATACCTATGTCCACCTGAGAAATTTTGATTCCTATTTATTTATTAACACATTCGAGCAACATTTATTTAACAGCTAATATGCACCAGGTGCTGTGTCCTTGGGGTCAGAAAATCCATTTATTCCTTAGACAGTGTTATCCTTGTGGTTTTTTATATAATGCACATTGAGCTTGAGCTCTTTATGTCAGATAATTTGACTGTTTCTAATAAGCCCTTATTAGTGTGATGGTATGGGAAATATTATGTTTTTATTTACTGAGAAATTTCAATATGACAGGCATTCTTAAGCATTAGTGGTACAAAAAATAAATGAAGGCATTGACTATTTTAAAGCTGTGAGTCTCTTTTCAAGAACATCTTTAAAGTTTTAACTATGCTCCCAGAGAAAAAATGGAACTCTTTCATTCAGTTTGAATATTGTGATCTTAAACCTAGATTTTATCTACCTTCCTTCTTTTGCCACTATTTCAAATACCCCCACATTTGTAATGTGTATTGTTTATTTATTTGTATCATATCAAATGAGGATAGTGAATTTTGGGCAACAAAGGGTTAAAACTTTGCACAGAAATAATATTCCAAATATTTTAGATTATGTAAAAATAGAAAAATGGCTACACTTCGGATTGCATATTTTCTAAAGTGGTTAAAAATATATTAAAAAAAACCACATCTGGGCACTATCGTAATTTAAAAAATCAAATTAAAAAAACAAACTTTTTAAAAATTTAATTTGTGCATACACATAAATATTAAGTTCAGAAAGATGTAAGAAAGTCCTTATAATTTAGAATTAAAGTAAGAATTAATACATAATGGATGAGATTATTTTTTGTCCAATAAGGTGTAGTTCAGGGAAGTATGATTGACGTATTTTATCTAAGGTGAATAAAGCATAACCTTTTCAGAATGTACAGAAAGACTGAGGACAATGTAAACAAAAAGACTATACCACGTAAGAAAGACTATTACATGCAAGAAGTCTAAAAATGCGTGGCTCAAAACCTCCCCATGTAAGCAAGACCCCAGATCTTGAGAATGCAATGACTTCATAACTCAGATATGTGCATACCTACATGACATGTCCAATTTATATTTACCACACTATTTAAAAGAGACCTCTATTTTTTGTCTAACCATAATACTCCTTTTATTTCCTTCATAACACCACAAGCTGTAATTCTTTTGTCAATCTGTTCATTTCCTTTCTGTCTAGAATGCAAACCCATGGAAACATGTATCTGATTTGATCACTGTTGTATCCTGATTACTTAGTAAATGCTCAATAAATATTTTCTAAATGAATGCATTGAATAATTTAGTTGATCATATTATCCCTCAGTTTACTCATGTGTACACACAGATATTAATAATAGTGAGGTTAGTATTAAATGAGATAATCTCAGTAAGTACTTAGAATTGAGGCTGGCACATAAAAATAAATATTATTGTTAATTTTCCTTTTATTTTTATTGCACTGTCATTGCTATTAATATTATTAGTGTTTTATTATTAAGAGAAGGAAGCCAGGCAAGGGTACTAGAAGAGAGGATGGAAAGAATATGTGAAGGAAGGATAAAGATAGAAAGAAGGAAGGAAAAAGGAAGGGAGGAAAGATAGAAAGCAGAGAAAAAGAAAGGAAAAAAGAAAAAAAAAACAGGAAAGAGAGGGAAAGACGGAGGGAAGGAGGAAGAGAAGAAAGTGGTGGACAGAAAAAAAAAAAAAATCATTCTTTGATACCCTGATACGAGTTTCTTTGGGTAGCACATTTCATTATTACAGTATCAGAAAAGGAAGACCTTCAATTTTACATTAATGAATTGGCATTCTGGGTTGAAATATCTGCCTGTTTTGCATTGTGTTACTAAACTCAGTTCCTCTAGAGAGACCAAATTCTCGTGCTGCACAAACATAGCTGGCATTCAGGCACTCTACAAATATTTGGACTATGCCGAGCCCGTGCAAGTGCTGCCACCTGGTGGACTCTGCTGTGAGCCCAGTGGCCGTCTTCACTATCTTGTTTTTCTACCTGATGACCACTTATTTATTATACTTTCGTAAATTATTTCGCAGTACAAGCTATATAATTGAATATGAGATGGAACATTAGTTAAAACAATCTCACATTTGGATTAACAAGTAACAATGCATGATGTAATCAAGAACATTTGTTAAAGACAGCCTTAAATTACTGGCTTCATATTGCAAGGGCTTTTTTTTTTTTTTTTTTAATTTTACAGAATCAAAGAGTCTAACAGTATATCTTGTTAGATACAGTATGTCCTCATAATGTATACATTATTTCTTGTACAATGATATGAAATAATATGGGAAATATTCATGATAAATTATTAAGTGAACAGTGCAAGTTAAAAACAATAGTTTCATATTTTTTTTCCCCACCCCCCCTTTCCCGAGTCAGCACCTTCAAGTGTTTGCAAGGGCTTTTTGATTGCGGTTGCAACAAGTTACAAAGTAGGAAAAATCTTTACAGTCTGCTCTAGCCTTTATTTCTTCAAGTAAAAAGTGTTATCTGTTTGCTTATATGTATACATTTTAGCTCACTGGTGTGTCATAGCTATGAAATTGATAAAAGAGATAGTTTTATGGAAGATGAGAAATTTGTTGGATAATTTACTTCTTAGACCAAATATAAGAATCCATATAAAATTAATTCAATCTGTTACTTCATTACACGTTTACTAACCTTTCTCTGAATGTCTTGTACAAAACCATGAAAGAGATTATTGACAAACTTCGTGCACCCAATCAGCTGACAGAGAACAAACTTCCGCTGAATTAAATGGAATTATTTTTTGCCTTGCAAATACTGTGGGATAGGGTCTAATTTGATTTGATGAACATCTCTTCTTTTTGGGAAAACATTTATATTGTAAAAGTAAAACACAAATTGCCTCCTGAGGCAAATTTATAAAGCCATTCCCTTTTAGACTGAAAAAGATAATATAATGATTAATGAATGTCGTTTTCACCACTAGATGGCAATATTGTCATTTATAGGAGAAAGTAATGCCTGCGTTTTATATTTTTTTCTGCCTTCAGAATCAGAGAAATTATATATGTCCTCTGTGACCCCACAGCATGCATTTACTACCACCCACCCTCCCCCTTAACATACACATACGCATAATAGTGAGCTAGTTTGAAAGACACAGAGCAAAACTAAAAGACAACAGACCGTCTCATGAGTTAATAATGGATTGGCCACAATGGAGCTACAAAATAAATTCAGAGAGAAATACCCAGCTATGAGTCTGACATTGTAATTACGGGAGTGGAGTGCAGGTTTCTTCTGAAGCATCAAAGCATTTTACATGGGTAGGATAGAGCCGTAATCCGATCAGCTGCAACTGCCACAGCAACAGAAGGACCCTAAAAATAGGACCCCTATGGTAATCTGTCTGGATTACTAAATTCAGTGACGGCTTGGCAACAAATCAGGGAAATGTTTGCGGAAAAGGATTTAAATATATCATGAAGTTCTATCTGCATTATGGAGAAATCCATAAGGCCACCAATTCTGAGCTACTGCTTCAGGGCTGCTTCCAAACAACCAAGCTCATTTTGTCAAAACATCACCTTTCTGTCGTGCCTTGCCTTTTGCAATTTAATCATTTTACATTTATTAGTGGGGGCAGGGAGACAAAAGAGGTTTCACGGAGGGCCCAGCTATACCTCTCTGGTGCCTAAATTTTACACTACTGAGTCCTTATAAATTCAATTTAAATTTATTAATGGTGGCAGAAAAGATAATTAGGAGACAATATGGGTTCTTTTAAAAATATTTAAAATAAAGGCAAGATATTTTTAATTATGCAAAGATGCATGTGACATATTCATAGGTATATCAACAAAAAGTAGCTAAACATTTTGGGTGTGTGCTAAGTGGTACTGACTAAAAAGAAAGATGTTTTTGTTAACCATGAACTACTGAGATTCAAAATTTAGAATAAAGCAAAGATAAGTACTTCTGGCGTATATATTTCTCCGCATTTATGATTAATTATTTTGTGGGCT
Source organism: Eulemur rufifrons (assembly GCF_041146395.1). NCBI lineage: Eukaryota > Metazoa > Chordata > Mammalia > Primates > Lemuridae > Eulemur > Eulemur rufifrons. Next base: position 219,498,196 of record NC_090989.1, on the reverse strand, counting down.
CTCATTGCAGTTTTCTAACATGTCAGGAAATTGTACACAAGGTTGTTGGCTTTTCAGCCCTAAATTTCCTTTTCAGGTCTACAAAAGCTCCCCAAGGTTTACTTTGCTCAGGCTTCTGATATTCAGAAAGTGTTTTTATTTTCTTTCTATAGTTTGTGCAAATCACTCCTTCCCCAGTTCCTCAGGATCCTATCTTTCTCTCTGCCAAGATGCAGCAGTTTTCCCACCCCATCATTCTGTCACCCCAAAACAATCCTATAGAACAATCTTTGGTTTTAAGTCTTTTACTGAAAAGCACTTTCAGGAATCAGAGAGTGAATAAATACCAAATATGGAAAAGCTTCCAAATGCAGGCAAGGCTTCACTTCTAATTCCTGTATCTGTCCCAGAAATTATTGTATTCAAATTCTGTAACTCTTAAAAATCTTAATCTCTCTTTTAATTGCTATACTATTTCCTAAGCCATCTAGGTTACATTTGCCAATGTGAATTTCATATGGAATCATATTCTTCTGAAGTTTATAAAATACAGGGAACTGTGAACGTTGACTCAAATTAGCATTCTTTTTGTATAAATACATATATCTATTTTGAAGGGTTTTTTTTTTATTTTTGAGGGAGATAGGGGGCTCCTTTTACTAATCAAGAGTCAGATACTCTGTGCGTATTACTACCTTTGCTTTAGCAAGCTTACCTACTTTCAGAATCCTATCAATACTAGACATTTTGATACCAGCCAGTAAGAGTAGACTCATCATTAATATGAAATTACATATGCATGAAATAAGGTAATAAAAGACTGTCAAGCTGGTCAAATTATAACCAATGTATAGCAAATTTTCATAAACCCTATGATTTTTAATACGTAAGCAAGACATGTATAGTTTTTGACACCATTGTAAATAATGTTAAAGAAAACCGGTAAGTTTGTATAGCACAAAAAATGTGCTTTGCCTTTTGTTGGTATATGTTGAATTATGTACTTCAGTGTGTTTTCTCTTTTCCTTTTAGTGTGAAAATGCTTGGATTCAGAATCACTGACCAATTGTACTAAGGTTCTCTGTTTTGGTACCTTGGAATATCTAAATATGCTGCTGTTTTGATAACTGAAAGCAAACCACCCAAAACTTAGTGGCTTAAAAGATTTATGTTTAGCTCGTGATTCTGTGGTTTGGAAATTTGGGCTATGCTCAGCCGGCAGTTCCTCCCCTTGTCTGACCTTGGCTCCCTCATGCAGCTGCAGTCAACTAACGGAACAACTGGGACTTGTTGGTCCCAGATGGCTTCACTCACATGTCTGATGTTTGGCTGAGATGATGAGAAGTACCAAGCCATGAGTCTCCACTATCTAGTAGAACAGCCTGAGCCTTTGCAAATGGCAGCTGGGTTCCAAAAGCAGCCAGAAAAGGCAACCCCCAGTGTGAAAGCTCTTTCCAAACCTTTGCTTGCATCACATTTGCCAATGACCCAATAGCCACAGTAAATCACAAAGCTTAGATTCAATGGGATGGGTAGGAGACTGACTCTATCCCTTGAATGAGAAGAGCTACAAAGGATTTGCGGTCACGTTTATGAGCTCTAGCATCTCAACTTCATTTTGATGATTTCACTTTTGTTTTTACTTTGTCTTAAATTTATTTACTCTTTTTCTTTGGTTATTGTGACACACATACTGAGGAGTACATAAAACATGTATTTATAGTTTAATGAATAGTTAATGAATGCCTATAGCACCACCACCCAAATCAAGAAATGACTAGGTTAATAATAATCCTGTTGCAACCTCATCCCTTCCGTGTAGAGGAAACCATCATCCTGGCTTGTATAGTAAATCATTTGTTTTTCCATATGGTTTTACTATGTGTATAAGTAATGCAATTTTGCTTTGCCTGTTACATATTTTTTGAATGGAATAATAGTATGTGTATCATTTTGTGTCTTACTTCATTTATTTAATATTATTCATAATGTTGCATACAGCTACAGTTTTTTCACTTTTCTTGCAATACAATTTTCCATCAACATTATATTTTTGATGAACATTTTGGTTGTTCCCATATTTTTATTATTATGACCTATGTTTATAAAACTAAGTTTATAAAACCTTGTTGATAGATATTTAAAAATTGAAAAATATAAGTAAACAAAATAAACACCATGTTCATGATTGGAAGACTCTTATTTCAAAGATGTCAGTTCTCCTAGATCAATTTATAAATACAATACAATCTCGAGCGAACTTCTCATTTCCCCCCCAAACTTTCCTATACACAGCTGCCAAATTAATCTCCCTAAAATATGGTTTTATCTTGTCATTCCCTGCTTAAAACCTATAATGATTCCCTAGTCTCTAGAGCTGTGCTGTTTAATACTGATACCACTAGCCTCATGTGGCCACTTAAATTTAAATTTTAATTAATTAAAATTAAGTAAAATTAAAATTCACTTTCTCACTTGCACTAGCCACATTTCAAGTGCTCCATAGCCATGAGTGTCTGCAATATTGGGCAGTATAGATATAGAGCATTTCCCTCATCACAGAAAGATCTATTGTGCAGCATAATGTTCCAGAGCATAATGTCAGTTTCAACCTGGAAAAAAAGAATTTCACAGTCTAGAATTTAATGCTTCAGCTCAATCTGTTTACTCAAAATCCCTCTAAAAGATTGTGATCATTCCTGCCTATGTATACTTTTCCCTCACATTTGCATGTATTTCTCTCCTTTGAATATCATTTTCACATCCAGTTGTCCAGCTCTTATTGTAACTGTTCTGTTATTAATACCAAACTTTGTTTTCTAAACAATAGTGATAATTATCTCCAGCACATTTTTCATAACTATCTTATGTATACCACTATTTATTCTTATTCACTCTTTTTTTTCAGATTTTTAAAGATGGATATAAGTTTCTTGATGAAGGAATTGTCATTGTTACTTCTATGCCTTCCCTCTATGGTATCCACTACTGGGCTATTGCCCACTGTGATAACCAATTCTAGCAGATGACAACATTGTTACTCCCTCAATAATGTTATTCAACCAGTGTTGACTGACTAATGAAAATATATCTCTCAGCAGAAATGCAGCTCTCTATCTCCCTTGCTGCCACCATCTTCATTCCCATGTGGCTTTGACCTGTATGTAGGAAGTCTTCCTTTCAATATCAAGTCCTTTGGAAGATCCCTCTCCAACACTTCTCCAACAACTCAAAAGGTACACTTCCACCTCTCCCACTGTAAATTCCTGCATTGCACCACTGATCATGACAGCAGTGGTGGCCAAAACTGTCCCCTGATTGTGTCATGCCTAATTACTTGTGTACTGTTGCTAGAGTTGAATAATACAAATTATTAATGGATTAGTATGCCCTTCATATCTAATTTCCCAAGTTAAATTTATATCTGTTGTTATTGGCCACATGTCATAGGTTGATACATGCCATATGTAATATTTTCAGAAAGCTTTGTTAAATATTGGTTTAAAAAGAATTGGTAGACTCAATACACTTCTCAACAATTGAAGTGCCCACGTCACAGGAAATTTTACTAGAGTTGACATTAATGTAGCCTGACTCTCGTCTTTACCATCCTAGCAGAGAAGCCAAAGACTACATATAAATGTTCAAAATACACTCTCATCAGACTCTGCATCTTAGTAAAAGACCCATTTTGTTGGCTTGCTGTTTATTTTAATATAGCTTGTACTTGGACATTTAATTGTTGATAATTCTGTGATACTGATGAGGGAAAAAAATGTAAATGTGAACTGCTATTGTGTCTGTTAGCTATTGTTCTAGCTGTACACCCCCAAAAAGTCAGTTGACTAAGTTCTCTTAGAGATGCAATCAGGATAGCACATTCTATTTGAAGTTTGGTTTCTAAATATTTATGAAACTGACAAATCATTTCACCTCTTATGTCTTTGATGTTGGCCTTGATGCTGTATAAGATCCTCTGAAATTAAAATTAAAATGATAAAGGGACCAAAGTAGAGGAAACATAAGTGCTTTTTTTAAATATATTAAATATAACAAAAATAATTCAGATGTTTTTCTAACTGAAAAGTAATGAATAGAAGTTGAGTGAAGCTGATACAGAGAACTGTTTTTTTTGATATGATTTTTAAATTACTTTTACAGAATTGGTGGTAAGTTACCCTGAATGTGTCCAGTAACAGTATTTACTATGCATGCCTGTCAAGGAAAAATTTGTCACTACGTGCTTTAAATGCTCTGTTTTCTTTGAGTGGGCACCATTGTCTCCCAAATTTTAAAAATTGCCTTGCTCTTTAGCACAAATGTCCTGAAAAAGGCAGACATCAGGCCCTTATTTCTTGGCATTTGTCTGCTCTCTGGTCTCCTAGTTTGATTAGTAGAATCATATTTTTAAAGGTGCTGTCTTAATTCGCTCCTCATCTCTGACCTACCTTGAATTGATTCATCGGTATTTGACCATAATTATAATTGCACCAGGATTACTTTTTTGCCTCTGATGTCATTATTTTTATATCTTAAAACAAAAATGTATTTAAAATTATTCCCTGGGAGACAAAAAGACTATTGTTTTGTTATTTTGTTTAATTTCCAGAGAGGCAGTTAGTTTGTGATCAGCATGTTGATTTTTTTTTTTTTCAAGAAGTTCTTTTTTCCATCTATAATATTCTTGTAGGCCTTAGTTAGCTGGAATAAAATTATGCATAAGGTATTTATTTTTTCCACGCTAAATATTAACAAAGGGCAGTAGTATGTATATATTTGTGTGTAGAGAATTGCCAATGCTTCTTTTATCTGGACAATATAGGTAAAATGGGTATATTACCAGAATCGTGAATGTGTAGTATTTATTGCAATGAGACATTTGTATTATATATGCTATGTAAATGTCTACAAACCTTTGAACTATTAGTTCTCTAGTTATAGGAGCCCATGGCTTGATTTTATCATATAAACAAGTTTGTTGGGGTTGTCTTTAATTGGTTTATGTAAATTGTACCTTGAAATATTGCCTTAAAACAATTGATACACTACAAATTGTGACTCGTTCTTATTTACATTCTTATTTGGTAAAGTAGTTTCTCTAATGACTGCTTCTAGCAACATTTTATTAGCCTAGTGTGAGGTACTGAACATACTCAGGAGAGAAAAAGATGGCAATGACTTCAACATAGTCATTTATTCAGACTACTTCCTTTTTAGTTCAAAATAGGGGAATTTGCAAAACCTCTTGCTTATTTGCCCCTGCTCCAACCCAATTAAAATCTTCAAAATTATGCAAACATATAAAACCCTAAACTTTTCTTTAAGAAATACTGTTAGAAGATGCTACAAAATAGAAAATGTGTAGTGTTTATGAGTTTTGGTATATTGGCTCTAACAAATGTGTGAATGGCATGGTTACTTTATTAGTACTTTTTAAAAGATTGTTGCAAATAATGAAGAAAAAATCAAAACATCCTTTTCTAAATTGATTCCCATTCTTTTGTTTGTGGCAATGATGCATTAGAAATAGAATCTTTTGTAATACAAACTTCATCTTCATTCATCAATTTCTTGTATTTAACCAATGGCAGGCTTTGCAAACTATCAGGGGCATAGGTAACATGCCTGGCTTTGTATAGGCATTTAAAATGTTCTTGCCTGTTTTTTGTGTGTATATGTGTATGTTTATTTGTGTGTGTGTGTGTGTGTGTGTGTAAACATGTGCATGAGTGTAAATAACTCAATTTTCTTTCTGGAGATGAATGAAATGGGAGAGCAATGATGAGTTTCCTGTTACCCATAGCCACATGGTAACCACAACCACATAAGCACAATATCTCCTATCAATGACTCATACTAGGCACCCCTAGTTGAATTTTAAATTTCCTCTCCTCCAACCCTTAACCCCAACTCCACAAATTGTAGCTTATATCTAACAGGGTACTAAACTCTTCAAGGGAAATATGACATTCCTTTCAAGCCAACATAGTGGCAGCAACTTTATCTACCCCCATTTTCTTAGCTGCTGGTATCTGATGTCTTTAAATTATAATCACTAACTATGGTCATGGGCATGTTATTATTGGTTATTAAGTATGAAATGTCCAATGTCCTTAAGTACTAAGTTTGACAGTTGATACCTCTGACATTTCGACATTTCACTTTGACACTTCTTGTTTTATGTTAGTTGTGAAGGTACATTCTCAGTCTTTCAAAGGCACATTTTGGCTTCTGATTATCTTTCAATTTTTTTTTTTTTAGAGCAAATTTTGTGAAACCATGAATAAATCATGTTATTTTCAAATATGAGTTCCCTCATGGAACCAATGCTAAGCAGACAGCTCAAAATATCAACAAAGTGTTTAGGACAGATTTGGCTAATGAATGCACTGTATGTCGATGGTTTGAGAAGTTCTGTTCAGGTGATTTTAATCTTGAAAATGAGCCATGTGGGCGACCTGAGACTAAGGTGGATAATGATGAGCTGAAAGCTGTAGTGGAAGTGAATTCATCTCAACCTATGTGTGAACTAGTAGCAAGGGTAGACATTACTATTCCAAAAATTTTGGACCATTGTAAACAAATTGGCAAGATAAAGAAGCTGTATAGATGGGTTACGCATGAATTAAACGAACATCAGAAGAGAAATCGTCTTGAAGCTTGCCTTTCTTTGCTGTCATGACATAAAGGCGAACCATTTCTACACTATTATTGTTACCTGTGATGAAAAATTGATTCTTTTTGACAATTGCAAGCATTTGGCACATGATTGGATAAAGATGAAGTGCCAAAACGCAGTCCAAAACCTAATATTCCTCAAAAAAATAGCTAATGGTGTGTATTTGATAGCCCAGCACTGGTATCATGCACTATAGCTTCATGAAACCTGGTCAATTGATTACAGTGGATGTCTACTGCAACCAGTTGGATGAAATGATTTGGATGTTTGTGATTAAGCAGCCGAAATTGGTCAATAGAGACAGGCCAATCCTCTTCCAAGACAACGCTCGACCACATGTCACACAAACTACAGAGGCTGGATTTGGAAACTCTCTGTCATCCACTGTATTCACCAGACTTTGCACCAACTGACTTATCATGTCTTCCAGGCTTTGGACCACTTCTTTCCAGGAAAACAATTCAATTCTCAACAAGCCATGGAAAACGCCTTTCGTGATTTCATCACCACTCACTCTCTAGGCTTCTTCACTGCTGGCATAAACAAGTGACCGTTAAGATGGCAAAACTGTGTGGATAGTTTAGGTGCATACTTTCATTAATTGTACTGCTTCTTGTTTGAGATATAATAAAGTACACATTTGATTTGAAATCGAACATTTCATATTTAATGATATTTAATTATAGCCTTACAACATTATGTGTAACAATAGAATCTTCTTTCTTCTCTTCCCCTGACTAGACCTACGATAGTGAAAATATAGCTACATTGGAAATAATTCCTAATTGTTTTAGAGTAATTCTTGTTTTATTTTTTGTTGTTACTGGTGGGCAAGGAATTACAAATTCATTATATCCTTCAATATATATCTCTATATCTGTCTATTGTTCTATCTACCTAATTATTTAACTTCATTACACACGAAGAACCATGGCTAATCTGGCAAGGTAATCCTCACTTTAACACATATGGACATAGCACTTTCTTGATCCTTGATTACTGAAGAGGACTTTCCCTAGAGACCTTTATTATTAATGAGTGGAGAAAAGTTAGAAAAAAAAGAAGATTTCCATATCATTCCTTTCATGAATCAATCTCTTTTACTAATAAGTGTGATGCTATTACCCCACGACAAGTGGGATGCCAATTTTAAGCTGTTTTCTTAGTAGTGGTGATGGATTTGTGCTAATTCCGTTCCTGTTCTTTTTTCCATGTGTCTGCCCAAGGTAAGACTTGTAATCTTGGTCTCATAACACATTATGCTAAACAAATGGACCAAATAGTCCCTACTCTGATTGCAAGGATGACAAAGGACAATTGCCCTACATGTGACATATGGCCTATACCCACTGCTTTTGCTGTATTCTAACAATGTTATATAAAGAGAGAAAGAAGTACACAGGAAAAAAAGTAAAGATGGTTATGGAGACAGGAAGGATGCCAATTTATTTGAGTATTCAGAAACTATTCATTGAGGACTTTTAAGCATTTACTATATATTATCAGTTAACAGCTCATAAATCTTTCTCCTCTGGAGACCATGAGTTTCTGAAAGCAGGGAATGTATACCTTATTTATATTTATTCATATTGGTATTCTCAGCACTGAACACAGTATGTAAAAATGGATGCTTGCTGCCTTTCACTTGAATGAATAGTAGTGCTATTGGGCACTGTAAGAGTACAATGATTATTAGCTCAGTGTCTATCATATAAATAGCATTTCTGGTTGATTTTGGGGATAAAAAGCAAGGGAAAGAAGTGGGAAAAGGATAGATTGCTAGAATATGGTGATGAATCATTAATTCATTTGTCTTAGCTTGATCTCCTCCAGTAGAAGACCCAGAGACAGGGGTTCAAGTACAGTAGTATATTAATTAGAAGGTGATTCCAAAAAAGACCAGAAGGGGAGTAGGAGAGTTAGACAGAAAGGGGAATGCAGCCAATAAAAGTGTACACTATCAAGCAAGCTTCCACTATGGGTAACTGGAGTTTAATCTCACTGGGGACCTCTGGGAGGCAGACTAGAACAAACACCTCAGAGTTATGTCACCAAGTGGGTAAGGGAGCTGGAATGTTTACACATTGTCTTAGTCTGTTCAGGCTGCTTTAAGAAAATAGCATAAAGTGGGTGGCTTATAAACTACAGAAAATTATTCCTCACAGTTCTGGAAGCTAAAAAGCCAAAGACCAAGACACAGGAAGATTTGGTGTCTGGTGAAGGTCCCCTTCCTGGTTCATAGACAGCCCTCTTTTCACTGTGCCCTCACATGGCAGAATGGGCAAGGGGTCTCTCTTGGATTTGTTTTATAAGGTATTGATCCCATTCATCAGGGCTCTGCCTTTATGACCTAATCACCTCCAAAAAGCCTCCTCTCCTAATACTATCACCTTGGGGATTAGGACTTCAACATATAGGTTCTAAGGGAACACAAACGTTCTAACCCTAGTATGCACAACTCTTATTGGTGGTGGGTTGGGAGTACTCCTGGGGGATATTAATTCCCTGGCACTTCTCACCTGTTCTGCAGGCGAGAAACATGGGCTCCAGAAGCCAGAGATACTTCTCAAAAAAATGCAAGTGTTGACAGCTAGAAGTAAGATTGGCATACACAGTCCCATGGAAAGCATGTCCTGTTATAAGTATTATTTAACAAATTAATAAAATATTATTTTTTCTTTAAATTTTTGTGTAGCATTATATTTTTCACTGGTGACTACATTATTTGAACATAAATACTTTTTTCAGTGTTTGGGCCTAATTACTTAATAAGCGGAACTGTAAGGTATTAATTTTGGTCTAGGTGCCATGGAAATATTATTAAATACAAAAGGTGCCATGAATCAAGAAAGTTTGAGAACCTCTAGCCTATCTTTCTCTTCTTTTAAAATTTGTGTGTGCCCTTGTAAGAGCAACTTTTCCATGGATAATGTCTGTGGACTGTATGAATTTATAAGAACAGGCCTCTCTTCTGTAGATCAAAGTAATTTGGAATTTCAGAAGCAGTAGAAATCTCACATGACTATGCACACCCTGCATTTCTGTATATGGCAAATACATGTCATATGTTGATGTGTTTATACTTCTGGTAACAGAATATAATTTTTATGAAAAATGTGACCAAAATCATCCCCGTATTGTCTTTGTCCCTCAAAAGACCCAGGGCCCTTAACTTCAGAAGAGGTTTCCAATTCTTTTCTTGGCATCTTTGCTCAGATTAAACATGCAACTAGCTCTGGGTTAAAATTGTGCTCTTTGTACATTGTACACTAAATAGCTCATAGACAAATATCCAGCTAGTCATGATAAATGTGTAGGTCATTGTGATGTGTTTTTAGGCTTATTCATTACTCCATCCTATGATTACAATGTGGGTCTCTCTCCATTTTCCACATTTTTAATTTTATAATTCTATATATTATTGTAAGTCCTCAAACAAACTTCTGGAGTAGGCAAAGCACACATTAAAAAGCCCAGAGATAACTGATTACTGAGTGAAAAAAATAAAGACTATACAACCAGCTAATAAAGTATATATTGTCATAATCATAATACTAATAGGCATAACATATAATAATAAAGCCTGTGGAATACTTATTACGCATTAGATCCTATGTCATTTATATGTATGTATCCATTTCATCCTAACAGCACTCTGATGATGTAGATTCTATTATTATCCCATTTGGGTTGCATTCAGCCTGTACCAGAAAATGCTGGTTCCCTGCCACATTCCCTAAGGCCTTATCATGTCATGTGTGGAGTTCTGATTTCTGACTACCAGACTTTGCATCTCTTTGCCCAGTGGCTCTTTTGATAGCTAGAGACAGGTCTGCCGCCTTGCACAACAGTCTGGAAGTACAGGAGAATTAATGCAGCTTTTGCTTATCCTCTTTCACTAGTGTTTCTTGGGATAAGATCCTAAATTAACTATTTGCACTCAAATCTTTATTGTGGGGTTGTCTTCCGGAGAAACTCAAACTATGACACACCTGTAAATTCACCTGTACATCCATGCACACAAAAATATAAAACTACCTGAAACTGAAGAAATAAAGTATCTGGGACTGAGACAGTATTGCCTCAGACTTGCAGAATAAGAATTCCTCAGAAGGAGATGGATGGTAGTAGATTGGATTTCATCTTAAGAAAGGGCGCTAACAGATTCAAGACATGATAATTCCAAACCAAAACCAATTTAGTACTAAAGAAAGAAAGTGGGGATATGAAAGGGTGACACATTGCACAAAGGCATGGCTGTACCATGTTGCAGCTGCACAACAAAAAGAGGTGAATGGTGAATATGATCTGCTACTTATGGACTCTGGGTTCTCGCCCATCAGTTGGCAAAATAATGTGGGAAGACAGTAGATTAATCCTGATGTGCTCAGATCTGAATATTATCGTGGGGAATGGGTGGCAGGGGCTGAACTGGGTAGTCTATTCACTCCTATGTAAAACACACCCACACCCAAACATATCCGTATTGAGGAGAAGATAAGCTGTACTGGTCTAAGGAAAGTGTTAAGAGGACTGTCCTGTGGTTAATGTCACTATAATTTTTTTTTAATTGATGTTGTATCTCCCAGGCATTGACATTTCTAAAATTGTGATTGCCAGTGAACTTGGATGAGAATTAGGTTTCCGTCAGATTTCTAATTTAGTTTTGATTTGTTTAACCTTTAAAATATTTAACTTTTTGCTTATATTTGGAATTTGCTCTAAAGATTCCTTTTTCCCCTCTCTGATTATTTCTATTTTATTGTAATTTAAAATATTATTTTATGGTAGTGGTATGCATATGTATGTGTATTTTAAAGTAAGCTAATAATAAGAATAAAGCACTATTTAACCTATGATTGCCTGAAACCAGGTATGCTTTCATTTGGCAGCCTATTCAGAACTGAATGGAAGCTGTGTGCTTCTCCTTTGGAGTCATTACAGTGCACGCTGTGAGTGTGAATGTTCATTAGCATATTATAGATCTATAATTTCTGCTTAAAAAAAAAAAAAAACCATGCAAAGCAATTACCCAGCATGGTAGGAGCTCTGTTTTCAACTTCAACATTTTCTCCAGTTTCCTTCCTCTTTTTAGTTTATCTTCTCCATACCTCTAGATATTTGTTTTTAACTAAATAGAAAGATCTCTGACACTAGGTCATTTTGCAAAGCTGGCTCATTTTGACCAGAAGGGAAAGATGGGTTCAGCTGAGGCTACTGCAGATTATCTGATTTCTCCTTAAATGACTAAAAGGAAATGCATGTTGTGGAAAAGTGCTGCTCTTGAAGTAGGAAGTAGCCTCTCTGCCATTACTTGCTGTGTGGCTTTGGGAGACCCGTTTTGCTTCTTAGTTTTAGAACTTAGTTTTACTGTCTTTTAATGGGATCAATAAGGCCTGTTTTGCAGAGGGGTTGTAGATAGAAAGAAGATGACATATGAGAAAGCGCTTTATAAAAAGTTCAAAGCTGTACAAATACAAAGTTATCACCACCATTACTTGCTTAGCAGGTGGCAATCTACAAATTACTTTAATGTGTATAGTTTAATTTGCTTTTTAGAACCGCTCCATGGAGTAGAAAGAGAAACCCCCATTCGCACAGACGAGAACACTGAAGTTCTGTGGGGTCAGGTGGGGTAGGGCCAGGCATGATCAGTTTTACAGCTTAAAAAATTGAATAGAAATTCTTGGCTTCTGAATTTGGGATTCAAATTTATATTCTCATTTAAATTTGATTATTTGTGTATGATAAATAAATACACACAGGGAGTGAGCGAGGAGAGAGGACAGAGAAGGGTGTGAAAAAGGGGAGAAAGAGAGAGTTCTAAAATCGATCGCATTGCAGGCCTTGCTGCACCCTTTAAAATCAACTCAGATTTTAATTTAAATTCTACCCTACCCAAGATGTCTGAGTTCCCCTGAAGCTAATGTTTACCTAGACATCTCTGCTCCGGTTTCTAGCTTCTGCCTGAATGTCAGTCCTCCACCCTATCCCTCTGGTTGCTCCCCGCTGCAGTGGATTGTTCTGGTCACTCTTGTGTAATGGTAAAGGTCTTTGCACATAATACTGCTTAACAGATGTTTCTAAATTGGATATTAGACAATCTGATTTTTCAGTATTTTTTTAGTCATTTAAGTACCTCAAGCTTAAGCTTTTCACCTTATTTCTTGGTCCTTTCTGTCCTCTTAAACTTCCACTTGCTTTTCTGCTCAACCCATCTCTAAACTCCTGTCCCTTTCCTATGCTGAGCAAGTACATTAGGAATCTCTTTTGTTTTGTTTTGGTTTTTTCACCCAAGCCCCCAGAACCTCATTTTCACCCCAGTGGTTTGTCAAGATGGGCTCAGACTAGAACATAGCCTCCAGGTGGGGAGGGAGAGTGTCTGTCATTTCATCCCTGTATCTCCAGTGTCTAGAGGGGGCTGGGGTGAGGCTGGTGGCTGTCACATAGTGGATAAATAATAAATATATATTGAATGAATACATAAAGGTAATTCCTAAGAGGAATTCTCATACCAATTAGAAAAGCAATGTCTATTGTACATATATTTTTCTCATTCCACTACATATTTAATTGGATTTAGAAAAATTATAATAGATTCTTAAGCAGACAGTAATATTTTACGAAAAGCATATTTTAAATGTGTTGTATATTCCTTGACACTTATATTACTTCCCTCAAACACAGCACAAAATGCTTGCTACAAATTCACTTAGCATTTTCTTTTCATTGCTTTTGTTTCATTTTTCTTTGCCCTGGAGATTCCTATTGTGCTAGATGTAGGCATATTCTAGAAACTTCATTTAAAAATTAATAAATGTGTTTAATTGGAAAATAAGAACTGCTAGGTTTTCATGAGCACTGGCCAGATACTTCCCTGCTAACCCTTATCCCCGGATTCTTTTTCTTTAATGTCACTCTCTGTAGAATTGCTTGATCAACGAAAGCATGTCTCTTGATGAAAACAGACTGTTCCTCAAAGAACAAATTAAGGACTTTCAGTCCTGGAGGTAAAACACTGTGAGTTCATCATGCAGTGCTGTAAAACAAATGTGTTATGTGCCTGGCAACTCTGCCACACAATCAACAGGAAGCCTGAAACACAGAGATGGGCTGATTTGCACATTTTCATCAGATACTTGCAAATGCAATCAAAATAAACCAATAGGATTGAAGGCTTCTTGTCATGACTCAGCCTCTTGGAATTTTCCCCTTTTTAACAAATCATTTATTTTACATTAATTAAATAGGTTGAATTTTTGAAAGCCACTTTAAATTCCAAGTTCTGTTTGAGGGTATGAGTATACTTTAAAAATAAACTCTGAAGGAGCTATGTGCTATAATGAAGAGAATGGGGAAATTTCAGTCTGTTTTTTTTTTTTATTTTTTTCATACTTACTTGCCACCTTTATTTTTATTTATTTATTTATTTATTTTTTAATTTTAGAATATCATGGGGGTACAAACGTTTAGGTTACATTTATTGCCTTTGCCCCACCTAAGTCAGAGCTACAAGTGTGTCCATCCCCCAGACAGTGCACACTGCATCCATTAAGTGTGAATATATCTGTCCCCTCCTTCTCCCTCCCACCTGCCGAACAGCCGATGAATGTTACTACTGTATGTGCACATAAGTGTTGATCAATTAGTACCAATTTTATGGGGAGTACCTGTGGTGCTTGTTTTTCCAGTCTTATGATACTTCACTTCGGGGAATGGGTTCCAGCTGTATTCAGGATAATACAAGAGGTGCTAGTTCACCATTGTTTTTTGTAGCTGAGAATACTCCATGGTATACATATACCACATTTTGTTAATCCAGTCATGTATTGATGGGCACATGGGGTGTTTCCACATCTTTGCAATTATGAATTGTGCTGCTATAAGCATTTGAGTGTGAATGTCTTTATTATAGAATGTCTTTTTTTCCTTTGGGTAGATGCCCAGTTGTGGCATTGCTGGATCAAATGGTAGTTCTACTTTTAGCTCTTTGAGGTATCTCCATAGAGAATGTACTAGTTTGCAGTCCCACCAGCAGTGTATGAATGTTCCTATCCCTGTGCATCCATGCCAACATTTGTTGTTTTGGGACTTTTTGGTAAAAGCTATTCTCGCTGGAGTTAAGTGATATCTCATTGTGGTTTTGATTTACATTTCCCTGATCATTAGAAATGTTGAGCATTTTTTTCATATGTTTATTGGCCATTAATCTGTCTTCTTTTGAAAAGTTTCTGTTCACGTTCTTTGCCCACTTTTTAATGGGGTTGTTCGATTTTTTCTTGTTGATTTTTTCTGAGTTCTATATAGATTCTAGTTAGCAGCCCTTTATTGGATGGGTAGCATGCCAATATTTTCTCCCATTCTGTAGGTTGTCTATTTGCTCTGATGATAGTTTCCTAGGTTGTGCAGAAGCTGTTTAATTTCATCAGGTCTTGTGTATCTATTTTTGTTGCTGCTGTGATTGCCTTTGGGGTCTTTTTCATAATTTATTTCCCTAGGCCAATGCTTATAAGAGTTTTTACAACATTTTCTTCTAGAATTCTTATAGTTTTATGTATTAGGCTTAAGTCTGTTATCCATTGTGAGTTGATTTTTTGTTGAGAGGTGAGAGGTGTGAATCTTGTTTCGGTTTTCTACATGTGGCTATCCAATTTTCCCAGCACCACTTATTAAATAGGGATTCTTTCCCCCAGTGTGTGCTTTTGTCTGTGTTGTCAAAGATCAGATGGCTATATGAGGATGGTTTTATATCTGGGTTCTCAGTTCTGTTCCATTGGTCTAGGTCTCTGTTCTTGTACCAGTACCATGCTGCCATGCTGTTTTGGTTACTATAGCCTTGTAGTATAGCTTGAAGTCTGGTAAATTGATGTCTCCCATTTTTTTCTTTTTGCTTAAGGTTGCTCTTGCTATACAGGGTCTTTTCTGGTTCCATAGAAAGTGTAGAATTATTTTTTCTAGATCTGCAAAAAATAATGTTGGTATTTTAATAGGGATTGCATTGAATCTGCATATCTTAATTCCTTCTCATGCCCTTTCTCTACTTCCTTCTTTTTTTTTTTTTTTTTGTCATTTCTTCCCACCCTTCTCTTCAGCCTTTTCTCTCTTTCCTTTGTTCTCTTTTTTCTTAGTTTCCAGTTCAAAGTTTGTCCATAGTGAATGAATGCTAATAGGGAAAAAAAAGTTAAAATAAGACAAATATTGATTTCTTGGTAAATAATTTTTATGCATTCACCAAAGGCTTTTTGGGCAGCAACTATGTGCTAAACACTCTGTTGAGCATAAACATGATTTTCAGTAAACCGCAGTCCATATTAAAATATGATTCAATAAGGTTCCTTTATTTCTTAAATGACTCCTTCCCAAATGGAGTTTTGTTGCTGTAGGTACAATGTATACCAAAAATCCTAACTCATGATCTTCACCAAACTCTATATGCCAATGTGAGGGATGAGGACTCATCCCTTTAAAGTTTAAAGAATTTGGAGTGGCTGGATAAAGAGATGATAATTTATATTAAGCTCCATCTTTTATGAAATATGGATCAGAGGATTCAACAACTGATGCTCACTTTATCTAAATTCGTATTAGTATATTTACAATTTTACACCTCAATTTAGGTCGTTATTAATGAAATAGTCTATCTAGATGTTTATGCAGAATAAAATATGTCATTGTCTTGTGAATCAGCATTGTAAGAACCCTAATGCTTTGTTTGTGTGTTTTGGGATGGCTTATACATCATACACTATAAACCTCAGCTACTCCTCTTAAAAGATATTTGCTATTTCTACTTGCATAGTCAGATCATAGTTAGCATATAGCATTCAGCACCCTCTGAAAGCCTTGGGAGTCCTACATTATAAATTTATTCACCAGGGATGAATCTATAAAATGAAAGCTCTTTTAAAGACTAGGTGTCAGAATAAAGTAACTGATTCATAAATAAAATGATGTGTTCCATTTTGTTATGCATTGAATTATGCCCACCTCAAAATTCATATGTTGAATGCTTAATCCCCAGTACCTCAGAATGTGACCTGATTTAGAAATAGAGTCTTTGCAGATGTGATTAGTTAAGATTAAGTCATAGTGGGCCTCTAATCCAATATAACTGATGACCTTTATAAAAGAGGGTATTTGGTCACAGAAAGACACTGAAACAGAGAAAAAGCCCAGTGAAGGTTAGTCATGCTGCCACAAGCCAAGGAACTAGCAGAAGTTAGAAGAGAGTCCTGAAGCAGATCCTTCCCTAGTACCTTCGAAGGGAGCATGGTCCTTTAGACACATTCATCTCTGACTTTTGCCCCTCGAATTGCAAAACAATAAATATTTGTTATTTAAGACACTTGATGTGTGGTACTTTGTTATATCAGCCCTAGGAAACTAACACTGTATTGTTCTTTGAGTCCCTTATTTTCTTAAATAAGAAAGTCAAAATAATACGTTGAGAAGTTTGCAGTACTAACTGCAAATTAGGAAAGTTCCGTGCTTTTCTATCCTCTGAGAAGTGCTGCTCAGAAACAGATGAGATAAATGTTGGAACTTATTAATTTAAGACTAAATCAAGGTGACAACATTGGATGTCTTGAGGGAATTTAGATTCATAATTTATCTCCAGCAGATGCAAAATGATGAAGGTGCTCAGGATTGGTCCTTTCCTGTTAAAACGAAAATCTTTCTGCAAAGTTTATAAATACCTCCAGAATTCCTGATTGTTCTGATCTCCATTTATACTGCAGAGGCAACTATAAGTAAAATCTCAAGCAGCCAGGTTTCTATTGATTATTCATCAGCAGAAGCTAGAAGATTTTATTTGTTCTCCCAAGTGGATTGTGGGAGCCTCGTTCTAATGACATATCCGTGCACAGCTAAATGAATCAAGCTTTTTAAAAAGTTGACAATACAAAAAAAGAGATGCAATTCTACATCTAAGGGTCTGAGAACACATCTTTGAAAATGAAATACAACAAAATCCTAGGCTGCCAACATCCTCCATTATGCAGGACAACAATGCAAGCAACTACAGGGTCTTAAGAGAAGATAATAGAAAATGAAATAGAGCAAAACAGAAAAAAATGTGGAAATTTAATGAACGATATTAATAAAAGTATTGCTATGTGGGAAAATCTGACATTTTCAGATTTTTAACTATAGTACCAAATTGACCTTGGAACATGTATGCATAAAGTCAATGCTCTAATACTTCCTTTAATCTTAAATGTGCCAGTTGCTTTTCCAAGCACTTAATATACTCTATGTTTTATATATACATATACCTTTTTAGTTGGGTTCTCTTATTATTTCATTTTTCAGATAAATAATCTGAAGCTGAAAGATGTATCATTTATAGGGTATATCAGCTAACTAACTAGAGGCTGGAGTTGGTCCATAGTATGACCTTAAAACCAATGGTCTGTACTGTACCTCTGGTAACAGAATATCCATTTTCACAGTTGGCCATTTTTCAAAGGAACAACTGAAGACAATATTTAGTGTCTGTGGTAATTTCCTTAGCCCCACCAATTAATTAGTATAATAGTGATACACCTAAGAATTTACATTTTTCACCTAAAATCATGTAAGGGTCAAAGACTTAATCTCTACTTGACAAGTTTGGAGAACATCTGTGTTAACGTTGTTATCCATTACCATTTAAGAAAACAGGAATGTTCTCTAATCCACAGGACTTAGTGACTAGGAAGAGTGCTTTGAAAACATCTTCCTGTAATACCGTTTCTATAGGCAAGAGCTTTGGCTTGCCTGTCTCCTCAGAAGGAAGGAAAGTAATGTCTGGAAATTAGGTGCCACAAATAATTTCTAATGTATATCTGATGAAGCTTTATTTTTCGGTTGCTAAAAACTAAATGGTCTCACTGGGGGAAGTACTGCCAAGTTGGACACCTGTCATACTTTTGCTTCCCTTGGTATTATTAGACACGGGTGCTATAACCAATCTGTTTCAACAATGCTTACAGCAAACCATTTTTGCTAAGATCCCTGGTCCTAATGAGCATACATAGCCTTATTTTTCTTACTCTAAGGTGGAGGAAATCTTTCCTTAAAACAAACAAGAATCTGATGTTAGCATTTTGAATAGATTCTTTGACTTTCAAAATTGCGCCCTCTTAAACTGCTCTCAAAAATGAGTACAAATTAAAGATGTGTGAAGTCCAAACACACTCATGGAGATAGTTAGCAAGTTAGAAAGTCAAACGTTTTCCATATTTTGCTCATTCATGGATTACCTTTAAGAATTTTTCTATAGCTGCATACTACAAATACTATTGTTTACAGTGTATTTTCTTTAAATTAATTACTTTTTTCTTAAACATTGTAAGCAACAGTATCATTGAAATTCACAGGCTTTTATATACAAGTTGTAGACATTAAATATATTGCTATCAAAATAAAACAGTATTCAACTCTACGCAACTTAATGTCATTTGCTTCACCGTCTCAACATACTCACGGTGTGAGAAATGTGTGGGCTTAAAGCTGCCAACAAAATGATAGCTAGCCCCTTCATCCCACCCAGTCCCCCATCCCACACTACAACCTCTGCTGGAAAAGAAGTTAAAAAAAGATCTGTTCCAGAACTCAGATCTCCCCAATACATGTTCAGTCATTTCTTCTCGCCATGAGTCTCATGCAGTCTCTGAAGTTTTTTCAACATCCCAAGGAGGTTAATCCCTGGGTTCTCACTTTCCTTCATGCCCCTACACTCTCTAGGGCTAACTCTGAATACCCTATCACAACCTTCACTGCTTTCTCTGCTAGTTCCTCCTAATGGGCAAGTCCTGCAGGAAAAATGAAAAGGGTCACATTCTGCCTCTATTTCCCAGAAACAACTTCTCCCTGATGGCTAAGAGTGTCTCATATTGATGCAGCTCTGCACCTGATATATTGAAACATTTTTGCTTGGTTGAAACCATATCCTACCCAAGTAAGATGCTATTGTCCTTAGGGTCAAAAATTATTGTTCTTTTGGTCACCCAATTTTTTTTCCAGTCCCATTTCTGCCACCAATATCTGCACTGAGCAATAGTTTCTCTTGGTAAAGTAGATGTGCTGTTAATTTTCACATGTACAGGTTCAAATCTGAGTTTTCTAAAATTTCAGTGGAAAAGAGGGAAGATGTTTAAAAAATAACAAAATAAACCCAGAAGGACAAAAAATTGAGAAAGGAGAAAAGCAATAAAGCAGAGAGATGAGTAGACACCAGTCTGATAGAACATGAAAAATGGAGATGTAAGTTAGCTAGAGAGGAAACCAAGAATCAAGCAGATTTATGACACAAAACCCTAGAAAGGCTCTGGAATTGAGAGTCCTGGTGATGGAAGATCCAAAGGGGATCTTCAAAAGGTAATGGAAAATGTACATTATGAAAAAACTATGCATGGATTTTAAAATTTTTGTACACCAAAATAAACTCATACTAACTTGTTATAATATGTCTAAATAGGATTTAGTTTGAGGCACTAAGAAGGATAAAACATCAGTTTGAAAAGAGGCCCTATCAGGGCAACATGAATCCTGCCAAAATTGAAGCAAGAATAAACATCAAATTTATGGTAAAACTTGGGTGGAAGAATAATAAAATAATTGATGCTTTATGAAAGTTTATGGAGACAATGCCCCAAAGAAATCAGTGTTTACAAACATTACTCATTTTCAGAAGGGATGAGATGATGTTGAAGAAGAAGACTGCAGTGGCAGACCAACCACATCAATTTGTGAGAAACAAAATTAATCTTGTTTGTGCTCTACTTGAAGAGGACTAACAATTAACAGGAGAAAAAATAATCAACACCATAGACATCTCAATTAGTTCAGCTTACACCATTCTGACTGAAAAAATTAAAGTTGAGAAAGCTTCTCACTCTATGGAGTGCCCAAACTGCTGTGCCCAGACAAGCTGCAGACAAAAGCAGAGTTTTCAATGGAAATTTTAAACAAGCTGGTTCAAGATTCTGAAGCATTTATTAGAAGAATTGTAACAGGAGAAGAAACATGGCTTTACCAGTATGGTCCTGAAGACAAAACATAATCAGAGCAATGGCTACTAAGAGGTGGAAGTGGTTCAGTCAAAGCAAAAGTGGACCAGTCAAGTGCAAGGGTCCTGGTAACAGGTTTTTTTTGGATGCTCAAGGCATTTTGCTTGAAAGTAAACATTTGCTTGTTTACTTCCTGCTTGTTTTCAGGAAAACAAGTTCAGGAAAGCTTCACCAGAGAGTCCTTCTCCGCCACAGCAATGCTTCTGGTCATTTGTCTTATCAAACAAAGGCAGTTTTTGAGAGTTTTAATGGGAAATCATTAGATATACACTTTATAGTCCTTATTTGGCTCCTTCTCACTTTTTGTTTCCTAATCTTAAAAAAATCTGTAAAGGGCATTCATTTTTCTTCAGTTAGTAATGTAAAACAGACTGCATTGGCATGGTTAAATTCCAAGGACCTTCAGTTCTTTATGGGGTGGACTAAATAGCTGTCACCATCCCTTACAAAAATGTCTTCAACTTGATGGAGCTTATGTTGAGAAATAAAGTTCAATATTTTTATCTTTTTAAAAATATTTTTATTAATTTTTTTTAATTTCAGAGTATTACAGGGATACAAATGTTTTGGTCACATAAATTGCCTTTGCACTGCCTGAGTCAGAGCTACAAGTGTGCCCCTCCCCCAAATAGCATGAGGTGTGAGTTTACCCATCCCCACTTCCCCACCTCACCTGCCTGACACCCAACAAATGTTACTTCCATATGTGTGAATAAGTTTTGATCGATTAGTTCCAATTTAATGGTAAGTACCTATGGTGTTTGATTTTCCATTCTTTTTTTATTTCAGCATATTATGGGGGTACAAATGTTTAGGTTACGTATATTGCCCTTGCCCCACATCACACTCATTATGTGTTTTTCCATTCTTGTGATACTTCAGTTAGAAGAATGGGCTCCAGTTCCATACAGGATAATACAATAGGGAGTTCACCATTTGTTTTTTATGGCTAAATATTACTCTATGGTGTACATATACCACATTTTATTAATCCACTCATGTATTGATGGGCACTTGGGTTTTTCTACATCTTTGCAATTGTAAATTGTGCTGCTGAAAACATACAAATGCAGACGTCTTTTTTATAGAATGTCTTTTATTCCTTCCTTTGGGTACATAACCAGTAGTGGGATTGCTCAATCACATGTTAGTTCTACTTTTAGTTCTTTGAGGTGTCTCCATACTACTTTCCATAGAGGTTGTACTAATTTGCAGTCCCACCAACAGTGTATGAGTGTATTTTTCTCTTTTAATTCCATTTTTCTACAAGCTTGTTGAAATCCCCTTCTATAACACAAGGATTAGATGAGAGACTGTGTAAGTAGCAACCAGACCTCCATATCTCTGCTCCCACTGTTTCTGCAATTGGGCAACTGCCTTGATTTACCATCTCACGTCAACCACAGCAGAAGCCTGGGCAAATGGAACTGAAGCCAGGAGGAAGAAAGAAAAATCCACATACTGAATGGTGAGACCCTGGCCATCTGCTTTCCCATGTTGACTAAGGACCTGGAAGCTGGGTTCATACCTCCGAATCAGGGAATTGGAGAATTCCTCTGTGGGAGACTGACTGTCCCAACAAACAGGGTGTCTAGAATGAAACTATTCAATCAGACTCCATAAAATTAAGCCTTCAAGGTGACAAGTCAAGTCTGGGAAAGTAGAAAATCCAATCATGCTTTTCAGAGTCTCAAATGTAAACATGTGCAGGTATCAAGCATAGGCAGGTATTTGCAGGAGACCTCTAACATAAAAGACTGAGACAAAACAGACAGACAAACAAACAGATAAGAAAATTTCCAGGAAAATCACAAATGCAAGCAGCAGAAGAAAGTATTGAAACCTTTAAAAAAAAAACTTTACAATTAATATCCTCAGAGAAATAAGATATTATATTCTTGAAATAACATAGACTGCTATTTTTAGAGAAGCAACATTTACAGTCAATAAGTGTGCACTTGGAATTTTAAAAAATATAATAGCAGGAAAAAAATCAATAGAAGTGCTGGAAAATAAGTTGGGGATACCAGCCAGAAACTAATATCTCTGGTAAAAGCAAAAAGAGATGAAATAAAAGAGAAAAGATACAGATTTTTTAAAAAATGTATCATTATGACTCTAAAACAAGTGCTGAATGACTCTACAATTGAGTGCCAAAGGATCAGGTGACATGGCTGGAGGTCTGTGGAAGGAGATGGGCTGGTTGAAAACCTAGTGGAGCCAGAACAGACTCTATTAGACACAGTGGCTTTTGGAGAAAGGCAATAAAGGGAAGTAAGGAAGTTCCCACTTGTGATATCTGGGAAAGGCAATTCCAAGTTGAGGGAGCAGCAAGTGGAAAAGACCTGAATGGCTGAATGGGAGTAGGCTTTGCATGTTTAAGTAACAGCAAGTAGGTCAGTGTGCCTGGAGTGGAGAAGTAGGAGGTAAAGAGGGCAAATCCTCTTGATTTTTCTTTTTGTTTTAGAGACTGGGTCTCACTGTTTTTCCCAGGCTGGACTCAAAGTCCTCAGCAGTCCTCCTACTTCAGCTTCCCAAGTAGCTGGGGCTAGACGCACAGACTGCCAAGCTCAGCAAATCCTCTTGTTTTTAAATGGAGATGTTATGAGTCAAGCTTGATTAACTTTTTCTTCCATTAGGATCAGTTTGTTTTTTTTTTCCTCACGTGTCCTCAGTTGTTCCTTCAAGTAGAATTGTTGAGCAGACTCTGCTCAAGCAAGCATCGCTAAGTCTCTCCAGTTATGGAATAAATATATATAGTTTTCTACTATTATGAAATCTCCTGAAAGTTATGTCTTTAGAGATCCCTTCCTTTGCAGTGTCATGAATAGGTTTGATTTTCTAATCTTTTCCTCTCTTGAATCACATTGTTTTCTTGGAATTATTCCAGTTCTTAACAGCCAACAACTAATAGGAGGCCTGGTCTATAGTGGCCTACAGGCATATTTTATGTAGTTGTCAAATCATGGCTCAGTGCTTAAACAAATAAACAAGCTTACAAACAATTCTCAGTCTATGAAATCAGCTGATTTCACATATTACCTTTGAATTTCTGCCTTCCTTTGACTAATGGGAATCTCTGGCAACACTGGGCTTCCATTTCTGCTGCCCAGCAGGTTGGAAAGGAGTCACATGGCTTCCTCTGTTCTGAGCATGCCACCTGCAGTCTCACTTTTTTCACTGTCTCAAACTCCTGGAATGCTTTACTCATTGACTTTACCTCTTTTCTACTCTGAAGGCATGAGAGTTTTCAAACTCTGTTCTAGATGGACAGGGTAGATTAAAATATGAATTTCTCACTTAATAAACTGGTACATTCTATGGCTTTTCCACCCCCGGGAAAAGATGGAGAGCTAACTTGAATCATTTTGAGTGGCAGGTCCCTTTATTGGAGCAGAGAATTACCTGGGAGAAAACAACCTCCCTTAATGTTGGCATCAGGCTACTTTGCATCTAGTGTACTGCTTTTTATCTCACTAACAGCAATTATTAGCTCAATTTGAGGAATATGGGAAAAGAGAAGTTTCCTCAAGTTTTCTCTTGGTCTATCTGTTCTCATCAGACTAGAATGATTTATGCCAGATAATGAAGGGATATATATATATAGAGAGAGAGATAGATAGAAACGTGAACATTATTGTTTAGGCAGACCATTTTTAAATGTCTTTTGAATTCATATAATTTCTATTTCTTAGGTCAAATGACATTTTGCCAACACTCAATGAGAGACTGGTAGACTCTATTGGTAAGAACAATGTTGGGCTATATTGCAGCAACAAATATACCTTGTAATTCCAAGGGCTTAACCCAACAAATATTTTTTTTTTTCTGTTGAGAATTCTGATGCTGGTTGAGGGGCTGTTATCTTCCGCCTGCCTTTTCAGGAATCCCATCTTCCTACAACTAGTGATGCTGCTAGCTCAACAAGTATCTTCTAGGGTAGTTGCAGCAGGGGATGAAAGATTTTGAAAATTCAAACTAGGATTACCAGATAAAACAGGATGCCCAGTCAAATTTGAATTTCAGATTACCCCGGGAATAATTGTTTAGCTCCCAATATTCTATAGCACGTACTTATATGAAAAATATTGGTTGTTTATCTCAAATTAAAACTTAGCTGTTGTCCCGTATTTTCATTTGCTAAATCTGGCAATTCTAAATCAAACCTGCCTTTAGGTATCTAAGCCGAGAGGTGAGTGGTGACAGACCTCTTTTCTGCTCACAGCAATGGCTAGACCTAGTCATGTGATTCCATCCCAAGTCCAAAGGGGGCTGGGAAACTTAGAGAAACACATAGATTATTTGGTGTTCATTTTTATATTTGTTCATGGTCTTAGGAAGAAATTACATATGTTTTAGAACCAAACAAATCTCTAATATATTTATTTATTCCACTACCATTTAGGCATTTTACAGTCGAGGAAATTAAAACAGAGAAGTAAAGGAATGTGTCAATTTTACACAGCTATTTAGTGGCTAGCTGAGAATCCCAGGTATACTGAATCACAATTTAGGGCTATTTCCATTAAATGGCACAGTCTCTCCAGAGCTTCTTTGAGATTAGCATATAACTCATTTCCACAATACATGTTTAAGTCATACACATGTGTGGGAAACCTCAGAACTAGTTCTCCCTCGTGATTGAGAAACGAATCTCAATGTATATGAAATACACATTCAATATAATGTTGAATCCATAAAATATCTTGTTTGCATAATTAGAAGCAAATATTGGTGGTACAAAGTTACAGAAAGGGAAACCTTTCAGTTCATATTAAAACATACAACTTCTTCCTATTTTCCTTCTACCACTTTTTCTAGTAAATCAGAGTCCCAGCTACAATGCATCAAGCAATGGCTTAATCAGCAGATAGAGATGGTCTGAGGTCTGCTTCAATGAGTGAGAAGCTGGCACTAAAGGCATTTAAGCATCTTCCAGCCATTTCACACAGTTGATTGTAATGACTGTTGATTGTAATGATTTTTGAGCCATTCTATATTATGGGAAATGTCAAAATCGGTATTGTCCAAGAACTCACACATTTGAAAAAAAAGTGTATGGGACGTGGAAGTGGAGAAGAAACCACTAGTTGTGGACAGTAGCTAATCTAATAGCTGCATTTATTCTTTGTTCGATTGAAGTGGCTCTTTATCACTGCCAACCACTCCCCACTGCTCTTGCCTGTTCCCCTTTTCCCCACATCATCACTTCATATTGATTATTCTGACTGCAGGGTTTTATTTGTGAAGTGCTTTGTCATTTGTACTAGCAGAAAGGTCACCATTTGCAATACTTCCACAGTGGAACATCCCCTTATGGGTGTTATGCAAATTGTTTTTCACTCATGTTGTAAAAGGCAGAGGCTATCAAAACATTTGGCAGGTAACCACAGTAAAAAAATGCATTTTACATCTGTTTCCCTACACGTACACATCTGAAACAGATTCTTGAAACAGCACCCTTGCCTTGAATAATACACTGACTTGATCTTTTCTTTCTGATTTTATGCTTCTATATATTTAAATTCTGTTTTGTTCTCTTTCATTCCATGAAAAGTACTTCTGATATATTACATTGATTTCATAACTCAATAAGGATCTTAACTCATATTTTCCAAAGCATTGATCTAGTCCTGCTTAGCTGACTGCCCTCTAGAACACTTCATAAAGTTCTTGTGTTTGACCAATAAACTTGGACTGGAGATGGCGTTCCATGAGTTCTCATTGTGTTTGCATGCTTAAAAATATTACCATAACTTTTATTTGTGGATTTGGTAAGTATTATTCTTCCCATAATTGTGGCCTATTTCCTTCATTTTTCATTTCTTCATTCCCATGTCTTCTCATATGCACTTAATTTTTTAAAACATATTTTTTTTAATTTCAGGTGATGAATAATCATCTTGACTGTTTTGCATAACACAATTCTGAGAACTTAGACAATTTTGATAAGGATGCTAAGCAACTAATAAAAAGTTATTTTGGTTTTGACACATATTCTGCTGCCAAATTGACATGCTTCATTTCTTTACCTAATCCTTCTAAAATACATTTTAAAAATTTTGATCTGTAAATAAATACACATAAATTGTATGTATATGTATTTATAATGTGTTTGTGCCTGCATGTTTATTATATATTTCACAATAAAAATTAACAATTTAACAAAATAACTAATCTAGTGTTTAAACATATACAGTCAGCCCTTCATATCTGTAAGTTCTGCATCTGTGGATTCAACTAACTGTAGATAAAAAAAAGTTTGGGGGAAAAAAAATGGTTGTGTCTGTATTGAACATGTATAGACTTTTTTCTTATCATTATTCTTTAAACAATACACTATAACAACTATTTACATATCATTTAAATTGTTTTAGGTATTATAAGTAATTCAGAGATGATTTATAGTGTATGGGAGGATGTTCTTGGGTTTTATGCAAACGATACAGAATTTTATATCAGGGTCTTGAGCACCCATGAATTTTGGTATCTTCGAGGGTCCTAGCACTAATTCCCCATGGACCACTGTATTTCCATATTATATGGAACTATAGGGTTCAAGGCTCCCATAGTGTTTCTTCTCCCCTGCACTGCTATGTGTTTGATATATACCATTTTTTCCATGTTTTGGCAGCTTCAAATGAGAAAATAATAGACATTATTTCTGGTTTGTTTTTTGATGTCCATTAACTTGGCTATCTAATTTCTATTGATCCTACATTTCACATGTAACCATCAAAAGAATATGAAGAATATTAAATTTGGCTAGGGGAAAAAAAGCTCAGGACAGAGGCTCTGTTGAAGAGGGGTTGCATATTCTCCCCTCCTCAGAATCATGACAGGTGGTGTCTGCATGGAAAGAGCAGGCCAGAAGCACAGGGTAGGGGGCGCAGCTGCTCAGTCATCCGGGCCTCACTTATTTCTCCTCCCATAGGCTTTATGCTTATCTATGGCATTAAGTCTATTTTGCACTTTCCTCCTTTTTTTCTGTTTCTACTCTCTTTACCTACTCCAACATGTTTTCTTTTCTTTTCCCATTCTCTCTCTTCACCTAATCTTTTTCACCCTCTTTCTTTCCTCTGTTCCTCTGATTTCCCTTTTCCATCTTCCCCTTCTTTCTTCTTTTTCTTTCTTCCTTTCTCTCATTGCCCAATGGCTTTTTCAAAAGTTTAAACTAATTCATACTCACAGCAGCATCTATAAGCATGTGATCTTTACATTCTCACAAAACTATACATGTATCAACAATTTTCCCTCTTTCCCAATATTCTAGGAGAAAAATGATCTCTCATGTATTAAAATGTATTCAGTACATTCAAATGCTTTCAAAAATGGGACATGATATACCAAAGGGGGTAAATAGAATAACAGGTGTACTCCTGTTCTAGATACTTTTCATCATCATTTCACAGCAATGCTGGAAAGATTCTCTCCTCATATAAATGTGAAGTGAGGTTCCAAGAGATTAAATAACTTTTCTACAAACACAACCACTGGTAAAGTTCAGCCTGTGATAAAATGGTATAGATTTATTTTATGAAAACTGGGTGCAGGGTGTTTTGTCAGTGACAGATTATGCAAATAAGCCTCAGGATAGCATTCAAGGAATACAGAAAGATATGTCTTTACGTCATTGTCCAATGCGGTGATTTATTCCACATGCATTAAAATACCACTTCCCATGCATAAGGCATTCTAGGTAAATAGAAAACAAATGATAACTTTTTTCTGTTAAGGAACTTATGTTGAAGAAGGTAAGTACTAAATACAGTAATTATAATCCAAAATAGCATGTCATAAAACAAAGTGAGGGAAGTGGAAAGATAACAGCTGCTCAGCAAAGGGAGTTTCTGGGTTTGAAATCTTGAAGGTGGATCAGATGCAAAACATTTAGGAGGCAGGATATGGCCACACCCAGATGTATAATGGTAGAACACAAATAAGTTTGTTAACACTGAAGAACTGTGTAGCTAGGTAATAAATTTGCATTTTTCAAGTATTTCAAACATTATGGGTGAGGAGCACTCTGGGGGATGGGCACGCTTATAGCTCTGGCTTGGGCGATGCAAAGAAAATATATGTAACCAAAATGTTTGTACCCCCATAATATTCTGAAATTTTAAAAAAGAAAATAAATTAATTAATTATAAAAAAGGCATTGGCAATGATTGGAAGCATAAAGACAAAGAGGTGCCTTGTGGGATGTGTCCTTTCATGTTGGGAGAATGTCCTGGAGGTTGGTAGACAAGGGAGATGAGATTAACCAAGAGGGGAGAAAAATAGGAAAGTTTCTATTCCTCTACTTCTGTATACTAATATCTTTGAATATAGAAAATATCAATTTGTTTTTATGTCATATGTGCATCATATGGATTATTTTATGTGTGCAACAACTATCAAATTGTGATATGCTCCTGGGGGAGTCGATGTGGATGCATTAATTTGTAAAGGGCTGTTTTATTAGACTGAAGGTGGAAGAGAAGAAATTAGTAAGGTAACACTAGGTTGGGGAAGGGAGATCAAGGGGTGGGCCCAGAAACATAATTAATATACCTTCTTTGCGTCCTTCTCCAATCTGACCAGTATAAGTGACCAAGAGAAGAAGGAGCTACAGGGAAAAACTGAAGGAGATCTTCTCGAAGAGGCCACTGAGAAGCACAAATCACACACAGGACTGTTTAAGGATCCAAGTGACTAAGTGACCACAAAGAAGGACCATGCGTATCCCCCTCTTATCCATGAAGGGTATGCCATAACTGTGATGCTTGAAAGTTCTGTTGCTATCCAATTTAGTAGCCCTTAGCAACATATGGCTATTTAAATTTAAAATAATTAAAACAAAATAAAATGAAAGACTCAGGCCATATTCACACTGGCCATATTTGTGCTCAATAGTCCTTTGGAGCTAATGGTTTCCAAATTGGAGACTGTAGATTTAAAGAATTTTCATAACTACAGCAAGTTCTGTTGGGCAGCAAGAGAACTGGATTGCAGGTCTGAGCAGAGCAACAACGAAGACTGTGATGGTTGGTGGGAGATTGAAAGGCAGATGGACATGACAGTGCAGCAAGGAAGCCTGGAAAAGCACTCTTTGGAGAGTGTTGGGGCCACTTGTGAGCACTTTCAGAGAGCTATGGATCCAATGAAGCAGGTGAGAAAAAGAGCCAGTGTAATTTATGCCATTACTGTTGTTAATGTGCTCTTACTTATATAATTGTGTAGCTTGAGCTCCAAGAGTAAGTTTGATTAAATAAGAGAGCCTATCTTACACATTGAGAATGTGAGGTAAAAAGAGTAAACCCACGTAGCCTCAGTCAACAATAATGGCCAGTATTACAAGTACTACTAGCAGCTAACTTGTATTGGACACATACTAAGTGACATGCATTAAATGCTTTGAATACATTAACTCATTTAATCCTCATAGAAGCTATGAGGGATTGATACTCAAGGTATCCACATTTTCAGATAAGGAAACCAAAGCGAGGCTGTACCCAGGCCCATACCCTTAGTCACAATGAAAATTGAAATGCTTCAGTCTTAGAATAGTAATGGCAAAGGTAAAGACATAATCTGAAATGAGGACAAACCAATGAACAGTTATTGATACTAAAATACATTTGGTTCATCTTTTGGTTAAAGTCTGAATAAAATAAAATATTAAAAAGTAACAAAAATACAAAACCAAAGCCAGAAAGGCATGATTAAAGAAAAAGCTATCTTACACAGATGTGACAAGCCAGTAAGTACATAACTCAGGCAAGAATGTAATGAATGAACCTCAAAATATAGTTTCTGTAGTGATCTAGAGCAAGGATCATAGAGGTGTTTTAATTTTCTAGGTCAACTCTGATCAATTGCGGTGCTGGACAGGACCTGTGTTGAGGACTCAGACTTGATAGGAATGTATGCAATAATTGAGCAGTACTGTCTGGCGTAGGTAGGGAAGGCAGAGAATCAGCATATATAACAAGGATCTGCCATTCCTGATTTGGAGAGATGTGGAGGAAGATGTCAGGTTGAAGCAAAACTTAAAAAAAAGTAATAGTATTCATGTGCATAATCCTGCATGTTAAAAATTGGCTAATTTTGAGGAAATGATGTATATATACCACAGGACCAGAAAAAAATACTGTCGTCAATGTTCAAAATGGGAGTTATGTTAAAGTATAACAATTTCCGTGTATCTATAAATTTAGGAATTGATCTGTCATTGAGTTGGAAAATTTTAGCGATATTTAATTCCTATTATATTCATAAGTATTTAGAGTAAATAATAATCTTTTTTGCTGAAGTGGTGAAGGAAAGTAAGATTACAGCTCACAGTGTGTGTTACAGCCCTAAGAGATACAGGTGGTCCTTGATATAGTCTCTTTGTTCCCATCTACACTTATCTTTCTCATTCTATCAGTGATGAGTGTTTAGGAGGTTGTATGAGTACTGAGGCAAAATGAAAGGCACTGTCTCTTCACTCCACTCTGCCCTCACAGAAAGCTCAAGCTCAGCCCTTAGTACAGCCCTTTACTGGCCACTCATAACTCTCCTCTTTTTAGCATTAGCTGACAATATTTATATACTACCTTCTGGTAGAGAGTTATGAAGTATCGTGTTACTCAATAGTGAAGATAACCCAGTAGAGAGAAAAAGGTTGATTAGCTTTTGTTCGTTCTCTGTCCTTGCTGTGAAAAGTGTAACGCTTGAAGAGGTAAAATTATTATCAGAAGAGCAATGCACCTCTCCTCTCTCCTCTCTCAGAACATGGGTGGGAGGATCCTTGTGCACTCTCATGTTGCATCAATACCTTTTTCAGGATCCTTCTATAGCATGAGTCATCATGGATTTGAGTCCTCAGTGGATCAGTGTAAGAATTGTGTTGCTATGTGAAAACAACCCAAATGCCCATCAATATATAGTGGATTAATAAAATGTGCTGTATGTATACCATGGAATACTACTCAAGCACACAAAAAAGTGGTGAACTAGCACCTCTGTATTATCCTTGGTAGAGCTGGAGCTGATCCTTTGAAGTGAAGTATCACAAGAATGGAAAAACAAGCACCACATGTACTTGCCATCAAATTGGTACTAACTGATCAACACTAAGGTGCTCACATGGAAGTAGTATTCATCGGGTGCTGGTGAGGTGGGAGGGGGTGGTGGGGGTGAGTAAAATCACAACTAATGGGCGCGGAGTGCAGTGTACAGGGGAAGGCTTGCAGCTCTGGCTTGGGTGAAGCAAAGGCATTATATATAACCAACATGTTTGTACCCTCATAATATTCTGAAATTTAAAAAAAGAATTGTGTTGGTGTTGTGAAATGTTGCCAGCTTAAATAGACAGGGCTTGTACTAAACATTTAACATATATTTGCTGGACTGAATTGAATGTATCCTTTATACTTTCACAATATCTTATCTGTACCACATTAAGCAATACACCAATCTCCTATTTCCTGGAGAACATTGATGATATTACTCAGAAAGTGTCATGGCACAGTTATAACAGAAGATTAATTATTTTTATTTTGGATTTCAAACTGGAAGAGTTTTTTTGCCTCCAAAAGTTGGTATGACCCCCTATCATATACCAAAGCAAAAAGCAGCCAACAAACAAAAACCACAAGTCACTACAGAGAATACAGTTTGTCATTACATAGACATTAGAAACATTAACAAAGACAGATTCAAAACTGAAAGACTATCCTTTCAAGAAGTTGTCAAACATGAACTAAGACTGAATAAGGGTCTTGTGGCAGAAACCATATGTTCAGGCCCAGAAGAGATGGTGTGAGACCAGAACAGAAGGTCCCACATCAGCTGTCAGGGAAGATTCAGATAACATTTATCTAGACACAATGCTTAAGAATTATCATCAATTCCTAGTATGGAGAGGTATAATGAAAAAAAAACCTAACTGTATACCTCCTAAAGTATTGTCTTTAAATATGTACAATAAAGTATATATAGTTTAAGATACAAAAAACCAAATGATGACCCAGGTCACAAGAGTCATTATAGCTTGTGGGAATGTAAAATTTTTGAATGTTGTGAAAAGAGTTTTTTTCCCCCAGTATCTCTCTGAAGCTTCACAAGTTTAAAAGAGCTCTGAACAAAGTTAGAACTTACTGATGTGTCAGTATAAAGAGACACATTACAAAGACCTGAAATACACACGCACACACACACACACACACACGAACAAATTTTCAATAAGTTATGATGAATATAACATAATATAATGCCTACCATTAATTTTGCAGTAAGGTCAAAGCAATAGTATTATCAGCAATAAAAGAAGGCAAACAGAGATTCTTGACACAGTCAGAATTAAGCATTAATAATGTTTCCTATTTATGCCTTAATTGGGTGTGATTTGCCTCTGATACCTCCTTTCATGATTAGCACAGTGGGCATCTATGTGTTCCATTTGAGGTGTCCATTGTTCTAATTATTCCTGCATGGAGGCCATCTTCAATCCATGCTAAATAATACCAGTAAGGCATTTTGAAAAGAAGCAATGTGCTTAAATATATTATAGATACTCTGTCAGCCTGGGGTTGCTTTTTACTCTTCAGACTGTAGAAAGCTGTGTGGCTATTTTACATTGATAGGCATTTGTATTGATTAGAGGGGGAAAAAGAAAGTGCTCATTACAGAGCTGCTTGCAGTGTAATTATAGAATGGCATCCATGCTGGGGTGTGTTGGGAACCACGTTCCCTTTAACACCATGTAGCATGTAATACCAGTAGCTTAGTGGAGTATGCTCTTTGTACTTGTAATCGGTTGCAATTAGACCAGACAGAGTAGCAGGTATCTTTTCTTTTCTACCTATCAGAATTCTCATGTTGGGATATTGGGCATTGTGTTTACTTGCAATACTTAAAATTGCTTATTGTGGAAAAGAATTTGCTTCTTTTTAGAATTTGGCCTAATGGTTAAAAACCTCAGTTTAAATCTAGGTTCTGTCACTTACTAGCTCTGTGAGCTTAGAGAAATTCTTTATCTTTCCAACTTAGTTTTCTTATCTGAAAAGTGGGGCAAATAGTAGCATCCACTGGAAGATTTATGAAAACAATAAGTTTTGGAGGCAGAGTACTACGTGTGTGAAAAATGGTCGCTGAAATAATGTTATCACGATGATTATGGCACATGAATTAACTGATACAGAATCTAAATTATTTTTCATGATAATATGTCACCTTCTTACTGGTGACTAACTATCCTACCAATATGCTTTCTGTATTATTAATAGAAATTAGCATGTTAAGTTAGCATCTCATTTTCTTAAATGTGTTTAAAAATCCTGTTTTCTGGGCTCACACTCTTACATGTTCTTAAAACCCTGTCTATTCAGCTGAACTTCCCATTTCCTGTGATTGAGTTCCCTATTCATTTGTCAAATTGCTTGAGTTTCATGCTGCAAAAAATAAATTTGAATGCAGACACAGCACAACTTTCAGTCTCTTGGCCAGTCGACAACCAACCAGTTTGTAGTCTTCCTCTATGGAAATGAAGATAAAAGCATGAATAACTTGCCTCTGACTCCTGTATTTTATCGCCTACTTTTTTACAAAAATCCTGGCTCTGGAATTAAGGCAGGGGATTTCTAGAGTCAGCAACAGTACTAACATTTTTTTTCTCTTAAAATATCTATTTCACAGAGTTTTATTGTTCTAACAGAGGTAACAGGCTTCTCCTCTGGAGTGTACAGAGTTGAGGGGACAATAACAAACTTTGGAGGAGTAGTTAGATCTGGCTTCTACTTCTAGTTCTCTCACTCCTTGGTTAAGTGAGCCATAGCCAGGTACTTGGATTTTTGGAAGAGATTCCACTTTTCCTGTGATATGCTTTTTTATATTCCAATGATAAGGAGGTTCTCTAAACTTATTTTCCCATCTGACATTCCCTTTACTCACTTATGCATTATTTAACTGATGTAGGGCAAGTCACTTAAATTTTGTCCCTTAGACAGATTTAATCGGGTCCCTTCATCTGCAAAGTGGTGTACCTTAACTGTCGGTGGTTGGAAGGTTTGAAGTTCCTCCTGTGAATTCTGGCTCCCCAAAGCATACCAAAATAACCTGTAGATAGGATAGAGCCGAGATTATTTCTTATTGCAGGAAGGAAACACACCACCTCAATAGAGCCTACTAGTACCTTAGACAGAAGAGGCCCCAGTCAGAATATCTATGAGTTTTTGAAGTCTGGTTTAGGGTAGATCTGTCAACGCAGGAATTTGATTAGGACTGGGAGAAGAATCATGCAATAAAGGTTTAAGATTATTGGATAGAGCAAGGTGTTTTGATGCAAGATGTTCAAAGAGTCTTAGGGTGTAAACCGGAATGTGATGCTTTCTGTTGAAGAGTTGATGAATCTTTCAGGAAGTTCCTAGAATAAAAAGTAATTTGCAACTTTTATCTTCCTGGGCAAGAATCCACTGAAATAATAAAATTCTCTTGAAAAAGACAGTGAAACAGCAAATGTTAATGTAGATACTCATCAGACTGGTAAAATTAACACCTTTTGTTGTGGTGATAGTAACAAAGGAGTCCCCTTAAATATTGAAAATGTGAAATATTACAATTTTTTTAAGTAACGTATTTTCCTCTTTTAGACATAAAAACTGCATATATTGTTTATGGTAGCAAAAATTGAAAGCAAAGTGAATCTCCCCCAATAAGGAAAAACATTATGGTGCATGCAAACCACAGAATTTTACACAGCTATCTTACATACAATAATAGGTAAGTACTATGGAGGTTCAAGCAAAAAAGGGAAAATCACTGCTATAAACAAACAACGTGTAACATGATCACATAACTCATTTATATATAATTATACATAGACACAATCAATTTGTGAATGTGCATAAGAGCATTTGCATAATAGTAACAAAGTAATATTGAATTACATTAAATAACATGTGTTTATCTGAGCATACAACTAACACATAGAATAACTGGACAATACTCAAAGCATCTGTAAGTTTAGCTCCCTTTCCAGAGTAACTTTATGCAAACATTCTTAATTTTCAATTATGTCCTCAGACTCACAATTAAAACACTCACTTTCGTGAATAGAATAGTGTCATATTTAAAGAGTTTTTGGTTTGACACTACAAAAATTCTATAAGCATAAAATTGTTTTAATAGAGTAAAATATATGTGTCACACCATATTATTCCATAGGCCTTGTGTGCCTTTATTATTTTCAAGGAAAATTGTCTGATGAAGGGGGACAATGATTTTAAAAAAGGAATGCTACTATGATATTACAGAGGTTTGGTAAGAAAGATCTAACTTAGGAACAATTGCTTCTCCCTGTCCCTATCATTAACATATGTCACTGTGGATTTTTAACCAAAAACTGAATGAGGTTGAAAATCTAATAATCCCAGCCTTAAAACTCTAAATCTTATCAGGTCAATAGGAGAGCAATTTCCAGGTAAATGAAGTACTGCCTCCTCCAGGGTCTAATTTGTTTTGTGTTCTATGCATCATTCTCATGACATTTCCCCATTGTAGTCAAGAGTTCTACCTGCAGTGAGGGCTCCTTTGGAGGCTGATTCAATTCATTCCCCAGATAAAAAGATGAACAAGAAGAAAACTCCTTAGAGCAAGGCCCTTGTCCTCTGAATGTGTCCTCCAAATGGTGTCGGCACTCAAAGCAGATATAAAAAGAGGATAGTTTACAATGTGAAATCCTTCTTTATGTAATTGAGGTTTTAAAAGCAGAATTAATTTTTAATAAAAATTAAAACATTTTCAACTGATGAATACACACTAAAGAATCAAAGATATCAATAAAAAAGTAAAGACATCTAGATCATTCCATTCACCAAGATAATAACTATCTCTTTTAAGTGGAATCGCTTCTCCAAAATTTAGCCTCATTTTCTTCAACACACAAGTTCCTAATACCGTGGCATCTTATTTTTCCCCCTTTTTAATAATATCAGAATAAAAGAGTTTTTTATAATAGCCATTTCCTTGAGATTCTCTTTTTACCTGAGTACTTGCAAAAATGAAATTAAGAGAATAAACCAATAAAATGATAAGTTGGAGAGCAGTTCTCAGCCTCAAAATGGGATTAACCAAGGGAAAAAAATTGTAATTATTTGGCTTCCTACAAAACAAGGCTAGTTCCCACCTGCTTTCTCCTTTTGGTTCTTCCTGCCTTTCTTACAGTACAGTGGGATATTTGAGTGAAGGAATGGCAAACAGTTAATAAAACCTTTGATGGGTATTAATTAATTTCCACTTAATTACCTGCCTTGTGGATCTTGTTGAGCTATTGATTACTGGCAAACACATATCCCACTGGGGATAAGTGTGATTTAACTTCATCCAAAGAGTCAATTAACCCAAGTAACATAGGGAGAACTGGTGCTTCGCCTCAATAGCTGGGGTTTCTTGCCAAGAAGAGTAGATAAGCCATTTATTTGTTCATTACAACACAGTATTACTATCAACAGGAGGAGGCACTTAACAGGTGTTATTGAGATTGGTAAAATGTCACTGTGTGTCATCAAAGATTAGCTGCATGATGTAGAAACAATATGGGCAAAGGAAGTTGTTTTTGCTTGAGCACCCTAAAAAAAACTGGTGAGGTTTTGGAGTTAACCATAGAGTTATAGTCTAGGTGTTGTTCTCTATTTTGTAAAATGATAACCAAACAACTTTACCAACTACATGTACACACAGCTGTAGTTTGCAAAGACAATGCTGCCTTCTGCTGTGTGAATTTTGGCATCTCAGATTCTTTTCTTTGATATGTTATATGAAAAGAGCAAGATCTTTCCTGAAACTTCACTTAATAACTTGTGGATCTCCATGATTATTTCTGCCAGAGAGTCAACAGAATAAAAGACTTAAAATTCAGGTTTTTAGTGGATTGGAAGAGGAGGAAGAGAGGGTGTGGGTGAGAAAAACATGTTCCATTGATGAAACATTGGTATGAATTTGTACTTGAAATCCGTAAGAAAATTCATGAAACTGACAGCCCTAAAACTTTATCCATTTGGCTTTGAATCAGAATTTTTAAAACCCCTTATTTATGTAGCTCTTTCATAGTATTCTTATGAGAAATTGAAGTAATCCAATAAAATATGTCCAACTCTAGGAGTTAGAGAGCAAAGGATAGAAGACTATGCTGAACTGTAGTTGAATGTTAGAACTCTGCTCAATGAATTATGTAAAGAAAACTTATTGTGAAAAGCTTGAATATGAAAAATTAAAAAAAATATTTGAAAACTATTTATGAATTGAAAATTTTAAAATTTGCTTTGTTGTGGAATTCAGAGTATGCTGAATCAATAGGGCAAAGACTCCAAACTTCAATATTGCATATATGTAAATAAGAGTTATTAAAGACATGTTACTGGCTCATGCCTGTAACCTCAGCACCTTTGGTAGGCTGAGGTGGGAGAATTCCTTGAGCCCAGGAGTTTGAGACCAGCCTAGGTTACAAGGCAAGACCCCATTTCTACAAAAAATAAAAAAACTAGCCAGGCATGGTAGCAGATGCTTGTCCCAGGTTCTTGGGAGGCTGAGGCAGGAGGATGGTTTGAGCCTTGGAGGTTGAGGCTGTGGTGAGTTATGACCACACCACTGCACTCCAGCCTTGGGATAGAGACTCTGTATCTTAAAATATAAGTAAATAAATAAGAGTTATTAACATTTGTAGAATTAAGAAGTTTACATTATCCTTGTATAACCATCATGATATTTCATTTTGTGGACTTTTCATAATATCCATATGAGAAACAATTATTATTACATGACCATTTTAAGGATGTTGAAATTGAAGATCAGAAAGGTTTAAGTAACTTGGCTAGGAACACCTAAGCTCTCAAATCAGGACTTCATCTCAGGTCCTTGGACTTCAAATCTGCCTTCTCTTATCTCTTGTTTAGTCCTTTAGCAGGATCTTGCACTGGGGACCCTGAAGACAGAAAAATGGCAACTCAGAGTGAATATTAACCTCTGAGGTCAGTTTAAATGCAAGTGTGTTATTTTTTTTTTTTCATTTTGCTTTTGCTTCCTGCACTATGACTTTATTTTTTCCAGCTTTTCTCTCTGTTTTCTCTCTCTCTCTCTCTCTCTCTCTCTCTCAGTCTTTTTCCGTCATGCATATTTATTTGTTTTTCCTTAGGGTTTTGTGATAATGCTATTTTAATAAATTTGCTACAGTGAACAGATTTATTTCTATCATACAGACTGAATATCAAAATATTTTAAGCAACGACTTAACCTCACCATTGTCCATACTCATTTAAAAGTAGCTCCTTCTGACTGAAGCAGGATTCAGGCAGGAAAGGAGAGAAGATACTCATGCTTGCCATCCGCATATTTCAAGTATTTGGGTGTCATGGCTCCAAAGAGCATTTCTGCTGAAAGGCGCAGGGTTTACACATCACCTCTACCCATTAAGCCAGAAGATCTCTCCAACCACAATATTCACGTCAATGCCCACTTGGACTCCCTGCTTACAGCAGGCATTCTTGTGAAAGGCACTTTGGATTAAATATTCCTATGTCAGGACATCCTGCAACAGTGAGTCAAAACATATAGCTTCCAAAAGTATATACCCTGGCTGTGGACACATGTTCTGTATAATTTGTTTTTCTCTTGTTTTTAAAATAAAAATATATTGGCCTTATAGTTGTTAGAGGGACTTGCATTTAGGACTCAGAAAAATGTAAACGACAGCTAATTTCAAAATTTTCCCTTTTCTCCCCAAGACCTTGACAGATAAATTATCTCATAGAACCTTATTTTTCCTTTCTCCTAATCACCAAAGCTCCTTTTTTCTCCAGAAAGCTAATGAATCCTCTCAAAATTCCTGAGAAGCTGAACATATTTAACACATTTCTTGTGCAGCTTAGAAAATTGAGACACAAGGCTGAAAAATTTTCAGTTTCACAGGGTAGAGTTGTGATTTAAAACCATCAGTTTCTCTTTTACAAAACATATATACATAAATATATATATTTGTATATGAGAAAATTATTCGCTTAGCAATGGCAGTGATGAGATAGGGAGAGAATGGCAAACACCAAATAAGTTTCATTGAAGTAGATTCTTCTTATATATCATATCATCTAAATTTCCACACAACCTATTTAGCTTGAAAATTTTGCCTCCGTTATGCTGACAAAGAAGATAAGGCATAGGGCAGTAAAACAATTTGTCTGAAGAAAGATACTCTGTAAATGACTTAAACCCATCTTAGTCTGACTAATAAACCCCAAACCCTCTCCATTCTACCTTTCTGCTGTCCTGGAAAATACGTTACATGCCCAGGAAACAGTTGTTTTTCTTACTCCTCACAAGACCCAAGGGTTCAACAGGAAGGGTGTAGAACAAATGAATCATGACTCTTAAACTACAGTCATATGTAGCAATTTTTTAATTCATATCTTGAGCATCAAAGCAATCTCAAAGCTAAAAATTCATAGTGGCAGCTAACATTTCCTTGTTTATTGTCTTGTTATTTCAACAGAGGAATGCACTACACAAAGAAGTGATTTTTCTGGATTATATGCAACATATATTAGGCTGTGCCTCCATATTTTTAGTATATTAACTGTATATAACTGCAGGATAACCACAAATAATAAAATTAAAAAGGCAGCATAGTCAGGGAAATTTAACACATAAAATGAAAGTTTCTTTTTTTAAATCAAGGTTGCCTTCTGTAAACAGACTTTTCAATAAATGTGCAGTAAATTCTATTTAAAAAGTTATAAAAAGATAACTTGTGTACTTATAGTTTCACAGAAAAGTAAGATGCGAGGCTAATACTGCTATTGTGTGGTTTCGGTATCATTTAAATGCTTACAACACTTTACAAGTTCTTTAAATGATTCAAAAGAAATAATTTATTTCTGATTTCAGCCATGGAAGAAGAATGGATATTGGACTTTCTCCTACCATAAAGAACAAGGTAACTGAACAAAACACATAAGGCAACTCATTAGGGGTGTTGGACCACAGGGCTATAATTCTTCAGAGAAAGTAAATAATATGGCAAACTCAGCACTCACTGCAGCTTCCTGAACTTTCTTAAATGCAGCACAGGAAAGTGAGGCCCAGCGTTTTTGCAGAGGAAAGAAAAAAAAAAAATATATATATATATATATATATCTCAGAGTATGAACCTGCTGAGTCAGCTGGAATTTTCAAAGTGTGCTAACAGAAAGGAGGGTTCAGTGCAGAGAGGAACCCCAGAGATTTGTACGGTATCCTCATGAGCCTTTGGCCAAATACCATGCGGCCTATGCACAGGGCAAGAGTCTTGAAGGCCTGGCAAAGAACACATTCTTGGGGGCTGTGAGCTGATCATAGATTCTGGTAGTTGCACAGCACTGGATGTTGCTGAATTTTTGAGCAGTCAAAATAAAGACATTTGACTGAACACTCAGTATGAGTGGGGAACCCAGAAGTCCCTGCCTTAGGAGTTGGAATTACTGATACATGCAACAACATGTGTAACTCTCAAATGCTCTGTGCTAATTTTAAAATGCTGGACTCAGGAGGTTATGTATTGTAACAGTAGATTTGTACGGCCTTCCTGCGAGTGCCAATAGAGATAGAAAGCAGTTCAGCGGTTGTCTGGAGCTGCAGTTGGGGGTCATGGTTGATGACAAAAGAGTACAGAAAAATTTTTTGAAATTATGGAATTGCTCTATATTAGAGGTTGACAATTTTTTTTTCTATAAAGAGCCAGATAGTAAATATTTTAGGCCACGTAAGTCTCTGTAACGTAGCCTTTGTTTTTGTTATTTGTTGGTTTTTATGTTTACAACCTTTATTACCGTAAAAAAGAAATTCTTAGCTGAAGGGCTATACAAACAGTCCATGGGCCACAACCCCTATTCTATATCTTGATTTCGGTGGTGCTTATATGGCTACATATGTTTGTCAAAATTGGAATTATTCACTTAAAATTATAAATTTCACATTATGTAAATTATTCTTTAATGAAATAAATGACAGACTATCACATTTATGTGGTCTAACCACAAAAAATAGAAAATTTAAATAGTCCTGTATCTACTTATTAAATTGAATTTGTAATTAAAGCAATTTTCACAAATAAAACTTTATATCCAGAGTACTTCACAGAAAATTTTATCAAACATTCAATAAAGTAATATTACCAATATTTCCCGAACCCTTTCATATTACAGTGGGGTGGAGATACTTCCTAAATCATTTCATGAGGCTGTCATAATTCTGATACCAAATATAGAAAAGGATATTATATGCAAAGAAAATTACAGACAAATAC
The DNA here is from genome assembly GCF_041146395.1 of Eulemur rufifrons. Lineage (NCBI taxonomy): Eukaryota > Metazoa > Chordata > Mammalia > Primates > Lemuridae > Eulemur > Eulemur rufifrons. The sequence continues at coordinate 219,456,189 of NC_090989.1, read as the reverse complement.
CCATTGTGAGCATAGACACAAAAGTCCATAAAAATATTATAAAATTGAATTCATTAATATATAAAGATGTTAAACCATCACAACCATGTGGCCTTTATCTCAACTAGGGCAAGTTGGTCTAATATATGGAAATCACAAGGTAACTTACATATTAATACATTAAAGAAGAAAAATAATATAATTAATTAAATAGATACTGGGAAAGCACTTAAAAATTCAGCACCTGTTTGTGGTAAAAACTCCGCAAACTAGGGACAAAAAGAAAACTTTCTTCTTCTGCGCAAAGAAAATATGCAAAAAATCAACAGGAAACATTTTCTTTTTTAAATTTCAGGATATTATGAGTGTACAAACATTTTGGTTACTTTTTATGTCTTTGCCTCACCCAAGCAAGGATTAGAGGCATGCCCTTCCCCTCTACAATGCTCACCGTATCCATTAGTTGTGAGTTTACTGCCCCCCAATCCCCTAATCCCTGAGGAAGGACTGAGCATTATATCCCAACACAGGGAAAAGATAAAGATGTACACTTCTATCACTTCTAGTTAACATTATAGTGGAGGTCTTAGGCAATGTATTAAAGCAAGAGAAAGAAACAAAAGTCAGACAATTTGAAAAGGAATAATTAATGCTCTCTTTATTTGCAGATGACATAATATGTACCTAGAAAGTTATTAAGTTGAATCTCATGCCTTTGTGGGACCCCATGCATATGTGTATAATTAAAATTCTTTTACTCCTTTTATAAAAAGTCATAATCAATCTATTGAAACAAAAAAAGTAAATGTTGCAATGTCGCAGGATGCAAAGACAATATACAAAGATCAATTTTACTTCTAAAGAACAGCAATAAATAATTGCAAAAAACAAAAGATATGCCATATTCATGGATTATAAGGCTCAATATTGTTAAAATTATTAAAATATCAATTAAAATATCAGAGAAAATGATGTCAATTTTCCACCATAGTCACTAATAAAAACCTCCTAAATAGTATCATAGGTCGTGTAAATATAAAGACAGTGGCCTCTTGATGTATTTATAAGTATGTTGTTGATAAAATTCAAAATATTATTGACAAGAACAGAACAAAGTACTCTGTTCCATGGACTTAGTTAATATTAACCACTTAAATTTTAGAGAATTATTTAGCCCTGGTAAAATAATAAACACCTCTGTCATCACAATTAATGCTAATTGCCTCTTCTCGATAGATAACTATCAAGTCCATAATTCTTCTAAGTTCTGTCATGATCCATAATAATAAAACCATGACCTTATTATAGAGAAGGGTAATTATTTTCCTCTTCACTCTTGCAAGTGGGCAATGCTCCAATTCCTTTAAAAAGATTATAAAAATAAAATTTAGATGAAAGTAAAAAGAAGGTCCAAGACTCATTTTTTCTTATACATTTAAATTGCTGTCTTGCTTGATTCTGGCAATGATACTACGGATGTAGATTTTTCAAGCATATTAATAATTGGAGATTTATCTTAAACTCACAGAGCTTAAAAGCATATCCACAGAATCAAAAGCAGATGCAAAGTTAATCAAAGCTTTGAAGAGTCCTGCTATTTTCAACAGATTTTTTTCAATTAGATTAAAAAGAGTTCAATAGTAATCAATACTTCAAGAGTGAAGTCTAAAATCTTCTTGCTCCACATAAAGAATTACCATGAGAGCCCAAACCTTCTGCTGCCTAGGTAGAAAGATATGAAAGCTTTGAAAGGATATTAAATGAACAATTGGGCCTGTAGTTTTAAAGAGTAGTAGTAGGTTACCCTTTCTCAGGTGTGAAAAACTGTGTATTGAACACTTTCAGATGGAATTGCCTCTGAGGGGCTGATGGAAGTAAACGACTTGATGCAGAACAGGACTTTCTCGTAACAAAGTTTAAATAAATTTACTTTATTGAGCTTTCATGGACTAATCACTTTAGTCTCCTCTATAGCTAGAATCTGTAAGTACTTTGGAGTTATACTTGCATTATGCAGTTATCTTAGGATCTTGAAGCCAGGAAAAGATATTAATAACTTTCTCTAGGTTAAGAAAGCTGCATGATTCCTCAAAATTCCTAAATAAAACCCAGCCAAGCAAGAGACATATATCTCAAAATCTATCAACATCCCATCATTATTAATTCTAAAAGCCTTTAAGTAAACTTCAGTTAGTGTCCTTTAAACACCTTCAGTAAATATTTACAATTCTTCACAAGATTTGTGGGAAACAGAATTTATTTATTTTTTTGTTTGTTTAATTTGTCACCATCTAAGTAGTTCAGTCTTACTGGATTACATTATTAAGATACAGAAATCTGTCAACTTGTGTCAGGTCTTCAGAATGACTTTATCCTTTGAAGCAAAAATGAATCTTTCAATTAAAAAAAAAAAACAAACTTATAATATATCAGTGATTCTCAGCCAGCAGTGACTTGTTCCCACTTTTTTAGGGAATATTGGGCAATGTTTGAAGGCATTTTTGGTTGTCACATCTAGGGGGAGTGCTACTGGCATCTAATATATAGGGGCCAGGGTTGCTGCTAAACATTCTGCAATGTGAAAGACAGTTCCTCATGACAAAGAATTATCCAGTCCAAAATGTCAACAGTGCTGACATGCATGAATCAAAATATATTCCAAACCAAATAAAACTGATTTTAATGATCTGTCTTTAATTCTTTCCATCAATGTGAATAGTCAAGTATTTATCAGAGTATATATAGTATGCAGTACCTAATAGATTATTGACTAATCTATTACATAAACAGATTATTGACTAAGTATTTTCTTAAATTTAAGCTACATGCTAAAACATGTAAGTTATTTTTGTCTCTGTTAACCACTTATTTAACTCAAATTCTGTGCAAAATAAATGTTTCCCAAAATTGAGAAAATGGCATGATGTGGAAAGAATTATTCAATGTATTTGTTTTTGGTGTGTTTACTTATTTTGCTTTCATGGTTTGAAATTGGAAAAGTGACTCTAATATGCTAAGATTTCATCTGAAATGCTGTGTCCTGGGAATAAATTCCTCAGGTGTTCAGAAAATTGGACCTCTGAGGTTATAGAGGGAGAACATCATGGAGAGGTCTGGCTGATATGACAGAGCTCTAAGTATAAATTCAAAATCAAGAAACAGGCATTTAAAATTTATTTTATGCCAGTCCTGTTCTATAGCATATGTAGTCTCAAAATATTGTGGGAGCTATTGAGGAAAAAAAAAAAAAAAAAAAAAAAAACCTCTCTTCTATTCTCTAAATTGGTATTTCAAAAGATGTGTTATAAATTTTTTATTTTCTGTATCAAATACATAGAAAATTGTGCACTTAGTACTGTTTAGCTATCAATTGCAAAGCTAGACAACACATGTATTACAGAGGTAGATACCAAAGAAACTAATCTTAGAGTTTACATACTGGCTATGATCACACCATTAAAGTATATGGGACAATTTTTGAATAATTATAGGACAATGTATGAATCAAAACCAAATTTCATCAAAAACAAGAGTATAATTGTTAAGGAAATGGAATGAACAGTGTATGTGGAATGATAAAGAATATACGAAAATCAGAATTCACCTCAAACTGGGATCCCAAAACATGAATTAAGTTTGTGCAATATAAAAGTTAAGACATAAGACAGGGTAAAAATAAAGATGTTAACAAGAGTTTAAACCAAAGATAGGAGCAAGGAAAAATATTATGTCTTTCTAATGTTTACTTTGTTTTTTTAAATAAAAGTAACTTTTTGGTTCACCTCTATAGCATATAAATTGATTGACTTGATAAATAATTATTTTAGTAATGGCATCAGTTTATCAAGATGAAAATATTTATCCTGTCGATAATTTTGAAGGGTTATTATTGTACTATGTCTAGCAAGTAATCACTCTCAGTTTATGTATCACTCTTGGAGAAAAGATGCTTAACTGTGTAATTAAAGCGCTGTATTCAATATCATGTTAAATCATTAAAAATACTATTTAAGTCACATAAATTAGTTCTTCTAGCAAATAAAATTAAAATTATAAGTCTACGACATAATGTACAACACAAATTTTATTATATCTATTGGATGGTGTATATGGTAACTATTATCATAATTCTTACATAATTTCATTATATTACTAAATTATTATCAATTTATTGCCTACCACTTACTAAGAGATTCTGTGTGTTACACACTGTGGTGACCACTTCATATGTAATTGAAGAAAAGAAATATTTCTATTTAAAAAACCATAGCTACCTTATAAAGCTGGTGGTTTGTGGTAAAACAAAGGCTCTTTTGTTCTCCTGAGAGTCTTTGATAAGGATGAATTTGTAAAGATAAATGGTGCTATTTGGAGTGGTTGCCACATTTTCCTGAAAAAAGGCAAAGAAGAATTTGGAGTTCCTGTGGGTGAGGAGGAAAGTAGTGGGAAGAAAATGTGAGCAGTTTGGCAGGAAGCGACAGGGCGACAGGATGTGTTTTGGAAATGGCCCAGAAAAGTTTTAATTACAAAATATCTAGTATTCAATTTAAAGAGTTTTTATGTTTTTGTGAAACTGTCCACATGTATCTGTCTGTCTATCTATCTATCCATCTATCTATCTGCTATGGTTTGAGTGTGTTCTTACCAACACGCATGTTGAAATTTGATTCCCAGTGTTGGGAAGTGGGGCCTACTGGGAGGTGTTGCATCATGGTGGTGGACTCCTCACGGATAGATTAATGCCCTCCCATGAAGGGGTTGGTGAGTGAATTCTTCCTCTTGTGAAAATGGATTAGCTTCCATGAGAGTGGGTTGTTACAAGCATGCCCATCATCGTCTCATATGTGTCTGCATATGCCTGCTTCCCCTTCTGCTCTTCAGGAGCTGAAGCAGCATGAGACCCTCTCCAGATGTGCTGCCCAATCTTGGACTTCCTAGCTTCTAGAACTGTGGGCCAAATAAACGTCTTCTCTTTATAAATAACCTGGTCTCAGGTATTCTGTTATAGCAACACTACACAGACTAGGAAAAAATTTGTATTGAGGAGTAGGGAACTGCTATACAGACACCTGGAAATGTGTAAGTGGTTTTGGAACTGGCCACTGGGTAGTGGCTGAAAGAATTTAGAGGAGCAGGCCAGGAAAAGAATGTAATAATATAAATATAATATTAAGGGTGATTATGGTGAGAGCACAGAAAATGAGAAAACTAGGGAAAGATTGGAACTTCTTAGAGATTTCTGAAGTAATCATGACTAAAATACTGATAGAAATTTGGTCAGTGAAGGCCATTCTGATGAGGTCCCAGATGGAAATTAGAAGTATCTTGTTGGGACCTGGAGTAAAAGGCACACTTCTTTTACAGTTGCAAAGAACTTGGCTGCATTGTGTCCGTGCCCTAGGGCTTTATGGAAGGCAAAACTTAAGAGTAATGAACTAGGATTTTTGGCAGAAGAAATTTCTAAGCAAAATATAGAAGAAGTTGCATAGTTACTTTTGGCCACTTATGCTGCAATTTGAGAGCAAAGGAATAATTTAAAGACAGAATTTATAATTAAAAGGGAAGCAGAGCAGAAAATTTTGAAAAATTCACAACCTGACTATGTAAAGAGTGAAAAGGCATGTTTAAGAGAGAGTGCTAAGAGTGTCACCCAAGAACTCCTTTCTAAAGGGATTAGCAGGAATAAAAGGTAGCTAGTGCTGTGCATCAGGGCAATGGGGAAAAGGCCTAGAGGTCTAGGAGGGCAGAATGATTATGGGGGACAGGCCTGGGGTGATTTCCATAGACTCTCTGTCCAGGGCTGTCTCAAGACACAGTTGCCTGCATCTTACTGCTCTGGGACTCCAGCAGTGGTTCAAGTGGCCCCAGAGGCAGCTAGGGCCACTGCTTCAGAGGATACAGGTGGTAGGTCTTGGCAGTATCCATGTCCACCTGGTGCTTATTCTACAGGCCTGCATAATGCAAGAGCAGTAGAGGCATGGTGTCCTCCACCTAGATGTCAAAGGATGTATCAAACTGCTTGGGAGCCCAGGAAGAAACCTGCCTAGGGGTGGAGCTCCCAGAGAGTCTCCATTAGAATGCCTAGTGGAGCTGTGGGAGCAGAGCTGCTGCCCCCCAAACCCAAGAATGGTTAAGCCTTAAGCCACCAGCAGTGAGCAGTGCCCACCTGGGAGCACTGGGAGCAGTATGAGCAGCCACATGGACTGCACTCAGAAAAAGCTTAGGGCAGGACCTGCCTGAAGCCTTCGGGCCCACACCCAACCCACACCCCAGTGTATCTAGGAGGTGACACATGGAGTGAAAGATTAATTTTGACCTTTGAGACTTAATGTCTGCTCTGCTGGGTTTTGGACTTGGTATATTTCTCCCTTTTTGGAGAGGAATGTTTACCTAGCGTCTATCCCACCATTGTATCTTAGAAGTAGACAACTTGGTTTTTTGATTTTTGCAGGTTCACAGTTGGAAGGAGCTTACCTTGAGTTTCAAATGACACTTTGGACTTTGGACTTTTGAGTTGATGCTGAAACAAGTTAAGACTTCTGGGACAATAGGGAGGGGGTGATTATATTTTATACATGAGAAAAATATGAGTTTCATGGGGCTAGAAGCAGAATGCTATGGTTGAGTGTGTCTCCTCTCAGATTTAAGTTGAAATTTGATTCCCAATATGGCAGTGTCGGGAGGTAAGACCTAGTGGGAGGTGTTTGTGTCATAGGGCAAATCCCTATCATAGAGTGAGTTCTCACTCTTGCAGGAATGGACTAGTTCGTATGAGAGCAGGTTGTTACAAAGCGAGCCCAGCCTCTGCTGTGTGTCTTTTTAGCATGCGTCTGTTTCCTCTTCCACTTTTAGCCATCAGCTGAAGCACCACAAAACCCTCCGTAGATGAGCTGCATGATCTTGGACTTCCCAGCCTCCAGAATCATGAGCCAAATAAACTTCTTTTCTTTAAAATTACCCAGTCTCGGGTATTCTGTTATAGCAATATAAAACAGCCTACGACACTTCCATCATCATCTTCATCTATTTATTACCATCATCATCATCATCATTTATATATCTAATTCCCTCTCTAATTTCCCAAAACCTATCTTCCATCTCCAAAGTGCATTATATATTCACAAATTCCTCATGGGAGTAATTCACACAATAGAAATAGAGAAAAAGCTGAATGCTACATCTTAAAAGAGCTGCAAGCACAAGACAGAGTCCCAAATGAACTACATGAACTTAGATTGAAAGCTGACCAGGAGATGATGGTGAGCACCCTGGGAATTTGCAGAAATCATATAGAAGCTATTGGACTGTCTACAATTGACAAGATGAAAGTTTATGCTATATTAATCTAGATATTTGAGGATAGTAACCACAGAAAATACCTAAATTACACTTATTTAATCCCATTTAAATTCTTCTTTGGAATGAATGTATTTCATTTGATACTTGATAATGTAAAATAAGGTATCTGAAAAATTCACCTTAAAGATCCAGCTCCAGTGAGAATTCCGCTACTGAAACATTTTCAAAGCTCCTACTTCCGTTCCTCTCACCTAGAAAGGATTGAATCCTTTGTCTTGTGATTGTGATAATTGTTAGTGAGTTTAATAGAATTTGTCTACGCATCTACCTTCTGCTGCAGATGTAGCCTCACCTTCCCTCCCACTGCTAGGCACATGAAAGTTGTTTCACAATGTTTGTTAAATAAATAAATTTACCACCAAGGAGAGGAGCAGTATCCTCTTTCTCTTTATGTCTCCTTAATACTTAATATCTTCCATATAGCAGATGCTCAATAAATGCTTGTTATTTGGCTAAAGTAAGATATTTTAGGTTCTGATAAGGTTCCTTCCTTCTAACTTTATTGTTCTGGGAAAACATATAGGCAAAGTAGCTATCTGTTGAAAGATGCTAAATGCTCACCTGCCACAACTATTTTCTCAAAGACTCAGCCAATTGGTGTGCTTAAAAAAAATAAATAAAAAAGTGGAGCAGTGTTGGCACAAGGTAGAACAACCTCTGACTTTGGGAAAACATTTGAATGTTACTGGTAAATTGGGAATGTGAATATTTTCAAAGATAATTGTAACCTTAATTCAGATAAAATGTTCCATTGTTTATCCAAGTTACTGACACATGGAAAGGATGGCAATGGAAGTTCATTCATTTTTGTTTTCTTAAATTTAATATATGGGGCTCTTAAAATAAATGTGAAGAAATTTCATAAGTTCCCTATGACATTTTAACGTATTTCTAATACATCCAATGTATTCAGTGACAAAGTTTGAAAACAAAAAACATATTAGCTAACTGTTACCTTATCTACAATAAGCTGTAAAAGGATGGGGTATGAGAATAATAAATATTTATGGTAGAGTTTTGAAGAGTCTAAAGGAAAACTTGCCTCCTTGTTTAGGACAATAGTAAATGACTCTCAGCTTCCAGGAGCCACCGTGTATAAATTGGCACCACGCAAAGAGGAAAAATGGTTAAGAGACAGAAAATAGGGAAATAGATTAGATGATACAGTCTCAGAAACAAATTTAACACAATGTTATTAATCAAAGTACATATTTTTTTGTGTGTAAGCTTTATAAACCCATCCTTCCTTTGTCTCCTTAGCAACCCTTGTGCTCTAAGCAGCCGTTAACTAGGTTTAGTGCAAAACTTTTACAGACTCCCAAGGAAGACAAATGGAAGAACTGCCCCCTGTCTCTTTGGCATATAGAACTGCAGTTGCAATTGAAGTGAAGAGAAAAGCATGGTCTAGAGGAAAAATAAATGCATGCCACCATTATTGCCTTACACCTCCTAGCTCCACTTTAAGTAACTTCCTGCCATAAGGTGGAGCTATATCCTACCAAGAGAAAAGTGTTGGCTATAAGATCTGGCAAAAGTTCACTTAGATCATTTTTTCACTTGGCTTGTGATTCGTGATTTTAAAAAGTTAAAATGCATGTCAGCCACCCCCGAACCGAGCACCAACTGATGTAGAAAGAGTTGTTATTTTGGTGCAGCTAGGATTTTAATATGGCAAAAAGGTGTGTGAAAGCAAGCAGGACCTTGTTTTTTAGCTTATGCTGTAAACACAGCTTCAGGGGAAACTCTTTGAAGTACTGAGATCTGAGGTGGCAGGTTTTGAAGCCCCCCTGAGGTAGTACAGAGAAACCACAGGTATCTGATAGTGTTTGCTCTTGAGTAAATCTTCCAGAGCATCAAACAGAGTGTTGACAAACAAAATGAAAAAAAAAAAAGTGCTTTATTTAAAAGAGTATATTGTTAAATATACTCTTATGTTAAATAGGAGCTTGCTAGAATTTATGAAGCTGAATTATATTAGCTGCAAGAGAGGTTTTGCTTCTCAGTTTGTAATTGTGAGAGGTATGGCCATGAAAACCCCCAACTGAGTTATCTGTAAAACCTTAGTATCTCCACCCAAAGGAAAAAATGATCCCCTGAAGAGTGAGAGCACTACAGGTTTCCTGATAACACATCAAGGGTAATGGAGATAAAGGAGAATGGCTCAACAGGAGTGTGTGTTGCATGACTCCCTGGGCAGTGCTCTCTATCTGGAAATCAATTAAAGGGCAAGGTACACCAGCTCATAGCTGGTTTGGGATTTCCTTAGTAGAGATTTGCATAGAAAGCTTTCAAACAACTAAACCTATTGTAAAATAGGGGTTGATCTTGGTGGAGAAAAGTCTCTATCCAATAGACACTGACTAATATTGGGAAATATTTATCACCAAAAAATCATCTAATGTGTCCATATGTTTTCTCCTATTGATAACGTAATTCACCCGAAGACATGCAACATAAAGACAATTTGTAATACATCCCTTACTGCCTTCCTAGACACTCAACACACTTTAACAAACAAGTACAGGTGTTGCTACCAGAGTTCTATAAGACGGGTTGGTATTATTAGCTTCATCTTTCCAGATAATAAAATCAGCACTCTGATTTTATTAGGCCCAAAACAACACATGTTGGCATGGATGCGGAGAGACAGGAACACTCATACACTGCTGGTGGGACTGCAAACTAGTGCAATCCCTGTGGAAAGCATTATGGAGATACTTTAAACAGATTCAAGTAGACCTACCATTCGATCCAGCAATTCCATTATTTGGCATCTACCCAGAAGAACAAAAGTCATTCTATAAAAAAGACACCTGCACCCGAATGTTTATAGCAGCACAATTCACAATCGCAAAGTTGTGAAATCAACCCAAATGCCCATCAATTCATGAATGGATTAGCAAAATGTGGTACATGTATACCATGGAATATTACTCAGCTATTAGAAATAATGGCGATATGGCATCTCTTTGGTTCTCCTGGAGAGAGTTGGAACCCATTCTATTAAGTAAAGTATCCCAAGAATGGAAAAATAAGCACCACATGTACTCACCAGCAAACTTGTTTTCCTGAGTGCACATTTGGGAATAACACCAATTGGGTATCGGACAGAGGTGGGGGCTGGGTGGAAGGGATGGGTGTATACCTACTTGATGAGTCCGATGCGCACTGCCTGGGGAAGGGTCATGCTTGAAGTTCTGACTGGGGGGATGGGGGTGGGGGGAGGGGATGGGTGCATACCTACATGATGAGTGCGATGTGCACTGTCTAGGGAATGGACACGCTTGAAGCTCAGACTTGGGGGGATGGGGAGGCATGGGCAATGTATATAACCTGAACTTTGTACCCCCATAATGAGCTGAAAAAAAAAAAAACTACAAAAAAAAAAAATCAGCAGTCTTGAGGAAATACAGGACAAAGTCAAGACAAAGGAGCAGAGTCATGACAAATAATATAGCTATTTCTATCTAAACACTCATGCTAAGCAGGGTACTAGATACTTTATACACATTATCTAATTTAATGCTCACCATAATCACATGAAGCTCATACACGCTCTCATGATTTCCATTTGCTAGTTTTAAATACCTTCCACGATCACACAACTACTCAGTGGTAGAACCAGGAATTCAAACTCAGTAAGTGCGATGCCAGAATTCTCAAACCACTGCACATTTGCTTGAAGACAATTTCTATTATTAAACTAGTCTTTCAACCAGTGTGTTTATATTGTCATATTGTTTATTTACAGGATAGCTATCCTTTCCTTCTCTAAGAACCCACTCAGGAGGGCATGGTCCCTCCTTCTATGTCTGAGTCATCTCTGGCTCCTCATAAAGCCTTGTGCACTACAGTTACACAATCAACATTTGCTGAATATGTAACCCTCAGTCCAGCTGGGAACCTGTACATGCAATGACTCACCCTTTTCATTTATATAATATTCCTCCCCTCCCACATCTTTTCTTTCTTTTGTATTTTCATTTTACCCTGCAAATTGCATGATTTTTTTTAATGTGCTTTTGTTGTTGAAATAGGACTCTCATCCATTCCACCCGGCATTTTGTCTTCTAACTTTGAAGGTCTTTCTGCTTTCTCTACTGCAAAACACAGCTCACAAGCCTTTGCCTCTTGCCACTCCCCTGAGTCTCAGAACTATAGACTCACACTGTAGGGAACTGTCCATCCATCTAGAGCACCTGGAGTTTAAGGTGTAAGCAATTTGACTGTAATTGCTTCTTCCCAGCAGTTACTCCTTGAAGTGGCGAAGGGGGACATTTGGTTGGTTCTCTTTTTCCATCTACACAAATAGGTATTGGAACCAAATCCAAAGAGCATAGCGTATTTATCTAGAAATAAATGTTACCCCCCATGATGAGAGTTTTTAGCTGTGCTTTTATTTGTCTTACTCTTTTCTTGGCTTATGTTTTAGCAGAAACCAAGTTCACTCTTTCCATTTACATTTGATCTGTTGATTTCTCTGGTACTGAAACATAAGTTTTAATACTATATTAGTTAAACAAATCACATTTCTCCCTCAAATCTCTATTTTGAATTGAAGCACTATAGCATGACTGCTGTATGGAACTTAACTACTCTTTCTTAAGCTGGAGGTAAAGACCATTTCAGATATCCTCTCCTATTATAAGTTTTTAGGTCCCTCAAACCTCCTGATTAGCTTTTGGTAGAGGAGAACAGATATGGTTTTCATGACAGAGAATGGATGGATATGTAAGTACATTTAGTAAATTTTGTTCAACTTGTCCTTCATTTCTATCTTATGTGAAGAATTACACTAGTACGCTCTTAGCTCTCAAGGAAAATCTTATATGAGTGATGGAATATCTTCATAAATACTTTAATGCAGAATTTAAACATTTTAAAACTGTAGTGAGACAAAAATCAAGTACAATCTATAGAGAAAGGCAACTAGCAAGGTGGCTATAATGTTTTTCTCTTCCATGGTTATTTACTTCACATGCCCACATGTTCCAGTAAGTTCATTTATGTGTTATAAAGTGAAGAAGATAAAAGCATGGTATACTAACAGCCTGCACTGGGATAAGGAGGTCATACATCTTCCTTGTCAGGTATTAGTATACTTTGAGTGTATCTGGAGAGAAAATAAGCCAATGCATATAAAAATGTAATAATGTAACTGCGCAATAATCCAGATTGACTTGATACAGGTTAAAATCTTGACAAAGAACTTTAGGGAATGACACTCATCTCTCAAGCTTCTGGGGAAAACTGTTACCGTCCCAAAGTAAGAGTGGAATTTTGTTCATTATATATAATCTGTAAGGGAAAATATCAAATGTTTAATCTATGGTGTCTCTGTTGTGAAATTCATATTTGCTGTGAAGCAGTGCACAGAGAAAAGGTAGACACATTGATAAGAATTTAATGTTATGCCCTTGAAAACACTGTTTTTCTCTGGGAGAATACCCTCCCAGCATGCTATCCTTATACCATCCTACTTCATAGGGTGACTGCCCAACTCATCATCTAAACAGGTACACTTTTGTAAACGAAAGTGGGTACAATTAATAATTACACAAGGCAATGGGCATCAATTGAGACTGTCTTGAGAAAACTGGAACATATGGTCACTATTCTTACACCACACTATGTGATCAAGGTGCACATCATGTCAACATGCCAATTTCTAATGTCTTGGTAACTACAGACCTAACTTCCTGTTACTGTGGCTACTAAGACACAACTTTCAGAAGCTGGAAATGCCATACACATAGAGACCATAGTTTTGTTATGATTATTTCATCTTGTCCTTATAAAGGTAAACGTGGTGTATGAAGAAGTGGATTAAGTAGTATATACTACTATAAGGACTCTGGGTGGAACCAGAATGAAGAGGACAGAGGCTTGTTCGGGAGGGGATGGTTCATCTAAATTCACGAGGACACATTTCTAGCTTCCTCTGAGAAGTCAACAGGAGACAAGAAGAGAATATTGTTCTTGAATGATTTCGCTATTCCCTGAACAGCAGATGTCTCTGTATCCTTTGGTCTCTTCTATTCTGTGGGTGATCCCTGGGTATTCCTCTTAATTGCATGCCATTTCATCTTTGTTCAGTAATTATAATTGTGCATAGTTATGAGTAAAGTGATTTTTCCTATATATGCATTAAAGTTAAATTTTGCTCCTGGGGTTTAGTGCATGTGCCTTCTAGTGGCATCAATAAGGAGCATGTGTGCTTCCTCCTGCCATGTGTGAGAGAAGAATATGGTCAATTACGATAGTGAAATTTACTAAATGTGTTGATAAACACTTTTTAAAGCAGCTCAACAAATGATTATGGATTTCACACTTTTACTAATTGCTTCAATTTCTGACTGAAGTAAAAAATCTTCCACTTGCTTTAGTACTGTTGGGTAGAGATCTCAAGAATATATTACAAATATCCACAAGATATCTCTCCCTGTGCATCTCACCCTTTTATTCTGGCCTCTTTATTCATATAAATTGACAAGTTTTTTTTTTTTTAATTTTTCCTACATAAAGCTTACATGTAGAGGTTAAGTACATTCCTATTTACTTATATATTCCTATTTATTTATATATAGGTTTTCAAAATGTCTTTCTTATATCATTATTCTCCATTATTTCATAGAAATGTTTCAATTTTGAAATTCTTTAGCATAAAGTATAGATTTAGCTTTCATTTCTTCTTTCTCATAACTTCACTTCTCAGCTCAAACATTAGTATCACAAAAAAGTTTTCCCTGAATCATCCCATTCCCCCTGCCTGCAACCAGGTTGATTATTTTCTGTTACACTACTTCAGGTTGCTGCTCCCTACTTTTCCATTGTAGAATTTACCATATTTCATTTTGTATTTATGTTTATTTGTTTCAGGACAGTTCTGCCCTGTAGAAAATCATTTTTATGATGTCAGGAAATGTGTTTACTTTGCTTGCCATTTTATTCCCATTGACTTATAAAGAGCACCCTCTACAATAATTGTTCAAATCTATGTGAGAAGAAGAGCGGATAAAAGGAAGAAAGGAAAGGGAGAGAGACTTTTCCTTGAGGTCCTTTCTGACATTCTGAATGTTGATGATTCTATTGATCAATGATGATTTCTTTTTTCTTTTTTTTTTTTACGTATTTTTTACATTGTACATTGACATATATTATTGTATGTATTTGCCACGTGAGAATGATGTTTTGAAGTACATATGCTTTGTGAAATGACTAAATCTAGCTAATTAACATGTACATTACTTCACATAGTTTCCTTTAGGGGGTGACAACACTTCACTTCCACCCTCTTAGCACTTTTCAAAAATGCAATATATTGTTGATTATGGTTGCCATGTTGTACAATAGATATCTTGAATTCATTCTTCCTGTATAACTGAAATTTTGTGTACTTTGGCTGACATTTCTGGAGCCCTCACCCCAGAAACCGCCCCAGCCCCATGTAACTACCATTCTACTCTCTACTTCTATTAAGTCAATGTTTTTAGATTCTATATCTGAGTGAGATCATACAGTATTTGTCTTTCTGTGCCTGGCTTATTTCACTTAATATAATGTCCTCCAGGTTCATCCTGTCACAAATGACAGGATTTCTTTTTTTTTTTTAATGGCTGAATAGTATTTGATTGTGTATGTATACTACATTTTCTTTATCCATTCGTCCATGGATGGGCACTTAGGTTAATTCTATATCTTGGCTATTGTGAATAATACTGCCGTGAACCTGGGAGTTCAGATATCTCTTTGACATACTGATTTTATTTCCTTTGGCTATATACCCAGTAGTGGGATTGCTGGATCAGATGGGAGTTCTATTTTTAATTTTTGGAGGAAACTTTATACTGTTTACCATAACATGAATTTATAGTCCCACCAACAGTGTGCAAGGGTTCCCTTTTCACCACACAATGATAATTTCTTTGTGGGTAAGTATGGATATTCAGCCCTAGGCTAAGATGCCAATAACCAAATACTATTTGCTATGAGAAAAATTTTTTGGGGGGTGCTTTTATTATTCTGTTTCTATTACCATTTTTCTATGTGGAAAATAAACATTATATGTTCGTTTGTTCTTAGCTTTCTTCTCTTTTATTGCTTTTCTTTCATTCCTCTTCACTAGGTCCTTCCTACTTTCAGTGTCTTCGATTTGTGGGTCTGTTGCATGGGTTGGTAGAAAGACAGCAATGGAAGACTGAAGGCTACAGAGAACCTTAAGTATATTGTTTAATACCATTATCGAACCAATAATACTTTGCTATCCTAATTTGTTCATGTGTCTGTTTTCCTATTATCCAAAAAGCTACCTGAAGAAAGATGCTGAACCAGCTCTATGTTTGTGCTGGATATCTTTATGTAATCCAGGTCCAATCTATACTTTCCCCACTCTGCTCTGTGTTCTAGAGGCTGTCTTCTTGGGTTGAACTGATGGGAGGTACGAACAGGAGATCACAAGGTGGAGACAGAGTTAGTCTTGGGATTGATTCCATGTCTCCTTAGAGCTGACCCATTCCGTTCAGTGCTCTCTGGACTGGGGCAACTACTTCCCTAATTCCCAGGGCTGGGTAAAGCTCTCCATAGTTACTAGCTAGGGAGGACAACATCATTCTTTGTTTCTTAGCCAATTTCTTCTCTTTTTCCCAGTTTGAATGTGCTGTTTCCTACATACATATTTGTTGTCTCAGTGTCCAGCACACATTCTACATTTTTGTTGAATGAACAAATAAATGTATTTTATCCCAAACTCTATTTTATAAACCATAATTTCTGCTTAACTATTTAAGTTTTAGAAACAGAAGCAATCAAAATAGAAGTTGGAGCAGTGGTTTCCACTGATTCTGTGAAGAATGACAGAATATTAGAGTCCTTATTTTAAGCAACTGTTCCTTTAAATACAAATAAACGTTAGTTCCTAGATCATTTCCTCACTGGGCGGTCTTGGAGAGAAAAGATATACCCTCTCTGATCCAAAATTTCTTTAATTATTGTTTGAAAGGTGTAACTTATGAAACGGTTTTTCAGATCCATTACTAGTAACATAATGAGCAGTTGACAATAAATTCATCTTGAATTTTATTGCGATATCTTGCAAGAAATATTGAAATATATGAAGAAGAAGAAGATACCAGAAGGACAAACTTGAGCACTAGTAATTCTGTGTGTGGAGTTACCGAGGTATAGTGTTATGTTTGGTCCTAAGGAATATACTATTCAACTCTTTTCATTTGTGAATCATGTTTAGTTGCTAAAGAATGACTTCTTTCCCACAGAACACAAAAATTTGGCAGAGAGAGTTTCAAATGTCCCTTCCTAGTTTTATGTTATTGATATGCTCCTACTGTGAATATAATTTTTAGCCTATTTTGTTTATTTTTGTTAAAAAATCATTTGGACAGTGATTTTTCTCCGCATATGCACAGATTTTTGGTGCTGCAGGCCATTAGGTATTTTCTATTGTTTGACTCTTCTACAAACTGTAACAGATTTTTTTCCCATTTAATTTCCCTACTAATATGGCCAATTTCTACAATGTTTCATGTATATTCAAATACTGAAGAACATTCATTAGATTATAAAAGAATTGCTGATGAACACGTGATAATGATAACAAGTGTGTTTTGTTTCCCACATACTCCAAGACAGGAAAAGACTTCCTTATAATTTTGTAGTTTATCTGAAAACATAATGTGTACAAAATTGTGGATTGAGTATGCATATCTTTCTTTGATTTTATTTATAACTAGCATGGCTATTATATTTTATTATGGTAAAGAAGACAATATATCGTGTTAACTTCTTACTTAGTTTTTCTGTAAATCCAGGATTCACCACTTACTTCTGTGTCTCAGTTTCCTCATCAGTACAAAGTGGATAAAAATAATACTTATTAATATGGTTGTTGTCAGGATTTAAAGGAATTATTTCTAGTCAAGCCTTTAGCAAGTACTCCAAATATATTAGATGTTTTTACTCTGAAATCTCACGGTATTTTTGTACCTTTAAAAATGCATGGGTATTTCTGCTTTCTATTTTAATTATTTTTATAAAGACCATGCCATGTTTATTAAATTCCAAAAAGGGAAGATTTCATAACTGATTTATATCTTCTATATAGTTTTATCTACCACCACGATAATTCTTGTTTTATCAGCTCTACAATAAATATTTGTACATATATGAAGGGATATATTTTTGAGTGCATGTAGTTTCATTTAACAGGAAAATTGATAACTGGAATTCTCCATTGCTTCTTTCCAACATAAAATAATTTTATCATTTTGCTAAAAAGATGTAATACAAGCTGCAGAGCTTCAATTAGCCCTTAGAAAACATGGCTATTTTCATGAAGTGTGAATGTTCCCTGAGAATGGAAATTTTAAGAACAGAAACTTAATTGAAAGTTAAGATTATAAAAGGGAAACAGGAATGAGAGAAGACTCATCAAACCACAGTTCATCAAGTGTCTTCAAGATGTTACATACTTTGCAGAGACTTCACACTCAATGTAGAGCATGGCAAAGAAAGATTCAATTCTCAGTCTGCTCTCATTAGATAAAGGGAAAGGAAAAAATATATATGTACATATACAAGTTGTACAACTAAGACTTTACGAGAATCTTTGCATGAAGTAATACAAAGAAAACTGGACTTGTTACAAACTCACTGTGTGGCTGTAGGGAGTGTCTCTACCTTCACCATGTGTTGGGGGAAACTTAAAAACTTTTTGAAATTGCCTCTAGACAATATAGGTAGGTCCTTCACAAACCTAATGAACTTTAATTATCATTATGTTTTATTTCATTACAGATAGACTGCTTTTAACTTATTTTCAGTTATTCCATAACCATTAGACTTTGTAAACAAGAAAATAGAGGCATTTGTTAGATGTTAAAAAAATAACAACTTAGGTTCAATTCTATTATTTGTGCATGGTGAGGGAATATGTTTATGAGCTAGAATTAAAGGACATTTATATATATTTCCATATTATTCTGAAGACAGTACTTTGTAGATAAGAAATTTTTTCAAGAGTTTGGTGAGCTTGATACACACACACACACACACACACACACAAATGCAAATGGATCTAAAAGTGTGATAACCTGAGTTTACTGTTCAGCTCACAAGATCATAGCCCAGAATTTAAACTCTGTTCAAAAAAGGTGAAGGATGGGGAGTTAGAGCTTTTACATGGGCCTTTTCTTTTCTTTAAGTGTGTGTTTTCTTTGTATTGCTTACTTGGTTTGTTGATGCTTAAAATATTAGCTAAAGTCTTTTTATTTGGGGTATGTTAAAAAAGTTATTTTAATTTCTTTTTTAGTAAGATAGAAAAAACATCATTTCTCTTCACTGAAAATGCACTCACAAAGTAAATTTCCCAAATTGAAAGATGGGGGCATGCAAGAATAGAAAATAAAGTTTGTCAGTCAACAAATATGAGATATCTTAAAAAAAATATAAACAACCAAAAAAAGCCACTTCTGTAGGATTTCCTAGCCTGCTGTGCTTCATTTTAGATTCTAGAACTAACATTAAAAGAAACCTGCTTTTTCTTTTATCTATGCTACATATTGCACTCATTCTCCTTTAAGCTATTGTAAGCAATCAGCTCCCTAAACTGAAACCCTTTTAAAATTTCTGTCTTCAATCTCTTTGTAAATATGCTAAATTATTCTCCATCCTCCCTGCCACCAATGAGCAGAGTTAATCGAGATAATATGCAAAATGTCATTCCTCTACTGTTTACATCTCTTCAAAGGGGAAATATTATTTTCAAGTCAAGATACCTCATGTAAAGGAGAGGGTGTTGAAGGACCACACTGTGATTGCATAGCTCTTTGAGATGTGCTGCCCTAGCCCAATTCTCATTTTGATTTATTTAAGTTTGGAAATAACAGTATTAAATTAGCAAAGACAAGCAATGAACAAAGCCCTGGAGATGAATTAGCCATTGTCTCTGGTCCATTAATCTCCTCTTCAATTCTAGAGAATTGTGGCTCACCCAGACCCGAAGATCAAATAAAATGCCTAATTGGGAAAATCCTAAACAAGTGTGTCCTGGGGAGCTTGAATTTATTTGTCACCCGCTCAAACAACTGTGTTGTTTATATAAGTCCTTAAAACCCTGATACTTTGCCGCTACTATATCTTAATCCCTGGTTCTTTATGCTCAGGAGGGCAATTTGGAGTTGTTTTCAATTAACTATAATGGAAAGGGGCACTTATTCCAAAAACAGATAGCTGTGTTGTGAGCATTTTGCCAAACATGCTGAGTGGTTTAGATCTAAGCATCAGGTTTGGGAGACGCTTTGGGGTCTTCTTGAAGATAATATCTGCTATTTGGCGATTTTTAATGTTAGTAATAAATGGTTGAACATAATCATAATTAAAGACATAGATGTGGCAAGGAAGGTTAAGGTGTTGAGGCTAAACACAAATGTAAAGTGAAGAGCTGAGATATTTAACTACAATGGCAACCCAGATCAGATAATACTTTCTTTTAAAATATATAGATGGTATGTAGATAATTGAGGTCAAAATTTTATTTAACACAGGGCAAAATAGAATGAAAATCAGTCTGCTGAATTTTGTTCACACAGACATGGGTCATTCATTTTTACAACCTAAAATGCATCAATACTTTTATGTTCTATAGGAAAAGTCAAAGAACTAGAAAGTGTAAGTCAACTAATAGCAAAGTGACTACATACACTGTTAACATTGACTCTGCCTGAGCAATAATTTAAATTCAGAACTTATGTTGCACAGTGTTTTGCAAGAATTATGTCATTCAATCCTCCCAGTGAACCAGAGGCAGGTAACATTATTAACTGTATTTTATAGATGAAGAAATGGCAGCAGCATCTAGAGGTTAGAGATTCACCTAAGATGGGTCAGCTGGTGAGGGATGGAAGTTCACACTCAAGCCAGTCTGATTCTAAAGACTATACTCTTGGTATTACACTGCATGGCTGTTGCCACTAAGATTGCAAATTGCCAGTAGGGTTTGTTGAATGGGTTGGCTAAGTAGAATAGAATAGAAGTTAAAAAAAAAATTATTGACCCTAGGTGAGACACAGGTGAGTAGATTTCAGGAATATATGAAGACATTCTCTACATAGCAATATCTATGCAATGGTGAAAAGCCACTTGTCTTGATGTATATTTAGCTAAACTGATTACTGGCAGGGTGTCTGCATTGTACTATATTCCTTTAGCCTGGCACCCTATTTTCAGATGGGTTAGTATACTTTGCCTTCAGCACAGCTATTAGTTGAAATAAAATATTAATGTGTTCAGGAAGGTTGGATATGAGGCAAGTCAACCTGCGTGTTATACTGACTTCATTTTCTCTATTATTGATCAGCTATACATTAATTTGGTTTAAACAAATATTAATTGGAGCGAAGCAGACTTATCTAAGAAGAATAGTGTAGAGCAGTGGTCCCCAACCCCCACACCCAGGGCTGCAGACCAGCACTGTCCCAGGCTGGCCAGGAACCTGCAGCACAGCAGGAGGTGAGCAGCAGGCGAGGGAGCCCCACCTGCACCCACACCTGCTCTCCATCGCTGGCATCACCACTGGAGCTCTGCACAGATCAGCGGGCATCAGCCCTCACAGGAGCGGGAAGAACCCCACTGCAAACTGCATGTGTGAGTGGTCCAGGTTGCGTGCTCCCCACAAGAATCCAACTCCTGATAATCTGAGGTGGAGCCGATGCATTCACGCCCAATGCACCGCCCCCACCCTGGTCCCTGTAAAAACTGTCTTCTACAGAACCCATCCCTGGTATCAAAAAGGTTGGGAACTTCTGGTGTAGAGTATGGGGGTTATGTGGTGATAGTTAGCTTCATAATTCAGGCGTTAACATTTTGAATATTGTTTTTATGTGGGGTTGTTCATAGTTGTTTGGACAATCACATATCAAATGGACCATTTACAATGCTTCAATTTATAACAATCACACTGCTATTTACAATGTATTTTTTGGTTAAGGGACTTTTAGGTACAGTATTTTACTTGATTCTCAGAATAGTCTTGTAGGTTATGATATTCATATTATTTATTCTTTACAAATGAAGAAATAAAGACATACAGAGGGTAAATGACCAGGTTATCCATAGAAATAAAATAGCTACTTAAAATAAAATCTGAGTAAGGGAACAAACACTGGGATAGGAGGGAGTATATAAATACATTAATTGAGACATTTCATTTACTCTACTTTACTTTTTACACAACATTGAAACAACCAGGTAGAATTGGAACAAACAACTCTATGCATTCTCAACCCTTAAGGAGGGGAAGATTAGAGAAAGTCAACAATCCTGATAATGGACAAAAACATGACACTAACAGCTGGTTAATACTAATGTAAGATTTTTCTAGACCAAATGTTTCTAGGGATGTTTTCTGCAAATAATTTTAAGTAGTTAAAGAGAATTAAAAAAAAATTGTTCCAGGGGGATTCTAATCAGACTTTCCAACTGTAAAGGTGGTAAGCATTTTGCATTCAAAATATTTAATATTTGCTATTTATTAGCTCATACTTTAATCATTCATTATATATCAGTGAGCAACAGATGTCTGTAAAACTTCTTATCTGTGGTCAACAATTTTAAATTTAAGAAATCGCTCTTCAAATAGCATAATCTCGATGTGTGTTAATTAATAGAAGTTGTTATGGAAAAGTTGTCTTTATCTGATACTGAAAGGTCTTAATGATCCTGAGACTGTGCCTGTAACAATATAACCAGGAAGTTCAGGCAGATGAAATACTGATTGTTAGCCTTTTGCATAGAGAATTAATTACAGCTTGACTTTGCTCATGTTTTAGTCTTGTCTTTTTAACAGCATATAGGTGCCATCTGCCTTTCTATAAGGTAAGCAATATTAATGTCACTGGCTATTAATTTATTTAGCCAGTAAGTTAACAAAACTGTATTGATTACTTCCTATGTACCAGATATTCTGCTAGAATCTGGGAATACAAATGTGAGCAATGATGGACATAATCTTTGTTCTTATGAAATTTGCAGTCAATTGTAGAAGGCAGATATTAATCAAGTAATGTCAAAAAAAATGAATGTGAAAAATGCTACTTTCCTAAGTGCCATGAAAGAGAGATATATTATAGTGTGTACTATAAGAACATGTAATTGGGGAAACTAAATTAGTCTGCAGGGTTAGGAAAGCTACCAATGAATGAAGGATGAATAGGAGTTAGGTAAAAAGGGAGGGAAAAGGTATCTGTGCCATAGGCACAGGATGTTCAAAAGACCCCTTGCAAGAAGAAGCAAGGCATACACAGTGACTGCGGACCGGAAAGTGAGGGAGATTATAATGGGATATGAGGCTGGAAGGATGGGTGGATATCTGGCCCTGTAGGAATTTGGCTTATTATCTCAAGTGTCCATTCATTTATACATACATACATACATACATTCAACACATTCAGTTCGTTGTACACAAATGACTTTGCTAGCTGTGATGGTTAATCGTATATGCCATGGTGCCCAGATATTTGTTCAAACATTATTGCAGATGTTTCTGTGATGATGTCTTTTGGATGAGATTAACATTCAAGTTGGTGGGCTTTGAGCAAAAAGCAGATTACCCTCCATAATGCGGGTGGACCTCCTTCAATCAGTTGAAGGC
Source organism: Eulemur rufifrons (assembly GCF_041146395.1). Taxonomy (NCBI): domain Eukaryota; kingdom Metazoa; phylum Chordata; class Mammalia; order Primates; family Lemuridae; genus Eulemur; species Eulemur rufifrons. Next base: position 219,433,190 of record NC_090989.1, on the reverse strand, counting down.
CTTAACAGAAGAAAGACTGACCTCCCCTCAGCAAGAAGGAATTCTGCCAGAAGACAGCCCCTACACTCCAACAGCAACTTTTTCCTTTTGATCTTCAGCCTGGCAGCCTTCCCCACAGATTTTGGATTTACCATGGGACTTCAAACTAGTAGAACCTCTGTGGAAAGCAATATGGAGATACCTCAAAGAGCTACAAGTAGAACTACCATTTGATCCAGCAATCCCATTATTGGGCATCTACCCAGAAGAACAAAAGACATTCTATATAAAAGACATCTGCACTCAAATGTTTATAGCAGCACAATTCACAACTGCAAAGATGTGGAAACAACCCAAGTGCCCATCAATACATGAGTGGATTAATAAAATGTGGTATATGTATACCATGGAGTTCTACTCAGGCACAAAAAACAATGGTGACATAGGACCTCTTGTATTATTCTGGATAGAGCTGGAGCCCATTCTACTAAGTGGGGTATCATAAGAATGGAAAAACAAGCTCCACATATACTCACCAGCAAATGGGTATTAACTGATCAACACTTAAGTGTACATATAGTAGTAACATTCACTGGGTGTTGGGCAGATGGGAGGGGGGAGAAGAGGGTGGGTATATTCACACCTAATGGGTGCCGTGCACACTGTCTCGGGGATGGACACGCTTGAAGCTCTGAGTCTGGTAGAGCAAAGGCAATATACATAACCTAAACACTTGTACTCCCATAATATGCTAAAATAAAAAAAAAGATTTTTGATTTACCAAGCCTTCACAGTCACATAAGCCAATTCCTTAAGATTTTCTCTCTCTCTCTCTCTTTCTCTCTCTCCCTCTCCATATATGCATGATAGATAGATCTATTGATCCTGTTGCTTCTATTTCTTTAGAGAACCCCGACTAATACACTAGGTTATTGGAACGAGGGAACATATACCCATTTGGATACTTAAAGCAGAGTTAAAAACTGATAACAAGAATATAAGAAATAGAGCATAACAATGTGAGATTAAGACAAATAAGTGTGCTAGACAAATTACTGTAAGAGTCAGGTGGGTCAGAGTGCCTAGAGGCAGACCCAAGGAGTTGGTGGGACTTGAACAGATGGGACAGAGGAGGGTCACCCAGGTGTAACATGAACAACAGAATAGAGGGAGAACTAAGTGTGGGTTGATTGCAAGGTTCTGCTTAGAACCACCTGAATGCAGTAGAGGCTTCTGGTAATAAATTCTCAAGCCTGGCATTCATCCCTAAGTTAAGAGGGGTATCGGAACCCAGAGCTCTCTTGTTTACAGAAGGAAGACCCTGTGTGAAGGAAACTGGATGTATGGCAACCTCACAGGAAAGGCAAGTTGATAAGAGTTTCTTTATGAATTATTCAGAAAGAGAAAATTAAATAACAAGTCCTGTATGACAGTCTACTTCTATCTGGATTGTTTTCACCTCACAGGGGGATACAGAATAAGATGAGTGGAGTAAAAAAGAAAGTAAAATAACCAGTCAGCCAAATACAGCCAGGGAAACAGTGCCTCGGACTCACAGCATGTGGACTCAATGAGAGGCGTGCTCCTGAGAGAGCGGTAAAGCAAGCCTTCTGTTCGCTGGTGATGCGAACCTACAAGAGCAAGCTGCATTGCCAGAGTCCTTTACTGCTCTTTATGCAACTAGGTTAATCTTTTTTGTTGTTTCTTTCTTTCTTTCCGGAAAAGAACTCAGAGAGAATTTTACTGTAGGTAATGTCTGGGAAAAGTTCTTTCTTTTATGTGCACTGTGGTGCTTGCTGCTATAAAGCCAGTGAGTTGAAGTCATCAGTTCTGATTTGTCACTCAGTGGGTTCAGTTTAGGGGGCAAAGAACCAAGCTGTCCCATTCTGGGGAGGTATGGCATGTATTTCTTATGGGCTGCTATAGGCAGGGGTTCATTTGTTCCACTGGTCTCAACTGCTCTAAATAACAGATTAGCGAGTTGATGCAACTGACATTTAACCCTGGGCATTAATTAAAAGTGGCATGCTGGGATATTTGGGCAAGTGTGGGTGGAATAAGGTAGTGATACTTCTAGAAAACAAGCTGTGATAATCTTTTACAAACTTTTTTGTGTGTTTATGATGTAGGAGTTTATGATGTAGGATGCTGACATAATTTGGGGGCAAAAAATAGTATATCTCAAAGAAATTTAGTATCTTGCATTTAGTTGCTGATAAAGTAAGAGAGGGTAAGGAGTGTTTTATCACTATTCAGCTTAATCACAATGTGTATTAAATTTGTAAAATATGCCAGGCACTGTGTTCACTACTCTATATGCCTTTCTTTATTATCATGTTACAAAAATGTGTATTTACCCATTAGTAAATTTTATTGAGCACTTATTTTGTACCTGTTTTGGGGAATGTATCTGTGGACAAAATAGATTAGGTTTCTGATCTCATAGAGGTTACATTTTGGTAAGCTAGAGAGACAATAATCAAAAGTAGAGTGGAAGCTCCACAAAAGCAGGGATTTGTGTCTCTTGTATGTACTGTTGTAACTCCTATCAACTAGAACTACCTGACAAACAGTATATACTCACCACTCTTTGTTAAATACTTGAAAAATCAGAAGATGAAGATTAGAGAAACTGAGTTGTTTGTCCATTAATCTCTATGGATATAAAATACATATGCCTTCTAGATATTATTTCTGCTTTTTAAAAATATTCTACTTAAACATTTGTCTCCAAATGAGGAAAATTCTAATTTTAAAGTTAAATATTTTCCCCAGGTGTTTTCTTGTCTGAATACTGAAAGGTTTTTTATACTTGTTATTGTCATCATTTGGGGTATAGCATTCTTACAATTCTGTTAAAACCATTGTTTCCAGCTAGTTAAGAAACTGTTGACATCAAAAACAATGTCTGGAGCACTGCCTACATGACACACATCCTTCTAGGTACAGGAGATGAAAAATGAATAAACAAAAAATAAACAGGACAGCATCCTTGCCTCTGTTGGGGAGGGGGAGAGATAGGCAATAAACAGGCAAATTAATAAATGTATAGGATAAGTGACACGTTACTCAGTTTAGTGAAGAAAAAAATAAGGAAATGTAGAGAACAGGGAGAAATCAATGGTCAGAGAGAGCCTCTCTGAGGTGGTAACTAATGTTTGAACTGAGACCTGAATGAGGAAAAATATCCAGCTACAGAAGGAAATCACAGAGAGCAGTTCAAGAAGAAGGAATAGTGAGGGACAGGAAAGAGTTGGCTTTTAAGCTGACGGAAGTATTGCCATTTTTGAAGGGGTAACCCAAATGGTATATGTGGGGAACTAGGGCTAGCAAGGTAGGTGAGAAAGGATATTTTATTTTCATTTCAGTGGGAAAGTTTGTCTTGTATATGTATTGGTGAGTAAAACAGTCTGATGTATACTTGGAAAAATCACTCTGGCTGTTGGGATGAACAGAGAGTGTTGAATACAATGAGAAAGACCCGTTAAAAAGTTGCGTTAGTATTCTGAGCAAGAGTTAACGGTAAAAATAATGAGATACAGTCAGAGAAAGGCTGCGTTTTAAAGATAAAATAGGATTATTGGTGGGTTGGATAAAAGTAGAATGTGAAGAAAGCAATTAAGGATGATTTTAGATTTGAGTAACTGGTTGAGTAACTGTTAGAAGGTGATTCAGCAACAATGAAGACAACTTGAGAGCAGGGTGGTATATAAGTGTGCATGAGGTGGGTGAGAAGAAAAAATAGTTCTGTTTTGGCTAGTTTAGGTTTTCAATGATATTAATGCAAATGAATATGTTAATGTGGAGAGATGGGTATGAATTTGGAGCAGGAAGTGATTTTAAAGATAAAATTTTTGAAGTCTTCAGAATATGTACGGTATCTGAAACCATGCAACTGAATTAGACCACTTAGGAGGAGGGTGTAGATGCAGCAAAAGGCAGAAAAAGAGAGCCTGTGGATGTTTTGATGTTTAAAAATCTGGTGCCAAAGTCAAGAATCTTGTGACTGAAATAGGGGTGGGGGGAAGTCAAGGAATGTAGGATGGAAAGAAAATGTCACAATAAAAAAGTGTTCATTGGAAAATATCAGCAGGATTTTCTCATTTTAACACAAGATAAAATATGTAAGATTATCAGGTAGGTCTGGGTAATTGGTAGAGGAAAAAAGGAGGTTTTGAGTATATTTTCTCTATGTGCAAGTTTTAGGTCATTGTCTAAGGGCCAGTTATGAAATTATTACCAATTTGAGGAGAGAGGAGAGAGTATAAAGTAGTCATAATAAGGAACGTGAAATACCAAGGAGATACTGTAGGACTGTCAAAGTTTGGGCTGTCCATATGAGCTTTTTGGCCATAGATTTGAAGGAAGACCAATCAGTAGAATTGTTCAATTTTCTAGGGATATATTCAGTATCTTGAACACAGAAGCAGAATAAACAGATTTTTCTAATTTAATGCGAGTTAGCAATTTTCCAAGTATGGACAATGAAGAAAAGAAAGGTGCGGTGGCTAAATGTGCTTGCAAGGGAGTGGACATAATGCTAAACCTATGAAACCAGTGTAGATAAGAAGGAAAATACAAACATGAATTGGACCATGGATCGTGAAAAAGTGATCAGTGGATTTTTATTCTCACAAAGCTAGATAATGTCTTGAAGTAGGGATACCAGAGTAAGTGATTTGAAATAATAAAAGGGTAATGGAAGATTGAAAGTCTGAATTTGTTGCTGGTGTGTGTTATTGATGAATTCTAGGTCTCATGTTTGATCATATGAGTGGCTGGCTAAGGTGGAAAGGAGGAAAAGGATCAGTGGAGGTAAGGATGTCAAAGAACTTGGAATTGAGCGTGCACAGTTATAACAGAAGTGGTGGAGGTGGGGAAGGCAGTGAGAAAGCTGCTGAAAGTCATTGATGAATTATGTTGCAGGGGATGACTGGGAGTTTCAAGGAAGAGAATGATTTGGAGAGGTAAATGATGGTATAAATATCTCTTTCTCTCACACACACACAACTATGACACACACCCCAAAGAAATAAAATTGTTCAAGGCTGAAGGAGAGAAATAGTTTGGAAGTGGCAATGGTGAATGATTGCCCAGAGAAGTCTGCTTTATACTTGTCCTGGGTATAATATTTAGCACCCCTTTTATCTTAAAAGTGTCCCATTATTAAATAGTTATCCCAATAAATTGATATTTTATTATATACTTCAAGGTAATACTTCATATCTCCTTGAAGTATATGGGTGTGAATAAGAAATAGGAAAAAATAAAAACTCTTGAAGGGTTTATAGGTCATTTTCCTCAGTGGACAGCCAGGTTTCTGTTAGAATCAGAAGGTGAAGGAACTATTTAGAAGACAGGTGGGAAATATGTGCACACTTGTTAGTAGTAGTTTTGATGGGGTCATATTAGGGGATTCATAGAATGGGGTAAAGGGTATCCATGAGATTTGGATTCTTCATAATGACCAGCCCTATACAGCAGAGGATATGGGGACTGAAAACCTCAAGATGACATGGGTGATCTTACACAAAACTGCAGATTTTGTGGCAATTGGGATTATGCAGTGATAAGAGACAGTGAATATTTTGATGGCTAGTCATGCTTTGAAGAGGGGCTACCTCACAGGAGCAATGGATGGGATAGAGATCTAATTTCCATTATTTCAGGTCACATTGTAGTACATAACTAAACCCCATCATGGAATCATCCTCTTGATTTATTCACTCATTGATTCATTATTCAATAAATAGCCATCATAGACTGCTATGTTAAGAACCAAGGAGAATACAACTATATCTACACTTATTTTTTTTATTTCAGAATATTATGAGGGTACAAATGCTTAGGTTACATATATTGCCTTTGCACCAACCGAGACAAGCATGCCCATCCCCCAGACAGTGTGCACTGCACTTATTAGGTATGAATTTACCCATCTGCTCCTCCACTTCCCACCTGACTGACATCGATGAATGTTACTTCCATATGTGCACATAAGTATTGATCAATTAGTACCAATTTAATGGTAAGTACATGTGGTGTTTGTTTTTCCATTCTTGTGATACTTCACATAGAAGAATGGGCTACAGATCCATCCAGGATAATACAAGAGGTAGTTCATCATTTGTTTTATGGCTGAGTAGTACTCTATGGTACACATATTCCACATTTTATTAATCCACTAATGTATTGATGGGCACTTGGGTTTTTCCCACATCTTTGCAATTGTGAATTGTGCTGCTATAAACATTTCAGTGCAGATGTCTTTTTTATAGAATGCTTTTCTTCCCCTTTTTTCTATCCAGATAGTGCAAATTCTACTAGAGGAAGCCTAGAAGGTGAAAACTTACTATAAGAAAAGTTAAAAGATAAATACTACATAGCATATTAATTGGTATTATTAATGTCATCATATTAATGACTGCTTATTTACCAAGTGCTCACACAGTCTAGGGACTGTCCAAACACTCAGCCCCTGTTTATTAAATGCCATGGGGTAGAATTTCATTACCCCCCTTTTAGGTGTGAGGGACTGAGAAGTATTAATAATTTGCTCATGATCACTTAGCACACATTCAAAACACAAAGTGCTTTGTTCAAAAAGGGGCTGTTTCAGGACAGGAGCAGTGGCTTATGCCTGAAATCCCAGCACTATAGGAGGCCAAGGCAGGAGGACCCCTTGAGGTCAGGAGTTTGAGACCAGCCTGAGCAAGAGCGATACTGTGTCTCTACTAAAAATAGAAAAAAAATTATCTGGGCATGGTAGTGCGTGCCTGTAGTCCCAGCTACTCAGGAGGCTGAGGCAGGAGGATCCCTTGAGCCCAGGAGTTTGAGGTTGCAGTGAACTATGATGACACCACTGTACTGTAGCCTGGCTGACAGAGCAAGACTCTGTCTCAAAAAAAAAAAAAAAAAAAAAGTTGGGGGTTGTTTCTTTCAGTGGAAATAATGGTCTTTAAATGGCCCTTAGAATGTAGATACATTTGAATTGGGAGTTTGGGAGTAGGGCAACATAAGCAAAGGTGGAGATGATTTCCAGAGGGCATTTATAGAAAACAGTGAGGTAATTATTTTGGTTAGATTGTAAATGGGTGAAAGGCATGAGTGAGAGACAAGACTCAAAAGATATATAAGGCCTGCATGCATGTCACATATGCGTTGAACATAAAAATCTCTGCTTGAAAATAAGAAAAAGGAAGGAAATCATGAACTGTGCAGCAACAGAACATTTTTAGAAATCCTAATCTATATCACTCCCACCTCCAACCGCAGCTGCTATTTCTACCCTTTGCCATTACCCAAATTCAAGCATGTGGCTCCATTTTTGTTTATAAAATCTTAAGCCATAAAGTGGAGTAAAGAGACAATTTAATCCTAGCACTTTGGGAGGCCAAGGCGAGAGGATTGCTTGAGGTCAGGAGTTCAAGACCAGCCTGAACAAGAGGCAGACCCCATTTCTACAAAAAATAGAAAAATTAACCAGGTGTGGTGGCATGTACCTATAGTCCTAGCTATTCAGGAGGCTGAGGCAGGATGATCATTTGAACTCAGGAGTTTGAGGTTGCAGTGAGCTGTGATGATGCCACGGCACTCTAGCCAAGGTGACGTAGACCCTGTCTCAAAAATAAATTAAATAAATAAGAGTGAGCAATTTGGGAAATAGATAATGTGATTCTATTAAAGTTGTGAAAGAGCAATGATTTTTTTTTTCCTGGAAAAAGTAAATTCCCCCCAAACTGGGTGGAAGAGGGAGGAGAGGTGGAGAGAGGAGGGATGCATATGTGACTCACAGCTCTGTCTAGGAAATGCCACCACTGGCAGAGGGTCTATGGGAAACAGAACAGGAAAAGCGAAATGTGTCCAAGCAAACAAATAAATGAACAGGGAAGGGACATCTGGACCTGAAAGTACATGGTGGCTTTGAGGCTGGACACTGTGACATAGCATAGGGTGATAGGACACTCAAGGTCTAAGTGCCTTTTACCCTCTACAAGCCCAAGTAGGTCTGATAGAGCTACCCCTTGGATATTGGTAGAAGAGGGGAGTACTGGTGAGAGAAGGGGAGAATGAAAGTCAAGGAAGATTGATAATCAAGTTTCCCACATGTCTATATGATGAGCAGGGGCATAGATATATATTGTGGATATATATTGTGTTATAGAAAATCAAGTTATAGAAAATCAAGCTATATTTCTTAAACATCTGAATTTGTGGACTGATTCATGTCAGCTGTTTCAAATTACTCAGGCTGTATTTACTGGGTTAGGCTAGCCTAGAATGTGGCAAGAAATAAACCCCAAAATCTCAGTGGGTTAACACAATAAGCATATATTTTTCTTCCTGATTAGATTTTGATATGGTTCAGTGGCCTTTCTCTATCTTGTAGCTACACCAGTGGAAACATGAATCACCTAGACTCCAAGGAAGCTGCTGAAGGAAAAGAGGTAGATGGTGAAAGCACAGTAGTTCTAAATTGCTCCAGACTGCAAGACACATGCACTAGTTCCATTCGCATATCCTTGTCCTGCACTAGTCAGAGTGTCTCCCGTTAGGTATAAGAGGGACATGCACAGTGAGAATATAGAGTAGCACATAAATATTTGTTGAGCACCAACAATCTGTGAGCTACAGATCCATAGAGTTGAACAAAGGAGAAAAATTATTTTAGATTCTACATTGCTAATACTTTACTTCTTCCAGGTAAATACTATTCCCATTGCTGTGGCAGGAGAAAATCCACGATTCTTGCTGTTAGGACTCTCAGAATATTCCATGAAGCCCATATTTATGTTCAAAGCAATGCTTTAATCATATTCCCCCTCATGTTTATGCCCTTTTCCCCTACAGAAGTTATAAGACTAATGAGACAGGGTTAATTGCATGAAATGGAGGAAAACTTCATCACTTGCATTTTAAAACTGATACTAAAATTTTAAATCTGGAACTATTTAATAATGATCCTGATAATTCATGGAGTATTGTGTAAAGTCTAGGGCCAACAATCAAATTGAATTGCAGCAAATCTTTATCGACTTGATGTCTATGAATTTCTTACTACTACTAGAAAATGTCTTTGTAGTGATTGAACTAGTATGGTAAATGGCAGCATTTAGGATTTCCTCCTGAGGAGTAAAGCAACAACAGACCATTTCGTAGATTGTAAAACATAGGACATTTTCTTGGTATCTGCAATTTACTCTCATGCTCTGCAGACATCCTCTGTAACACAAAAGAATGTCAGGGATCTCCTTAAATGGTGGATTCTCCCTCTGTCTTGAGAATTCCATGTTTTTAAACTGATTTGACATTGAATTTAAACTTCTTACCAAACAATGTATTATATTCAAGGGAAGAGAACATTATAGGACTAACATTGGGACCCAATAGGAGTTAAGTTGCTGACTGACTTGCCAGTGACTCACTTCAATGATCCCTACTGGGGTCTTATGTTTTTTTTTTTTTTAATCTTACAATGTAAGTTCTTATTCTAGCATATAATATAGAAAGAATATTGTGTTTATTTATTGGTTCTATAGGAAAATTCTTCCCTGACAATGCAAATCTATATAAATGAACCTCTAAATTCTGTTCTTAACAAGCTATTATTTCAAACTTAAGGCATTCAAAAAATAAAAGAGAGATGAAAGGGGGGGAGAAGAGTAAATGAATAAATGAATGAATAAAAGAAAAATGGCAACACGGAATTATCATAACCTTTTATGCAGTGATAGGGTATTGAGGAGCTGAAGAATGGCTGTTCAGTGGAGCAATGCCTAAAACTGAGATATTGTTCCAGGTTGTTTTATTCTTTTGCCACTTACAGATGCCAGTGAGTTTATCTGCTTTAATATTTTTTCAGCATTGAATTAATCTAAAGAGTAGCATATATGGAAATGATTTCCTTTCAGATCAGCTTGCCATCTGATCAATAGTTTACATTACGTAGCTGAGATGTCCTGTTAAGTGCTCACTCTGCTGTGGTTGTGAGCATTCTTCTTCCAGCTTGTGAACGGTAGACTACACTCTCTTATCACTCAGGACTATACTTTTAAAATTGTTGATCACTTTAGCAACTCCATTCACTTATGCAATAGTTCAGTCTTTCTTCTTTGAGATCATTTCTTGGGTGGCAAGGTGTTAAATTTGTCTTTTTGTAGAAGAATTTTAGAACTTTGTTAAGACTGATTTCCTTCACTTTAACATTGCCACATTTTAAAGAAAATATAAAGTTTGAAATGACATATTTCTATTTTTACTGTCTACTGGCATCCATCACAGTGTTTGAAAAATATTGAACTTTTTTTTGTTTTGTTTTGCTAATAAAACTCTGAAGTTCCAATTCGGTGGGTCAGCTGAACTCCACGAAATATGGTAAACACTGCAGAGATATTAATATGTTCCTTTCAATGTAACTGCCAAGTTATTAATATTTTACATGCTAATAGATAGGAACTCTTTTCTTCTGACTCTATCTTAGGTTTCAATGTGTAGTTTAGATGGATTTAAGAGTGGAGATATCAAAGTTTTATCACTATAACCAATGGCTTTGATTTGGTCTCGTTTAGTTTTTCTCATTGTATTAAGATTCTGTGGCTTGGTTTTATTCTTCTAATTTCTGTATTCTTTATCATTTGTTTCTGTCGAGGGCTAGATTTTTATCTGAATTGTAAAATCTTTGAGTCTTCTTTCAACATTATTTATATATGTTCAAACCTCAAATCAAGTTCTTTACTGGACTATTGTGCTGCTAATATGAACAAGGAAAAAAAAAAAAAGGAAAACAGATTAAGGCACCCACTACTTTCAAATTATATTCAGAGATTTATTTGTTTCCCTTAAATTACAATAATGATAACAAAGAAAAATGTGTATTTGTTATCTATAGTCACTTTGTCAATATTGAAAAAATTATTTTAACATTTCTGAATCTAATTTTTTTTAAAAAAGTAAATTCAGAGACTTGTATCCTTTAAGTAGTTTCAAACATCAAAGAATTCTTTAGAAAGTATAATATATGGAAAGACCCAAAACATGGGAGAAAGACTTGATTTTAAATCATAATCCTATAATGTATTATTTTATAGTGTTAAACCATATTTCTTTTGAGTCTCAGTTTCCCAATCTCTATTTAGGTATAATAATCATCATCATACCTATTTCTCAGTGTTATTAGCAGGTTTAAATTTAAAAAAATATATGAGGTTCTCAATAATTGTTAATTCTTTTTCTCATCCTTATTCCTCTTTCTCCTTCAGATCTGTTTTGTATAATAATTTTTATTTAATTTCTTAGCTATAGTCCAAAGATTTCAGTGGTGTGTTGGTAAATGTTTGACAAGTATTTCTTGAGAGGAAAAAACTCTGATTTGCAAAGCTTATTAACTCCTGTGGTATACATACTTCCAGCATGGCCAACTGGAAGCTCCCCTGGTGATGTCACTGAAGGAGTTGGGAAGAGACGTGTGCACAATCCCCTCTTGCAGGCGGATGGGGTGGGCTCCAGCACACCACCAATGCTTAATACAAAAAGCTGATTTCTCTATTTCTTATCCAAAGTTTCCTCATAGTTAAATAAACTAAATAAATGAAAAAGAATCAGTTCAGCAAATAAGGGCTTAGACAAAAATAGTCAAGAGGAGATGTGTCATGGGTTATTTTCAGGTTCCAAGTGCAACATGGTAGAAAGAGCCAAGAATTTGGACCATGAGTTCCGACTTCCTTACCACCTCTTACTACCTCTCATCCACTTTTTTGTTTATGCAGCCCCTGCTCTAGTTGCTGATTATACGGTTCTGAATAAAAATCAGTAGTTTCTTCTCCCCGTCTTTATGATATTTGCAATCTTACGGAACAGAGACTTTAATAACATACGCAAATAAAGGCAAAAATTACAAATTATGATGTGTTATGAGAAAGTGAACAGCTGTCATCCAAACACTTTCCAAGAGTCATTTTCTTTTAGAAAATATTCAGAAAGAAGAGAATTCATTTTATACTTCTAGGGAAACATGTTAATGCTTCTCCGTAATCTTCTGGTGCTTTGTCACTGCTCCTGGCTTAACTACAACAATCTCACTTCGCTGCTAGTTACTACCTGCAACTCCTGTATTCAACCACCTCTACCGAAGAAGAGGTGTATGAAGTGGGCCATACCTTTTTTAACTTCTGACTATCATAGCCTTAACCTCTCTCTCAGCTTTACTAAACTTTAAGCAGATATCTTCCTGCCTATAGGCCTCTAATCTCCTTTTTCTTAGAGCATTTACTGTAGAAAACTTGCAATTATAAATTCTTTCTCTGCGCTTTTGAGATATAAATCTTCTACAACCCAGAAATTCTCTCAAGGACATGAGACCTGTCCTTTTGAAATACAGTCATCAGAAAAGATAGCACTCTTATCTCCTGATCTCTGTGGGAGGGGAGAAACCTAATTTTTTGGTAAGTGACAATTAGCTAATTTTTTTGGTAAGTGACAATTAGCAAATACTGATGGCCTAATAACATGGACCAACCTCATTCTTAATAGCTCCCAGTTCTTTTCCATTAGCTCACCCCAGCTTAAAAACTCTCTAGCCTTTTGTTTCAGTGGAGTTGAGTGCAATCTTTTTCCTCTTGCAATAGCCTTGATTAAAGTCTTCCTTGCCTGTTTAAATGGTCCAGTGCAATTTTTCTTTTACACTTCCCTATCGATCGTTTTCTCTACAAAAACACAACTGGAGCAATATGAGTATAAATAAAACCTAAACTTTCACCAAAAAAAAAAAAAAAAGCAATATGGGAGAGAAACGGTAAAGTAGATCCTAAATAGGACTTTCTCAATCACCTAAGGACCTTCATAACCCCACAGAAGTGTCCATTCATAAGCATACTTCACTTCATAACCTTAATCTGCTGTTTTCAAGCATGTATTTCAAAAACAGCAATAATGACAACAATAAGAGCAACAACAGCAACAACAAAAGACCTTTCTTTATTCAAACCTTGCCCTGGGCTTTACTGTTATTGTTGTTATTGTCTTTTTGTTGGGGGGTTGGAATTTCACCCTTTATTTATCCTCAAGGTTGTTATGCATTTAGTAAGCAACCTCAGCCCCTTCCCACACCCACTGTCAGTGCTAGTACATTTCTCCAAGTTAGGGTCTTCCGTCAACAGCACTTGGACATTCTAGGGACAGGCTGGGGACATAAGCACATTTCATGGAACAGTCCAGCGTAGGAGTGAGCACTCCAAGACAAGTCTTCTTAAGAGTTTTCACCACCATGAGTTGCAAACATGTTTTTTTCATCATATATATATAAGGCAACTGCTGGATTCTACATCCAAACATTATTTCCCAAATGACAAACATTAATTCTCAGAGACTGTGCATTCTAAACTTACAAGGAGGAAGAGAAATATTTTCCTACTTGCCTTCATAATTTACAGGGCTGCTTCTTCCACAATGATGTCAGATTTTCTCATTTTCATTTTTTTTTTTTTTTCTGTTTCAACCACTTTGTGCCCCTTTGGTTGGCCAAGAATAAGAAAAGGCATATCCTTGAGTAAAAGAGCAACTTTGCTACACAAAGACCCGAATGCAGTTTTGGTGTAATATTTGTGAGCTCTTAGTAATGGCAATGCTCAACAACATTTTTGGGGAAGTATGCAGACAAAAGGTTTTATCATTCCAGTTAAAATAAAACAATAAATAGTAAACAGTAATTAAGAAGACAGTTATCTTTTTTTCTCATTTTAATGATGCTATAGGCTGAGCACAATGGCTCATGCCTGTAATCCTAGCACTCTGGGAGGCCAAGGTGGGAGGATTGCTTGAGTTCAGGAGTTCAAGACCAGCCTAAGCAAGAGCAAGACCGGGTCTCTAAAAAAATAGAAACATTAGCTGGGCATGGTGGGACATGCCTGTAGTTCCAGCTACTGGGGAAGCTGAGGCAAGAGGATCGCTTAAGCCCAGGAGTTTGAGGTTGCAGTGAGTTAAGATGACACCACTGCACTCTACGCAGGGAGACAGAGGGAGACCTTGTCCCCCCCAAAAAATGATGTTATAAAATAAAGTTTCTATATTTTATTTAAGGCTTGGTGTTATAGCTTATTGAATTCTATACCTTCCCTAATGTCTATTACATGATCTCAGATCCATCAAACTTACATGAAATATCAAAGTTTGAGACTATGATAGGAGAATGATTTCCACTGACAACATCATTCCAAATGTGTCTATTAACAATAGTTTCCCAATGTCTCCATAGATTTTTGCATCATTGTAGACTTGCTGTTGTTACTATACTCGAATGAATTTGGGATTCCAAAACTGACTTTGAAAAATGAGAGACCTTATTTCCAAGAAATAAATATCTTTCTAGAATTTACAATCTGTGATTTCTTTTTACTTTTTAACAATGTTTGTGTCCTTTCTTTCTTTGTTTATACAGATTGAGAACGTTATGATAGCAGTTTTATCCAAATAGTGTACTTAATTTTTTGATGGAACTTTAGCTCTTTATCCAACTGTGCATGTTTTAAGAGAGTGGAATTCAAGTGCCAAATTTTAGTTATGGCAACTGATGACAATATTTGTTTGTCCGTGAAATGTATTCAGTTTAGGTTTAATTAGCCTATCTTATTCAGATAGACTATAATTTTAAGTCTAAATAGTTTTGTGAGGCTTATGCAAAGAAAATGCAGCACCATCATAATCACCTCATTTTGCTTTCAGATTAAACAAAATGTCTGTAATCTTCTAAACTCCTAAACGCCTGCATTATGTCTGTAAATTGTAGTATTTATTTACTATTCTCAGGAGACTGTATGGTAAGTATTAAGAATGTTGGGCTGGATGGTACTTAATTAGTCATCCAGGACTATGTCTGGCTGTAGGATATAGTGGAGTCATTTTATAATAGAAACAGACGCACAGTCTTTATATAACCTATTAGAGATTTATTAATTTACTCCGGTGTCATTACCATTACCTGTGCTTGTGGTGCCTATTCTGGTATTACCTGGGGACATCATAATCTTGATCTTCACTTCTAAAACATTCACTTTGGATTTCAGCTTTAGTACCTCAGTTGAAAAAACAATGTAAAAATGTTCTCTGCTATTATCAAACCAGGTTAAGAGCCATAATTTTCGTGGTACTCTAATTTGATGAATCTATTAGTGAACAATGTTGTGATTCCATCTCTGCCGTTTGCTAATCTTGTGACCTTAGTCTAGGTCTCTTTTTGATTAGCCAGAAAAGAAAAGTATTGGATAATGTGGTAACAATTCCTAGTGCTTGCAAATATTTCTGCTGTTTTGTCCCATTCTGTAATGTAATTGTATCCCTTTGAAGTTAGGAGTGGTCCTGATTTCTTTAAGTAATGATGTGAGAGCTGAAGCGATGTGTACCAATGCGGGCCCACACTATACACCCCCTCCACAGGGACTGTGGAATCACATATTGAGGCTGAGGTGCCTCAAGACTGAAGACACCTGAAAACGGGTGGGGAACCTGCAGCCTCAAGGCCACGTGTGGCCTGCCGGATCCCCGAGTGCGGCCCCTCGACAGAATCCAAATTTCACGTTGGATTCAGTCAAAAGGTGGCACTCAAGTATCCAGAAGGCCATATGTAGCCCCCGAGGCCGCAGGTTCCCCACCCTTCCTGGAGAGCCATCTAGGCGCTCGAATGATAAACTTTTACTGTGTTAAACAATGAAGTTCTTCTGTAATTTGTTGCCATGGCATTACCTATACTATTAATGTGGATGATTTCTAGAGGATCTTTCACTTCTGTGGATTTGTGAGCCATTATAAAATCTGCTCATCTGAAACTACAACGAAACAAATAAAGAAGACCATTAACTTAAAAGGTTTATACTGTTATATCAAACAGATATTATTAGATACATGGTTTGGGATTCTTCAGAAACAGCTGTCAAATATAGTATAAATTTTCTAATGATATGCATATACAGTATCTTTGAGGTTTACCGAGAGGCTTTATATCTGGAAGTTATTTTACAATCTGATATATATTTTTTCTCTAGCAAAGGGTTACCTGAATTAGAACAAACTTAAAATGGAAAAACAGTGTTCAACAAATTTAGTATGGACTTTGGGCTTTAGTCAAGCTTGAATACTTCTTGACATGTAAATGTCATAATGACAGTATTCATTTGCAGCAGTGAATTTGGTTTTGGCCTTATAAAAGATGGATATGATATGGAGTGGAGACAGTTGTTCGCTCCATGGGGGAAATGAAACGTCAGCTGTCTGCTATGTTGTCCGTCAATAGTTCAGAGTTGCCAGCTTTTTAGGCCTGGTCATATTTCATTCAAAATAGAGTTAGAAGAATATGATCTAATATAGGCTCTTATTAAGTTATTAAATTATTCTTGGAAGCTATTTGAGCATTTATTAAGGTTTTAATCTTATGTTTAAAAGTACTGCACCTTGACCCATGGATTTTTTTAATATGACAAACATTTCACTTTTGCAATAAGGTGTTCATTTTTACAGTTTTTGAGCTGAAATCTTCCTGACAAAAAAATGAAAAATACCAGTGTTTAAGTATATTGATCTATTTAGTATTTATTGCATAATGGGACTTTCTTTCTTTTTTGAGGTTATTGTAGACTATATATCTCAATGCTTCTCCCCAAAAGAACATTCAAATAAATTCAGAATATATATGAAAACTCCAAAAATAAAAATCTTTCATAATAAGATACTCTGTTTTGCTCAAATGATATTTCGCTTCAATGAAAATGGAACTGTCTCATAGTTAATAAGCTGCAATGTAAACAAATGTAAGTAATCTTAATTCTATCCCAGTCTCTCTGCTGTCTTCTTTTTCCTTCATGATCATTCCTTGGATAATTGTTAATGGTAAGTTACTACTAATTTTGTATATATGGAAACCATAACACTATGCTTCAAATGTTTATTGACTGTTTATACTGCTCCATAAGTATCTACCTCATTTTTATCATCCTAATTATTATTAGGATGATCATCCTAATTGTTGTACGGCATGTTTTTTTTTTCCTTATCAAATGTCAATTGTGTCAGTTTTATTTGTTTAATTATTCTTTCTTTCCATGCTGATTTCCAATGTTTCCTCTATTGTATGTAAAGTTCTCATTTATGCTTAGGTTTAAAGCTGAAGTTTTTGAAAAAATGATTTTTCAGTATTATCAGTATTATCAGTTCATTAATGAAGAAACTGAAAGTTAGAAATGATTGAATACTTTTCCCAAGCTCAAAAAGTTTATAAGTAGATCAAAAGCTGTTAAAAAACAGAATTGGAGCTTAAATGATCCTTAAGTGTCTCCTTTTAAACAACCATGCAAAAACAAAAGATTGGCAGATAGAGTTCCTACTCGCTTGTGTACTCTGGAGAGAGCAATGAAAGAGCTGGATTGTTGTTGAGAGAATTGTTGAAGGAAAAATACCTCCTTTCCATTGAAGACAAGCAGGTGGTTACAACTATTCCACCAACAAAAACTGGGGTTGGGGAAGGAGATAGACTCAGTACCGATTGGCTCTATTGTGTTCATCTTGGTGAACAGAGTGATGAGACTAGGATGGTTAGCTTTGTTCCTGGTCACGAATGCAGACATAGAATTTCTTGTGAAAAAGTTAAATATTTAATGAAAAAGGAATTTGGAGAATTGAGTACAGGCCATTGGTTAAAGGTTGGTACAGTCTCAAAATTAACGTTATTTGCTAGGCATGTTTCACAGGCCCCAGAAGGGGAACATCCAGAGCTGATTGTCAATGTACAGTGTGTTTAGTGTGTCACACACAGAGCTAATGGTACTGACAGGGCTAGAAGTAATTGGCCCATTATAAATTACAGGACAAACTTATGATTTGTCATTCTAGAAGGAGAGACCTGTGAGAATTGTGCCAGGTGCACATCATAGATCAGTGTCAATATTCATGATTACACCTGTGAATAAACCTATTTCATTTTTCTGTACATCCATAAATTGTATATCTAGACAGAAGATTTATCCACCATGAAGTCATGATGGCTGGTACAGAGGTAAATTTCTCCGTATTTTTTCAGTGATGCTTGCTACCTTTCTGGTAATGAAGATCAAGAAAAATGTGTTGTAATAATACATTTAATTTGCTGGATATTGCTTTAGTCAAATATCATCACATTTTAGAATAGTAGGGAAAATGAACAGAATAATATTATGAGATGAAAAAGCAAATGAGACTTATTCCTGTCTTTTTCTTTGTCGTCTTTAAGAGAGTTATGCCCCACCAGTTTGAGATATTTTTCTTTCTATATCTGGAACCATCTGGTGCCACTTTTTCATTTCAGGTTGTTGCTTCATTTTATATTTTGAGAGGCAGTAAACTCAGTCATATATTTCTATGAGCCTTATTTCACTATCCATACTGTAGAACTATCTTTTAGATGGGTTCAAACAACTTTGGGGCCCAGGAAATATTTTTTATTTTCCTGTGATTTCCATTTCATAATCCATATCTGTTGTCCAATTAATTTATCTCCTTCAACTAATTATTGTATCTGGAAACAAGTAAATCATATTATTTTACTATTGCATGTAGCTCAGAGGGTACTCATGTAAAATAATTAAGTAGATTACAATGTCATCACTCACTAGTTCTTAAATTTAAAATACCCTAAATACAGTAACTATTTCCCCCTTATCCATGGGGTTACATTCCAAGACCCCTAGTGGGTGCCCAGATCCATGGATACTAACAAACTCTGTATTATTTTTTTTTCTATACATACTTATGATAAAGGTTAATTTATAACTTAGATGCAGTAAGAAATTATTAATAAAATAGAATAATTATAACAATATAGTGTAATAAAAATTATGTGAATATGATCTCTCTCTACGTATCTTCTTGTACTGTACTCACCAACAGGTGTTTTTGGGCCTGTTGACCACCAATAACTGAAACCACAGAAAGCTAAACTGTGGATAAGTGGGAACTACTATAATTTGAGATAAAGCATTCCTTTTATAAATACCACCCAATGAGGTTCGTTATTGTATATGCACCATTATACATAGGAGCATTTATAATATAAATACGTAGCATGAAGTCTGATCATGTGTTTAATTACCTAAATTTGATCAGTATATTTTTTAAATCAAATAGATGACTTTTTTAATGTTAATGCTATCTTAGGAGTTTATCCCCACTGGATAAATTTCTATGGCAACTTATTTAGGCATGAGAGAAAAGGACAATAGTATATTCCTCTGGGATATACTGATATTTTTCTTTGGGTCTCAAACATGGACTCATGTAAGAATTAATAGAAATAGTCATTATTGATTACTATTAGTATGATTTGTGGAGTTTTCCAAACTGACCTAACAAGAAAGCATTCTTTTTTCTCATCTTGAGAATGGAGCTGGTTATAAAAGAGAATGATAGAGTGAGAAGCCATATCCTACATCCAGAACTGAAACTTTAAAGGTCTCTGATTTCTACCTTTCATTCTCCTTCTCCTGTCTTCTACATCTAAAAGACCATTAAGTTCAACTGAGTATTCAGCATTTCCATTGCTATGATCTTTGCACAGAAGTTTTTGTTTCATTACGCGATACTCATGGTCTGACAGCACCACACTTGTTCTCCTCCAGCTCACCCTGATTGTCCATTCTTCATCATATAAAGTCCTGACTCTCCAGGTCGGCATTCTTTTATATCATTCCCAGACATTCTTTGCTATTACTTCTTTTCCTGCTTTTTCCTATGTTAAGCATATGCTCATATCATTCCCCAGATCTGGAATATTTCAGCTTTATATCTGATCATTTGAAGTATACTTCATCAAAGGCCAACTGACAAACCATCTCCTCTGAAAACTTTCTGAACACTCCAGCAAGAAATTAACTTTGTTCTCTGAACCTTGGTACTACTTGGTGCTTTTAATATTTGGTGATGAATTCTAAGTGTCTTGAGTTCATGGACTATGTCACATATCTTTTTATTCCCCACGATGTCTAATAATTTTTTACACACAGTATGCATTTCGTAGATAATGTTAAATGTATGAATTGACATTCGTCCAGTTTAAGATCAGCTCTTGTGTTTCTCTAAATGTGATTTTTAATTGTTTAGTGCAGTGTTTTTTAACCTTTTTTTTGTAGTCACCCCTGTAAGGAATCTTTTTAGACATTGTTTTCCTAATAACCTTTCCATGAACTAATACCACACATATACTGTATTTATGTTTATGTAGTGTATGCATATCTGTGTTTTATGCATAAAAAGTGTAAGATTGTTTCCATCCATCAAGTACCAACTTTTGTCCTTTCAGAAGCAATACTGCTTCCATTGAGAATGCATGATTTAGTCTTTTTGTTGAAAGCTGCTATCATTTGCAAGTATAAAATCTTGCATGAGTTAAGATATTGCAGAAGAATGATGAGATTGAAATGTGTTTGGAAAGAAAAAAGAGGAGTGATTGTTTATTGATCATCTACAAATTTTTGAAACTCCATGCTATGCATTTTGCGTATATTATTTTATTTAATCTTTTAAAAATCCACAAACTAAATACCATTATTCTACTCAACTTGCCCCAAATTATCCATTTTATCCTATAATTTCTGATTCCATTAATATTCACTAAATGCTATTTTTCTTTCTGAAATTTCTTCACGTCATTGTGAGTAGTGATTTTTAGTCTGCTAGTGTACCTTAGGGTCAGTACAGCATTAGCAGGGATCCTTCCTCCTTTAAACTACACATACTGCATGTTTGTCTGAATTATATTTATGGGATTTAAGCTATAATTATTTTTGTGAAAAAAGGTGAGTTCTACTTCTTAACAGAATTTGAAAACTACTGTTTTAATATAATTCTCCTACACTCAGTTTTATAGATGACAATCTGAGTCTCTGAGAGATTATATCTCTTTTTCCTCTGGTAACATTAATTTAACTGTACAATGGAAGTAAATTCCAACTTCATACTCGGGGGACAAATTAATTACCTAAAAAAGAGAGTTTACATTTTCTCTAAGGTATTTTGCTAACTCTGTTTAGATCCTATATTGTTTATTTACTGGATCATGTATTTGCATTTGACTGTGAAAAATTATTTGACTAATCTTATATATTCTTTTGATTACTAAGATTCAGTACTTATTCCAAAATGAAAAATATTCCTTGATTCACTGTGGTGAGAAATTGGTTTTCCTTATCATGACAAAGCCACCCAGCTAATGACAATGTCTTGCAGAGCACATAATGTAAGTGAACCATCATTTTGATATTTTTACTACACATTAGCATTTATGAAAATACCATTGATAAAATTAAGTAGTGCTGAATGAACATGATTTTTAGTTATATTTTATATGATATATGTTTATTTTGGTGAATGTGTTTTAAGCATATGGTCTTAAAGATTGTTATTTTATATTTGTTAGAATCTGGCTTTCATGTGAATTGGTTTCTTTCTGTTTTGAAAGGTCATGTAGAATAAAAGTGTGACTCAGTAATATTTATATTTTTATTTTTAAGAAGTCCATAATTAATAATATAAGGTATATATTCAAACTTGCATGTCAAACCAGTGCTACATTGATTTTTGATGACTAGCTTAAAAATGCCAAAAATAAGAATTAATGAGTTGAATAAATTTATGGTTTATGAGAAGAGTGAATAAAAATGGATTTTCTTGGTTCATTTTTGTGTTCCCCCTTTACTTCTCCATCTGCCCAAATCCCCCCACCTCATAACTTACAACATAAGTTATCACTCTCTCCTCTGAGCGCTGGGAATAGTATTTTATTTATTCTTTCTGAAGGCACATATGTCCTTCTCCCTTATTCTATAGTTGCCTGCGCACTACTTTTATCTCCTCTACTAGATGATAAGCCATCAAAAACGAGAGCCTACAACTGCTTCATTTCTCTATTCTCTCTTTCCCTCATAGTCATGCCATGTGCCCCAAGATTTGGTAAACTAATGGATGTATGCAAGTTCAGTAAGGTGGTTTCCTTCAGTTTTGGCTTTCTATTGCTCTCAGAATAGAAAATGGTAGTTGTAGAGGGGAAGGGCATGCCTTTAATCTTCTCTTGGGTGAGGCAAAGACATAAAATGTAAGCAAAATGTTTGTACACTCATAGTATCCTGAAATAAAAATAAATAAAAAATAAATAAATAAAAAACACCCTTTTGTTTCATTAATCTTCTGTATTATTATTATTTTTTTTATTTTCAAATTCATTTATTTCTGCTCTGACCTTAGTTATTTCTTTTCTTTTGCTGGCTTTAGGTTTGGTTTGCTCTTCCTTTTCTACTTCCTTGAGATGACTCATTAGATTGTTGATATGTGATCTTTCTGTCTTTTTGATGTAATCATTTAAGTCTATGAATTTTCCCCTTAGGACTGATTTTGCTGAATCCCACAGAATTTGACAACTTGTGTCTGCTTTGTCATTTAGTTCAAGGAATCTTTTGATTTCCACCTTAATTTCCTTCTTGAGCCAATAATTATTCAGCAGTAGGTTGTTTAATTTCTATGACTTATTATGGAATTTTAAGTGCTTCTGTTGGAGTTGATTTCTAATTTTATTCCACTATGGTTTGAGAAAGTACATAAATAATTTCTATTTTTTTAATGCATTGAGACATGTTTGTGGCCTAAGATGTGACCTATGTTAGAGAATGTTCTGTGTGCTGATTAGAAGAATGTATATTTGTTAGTTTTTTGGTAGAATGTTGTGTAAATATTTGTTAGGCCCATTTCCACTAGAGTCCCATTTAAGTCTAGTTTTTCTTTATTTATTTTCTGCTTGGACAATCTGTCTAGTTCTGTCAGTGGGATGTTGAAATTCCTGGCAATTATGATGTTGCCATTTATCTCTTTGTTTAGATCTTGTAGGGTTTGCTTTATGAAGCTGGGTGCACCTGTGTTAGGTACATAAGTATTTAATATTGTTATGTCTTCTTGTTGAATTGATCCCTTTACCATCATATAACGACCATCTTTGTTGTTCTCTACTATTATTGATTTGATGTCTATGTTATCTGATATGAAAATGGCTATTCCTGCTTTCTTTCAAATTCTATTTGCATGGAATATTTTCTCCATCCCTTCACCTTGACTCTGAATGAGTCCTTGGGGGTTAAATGTGGTTCCTGGAGAAGCAGATACTTGGCTTGTATTTTTTTTTTTTTATTTTATCAGCCAGCCTAGGTTTCTTGAGTGGGGAATTCAAGCTGTTCACATTTATTGAAAGAATTACAAGTTGCATGCATTTCTGTTCAACCTTGTTGGTTTGTTTTACCCTTTGAGGCATTATTTTATATGGGCTCTGAGCTTTAACTTTTTAGATAATTTTACACTGGTGCATTTTTATTGTGCTGATTGATGTATAATGCAGAAATGAGTACTTCCTGCAAGTCTGGTCTTGACAAATTCCTTCAGTGTTTGCTTCTCTGAAAATGTCTTTATTTCTCCCTCTTATTAGAAACTTGGTTTTGAAGGATACAAAAATTCTATGCTGAGCATTATTCTGTTTAAGAAGACTGAGAACGGGACCCCAATCTCTTCTGGCTTGTATGGTTTCAGTTGAGAAGTCTTCAGTTAGCTGGATGGGTTTTCCTTTAAAGTTACCTGATTGTCTTGCCTTATGGCTCATAGGAGTTCCTCCTTCAAGTTAACTTTGGCCAGTCTGATGATTATTTGTCATGCTTATTGCATCTTTGTGATGAATCTCCAATGTGTCCTTTGAGCTTCTTCTACCTGGATATCTAAGTTTCTAGCAAGAATAGGGTAGTTTTCCTCTATTATTCCCTTGTGCGATTTTTTCTTTACCCTCAGGGATTCCTATAACTAATATTTCAACCCTTGTGTGATTTTTTTCTTTATCCTCAGAGATGCCTATGATTCTTATGTTTGGCGTCTTTGCATAATCCCAAATTTCTTGTTTTCTTTTCTTTTATTTCAGAGTATTACAGGAGTATAAATATTTTGATGACATAAATTGCTTTTGTACATTTTGCGTCATAGTTATAAGTGTACCCATCACTCAGATAGTGTGCATTGTACACATTAGGTGTGATTTTACGCACTCCATATTTCTTGTAAATTTTGTTTTTTTCTCTTAATTCTCTGTTCCTTATCTTTTACTGACTTGTTTAATTTGATGGTGTTTTCTTTGTGCTCTGAAATTCTTTCTTCTGCCTGGTCTAGTATATTCTTAGGACTTTCCACTGTGTTTTGCATTTCCTTGAATGAATTTTTCATTTCCAGAAGTTATATTTGATTGTTTTCTAATAATTTGTTTTCTTTAGTGAATTTTTCATTCATTTCCTGCTTTTTTTTTGTAGTTTCCATTGCTGGTTTTCCATTTTCTCATGTATTTTGTTGAGCTTACTTATAATACATATTTGGAATTCTTTACCTGTCATTTCAATATTCTGATTTTGTTTGGTATCCATTGCTACAGAGCTAGTATTTCCTTTTGAGGGTGACCTTACACTCTGATTCCTATTTCCAGAGTTCTTTTGATGCTCAATTAGATACAAGTTTTTTTATCTGGTTTATGTTTTGCAAATATATTCTCCCAATTGATATCTTGCCTTTTAATTTCTTAACAGTACCTTTCAAGGAGCAAAATATCTTACTTTTGATAAAGATCTTCTATCATTTATAAACAAACATTTTAATGTTTTATATACATTACAGGGATGGAAAGATAATGATACCTTTCTTTCCCATTGTAAGGTCATGGCAACATTCCTATAACAAAAGACAGGTTAACAACAGAAAAGCAAAACAAATTTACTAATATGTATAAGCATGGGATCCATACAAAACATATGAAATCTCACAGAAGGGCCGGATGGCTGATGCTTAAATAGTCTCTTTTTTGAGGAAAGAGAAGTGAGGTAGAAAAGTAAATGATTTTCAGGACAAATGAAAAAGTCCAAAGAACAATGGTTTGATTGAGGTGACAGAAATGTGAGAGACAGGTGGAACATCATTGAGAACAAAGGCTGTCTATCATGCAGATAAAATGCCCCAGGTAATCTTATCCCCAGGTAAGTTGCCCTCAGAATAATAGATAAAATGTCTGTCTGGGCTTGTTAAAGACTTCCAATATTTTCTATTTACTATTATTATAAGTTATTCTATTCCAAAAACTTTCTTAATTGTGACAAAAATTCACGTTTGCTTAAAAGTTTATTTTGTGAAGATATTGAATTAAGTTGAACCCCTTCTAAAAATGGACAGTGTATACCGCTTCACACCATTTTCTCCAAAGAAAATGTATAGATAATCGATAAGGACATGAGAAGATGCCCAACATTACTAATCATTAGGGAAACACGAATTAAATTTACTATTAATACTTTATATCCATTAAGATGGCTATTCTTTAAAAAACAAACAGGAAATAACAAGTGTTGGTAAGGATGTGGTGAAACTAGAACACTGTGTCTTCTGGTAGGGGTGTAAAATGGTACAGCCACTTGGAAACAGTAATACAGTTAGAGTTCCTAAAAAAAATTAAAAATAAAATTACCATATGATCCAGCAACTTTACATCTGAGTAAATACCTAAAATAATTGAGAGCAGGGACTCAAACAGATATTTGTACATCCATGTTCATAGCAGCATTATTCACAATAGCCAAAAAAAATGGAAACAATCAAATGTACATCCATAGATGAAAGGATAAAAATTATGTTTATCCTTACGTAAAATATGATATGAATCAGCCTTTAAAAGGAATGAAAATTTGATATATATCACACCATGGATAGCCCTTGAAAATATTGTGGTCAGTGAAATAAGCCAGATACTAGATATAAAAATATTGTATAATTCCACTTATATGCAGTACTTAGAACATGAAAATTCATAGAGACAGAAAGTAGAATGGAGGTTAGCAGGGTCTGTGGGGAAGAGTGAAGTTATTGTTGAATGGGTAAAAATTATTGTGGGAAAAATTTTAAAAGGTTTTGGATATAGATAATGGTAATGGTCAACATTGTGAATATATCTAATGCCACTAATAAATGGTTAAATCACAATTATGAATGGTCAAAATGATAAATATCATATTTATTTTATCAGAATAAAAAAGGTTAAAATAAAGTGTCCAACAATGAGATGCTCTGCACTTGTCCACAAGATTGGAAAATTAATGAGAAGAACAAGAGAGAGAAAGAGGAAGAGCAGGTGGAGGAGAAGGAAAAAAAGAGGAAGAGGGAGAAGTAAGGAGGGAATAAGGGTAATAAGTATGCTTACACTCTCAGTGTTGTTATAAAATTATATTTGTTTTTGGATAGTATTTAGATGTACCCAGCAAAATTTTAAATGTACATAACTTTTGACATAATCATTACATTGTTAGAAGTCTGTACTAAAGAAATTATCATGCAGGTATGCAAATGTATCGGTAAATATTCAGACAGATTGATATAGAGATAGATGGTCATTATGGAATTCTTATAATACTAAAAACTTGGAAATAATCTAAATTAATTAATAGATCAAATAAGTGCTGGTATATTCATGTAGTAGATAAGAAGAGAAATTGATTAGCTTTCAACTCATATCTTAATATGTACGCTTAAAAGTTGTAAAAATAATTACTAAAAACAGGCAAAACATTATAAGACTTCCAAACTAGTAGAAACAAAAAGAAAGAGAATTTTAAAAACTCATTTCATGAAGGCAAGAAAAAGAAGAAAGTTTGTCAATTGAAAACAACAAGATATTGTAAAATACATCCAAATATACAAGTTATTTTAATAAATAAATATTAACAATTAAATTCTTTGTCTAGGCCAATGTGTATAAGAATTTTTCCAACATTTTCTTCTAGAATTCCTATGGATTCATGCCTTAGGTTTAAGTCTATTGTCCATCATGAGTTGATTTTTTTGAGAGGGGAGAGGTGCAAATGCTGTTTCAGTCTTCTACATGTAACTATCCAATTATTCTTCGTACGATTTACTGAACAGGGATTCTTTTCCCCACTGGATGTTTTTGTATGCTTTGTCAAAAATCAGATGGCAATATGAAGGATGGTTTTGTATCTGCCTTCTCAGTCCTGTTCCATTGGTCTATGTCTCTGTTCTGCCAGTATCATGCTGTTTGGGTTAATACAGCCTGTAGTGTAGCTTAAAGTCTGATCAATTGATGCCTCCCAATTTGTCCTTTTTACTTAAGGTTGTTTTATCCATACAGGATCTTGTCTGGTTCTACACAAAGCATAGAATTATTTTTTCTTGATCTGAGAAAAATGATGTTGGTATTTTAATAGCGATTGCATTGAATCTGTAGATCACTTTGGGTAGTACAGACATTTTAACAATATTAATTCTGCCCTAATCCATGAGCATGGTATGGTTTTCCATCTGTTTTCATATTCTTTTATTTCCTTCCTCAGAGTTTTGTAGTTCTCCCTGTAGAGGTCTCTCACTTCCTTAGTTAAATATATTCCTAGGTATTTTATTTTCTTTGTTGCTATTGTGTCTTTAATTTGGTTCTCATTTTGACTGTTGTTGACGTATTTGAATGCTACTGATTTGTGTACGTTGATTTTTTAACCAGCGACTTTGCTGAATTTATTTGTCAATTCCAGTAGCTTTTTGGCAGAATCTCTGGAGTTTTCTAATATAAGATTATATCATCAGTAAAGAGTGATAGTTTGACTGCTTCTGTTCCTATTTGGATGCCCTTGATTTCCTTCCCTTGTCTGACTGCTCTGGCTAGGAATTCCAGCACTATGTTGAAGAGAATTGATGATAGAGGGGAACTTTCTCTGGTTCCAGTTGTAAGCGGGAATGCTTTCAATTTTCCCCCATTCAGTATGATGTTGGCTGTGGGTTTGTCGTGTATGGTTTTGATCATTTAAAGGTAAGTCCCATCTATGCCTATTTTGTTAAGTGTTCTTATCGTAAAAGGGTGCTGCATTTTGTCAAATGCTTTTTCTGCATCTATTGAGAGGATCATATGGTCTTTGTTTTTACTTCTGTTTATGTGGTGAATAACATTTATAGTTTTGCAGTTGTTGAACCATTCCTGCATCTTTGAGATGAAGTGCACTTGGTTATGATGGATTATTTTTTTGATGAGCAGCTGAATTCGATTTGCTATGATTTAATTGAGAATTATTCCATCTATATCCCTAAGGGATATTGATCTGTAGTGGATTTTTTTGTTGTTGTTCTTGTTGAGTCCTTTCCTGGCTTTGGTATCAGGGGAATGTTAGCTCTGTAAAATGTGCTGAGGAGGATTACTTCCTTCTTGATATTGTGAAATAATTTTTGCAGGATATGCACCAGTTCCTCTTTGTAGGTCTGGTAGAATTTGGGTGTGAAACCATCTGGTCCAGGACTCCAAAAGCAATCACAGCATCAACAAAAAATAAACAAATGGGACCTGATCAAATCAAAAAACTTCTGCACAGCCAAAGAAACTATCATTATAGCAATTAGACAGTCTATAGAATGGGAGAAAATATTGCATGCTACACATGCAACAAAGGGCCAATAACTAGAATTTATATAGAACTCAGGAAAATCAACAAGAAAAATCAAACAACCCCATTAAAAAGTGAGCAAAGGACATGAATAGAAACTTTTCAAAAGAAGATAGAATAATGGCCAAGAAACCTATGACAAACTGCTTAACATTTCTAATTATCAGGGAAATGTAAATCAACACCACAATGAGATATCACTTAACTCCAGTGAGAATGGCTTTTATCAAAAAGTTCCCAAACAACAAATGTTAGTGTGGATGCAGAGAGATAGGAACACTTATATACTGCTGGTAAGACTGCAAGGTAGTAAAACTTCTATGGAAAGTAGTATGGAAATAACAGTAGGACTACCATTAGATCCAGCAATGCAACTAATGGGTATCTACCCAAAGGAAAAAAAGACATTCTATGAAAAAGACATCTGCACTAGAATATTTATAGCAGCATTATTCATAATTGCAAAGATGTGAAAACAATCCAAGTGCTCATCAATACATGAGTGGATTAACAAAATATAGTATATGTATACCATGGAATTCTACTCAGTCAAAAAGAATGGTGATATGGCAACTCTTCTATTATTGTGTATAGAGCTGGAACCCATTCCTCTAAGTGAAATATCACAAGACTGGAAAAACAAACACCACATATTTTCACTATGAAATTGATACTAATTGATCAACACTAAGGTGCACATATGGGAATTAATGTTCATAGAATATAGGACACGTGAGAGCAGGAGGAGGGGATCAGTGAATCTACACCTAATGGATGCAGTTTGTGCTATCTGGGTGATGGGCAAGCTTGTTGGGCGGTACAAAGGCAATTTATGTTACCAAAGCATTTGTACCCCCATAATACTCTGAAATTAAAAAAAAATTAAAAAAGCAATTAAAATAAAAATGGCTAATGTACAAATATTTTTTATATTTTAAGCATGCTTTATTTTAAGACTAGTCAAAAATTATACAATGTAGAAGTAATTGTGTTGGGATGGAAAGAACTAGAATTACTCGGATTAAAGATTAGCTATGCATTTACCACCAAACTATATGTCCTTCGGCATATCTCTTCACTTTTTAGAGCCTTCTTTTCCTCACCTGTACACTAGGGATGCTACATACTTCATAGGTATTTGCAATGACTTTTTACAGAGAATGGAATGTGGCTAGCATAGTATCTCATTCTTACAGAAGAAGAATACATATTTAAAATTATGACTATAATTTACTATTGGTATATGAACACAACCCAAATTAATGACTTCACTAATAAGGCTGTCTAATTTCTGGGCATAGTTCTTTTTTAGGCATAGCATACATTTTCAAATACAGTCTTCATTTTTGTAATACAAAAGGTTAGTTCTACTTGGACAAATATGAGACACATTATCTTTAGCAATTAGACTCACAAGATTCTTTGCTAGTGGTGTCATATCTTGAAAATAATTAAGGTGATAAAACACCCGTTTGGATGTACTAGTAATAAGTTGGGAAGATTAGATATATAGTTGGGCTGGGGTTAGGGATTTTGTCTCATTCTGTGTATACTATTGTACCTAGCATATTTTTTTGATACCAAATGATGATTAATAATGAGAGCTGTAATAATTTCAATTTACTGTTCTATGTAGAATACATATGTAGCAGAAATTTCTGCTGAACTTTTTCTCCTAATGCAAATTTTGAGTATTATTTCCAATTTATTCCTGCTATTGAGTAAGGCTATGATCTCCAGCAAATTATTTAATATCTTTATACCTATTATTCCATCTATAAAATGGGGATAATAATACAGATCTATTTAATTATTCAGTTCTTCAGAATGCTGAGACACTTTATTCAAGTTAATTATATGAAAGGTACTTCAGTTCAGTCTATTATTAGATCTATTTATGTAATTTTTGTGCAATATGAGCTACTAATTACACATGATGCTACACCGAACACAGTGGATAAAAATAAAATGAATTCAAGATATCTGAATAGTAGCAGGTTAGCAATAGAGGTGTAAGTTTTTTAACATAGTAGAGGGATTATTCCAAGTTGCTAAGTGTGAACAGTTAAATATGAAAAAATTTTAAGACTATTACTCTTTCCTTGATAGAAAGACTAGCTGAATTAAAAATGAAATGCTTTGTTTTAAAATTTATATGTTTTACATATAGAGACATTTATAATTTTAATGTATTAGAATATTTATTAATGTATTGTTCATTTAAAAATACTATATTGAAAAAATAAAATGTCTATACCATGGATATGAAACACAATAAAATTAACAAAAATAAGAAAGTGTTTTTCATCTTTAAAATGAAAATTAATTAAAATGACAATTGAGCTAATATATATTATATATCAGACACTGTTAGGCAGCTTAGATATATTTATAATCCTTAGAAAAAATACTGTAAAGTGGGAATTTATAATTTAAATATGTAATTTTCCCCAAGTCACATAGTCAGTGATAGAGTCCAACTTTTTCGATCTTTGTGAATTCAGTGTATGCTCTGTATAATTTTCTTCAGGTAATGGTAATTCATATCATTTTTACTCTATTTTTTACCAAAAATATATACTTAGTGATGTTGGCATGCTCCACTTTCATATCTCTCTCTCTCTCTCTCTCTTTTTGTTATACATTCTTTTCCCTATGGGGAAATCATTCACAATATGCCATCTCATGCCACCTTGCCACTCACTGTTTCCTCACAGGCTCTGTTTTTAAACTAATGTGGTAGATACATCTACTTGCATCCTAATATCCATTTTTTAATTTTTTCTTTGATAAAGGAACCCCTAAATTTTAGCTGTGTACATGGTCTCCAAAGATTTTATTTCCAAGCTTCATTTGCAGTAGTTGTGCTTATATGAATGAATTCTGATTTACAAAAGAAAGCACAAAAATCTTGTGGCATCTTCCTTAAACTTACTAGAAGAGAAAGCATTGTGGGTTGTTTGCCTTCATCTCATTTGGCCGTGTTTCCAGTAAGTGGATGCTGCCTTGTGGGCCATTACAGCGAGGCCACAGATAATGGAGCAACAGCATAGAAGGAACCCAGGTTCCTGACACTAGGGAGCACCCTATCAGTGCTGACAGTTCTGGCTATGGAATTTGTGGGGCCTTGTGAAAATAAAAATGTGGGACCCCCTTGTTAAAAAAGCAAGCAAAAATATCATTAAAAGTACCAAAATATAAAGCTTTTTCCTTAGTCTGTCTCTAGACTTCTGATATTTTCTACTTATTGTTTAATGTCATTCTTAGTAAAGAAAAACAATTGTTAATTATTAGCATGAATTTCACTGTTTATCTTTGTTATTGCTTAGAATGCCATTTTAAATAAAAATATAAGCAATTTGACTCACACGTATCATTACTGAAATATTACACAATTTAAACAGACCCTGTCTCTAATGGGAAAAAAAAAGATGAAAAAGAAAGAAGAAATTGGGCAATTTATATTTCATATCTTACACGTGCTTATACCTGAAGAGTGAAAATGCTGAACAAAACTAATACAACTGTTTTTATTTCATTTCTTGGTAAGTTTTATTGTAGAACACTATCTGCCTTTGGCTTACTGAGGAGTAAGGAAGGATTGAAAGGAAAAGGAACGATGGGTTGCCGTTTCTTTCCTTTCCTTCTATGTCATCTTTTTCAGTGTAATTAATGGGTAATACAGGTAAGTAACGAGTTTAAAAACAATACAATAGGATTCCTTACGAGTTTGCAGTTTTTAAAATGCCATTACCTTTTTTTTTTTTTTCTGTGTTTGAAGCAAGTTCTAGTTTGAACAAAAACATGACCTCTCTTGGTTCAGTATTCCCACTGAATCTTAGCGATAATACACTTACATTGATTGTACTTGCTTTGAGTTTCACTGAACTCAAACATACAGTGGGTTTGCTTAGATTCTGTACTCACTGTGTATCATGAAGGTTATAAGCGCATCTATCTTCTCTGCTCATACACATCTTCCATTTTCCCCTTGGGCTTCATGTACCAAACATATATTCAAAGATAAAAATAATAAGAATTTTTAACATGGCGCCTGAAAAGCATTAAACCAAGCAGAGGCCTTGTGTGACTTGCCGGGTCACATGCCCATGAAGCTGGCTGGCCCTGACCCTGGTCTGCTTTCTTGGACTTTTAAGTTTGATTCTTGTTTAAAGTTCTGCTATTTGAGGTTTTCTGTCAAACCAAGCTAAAAGTTTTCAGTTAGATAAATCCCTACCTCAGAGTCTAACGTATAATAAAGACTCAATAATAGTTGTAGTTAGTTTATTATTAATAGTAGTAGTATTAATTATTACACAACTCTCTCATGCATATTCTTTATAGCTATGTTAGGGCTGTCGATTATTTTAACTACATACTTAAATCATGTGCCAAAGTTCCATATGCATAAACTTCTTGAACGTGGTTCAAGGTTGACAGGGAAATTCCAATCCCAGACAACTGCACTTCTTTGTGATATTTAGCCTAAACCTTAATACAAAAGTGAAATCATTCTGAACTCTTGTGACAGAAAAAAAAATTAAGCGATAAAACTGTTTTGATAGTTTTATTCTCATCTCTCTGAACAAGTGATTTAAAGCAGACCAAGACTAGGAAGAAGAGTTACTGATGACATTAAATTCTGTAGGAAAATGGAAGTGAAGAGCTCAGTAGCTTCTTGGCTAAGTATTAGATTAGATAGAATTAATGACCTTGCTTAGTTAGAATTCTGGCTACAAGACAGGGAACCAAATATGTCAGCAGGCATCGGTAAGAAGGAAGTAGATTAAAAGTAGTCACAAAGTCTTATTCACCCCAAGATAAAGATAATAAATTTATAATTCTAGAATTAAGTAGTTGGTACTGAATAGAGTAGCAGAAATTCAGAAAGAAGAGAGTTAATCTAAATTATAGAAATCAATTTCTTAGAATCTATAAGAAATGTTAATAAATTACAACCTCCTTTCTTTGTCTGAGTTCTTTAAGAGCAGAAAACAAGTATTATATTGTCCCTTCGGTACTTAACACAGTGACTTGCACCCAGTTGGCACTTCTTAGATGTTTGTTTTATTCTTTGCATAGGAAAATGCAAGACAAGATCAGGCAAAAATGAAATGAATTGAGAACATACTGACACCCTCAAATAGCTGTCAAGGATTTAGAGGCCATGTCTTAAATGGTTTGGACATCTGGTGAAGTAGCACAAAAATAGAAACCCCAGTAGGATTTTTTGAAACTGAAGTAGAAAGCAAGAGATCTAGAAGCAGCCCTTGAAATCCCTGTAGGAACATAATAAAGAAAAGACTTTAAATAGAAGCCTTGAACAGAAAACTTCATATGCTACAGGAGTTTGAAAAGGTGGAAGGAGTTTGTGTCTCTGATAATATGATGAATATCTTTATTCTATACAGATATAAGAATTGCAAGTTTCATGGGAATAAGTGCCCACTTGAAAATATATGCAGTCAAACCCTGACCATTTAGAAACTATTTTCTGCATCTTCCTGTCAGTATTTTTACATTTGTCTATGGGTAGAATGGTTTGCTTAAGTAAGACCTGTAGTGCTCTATTCTTTAGGCATTTCAGAAATCAATAATTTATTGTAAAAAAACACTCTGATATAGGTATTATATATTATATGGATATAAATGAATTCACAAAAATTATAATTAGGTGATATCAGAGCAAGTTTTCAAACTAATGACTTTGGCATGGTGTATAAACATAATGGTAAGATTTATTAAGTTTTAGTCTCAATCCACATTTGGTAGTTCTCCAATGGCTTAAATAAAAGACATAAATGCTGTATTTTAAGGAACCAAGGTCATCTTAGAATTTAATTGCCATCTCCAATCCACTTAAAGTCATGAACCACGACCTGTTCTAACTTCAGTGATTAGAATTAGCAAAGGTGTTTAGCCTATATTCTTCATGTCTGAAAATCTTAAAAATGAAACAAAACAAATAAAATGAATTGTCAACAAATTAAATAAATGTAGAGAAAGTCTGAAACTCACCAACTCCTCCCGAACATGCCTACTAATTCAGTTTTGTTTTTATTTTAGAAGTTATTTTTTTTTTTTTTCCTGTTTTGTCCCTGTTTGGGTATCTTTGAGCTCCCAATACTTCCTAGGCAGTGAGATGTGAAACCTTTTGAAACCTTGAGGGTATTTGACAGCAGACCATGGAACCAAAAAGAGACAAGTTTTACTGTTTTCTCCTACGATAAATCCTCTTGTTTCAGTGACTTCATGGTCTGTTTACATAGGGTTTTGACAAATGCATTTTCTGAGAACAAG
Organism: Eulemur rufifrons; assembly: GCF_041146395.1. Lineage (NCBI taxonomy): Eukaryota > Metazoa > Chordata > Mammalia > Primates > Lemuridae > Eulemur > Eulemur rufifrons. The sequence goes on along the minus strand of NC_090989.1, from coordinate 219,398,403 downwards.
GGTGCAATGTACTTTCTCAGCCATTTAACCAGCAGGAGTGTGTATGTATACACAGAAGCAGAGTTGGTTTAAAAGCTAATGAGCAAGCTCCCTGAGGTGAAAAATGACGAGAAGAGATATTTTTTTTTTTTAAATAAGTTGGTATTCATCTATTTTTTTTTTAATTCTATAAATGATTGTACAAAATGTGGAGGGGGAAAAGTGACCAGTGACAGAAGATAGAATATGGTTTAGTTGGTCTGGGCTGCTATAACAAATTACTGTAGGCTGACTTGTTTAAACAATAAACATTTATTTCTTACAGTTTTGGAGGCCCAAAAGTCCAAGATCAACATACCTGCAGATCTGGTGTGAGATAAGGGCACTTCCCCAGGTTTGTAGACAACTTTCTACTGGTTATATCCTCACATGGCAGAGAGTGGAGAGTGATCATCCCTCTTATGTATCAACTTTATTTTCTTTTAATTCATCTCATAACTAAAAATTTGTGCCCTTTGGCCAACACTTGGCTTTCCATTTCCCCCAACCCTTACTCCCTGGTAACCACTCTTTTACTTTCTGCTTCTGTGGCTTTGACTTCTTTAGATTCAATGCACATGTGAAAGACAGTATTTGCTTTTGTGGGTCTGGGTTATTTTATGTGACATAATGTCCTCCAGGTTCATCCATGTTATTGCAAATGGCAGGATTTCCTCTTAAGGCTGAATAATATTCCATTGTATAAATGTATTTCCTTTATCCATTCACACATTGAAGGACACTTAGGTTGTTTCCCTATCTTAGTTATTGTGAATAATGCTACAATAAACATGGGAGTGCAGATATCTCTTTGAGATAGTAATTTTATTTTCTTTGGATATATACCCAAAAGTGGGATTGCTGGGTCATATGATAATTTTATTTTTAATTTTTTGAGGAGGCTGTATACTGTTTTCCATAATGGCTATATAAATTTATATCCCCACCAACAGTGTGCAGAGGTTCCCTTTTCTCTGCATTTTCACCAGCACTTGTAATCTTTTGACTTTTTGTTAATAGTCATTTAACAAGTATAGGGTGATTATCTCATTGTGGTTTTGATTTGTATTTTATGATGATTAGTAATGTTGAACATTTTCTTCATATAACAGTTGGTCATTTGTATGTCTTCCTTGGAAAAAAATGTTTATTTAGGTCCTTTGCTTATTTTTTTAATTGGGTTATTTGTGTTTGCCCATTTGTTTGTTTGTTGCTATTGAGTTTCTAATATATTTAACCTCTTATTGGATATATGGTTTCTGAATATTTTCTCCCATTCCATAGGTTGTCTTTTTATTTTGGTGGTGGTTTTCACTGCTGTGCTAAAACTTTTTATTTGATGTAGTCCTACTTGTTTAGTTGTGCATTTTTGTTTGTCTTTTTGATGTCATATCCAAAAATATTGCCAAGACCAATGGTGAGGAGATTTTCCCCAACATTTTCTTCTAGGAGTTTTATAGTTTCAGGTCTACATTTAAATCTTTAATCCATTTTGAGTTGATTTTTGCATATGGTTTACGATAAAGATCCAATTTCTTTCTGCTTGTGCTTCTTCTTTTCTCCTCCCTCCCTCCCTCCCTCCTTCCTTCCTTCCTTTTCCTGCATGTGGATATTAAGTTTCCCAACACAATTTATCGAAGGGGCTATCCTTTCCTGATTGCATATTCTTGGTACCTTTGTGAAAGATTAGTTGGTTGTATATTGGTGGGTTAATTTCAGGGCTTTCTATTCTGTTTCATTGGTCTTCATGTTATCTTTTATGTCAGTAACGTACTGTTTTGATTATAACAGTTTTGTGATATAACTTGAAATTAGGAAGTGTGATTCCTCCAGCTTTGTTCTTCTTGCTCAAGATTGCTTTAGCTATATGGGGTCTTTTGTGGTTCCATATGAATTTTAGAATTCTTTTTTTTTTTTTTTTTCGTGTCTGTGAAAAATGCTGTTGAAAGTTTGTTAGGGATTGCATTGAATCTGCAGATGGCTTTGGGTAGAGTGGACATTTTAATACTACTAATTTTTCAGACCATGAACACAAGATGTCTTTCTACTTATGTGTGTCCATTTTAATTTCTTTCATCAGTTTTACAGTTTTAAGTGTGCACATCTTTCACCTCCTTGGTTAAATTTGTTACTAAGTATTTTATTCTTGTTGCTGTTATTTATAAATGGAATAATTTTCTTAACTTCTTTTCTGGATAATTGGTTGTAGTGTATAGAAATGCAATCAATTTCTATATATTGGTTTTGTATCTTGCAACTTTCCTGAATTTTTTTATTAGTATTTAAAATGTTTCTTGGTGGAGTCTTTATGATTTTCTAGGTTATGTCGTCTTGCAAAACAGAGATAATTTTACTTATTCCTTTTCAATATGGATGCCTTTTATTCCATTTTCTTACCTAACTTCTCTGGCTAAATCTTCCAATATTATGCTGAATAGAAGTGGTGAGAGTGAGCATCTTTGTTTCATTCATAATCTTAGAGGAAATATTTCAAGGTTTCACTGTTGAGTATGATGTTGGTTTTGGGCTTATCATAGGTGGCCTTTATTGTGTTCAGGTACAATCCTTCTATATCTAATTTGTTGAAAGTTTTAATTACGAAAGGATGTTGAATTTTGTCAAATGCTTTTTCTGCATCTAATGATATGATCATATGTTTTTTGTCCTTCATTCTGTTAATGTGATGTATCACATTTATTGATTTGTATGTGTTGAAACATGCTTGCATCCCAGGGATAAATTCCACTTGATCATGTACATACATATAATCCTTTCAATGTGTTGTTGAATTTGGTTTGTTAATATTTTGTTGAGGATTTTTGCAGCTATGTTCATCAGACATATTGGCCTGTTGTTTTCTTTTCTTATAGTGTCTTGTCTGATTTTGGTATTATGATAATGTTGACCTCATAAATTCAGTTTGGAAGTAATCTTTCTTCTTTAACTTTTTGGAAGAGTTTAAGAAGAATTGGAATTAGCTCTTTAAATGTTTGGTAGAATTCAGCAAGCAGTGAAGCCATGTTCTCAGTTTTCTTTGGTGGGAGACTTTTTATTATTGATTCAATCTCTTTACTCATTGGTCTGTTCAGAATTTTTGTTTCTTCATCGTTCATTCTTGAAAGCTTGTATTATGTTATTAGGAATTTCTCCATTTCTTCTAGGCTATCCAATTTGTTGGCATATAATTGTTCATAGTAGTCTCTTATGAGACTACTCTTATTTCTGTAGTATCAGTTATAATGTCTCATCTTTCATTCATAATTTTTATTTATTTGAATCTTCTCTCATTTTTTGTTAGTCTAGCTAAAGGTTTATCAATTTTGTTTATCTTTTCAAAACCAAATCTTATTTTCATTGATTTTTTTTTTATTGTATTTCTAGTCTCTATTCATTTATTTCTGCTCTGGTTTTTGTTAGCTTCCTTTCTTCTGCTAACTTTAGGCTTGGTTTGTTTTTCTTTTTCTTTTTTTTTTTTTAATTCTTTGAGGTGTAAAGTGAGGTTGTTAATTTCAGATCTTTCTTTTTTCCTTATTGTAGGTTAACTACTATAAACTTCCCGCTTAGAACTGCTTTTGCTGCATCCCATGAATTTAGGTAAGTTGTGTTTACATTTTTGTTTTTCTCAAGATATGTTTAAATTTCTATTTTGATTTCTTTTTTGACCCATTGGTTGTTCAGGACTATATTGTTTAATTTCAAATATTTGTGAACTTTCCAAATTTCCTCCTATAATTGATTTCTAGTTTTATACCATTGTGCTTAAGAAGTATACTTGATATGATTTCAGTATTCTTAAATTTGTTCAAGCTGTTTTGTGGCCTAACATATGATATATATTGGAAAATATTCCATGTGCACTAGCAAATTATGTGTATTATGCTGCTATTGGATGGAATGTTCTGTATATGTTTAAGTCCATTTGACATAAAGCATATTTTAAGTCCAATATTTCCTTTTTGATTTTCTGTCTTCATGATCTATCCATTGTTGAAAGGGGGGTACTGAAGTCCCCTACCACTATAATGTTTCTATTTCTCCCTTCATATTTGTTAATATTTGCTTTATATACTTAAGTGCCTAGATGTTGAGTGCATGTATATTTACAATTGTTATATCCTCTTGATGAATTGACTTCTTTATCATTACATAATAATTTTCTTTGTTTGTTTTTACAAGTTTTGACTTACAATTTATTTATTTGGTCTGATATAAGTATAGCCACCCTGCTCTCTTTTGTTTACCAGTTACCATTTGCATGACACGTTTTTTTTTTTTTTTCCTATCCCTTCACTTTCAGTCTATGCATTTCCTTAAGACTGAACTGAGTCTCTTATAAGCAACACTTAGTTCGTTCTTGTTTCTTAAGGCATTCAGCTATTCTGTCTTTTCATCAGAGAATTTAATCCATTTATGAGATTAATCCACTAATCTGTGTATCTTCTTATAAGGCATTAATTCCATTTATGAGAGCTCTGTCCTCATGACCTAATTGCCTCCCAAAGGCCCCATCTCCAAATACCATCACATTGGGGATTTAGGCTTCAAAGTGTGAATTTTGAGGGACACAAATATTCAGTCCATAGTAGAGCACAATCCATTTTTATAAGAAAGATTATTTTAAGGCCTCAGATATTAGAGCTAAAACATTAATATGTTATTACCTAATCTTTAGTTCTTAAATTTGTCTTCACAGTGGTCATGCTTAAAGTGATCATACCCAAGCAAAAAGCAAAACAAACAAATAAAAAACAAGCCTGTTTACCTTATTTTTTATAATACCTTGGAACATTTCTAAAATAAACATTCAAATATTTGAATCTCTAGTTTGGGAAATAAAGGACAAATGTTTGTCATTTATTTCGTTTTTCAAAATGAATTTATTTGATGCACTCATTAAGTATTCATTATGTACAATGATTCCTGCAGGGCACTCTGGGGAAGATAGATTGTGAATAATACTTATTTTGTTATGTAGTTTAATACCAATTGGGAGAAAACAGGGCCATAAAAAGACAACATGCAATATAAAAGTTCATATAAGCATATGTAATTCAGGAAAATGTGAATTCAGAAGAAGAGGAAACTCATGGAAATTTTAACTTTACACTTTTAAATACTTCACTCAAAAGAGAAGTATGCCTTTTATTTGACTGGATGGATAAATGAGTATGTGTTATGTTCCCAGTGAAGTGAATAGGGAGAACAAAGATAAGAATTTTAGAATGGGAATGGAATTTATTGTAGCACAATGACTATGTGCACTAATTCAATTTAAATCATATTGTACAGAAAAAAATTATCCTTATTTTATTATGCCTTTATTACATGAAAACCATTGCACTAGAGAAAGTAAGCATTACAAATACATGCAAGACTCAGTCCCTGTCCTCAAGCAGCATCTTTTATGGTACAACTTTTGACCTGAATAAGTATTTCATTTTTGAAATTGTTAAGGATTTATGAAGATAAAAACAAAAAGGATTAAAGAAGGATAGAAGGCAAGCAGTATGGAGAAATATGGGTTTAGTCATCCAAGATCTCTTCAAAAAGTAAAGTTGGTTTAAGCTCACAAAGTTTGAGAGCAGGCAAAGAGTAGGAAATATCCAGTCCTAAGAAACTGCCCTAGCTTTTTCTTAAGATTTTTTTTTTCCCTCCTAAGTTCTTGATAGAAGTCTGTATGATGTTCCTGTCTCTATGGCCCTGTATTATTAAAGCTTAGACTTTTAATCTATTAAGAATTGGCGAGTAAGGAAACTAGAAATAGAGGTCGAATTAAAGTCATCTCCCTTGGAGATCACACGATTGGCCTTTCTTGGGGATTGCAGGCTAAGTACAAAGTACCTTGTGACAGCTCAGAAAAACAAAACAGAAAAACAGCAAACATATGTTCCCCTGGAAGAAAAATGACATTTTTAAAAATGAACAAACATATAGTGATTGTCACCCCAAATATTTTCTTCTCTGGTAATTCTTATAATATTGTTCTATAAAATTACTTTCATCATTGGAATTACTAAAATGTGAATAATACAGAAATAACTAGGCATTTCATTTTTTACTGAATCATTTAAAACAATTATAAATTTATTTACAAAAGTGCTTAGTTCAACTGATTTTGAATTGCATGAATCTATCACTTCATATATATTGAAATTATTATATTTAGAATTTTTGTATTTTTTACTTAACTGTGACATTTGCTGAATTCAGAAGTGGATGAGGACTTATTTGCCACAATTATACAAAATTTATTTCCTTCATGTTCTTAGATGAAAAATTAGAATAAAAGTTTAAAGCTGCTTGATCAGCCTTATTCCCCGACACTCAGACTTGAGTCCCTTCCACACACCTTGGAGGGTACACTGCTGGTGGCATTCTTGACATGAATTAAGACCTGTGGATTCTTTAAACTATTTATATGTTTACCCCTTTCTTTTAATCACTAAAAATAAATAAGAAATTAAACACAAATCTTAGTTAACTTTTTGGGTTATAGTAATTCCTTGCAGGTTGCCAGTAAATCATTTTTCCCCTTCACTAATTGGTAATAGTAAAAAAAGGATCATGGACATCAGGACCCTCAGATACCATGTCATTAACCAGGGAGCCAATCCTGAAATAAGGTTAAAATCATTGTAATTAGAATCAAAAGAAAATCTCCTCCAGGGCAGAAAAATGAGGTAGATAGCAGGGCTGATGAGATATGAACAAACTCCATTCTCTCAGTGAGCATACAACTCAACCACATATCCTAATTCTCTCCATCTAGTACAGGCAATGTGACTAGTTCTCATTAATTGAGAGCAGAAGTGAAGCATTGCTTCTGGGCCTAGAACAGGGATCTGCCCAAGGTCTATTGTGTATGGTCAGTGAGCTGAGAATTTTTCTTTTTACCTTTTTAAAGGGTTGAAAAAAAGGATATATATATATATAATATTAAATATGTACAAATATGTGCATATGTATATGTGTGCACATACATACATTCTGTACATATGTACAGAAATAATATGTGACTCACAAAGCCTAAATTATTTATTAATTATTTACTATTTATCTGTATACACACATAACGCATGAAAAACAGTGAGTTTATACTGATTCCAAAGTGATACCATAGGATTCATTTTAGCCTTCCAACTTTCTCTGATTTATGACTTTTTTCTCCAGCTATAACAACCCTTACTCCCATTATCTGCAACCAATTTACTAATGTGTTCAAATCTAGTAATCACATAAGTTCACAGAGAATTGCTAGGCCATTCCCTTATGAGAAATACTTTGCTAATTAGATTACATCTTATCTTCCATCTCTATCACTTTCTCTCTGACCTATTTTATTTCTTTTTTATACTGTTTTCATTCTCTGTTGTTTGCCTGCCTTTGAATGCTACTTAATAATTTTTTATTTGAGTCTATTTGTTCTTGTAATTTACTTTTAATTTTTGAGATGATTTTGTCATTTTCTTATATTTCCCTCTTGATTTCAATCAACCATTTTTTTTTTTCATTTCTCCTTGGGTTTTGTCCATTTTAATTCATAGTTTTGCATTTTTTGATTTAAAGTGTCCTTGTTATATTCTCAAATGTTTGAGCATATAGAATTCCATTTGGGGTGTACACTTATAGTTTTCTTCTACTTCATAGTTGTTACTATAATTTTGGGGGGGTGAGAGAATCCCTCAGAAAATTTATTTGAAAATTCATTTACTCCATTTCCTGTCATAGTTCTGTATAGATTTTATTTTCCTCTTGTTCATTACTGTGATAATGGGATGTTTTACAAGACTCCTGGTTTAATAACACTCTTTTCTCTCCAGTAAAATGCAGTACTTTTAGGAGGTTTGTTTGGTTGCTTTGAAGAGAGACATTTGTCCATTTTTTTAAAATTCTCTTTGGTATGTTAGGGTCCTTCTTCCTTCCTTTTCCTTTCTTTCCTCTGCCAGAAGCTGTGTGTTTGGATTAAAGACTGTCCCTTTAAAATCATACTTGTGCCTTTAAACCAAGTCTATCTCTTTCAGTGGTAATCTTGGCCCTTCCAGTGGCTTGAACTTTCAAATCTTTTTCAGTCAATGCTGCTCCATTTGCCTGGTTACTTTTTAAATGGTTCAGATTCAGGGTGGATTAACCTTTCTGGAGATTGCTCCACCTCTCCCCCAGGGGCCCTGGCCGTCTGCCCTCCCCTGTCTGCCCTGAAGACTTTGCCATCTACCTTGGTTCTCAGCAGGACTGGACAGCAGGAGTTAGGGGGATTCATCATATTTACTGGTCCAGGCATTCTCTGAGATCTAGGAATGCTGAGGTTGTGGCTTTGTGAAGAAATTTTGTAGCTGTAAAATTATTTCTTATCATTTGGGAAGGGGATTTGGGAGATTACTTATTTTACACCTTGCATCCCAGCATTGCCTTCAGCTACTCCACAAATTCTTTTTATTTTTAGACCAATAATCTAGTAGGAAAAAAGGAGCAAAATTATAAAGGTGATGTTCATATGAAAAGTACACATGGGTTTATAAATCAGTAAATCACATCCATTGTTAAATAAATACAAATTAAAATAGCGATACTATTTGTCATCCATTATATTGCAACACACCAAAAAGGTTGATATCAAATACTAACAAAATGCAGGAAAACACTCGTGCATTCTTGATAAGAGTACAAACTGGTGCAATGCTTTTAGATGACACCTTAGCAATGTCTTTGAAAACTGAAATGACTCAACTTTTGGCACAACAATGCCAGGTCAAGGTATTTACATGTTTTAGGTTTATCTGTATGTGTGCATAAAGACCCAAAAGTGAGTTTATTGCAGCATAGCAAAAGTCTGAAAATAGACTCAAGTTTAAAAAAGTGAACAAATACAGTTCAGCTTTATAAAATGAAAGCTACATTATGCATTCAAAAATATCATTTCAATATACACTTAGGATTCTTAGAAATATTTATAACAGAAATGTAGCAGCAGAAAGTTCTAATTTCTAAGAACCAAGCGTGTCAAAAATTAAGCAAAATAATATAAGGATTTTACACATTAAACTTAGTTTTGGTCTCATTTTGTCTATTAGGGATGGTGGCATAGTTTATGCTTAGAGTCAGAAGCATAAAATACATGAAACAAACCAAGAGTGATAAAAGCTTTGGTATGATTAGACATTATTTATTTTATTTTTTGAGAAAAATCTTTTCAATTATAAAATATGTTATTGTTTTAAATATCAAATACATATCATATTAAGAAGATAACAGAAACAACCTCTTATGCTCATAATTTGATGATTTTCCTAGCAGTCCTCTTTTTCTTCTATTGTATGCACACAATTGTATGCATATCTCATATCACAGATGCATTTATATACTTTCCCACTTACTAGTGCATCATAATGAACTTTTCCCAATCATTAAACATTTTACAAAAGAATAATTGTAAGAGCTCCTTATTTTTCAATACATATTTCAATACTAAAATACATTATACATTTAGACATATGTGCTGGATATGTAAGTTGCTTCTGGCTTTATATGTACTGTAGTATATGATGGAACAATGAGCAACTCTAAGTGTAAAGTTGTGTCCTCATCTTTGAATATTTGGTATGAACATGTGGTAAATTCATAAAAGTCTGGTTCAAAGAGCATGAATAATATTTCTAAAAAGGATTCTCAAACTGATTTCTGTAAACGTGATACCCATTTTTAGTCCCTCTAAAAATAGATCAGTGACCTTAGAGTAAATATTACAGTTGATGAAATAGTGCTTAACAGATAATAGGAAGTAGAGAGATTGATTTTGGATCAAGTTTTGGTTTAAATAAAAACAGTGGCTGATAGTTTAGGGTGGAAAAGATTGACTTTTGGGTTTAGACCAATAAGTCATAATCAGACTTCAGCTACTGACTGTGATTCAGGATAAGAAAATGAACATCACCTAGTTTCATAATATTTACCCATACAATAATATTAACAATAATTATCTAAAAATGTGATTGTGAGAAATAAGCAACAAATATAATAGCACTAAGTTCCTGGACCATGCTTTGTATTTAGTAAATGAAAACTTTTGTTATCCTTATAATAGGTGGATAAACAGAAAAATTTATGAGGAGTGAATTTATTACAATGTCATATATCTATTAACTACAATTTTTAAAATAATATAGTCTGTTTATTTATGTATCTGTTCCTAAAATTTGCAATTTTAGTAGATTATTTTTTGTAGATTAGTCATGTATTATTGTGATTGTGGTTCTTCTTACTACGCATATGTTGGTGGAATAGTTTCCCACTAAAAAAGACCAAGTAAGAACAAATGTGAAACTCTTGAGAAAAGGTCAGTTTCAGTTAACATGAGCTCTGGAAGTGAACATGATCTCCATCACAATACTTCACACCTGCATACTGTAGCCCTGCAAGATTCATAGAGAACTTTCATCTCTTATTTTATTTTTGCTAGAACATCCATTGCTAATTGAAAGGTGAAGTGGGCAGGGCTATTTTCCTACATTTTATAGATGAGGTGTGATATAGGAGTGGCTCACACATGGTCAGTAAGGGACATGTTCACTAAAATCTAATGTTCTGGAGTTTCTTTCTACTATACCATATTCTATTCTGCATGTGTCACCATATTTCAATAATTATGAATAGCGGGGTGTCAGAATGTTCAGAAAACCGAGATAAACTTTATTGTTAATGTATATTTCTGATACAAGCAATATATGAATAAGGCAAACAAAATTAAAGAGGGCAGACAGAATGAATTGAAATAAAAATCTCAATTTGCCCATAACTGTTGTCCTCTATACCTATTTCGCAAAAGCAACTGAATGATCTCTTATGTATCTTTTTAGGTACTTCTAATTCATATGTCAGACCATATATGTATATAGATAGCTATACAATTATCTGTACAATATGTGGTATAATATACAGTCTATTCTGCACCTTTGGTTTATTATAGTTAACATATCTTGAAAACTTTTTTATTCAGAGAAAATATAGCATATTGCTTTCATATTGCATAGTATTTTATGTACAAGTATAACACAGTTTATTTACCCAGTCCCCTATGGATGGGTACTAATGTTGTTCCCAGCTTTTTCTTCTCAAGTTATTTTTGCTGTGTGTTATTTTATCAAAAAATACTTCTTAATGAAGTTTAAATTTATTCTATATTTATAATTTTGAGGTATGTATAAGAAAAAGGTAGAAAAGTAAAACTAAAATTTTGGAGGCAATGCAGATTTTTCACCAATTTATATTTGCACATAAAATTATATTTTGATCTTTCAGTAAAGGCACAAAACAAAGGGCAGAAAAAATCTTCAGTACACTGAAGGCTGTGTTCCCACAGGCTTTCCACCGCACAATTGATAGGAGAGGAACGATTTCCAGATTGGGAAGAGAAATCCAAAGGCAAAGCCCTTGGCTGACACGGCAGCACCTTCTCCTATGATATCAAAAACAAAACTAGAAATGGAAACTGTGATGGATATCGTGTAAGGAAAAGAAAGGTCAGGGTGAAAATCCTCCCAGAGTTGTTGCTTGGAAAAGTATAGATTTGGGCTGCTTAGATAGATGCATCTGAAAGAAAAATGGTGTTGCATAGGAAAAGCTGCACTGGGAGTAAAGTGGCCATGCTTGGATCACTGTATAAAGTAAAATAAACTGTTACTCAGTGAAAGGAGAAAGGTCTCCCCTAATGCATCCAAGAGCTGCTAATTTCACAGTTCCTAGTGTGGAGCAAGAGCATTAGAGGACTAAAAACCTTGCCAGGTTATCTGCAATTTGACAACAGCAGGCTGTTTGTGGAGCTGCACTCTGATGGGTTTTTAGCTTCCGTGTGAGGAAGCTTTTTTAAAAGAATTGTTTTAGCATTAGTCTGTCAGTCCAGGTAACCCAAGGGTCTTCTATTCAAGGCTGAAAGTTCCAGAAATGCACCATCCCTTTGGCAGCCACAAAACAACCACCCGACATTAATGTACCTAAAAACAGCAAAATTTCCCTTTGTGATTTCTTCTCTCTTTTTTCTTCTTTTTTGACACTCCATGGCTCTGATTTATGAATAGTTGACACATCTTCCTTCCAGATATCACTCAAGGATTTGGGTTATTATTTATTTCACCATCTAAAAAATATTCTAAGCTGCAATGATTAAGATGTAATTAAATATCGAAAATAACCTGACTAGAGCCAGGAAATTCAAAGTAAAGCAATTTTGTGTTGTGGACATGTCATTTATTTTGTACTGTGAACTATTGTAACTCAAGAGTTTTTTTAAAGAACAATAATTGTTGATTGCTGAACTGTCTTTTGGGAACTTCAAGTGTGTTGTTTTATAAGTTGAGACATTCTTGTTGTCTTTAATTAAAATGTTTTCACCCAAATTAGAAATTTATCTTATTTTAATTTATACATATTTATTTATTTTAATAAATATGTATTTATTAAAAATCATCTTTCTGTGAATAAAACTTTAAAAATAATAGATAAGATTTTTTTTTTCCTGTTTTATGTTTATCCTATTAGAAGCATTGCTCTGAGTGTACTGCTTTTGAAGTTTCCTGGGCTGCCCTAGCCTGTATTTTAGGACTGGCCCTGATCCATTCCCACTCAGCATGTGCTACGAAAAGAAATAAAGAAAATATATCAGAACTCTTTAAAAATACAAAACCTCCAAGATTCAGGTTAGATCTACCTATTGTCAAGCAACTTTTATTTAAAATTAAAAAAAAAAAATCAAACCTGTTTTTTGAAACAATAGGTATAGCAAGGATTTGATCTTGTATGAATTATGGATGCTCAATGTGTCTCTCATTCTTGCTGGTTGTGGTGGTGTCAAATTGAGGATGCTCTAATGAAGCCACCATTGAAACTCTGGTATAGGTTGAGAAAAAAAAAGAAACCATCTATATAGTTCTCCATTTTTGAAACACAAGGAAAATAAAAAAAACAACAAAAAAAGGGTTGGTCCTGAATTGAGGGGACAGAGGGAAGAGAAAGGAAGGCCATCAGGAAAGTGGATTGATCTAACCTGGCTGCCCAGAGAGGCAACAGATTTGCCGTTAGCATCTGGTCCTCCTCAGGCTCTTAGCTGTGGTCCCCAACCCCCGGTACTGGTCCGCGGCCTGTTAGGGACCGGGCTGCAAAGCTCCACCGTGTGGAAAAATTGTCTTCCATGAAACTTGGCGGGGGGAGGGGGACTGCACAGCAGGAGGTGAGCAGTGGGTCAGTGAGAGAAACTTCACCTGCATTTAAAGCACCCCCCTCCCCATCTCGCACCACCTGGGCTCTGCCTTCCCCCCCTCCCCCGCCCCCATCCATGGAAAAACTGTCTTCCATGAAACCTGTCCCCAGTGCCAAAAAGGTTGGGGACCGCGGCGTGAGGAACCAAGCTAGGCCTCCTGTCAAAGGATTCCCCGGAAAAGACTCAGAATTCTCAACATTAGTTCGCCTTTGCCTTGTTTCATGGCCGTGTGCTTCTGTTTCCCAGACGTGTCGTTGGTATTTCTTCCCTGTCTTGAGTGTAGCCTTGCCCCCTATTTGGATCATTTGCACGGACTGACTATTCTACCAATTTGTGAACTCTGCCCTTATTCCTTTGCTATTTTTATCAACTCTTGGTAAAGAGTTGTTGGCAGTAGACCACGTAAAAAATGGCTTCTCTTTCCCAAACCTTGGAAACTTTACCCTTAAACAGTTTTAGAAACTGCCATTTACTAAGGTGAGGTCAACAATTAACACTTTCTTTTCCACCCACTTTATCCTAGGGCAGTATTTCTACGGCAGTCAAAAACTGACTTTTGAAATCACCTTCATTCTGTTAATACATAAAATTAAAAGTGATTACTTTTTCCATTTTTTTTTCCTTTTAGTTTTAGAAAAATCATTGGCATTAAGATGTACTACATTAATGTAATTGTTTCAACTTACAGTTTATCAAATCAGCAAAGGCAAGCTTTAAATCAGTGTCATTTTTAAGCCTTAAAATAAGTTGTTCTCTGAATTTGGGCAGCTTATTTCTGGCAGTTTGCAGATGGACAGCCTCATGGCATTACTGAATGTATGCATTAGAACATAATTAGCTACATGTAAAGATAGGTTTAGCTCTTTCTAAATGGGTTAATCAGTTCTCACTGAATTCAGGGAAATATACGGGAAACTCAGTGCTCAATGTGTTTAGATTTGTTGGCTTAGACTTTAGGTAAGCCAGATATAAATAAACACATACCCCAATGGGAACTAGTCCTGTCATATTCAGCCTTTCAATCAAGTTATCAAAGCATGAGTATTGCCTGGTCATGTTCCAGAGGGTTTCTTTGTTTTGATTTTGATGTGTTTTCATTTGTAACCAAGAACTTTATGTTTGCATCATTAAGTAGATATCTTTTGTGGTGCACTGCCTTTGCAGGTTGGTTGTGAAGGGGCAGGGCTCATTTACTTATTAGCAAGCCCGGTTATTAGAATAGCTTCTATAAATGAGTTGTAAAATTAAAATAATTAAGATAAGAAAACTGGGCTGCATCTCTGGCTTTCTTTCTGTACCTGAGGTGCCTGTTCCCCAGTACTTTTGTTCCTTCTGCTCTAGGTGACATGTAATGTTGCTGTTCCTTCAGGGATGTGCTCTGCTTTTCCTTTTTGTTTCTATCCTCTGTAGTAGGTATACTTATCTAGTCCTGTGTCCTTAAACAATATCTATATGTCGATGATTCCTTAATGTGTATGTCCTGGACTGCTTTGTCTCCTGTGTTCTATCCTCCTCTGATGTGTAATAGATGTCTCAGACTTAAAATGCCCCAAACAGAACTCTTGATTACCTCTCACCTCAGATTTCCATGTGACTGTCCCTCACTTCTCAGGCTTTTCCATCTCAGTAAAAGACATCACTATTTACCCAGAGGTCCTAAGAGATATTCTTGGTAACTATTTTCTTCAACCCCTAGTACAATCAATTACAAGTACAGTTGACTCTCCCTCCTCCACATAGATCAAATTCTTTCAAGTTTTCAATCTTTGCTGCCACTCACTCAGTAGTCTAAACCACCATCATCTCTTTCTGGCCTCACTGCAGTAATCTCCTAACTGTTCTTCCTGTTTTCACCCACACCTCTTTTCAAAATTTTCTAAATGTAAGCAAGATTTTCACATGCTTCTTATATCTATTTTTCTTTCACAATGTCATTTATGGAAACTTCAAATATTCAAAAGCAGAGAGAATAATACAGTGATTCCCTATGTACCTATCATCAACATTGAATAATTATCAAGTTTTAACTATACCTTCATGTACCCCTTAAATACTTTGAGTTGAATTTCAGATGTATATCACTTTATCTGTGAACACTTCAGTCCCTATTACTAAAAGATAAGGACTCATTTCTAACATTCTTATCATGGTAAATATCTATTCAGTGTTCGAGTTTCCATGATAGTCTTAAAATATTATTTTATAATTCCAAATAAGTTTCACATAGATGTATGGTAGCTAATTTCTTTCTAATTTATATATTCCCCCTTTCTTGTCTCTTCTTTTTAATTTTTTTCTATCTGTTGGTGAAATCTGTCATTTGATCTGTAGAGTATCCTTCCCTCTGAATTTTTCTGGTTGCATATCCTCCAGCATGGTGTCTTTTAACATTTTCCTCTGACTCATGTTTTCTGAGACCTAGTAGTTACATTAGGATGAGATGAGATGCCTATGTGTATTGTGGCAAAAATAGTTCATAGGTAGTTTGCATTTCCTGGTGTCACACATGGAAAGTCACATAATATCTGACTATCATTCTTTTTGAGATGCTACAACTGATCAGTAGGTTAAAGTATTGTTGTCAGCCTCATGCATTCATAATAATGTTCCCCACCCATAATTCGCTTAGTAGTTTTAGGTATTGTTGATGTTTGTAGTCCAAATTCATTATTTTTTTAAATGTTGCTAAATGGTTATAGTCTAATTCACCATTCATTCTTCATTTATTTGCTAGAATATGTCCAAAGAGAAAAACTTTCTTTCATTATCTAGTTTTTAATCCTGAGGCAAGTGTATGGAAATTGTAGGATAAATGAAAAATCTTTCCCCTTAATTTACAGATTTTAGAAGAATGGACTGGTTTTGTAGAATCCTTCAAGGTCATCAATATATGTTTTTACTATTTTGTATAATTACAAAGATCATAGATTTGAACATATTTAAAGCATTTTAAAACGTGTCCATTACAATTATTATTACTGCTATTGTTCAAATTGTCCTTTCTTTGACTAGTTGAACTGCTTCAAGTTGGCTCCTGAAATTTGATGACTCAAACGCTTCCACTCTTTCTGTTAAGATATATGCTCTTCTTATGTATCTCTTGTCTAACACCCGGAAGCAGCCAATTTCCCCAAAACTCTGATTCCTTTAAGTGAGAAATGATATTTAAAAATCTTAAGTGCTACGAGTGCTTATGGCTACTGTGTTGGTCAGTACTTCTAAAATTTTACATTGGACAGAGCTTGGAAAAATATGAAAATAAAATACACCATTAGTTCATACTCAAATTTCTGTTTCCAACATCTTACACTTCCATATCTTCTCTCTTATGGTGAAAATCTTTGATCCTAACAACAGTAGTATAAGTATTTTTTCTCTAATCTTATATTAATATGTGTGTGTGTTTGTATAAGCAATTGGCTTATCAAATATAGACACACAAACATATACACAAATGGTTACAGAATAACAATATGATTATTAGAACCATTTTGAGATCATGTCCTTAGGCTATATCCCACTAGTGATATATAAATTTTTGTCCCTTAAAATCAACTGATATAATGCCTGTTTGTGTGGTTTAGCCCCCTGATATGCAGTTCATTTCATTTATTTTATTTTGCCTTTATTTCTTTAGGATTTCTTTCTGCTTACATTTGTTTTAGTTTTATTCAGTTAGTTTGATTACAAAAATATTTACATGATTCCAAAATCAAAATTATAAAGCCAGGCACAGTCAGAGAAGTATCACTTCCAACCCAATCCCACTCACCTTGGCCTCCTTTTCACCTACTAGGTAATCTGTTTTTTAAGTTAGCTTTTGGTTTATTCTCCATTTTCAATGTAAGCATAGTTGTGTGCAGAAGTGTGCATTTTTTCTTTTCCCCTTTCTTGAAGATGAATGATGGCATCCTGTGTATACTCTTCTCCACCTTACTTTTTTCCTTCACAGTATATGATACATATCACTCTACAGCAGTGAGAGGGATAGTTCTTATTCCTTTTTATAGTTACATAGTCCCCTATTTTATGGACATATCACAATTAATTGAGTCAGTCATCTCTTTATGGACATTTGGACTGTTTCCAATCTTTTTCTGTACAAAAAGTGTTCTCATCTTGCCTAAAACACTTCAATGGCTTCTCATTATTTTTAGATAAAAATCCAAACAACTTTCCGTAGCCTACGAGGGCCTGCATATCTGGTCTCTATCTTAATTCTCCAACCTTGACTCATACCATTCTCTCCCTGCCTAATTACATTCCAACTTTACTGGACTTCTTTCCATTTGTCAAATGCACCAAACCTTATCTGTATGTCAAATTTTGCACTTGCTATTTCTACCTAATAATTTTTGGGTACCTATTTTCATGGCTGACATATTTCACCCTTCTCACTAGGGGAATTCAAATGCTACTGGCTCAAAAATACCTCCCTGAACAGCGCTACCTAACTAAAGTGACAGTACTAGTTACTCACTGGCTAGTCATCTGTTTACTTTCTTCACAACACATACCACAATCTATAGCAGCATATGACATATCATATTGCTATTATTCTATAGCATCATATTGTATTAGATTATTTGTTCATTTGATGCTTGTCTTCCTCACCTAAATGTCTTTCTAAGCATTGAATCTTTCACATCCATGTCTGACCAGAGTATAAGCTTAAAAAACATTTGTTGAACTAATGATTGAATGAGTCAATTACTATCAAACATAAAATATGCTACACTTGAAAAATACCTATAAAGATTTAGCAGCTTAAAAATCCAACTAAGAACCTTACTTTTTTTGTATATTACTGTAATATACCTGAAATTGGGTGACCTTCACTATATGCCAACTGTCATGAGATTAATATGTTTTTTACTTCACTTGAGTCTTATGGCACCAGACTGTAGTATATAATTTTTTATTGCTTTAGAGTCCAATACAATACTTGTCTGTGTTGTGTAATCCTCTTAAACTGTGAAGGCTTTACATTTATTTAGATATTCTAGCTAAAGTTTTAACCATAATTGTCAGATTGTCATCCACAACTGAGAGAGGATATCAGACAAATGATTGTCCTAACAAGAGAATTAACATTATTTCCATTTTAGAGATGAGGTGACTGAACCTCAAAATTGTTAAGCACTCTGAAAATGTCACGTATTAAGTGACTTTACTGGAACTCAATCCTAGGGGTCCTTAATTCCAAATCTCATGTTTTGTGTCTGGATACACTGTTTATAAAGACATAACAAAATAATATCTTCATACTTCATCGCCACTTATAAATTTATAATTTAATAATAAATGTTAAGAAATTTTATAAAAAAGTTATACTTGTATAGAGAAAAGTCTGCCCTTTTTGGTGTATTTTCATCTACCTCTATTTACCAAGGCAAAAATTTTTTCAGGCTCTGTGACTCAGACACTTAAGATTTAACCATGTGATAAATTTTTGACACTCTCTACAGTGTTAAAAGTATTCACATACTCTTAAGTTTTTGGCCTAGTTAATTCTCATAACTAAGTTAACTAGTTTTGGAATGTTCTCTTTTTTCTGTTGTAAAACAGCCTACTCAGCATTACATCATCCTCACACTTGCTACATCTGTCAATTTTCTTTCAGTTTCCTGTCAGACTGCCATTTCCTTCCACAACCTCTATTAGACTCCTCCTGAAGTGCATAGAAGTGGCCTAAAATTCTAAACTGACAGAACATTTCAAATGGTCAGGTACATATGTTTTTCATCATTGCAGCCACAGCAAAAATATCCACAGTGTACAGTATATTTTAACAATAGACTATGCAATTTACATGAAATTGTTTGTGTCCTAATACCTTTGATTTCTGCATAAGGAAACAATATATCTACCATTATTTACTGATTTCATGACTGCACTTGCTCCTTTGGTTGGTTGGGACTTTTGGCAGAAGCAAATGTTGAAAAATGCAGTATTTATTTTACTGAATTTCCCAAACTTCTCTGATTATCAGAAGCACCTGGAACTTGTAATAAACATATAGATGCCCAAGTTTTATACTTGGAGAAGCTGACTGGCCAGGGTTAGATTGGAGCCTGAGAATGTGTCTTTATAACAAAAGAGGATGTGATTCTGATGCTAGGGCCAATTTGGGATTATCAGGTCTAAATGTTCCACTGTTTACATTCAGAATTCCTTGAAGGTGAGAAATATATCTTAGTCAACTAAAGAATGTTCTAAAACTTAAATGTGCATATGAATCATCTGTGGATAGTGTTAAAATGTAGATTCTAATTCTGTATGTCTGGAGCAGGGCCTGAGATTCTGCATTTCAAAAAAAGTCCTAGTTGATGCCAGGGATGTTGGTCTGTGGAACACAATTTGAGTGGCTCTCCAACTGATGTCATTTTTAGACTCACCAGAGGGTTTAAAAATAAAAACACATACTGGTTCAATTAAATCAGAATTTCTAAGAAGGAGAGGGTAGGACATAAGGATGTATAAAAAGAATCCCAGGTGATTCCAATGTGTAGCCAGGGTTCAAAACCCCTGTCCTAAATGAAAAGACAAGTGAAGAAGAAAATTAAAACTTCCCTTTTGTAGTTCTTAAACTTACAGAACTCATGCCACTTAAATCCCAATTGCAGGCAAAGAAACCTTAAGCTACCCAAATAGATAACTCTTTATATCAAGTAAGAATTTCTGCTGATACTTCTCTGCCTTAAATTCATATTCCAGTATTTAGGCATCCGCCTTATTTTTTTTTTTAAGTAAAAAACTGCATACATTAAACTATGGTTATTATCATGGTTCTTCTTTCACACATCACTGGTAGGTGAGTAACAGGGCAGACATCTAGGAGCTAGAACCTCAATATTTATTTTATGTAACTACAGTATTCAGAATGCAGGCAAATTGCAAAGACCTGAGTTGCTATCCATGGTCCTGATGTTATGACCCATTTGTTTTCTTCAAATTTAGTTGTTAGAGATTGTCAAAGGCTTCCTTACTTTACTGGCTCTTTCTACATGCCCTTCCCCAGCATACATAAGAAGTAAAAGATGATTATATTTCATATATTCATGAAAGCACCAAAAGAGAGGGAGAGACAGATAGAAAAATTAAGACATCAGAGAGGGTTGTTTAGAGTAAAAATAAACTAGTGTTACCATTTCTCCCTGTCAGCAGAGCATTTCATTATCTAGAAATTTGTAGTGACACAGGTAAACTTGAATATGTCACTTTATATTTTATTTTTGATAAGATCATTCATAAGTTATTAACTGATATTTTGTACCTGCCAGTATTTACTGGAAAATTGCAATCTTACTTTTTTTCTGCTCAAAAATAAGTTCTTAAAAAGGAATTCAGAATTCCATCTTTAGTCATAAGAGTCCTGAGCATGTCATGCTCTTCTACCACAAACAAGTAGAAAACAGTAAAATATAAGAAAGAGCTATTTTTAAGCATTGGAAATAAGCATCCCAGGGAAGTTATCCATATTAATTGTTTTTAAAGATGGGCAATATAATTTCCCCAGATTTCTGCCTGGAGGCATATTCTGGACCATGATCCAGGAAGGGGTCCTCAAGCAGAGCACATCAGTCTTGCTAAAATGAGATGACAACAGGCAGAGCTTGGGGAGGCTAAGGTAGCTAGAATTTGTAGGGCAAGGCATGACAAGAGAAGAGACATACATGGAGAAGGATCTCCACATATCTGTATGAGAGTCGCCTTGAGTCTATTACTGAATTTTAATATGCACAGGCCTAGAACAAAATTTCATCAGGCTAGTAAAGAACTACCAAGCATGTTTAAGCTGAACGATTACCAGAGCTCACATAGGGCTGGAGGACATATAAGTTACAACAAGCCAGACTGGAGATACCTTGTAGAATACTCAGGGAATTCAGTATAGATTCCTGAAGAGTAATACTTTAGTATTAGGAATTAAGTAGCACCAAAGGAAAGACTCCTCTAAAATTGTCACCACAAAGCAAAAAATTGGTTTCAAAAATATCGGATTGATCCACAAATTACTTAATTGACTGGAAAATAAATGTCAATATTATTTGAAAGATGGAAACACACATGCAAGAATGTAATATTACATTGTATGGCATCCAATAAAATATTGTTAATAACTAGGATGCAAAGAGTAAAGAAGAATATGCCCTATTTACCAGGAGAAAAATTAAATGATAAAAAGAGACTCCTAAATGACAGTGATGAAGAAATTAGCAGAAAATTTTTAGACTAGCTATGCTTAAGGATTCAAAAATATAAATATAATGTAGAGAGAAATATAAGATATGAAAAAGAACAAAATGGAAGTACTAGGGCTGAAAAAAAAATCTCAAAATTTTTTTCTAATTTCCAATTATTTCCTCAAATACTTTTTGTAGCCTTCCCCAATCCCAAAATTGGAAACTTCAATTACATGTTCAAAATAGTCTCATAGCTGATGGCATTTTTCAATGTTTTTCCATAATTTTTCATTCTGTTTTTCATTTGGGTAGTTTCCAATGCTAAGTAAATCCCGATTTCTTTTCTTCAATGTGTAATCTGTGGTTCATCTCATCCAGTGAACTTTTCATTTCTAATCTTTAGTTTTCATATCTTGATGTTGATTTGAGTCTTTTAAATATTTCCATGTATCTACTTAATTTTTCAATCTTTCCTTGTACAGATGGAATAGAGTTATACTTACTGTTGTAATGTTCTGGTGTACTAATTCTATCATCTCACTTCTTGGTCAGCTTCAATTGAGTATTTTTTTCTCCTGATTACAGGTCATATTTTTCTGTTTCTTTGCATATTTTGATTGAATGTCAGACATCGTCAATTTTACCCTGTTGAGTGTTGGGTGTTTTTGTATTTCTCTTTCTTTTAATTTAATAAAAATCTTTAAGCTGTACCCCATTTTTATTTTTGTGATTAAATATTTAGTTTATTTTAAATTTTTAATGTTTTTAAATTAAAAAATAGTTTGCTTTTTTTATTTAAAAATTAAAATTTTTTTAAACTTGAAGTTTTTTTTTAAATTTCAGAATATTTTGGGGGTACAAATGCTTTGGTTAAATAAATTGCTTTTGAACTGTGGCCATCCCCAGAGAGTGTGCATTATACCCATTAGGTGTGATTTTGCACATCCCCCTTCCTCCCTCCCACCTGCTTGATTTCCAATGAATGTTATTTCCATATGTGCACATAGGTATTGATCAATTTGTTCCAAATTAATTGGAATGGATGAGTTCCAATTTAATTGGTGATTACATGTCATTGCTTCTTTTTCCATTCTTGTGATACTTCACTTAGAAAAATGGTCTCCAGCTCCATCTAGGATAATATAAGAGGTATTAGTTCATCATTTTTCATGACTGAGTAGTACTCCATGGGATACATATACCACATTTTGTTAATCGACTCATGTATTGATGGGCACTTGGGTTGTTTCCACATCTTTGCAATTGTGAATTCTTCTGTAAACATTCCAGTGTAGATATCTTTTTTTATAGAATGCCTTTTTTTCCTTTGGATTGATACCCAGTAGTGGGATTGCTGGATCAAATGGTAGTTTTACTTTTAGCTCTTTGAGGCATCTTCATATTACTTTCCACAGAGGTTGTACTAGTTTGCAGTCCCAACAAAACTGTAGGAGAGTGTTCCTATCTCTTTGGTACCACACCAACATTTATTGTTTTGGGACTTTTTGATAAAAGCCATTCTCACTGGAATTAAGTGATATCTCATGTTGATTTGAATTTCCCTGATGATTAGAGATGTTGAGCATTTTTTCATATGTTTCTTGGTCATTAGTCTGTCTTCTTTTGAAAAGTTTCTATTCATGTCCTTTGCTTACTTTTTAATGGCGTTGTTTGATTTTTTCTTGTTGTTCTCCTGAGTCCTATATAGATTCTAGTTGCTAGCCTTTTATTGGATGTGTAGCATGCCAATATTTTCTCCTATTCCATAGGTTATCTATTCACTCTAATGATTATTTCCTTGGCTGTGCAGAGCTTCTTAATTAGATCAGGTCCCATTTATTTATTTTTGTTGTTGCTGTGATTGCTTTTGGGGCTTTCTTCATAAATTCTTTGCCTAGGCTGATGTCTATAAGAGTTTTTCCAACATTTTCTTCCAGAATTCTTATGGTTTCTTGCCTTAGGTTTAAGTCTGTTATTCATTGTGAGTTGATTTTCATGAGTGGTGAGAGGTGTAGATGCTGTTTCAGTCTTCTACATGTGGCTGTCCAGTTTTCACAGAACCATTTATTGAATAGGGATTCTTTTACCCAGTGTATGTTTTTGTCTGCTTTGTCAAAGATCAGGTGACAATGTGAAGATGTTTTTATATCTCAGTTCTCTGTTCTGATCCATTAGTCTAGGATCAGACTGTTCTTGTGTCACTACCATGCTGTTTTGGTTACTATAGTTTTGTAGTATAGCTTGAAGTAAGTCTGGTAAATTGATGCCTCCCAAATTGTTCTTTTTGCTTAAGGTTGCTTTGAGTATGTGGGGTCTTCTCTGATTCCATATAAAATGTAGCTTTATTTTTTCTAGATCTGCAAAAAATGATGTTGGTATTTTAATAGAAATTGTGTTGAATCTGTAGATCACTTTGAGTAGTATAGACATTTTAACAATGTTGATTCTACTGACCCACGAACATGATATGTTTTTCTATCTGTTTATGTCCTCTGCTGTTTCCTTCCTCAGTGTTTTTTTTTTTTTTTTTTTTTTTTTTTTTTTTTTTTTGACAGAGTCTCACTCTGTTGCCCAGGCTAGAGTGAGTGCCGTGGCGTCAGTCTAGCTCACAGCAACCTCAAACTCCTGAGCTCAAGTGATCCTCTTGTCTCAGCCTCCCGAGTAGCTGGGACTACAGGCATGCGCCATCATGCCCGGCTAATTTTTTCTATATATATTTTTAGCTGTCCATATAATTTCTTTCTATTTTTAGTAGAGGTGGGGTCTCGCTCTTGCTCAGGCTGGTCTCGAACTCCTGAGCTCAAACAATCCGCCCACCTCGGCCTCCCAGAGTGCTAGGATTACAGGCGTGAGCCACCGCGCCCGGCCCTTCCTCAGTGTTTTAATGACCTCTACCTTTCACCTCCTTTATTAAACATATTCTTAGGTAATTTATTTTCTTTGTAGCAGCCTTTTATGATTAAAAAACTTAACAAAATAGGCATAGATGGGACTTACCTCAAAATGATAAAAGCCAGACATGACAAACCCAAAGCCAACATCATATTGAACAGGAAAAAATTAAAGCATTCCCTTTTAGAACTGGAATTAGACAAGGTTGCCCACTATCAATACTTCTATTCAACGTAGTACTGGAAGTCCTAGCCAGAGTAATCAGACAAGACAAGAAAATCAAGAGTATGCAAATGGAGGGCAGAAGAGGTCAAATTATCACTCTTTGCAAATGATCTTATATCTAGAAAATCTTAAAGATTCTGCAAAGAGACTACTGGAATTGATAAATAAATTCAGCAAAGTCTCAGGTTACAGCATCAATGTACACAAATCAGTAGCATTCATATAGGTCAAGAACAGCCAAGCTAAGAACCAAATCAAAGATTCAATACCTTTCACAATAGCAATAAAGGACATTTTCAAATTTTAACTGACAAATAAGGATAGAATATATTCAAGGTGTACAGTATGATGATTACATATATGCATAAATTATGAAAAAAATACAACAATCAAATCAAGTAACCCATTCATTACCATCCATACTGTACATGAGATTCCCAGAACTTGTTCATCTTATACTGAAAGTTTGAGCTCTTTGATTAACATCTCCCCATTTTCTCCACTCACCCCCATCCCAGCTACTGGCAAACACTGTTTATTTCATGTTTCTATGAGTTTGACTTTTTTAGATTCCACTTATAAGTAAAATCATATAGAATTTATCTTTCCATTTCTGGATTATTTCACTTAGTCCAATTTCTTCCAAGTCTATTCATGTTCTTACGAATGGGTAGGATTTTCTTCTTTTTTATGACCAAATAATGTTCCATTATGTGTATGTGCCACCATTTGTTTCTCCTTTGTACCACTATTCTTTAGCCTGGGTGGACACTTAGATTGTTTCCATATCTTGTCTATGGTGAATAATGCTGCAAAGAATGTGGGGGTGCATATACTTCTTTGAGATTCTAATTTCTTTACCTTTGAATATATATACCCAGAAATGAGATTTCTGCATCATATGATCATTCCATTTTTTAGTTTTTGAGGAAACTCCACACTATTTTCTGTAATGGCTCTATAAATTTACATTTCTAACAACAGAGTACAAGGGTTCTCTTTTCTCCACAACCTCATCAATACTTGCTATCTGTTATCTTTTTCATTATGGCCATCGTTACAGGTGTGAGGTGATATTTCACTGTAGTTTTGATTTGCATTTCTCTCATGATTAGTGATGTTGAGCAACTTTTCATTTATCTGTTGGCCATTCATATGTCTTTGGAAAAAAATGTCTATTCTGGTTCTTTGTCCATATTTATTTTTGTTTTTGTTTTTTCGTTACTGAGCTCTGTGAGTTTCTCTTGTATTTTAGATATTAATCCCTTATTAGATATCTGGCTTGCAAATATTTTATCCTATTTCATAGGTTGCCTTTTCATTTTGTAGATAGTTTCCTTTGTTGTGTTGAAACTTTTACTTTGTAGTCTCATTTGTTTTTTTTTGTTTTTTTTTACCTTCTTAAATATATTTTTTTTTCAATTTAATTTTACAGAATCAAAGAGTCTAACAGTATATCTTGTTAGATACAGTATGTCCTCATAATGTATACATTATTTGTGTACAATGATATGAAATAATATGAGAAATATTCATGATAAATTATTAAGTGAACAGTGCAAGTTAAAAACAATAGTTTCATATTTTTTCCCCACCCCCCCTTTCCCGAGTCAGCACCTTCAAGTGTTACCACTCCCCAAACGGTGCGCAATGCACTCATTGTGTAGGCATACCCCCATCCCCTCCCCCCCACCTCAGTCTGTTGTCCAATTGGTGTCGTTCCCAGATTTGTATTTAGGTGATGATCAGGGAAACCAATTTTCTGGTGAGTACATGTGATGCTTGTTTTTCCATTCTTGGGATACTTCACTTAATATAATGGGTTCCAACTCTCTCCAGGAGAACCATAGAGATGTCGTATCTTCATCATTCCTTATAGCTGAGTAATATTCCATGGTATACATATACCACAGCTTACTAATCCAATCATGTATTGATGGGCATTTGGGTTGTTTCCACATCTTTGCTATTGTGAATTGTGCTGCTATAAACATTTGGGTACACGTGCCTTTGTTACAGAATGACCTTTTTTCCTTTGGGTATATGCCCAGTAATGGGATTGCTGGGTCAAATGGCAGGTCTACTTGAATCTGTTTAAGATACCTCCATAATGCTTTCCACAGGGGTTGCACTAGTTTGCAGTCCCACCAGCAGTGTATTAGTGTTCCTGTCTCTCCACACCCACGCCAACATGTGTTGTTTTGGGTTTTTTTGATAAAGGCCATTCTCACTGGGGTTAAGTGATATCTCATTGTGGTTTTGATTTGCATTTCCCTGATGATTAGAGATGTTGAACACTTTTTCATATGTTTGTTAGCCATTTTTATATCTTCTTTTGAAAAATTTCTATTCAAAGGACCCCTGGGAGATTCATAGCAAATAGGAAAACACCACGCCATGTAGTCTCATTTGTTTATTTTTGCTTTTGTTGTCTGTGCTTTTTTTTTCTTTTTACATTTGAAGAACTTAATATATTTGGAGGTATTTTTTGTTGTTGTTCTGAAACAACTGCACATTCTTCTCCTCACCTGCACCTCTCAAACTCTTTATATGCATTAATTAGTAAAAGTTTACATATTTTTATACAGATTAACATTTTAAAAAGGTTCTCCTATGCCCTACCACATTTGAGTTATTCTTTTTTTTTTTTTAAGTTTGGAATATTATGGGAGTGCAAACATTTTGGTTACATGAATTGCCTTTGTACAGTTTGAGTCAAAGTATAAGTGTGTCCCTCACCTAGATAGTGTGCATTGTACCTGTTAGGTGTGAATTTACGCATCCCCTACTCCCCCCACCTGCTTTATTTCCACTGAATTTTACTACCATATATATACATAAGTGTTGATCTATTAGTTCCAATTTAGTAGTGAGTACTTGTGGTGTTTGTTTTTTCATTTTTGAGATACTTCATTTAAAAGGAAGGTCTCCAGTTCTATCCAGGTTGTTACAAAAGGTATTAATTAAACATTTTTTATGGCTGAGTAATACTCCATGGTATACATATACCACATTTTGTTAATACACTCATGTATTGATGGGCACTTGAGTTGTTTCCATATCTTTGTGATTGTGAATTGTGCTGCTGTAAACATTCAAGTGCAAGTGTTATTTTGTTGTTTTTTTTTATAAAATTATTACCAAGACCAATATCAAGAAGCTGTTTCCCTATATTGTCTTCTAGGAGTTTTATAGTTTCAGATTTTACATTTAAGCCTTTAATCATTTTTTAGTTGATTTTTGTATATGGCATAAAACAAGGTTCCAATTTCATTCTTTTGCTTTTGTATATTTAGTTTTCCCAACACCATTTATTGAAAAGACTTTCCTTTATTCATTGTGTATTCTTGGTACCATGTGATTAGTTTAATATTTTTAGCTCTGTTCTATAATGTGATTAAATATCTTGGAAACAGTTTACTTTTCTGATTTTAGGCAGAACCAAAATAGTTTTCACTCTAGAGCTAACTTTGTTCCACTACCAAGGCAAATATATTTTGAGAACTCTTTCCAATACCTTGTCAGTTATCAGATTATCTGGTATAGTTCATGAGAATGGGACCTATTCTAAGTATGAGCTTCAGGACTCAGTCTCTCTAATCCTTCAGGTGATCTTATCCCCAAGCCTGAGTAATTACCTGAATTTCATGTATTCTGTGGAAGACTCAAGAGGAACACTTTGCAGATCCCAAGGGCACTCTTTCTGTAGAAGTCTCTCTTATCAGGTATCTGCCTTGTAAATTTTAGCTGCCTCTACCTACCTGAACTCCGAGATCCATTTTCTCAGCTTACAAGTAAGGCTAGACTGCTCTTGGAGTTTCCTCCCTTTGCTTCAGCCTGGAAACTCTCTTAAGGCAGTAAGCTGGGGCAATTGTAGAGATCACCTCTTTTGTTTCCTCTTAGAGATCACCATACTTGGTTGTCTGATATACATTGCCTTAAACACTGTTGCTGCATATATTAATATATTAGCTGTTTTTAGTTGTTTCACATGGGAAGGTATATTCAGTCCCTGTAACTCCCTTTGGATGAAAGTGGAAATTCCTTTTTCCCTAAAAGAGAGAGATAGAGAAAGAGAGAGAGAGAGAGAGGAAAGAAAGGAAGAAAGGAAAGAAAGAAAGAAAAGAAAGAAAGAATTTAGTATTTAAAAAAATCTTTCTTTTGGTTTAACTGATCTTCTATCATTTGTTGTACATCTTCTATTCTCAATATAAAAATAACAAATTTTTAAAATATAGCTTCAACAAAGAGTCCTTTTCAATAGAATCTTATTGGCTGTTAATCATTGAAATGAGTTTTCTATTCATTGACTTCATTTTATATTAAACAAGGTTTTGTTATTTTAATATATTAATGAGTGTTTATTATAAAAATATGGATAATTTAGAAAGTAATTAAGATAAGTTTTAAAAATGTTTTTTGATAAATTTGTTCATCATATCTTTTCCAAATACAGATTGTTCAATCAATCTATTCCTAGGCACCTTACAAAATAATTAGTTACAAACAGAGAATAAAACGTCTAATTTGTACTATATTATACTAAAAACATGCATTAAAATGTAGAGATTGAATCAGAAATGGATTTTTAAAGAATCAAAGCAAATTAAGAGCCAAAATTGCAGTAAAGTTACTCTAATGTATACAAAATTTGTTGACATATTAAACAGCATTTAGAAATTTAATTTCTGGAAAATATGCTTTTAAATATCCACTGGAAGCAAGAAACTGCATAGTTATTTGTAATGGTGAGTTTAGAAACAAATAAAACAGAAAAGACCAAGGTTGAAAATAAATATAAAAGAAAATTTCCAAAACAGTCAAATATGCCATGTAAGTGCTTATATTGTTATAAAATAACTCCATAATTCACCAAAATCATCAGTGTTGTAAAAAAAAAAAAATTAAAATGCTTTCAACTACCTCATTGTTTTGAATACTATGTCATTTCAACCAAGTAGTTTTTGTCCAATTTTTATTTGTCTCTATTGTTTACTTCTGAAAATTCTTCATGATGTTTATCCCCAGGAGGATCTACTTTAATAATTTTATCTCATTTATTTTCTTTTTTTATAAAATAAATTTTACACAAAAATTAAGTAATAATATATAAATCATATTTCATACAAATTATTTGGAACATATTCATTTTAAGAAAATGTCAAGATGAACTATTCATAATTTACCTAGCTATTCTCCTTTTGTTAGTGATTTACTTGAAAGTTTTGCTGTTGTAAATAATGCCTTATTGAATCATTGTTTGCAATTTGGTTATTCCCTTTTTGTATTTCTTAAAAAGAATTTACTGGATTCAGTTTTGAACAGTTTTTAATCTGCTTGGCACAGATTAAAAAGCTGCTTTTCAAAATGTATGAGTGGCCCCAGTAAACTCCTGTTTCACTGTTCTGTCTACAGACTATCACTTCCTCACTGAAGCTAGTAGATATCTTAAGTGTAGTTTCTCTTTATAGAAGCAGGATTATCTTCCTTTGCAGTTGACTTTAAGTGTTCACTTCTGTCCAGAATACTCATACATCATAGAAATTCCCTTATGAAGGTGACTTTATTGCTAAATCTTCCTAAATATGATCTAGTTATAACATTTTGCAGAAAATGATTGCTCAGATATAATCTTTTAAAGAATGCCATCCATGGAGGGCCAGTTTTGATACAGAGAGAGAGAGAGAGAGAGATTGGTTTTGATTTTGTATGTATTTTGTTACCATATTGTAATCTGCTGGCCTTTTAACTACTTAATGAAAAATATGTATATCAGGCTTGTTTTATATTTTCGGATAGGTGGTCCAAGGACGTTAACCAACAGATAATGAAACACCAGAGAAAAAGTGATCCTAGAATTAGTTATTGTAGATGAGAAATATTGAGAATTTCTCTGTTATTAAAACTGTTGGTACAAATCTTCTGGAAGAGAAAGCAGATACAAGCAGATTTATCATCTTAATTTTAAAATAATTTCAGGAATTTTCTTGGAAGCTCCATTCAGTAACATTATTAAGCTTACTCATATTCTTTCAAGTGCTATTCTTCTTTCTTAGTTCTCTCTTTATCTCCTACTTATGACTTTTATACATGGCTGTTCTACTCTGACCAAATTTTGTTTTTTATGCTATGGGTGATAAAAGTAAATACTCATGTAGAAATTGGTGATTTAATGTTTTATAAATATTAACTATTTTAATTTTTAAAACATTACTGTGGGATATGCCCTGATATTCTCATTTTACAAGAAGGAAACAGAGCTAGAAAAGTTAAGTAACTTATTCAAGATCACACATTTCTAACTGGCAGAGCCAGGAATTGAATTCAATGAGTCTGGCTCCAGATTTCATGCTCATTGCTATTGTGCTATGCAAGCTTTATGATAGCTATTGCAGTTTTAATATCAAATTGCAAAGATGTGGAAACAACCCAAATGCCCACCAATTCATGAATGGATTAGTAAAATGTGGTATATGCATACCATGGAGTATTACTCAGCTATAAGAAATAACGATGATATGGCATCTCTTTTGTTCTCCTGGAGAGAGTTGGAACCCATTCTATTAAGTGAAGTATCCCAAGAATGGAAAAACAAGCACCACATGTACTCACCAGCAAATTGGTTTACCTGATCATCACCTAAGTGCACATTTGGGAATAACACCAATTGCATATCGGACAGAGGTGGGAAGTAGGGGGAGGGGATGTGTGTATACCTACATGATGAGTGTGATGTGCACTGTCTGGAGAATGGACATGCTTGAAGCTCAGACTCGGGGGAATGGGGGGGGGCATGGGCAATATATATAACCTGAACTTTTGTACCCCCATAATAAGCTGAAATGAAAAAAAAAAAAAGGAAGTGTGGGGGGGAGGAAGAAAGGAAAGAAGAAAAGAGGGAAGGAAGGAAAAAAGGAAGCCAGGAAGAAAGGAAAGAAGAAAGGAAAGAAAGAAGGAAGGGAGGGAGGGAGGGAAGGAAGGGAGGGAGGGAGCAGGAAGGCCACTGGTCTACATTGGTGATAGGAGATTACATTCTGTTTCCCTATCACTTTCATGTCACTCCATGCAAACTGAATCTTAAATTCTTGATTTCTTTAAATTTCTGCTATAATTATTTCAAAATAAGATATTTTATATTCGAAAGTCTTCTAAAGGATAAGAAGTAGGCAGCTTGACAGAAATTCAACTGGTGAATTTGGAGGTGAACTACAGCACACCCCAACATTCAAACTGGTTCTTCTTCTTCTTTATAAATTTACATTGACTTTTTGCTTTGCTTCAATATTCTTATTGAAGCCTCACTGAGGAAAGTTTTTTCAAAACTTCAGTGCATTTATATTGTTTTATGGGTGGTGTTTTTTCATTCTTACCTTTTCTTGGAGAGAATATCATTACGGAATATATATTTGGAAATAAATTTGTACACCTAGACTAAGTATGTGACACATTGATGTAATAACAAAATTCTAATAAATTACTATGCATCAAGGTTAGACAGTTTCAGTTTAGTTTCAGTTCCTAAAAGCAAAGTGACTTTGGAAATAACGAATGTAGATTTTGGTGATTGATCTATTCAACCAAGGAAAAAAATCTAGATTTTTTGAATTATAGTGAATTCTAAGGAATGGTATCTTTAATTTTATCTTGAGATATTGTATTCCTTTTCTTTCTCTTAGGACATACTGTCTTTTTACCTTTGCAGAGTAGCAGTTATTTTTTTAACTTTAGGTAGTTTTCTATTTTATTTGTTTTAAGACTCCACTGCATTACTATTATCAATGCTATTAAATGACTATATTGCTTAATTAATATAAAGTATTCTCTTTAAAAGGGTATACTCAATTTCCTTAAAACTTTGATTTACAGAAATCTGCTTTTCGTAGGTTATTTTTCCCTTTATAATGAAAAACTGATCCTACATGGGGAAAAAATCACTGATTTTGTAGAATTTTCAGTATTATCATCCAATAGCAATAATAGTATATCCTCATTAGTTATTAAGCATGTTTAAAAAACTAACAGTATATATGTTAACACTGCTCCTTTTGAAATTTATAGTTTTCTCTCTACATCATGTGATTTATTATGCAGACTTAAGTACAATGAACATACAGATTTTCCGTGTCTCTGTAGTGATTCACAAGAATAGCCTTTCCTTAATAATGATGGTATATAGTATGTCGGGAAACTTTTAAAATTTATTTGTAAATATTATTCCATTACTCCTCCAAGCTTTCTGATAGGGTAGGTGACGTGACCTAGCTAGCTACTGGGGCAAGTGACACAGAAACATGTTAGAAGTGGCTGTTTCCAGTTTCACCAGTATGTGTCAAGGACCAGCAATGAGATTTAAGTTCCTGAAGCCAATGCCTGAATCTGTGCCTTAAAATATTCCTGAAATGATAGTACTAGAGCAATGTTCCCCAACATTTTGAGCACCAGGGACCAGTTTCATGAAAGATCATTTTTCCACAGACTGTGGAGGGGGATGGTTTGGGGATGATTCAAGCTCATTACATTTATTGTGCAGTCAGACCTCTCTGCTAATGACAACCTGTCTTTGCAGCCACTCCCCAGCGCTAGCATCACCTCCTCAGCTCCACCTCAGGTCATCAGGCATTAGAGTCTCATAAGGAGCATGCAACCTAGATCCCTGGCATGTGCAGTTTCCAGTAGGGTTCAAGCTGCTATGAAAATCTAATCCTGCTGTTGATCTGACAGGCGGCAGAGCTTATGCACTTATGCAGTGATGCCAGCAATGGGGAGCAGCTGTAAATACAGATGAAGCTTTGCTCCCTCACCCTCCACTCACCTCCTACTGTGTAGCTGGTTCTTAACAGGTCTGTGGCCCAGGGGTTGGGGACCACAGTATTAAAGTATTTAGAAAATAAAATTTGAGGTAAATGTGAAGTAATATAGAACGATACTCTTCTAACTTTTGCAATCACTATCTATTAGGTTGTTAACCCAACAGAGCTTCTCTAACTCCACTTATTGCAGTAAAGATCAAAGCATGGTTGTCATCTAAAACTTAGCTGTCTCCAAGTGCTCATAATTATACAAAACTTTGGAACCGTACTTGTAGGCCATACTCATTTCTTACTTGATACATTTAAAAATGAACTTTGATGTTGGTTATTTTCTACTTTTATAACTAAAGATCTAACTCACTTGTTTAAAGTCACATTTGAGAATTTGGAATCAATATGGACATACAAAATAACTAATAGGATGTGATACCCAAAATAACAAATTTTGATGCTAATTCTTTTCTATTTGAGTTGTATATAACAATGCTTAACCCACTTATGGTTAATAAGTACCACTGTATGACTAATTAGAGAATAAATTTTGACAGATTTTACCAAGAATTAAAGAAAAATACCTGTTATGGAAGATAAATATAACTTGTATTTATTTCTTAATGGTTAATATCACTCTTTTACCATGAGATGTATTATTTCAAAACATATTCATACAAAATATGTTGCCATAGCCTTAATTACTTTCTATTTTGTTAAACTAACTGGCAAATAATTTTGAGTCAGAGTTACAGAATAGTATTTAAATACACTGCCCGACTTTTTCTTTTATGTAAACCTTTATGGAGATTTCTCTTGGAGAGAAAAAGTTAGCATTCCTGAAACCAAGGCTGGCTTTTTAAGAGAAAATTTGTACTAAACCTAACTTTCAATATTGAAATTTTATCAAGTCTTGTTTTACAAGTTATAATTAATCACAGAACTTTTACAACTAGCTGGATGTTGTTGCTAAAGTTTTGTAGCACATGTTTTCTTTTCTTTTCCTTTTTAAAAAATGTTTTTAGGCTGGTAAAGTGAAGTAGTGGGAGTGGAGAAGGAACAAAAGAATCTGTAACTGATTGTGATCAATAAGTTGCAAACACCACTGCACTGGGACCAACCGCGTGTTTTCATTTATTAAGGAATGATTACATTTATTTCTCTTAAATCTTTATTTATTTTAAAATGGCTATCTCATAGCAATTCAACATCTCTTTGCTTCCTTTCTTCATATAAAGGGAATTCTTGTGTAATTAATACTTTTTAAGAGTACAAGGGCGTAGGAGAGCTGTGGATTCTCAAAGTTGGGGTTATTCATGGCTAGCAGACTTGTACTAAATGAATAAGTTCTCCTTCCACATTTCCAAATATGTTCTCTGAGTCTCTAACCATGCCTGTCCATTCACTCTCCCCCAATATTATTTATCTTCCCACTCCCACACCCTTTCTCATTGGCATCTTATCTATTCTTACAGCTCCAACTGCCATCTGTTGATATCTTCCTAATCTGTATCTTTAAAATAGACTTCTATTTCAGACTTGTATAAATTTAATGGGAAGCAGATGTCTCACAAACACCTCAAATTCAATGTCCTGTTCCCACCCTCTCACTTTCTATTGAAACTGCCTCTTCTTTCTGTACACCCTTCCTTGTTCTTTTGCACTTAAGTAGCATTTGCCCACACAGTACCCGTCTTAAACAGACATTACAAGTCTCTGTAATGTCTCTCATTGACCACATTTTATTAGTCACTTAATTTTGATTAATTTTATATCTGAAAATGTTTATCTTTCTACTTTTCACATCTGTGGGTCAGCTCTTTATTTTATTTAGTATGGACTAATCAGGATTTCTCCACCTTGACACTGTTGACATTTGGGCTGGATAATTTCCTGTTGTGTCAGGCTGTCCTGTACATTGTAGTATGTTTAGAGCATCTCTGGTGTTCACCCAGTCAAGACAAGTAGCATCTCTACCTCTCCCAGTTATGAAAAAAAAAGTCTCTAGATGTTGATAATTTTCCTGTGAGGGGCAAAATCATCCACCACTAGAATGAGTGGACTAATAAAATTGTATTTTAACTTGTTCCCATGTTTTTAGCCCCAATTTTCTCCAATCTACTTTCCACCAAAGTTAATTTTCCAAAATTAATTTATGGACAAAATTCTCTTGTTTAAAACTCTCCAATGTTTCCACATGGCCTAAAGAAAAAGCAAAAAATCTTCTAAGCCATTTACTGCCTCACTGATCTATTTTCTTTTGACCAATCTGTGATTATTGCTGAAAGAGACAAAGAGTTAACCCCCAAAGCTTTGTATTTAATATATATATATATATGGTGTAGACGGGCATATTCTAATGTTCTTAATGATAATGTTTAACCATAACTTCTAGGTAGCTTTGAGTAAATTTGGAAAAATATTTTATGACCTCCAACTCTTCCTGCCCTTCATTTCTTGTACTGTATTTCTATATAGCTGGACTAAACAGAAAACCATGGTTCAGTAAGAAGGCAGTGCGTTCATTTTAATTATTGTTAATGAAGAAGTTTGTCCAAAGAAGGAAATCAAAACATGGGCCGAAAGCTGTAAATATTAATTTCTATTCTTCTTTCCAAATTATGTTGAGAAAACATAAAGAAAAAAAAAAAACTATCCCAGAGAAAGAACAGCATATATTTCAATGCGCAATTCAGAAGAACCTGTATTAGTCAGAAATGCCATAGCAATAACCTGACCTATTGTTAGAAATCTAACAAGTACATTTTTCATTGTTCCCCAGTGGGACTTGTGCCAACCAGTATTGATTGTGAGAGTTTCAAACTTCTGTTAGACTCAATTCATCTCTTAGTTGATAATTATTTCAGCACAACAATAAGATGATTTAGAGCTGTGAGAATAAATTGATGAAGACAATGCAAGCTGGGTCAAACTGCCTGATACCTGGGCAAACCTTGTTGGAGTCATCCTTATTTGATATCAGAACATAAAATCTTCCCAGTATAGATATTAATGTAATACTTTTACATTATGAACTTCTACTTGGTTAAGAAAATCATTATTTTAATTTTTAAAGAAGTATGATATGTTCAGTTCACCCTAAGGACTTAATATAACTCAGTATAATTCAGAGTGATATCCAAAATTCATATGAATGTAGACATAATGCAATGTGAGGCAGGACCTAAGGTAGGCAGAAAAGAAAGAGCAAACATTAGCAGAAAGGAATATGGATAAGAATGGAAATAGGATGCCACTTGGTCCCGATAGTACGTGGGGTTTTACTTCTTTGAGATAGAGACTAGTATAGATACTTAGTTTTAACTTTTTCCTCTAAAGCAGCTTCCTTACAAAGCTCCAGAAGACAATCAAGGGTTCTTCAGTTCCTGGCAACTTCATTTAAAACTTTCATCGGTATAATATAGTGGTTAAATAGAAGGACTCCGGAGTTAGACAATTTAGACTCAAATTCTAACCATACAACTTGCTAACCATGTGGTGTTGAGTAAGTCATTTAATTTCTCTATGTCTGAGTTTTCTCATCTGAAAAATGGGATGGGTAATGATGCCACTTCATAAGGCTATGAGTTTCAATTAATAAGCCATGTAAAGTGCTTAGGACAGTACCTGTTACAGAGTATCCATAAATACTGTCTATTATTATCTAGCACGGTCTCCTAAAGCTAAAATGAAGACAAGGACAAAACCAAGTAGCTCCTCAGTAATCAACCTTAGATGGCATGGGAAAATAGTACCTAACACAAGCTGGAATGGCTTTCTACAAAGAACTTTTCTTTCTATCTGTTTTATCTCATTTTAGATGTCTGTTTTATCTTCATATGAAAACTTGTAGCACTCATTTCCTTCCCAGTTTATCTTAAGGTTATGATGACTTGAATACTTAGATTGAAATAAGAAGAAATAAAGTCAATCACATCTTTTATTTGTAATTTTGAAAAGGTCTTGCATGATGGTTTTCAAATAAGACTACTCCATAATGTGTCCACATTTTTCCAGAAAAGTTTTGCCAGAGAGTGTGGATTTGTCGTCTACATTTACTCGTTATTAACAGATAGTTTCTCCTTTTGCTTTTTCCACATTTTTTTTTTGTTCTAAGTCATCTCTTCCTCCTTTGTTTCCTGTCACAAGTTAACACCTTATTCTTTTTTCACTAATTTGACATTTTGCAATGCTTATTAGATAAATATTACTCATAAAATTTGGAAGCTTTTGCCTAATGTCCTGAAGACTTCAGGAGAAAGGAACTATGGAAAATATTCCCACAGTTATTATTAACAATAGCAATAGTAGCACACCACAGCTGTCAGAGAATTAGGAGGAAGTGTATCCAAGTATTTTAGCAGACATTTTAAGGTTCACACAGCAGAAGCTTAGAAATATGTCTCCTCCTGTATTTTGGCCAAACCAAACCCGTCTCTCGATTTATGTTAATTGTGTCTAAAATCTCAATCCCCAAGGCCTTGGTCTTTTCATCCCCTCATTTAGAATTCATTCTTTCTCACTGACTGGTAATTACCGTCCAATATCCTGACTGCCCAGCTGCGCTCTGACAATGTTACCTAGTTTTAGCAATCTCATCTTCTGCTGAGGTGAGCACTCTTTCCTGCTGCTTAGTGACCGTTAAATCACCCCACAAAGATGCAAATACCATGCTCCTCAATGCAAAAAGAACCTGACAGTCTAATTCATTTATTTTTGCAGGATGCAAGTAAGACTCTTATATGAGGAGGAAATGAATTAAATTTCTTTGGATGTTTATTTCTCTAGATTTTATTTAAAGGTTCAGATCATTTGACCAGGGTAGGCACCTCTGTAGGTTTCCACAAATGGTTCTACATAATCCTCCAAAGAAGTGCTAAATTTAAGCTAAAGTCAGGGATTTCATTTTCCTTACCAAAAAATGTATGAGGGGAAATAAAAGCCAAATATATGTCACTTTAAGAATCATTTAAAGTAGAGTCTGCAGTTCTATCTTTGAACTGACACCTTCCCTTCATTCTACCATCTGCAACTTAAACACAACAAGATGGCCATTACTTTGGAACTCACAAATCAGTAACTTTCAGTATGACCTGTTCACTCTAGGTAAAGCAAATCACCCCAAAAGTGTGATTTTTTAAAACCCTCATATCCTCACTTAATTTATAATATCTTTTTTTTTTTAGTCTTGGAACTTTTTTTTTTTTTTTTTTCAGAATATTACAGGGTACAAATGTTTTGGTTACATGAATTGCTTTTGTTCACTTTGAGTCAAAGTTATAAGTGTGTTCATCACCCCGATAGTGTGCATTGTACTCATTAGGTGTGAATTTACCCATCCACTCATCCCCCCGACC
The DNA here is from genome assembly GCF_041146395.1 of Eulemur rufifrons. Lineage (NCBI taxonomy): Eukaryota > Metazoa > Chordata > Mammalia > Primates > Lemuridae > Eulemur > Eulemur rufifrons. The sequence goes on along the minus strand of NC_090989.1, from coordinate 219,359,678 downwards.
AGCTTTATTTCCATTGAATTTTACTACCATATGTGCACATGAGTGTTGATCTATTAGTTCCAATTTAGTGGTGAGTACATACGGCGTTTGTTTTTTCATTCGTGTGATACTTCACTTAAAAAGATGGTCTCAGTTCCAACCAAGTTGTTACAAAAGGTATTAATTCATCATTTTTTATGGCTGAGTAGTACTCCATGGTATACATACACCACATTTTATTAATGCACCTTTTGATGGTCATTTGGGTGGTTTCCAAACCTTTGCAATTGTGAATTGTGCTGCTATACACATTCGAGTGCAAGAGTCTTTTTTATAAAATGTCTTTTTTTTCCCTTTGGGTAGATACCCAGTAGTGGGATTGCTGGATCAAACTGTAGATCTACCTTTAGTTCTTTGAGGTATCTCCATTCCAATTTCCATAGAGGTTGTACTAGTTTGCAGTCCCACCAACAGTGTATGAGCAGTCCTTTCTCTTCATATATACACCAGCATCTATTGTTTAGGGACTTTTTGATAAATGTGATTCTCATTGGAATCAGGTGATATCTCATTGTGGTTTTGATTTTCATTTCTCTGATGTTTAGAGATGTTGAGCATTTTTTCATATGTTTATTGGCCATTAGTCTACCTTCTTTTGAAAAGCTTCTGTTCATGTCTTTTTGCCGACTTTTTAATGGAGTTGTTTGATGTTTTCTTGCTGATTCACTTGGGTTCTTTGTAGCTTCTGGTTATTAACCATTTATTAAATGTATAGCATGTAAATATTTTCTCCCATTCTGTACATTGTCTATTCACTCTACTGATTGTTTTCTTGGCTGTGTAGAAACTTTTTAATTTAATGGAGAAATAACAGGTCAAACTATTGCTCTTTGCTGACAATATTATCTTATATCTAGAAAACTCAAAAAATTCAGCCAAAAGACCCCTGGAATTGATAAATAAATTCAGCAAAGTCTTGGGTTACAAAATGAGTGTACACAAATCAGTAGCATTCCTATACCCCAACAATAGTCAAGCTGAAATCAAATCAAAGATTCAATATTTTTCACAATAGCAACAAAGAAAATAAAATACTTAGGAATATATTTAACGAAAGAGGTGAAAGACCTCTAAGGAGGGCTGTGAAACACTGAGGAAGGAAATGACAGAGGATGTAAACAAATGGAAAAACATACCATGCTCATGGATAGGCAGAATCAATATTGTTAAAATGTCTGCACTATCGAAAGTGATTTACAGATTCAATGCAATACCCATTAAAATGCCAATGTCATTTTTTGCAGATCTAGAAAAAATAATTCTACACTTTTATGGTACTAGGAAAGACCCCAAATAGCCAACACAACCTTAAGCAAAAAGAACAAATAAGGAGGCATTACTTTACCAGACTTCAAGCAATACTACAAGGAAGGCTATAGTAACCAAAATAGCATGGTACTGCCATAAGAACACAGACATAGACCAAAGGATCAGAACAGAGAACCCAGATATAAAACCATCCACATATTGCTATCTGATCTTTCACAAAGCAGATGAAAACATACACTGGGGAAAAGAATCCCTGTTTAATAAATGGTGCTGGGAAAATTGGATAGCCACAAGTAGAAGACTGAAAGAGTGTCTGCACCTCTCACATCTCACAAAAATTAATTCACGATAGATAACATACTTAAACCTAAGGCATGAAACTGTAAGATTTCTAGAATAAAATGTTGGATACACTCTTATAGACATCAGCCTATAAGAAATTATGCATCAGCAAAGACATCAGCAAAGAAATTATGAAGAAGACCCCAAAAGCAACCACAGCAACAACAAAAATAAATAAATGGGGCCTGATTAAATTATAATATGTTTTTTATCTTCAGACCCTCCTTGGAGGAAGAGTTGGTTCTCAGCTAGTCAGATATGGAAATTAAGATGAATTATTAATCTCATAAAAAGAAATATATAAATGGCTAAAAATAAAGCTTAGGTATACACATTTTGAGATGAGTCCATCCCTTTGTTCTGGTATCTGAACCACTCCCTCATGATGAAATAAAATTTTGGCACTGATAGATATTGTCATTTTTGACACACTTGATGAGAAATTTGGGGTAGGACATCTTTTAAAGGACTCTACTTTTTTAAGAAAATCACAAAGAGACCCAGCTACTTTTTTTAGCTAAAGATTTTTCTGTCCTATGGTCCTAGAAGCCTTGTCTTTAATATATTAGTGTTAATTATGGATATTAAAGGCAACTACATAAAAATAAGAAAATGAAATATCCATTTACCTGAAGAATAAAAGATTGAAGTAATCATTTGCTGTTATTTTCTATTAAATTGCTCAGCTATTTTTTTAATCTATATTAATCATAGTCTTAATGGAAAAAGAAAATTGTTTTAGCATCTACCCAGGTAGAATAGGGTTTTTCGCTCTTTAGAACTTCATTGTCCAGTACAGTAGCAAATAGCTGTGTATGGCCGTAGAGCACTGAAAATGTGACTAGTCCCAACTGAGATTTGTTGTCTGCATAAAATAGACAGTGGATTTCAAAGACTTAATATCAAAAATGTAAAATATCTAATGAATACATTTTGTATTGATTAATATAATATTTTGGACACAATGGGGTCAACAGGACATATTCTTATAATTTCATCTGTTTATCTTTATATATTTAGGGAAAAATAAATTTTAAATTGCATACCTGACATATTTCTATTGGATTGTGCTGCTTCAAAGAACTAAACATTGTTTCCAGAGAGAGTCCCAGGTGAAAGAAGAGAATAGAATGAAGAGGACAATCCGGGTTTGTCCCCAGATCCATCCCTTTATTCTGGTATCTGAACAGTATCTAGAGAGACCTACCAATAAGAACTAAAAAAAGAGTTGTCGTGAAAAATTTTGAGAACATAATCATCTCTGCTTGGGAGCCACTCCTGTGGAATACAAAAGAAAAAAAATGAACATGAAGAGTGTTTTCTCACTGCACATTAGGTTACTAAACATCTTGAGCACCTTATGTGGTTTCTTTCAGGTCTTCTGTGCAGCAGCCGGGGCGGGGGGGGGTGCTCATTAGTCATGGCAGTCCCCTCAGATGCCTGGAGAGAGATAGTGGATGCTAGTCAGACACAACAAGGTCCAGGGTACTGTATAACTGTCAAAGAAACAGCAGCACCTGGTGGAAGCCGACTTTGTGCATATGCATGAGAGCCCACAGAACTTCAGACGTCATGGTGGACTGCAGAAATGATTTGGGAAGATTATACTCAGAGCCAAATTGTTATTGCCATTCTATCTCTCCACTTGTACCTATAAACTAGTGAAGCATAGGAAAAATTGGAGTTCCCAGATTTATTCTTAGTGCCCAAAGGAAGGAGGAATATTGAGATTGACATTTTAATCACTACCTACTTATAAGTTTTCTTTTAAACAATAATGTTTCAATTATTACTTTTTGAGCTACTAGCTTCTATTTTAAAATAAAACATTACTTTTGGAATACCTGTCATTTCTTGTCAACGATTGAAACTTTAGTTTTGTATGAAGTGTTTGGGAAAGTCCCATTTCTCCCTGTGGGTTTATTCTGCTCCATTTTGTCCTCCAGTGCTGGGGCTGGTTAGTGAACTTTTCTTTGATCTTTTTGGACATTTGATTCTCTCAGCTCCTCCTATACTTATGTGAGGCCCAAATTTTATGGTAAATTCTTAACTTATGCAGGGAGCATGATGAAAATCACCGCATGCTGCTCCCCAAATTTGTCTTTCTGCCTCAGAGAGAGAGGATGGCTGGAGGTGCTGACTGTGTCTGAGGGTGTGATGGGGAGGAGTCAGAAAGCAGTAACATGGTCCTAGTTCTGTTAGGGCTCTAAATCTAGTGAAAGAGGATGATTGGATTTATCTCTACCAGGAAACTTAAACCTTCAGCTGTGGCTAAGAATTTGGAGGCCACGAAAGGAGGCTATTTTTCCAAGAGCAGAAGTAAGGATGCCACTGAATTTACTCAGCAAAGATAAGTCAAGGGAGTAAACTTACAGAAAAATACAGGTTGTCTACTGTATTTTTCTTACTTTGTGTGTTGGTTATTTAATCATGTTTATTTGAAAATTGACTCCTATATGACAATCCATTCTGTTGAGTTTATTGTTAAAGGAGCAGGAATGATTAATGACTATCATGAAATTATGGATTTCTATTGTTACAAGGCTGATACAGTGAGAACCAGCTAAATCTTATAATGTATGATACATATACATGTGGCATTCCTTGGTATATAAATGATTGTGTAAATGTTGATGCTATGAACTTTTACTTTCATAGCATTTAGGCCAGCATAACTGGCCTAAATCAACATCATCCAAAATAAATAAATAAGGTAAATATTTTGAATTTATTTAAGACCTTTCTCAAAAAAATAGAATAATTTTAATATTGCTTTTTTATGGAACTACAAGAAAGGCTGTCTAGTTTGCATAAATGGAGGAGTGCTGTCTGAATTAAGGCAAAATTACCAATTTTTAAAAATGAATGGAATCATATTGCTTTGATTTACTATCATCTATTGATAAGAAATAGCTTTTCCACAACCTTCTAAAATTTTAAATAAGTACTTTGGAATAGATATATTTACATATATATGTATTATATATATTATTTATACATTAAAGATAATAACAAATATGTTAATATATTCCTTACTGTGTAGCTGATATTGGACTAAGTATTGAGCCTGTGAGGTGAGTGATATTATTACTTCAGTTTCACAAATGAGGGAACTGAAGTACAAAGAAGTTAAATAACTTGCCCAAGGTCATGTGGCTAGTACAAGGAGAAGCCAGTATTTGAACATAAGTAGGTTTATTCCTAACTATTATATTACGCTAGAAGGTTACACCAGAAGGTTATTTTAGTCTATAACTTTAAAGATTGATGACTTTGGTTGGCATTGGTTGTTTTGGATGCCTTCTTATTTCCAGTCAGTTGGTAACAGTTCTTTGGGAAATGACTTCTGCATTAAATGTACTCAAGTTAGAACTCTCAAGCCAAGTACTTTTCTGCCTTCTCTAAGAATAAGTGACTTCTCAAATATTCTTCATTACAGGAATACAAAGCTTAAGTAAAGTGACATAAAGAAGGGAAGTAGTTAGATCCATGGTGATTGTTTGAAGAAAGCCATTTGTTAGTACCTGGGACATATCCTCCTACGGGTTTTCTTGGTTCTGCTTTCTTTAGGCCTAATTTTCCAGCTTTCTCTTTAATATTGTTTGCTCTAATATTATTTTATTCTCTTTCATTGATTTTTTGCTTTATTTAGTTAGAATTGCTTTTAGCCAATGAAGAATTTTAATGAGATATGTGGCCATAATTTTGGATATTCTAGAATAGTAGCAGTCCAAACTTTTCACCCTGCTGTATCCCTAAGTACTTGAAATCTGGATATTATAATTTCAATATTTAGATAATAAAATTGTATTTACAATATCAGTATAATATTGTACATATAGAACCAAGGCAATCACTATACTTACTTAGACCATTTGCCCCATTTGTATTGTTGTGTTGGAAAATGTGGTCATTTGGGGTAGATTGCCCTTAGATCGTGAGTAGCTTGAGAGTAATTGTATTCTTTCAATTTATTGGACTTTGTGAACTTTCTTCATTCATTTATTCATTCAGCAATTTTCTTTTGAAGATCCCAACACTAAAATTCTGTTCCTGTAATCTGCACTGTAGTCCTGCCCTTTATATCCAAAGATTCTGCACCCATTGACTTTTTTTTTGCACTATATTTTAAATTGGGATGTAATTCGCATGCCTTTGCATAAAGTTTATCCTTTTCTAAAATATACAATTCAGTGTTCTTTATTCATGAGATTGTACAACTATCACCACTATCTAATTCCAGAATACTTTTATCACTTTGAAAATGTATCCTATACCCATGAAGAGTTACTTTCCATTCTCCTTTCCCCCAGCCTCTGGAAATCACCAATTTACTTACAATCCATTTATGCTGTTTAAATATCATAACTATATATTATTTTATAAGATAATTTTTATTTTATTCAACTTATATTAAATGTGTAGGCATTCTCTACTTTTATCCACTGACTTTAAAAAAAAAGAATCAAAATATATTTTTGTCCTAATAGATATTGAGAAAAAATAGCTACAAGACATTTAACCCCATAAGTTTTTCAGGCTTCCTTACTTCTCTTTTTTAACCATTAATTTATTTCTAAGTTTGGAAAATTGTATAACATCATATTTAAATTTTATCTGAATCTGCACAAATAAAAAATGGCAATAGACAGGACATACAAAGTCAGATACAATAATCTTTCATGCGATCATTTGTCTTTTTTCCCAGCTTCCAACCCCACACTTCGACCTAAAATAAATAAGAAAAGCCTAATTTTTAATTGAGCAACTTGAAATTTTTTTGAATATATACTATTTGTCATTGTCTTCCTAGTGCCACATCTGGAACAAGAAACACTTTTGTTATTGAAATTTTGGGACTAAACACACAGTTAAGGACTACCACATAATGACATTGATTTGCCCAAGTACGTGTATTAAGTAATAATTATTTTCTCCCTGTCTTAGTCTAGAAAAGATTTTAAGTAGCTATATTTTTAAATTTAGTAATTTTGACATTAGTCTCTACTGTTCTCAGACAGTATATCAACTCCTGCTTCCCAAACGACCTCCATGGGTCTTGGGAAGAAGAAAGACTAGTAGTTAAGGACTCAGGCTCTGTGAAACAAACCCCACCTCTAGTCTTACTAGTCACATAAACACAAGCAAATCACTTAACCTCTTTGTGTCTCAGTTTCATTATACGTAAAATGGGAATAACACGAACTACCTAGAAAATTTGTTATCAGTAGATAATGGAAATAAAGTGCTTAAAATAGTGAGCAATACATATCAAGGGCTTATATAAAGCTAGTGATTGCTATGAATTGGAGCTATCCTTCCTTACCTCACCAACTCAATTATTGAGAAAGCAATAGTTTAATTAAAATACATCCAAGAAAATCCCCTAACCAAAGGCTAATGAAAGAAAGCTATATTATTAAAATTGTGATTGTAATAATAATAGCTCTAAATTGTTGAACAACTATTTTGTTCTGAGCATGTTGGGATGTCCTTTACTTATTTTCTTTTGATTTCTCAACAATGGGTGGCATTTTCATTTCACACACAAAGAAACCATGTTTCAGAGTAGCTGAGTAACCTGCTCATGGTTTGTACATCTAGTGTCTAGCACAGTGATTGTCACATAACTGCCATTGCTATCATCATGATAAATGCTATCATTTAATGATTCTTCCCATGTGCTAGCCACTAAGCTAAACTCTGTACATATCATTTCAAATGTTCTCAGCCACTTTATGATTTGGGAATTATTGAATGTATTTTACAAGATGGACAGTGAAGTTCAGGAGTCAGCTAAGGGGTTGATAGTCATACAAGTAATATGTGCATAGACACAATAAAAATCATTCCTGACTGACTCACAAGTCTGTGCTTTCCAGGTTATAGTAAGTGAAGGTCCCTTTTAAATATCAAATGAATGATTTCTACTGTATTTGCTGTTAAATTTTTACTACTCTAAAAATCAGTAGACCAGTAGTTTTCCATCTAAACTCCAAGGAATAGTTAATAATATATAATTGTCATTTATCCTGGTATTTTTTCAGGAAACTATTTATATTTTATCTCCCAATGAAATCACAAACTCCCTAAAGGTAGATCTCACGTTACACAGTTCTCTCTCTCTCAGAGACTCTGGCGCTTTGCAAATACCAGTCCTTGTTTATTGATATGTACATTCTTTCTATGCTTTTTCCGTAGTTCTCAGCATAGCTACAAACCTGGTTTCACACGCTTGTAGTTATACTACAAGGAACCATTATATTTAGGTTCTAGAGCAATAATTTCCACTTCCCAAATGTGCAATGCAACTTATGTTGAGTTTTCAAATCAAAATTAATTTTGTTTTTCCACTGTCTCTGCCTTCTTTGAAAATTTTGATGAAGTTGAACATAGGCTTTTAAAAACTACAATTTTTTTTTTAATAGCGGGCAAGAACTGGACCTGTTTGACTCATATATCTTTTATAATGACTGTTGTAATCATGTAGGTTCTTAGGAAGTGTTTCTGACCTTTGTAAATGAAAGTGGAGAATAAATTCTTACTGTTTGCTGGATCCATATGACTGACCTTGATATCAAAGAGATAGATTCATTAGGACAAATATGCAAACTCTTTAGCAAAGAATTGAACTTCCATGACTTGGACAAAATTTAATGTGAATTTGAATTTTCCAGCCTTTCCTCCTATCACTTTCTCCACCCATACATTATAGACTCCAGTTGCAGAGAATGGGTGAGAAATACACTGAGCTCTTGTGAGTCTCTTGATTTCATATCGCCAATTTCATCTTTCTGGAATCCTTCATCTCATGCTGTCTTCTGAAATGAACAAAGATGCAACTCAAACTATATTTCACAATAGGGCCTAATGGCAACGAGTACACGTTCTGGAGATAACCCTATTTTTCTAGTTCTAGCATGACTTTGACTAGCTGTCTGACCTTGAGCTTGGTATATAATCACTTGAGTATGTTTTTGTATATGTAACACAAGAAAAATACCACCCACTTCAACAGAGGTGTTATGAGAATTAAAATGAGTTAATGAATGTAAAATACTCAGCACAATACCTAACACACAATAAATGTTCAGTACGTAAGAGCTACTGTAATTATTGTCCAGATCCAATATTTTCTCCTCCTTAAAGCAGTCTTATTTTTCCCCAGTAGGAATTGCTTTCTTCCTCTTTTGCTCTCTACAGCACATTGTAGTCAACACCATGATGGCACTTGCCTCACTGTGTTATAATTATGTGCCTATATTCCAAAACCAGAGCATGAGTCTCAAGCTTTCTATCTCCAGCATAGTTGTTTCATGTCTGCTCATTAGGTACTGGAATGAAATGGATGAAAGTATGAATGTATGAATGAATGAATGAATACTATAATACAAAATGCTTTTAGATAAAGACATAATTATTCTACAGTGATCAAATTGCTTGAACATGAGAAGTTTGGGTAATGAGAGACTCTGTTGTGAGATTACTTGGCAAAACCTTACTTGATAAGTAAGACTTAGTCAATAAAATGGCTTGACACTATGATCTTTACTCAATCATTTCTTTCTGAAGTTGAGAAGTGAAGATTCCTTCTCTCATCTCTATATTTCAGCAATAATAAGAAAACAAACTGGTCTTTGGGATCGATACCAAATACCATTAGGGTGGTGTGCATTTTACAATTCTTAATTAATTTATGGCAAACACATAACAGTCTCCATGGTCAGCTTCATCTGCATACAGCAGCATAATCATTTTTTTCCTTATAGTAAAGATATTTTATGAGTCATAAGTCTTCTCCAGGGGGTGTGGTTATCATCGGATAATCACACCCTTGGGAGATTAAAAACACTTATCTTTGGAACATGACTTGCAATGCCCCAGGGGTGTGATTATCTCAGGAAGCTCACACTCTCTGTCATGCCTAATTGCTTAATTATTATAGCTGAAAGTTCACACCACCATACAGGAACTAATGTTGTGTCAGCATGTCCAATATAAATTCCTTTTGCAAGAGTTTATAACTCAACCATTATAAAAAAAAAATCTATATCCTCTTGAAGCACTGCTCTAAAGATCTTATTTCAGGAAACATTTCTTCAATAGATTACTTTTATCTTAAAAGTTGGGCCCCAGTTTCCCCAGTGAGTTCACAAAAAAAAAAAAAAAAAAAAATGCTAATTAAATGTCTTTAAGTCATGTATTTTTCTGGGCAGATGGGAAAATAATATAAATTCTAAAGACATAAATATGATTTTTTTCTATCTAAACAATAAGAATGGCTCATCCAATTTCCAGTTTCCTTGGAAATATGCTTTTAGAATCATTCATAAAAGCTCACATAAGTAGAACAAGCCAAACTATAGTTGGAGAACATTGTCATATGCAGTCATGCACTGCATAATGATGTTTTGGTCAACAGATAGCATATGCAATGGTGGTCCCATAAGATGATAATGGAGCTGAAAAATTTGTATTGCCTAGTGATGTCATAGCTGTCATAGCTGTCATAGCTGTCCTAACATCGTAGTGCACTACATGTTTGTGGTGATGCCAGTGTAAACAAACCAATTGAGCTGACAGTTATATAAAAGTATAGCACATACAATCCTGTACGGTCCACAATATTTGATTATGACAATGTACAACTATGTTACTGGTTTATGTATTTACTATACTACACTTTTTAGCCTTATTTTAGAATGTACTATTTCTACTTATATTTTTAGAAATTTAACCAGAAAACAGCCTCAGGCAGGTCCTCCAGGAGGTATTCCAGAAGAAGGCATTGTTATCACAGGAGATGACGGCCCCATGCATGTCATTGCCTCTGAAGACCTTCCAGTGGGACAAAATGTGGAGGTGGAAGACAGTGATATTGATGATCCTCCCCCTATGTAAGCCTAGGCTAATTTGTGTGTTTGCCTTAGTTTTTAAACAAAAAGTTTTAAAAAGGAAAAAAATTAAAAATTTTAAAACAGAAAAAAGCTTATAAAATAAAGATATAAAGAAAATATTTTTGTACAGCTATACAATGTGATTGTGTTTTAAGCTAAGTGCTATTACAAAAGAGTTAAAAATAAAAAAAAATTAAAGTAAAAATGTTACAATAAGGTAAAGTCAATTTATTATTGAAGAAAAAAATTATTAGTATAGCCTAGGTGTATAGTATTTATAAACTCTATATTAGTGTACAGTAATGTCCTAGACCTTTACATTCACTCACCACTCACTCACTGACTCACCCAGAGAAACTTCCACTCCTGCAAGCTCCATTCTTGGTAAATACCCTGTATATAAGTGTACTGTTATTTATCTTTTATAATGGCATTTTTACTGAACCTTTTCCATGTTTGGGTATGTTTAGATACACAAATATTTACCATTCTGTTATCATTGCCTACACTATTCTATATAACATGTTATACAGGTTTGTACCTAGGAGCAATAGGCTACTATAGAGTCTAGGTGTGTAGTAGACTATATCATCTAGGCTTGGGTAAGTGCACTCTATGATGTTAGCACAGCGACAAAATTACCTAATGACACATTTCTCAGAAGGTCTCCCCATCACTAAGTGATGCATGACTGTATGTGTAAGTTCCAAACCTCAGCCAAATATTTTCTTAGCTCATATACTGTTAATTTTCTAAAGAGGACTGAGTAAAGAACAGTTAAGTAGATAATGGGAAATAAGAAGTAGCCAAAACTGCATAGAGTATGACAAGGTGCCTCAATCTTAGGAGTATCTCAAAAGTGACAAATGTCTCAAAGCCTGGAAGAGGCTGACTCATGTAGATCAATTCACAAGAGACAAAAGATTATAAACTATTCAGCCAATGTATTAATACATAAGAGTTATATTTATTCTACTAGCTGTAATTCATCTATGGTAACACCATCCCAGTAACAGCATTCCTGAGATGCTAATAAAATATTTCCTGTAACTGTGGAATTGGATCAAATAGAAGAATGTTGAGCAGCATTTCATACAGATTGTGTTGAGGACTACATGTTCCTGTTCTTTGCACGGGAGTATACCCTTTTTCTAACTGAACAGATACTAAAAGTTTGCGTGCAGGACTTCTTTCTGAGACATTATTTCAAAATTTAGCGTTCAATTTTCTATGCTCCAGGCCAGTATGCTTCAATGTACACATCTGGAAAACTCTTTGATTAAAATCTCCCAAGAAATTAAAAGAAAAAAGTTATTACTAATTCCTTAATTCCTCTACTCACCCTTTTCAGGTTTTTTGTAAATTTTGTAATCATCTGTTTTTTTTTTTTTTTTTTTTGAAGGATGCTTCAATTTCTCCACTAAATGCCCCAGAGTTAAGGAACACCTAATCCTCTAGCAAATACTACCTTTGCCAGAGTATTACTTCTGATGTCAGTTTTATTTTAAACTATTTATTCTTTTTTTAAAGAAAAAGCTATATGTTATAGAGTTTAGAACAAAATGCAAATATCATATTTTCTTAAAAACAAAACTTAAATGTTTCTGGATAACAAAAGTATGTGTTCACTTTTCCTCACAGAAAATAAAAATGGTTCTCCTAACTTGTAATAAGGACATTTTACATTGTCAGATTAGAGGTCATTTATTAATGCAAATGCATTTCCTGATTTTTTTAAAAAGTTAAAATGTTGAATAATAATTTCTCACTTTCATAGAATAAAAGCATGTGCTCCAAATCTTTTGTTTTTGATAATCAATAATAAAGCACTAAGTAATCCTTCAGGAAAATAGGAGGAAAAAAAGAGAAAATCAAAACAGAAACTCAATTTTTTTTTCTTTTTTATTACCAATATAAATTTTTCCATAACTCCTACTGGGAAAATGTATAATCACTTTACCGGTATGTGTGTTGGCAGCATCCACTATACAGTTACTGGTGATAGGGTAACCATAGATGAAAACACCTGATATTTTGTGACTATTGAAATCAAGATGGTTCATTAAAAAAAGAAAGAGTAAAAGTTGCTAAATAGAATGATAGACAATATAGTAGCCAATATGTATATTTGATTATGTTAATGCTTTATTTTATGTTATAAATCAAAGAGGAAAAGTTAGGCTCAGATATTCAAAGATGATTTAGAGATATACAAACGAGGAAAATGAGGTCTTCAGAGGAAAAATATATTGCAGAATATTACACAACGATTCGGGAATAAAACATTATGACTTTTTTCTATCTTGTTCAGTATTCTTATTTATGTATACAAACATATTGAGTATTGATAATAGGCATTTGTTAGATTAAGTGAGGAGAAAAATATAGGTTATTTATTACTACTCTGTGAGATTTTTAACAGGGGGAGAGATTTCTTAATAATGTGTGGATGAACATAAAATATAAAGAAGCCAGAATTTTTACAATAGGGGAAATATTTTTTTTAATTTTTTAAAGTCAGATGCTTCTTGGAGAAGCCAAATAATCTATATACTGATAGAAACGCAATTTAGCATAGAATACTTGAGGGTTCATGATTCTTTAGAGCTCCTTCAGAGACCACAAGTTACAAACTTCAACTACAAAGAGAAATCATATAGTAGGTGATTATTACAGTTGGCTAATGTAGGCAAAATGCCTCCGATCCAAAAAAGTGGTTCAGGGAGATAATAATTATTTGAATTTTGACAAATCTACACAGTTATTCAGCTGCCACCACAAACATGATATTGAACAACTTCATCGCTCCAAAAAGTTTCTTCATTTTCCTTTGCAGGCAATCCCCACCCCTCCACCAACCTTAGATAACCCAAGCAAGATCTACTTCCTGTCATTGTGAATTAGATTTGGCTTTATCTAGAGTTTCTTATAAATGGATTCATAGTTTGTACTCCATCAGTTTCTTTTGCTCAACATAATGTTTTTGAGATTCAGCCATGTTGTTGTATATAACAGTAGTTTGCTCTTTTTGTTGATAGTAGCCCAGTGTGTGGATGTACCATTGATGGATAATTGTGTTACTTTCAATTTTGGACTATAATGAACAAGCTGCTATGAACATTTGTGTGTAATTCTTTGTGTAAACAGATGTCTTCATTTTCTTGGGTAAAGATCCAGGATTACAATTGTTGGGTCATGTGATAAACATACATTTAACTATAGGAGAAACTGCCAAAATTGCTGTGCCATTTTACATTCCCACCAGCAATATATGATAATTCCTTACTTCACATCCACGCCAATACTTGTTATTGTCAGTCTGTAAAATTTTAATGGCCAAAATTAAAAGGTGAAGGGGATGTATATTGTATGTCATTATGGTTTAACTTTGTATTTCCTTGGTGGCTAATGATACTTGAATATCTTTTCATGTGCTTATTGGGTTTTTGTATGTTTATTTTTTTTTGAAGTGTCTTTTCAAATATTTTACCCATTTTAAAATTGGATTGTATGTTTTATTTTTGAGATTTTAGAGTTCTTTATTCTGGGAAAAGATCCTTGGGCGATATCTATATCTATATCTGTATCTATATCTGTATCTATCTGTATCTATATAAAATTTTCTTCCAATTTGAGATTTGCCTTTTCATATTGCCAATGGTATATTTTGAAGAGCAGTTTTGCATTTTGTTTTATCAATTGATAAAATCTATTAAATATTATCATTTTTTTCTTAATTTTATATGCTTTTGTGTCCTTCCAAAAAAATTTAGCCTTATTCAAGGTCAGACTCCCCCCTTTGTTGGAGAGAGAGAGTGAGAGAAAGTTAACAGTTGAGGTCCATTTTCCTCTTTATAGATATCCAAATGTTCTAGTTCATTTTGTTGAAAAGACAATCCTTTCTCCATTGAGTTGCCTTTACCCCTCTGGCAGAAGTCAATTGTCAAAATATTCATGGACCTGTATCTGAACTCTCTATTGTTTGCCATGGATCTATATGTCCGACCTTATACAACTATCATACTTTTTAGTATGCTAGATCTTGATAGTAAATCTTAAAGTCAGGTAGTTTGACTTTAAATTTTTTTGAATTATGCTCTTTTTCAAAATTATTTGAATTTCCATATGAACTTTAGAATCAGCTCATGACTTCTTAAAAAAATGTTTTTTAGAGTTTTCATTGGAGTGTTACTGAATCTATAGATACATGTGACTAGAATTGATATCTTAATAATATTGAGTCTTCCAATTGATGAAGATAATAAATCTTCCTACTTACTTAGGTCTTTAAATTTCTTCCAGGATTGTTTTATAGCTTGAAGTATACAGGTCTTCCAAATATTTTATTAAATGTTTCCCTAAGTATAGCTTGTTTTTAAAATGCTATTGTAAATAGTATTAATTTTCCATTTTAGTCTTTAATTGTTTGATACTAGTGTATAAAATTACATTTGATTTTTATATTGATTTAGTATCCTGTGACTCTGCTAAACTCGGTCACTAATTGTAGTAACTTTTTGGGAATATCTTTTAGTGTCTTTTACATATAGAATCAAGCTATCTGTGAATGTATTTTTCTTCCTTTTTTTCTATCTTTATGCTTTTAAAATCTTTTCTTGCTTTAGTGTTCATTTGTTCCAGTAGTTTGTGTATGTATTCTTTGAGATTTTATATAGAATCATGTTTGTAAATTGACATAGTTTTACTTCTTCCTTTCCAATTGAATGCTCTTATTTATTTGCCTAATTGCTCTGGCTAGAACTTCTAATATAAGGCTGACTAGAAGTGATAAAAACAGGTATCCTTGACTTGTTCCTGATCTTAGGTGGAAAGCTTTTAGTCTTTCGCCATTCAATATGATATTACTGTGGGTTTTTCATAAATACATGTTATCGTGTTGAAGTTCCCTTCCACTTTTTATTTTATGAGTCATTGTTTTTATTTTGAAAGGGTGTTGGATTGCATCCAATTTTATTTTCTGTGTCAGTTGAGATAATCATGTTTTTTTTATTTCTTCATTCTGTTAATGTAGTATTTCACGTTAACTGGTTTTGTTATCACTTGGTCATGGTGTGTTATCATGAGACATGGTATGTTGTGTTTTTCAGTTATCTCAAAGAATTTTATAATATCTATGCAATTTTTTCTTTCATTCACAGGTTTTCTAAGAGCGTCTTGTTTAGTTTCCACATATTTGTGAACTTTCCACTTTTCCTTCTCTCATTAATTTCTAGCTTCATCGTATTGTGGTTGGAGATATCGGAGAAAATTTTTTTATGAAATTCAATGTTTTAAAATTTATTGAGACTTGTAGTGTAGCCTGACATATGGTCTATCCTGGAGAATGTTCCATGTGCTTTTGAGAAAAATGTGTATTAATATATCATTGTGTGGAATTATAGATCTGTTGAGTTTAGATGTTTTTATAGTGTTTTGTAAGTTCTCTTCTTCAACTAGTATTGAAGAATTGGTTTACATTTTGGGCTCTGTTGTTTGTGTATATGTGCTTATAATTGTTATATATTGATGAATCGACACTTTTATCAATATATAATGATTTTTCTTGTATCTTGTAACAGTTTTAACCTGAATTTGATTTTTTATGATATTAATATAGTCACCACAGATCTCTTTTCATTACTATTTGCATAAAATATGTTATATTTGTTTTGATTTTTAACCTATTGTGTGTTTTGTTTTTGCTTCTGTGAGTTTGTTTGTTTATTTTTGTTTTTGTTTTTTGAGACAGAGTCCTGCTCTGTTGCCTGGACTAGAGTGCCATGGCATCAGTCTAGCTCACAGCAACCTCAAACTCCTGCGTTCAGGTAATCCTCCTGCCTCAGCCTCCTGAGTAGATGGGACTACAGGCACACACCACCACACCTGGCTAATTTTTCTATTTTTAATAGATATGGGGTCTTATTTGCTCAGGCTGGTCTCGAACTTCTGACCTCAAGCAATCCTCCCACCTTGGCTTCCCAGAGTGGTAGGATTACAGGCGTGAGCCACCGTACCTGGCCCCTATTTTGTCTTTGGATCTACACTGAATCTCTTGTTCACAACATATAGTCGAATCATGGCCATTTTTGTTTTCAATCCACTCTTTCAGTTTTACCTTTAATTGGTAAATTTAATCCATTATGCTACCCTGTACTTAACTGGTAAGTTTACTCCATCTACATTTATGGTTATTACTGATAAGGAAGGGCTTGCTGCTGCCACTGTGCTATTGGTTTTCTGTATGTATTGTATCTTTTTTGATCTTCAATTTATCCAGTACTGCCTTTTTTATGTTTGAATGATTTTAATAGTGTATTGTTTTGATCCCAATTAAATTCAGCTCCTTTATGATTAGTGTTTGCATGGTATGGTCATTTTTTCGTACTTTTACTATTAATGTAATCTGTGTTGTCGTCTGTGTCTTTATATTTAAAGATTGCTTTCATAAACAATATATTTAGATCTTTTAAATAGGGTGTTATACAGTTTTCATTTGATATACTTATTGAAATGTTTGAGTTTAAGTCTACTGTCTTGCTAGTTAGTCTCCATTTGTCCCATCTGTTCCTTCTTTCCTTTTAAACTTTCTTCCTTTGGATTAATTGAGTAATTTATAGGGTGCCATTTCATTTCTATTATTGACTATGACACAGACAGCAAGATATTCATAGATAATTTTGATTCTTTCTGTATTACTTTTAAGCTTATTTACAGCAATTGTAGAGTAATCTTTATTCTAGTGATAGTTTAGTCCCATTGCTAATTCATGACACTTCTTGAGTCTCTATTGAATACTCTGTCTCATCAAAGAAAATTCTTCATTCTGGCTGGTTGGAACTCACATGCCTCCTAGTCCTGTGTGGCTTTTTGGAGCCATTTAGCTCATGGTTTTAGTAACTTTTTGTTAGTCCCTATGGAATCTTATGTTACATACACGCTGCATAATATTCAGTGAAGGGTTATAGTACACAGGGCATATTTCTGGGGCTTATTTTCTCCATGCCTTCCTTCTTTCTAGAACTCGTAACTTTCATTCACTTCAGCCTCTCTGAACTCTGATCTGTAGTTCTCCAAATCAGTGAGACTCTCACCCTCTCTTTGGGGTTTTCCTCTGTAATCCCATCATCCAGAGTGTTCAGCCAGGTGAAAAGTCAAATGAACCACAGGGCTCATCTTATTTGTTTCATTTCCCTTAACCCAGGGTTCACAGGCCTGTGTTGCCTTAAGTATACAAACCCTTAACACTATATAAGAAAAAATACTTAGCTAATAACTGCTTGATTTTTAAGGAAATTAAAAAAAAAACTTCTCATAGACTGAGAAACAGTTTAATTCAACCTCTTTTTTATATGCGTACACATGTGTGTGTATATATGTATATATAATATGTTAGTTTTTGGGTATACCAACATCTATTCCTTTAATCTTATATATCCTTCCTCTTTAGTTATGATTGATTCCTGATTTAAATAATAGAATTTTGGTCTTCTCCAGACATTCTTGTGTTCCTTTAAAATAATAATATAACAGCTGAAAATAAAGTACCATCATATACACTGATCACTCGTAAGTTCAGGGAACACTTACATACATTTTAATATATAAAAAAGAGGGCAAAAATATTTTGGGATTAAGTAATAGGGATTTTAAATAGAATTGATGTTTGTTGAGTGCCTGGTATTAATACTAACAACTTTTAACCTTTTTTTTTTTTGAGAAATTACTATGTGTTAGATACTGTGCTAAGCATGTTACACTTATTAGCTCATTTATTTTAACAATAATCCTAAAATGAATTTCCTCATTTTAGAGGTGATAAGACCAAGGCTCATAAAATGAGGAAGTGAAGGGCTCAAAAAAGATTATCTAATCATTGAACTTATGAGACACAGTAATTTATTCACACACCTAGAAATGGCAGAATCAGGAAAAATATCATGTCTCTCTATCTATTGCTTTTTCCCCACGACTTTTCTTACAATGCCAATGTCAGAATATCAATTATGTAAATTTATTTTCCCTAGTCTTGTAATTTTGATAATTCTTCTGGAAAAAAGCAAACTGCAAATAGAATTTGTAACTTTGCTAAGACACTAGCTAAAGTAAAATGCACTATTCCTGATTCTCATGAGAATTTCTCATCACTTGACCACATATGTTCATGTTCCAATTGTAGAAACTCAGCCAATTCAAAATGCAATATTCCAATTTGCTAATCACCCTCCAAAACTACTGCCCAAGAGATGCAAGAGCATACGTTGGTAACCAATTTAGCCTTATCTTGCTTCAACTCCATTTTATTATAAACAAAATAATTTGTATGTGACAATTACAATGATTCTACACAATATTTTCAGAGCTTATTTACTAAGCACATGAAATTTAATCATTTACTTTATCAGAATTGCATATCACCAGTACGGAGCTAACCTTGCTTTATAAACTCACTTGTCAGACATTTTGTAGGTTTAATGTGTGCTGAGTGTAGATTATGCAGTCAAATAAACTCATTTGCATTTAAAAATGCACTTTTTGCTATTTTAATTTTCTTGATCTTTCTTATGGCTGATGTACCACAGGCAATATAGAAATTACTGTGTTTTGTGAATATTTAACAGAATATCTCTTTTTGGATAATGTAGCCTCTTTATAATACAGTAAGTAAAAAATTAAATTTGTAGAAAGCTTTCTTTCAACATGTAAAGTTTTAGATAGATGTTTTATACCAATTTTAAACATCTTAATTCTTGAAGGAATCTTAAGAGAATCCAGGGCCCTTTGAAATATAAATCATGATGTTTCCCCCCAATTTTTAATATAATAGTCAAGAATAATAAAAATCAGGCTGGGCGTGGTGGCTCCTGCCTCTAATCCTAGCACTCTGGGAGGCCGAGGCGCGAGGATTGCTTGAGGTCAGCAGTTTGAGACCAGCCTGAGCCAGAGCGAGATCCTGTCTCTTTACTCTTTTTTTTTTTTGAAACAATCTTGCTCTGCTGCCCAGACTAGAGTGCTGTGGCATCAGCCTTGATCACAGCAACCTCAAACTCCTGGGCTGAAGCAATTCTTCTGCCTCAGCCTCCCGAGTAGCTGAGACTACAGACATGTGCCACCATGCCCGGCTAATTTTTTCTATATATATTTTTAGTTGTCCAGATAATTTCTTTCTATTTTTAGTAGAGACGGGGTCTCGCTCTTGCTCAGGCTGGTCTCAAACTCCTGACCTTGAGTGATCCTCCCGCCTCGGCCTCCCAGAGTGCTAGGATTACAGCCGTGAGCCACCACGCCCGGCCTGTGTCTTTACAAAAAATAGAAGGAAATTAGCTGGACAACTAAAAACATAAAGAAAAAATTAGCCGGGCATGGTGGCACATGCCTGTAGTCCCAGCTACTTGGGAGGCTGAGGCAGTAGGATTGCTTGAGCCCAGGAATTTGAGGTTGCAGTGAGCTAGGCTGATGCCATGGCATTCTAGCCCAGGCAAAGGAGTGAGACTCTGTCTCAAAAAAAAATAAATAAATAAAATAAAAATCAAATGACTAGCCCAAAGAAATCCAAGAAGTAGAAGTGGCTGTTGGCAGATAAGAATATAGGTTTTCTGCTTTTTGGTATATTAATTCATTATTAGTAAAAAGTCTAATAAACCTTAGTCCCAGTTCTCTGACCCTAGTATATTTATTTAAGATTAACTTGAAGGGGAGGGGTAATTCTGGCTATTTCCATATCATTTTTACCAATCAGCAGATACTGCATACTACATATTTAATTTTGATGATGAATTGATGAACATTAGATGGTTAAAGTGTTGTTATAATGTTTATCTAAATAACATTTTAAAATACTGAACATTTGGCAAAACAAGAAAAGACATCATTTCTGTATGCCAGATGAAACTACTAGATTGCCATGTACATCAAAATATCTTTCTAGGAACAAAAATGATCTTAACTAAACATTATAATTTTTTCTTTAAAGACAAGGCTTCACTCTGTCACTCAGACTGAAATTCAGTGGTGCAATCATAGCTTACTCTAACCTTGAACTTGAACTCCCAGGCTCAAGCTATCCTCTGCCTCAGCCTCCTGCAAAGCTAGGACTACAGATGAGTGCCGCCATGCCTGGCTAATTTTTATATTTTTTTTGAGAGATGGGATCTTGCTTTGTTGCCTAGGCTGTTCTCGAACTCCTGGACTCAAGCAATCCTCCTGCCTTGGCCTCCTAAACTGCTAGAATTACAGGTGTGAGCCACTGTGCCAGGCCTAAACATCATGTGTCTCTAAAGTACTTACAAAATGTTTAACCAATACTGTTCAAAGAAGTTAATTTAAGATTTTCTGCCTCATGAATTTTTATAGCAATTTTGGCCTTACAAACATCCCTTTGAATAAATGGGACAGGTATTACCATCATTTCTATTTGAATGGTAAAAAAGAAAAACCGAGGACAATTTAGCTTAAATTACTTCCAACAGTTGTATGCATTGGAAGTGATAGATTTGGAACTCCTTCCAGGTCTTAACTCAGATTTTGTTACTGATCCACAATATTCTTAAACTAAGACACTTGTTATACTATGGCCTGCTTGTGAGTCACCTATGCACTATTAAATCTTACCACCTGTGGCAGAAAAATAGAAGGAAATAAACTCGCCCTCAAAAACAATGATGCTGGAACTTACTAACAGCAAGTTTACAAAAATATTGTCACTGTAAATAGTGAACCACCTAACTTCAAGCACATATAATTTCCAAATAATTGTCTAGGATCATTTACATTTAGGCTGCATTAAGTAAAAATAAAACAAAACAAAAGAATAAATAAGCAAAACAAGTAAAAGGATAAATACGTAAATAGTGATGCAGTAAACTCAGCATTAAGAAAGAATTGGGCTGGGCTCAGTGGCTTACACCTGTAATCCTAGGGAGGCCGAGGCTGGTGGATTGCTTGAGCTCAGGAGTTCAAGATCAGCCTGAGCAAGAGTGAGACCCTGTCTCTACTAAAAATAGAAAGAAATTATATGAACAGCTAAAAATATATATAGAAAAAATTAGCCAGGCATGGTGGCACATGCCTGTAGTCCCAGCTACTCGGGAGGCTGAGGCAGGAGGATTGCTTGAGCCCAGGAGTTTGAGGTTGCTGTGAGCTAGGCTGACACCATGGCATTCTAGCCCAGGCAAAGGAGTGAGACTCTGTCTCAAAAAAAAAAAAAAAAAAAAAAGAAAGAAAGAAAGAAAGAAAGAATTGGTAAATACCATAATGAATTAATAACATTAGTGAATAAAACATGGTTTTAAATCTTTGTAGAATTCTGACTGTTCTGATTTATATGATGTTGAGTAAAATAGTGTAGCCATTTGTTATAATTTTAGAAGACAGTTGTTTTTTTAGGATGTTGTTTTCTCACATTTTATAAGATAAAATTGTCAATTTTGCTTTTAAATAAGAATTTTGAAATTCTATTCATATGTAGTGTCACTCCAAAGTACCAAGGAGCTTTTCTAATTGTTTTCAACTTTAGCTTTAGTTTGAGGGATGTTAAGAAATTCTGAGGAGATTAGAATAATATTTATTTTAAAAATAATTAATTACTCTGCCTTCCACGTGATTTATACACTGGCTTACTTTTTTTTTTTTTCACTGTAGTATCAATAAAAATTTAGTGTTTTGTGCTTTCAAGAAGTTTTTAAGATATTTTATTTTAAATTGAGAGCATAGGAAATTATTACTATAATCTCACCCAGTGCCCTTGAATCCATTCTCCTTCCAAATGTAAACTGAATGTAGGCATATGTGTTTGCTTTAGAAAAGTAAAGAACACATTGGATGTCACTTTTAAAAAGCTATTGATTGAGTGAAGCTAGTCTTTCCATTCACAAACTTGAATTTTACAAATTTGAACTCTGTATGAATTCTGTTAATTTAATACCAGACCCTGGAAATCCATTATGCACATGCCTTGCTAGTTCTGTCTAGAACTACAGAGGTGGTCACTTCAGTGAGAAGCTGTGACTATCTCTTAGTGACATATCTCTCTTATTCTCTGTTTTGCAATCCATATCATTATAGACTGGAATGTCCCCCCAAAAATTCTTATGTTGAAGCCCTAAATCCCAATGTGACTGTATTTGGAGATAGAACCTTTAAAGAGATAATTAATCTTAAATGAGGACATAAGGGAGGGTAGGGCTCTAATTTCATAGGGCTAGTGTTTTTCTAAAAAAAAAAGAAAAGATACCAGAGAACTCTGTCCTCAAGCACAGAGGAAAAGACCTGTGAGGACA
Organism: Eulemur rufifrons; assembly: GCF_041146395.1. NCBI lineage: Eukaryota > Metazoa > Chordata > Mammalia > Primates > Lemuridae > Eulemur > Eulemur rufifrons. Next base: position 219,336,856 of record NC_090989.1, on the reverse strand, counting down.
CAGGGAGAAGATGGAAATCTGCAAACCAAGAAGAAAGGTCTCACGAGAAACCAACACTGGGAGCAGCTTGATCTCAGATTTCCAGACTCCACAACTGTGAGAAAATAAATTTCTGTCGTTTAAGCCACCCATTCTATCATATCTTGTTATGGCAGTTTGACCAGACTAATATACGCCTATCCACTTTTTCATACCTTTTGTGACTTATAGATCTTTATGCTGTCCTTCTCAGAAGTGTTACTTCTTGCTGCCTGGCAGTGTCTTCAGCATTTTACCTTTCCACAGAGAGATGATACACAAACTAAAACAATTAGCAATGACTCTAAGTTCTAGGAACTTTGTTAGAAAATAAAGAATACAATAACTATTCATCAAGTAATAGATGTATGCAATCCCTATCAAAATCCCATTGTCTTTGCAGAAACAGAAAAATCCATCCTAAAATTTATATGAAATCTCAAGATATCCTAAATAGCCAAAACAATCTTGAAAAAGAAGACCAAAGCTGGAGGGAGGGCTGCCACTTCCTAATTTCAAAACTTAATCATAAAGCTAAAGTAATCAACACAGTGTGGTACTGAAATAAAGACAGACATATAATCTGTGAAATAGAATAGAAAGTTCTGAAATAAATCCTCACATATATGATCAAATTATTTTCTACAAGAGTGCCAGATCTTTCAATGGGGAAAAGACAATTTTTTTGTTCTTTTTTTTTTTTAAACAAATGATGTTGGAAAAACTGAATATCCACGTTTAGACCTTTATCTTGCACCACATACAAAAATTAACTCAAAATGAACCAAAGATCTAAACATAGAACTAAAACTCTTAGAAAACAGGGGAAAAGCTTTATAACATTGGATTTGGCAACGATTTTTTGGGAATGATACCAGAAACATGAGTAATGGAAGTTAAAATAGATAAACTATATAAATTTTTTTTTAAAAAAATCGTACATCAAGGGAAACAATCAATAGAGTGAAAAGGCAAACTATAGATTAGAAAAAAATTCATAAAATATGTCTGATAAGAGGTTAATATCCAGCATATATAAAGAACTTCTACAAGTGGATAATAAAAAGACAAACAACTCAATTAAAAAATGGGAAAAAATTGAATAGATATTTCTGCAAAGAAAATATTGATTTGGCTGTAATAGTTGATATAAAAATTGGAGTTCCCAGTAAATTTCAGGACATTCAGTCAAATTTGAATTTCAGATAAACAATGAATAGTTGCTACTATAAATGTGTCCTAAATATTTTATGGTACATAATGATGCAAGATATTTATTATTTATCTGAAATTTACATTTGATTAGGAACCCTGTGTTTTTATTTGCTAAATGTGGCAAGTCTAACAAAAATATATGTATATTTTCATGATACTTTGCTATAAGATAGTACATGTTATTCTGTGTAAAATAAATATGGTATCTTATATTTGAGTATTTGGAATTATGAAGAGAGGGAATATCTGGGATGTCAAATTTACCAGCACTAGTGACATTTTGAATACCATAAGTGGGCCTGGTAAGGGAGTACCTTCCATAGATAGCTCTTCTAACCTCCAGTTTTCACTCTAGTTTCTTATTCACTCTCTTTTGGCACTTAAAATACTTCTACATTTAAACCTATCTAACCTCTTTTTAAAATATGGCTTTTGTGGTAGGAATAATATCTTAAAAGTATTTCCTGAGATGTAAAGTAACTGCTTTACACACACACACATACACACACACACTCACATACACATTCATTTCTATGACCAAAGAAATCTATTAAATGTTGCATCGAGTTTTGGAAATGTCTACTTTTTTTTTTTTTTTTTTTATTTTATTTCATCTTGTTATGTGGGATACAGAATTTCAGGTTACATACATTGCTCCTGTTCCACCTTTCCCCCCAAGCCAGAGCTCCAGACGTGTCTGTTCCCCAGGTCGTGCGCATTGCACCCCTCATGTAGGTATATATCCCTCCCTTCCCCACCCCCCCTTCCCGAGTCAGCACCTTCAAGTGTTACCACTCCCCAAACGGTGCACAATGCACTCATTGTGTAGGCATACCCCCATCCCCTCCCCCGCCCCCCACCTCAGTCTGACATCCAATTGGTGTTGTTCCCAGATGTGTATTTAGGTGATGATCAGGGGAACCAATTTTCTGGTGAGTACATGTGATGCTTGTTTTTCCATTCTTGGGATACTTCACTTAATATAATGGGGTACTTTAATTGATTGCTAATCATCGTCACCTTAACTCAGATTAGTCAGTCACACAAAATAGTCATATACCAATTAGGTAACAGTGAAAAGTGGAAAGTAAATGGAACTTATAATCAGAAAATTTGTGTTTGAATCTCGACCTTGCTATTTTATTGGCCTGGTGATCATGGACAAATCATATAGCCTCTTTAGTAACATTGGCATAATAATAATACCTATTACTCAGGATTATTGTGAAAATCGAAAATGAATGTAAAAATTATATATCATCCTACCTGATGATACAGAAACATGTAGAAACTATTAGCACATGAGGAATTGGGGCTATGTCAATGAGAATAGGCTTGATCAGAGTCTGAAGTGCTGCCATTGGGGGTGGGAAGAAGTAGATTTAGGGTACTCCAGGAGTGAAATAGAGAAACAAAGCAGAAAAAAAAAACTCAAAAGTACTAAAGTAACAAGGCACATCACGGACTTCCTATATATTTCTTGGTCTTTCTCACTTCGGTTATGAGAAGTTAACAGAGAAACAGAATTGGCAGTATAAAGGAGTTAAAGAAGAGGAGGTAGCAGTTAGAGCAAAGGAGATATTTTGGATTATTTACATCTTCTCATTTTATGGATTAATATACTGAGTATACTCTGGAATAGAAAGGAGAAGAAGGAAATATTACATGTTGAGTAACCGACAGGAGCCAGATACTTTATTAAAATTTTCACACTCAAATGCTTATTCAATGCTTGAAAAAATATGGCTATGGTTATCTCTTTTTTTACAGATGAGGCAATTCAGGTGTAATAAGGCTAAAATCATACAGTTCATTAAATGACACAGCATAGATCCAAACCTAGACTACTTAAATTCAAAGTCTGTGTTTTTATGTATGACACATATAATCTTCATAAATGTTCTTTCTTATATCATGCTCAAGGAAATAGGAGGTGTCTATTATTGTATATGCACCTAAAATCTCACAAAGCTCACTTGTTTCTAGCCTTGGGAGACATACAAGTATATTAAACATACACACACACAGCTCTATTTATGTATATAATACAAATATATATGAACATATATATGTATATATATTCTCATGCATACATACATGTGAGTATATTTGTATATGACTAGGGAAAATTAAAATGCTTGAGAAAATGAAAGATTTCATGGTTAACAGGGCTCTTTTGAGATTCTTATGAATTTGTTTACCATACATATCAAACTCGTACTGTTCTCATTTTGCCAGGAGATTTTATTTATGAATCCCATCTTCACACTTACCAATTTGTACTAGTACATTAGAGGGCAAGCAATTTTAAACAAACAAATACTTTTTTTAAGTTTTAAAAATTTTCCAACAACATGTTTTTGTTTGCTATATTGCCACATTATATGGAGTGCTTTTTCAAAATAATGGCATTAATACAATAACCATGGTAGATGTATTCAATGACAAAAGGATTGGCTATTTAATGAGCACCTGGAAGGAATTAAAAATGGATCTATATCATTAACTATTTACAAAAGTTAGTACCAATTGGATTGAAGAATTTATTATTTTCTTGCAACACTATAAGAAAATCTAGTAGCTAATATGCAGTGCTAGAAACCTAGAGTATCTAGCAACCCAGAGTTAGCTAAATAAAATTTAAACCATTTGTATGACAAAAATAATAATAAGAAGAAAGATCAATAGGCACATTCTATATCTGGAAAAAAAGACAATGTGAATAGCAGGCAACACTCATTTTAGAAATACACAAAAAGTTCTTACGCACTGACAAGAAAAAAAGACAAAATATACGATAGAAAAATGGACAAAAGATATGAATACACAAATGTTACAAAAACAAATACAAATGACTAACACACTTGGGAAAGGGAAATTCACTAGTTACCTGAGAAACAGAAATCAACATAACAATGATTCACCTGAAAAAATAATAAAATACTCTAAAATCTACTGTGGGTGTGGATGAAAGGATATTGTTTTAGATTCCCTTGTTTAACTTCTGTTTCAGAAAGCTTCATATATTAGTCAGTAAAATGAGAATCTGGAAATATCTACTAAAATTGAAAATAAAAGGCAATTTATTTTCTAGAAAGCTATCCTATAGAACCAACTGTATCAATTTATAAGAGTTTGTATATAAAGATACCTATTGCAGAGTAAAAACAGGAACAAAAACACAATTCTGTATATGTATGTATATATACACATATTTATACATACATACACATAAAAGAGAGAGTCTATAAAAGATTATTAAAATGTGGAGAAAAATACATTTGAACACATGCTAAGTTTTTGACATTGGGTTATTTGTGGTAGGTGAGGATGGGGGTGGTCAGCTGTGATCAAGAAGAAGAAAGGCAATGTATCAGAATTTAGAGGTTTCCTATCCAGGAGGTTAAAAACTAATATTAATGAAAATAAAATTAATGAAACCACATCATAAATTGCATAAATTGGGTTATGTTTTAATGCAACTCTACATAGAGGCAATAAACTAGACTCTTTGCTTTTTCAAAGCTCATTGAAAATAAGCCTAATAATATTGAATAAAATAAATAAAATAATGCCTCTGGAAATTAAGTTAGTCATACATATCTTCTCATAATAGAGTCTTTATATTATTTGAAATAGGATGAAAATGAGGAAACTGTTTCTAGCCAAACAAATATGAGCTAATTGATGGTGAATGACCTAGAAATCTGCTGGTTTAAATTAGACTCTAATAAGTCTTAATGGCAAACTAGAAATTTTGAGTAAAATTGCTTTCAAAGTTAAACTGTCTTTCTTTTTTTTTTTTTTTTTGGTAGTTTGTTTGACTTCACTTTAAGCTGCTGGAAGCTGATTCTTTTCATGTCCATGTTTGAGGAAGTGCTGAAGGTCACATCATTCAAAGCCAACATCAGTAGGCATCCTACCAAGATAATCTCTAAAGAGGTCAGAGGTGAGAATGACACAGAGAAGTGGCAAATTTTATCAGTCCAGTTCAAGGAATTTCTCCCTCTTTCTTACAGGGAACTCTTTTCAACAGAAAAAGAAAAGGTTCCACTAAGTGGAATTCCCTGCATTTTATGTAAATTTTTTTCATGAGATAAAAAGAATAAAGTATTTATTTTCTTAGTGTTTTAAGGAAGAGTATAATGTTTGGTTCAAGGCAGGTTATTTATTTGGGGTTTACTTGTGATATGCACCAGATTATGTCCCCCCTCCAGACTTCATATGCTCAAGCCCTAACCCTCGATGTGACTGTGTTTGGAAATTGGCCCTGCAAGGATGTGATCAAGGTTAAATGAATTTGTAAGAGTTGGGACCTAATCTAATAGGACTGCTAAGAAGTCCTTATAAGAAGAGAAAGAGACTCCAGAGTTTTCTTGCATTCTGCTATGTGAGGACACAGTGAGAAGCTGGTCATCTGCAAGCCAGGAGAGAGGGCCCTCACCAGAATCCAGACCCTGTTGGAACCTTGATTTCAGACTTGCCTTCAGAACTGTGAGAAAATAAACTTGTGTTATTTAAGCCACCCAGGCTATGTTATTTTGTTATGGCAGTCTGAACCTGCTAAGACAACCTGTAAAACAATGTGTCAGCATGTTTTCTGTTTCATTTGTGTTGGCTTCCATTCTTTTGATATCTAGCAAGGGCGATCAATGTTCATCTAAGTCAGCAGTTCCATCATTATCATCGTTTTTCTAATTTATTAGCAGTGCACTTAATGTCAAATGCACTGTGTTTGAAAGTTCCTATGGTTTCGTATTGCAATTTATTTTCTTATTTTTAATGAGTATTCAGAAAATAAGAATTTGGCATTTTTTGCTTTTTCTACTTAAAAGCCACATTTATACGATTTTTGTCAACATGGAATTTGAAATGATGATGGTTACAGCTTTGTTGACACAAGATTCATCTCTCCTTTATGTTGAAAGACAGATGTTCAAAGGTTACTTTCTGAGATTCAGTATTTTGAACTTAGAAGCATAAGGAATTTGTTGAACATCAATTCCAAGATTTTTATTTTACAAATAAAAGCATTGGCTCAAGGGAATTTAAATGATGCATCCTTAGTTACACATTTCAGAAAGGAGAAAATTTGCTAGCAGAGAGGCTGTGAAAAAATAAATGAAAATTGAAACAGGAACCGCAATTTGCTAAGTGTACCGTGAATCACAAAGAGATAAATGGTGCTGAGAAAATCATGATGTTTATCACAGACCATCTAAACTCTCATTCTTTTAGCACCAGTTTGTTTAGACCCATGTGGTTTTGATAAGACCGCACACAAACTGATCAACAATTGTTCCTCATGGACTCATAAATCCTAAAGATAAAGACCTCGGACAGTTCCAGCAGTTCCCTAGGTTATACAATCTGACCATGTCCTCTCAGGATCATCCTATGACTCCATCACCCAAAACTCTGTAAGCAACTTTTCCTAAGTCTCACCTCCTCATTTCATATATCCCATGATTTCCCATGCTGTGTGGGGTGTCTTTTTTTTTTTCTGCAACAAGTAATAACTTGTCTTTATTGACCACAAGTGTGTTTTTGGTGGTTTTTTGTTGATGGTAATAAAGAATGTCCAAACCAAGAATTAGAAAATATAGAATTCTTTGGATTCTGTTTCAGAAAGACTCACCCATACCTTAGATTTTATCCTGCCAAAAATTACTACCTTTTTTCAAATCTGATTTCTGCTTAACAATGAATCCTATTTTTCCACTTTGGCCTTTATTTATTTATTTATTTTCCATTTTCAAGATTCTTAAGTATGTTGATTACAACAGGGGCACATCTTAAAGGATATTAGTTTTTGAATTCAGAATCTGTGGCAAAAATTCTATCTACAGTCGTCCCCCGGTATCCATGAGAGATTGTTCCCAGGATCTTCCTCAGATAACAAAATCTGCAGATGCTCAAGTCCCTGATATCAAATAGCATTATTGACATATAACCTCTGCACATCCTTAACAAACTTCAGATCATCTCTAGAGTCTCTAAAATACCTAATACAATGTTAATGCTATTTAATAGTTATTATACTGTATTCCTTAGGGTATAATGACAAAAATAAAGTGTACATATGTCAATACAGAAGAAATTTTTTTTCTGAATATTTTTGGTCCACAGTTGGTTGAATCCATGAATGCGGAACCCAGGTACAGAGGACCCTCTGTAATCAAACTACCCTAGAAAAGCTATCTTAAATTCTTAATTAAAAATAGTACATATTGTTTTGTGTAGGCACACATGTAAAATAATAAATTATGCACCAAATAGAATTATGATATATTTGTGCACCAAAATGTATATAATTATGCACCAAACATTATACATTGTACATATGCATGTTTTAATTTGACAAGTTAATTTAAATTATTATTTTTCTGTTTATTTTTCATGAGCATCCAGAGATACACTCCTGGTAAGTGAAATTCACAAGCGATATAACTGCATAGTAATACAGTCATGCATCGCTTAATGACAGGGATACATCCTGTATAGGGCACTTACCATAAATGGAACATGCCAGACTAGCAGTTGCAGTGAGTGAGTGGTGAGTGAATAAAAAGGCCTAGGACATTACTGTACCCATTACTGTACCATACTGTAGACTTCATAAATATTGTACACTTAGGCTACACTAAATTTATAAAAAATATTTTTCTTTCTTCAATAATAAATTACAATTAGCTTACTGCAACTTTTTTACTTTATAAACTTTATATTTTGTTAATTCTTTGACTCCTTTGTAATAACATTTAGCATAAAACACAAACACATTGTATAGCTCTACAAAAAACTTTTTACTTCATGTCCTTATTCTATAAGCTGTTTTCTATTTTAAGATTTTTATTTTTATATTCTTACTTTTTAAACATTTTTGTTAAAAACTAAGGCACAAACACACACTTTACTTTGGGCCTACATAGGATCAGGATCATCAATATCACTGTCTTCCACCTCCACATGTTTTCCCACTGGAAGGTCTTCAGGGGTAATAACATACATGGAGCTCTTATCTCCTGTGGTAACAATGCCAACTGGAACACCTCGTGAAAGACCTACTCGAGGCTGTTCTACAGTGAACTTTTACACATACAAAAAATACACTCTTAAATTATGATAAATAATATAGTATAGTAAATACATAAACCAGTAGCATAGTTGTTTATTATTACTATCAAATATTATGTACTGTACTTAATTGTATGTGCTACAGTTTCACATGGCTGGTAGTGAAGTTTGTTTATACTAACATCACCACAAACACTTGAGTGATGATTTGTGCTGTGACATTAGAACAGCTAAGACAACTATGATGGCTATGACATCACTAGGCAATATGAATTTTCTGCTACATTATAATCTTATGGGACCACTGTTGTATATGTGGTGCATGACTATATATGGTTTTGTATTATTTGAATACATAATCTCCCCTAGGCGATTTATTTTACTATTCTACCCTAAAACATTGCATTAGGAAAAATTTTAATTATTTATTAAAAGATCACGCTAAGTGTGAGTGTGGAAGATCTACAAAAGCTACAACACTGCATATATCCAGCTACTACCAGGAACTAACCAACAAGTTAACTTCAAAGAACTCCAAACATGCATTATAAAATTATCTCAGGATCACATAAAAATTAGGAATATTTAAAATAAAATATAGAATAATTTCATAAGTGGAATCATTAAATTTTTCTCAGAATGTAAATATCAGAAGACCATTTTAATATATACTAGACCAGCGGTCCCCAACTTTTTGGCACCAGGGACTGATTTCATGGAGACAATTTTTTCCACAGACCATGGCAGGGGTGGGAGGGGGGAGGAAGTGGAGCTCAGGTGGTGATGCGAGTGATGGGAAGTGGCTGTGAATACAGAAGAAGCTTCACTCCCTCACCTGCCACTCACCTATGTTTCTTTTTTATTTCTAGTCTCATGTACTAGACTGTTCAATGAAAATATGCAACAGTAAAGTAGAATAACATCTGCAGTTTGAGTCTAAAAATAGTATTTAAATTTGCCTATGTCAAATACTTGCAGTATTATCTTAAGAAACTCACTTAAAATCTCTGAGATAATATTTGCTCACCATATTAATAGATACCCTCTCTCCCTTTAGGGTTATTGTGAAGTTTAATGGTTACAAGGCAGATATGGAGTTATTTTGTAAGATATAAAATATTAGGAATCTACATATTAATATATGTTCAATTAAAATTAGAAGTTCTAAAATCAAAGTAAGCAATACATTTTTAAAACTTAAATATTTCATGATAGAAGTATCTTTTTCACAAAAATAAATATTTTATGTCATCTGTTAACTGTCATGTCAGATTAAATATTTCCTGGAAAGATGTAGTGAAAAACACAGATCTATTGCATAGTAGCTATTATAAACTTAGTAAAAAATCACTAAGCCTTTCTCAACCTCAGTTTTCTCTTTTGCAAGTTTGGGATAGAGAAGAGAAAAGGGGGAAAATTGCAACAAAATGAGGCTGCTATTAATAGATATAGCAATTGATATGGCAAAACAGTGTCTGATCCCTTTCACTCTTGTCTCAATTCCCTGGCACATCAACATTTCCCTATTCTGTTTCTTTTTTCTTTTTTTTTTTTTTTATTTCAGCATATGATGGGGGTACAAATGTTTAGGTTACATATATTGCCTTTATCCCACCCGAGTCAGAGCTTCAAACGTGTCCATCTCCCAGATGGTGCACACTGCACCCATTAGGTCTGTATATACCCATTCCCTCCTCCCCACTCCTCAGCCACAAAAAACAATGGTGATCTAGCCACTCTTGTATTATCTTGAAGTATCACAAGAATGGAAAAACAAGCACCACATGGACTCACCATCAAATTGTATTAACTGATTAACACTTCAGTGCACTTATTCTGTTTCTGAGCTTCCTATTTCTTCCCTGTGGATTGTCCCCCACCCTTTAACCAAGGCTAGAAAACAAAACAAAACAAAAATCAAGTTACTTCTCAGTACTCTGGGTAAATTCCCATCATTCTTTCAACACGGTTCAGCCTAGGCATACTTACATTCCCATATGACAGTTTCCATTCAACCTGATAAAGAATTATCCTCACACTTGCCTTGCTATGCAAACAAATTAAAGGTATAAAAACAGAGAACATAAAAAGACGGCTTAACTTTAAAAAATATAATCGTCCCTAGATTTTTAATACATACCTTCTCACCAAATATTCTTGTTTATTATTTAGAAGATTATAAGGCACTGCAACTATATATTTTCACAGTAAACTTGTTATCCATTTTCATTCAAATGAGACTTCCTTGCAACTCGATATAATATTGACTTTTAAAAGCCAACCAAGAGCAATAAACCAGGGTTAGCACACATTATGTTGTCCCCTAACCTGAGAGTCAAATGACTCTTCTGCATTATTGTTGATATAATAAATATCCTTATATTGCTGTATTTTACTCAGAAATCAGATGCATTATTATCACACATGAAAAAATATCTTTTGCTGTACCTCAATATTTAGTATAAACTTATAAATTATAGAAACATTTTTTAGGGGGATTTTACCATAGTATGAATTATTTTTGCATTTTCTTTAACCAACTTTGACAGGAAAGACTAAAAAAATGTCTTAATAGCTTGGCTATTGTAATAGAGAGGAAAATATACTGAATTAAACAAAAGTTAAGAACTATAAGCACTGAGTTGACAACTAAATCCAGAGAATACTCAATTATGCAATAAATTCAGATTACATAGGCAATATAGAAAATTATGGGAAAGAAATCCAAAAATATTTCCCCTTTTGATAGCAGAATTTTTAAGTTGTAAATTAATGAGACTGAATTTTTAGCTTTCCATGTCATATTGTCTTATCTTAAATCTCCATAAACCACATCTAAGTTTTTTCTAGCCAAAAATGAATGAAATGACAAAAGCTTTTAATAATTCATAAAGCAGCAAAAGAAACAACCTATAATTATATTGTTAGGAAAGCAAAAACTGTGATTTATTTTTTTGATTTATACCCACATTTTTATAATTGTAAAATAAAACACATGTCTAATTCACATGGATTATTTAGCTTCAAGTATTTTACAAAGTCTCTGATTTTGTGCAGACAGGTAGAGCTAAAGCTCATATTTATATTGGGAAAAATTTAATTATTTTAAATGTTTTGATTGGGGTCAGTGCTTGAGTTTAAATAAACATGACTTATTTATATTCTATGACAAATGAATATTTCTTTGGGATTCAGTTTTCTTTGCTTTCAAATGAAACTACATAGATGTTGGTATAATCATTAAATTTTAATCTTAACAGGCTATGACATGTTTGGCCACAGATCTACAGGCAGGCAATCAAGATGTTCTATCAGTTTTAGCAAAAACTACATGATTTTAACTGTCACTTTCCTAATCCAGGTTTTTGTGTCAAGGACTTCTTAATTCTAACAGAATTAAATCCTGAATCCTCAGCCTGCATTGATTGTTTTTCCACTTTGGGGACTGCTGTGGACTAAATTGTATCACCTCCACCCCCGGAATTCAGATGTTGAAGCCCTACCCCCACCCCCATTATTGTTTTTGGAGATAGAGCCTTAGAGAAGGTAATTAAGGTTAAAGGAGGCCATAAGGGTTGGGCCCTAAACCCAGAAGACTGGTGTTCTTATAAGAAGAGGCAGAAACACCAGAAAGCTCTCTCTGGACATGCACACACAGAGAAAAGGTCATGGGAAGATGGAGCAAAAGGTACTGTCTGCAAGCTGAGCAGAGAGGCCTCATCAGAAGCCAACCGTTTTGAGCTTTGGTCTTGGACTCCAGACTCCCAGCCTCCAGAACTGTGAGAAAATAAATTTCTGTTGTTTAAGCCACACAACCTGTGATATTTTGTTATGACAGCCTGAACTGACCTATGCAAGGGGCCACTTTCCCTTCTGAGTCCCATCTCTTCCTTCTCCTCTAGTGACTACATTAATTTTAGTATCTTTCATTTATAACTTTGACTCTTCTTACTTATCTCCCAAATTTATCTGCTAGAATTCTACCTAGCCTTTAAAGCCTATGTCAGATCCACCTTTAAAATATTTTTGTTTCCTCTTTCCCATGTAATTCCCTCCCCCAATGGCATATGACCTCTCTTACTTGGAGTCTCTGAACACTTTTCTATATCTGCAATGTAGTCATTATGTATTGACTCACATTCTAGCTATTTGTCACTTATATCATTTTCTCTATTAATTTGTTAAACAATACTTCATATTAGTTAACTTTTTCTGCAGGTCCATGATATGCAATTTATGATTATCTGTAAGGGGTCTTTGTCACTGTTAGGTAGAAGTGAGAAAAAAGAAAATTATTATTATTACTACTATTTAGAAATTAGACAACAGCAAATTTCAACTCAACAGGAGGAAGTTCTTTCTCAGTTATAGGTGTCAGAAAGTAAGCAATAGCATTTCAAATAAGATGTTATAGATGGGAGTATCTCATGGTATCTGATTACCTCCATGTTTCTTTTCAATTACTGTATACAATGCTTTTGAATAAAGAAAATATTCAGTAATATTTACCTCTATTTATTTGAGTTGGTTGTGTATCAGGGTAGCTAACTAATATAATCCACATGCAATTATCAGCAAATTGCAAGATATGTAACTAAATAAAGGTAAGCAACACAAACTAATTTTTATATCACTACACTCTATGGCTTTCTTTATGCTGGAATCCTTTATGTAGAACTCACGTGAGCTCACTATTGAATTTGTGGGGAGAGGAATCAATTCTCTCATTTAGAAAGAAGAAGCTATGTAAAATTTTGCCCCAGATTCTTTACTGAAAATAGTTCCCAGCAGAGAACATTTTCTTTCTAATTTTTCTTCTCACTCCAGCTGCCTAAAAATCCTTTTTTTCCCTTGCTATCATTCTATGAATTATTCTTTGTCTGGCCTTAATATAAAATTTCATAAAACAATGAGATATATAGTATCTCTAGGGGTATCTGTCTCTATAGATATACCTACATTTTAATGGAGATTTAGGGATGTAAAACAAAATATTAGTAGGCTGAAAAGAACTAGCCTGAAGACAACTTTTGTTATATTTATATAAAAAAATTAAGCTGACAACTAGCATAAGTTTCAGGTGACCTACTTGACACATCATTTTAAGTTAATTACTGGTTATTCTTATCTTTTATACCATGTGTGAAAAATTTCACAACAGATCATAGAGCCATTTTTGCCTAGATGAGTTTTGCTTTTTTAATGGAAAATATATTTTAACACATTCTATATTCAGAATACTTACTAAATTAAATTGAGTTTCTTCCTGATTAACCTAGAGTTTGAGAATATTCTGATTATTGTATAGTGTTAAAAATTTAACATCTATTTGCTTTCTCCTATGAAAGATTATATATCTGTGTATGTAATTTTTCTGCCTCCGATAAAAGAGTATACTTCTCACCCAGTTGACTTTGGGCTTGGCCATGTGACTTGGTTCAGTCAATAAAATCTGTGCAAAAGGGACGGTGTGCCAGTTCTGAGCAGAAGCTTTAATAGTCACTGCACATATCTGCCAGTTTCTTATTTTAACTGTTGCCATGAAGAATAGCATATACTGAGAGAGGTTGCTCTTTTAACCTTGGTTCCAGAATAAGAAAACATGTGGAGCAAACCCATAATCTCAAGTCAGAAAACCTGAGTCTGATGCACAGCTTTATGTAGAACCATAGCCGATTTGAAGACCACCTAGTACAAGAGACAGAAGTTTACTGTTGTAAGCCTCTGAAATTTGGGATTATTTGACTAATACAAAGAATTTAGATATCCTATGGCCTGTAATTACATAGCCACCAAAGACAGTCTTTATTATGTAGACCTGACAAGCAATTCACTAGGATTCAAGAAAAGCCCAAGTCTAGTTTATATTGATGAATTTGTCTCTGCTTAGAATATTTACAAATTTGGCAAATTATGTTTTTAGGCTACTATCCTTTAAAATGTGCCCCAGAGACATCCACTTCTAGGTAAATAGAGTAGACATAGTTTATTCTTTCCACTAAGTCCAATTAAAACCCTGAACATTACATGTGAAACAAACATAAGAAGATTTTGAAAGATATGGAGAAGAAGGTAGGCTCTCCAGGGACCTGGAAAACTGAGAAACAACAGTAGTGAGTACTCTGGGTTATCTTTTTGTCTCCTCTATTCCAGACTTGAAGCTAAAGAAACTGGCAACACAGAAATATCAATGAACATAGACAAAAGCCTATTTTCTCTAGCCAAAGGACTATGAAAGGGGTAGCCAGGCAGAACAAAAAAAACTTTTAGACAATAACTATTCTAGTCTAGATAAACAGCACAGGAAACAAAAAACTGTGGCCCCATCCCAACCACACCAGCAAAGGCTAAGTGAGGATTCTAGACTTCTGCCCCTGCAAAGCTGTAATGAGGCAATTCAATGTCTCTACTGGGATAATGTCAGAGAAGGCCAAGTAGAAGCTGAGCTTTTCGTCCCTGCTAGCCAGTAAACTATTCCCACTAGAATGGTGTCAAAAGAAACCTAGTGGAGAGTTATAACATTTACCATGGCCCAGTTGTAATGAGGTCATTCTCACCACCATGTCAGTGGAGACCACATGAAGACCTGGAACTCCCAACTTCCTAGCATAAAAAAACATAAATCAAAAAAAAAAAAAAAAATAGGAATCGTCCCTATCCTTCAGTGTCAACCAGCTTAGTGGAAAACCTAGATTTCTATTATTATTTTTTTTTTTTGTCAGTAATAAGTCAGCATTTCTGCTCCCCCTTTCCCTGCTGGAGCAATGTCAGAAAACAGCAGCTAAAATACAAGGTTTAAATAAGATCCAGAATTTCATACTATAATATGAATGTGAAAATGTCTTGGTTTCAATAAAAAATTGCTCATCATACCAAGAACAAGAAATATTTTCAAGTACATGCAAAAACACAATCAATTGGTGCCAACAAAGAGATTACAGAGAAGTTAGAATTATCTGACAAAAAGCTTAAATCAACAATGAGAAAAATGCTTTAATGAACAACTAAAACCACACTTGAAACAAATTAAAGAAAAAAGAAAAGTCAGCACAAAATATTAATAGAAGATATAAAGAAAAAAATGGAAATTTTAGAACTGAAAAATAAAATAACAAGTGAAAAGCCCAGTGGATGAGCTCACTAGCAGAGCAGAGTAGACAAGGGAAAGAAACAGGAAGCTAAAAAAATAGTACAATAGAAATGATCCAATCTGAACAACAGAGAGAAGATAGACTGGGGGAAAAAAATGCAAACTGAATAACCTGTAGACTAACAAAAGAACTAACTTTCACATCATTAGAGTCTCAATTCTTCTATCCTTATAGGAGAAAGAGAACAAGGCTGAAAATGTATAGACTGATTGAAATTAAAATGATAAGAAAATGATGTAAACGTTTATCAAAGGAAAGCAGAAGTGACTATAATAATATCAGGTAAAGTATACTACAGAGCAAAGAAAATTACCAGAGACAGAGAGGGGCATTGTTTAAATGATAAAACGATTAGTCTACCCAACCCAGAAGGCATACCAGTAATTAATTAAGTATGCACCAAACAACAGAGCTGCAAAATATGTGGAACATAAACTGACAGAACTGAAAGGAAAAATAAACAAATCCATAATTATAGTTGGAGACTTCAACACCACTTTCTCAGCTACAACTAAAAAGAAAATCAGCAGTGATAAAGAACTCAACACTACCATTAATTAACATCTAACTGACATTTATAAAACATTCTACCCAACAACACCAGAGACCACACTCTTTTCAAATACTCATGAAACATATGCCAAGATAGACCATATCTTGGGCCATAAAATGGATCTCATCAAATTTTAAAAGTCTGAAATCATACCTAATGCACTTTCTGACCACAATGGAATCAAACTGGAAATCAGTAACAGAAAAATAGAAAGAAAATTTCCAAACTTTTAAACACTAAACCACACACTTTTAATAATCCATGGGTGGAGAAAGAAATCTTAAATAATTAAAAAATATATTGAAGTGAGTAAAAATGGAAATATAATATACCAAAATTCATGAGTCACAGCTAAAGCAGTGGTGAGAGACAAACTGGTAACACTAAAAGCATATATTAGATAAAAAGAAAAGTCTCGATACAATAATCTAAGTAAACATTTCAAGAACCTAGAAGAAGAAGAGCAAAGTAAATATGGTGAAAACAGAAGAATGGAATAATAATAGTAATAGAAGAAATTAAATAAATTGAAAACAGGAAAACAATAGAGATAATCAATGAACCTAAGAGTTGATTTTTCGTAAGTGCAACAACACTGAAAAAACCTTTAGGCAGGGCGCGGTGGCTCACACTTGTAATCCTAGCATTCTGGGAGGCCGAGGCGGGAGGATCTCTCGAGGTCAGTAGTTCAAGACCAGCCTGAGCAAGAGCTAGACCCTGTCTCTACTAAAAATAGAAAGAAAGGACCTGGACAGCTAAAAAAAAAATATATGTATATACATATATATATATAAAAATTAGCTAGGCATGATAGCACATGCCTATAGTCCCAGCTGCTCAGGAGGCTGAGGCAGGAGGATCGCTTAAGCCCAGGAGTATGAGGTTGCTGTGAGCTAGGCTGATGCCACAGCACTCTAGCCCGGGCAACAGAGTGAGACTCTGTCTCAAAAAAAAAAAAAAAAAGAAAAGAAAAAGAAAAGACTTTTAGCAATACTGACAAAAAATAAAAAAGATGACACAAATTATAATATCAGAAATAAAATGGAATATTACTACAGATCTTGCAGACTTTAAAAGAATAATAACATACTACAAAGAACTCATCTTACATAAATATGATAATTTACATAAAATTCTTCAAAAGACACAAATTACCACAACCTACCCTATATGTATCAGATAAATTCAATAGCCTTATAACTATTAAGGATATTGAATTTGTAATTTGAAAATTCCCAAAACAGAAACCTCAAGACCCAGATGCTTTAACTTGGAAAAGTTTGCCACACATTCAAGGAAAAATTAATACCAATTCTACATAATCTCTTCCAGATAATAGCAGAGGAGGGACCACTCCCCTATTTATTTTATGAAAATAGTCCTAGCCTAATACCAAACCAAAGAGAGCACCACCAACAATAACATCAATAAAAAACAAAAGATCAATAGCTCTCATGAATATAGATGCAAAATTCTAAATAAAATATTAGCAAATAGAATTAAGCAACACATAACACTATTATACACCATGACCAAATGTGGCTTATTCCTGGGAATATAAATCTAGTTAAATATTTGAAAATCAATCAATATAATCCACCATACTAATAGGCTAAGGAAGAAAAATCACATGATTTTACTATTCAACCTAGGGGGGAAAAAATGACAAAATTCAATACCCATTAATGATAAAAGCTCTCAGAAAAGTAGGAATAGAGGAAACATTCTACAGTTGATCTAAAAATAAATTCAGCCATCATTATATTTAATGGTGAAAGACAGAATGACTTTCCCCTAAGACTGGGAACAAGACAAGGATGTGTGCTGTCATCATTTATTCGACATAATGCTAGAAGTTCTAACAAACACAACAAGGCAAAAAATGGAAGTAAAAGGCATAAAAACCAAAAAGAAAGCAATAAGATTGACCCTGCTTGTAGAGGACATGATTGTCTACTTAGAAATTTTAAGGAATCTAAAATATGCCCCATATTGAACCCTTTATTGTTATTTTATTGGTCTTATTCCAATGGGTTTCATGAGAACGTGGCATGAGAGTGTGAACAAAAGATGGGGCACTTCAGAGTTTTCAATTATCTGCACCTGTCTTGTTCCTAGCCTATTCAACTCTATTTTGGATAGAATATTTCGCATTATAATGCTTTGAAGTTATGATTAGGGATTATTTAGAGCTCTCAATGGTCGCTTGCTTAGCACCAACATCAAGCCTCAAGGTGCATTCCCTGGCCTAAGCAAACAAAGGGTAGCTGGCTAGAGAGTGACTGGTAGAAGGGAAGAGAAGAGGAAGGGAGATTGAGTCTGAGAGAAATTTCTGGACATTTCAGAGGTCAGCTTCTTAAGAATTGAAAGGAAGCCTAATGATAAGCATATGAAAAAATTTTACTATCTTCTGGAATCTGGGCAACTTTTGAAATCCAATCTTGTTCCTGGTCATCTATAAATTTTACATGGTATGAATTATCTCTACATACTCTTCTAAATGCTGGAGAGAATAATGAAAGGTTATAAAAATAAAATGTTGAGTAATGTTGAAACGAGGGGTTAAAATTACCATTATCTCTACATGCTCTTCTAAATGCTGGTGAGAATAATGAAAGGTTATAAAAATAAAATGTTAAGTAATGTTGAAAAGAGGGGTTAAAATTTTCTGCTTCCTACTTTTTCATTTCAAAGAAAACCTGTTATGCCATAACTTCAAACACTGACAACAGAACTTAGCTTCCTTTCTTTTGACTAAAGTCACAGTGTTCTTTGAGGTTGTATGCCTCAAAGTGGGCCTGGTATTCTTTCTTTCAGGCAAGCATTATGCTAAGCTAAAGGTATACCGTGTAAATAAAACAAGTCTTTGCTGTTAACATGTAAAGAGGGTTTTATATAAACTGGTCTGCTAAATCTGGAATGTCCATTTTCTCTTATTATTGCACATTTGCATCCGGATAGCAACTTAGGTCCTTGGTGTGATTTTAATATATTTATAAATCACATTATAAATCCTCACTGTAATTTATGTGCCTGTTAGTATAAAACCCAAGCTGAAGAACAAGATGATTTTCATATGCTACATCAATTATCCAAGGCAAATAAAAATATATGTTTGTGTTAGATAATGTTCAAAGCAATAGGAAAATGATAACTTGTTAACTGAAGTCCCCTCGGAGTCTTAAAAAATTATCTTCATTAAACAGCCATTTTGGACTATATACATATATTTATATATGTGTAGAGAGAAAGGGAACATTTTAAATGTAAAATGTCAACATTTAAGGAACCTTGGTGAAATCCTGGTGAGGGGTCTATGGAAATTCCTTTGCACTACATTTACAACTTTACATTTAAGTTTTAAGTTGAAAGTCATTTCCAAATTTTAATCAATGCTAATTTGAAAGTGAAACTTCATGAAAGGTCTACCAAATTAAGATTTATTCAGAAACAAAGGTACTAGTTGGTATCAACATTGATGTACAAATATATAAGTAGACTAATGCTTATCTTACTAATGCTTATTAACATTTAAAGATAGCTTTATGAAGACTAATATATCCAGCATTTCAATGGTAGGAGCAGTCTTCCATATACAGTACAGAAAACAATAGAATTCCTTGGAAGAGCGGAGATAATGTCATGCTTTACATGTAAGGTAAGATGCATGTAACAAAGGTAGCACTGCATTGGCATTCTGTCTTTCCTCCTCCATCCAAGAATAGGTGGTACCTGAATCACTTTGACACAGCATCAAGTCTTTTTCTTTTCTGCAATGACTTTCTCATGTGTACATAAGGAATACTATTTTTGAAGGGAGAAAATGGATATCCTGATAAATAAAAATGGGGTTATGAAATGCACAATATATGACTGACATTGATTTAAAATAACCAGGTTTCTGTGACATACATTCTGATAATGAGAAAGCTCATTTTCTAAAACAAATTAGGCAAATGAAAAGTGGAAAAAATGACTAATCCTGTTGGGTTTTTGTCTATTTTAAAATCCAGACATAGGCCTAATACGAAAAGCTAAAGTTTAAGAGTTGTGTACTCCTGAGTAGATTCTTTTTTTTAAGGAAAATTTATGAACAGGTAAATGATGTTTTCCCAACTGAACATAAAGCCAACAACTTTATCATTGGATCATGGAGAGTTGTAATTTAAGAAATGAAGGAAATGTTTCCTATTTATTTTTGTTGGTTTAGTTTTTACCAGAATCCCCTACTGTATTTTGGAAATGAAAACCATTAAACTCTGAGAAGTCTCAAAGTTATTAGAATTAAATGAATTATCAGAATTAAATAAACGCTTTCCACAGAACAGACTTCATTGTGTAAGGTCTAGACACTGAATGGACCAGGTAGAAATGCAAACTAAAATCTGTAAGTAAGAATCATTTTCATAGTGCTTCAGTGTCTTACTTAACTGATTGAGTTTTGGAGGCTTTGGTGAGATTTTTAACAATTTTCTTCTTTTTCTAGAATTTCCATCACCAGCTAATAAATATCTCTTTATCTTTATCAGAAGCCATTTCTGTGTTAAACACATTAAATTATTTTTATTCTAGACTTTAGTATGTAGTTTTGCACCAAGCTAAAAGAAAAAAAAAATCCTAACCTAAAACAAACTGGACCACCACTCCAGCTTTGATTTATTTTCAGAGCTTTAAACAAAAAGTTTGCATCTGTTACCCTTAAAGTCTATAATTAGTAGTTGAACCACACAAAGAATCAACATGATGTCATGTCTAGACAACATGTAAATTAATATGAAAGCAATTGATTTACAAACTCTACACTAATACAAATTAATCTGAATTAAGTTTAATCCCCAGTTGCTAACTGATTAAGTGTGGCTGTTGGTAGCTACACAGTGGTGATTTCCATCTGTGATTTCTAGGGACACAACTTAATCATTGATTCTGTATGGAGACAGAGTTGAAACACATACTATATACAGTGATGCTCCATGTCTGTTCCTTGCACAGAAGAGTTAGGAAGCAAAACTGAAATATACAATTTAAAAACACATAGGAAGCTCTTCTTAAGTGTCATAATTAACTTTTGGCAAAGGGAATGTTTCAGGCATGTTGACTCTGGCTGTGACTGGCACACCATCCCTCCTAGAAAGTGCATTCATCTGTTCAGAGGGAGAACTTGCTCTTGCTTTGAGCAAACATGAAATCAAAATTGCCAATGTGTTCTCTCTTTTTTAGAAAAATTATTACAATTTGGTGTGGACAGAAAAACACATTGTTGTTGAATACCAGTCTCTATGAGAGATAACTTGGGCTTTGGGCTAACAATGTTCCCAAGTCTTCAGAGCAAATCAACAGGTGCATACTCTTAAACCAGAGTAGGTTATTATCCTACCATCTCATATATGCTGGGAGTACTAGAAAAATGTTGTATTTGTCCTATTTACTAAAAATATATTGATGTGTTTTTAAATATTATGGGTCCCTCCCAACTTTGTTTTTTTTTTTTTCTTTTTTAAATATTGTTGTGTTTGGTTTTCTTTTTCTTTTCTTTTCTTTTTTTTTTTTTTTGTCTTTTGGAAGAATGTTTGCTCAAGTAAAATTAGCTTGTAGCCACTTTTGTTTATACTAAAAACTTACCATGAATATCATTAGACTATAACAAAAATGTTGTTTTTACTTCCACTAGCCAGTTCCCATAATGGCATTAATAATATTTTTCAGATAATTAGAAACCAAGAACAATCATATCAAATTATGAAGTGTTTTACTCTTTTTGATTTGGTGATCATGTTCAGTTCGTTTGTCAGGAAACTCTATAGCTTATGTTGGAACAAAATTAAGGAGTGTTTTTATGAACATAATGTACATAGGTTTGATAATTAAAAAGCAACTATGTGATATCAAAATGAGGGTCATTGTATTTATATGGACTCTTTTATAGACATCCTACTCATTGTCATAATAACAGAGGCTGTCATGACCATGAGCTGTGCCTCGCACGAAGCCCTAAACAATTCTGACAGGCTGCAGCTCATTAAGGGACAGTCATTTTGTTGAAATGTCTATCAGCTCGGAGGGATGCACCAAGATGAATAGGCCCAAAACAATAGGCCCATTTGTTAGAGCAGTAGCTTCTCTAATACATGATGAGACAATCAAGCCAAGCTGCCTTCGGCACAAAGACATAATTAATCAAATGGACAAATGGTTCAAAAATTGCTCTAGTATATTCTGTAGTGGACAGAGGTTTCCATGGAAACATTGGCGTTTGCATCACAGTTAATGACCATTCTGTACAATGAAGTCTCCCCCTTCACACACACACTTCTTTACTCTCTCCTCTATGCCTGTTCTCCCCACTTTTCCAACCATTAAAAAACACAACCTGGAGAAAAACAAGCAAAATAGAGAGAGGGAGGAAGCATAAAGAAGAACCTTAAGTATCTGTGTTTCCTATCAGAAAATCTAATAGCACTATTTTACTATTTATGAAACTGATTATGAATTTTGCCTTGTGTTTTCAATACTTAAAAAATACATATGTAGAAAAACAGCCCAAAATTGTGATGTTTAATTTTATTAAATAATTACAGTGACTTCATGTAAGTATTTACAGATACGGCTAAGATTGCTGTAATGATTTAAAATATATTTAGAAAATTTAAATTGCAACATGTCTAAAACATTAAATGAAAATTTAGTAAAAGACTGTGAGAAAAGGAGACTTTAAATTTAACTTCAATTTCTAGAAAAAGATACATAAATATTTCTTGAGAATGACTGCTTTTTACCTTGTGTTCTGAAGTATTGATTAATATTTAATCAAGCTTAAGACAACCTCTACTTTGACACCTAATAAAACATACTCCCTAAGGTAACTTAGGGAATCAGTACTTCTTTGAAGGCAGTTTCTTGTTATTATACAATGGTATATGAGGTTTTAATCATGGCCTTCTACCTTCCCACCAAAATACAGTGTATCAAAGTATTCTTTCCAGTTACAAAAAGGACACTCTTTCAGAGATATCCTGATAAATGCAGTATTTTCTATCTTGGTAGTTCAAGAACCAAGAACATGGCTAAGTTTGATGCCTATTCAGTGGTCTTGTATAGTATTTGAAACAAACAGTTTGATTATTTGTTAAATACATTGCAGGGTATTTCATTGAAATATTTATTTGGGTTCTTTTTCTCTAATTATATTTCTCTTTTCTACTTTCTCTTAAGTGCTTATATATATATATATATGTACGTACATATATATATATATGTATGTATGTACATATATATATTGGGAGCTGGATTGTTTTGTAGTATCCCTTGCAGATGTCTTCCCTTCCTGGTGTTCAAGTCTTTATTTTTGAAAGCCTATGTCAACAGAGTCTTGTTGATGGAAAGTTAGGTAATGAGGGGAGAGAATTATAAAGCTTTGGAATGGAGGTAAGTTGTGGAGGAAAGCAGCAAGGGAGCTGGTGGTATTTTCCAAGACTGGAAAGGAGGAAGTGGCTGCTAATCATGCAGAAATGAAGAGTTTAAACCATTATTCTGGGCAGCACACAGAATATATTTCCAAATTCAGAGACTGGCTACATGGTGCACTTAGAGAGTTTGGAACTGAGGCTTTCAGTCTGAGTAATGAGTTCTTTCTTCAGAGTTCATCTTCAGAGCCTGCTTTCAAAGAGCTATGCAAGGCAGTACCATGAGCATGTCTATAGATACCAAGATTGTGGAAGCCTGTAGAGGCAGCTTTTCACTCCTGTGCTCCACAAGGGAATAATTACTCGAAACACATAGTGTTTAGAGAGAATGGGAGAGACCAAAGTCTGAAGGAGAAAATGGCCTCCTCAGCTAAGTTCCTTCCCATATTTATTTCCAAGGACACGTGCAAAAGGTCAGGGCCATTTGATAATTTCTTTAACAACATCCATACAGGTCAGCTGTTTTCAGCTGCACACAGCAAACAAGCAGCTTCGGGCAGGTGTTTTTGTCTGTCCCTTCATTCACCTTGATCACATTCTTTCCATCCATCCATCCTTTCTTCTAGGCCCAGCCCCCACAGAAGCCCATGGATCAGTACAACACTTGCCTGTATCAAATTGGTATCCCATATTTTTGTACCATCCTAGCGTCAACTGAGACTGAATTTCATTACTTAAATTAAATTTTTTTAAAAAACATATTTCATGTACCCTGGATATGTAGAGTAAAATATGTCCCAAGGTTTGGCTATAGAGAAGAAGGAATAAGAATGCCCTTCTACTCATTACTGGATAGAAGAACATAGACACAAACCTATGTTCAGTTAAAGCATCTGGTAGGGGCTTATGCCATGGAACTTTTTTGGTAAACATTTTATTGACGTATGGCATACACATAGAAAAAATTCACAGTGTATAAATATAACCCCAAACCAGTACCCAGCTCACAAAACAGAATGCTGCCAGCATCTCAGAAGCTCCCCTAACTCACTCTGCCAATTATTACTCTACCAAGGGTAGCTACTGTCAATACTTCTAATGCTGGAATTTAATTTTAACTCTTTTGAGTTGTGGATTCTAGATTATTTGATGATAAATATACATTCAGGCTGGATTAACTAAATCAACATGAAAATTAAAAATTAACAGAAATAAAAAGAACAAAAAAAGAAAATAAGTTAGAATGATTATGTGACACCAGCTTAATAAATACAGTTTGTATTTATTGTATTTATTGCATTTATTAAGCAACTTGACATATGTACCTTCCCAGTTTGCTCACAAGGAGCACTGGTCTGGTTCCCTTCATTCCAAAGGGATGAGACTACTTCTAAGTGGATTCATCTCTTAATGAAATTAGTTATTTATTTGAGGATGATACAACCTCTTTGGGACTCAATTTCCTTAGTTATAGGAATAATCATAACATCATGATGCTATTATAAAATTAATAAAATAACACATATCATGAAAGCACTTTGAAAACTTTAAGAGCTCCAAAGTGAGGCTGTGGGGAAATAGATAACTCTATTATGTTGTTGGTGGGAATGAAAAATGATGTGCAAGGGAAAGTAGAAATATCTATCATAATTACAGCTGTATTTTGTCCTTGACTCAGCAGTCCTAATTCTGAAAATCTATCCTACAGAAATAGTATACATACATATGTATATGTACCTATGTATAAGGTATGTATAATAGTTTAATATATATTTTTGTACATAAAATGTATAATAATTTTGTACATTATATATACTGTGTATATTACATATAATATTTATCTATATTAAGCAAGGGTTAGAAGCACTTCAGCTCATTATATGTACATATATACATACTGTAATGTACAGCATATATACATTATATATACATTACATATACATTACAATATACATATTTAATGTACATTATATACACATTATATACATATATAATATGTATATAATGTACATATATACATATTGTAATGTACATTATATACACATTATACATACTGTATATATGCTATATATGCATTATACATAATGTGTATGTATACTGTATATGTAATATTTATTGGTATTACGCAAGGATTAGAGGTAGCTAAGAGTGCAAATATAGAGGACTGTTTGAATAAACTATGGCATATCCACACAGTGGAATTATATGCAATTGTGAGAATGAATGAGGAAGACCTTAATGAAATTTTACTAGGATATATTTTAAGTGAACAAATCAATGTGCAGGATAGTATAGTTAGTATGCTACTGGCATATAATAAAGGAGACAAGTAAGAGTATATATTCAAAATTTTTTGTATTTGCATAAAGAATCACCAAATGATAAATGTGAAGCTAATAAACATACAGAATGAGGAGAGAGTAGAGTTGATGGAAATGAAGCTGAGATTTAATTTTCAGAAGAGTTTTTTTTATCAAGCCTTATTTATATATGTTGCTTATTTCAGTGTGGACAAATGGTTGTTTTGTATGACTCTATTTTACTTCTCTCTTCACATGATTGATACTTCTTTTTTTAGTTGTTGGTTTTTATAGTATTTACAATATTCATTTAAAAGTTATCCAAGTACATTTTCCAACAATAATATACTGCTTTATGTGTAGTACAAGTACCTTATAGTCTAGTATTCCAATTCTTCTCTTCTCTTCTCTTGTTGTGACATTGCTGCTGTTTATTTTACTTATCCATATGCTATAAACATCCAAAATATTACTTATTATCACTCCAATAAGATAATTGTCCTTCAGATCAATTAAAAATAAGAAAAAATTACCTGCATGTATTCCTTCTTAAATGCTCTGTTTTTCTTTAAGTAGATTCAAGTGTCTGATCTATATATCATTTTACTTCTACCTAAAGACATTTCTTGAACATTTCTTGCAGAGTAGGTCTGCTGGCTGGGAGTTATTTCAATTTTTGTCTGATAAAGTATTTTTTCTTCACTTTGTTTTTTTTTATTTTTATTTTTATTTATTTATTTATTTATTTATTTAGAGACAGGGTCTCTCTGTCTTGCCTGGGCTAGAGTGCGCTGGCGTCATCATAGCTCACTGCAACCTCAAACTCCTGGGCTCAAGTGATCCTCCCACCTCAGCCTCCCAAGTCAAGAGTGTGAGGCTATAGGTTAATGCCAGACTAATTTTTCTATTTTGTAGAGATGGAGTCTTGCTCTTGCTTAGGCTCGTCTTGAACTCCTGACCTCAAGCAATCCTCCCACCTCGGCCTCCCAAAGTGCTAGGTGAACAACCATGTCCATCCTCTTCTTTACCTTTGAAGGATAATTTAACTGGATATACAACAGAATTCACATTTGTAGTCTTTTCTTTCAGGATTTTAAAGATTTCATTCCACTCTCTTGTTTGCATGAGGTTTTTGATGAGAAGTCTCCTGTAATTTTTATTCTTATTCCTCTGTATGGAAAGTGTTCCCCAATCCTGGATTCCCTTCACATTTTTTCTTTATTTTTGGATTTTTGCAGTTTGAATATGATAAGTCTATGTGTGATGTCGGGTGTTTATCATGTTGGTGTTCTCTGAGCTTCCTAATTCTGTGGTTCGGTGTCTGACCTTAATTTGGAAACTCTGCAGCCATTATTTCTGCAAATATTTCTTCTGTGCCTTTCTCTCTTTCTCCTCTTTCTGATATTCCAATTACATGCATGTTGGCAGCTTTTGATATTGTTCTGCAGTTCTTGAATGCTCTATTCTTTTCTTTTTTTTTCTCTTTGCATTTCATTTTGAGAAGTTTCTATTTACCTCTGTTCAAACTCACTGAATCGTCCCTCAGCCATGTCAAGTCTGCTGATGAACTCATCAAAAGCGGTCTTCGTGTCTAACACTATGTTTTTTATTTCTAGCCTTTCCCTTTATTCTTTCTTATAGTTTAGATCTCTCTGCTGATGTTTCATCTGGTCTTGCATGTTGTCTACTTTTTCCATGAGAGCCTTTACCACTGTAATTATAGTTGTCTTAAATTTCCTATGACATAATTCCAACATCTTTTTTTTATATCTGAGTCTGATTCTGATGCTTACTTTGCTCAGTTGGAGTTTATTATTGCCTTTTGGCCTGCCTTATAAATTTTGTTATAATCAGATATGTTGTATTAATATAAGGTAAGAGTTACTGAAGTAAATAGGCCTTTAGTATGAGGATTTATGTTAATCTGCCTAGAAGCTGGAGTGCATTTAATGTTTATTTTAGCTATAGGCACCAGAGGCTTCAAATTACTGTGGTGAGCTTGCTTTTTCTCCCCATTTGGCTTTTAGTTTCTCTTTGTACTACTCTTTAGAGAAAACCTCTGTCTTGTAGCTCTTTAAGTTGTAATCCACTGTTATTGTTTCTGGAAGCTCGTTAGCGCTATGATAGGTTAAGGAGAAGAGGAAGCATGCTGGAATTTTCTGATTATGTCTCAGTGTTTTAATGGGCCTGTGTCTTATGGGTGTGGCCTGTGAAGTATTTCTAGGTCTTCCACAGGGCTAGAGCCTTTGCCTCTCCTGTTTTCTAGTTCCTTCCTCAGTGCCAGTGTTTCCAGTACAGTGGTCCCCTCTTATCCACAGGCAATACATTCCAAGACTGCCAATGGATTTCTGAAAACATAGATAGTACTGAATCCTATATATACTATGTTTTTCCTATATATACATGTTTATGATAAAGTTTAATTTATCAGTTAGGCACGGTAAGAGGTTAATAGCAATAACTAATAAAATAGAAAATAACAATATGTTAGCATTGCTACTCTTGTGCTTTGGGGCCGTTATGAAATAAAATAAGTTACTTGAACATAAACACTGTATTAATGAAAATAATACCCAAACTTTGCAAAATAATTTAAAGAGTTTTATTCTGGGCCAAGTACATGTGGAGCCAGGGAGCGATGCCCAAGAAAATCTTGAGCAAGTGGTCCCAAGGGCAGTTGCGTTACAGTTTGGTTTTATACATTTTAGGGAGACAAGAATTGCAGGTAAATTCATAAATCAATACATGGAAGGTGTACTTTGCTTTGGCCTGAAAAGGCAGGGCATCTCTAAGGGGGGAGGGAGTACAGGTTACAGGTGACTTTAAAGATTCTTTGATTTGTAATTGGTTAAAGAAATGAAGCTTTGTGTAAAGGCTTGTAATGGTTTAAGATGAAGAAGACTGTTAATCAAAAACAAGCTACAATACTGTGATCTGTTAAGCAAATTTATGGACTGCAGGTGATTTAACCTTTGCTCTGCATACCTTTAAGTCCTGTTAATAATTCAGTATCTTATAGTCACAAAGAGTCTGTTTTGTCAGTCTTATGTTCTAAGTTTTCACATTGATGCTGGTCAGTTGTATATAAACTCCAAAAGGGATGGGATATATTGAAACATGTCTGACCTCCCTTCCCTTCATCGGAACTCAGTTTTAAGGATTTCCTGGGATCCCCTTGGCCAAGACGGGGTCCGTTCAATAGGCAGCGGGGCTTGGGATTTTATTATAGTTCACAACTGCAATACCTGGACAGTTGATCTGATAACTGAGATGGCTACTAAGTGACTGATGGGTACATAGCCTATACAGTGTGGACATGCTTGGGCAAAGGAATGATTCACCTCCCAAGCAGGGTGGAGTGGGACAGCGTAAGATGTCATTATGCTACTCAGAACAGCAAGCAATTGAAAACTTATGAATTGTTTATTCCTGGAATTTCCCATTAATATTTTTGGGCTGCAGTTGAGCACAGTTGATTACAGGTAACTGAAACCACAGAAAGTGAAACTGAGGATAAGGGGGGTATTATGACAATATATTTCCTTTACACCCTCTTTCCTGTTTATTGTGACTTTTTTCCCCTTAGGTGAGAAGGGAAGTCAGAAGCAGGCTGAGGTGGGGTGGATTTCCTTTCCCCTAAATGGGCTGAAGTTTCAGAATTGCTCTCTCCTGATGTCCTTCATCCTGGAGATTAGGTCTTTGTTAGAGAGAAAGGTCTGGGAGCATTTCCTGATGGCTACTCTTCTCCTTCCCCTATCAGGGCCACTTGAGAACTTTCTCAGATTTTCCGGCAAAACCTTGGTGGTGTTCCTCAAGGAGGAAAAAGCCTGTGAAGCTGTAGGGAGCTCTTCAGATGACTGCCCTTAGGAGCTTCTCACCCTGCCTAGTCCATATACAGCCTTCAGCAATTCTTAATCCTTGCTACTTAAATGATCCTTGACTGGCTGTTTCTGCTCCAAGTGAGCAACTTTCAAGTAATTTATCTCTGGATGTGCTCAACTCTCCAAATTTGGGGAATGCAGTTTGTCCTGAGGCCCCAATTCTCTGATGGGTCCAAAAAAAGTCACTGATTGTTTCAGTTTCTCTAACTTTTTGTCTAGAGTAATGACTTCCAACCACTTCACATGTTGAAGGTCAAACCTGAGGTCTTCAGACTCATGGATATTAATTTTATTCTTTGGGCTATGAAAGGGGGGGCCTTGCTGAAATAACAGGAAAATATCTAATCCTGTAATTTCCTAGTAACAGTGAAAGATCAGTCCTATGAGTTCTGCTAACAGGCACCCTGTGGGAGTACTATGTTGCACAACTTCTGAAAAGAGCTGAATGGATGGAAAAGAGATGTAAATCTTTCTCTTTAAAATTGTTTTTTGGGAATCTGCTTTTACAGAGTTCCTGAGTAAACAGCAGAACAAGCTACAGCCTCGACCATATCTGGAGGGCAGAGTCACATCTTCCGCGATAATCCCATCTCCAAGGAAAGGTGGGGAAACCAACTCTTGGATTTTGACATCCTGCATGCCACTTTTGTTATCAACTGACAGCCATCACCATTTTTTTTTCTTTGCCTCTTAAAATCACCAAACCACTTGGCCTCAGTGCTGGCACTCCCTTCTCTTTCTATGGAATGCCGCGCCATCTCCCTGCTCTCTTTCCCCTCTCCTTTCCCCTCTCTCTCCTCTAAGAAGATAAAGTAAACTTTTTATTTAACTTTTATATATCTTAATCTCTGCATGAGAAACTTTTCCCCACCCACACCATGAGCACCTACGAGGCTTTCCACCCTAACAGGCTACAATCCAATACTATTATTTATTTCATTGCTCAAATTGTTTTAGTCTTGGTCATTGAGAGCTCCTTTTAAATTTGGCCCCTACTTTGGTTTTAGTGTGCCCCCTTTTTCTTCAACCGTGAGAAATCCCTCATTATCTAAAATGTATTTATTTGTTCAAGTCTAGTATACTTTCAGAGTAGTTTGAGAATATCTTTCCCATACATGTTTGAAACAAGTTTACCAAGTAGACTACACTGTTTCTCTATAGTTCTTTTTGCCTTAAGTCTACATTATCCAGTCAAACACTGTTTTCCAGAGTTACTTAGGTTAACTTTTTCTTCTCCACTTACTTCCGTGTGTCATGTTATTCTTCTGCAGGTTCCTTAGTGATAGTCTGCATTCCATATAGGGTGATTTCTACACACCTATCTTCAAGTATACCATTTTTTTCCATGGCTGTGCCTAGTTTACCATTAAGCTCATTGACATACTTCTTCATCTCTATCACTGTGTTTTGCATTTTTAGTGTTTCTATTTGAATTTTCCCTATAGTTTCCATATCTCTGCTAGATTTAACCACCTGTCCTGGATGTTGTTTGCTTTTTTCGTTTAGAGTCCTTAATATATTAAGCATAGTTTTTTAAACTCTCTCTCAGATAGTTTCAATATTGTGTCATGAGTTTATTTCTGATGATTGCTGTTTCTTAGTATTGGGTTATTGTTTATTGACTTTTTTGTATGCTTACTAATTTTTTCTTGAAAGTAAACATCTTATGTAGAACATAAAAGGTTAGAGTAAATAGTTTGTATGCCTGGAAATGGAATGGGCACGACTTTCTTCTCACTGGGACTTTAGTGTGTGGGGATTAGGGAAATCTAATCTGGTAAATTCTGGTTTTCAGGTTCATTGCCGTTATGATTAACCACAGGAGACCATGGTTTCAAATTCTTCTAGCTATACCTTGTGTTTAGGGTAGGGGATCTCAGAGGGCTTTTTATTTCAATGTCTGCACCTTCCTTGTGTTTTGGTCTTCCCTCTTTTCTGGACCTCAGAGAGAGTTTGTAGATTTGTACTTTGCAAATTACTTGTTATTTGATGCTTCTTATCCTGGGAGAGGGGAGAGAGAGAGAAAGAGAGAATGTGTATGTGTGTGTGTGTGTGTGTGTGTGTGTTGTAGGAGAGGATGAGTTCTTCTCTATTGTTCTGATTAAGTCTGTGTCTTAGGCATTATTTTGCTGGTTCTCAGTGGTGTCGCTTGTAGTTTTCTCAGTAATTCTGAGTCCAGTACATACTTACACTGCCTCCCTCTAGAGTTTGAAGTTTCTTTACTCCCATTTTCTTCCTCTGGCTGCAGTGGGCTAATGCCCTAAGAGCCCCAGTGAATGCTGACCTTCCCCTTACAGGTTAAGGTCTTAGCTTAGTAGGAAAGATTGGGAAGAAATGTCTCTGTTAAGCTTTGTGACCCTCCCACACCAGCTCCTGTTTCCTTCCCTTAGTTCTGCACCACACAGAAAATTCTCAGGAATCTACCACAATTTTCTGTGCATGAGTTTGCAGACTCCCTCAGTATTTGTGGTCTCCGGGGATTTCACTTTTTCTTGCTGGTGCCTATTCATTCTCCATCAACTTTTCAATAACCCCAGCTGAACCCTTCTTCTTCTTGTCCAGCTGCATCCTGCCCTGGTAAGCCACTACTCCTATCTTGTGTTTCCCTGAAGGTTCTAGTCTTTTCTTAGATCTGTTAAAGGAAAAATCTTAGACTGATTAAATTTAATGGAGTTTAACTGAGAAAAGAACAATTTGTGAATTGAGCAGCCTCTGAACCAGAATAAGTTTAGAAAGACTCTGGTGTTCTGTGGTCGAAGAAGATTAATGGACAGAAAAAGGAAAGTGACCTACAGAAAATGGAAGCGAGGTACCAAAATAGCTGGACTGGTTATAGTTTGGCATTTGTCTTAAGTGAACATGGTTTGAACAGTTGGCCACCTGCAATTGGCTGAAACTCAGTGATTGGTGCAAGAGTGGTTTATAGCCTATTTATATATTTAGTTAGGTTTTAGTTTACTAGGTATGGAGAAAATTGTAGGCTGAATTTAAAATGTGTAAAAAGGCAGTTTTAGGTTAAACTTAATTTAACAGATCTTTGGAGCAGATGGCGGCACTATAACCTCAGCACTCCAGTGGGTTCAAGAAAAGTTGTGAACTTGCTGTCTTGTGTTTACCTTCTCATATCACTGTGAATTTTGAACTATGTAAATATATTACCTATTCACAAAATTTAAAAAGAAAGAAATGTAGGACAAAGTGGTACCTACTCAAAACTTTTGCATGTGAGAAGCAATTTGTTCAAAAAGGTGTAGTAATTATAAGCCTTGCTAGATTATTAATATGTATGTCTTTTTGCTTAACTGTATAGGAAAAGCTAATACAAAAACTCCCCAAATCTGAACTTAAACTCTAAAAACCTCTCTTTTGCTAAAAATAGATAATCAGTAGAGTGCATATTCAGATTAAAAGGGATGCAGCAGTACAATTGTTTCCACGTGCTAATGGAATTTTATAATGCCCTTTGCTTTCAAGATTTGAATTAAGCTGCACTTCTGTACTGAAGTTTCATTTTTATTCATGACATAGTTATTTACTAACAGCCTTCCTACCTTTGGTGGGACTCTTAGTTATCTGGCCATACAAATTGTTCTGTTTATTTTTGATTTTTATTACTTTGAAGATTCTTTCATTGAACTGTGTAACAGTTTTGTTTACAACAAATCTGCTTTCCTTCTAAGAATTTATTCTTCTTATATACATTCACACATGTATGTAGATGCTTTTACTGAAACCAGTTCATATGTATGTATGTATGTATGTATAATATCTATATGTGTATATTACATAATTTTCTTGCTTATGATACATTTTAGCTATTCTAAAATTATATATATTTATATTTCATATATGTCATATATAACATATATACTTATATATAATATATGCATATATTTTAGTAAAATTTATGTGTGTAATTTCGTAGTAAATGCTAGAATTTGACAGATTCTCTTGTTTTCTGAAAACAAGAGTATGAAAAATGTAAGTAAAGTTGGACATAAGGGAGTGCTTTATTCCACATTCACTCATTGGATTGGTTGAGAGCTAAAATTGGAATGTAAACATTTCTTGATAAACTTTTCTGTAACTTTCCTCTTGACAGGGACCTGGTGATGATGTGTATCTTCAAAGAACCCTCTTCTCAGCTCTACCTATCACCTCTGTCTTAGACTAATGTATTTAATTCTGAAAAATAAAAATTTCATTACCATTTGTAATATCCAGAATACTGTTTACTTACTGAAATGAATAAATAAAGGCACAGGATGGAATAATAAACAGTCCTTGCCTGCCAAGAGCTTACGATCCAGTGATCCAAGCTCACAATAGGAACACTGTTTGAATCAGATCTGTTTGCAATTCTTTGTGATTTCCTGACTCCTCAAATTGCTTGGAGTAGTGCAAGATTCTTTTCAATAAGCTAAAGACACTGTATTCTTAGGCAGGTTAAGAGTTGATAAAATTTTCGTTATTTATCATTAAGAATGGGAACTTATCCATTTCCAGATGCCATGGATTACTCTAAGGTCTCTTTCGTCCTGGCTCTCAGACATAGACATTAACAAGTCACAGAGTTCACCAGCTGATGAGGAAACAGCCATCTAGAGCCTGACAAGATGTGGTTCCTTTGTCTCTAAGCCAGAAATGGATATTTAAGCTTTACTGAGAAATAGTATAAAGAGAAAATTAAAGAAATATGAGCATTTAGGTTTATGGAATATTTACATTTAGTGAAGTATAATACAACAACAGTAGCAACAACAAACAAAAGGCATACTCACAGAGCAGTAGAAAGAGGACAAAACCAGCTCAGAGGTATCAAAGAAGAAAGATATTTAATCAGAAAATGATATTCACTATCGCAAATTGAGCATATGGATTGGAATATGTAAGAATGAGGGATAAAAAAAGCTTTCACATTTTATTGAGATGGTATAGATTCCAAATTTTAAATGAGAAGATAGAGAGTTTTTTTCAGTTTAATGAAAGGGACGGAGGTGCAGCTATCTTAGATTGAATATGGTCAATAGAAAAGGTTTCTGTTGTCATTTGTTTTCACAATGAAAGAACTGCGAGAGGCAGTAGAATGGTGAGGCAGTGTTGG
The DNA here is from genome assembly GCF_041146395.1 of Eulemur rufifrons. Classification (NCBI taxonomy): domain Eukaryota; kingdom Metazoa; phylum Chordata; class Mammalia; order Primates; family Lemuridae; genus Eulemur; species Eulemur rufifrons. Next base: position 219,302,154 of record NC_090989.1, on the reverse strand, counting down.
TTCTGGACCCGGGCTTTGGAGCCAGCCTGCCTGGGTTAAACAACCACAAGCTGTGTGACCTCAGAGTTAGTTTATCTCACTTGCCACTCACTTCTCTCATTTATTACTTAGGAATAATAAAAAATATTTAAATAGAGCTGCCCAGGATTCAAAGTAGAACCATACCCATGCAAATAGAGGAAATCTTGAAGTGTAGAAAGATAGGTATAAGCCAAAAACGAAATGGCCTCTAAAGGAATTTAAAAGAACTTTTTAAAAGATTTAAAAACAGAGATTCTCTAAATAAATTTTAAAAAGAAAATGGACTAGTTGTGGTACCAAGGAGATTGGCATTGGTCCCCCTTTTCCAAGGTTTTGATTTCTGTGGTTTTAGTTACCCACCGTTAACCATGGTCCAAAAATATTAAATAGAAAATTCCAGAAACAAACAGTTCATAGGTTGTAAATTGCATGTCATTCTGAGTAGTGTGATGAAATCTTGCATCAACCCACTTTATTCGTCCCAGGACATGAACCTTCCCTTTCTGCAGATGTCCATGATCCCTACCTGTTAGTCACTTGGAAGCCAACTCAGTTACCTGATGGACTATCTGCTGTGGCATCACAATGATGGTGTTCAAGCTGTAATCGGCTCCATGAACAAACACAAAATGACAACCCCCCATATATGCTTTCTCTATAGCTTTCTTATGCTTTGGATTCCCAGGCCTGTAGCACTCAATGACCAGAACATTATAATTTTTCTGTTTAACTAACCCTTTTTCCTTTTGAGTTGTCACCCAGAAACAGCAGACTCTTTGCAGGATAACAATGCCAAGACTCACCATCTATCACTAACCTGTGACTTGTGCATGAGACCTCCAGCACATGTTGCTTTCAACACAACCTGCCCAGTATATGTCGCCACCTTCCCGAACCCCTTGTAGAAACCCCTAACCTCAGTTGGTTGGGGAGACAGAGTTGAGCCATGTCTCCCATCTCCCAGGTGATGTCATCTGTAACAAAATACCTTTCTTCCTTGGCAATCCTCATTGTCTCAGTAATTGGCTTTCTGTGCATCTAGCAAATGTGCAGCAAGCAATCGGACCTAGGCCAGACCCCACTTGTGGGTTTAGTAACAAAGTCACTCTGATTTTACTTAATAATGGCACAAATCACAACAGTGGGAATGCTGACAATTCAGATATGCCAAAGAGAAGCTGTAAAGTGCTTCCTTTATGTGAAAAGGTTTATGTTCTCAACCTAATAAGGAAAAAACAATCATATATTGAGGTTGCTAAGATCTACAGTAAGAATGAGTCTTCTATCAGTGAAATTGTGAAGAAGGAAAAAGAAATTCATGTTAGTTTTGCTGTTGTACCTCAAACTGCAAAAGTTGTAGCCACAGTGTATGATGAAGGCTTGCTTAAGATGGAAAGGCATTAGATTTCTGGGTGGAACACATGGACAGAAACGTGTTCTGACTGATGGCAATTGGGGTAGGTTCTAGTCACGTCTTTGGGGATCCACTGAGGCTCTTGGAACATATCCCGCAAGGATAAGGGAGGACTGCTGGAGTTCAGTTCAACAGATACTAACTGCAGGTAAAGACTTGGTTCCTGCCTTCAAACAGACAGGAATAAGAGCGAGACCCTGAGAAGTTTGATAATTCGCTTAAGGCTGATCAGAGAGTAAGAGGCTGAAGAAACTTAGAGACATATTTCTCTGGTTTCAAAGTTTTTTCCAGAGCTCTCATAGTCCTCTTGGACCAAACAAGACTCTCCCAGGTGGGACTACTGAGCACTCAACTAAGCAATCAGCCAATTAAGGAACATCTACAAGGGCTTTGAAAAGGGAAATAACACATCAGGAATTCATCAGGTGCTTGGAGGGTGTAAAATATGTATACACATAAAGCAGAAGTAGTGAGATGTTTAAAAGACTTTTAATAGAAACCACAGCAAGAGAAGAAAATGCTTTCTTTTTTTGATTTTATGGTAGAATTCCAACTTACAAATGTAGGATAAATGATGGAATTAGAAAATCACCACTTGACAACCATATGAGTGATAATTGCTTCAGAAAGAATCATCTATGGATGATAAAGCTAATTGTTGAAAACATGATGAGAAGCAGTCTATTTACACAGACATGCCCCCCTCCCCCCCACACGCACACACAAGATATCACTACTAATGATGATAGTGGAGAAACTTGGTATATACTACTTTATTCCAGTGATTTTAGTGGATATCACCAGTAATGGGATAGACACCACGATACGATGCACTAAAAAGAACATGACATCAGTTCTGTGGCACCCCTGCTAGAAATGCATGAGCATAAGCATGAGGAAACAGCAGGCAAACCCCGAGGGATATTTTGCAAAATAATATACATATATCTTCAAAACTGTCATGAAAGACAAGAAAAACTGAGGAATAAGAATTGTTCTAGATTAAAGAGACATGAGAAATAAATGCAACTTGTGATCTAGGATTGAATCCCACACAAGGAAAAAAAAAAATTGTTTGCTACAAAGGACATCAATGGAAAACAAACAAAAATTTGAATAAATTCTGTAGGTAAGGACAAAAAGTAGGAATAATAATATCTATCTCATAGCACTATTGTGAGAATTATATAAAATAAAATATATTATCAATAAATATTTGCTTTAACAGGTCACATATATGAAATCCTCAGGGTCATGTGTAGCCTAGAATTCAGAATTTAAAGTAGTAGGATCTTACATCATATGGCACATAATATCTCTTCTGGGTTCTGGAAAAGCCCTCATGAACATGGGTTTTATTTCCGGTATTAATGACAAATAAGATCTGGTCAGGAGAGGCTTTTACCACCACTGGAAGTTCCAAAAATGTTCGGCTTTCGAGCTTCTTTAATATAAGATTAGTCTATAAAAGATGATGATGATGACTATTTGTCTATAAAAGATAACAATCACTGTCATAATTATCATTGTCATTATCATCATTGTCATCATCATAAACTAGACCTGAAGGAATGATATCAGGTGCCAAGTTTACTTTTGACAGGGAGAAGAGCCACTTATTATTTAAACACCTACTAGCATTTTGAGCAGTCAATGATACATAGACTGCCCCCGCCTTGTTTTTGTGAGTATTTCTTATCCTATGATACTAACCAAGACCTCTCATACAAGGTTAATAATTATTTGTAATAGTAGTATCTCTGTCTTACTATAGATTTTAAAGGTAATGTGTCTAAATTTCTGTACTAAATATATACAGGTAGTATAGTAATGTAATTTCCCTGGTTAAAGTACCAGAAAACTTGATGAAAATTCAGTGTATTTGTTAATTAGTCCTACATGACTTAGAAAATTTCACTCAAATACCTTTGTTCTACTAGTGGCTTTACATAATTTTGCTGAGCTACAAATAATTTCTGTGTTTTCTGATTATTCTAAACAAGAAACCAAAGATTTATAGTCCTTAATGAAGTATACACAAAAATGTATATGAATACATTTATGCATATGTATTTTATATGTATATATGTGTATTCCTTCAAGATACCATGAATTTTTCAGGCTCCGTAAGATTGAGAAAGTGCAGAAAGACATTAATTATTCATTCATTTGCTCAATATTTATTGTGCATCTACTATGTGCCAGGCACTGTTTGGATGCTGGGAAGATGGCAGCAAAGAGACACAGTTCCTGGCTTCATAAACCGTGGATTCTAGTGTAGAAGAGAGACAGCAAGTGAGTAAACAGACAAATGCATTATAGAATTTTAGGTGTGTCAAAAAACAAATTATAACAAATTTAGTTAAAGATCTATTTGGCTTTTATCTGTGAATGGTGAATTGGGACAGCTTTCATTCCACCAAATAGAATGAAAGCCCCCATTGGGAAATGGCAAGACAGTGGTTTTGTAAGGTGGAACAAGGAAGCTGAACATGGGGGGAAAGGCTGGTTGGTTAATATCAGGTTAGTTTAGGATACGTTTCTTGTAAGGATTAAACCAGAGGGGACTTCTTTATTATGCTGACTCAGGTAGACTGAGCTGTCTCTGAGCCTTTGCTGTGAATCTCCTATTTTCAAGAAAAATTGGTCAGTTTGGGAATCTACCTGCTTCCTTAAGTTTCAGTTTGATTATGTGGCACTTACTATGAGCGACTCCATTTTGGTTTGGCTTGGTCTGTTAGGGCCTAGTCTAAGAGCTCAGTGTAAAACAATGGCTTCCCATAAATGATGTTTAGCAGTTGCTAATAATTATCTGAGAAAACAAATGGTTTTCTGTCTATACTCACACCACTCTCAATACTTCACCTTGGGTCACCAAAATGTATGAGATTTTTTTTCCCCAAACCAACTAAGTCTCTAACACCAGCTGGATGCCCTACAATCCAATTAAATTCTGACATTCTCTTTCTTGAGTTAGCATCAAGAGCTCACAAGACTGGCCTCCTACATCAGATTATAAATCTGGGCCTCCTGTGCTTCTGACCCACTGGCTATAAATTGGAGGTTCCCATAACCTCTGCTGGGGTTCACTAATGTGCTAGAATGGCTCGCAGAACTCAGGGAAACACTTTACTTATGTTTATCAGTTTATTATAAAGGATATTATGAAAGATACCTGTGGACAGCCAGATGAAGAGGTACAAAGGGCAAGGTCTAGGAGGACCCCCGGCACAGGATCCTCAGTCCCTGTGGAGTTGGGGAGCTCCATTCTCCCAGAAGGTGGAAGTGTTCACCAACCCAGAAGTTCATCAAATCTTGTTCAAGAGTTTTTATAGCTTAATCACCAGACACTCTCCAGGAGGTAGTGGTTGGGGATGAAAGTTCCAACCTTCTGATCAGTTGGTCTTTCTGGTGAGCAGCTCTGACCTGAGGCTGCCTAATGGGCCCCACCCTAAGTTGCCTCATTAGCAAAACCTCTGGTGCAATCAAAGGGCTCGTTATGAATAACAAAAGACACTCCTGTAACTCAGGAGATTCTGAGAGTTTTGGGACCTTAGTGCCTGAAACTGCGGGCCAAGACCAAATGCATTTCTTATTATGCCACAAATTTCATTAAGAAAAATAATTCCAGGTCTTTGAATATAAGTTTGACATCTATTTATAGGTAGACAAAATCCATTTGCTTATTAATTCAACAGATATTTGTTAAGCAACTACCATATCCCAGGCACTGCCAGGCAAAACTAACCCATCTACACCAGAGTACTTAAAGGCCAATTATTTGGATCTGAATTGTGGCTACAACCACTTATGAGTTATGCAATCTAGAGGTAACTTCATGAGTCTTAGTTTCTTTTGTATTACCTAACTCTTTATGTAGTCGAAGATTAAATGAGAAAAACCATGTGAAGTATTTAGTGTCATTCCTTACACATAAGAAGTTATTGATAAATGTTACTTTTTATTATTATCATTATTTAAGAAACATTACCAAATCAATTACAAAGACAGAGATATATATTTACATAGCAGTTTTATTTGGTATAAACTTTGAAGAAGATAATTAAACTCAACTAAATATTTCCATTTAATAGTCCATAAAATCACTAATAATATAAAATATTTTAAATTTGTGTATAAACAGTGTTTATGTATTATATATGTCCCAAATGATGAAACATGTATTAAATTTTTTACCTATTAAATAAGAAAACAAAAATCAAATCTCCTATGGCTTCATACACATATGATCTTATAAAGAAATTAAAGATTTTGTTAGACACTATTAGCTATGATCCATTGCTCAACTGAGAGCCAAGACTATCAAAAATTCATAGACTCATAGTCTCAGGAAATCCCAAGATTAATCAAGAAAGTATCAGAGAAATCAAGGCCCCCAAAACAGTTTCTATAGTTGTTTATGTGGCAAGTACTTACCCCATCCCCACAGAGTTTGGTAGAAATAGCAAGTTGAGTTCTGACCTGATGATGAGAATTTCTCTTATCTCTCAAACACATTTCACCTGTTACTGAATTATTTCAGAGACTCTGTATATCTCTAGGATTTTTGCAGAAGCCATCGGACTGGAGTTTTTGTTTCTTGGTCTCTTCTTTCCAAATTAAACTCTACATTGATGGCAGAGGATTTGTTTTTAATGTGGTTTGGATTATGTCACACTCCTGCTTCAAAATCTTTAGTGGCTGTCCACTGTCTTTGGGGTGAAATCTAAAGTCCTTCTAATAAAGCATGAGTCACTCATCATTTGGCTCTGACAAAAAAAAAAAAAAAAAAGAAATTAGGTTAAAAACAATAAAGCATGAAATAATTTGTCATGAAGTTTTCCCTTTGTAAAGTGAACGGTGATCGTGGTGTCTGATATGCCAACTGTGGAAATGAAACTGCATAAAAGCAAAATTCCATGTGGAAAGCAAAAATATACAGTGATTAAGAAAAAACAAAATCCTGAAATGAATAAGCCGTTGAAATAAATTAGGTTGACTATGTGGTCTTGCTGTGATGTAACGAAGTGAAATTACTCAGTGTTGGCCCCGAAATATTAGAGAGTTCTAGTGTCCTAAAAGGCCAGGTCCTAAGACAGATGACATTAAAACATAAGAAGAGAATATACTTAAGTATATTGTCATAGTGATCAAAAAAATCTAAGTTTTCTTTCCCTCAACACACACACACACACACACACACACACACAATATGTACATACACATTTTAGAAAAAAACTAATGAATCACATGTATACAGTTACTAATAAAACTAGACCAGTGATAAGATTGGTTGAGATTTGTTCTAGTGATTTAGAAAGTGCTATGCAGCATGCCATGTGACATGTTGAAAAAAATATAAAAAAAAAAATATATAAAGTGCTATGAATGTTAAATATGAGGTCTACTTTTTAATTAGATTAATTAGAATTTTTACGTTAATATCTTTTCGAAGTCTAAAGAGGAAAAATGAATAAACCAATGAAAAAAATGAACTCATAAAAAAACCAATGAACACATATTGAACAACTAATTTATTTTAGGCACTGGATAAAGCACATTTGCTTATATTATCTCAGTTAATGTTGTAAATAGGAGAAAATAATGGCATATATCAGTGACAAATGCACATTTTTATGAATCTAAACATTTCTTCCATTTTCTGTTTTTCAGAGATAAAATGCAGACAAACTCTGGATATTCATAAAAGATCTTTATTTCCACAAATGTGTTCTGCTGGCAGAGAGGGGCCTGGGATATGATTCTTAGTCCCAGGGCTTGTGGTTGCTTTTGAGTTCTCACACACTTTTCCTTTATACTGAATCTTCTATCTTATTGAATAAAAATAGATTTTATCTTGAAAAACCTGAGGTTGGAAAAAAAAGATAACATGTAGTATCAATTGGAAGGGTGGAGAAAATGAAAAAAGGAAACATTCATTGCAAATCTTTTCTATTAACTTGGGCACATCTTTGTAATCATATAAACCCCCAAGACAGACTATAAAGCATGGATCAGATCTGGGTATATAATGTGTTGAATTTTGGTGGCAGAAATAAGGGGTAAAATATTTGTCTCCATGGGGACAGATCCATTACTGCACTTTTCAAAATGTCAAGGTTACATTTGAAAAGTAGTTGCAATTTTCTTCCATTTTATAAAGATAATTCGCTGTTTGTACTTCACACATAAAAATGTGTAACTTAATGAAAATTTGTCCTCACAGTATTAGGATAATAATCCCAACCTAACATAGCTTAAAGTATAGTGTATTTTTTTAATCCCTGGGGAAGCAAAAACATGGTATCATTAATGATTTAGTAATATTTTGTCATTTTGACTCCCTCCTCATTTTTGTGGGGGGGTTATAATTTGTTTCAGAAACATTGTCAAATAAGAAATCTCTTTTGGAAATGTTAGTTCATAGAAAAAGCAAGGCATTTTTCCATATATTTGCCTTTATGTTTTTTGTTTTCTATGTTAAAATACAATAAAAAATATTAGTACCAATCTACCTCTACCAAGTTTAATTTTACTAGACAAAAAAATATACATTTGTGTGTATTTGGTATGCTTTCAGTAAATTCTGATAATATATGTAATGAGAATAGTGCTAAATATTGTAACATGACCTTAAAACTATTAAACCACCAAATTTTATTGACGTACAAATGTTAAAAATGATAGTACTATTTAGAGGTAGATATTTCAGTTTGTTTATTAGAAATTAGAAATCTTAATATAAGAGGTACTTTTTATAAGTTGATCCATTTAAGGAAAGTCTAGTAGGTGGCCAATTGTAAAAACTTAATAATTTGAAGCATTAAACTAAAATTTCTATCACCATGCTAGGGATCAAGAAAGTATACGGACAGGATTTAAGTCATTTTGCAAATCCCAACAAGTTATTTGCCTTTATATTGAGAAATTCTTTGTAGTCCGTAAAGGGTTTGTATGCAAAAACAGAGCATCAAATATGGACTTTTCTTGCAGAAATTAAGCAGTATATCTTTAGGAGGAAAAACAACATGAAATATGATTAAGAAATATTTAGGCGTAATGAAATATAATGTTATAATATTATCTACTGTATGTCAAAACCCAGGCATTTTCACATGGACTGTCTATGTAATCGTCACACTAACCTTGTAGAATAATTATTCAATTTTAAATATGAAGAGATGAAGCTTGTAGAGATAAAAACTCTTATTCAGAATTGCTCAGCTAATTGATGGTAGATGTGAACTCTAAATGAAGCTCTTTTACCCCACGGCTAGTGCTGTTTACACTATGCTGACTCAACAAATAAGTTTTGCTTTATTTGAACATAATAAATCACTTATGTATTCAGTAAATATTTACTAGGTACCTAATGTGTCATAAGCTCTGTGCTACATGGTGCAGATATATCAGTTACCTTGACCGAACTGAGGCAACTTTTGTTCGTCTGCACATAATGCGTTTTCTCTGGCTGCTTGCAAGACTTTCTATTTATCACTGGTTTTTAGCAGTTTGGTTGTATGTGATTAGGTGTGGTTTCATTTGTATTTATCAAGCTTGGGTTAAATCTATAAATTTATGCTTTTCACCAAATTAAAGAAACTTTAAACCAAATTTCTTCATATATTTATTTTGCCCCTTTATGTTTTTCTCTTCAGGGATTTCAATTACACTTACATCAGATCATTTTATATTGTTGAACAAGTCCCCAAGTCTCTGTTCATTTTCTCTGTTTTATTGTCTCTGTTACCCACTATAGGTTATTTCTATTGATCTATTTTCAGTTCATACACTGTAACTTTGATCATCTCCTATATGTTGTTAATCCCATTTGGTAAAATTTTTCAGATATTGTATTTTTCATTTCCAAACTTTTATTCGTTCTTTTATAGTTTCTATTCCTTTGCTGACACTATCTGTCATTCATTATCAGCAAGTTCTATAGATCCTTGAAGATGATTACAACTGCTTTAAAATCTTTGCTGCTAATTCTAACAATATCTTGGGCATCTTTAGTTTTGTCTCCACTGATTGTTTTTCTCTTGAGTTTGGCATTTTTATGTTTCTTTGAAACTTGAGTACTTTGGCTTTATTTCCTACATATTGTAGAAATTCTGGATTCTGTTATATTTCTCTGTACTCTTATCCACATATTCTGGTTGGAGTAGCCAGCTATTTAGGTATAATATAGTGTTTCTTCCTTATCTCCCCTTTTGGATATCTTCCCCCCTCACTCTACCTTCCTTCTGTGTGGTTGGCCCATCTTTGCCCTCTGCTTTCTGCCTCATCAATCCAATACGGAAGATTTATCACTTCCATAATTTAGCTGCACCAGTGTCTGCTCTGACGCTAAAAGTAGTGAAACCAGGAAGCTGACCCAGTATTGCTCCTTCCAGTAAATTCTGACTCACCCGTAACATCTGCCTGCTTTTGGTCAGTCTCCGATACCATCAAATAGTTGTGTATTTTTTTGTTGTTGTTTATTTTGTTTTGTTTTTTACATTTTTTCTGTATAGTTTACAGTTGTTGTCTGTTCAATAATCAGTCCAATAAGAGCTAATTAGCCATTACCAAAAGAGGAATTCAAAAACATAGATTTTAGGTTTTTCTTATTTTGTACTATAAGTATTTACAACTACATATTTCCCAGTAAAGACTGTTTTAACTCTATCACACACATTTTGGTTGAGCAGGGTTATGTATTCATTCAGTTCAAAATATGTTCTAACATGCCTTGCGATTTCTTCTCGACTCTTCTTATTTAGAAGTATTTTGTGTAATTCTCAAATATTTGGAGATTTTCCAAATATCTTTATATTATTGTTTTTAAATTTAATTCCATTGTGGTCAAGTAACATTCTATGATTTTAATGTATTTAAATTCATTCCCACTATGGGCTTTCTTAGTAAACAATCTATGTCCAGTTAATAAAAGGTATATTTTGTTATTGAGTATAAAGCTGTAAAATACCAATTTGGTTAATAGTGTTGCTCAAGTGTTCAATGTTCTTAATATTTCTAAAAGTTGAGAGGTGTGTTGAAATCTCATAATTGTTCATTTATGTTTTTTTCAACTCTGTCAGTATTTGCTTCATGAATTTTAAATATCTCTTATAAAATGCATGTATTTTAGGATTGTTACCAATGCTTGCTGAATTTTTCTTTTTCATTTTGAAATGCTTTTCATAATTTTATTTATACTGAAGTACTTTGCTTGATACTAATATAACTGCCTTAGTTCTTTTAAAATGATTGCGCACATTATATCTTTTTATTCATCCTTTAGATTTTAGCTATTCTTTACCTCTTCGTAGAGAGTGGATTGTTGTAAAAAGCACATACAGTTGACCCTTGAACAACAGGAGCTTGAACAGTGGGGGTCCACTTATTTACAAACAAATTTATTTCAAGAAAATTCATATAGAAAGCATAATATGCTTTAGATAATTTGTATTTGAATTAATTATAAATAAGATTGGATGTAAGTATATCATTGTGTAGTTTGTTTTCTATTTGACCTATATCTGCTTTGCTCTTTTTTTTTTTTTTTGTCTATTTCAGCTTCATTTTGTGCTGAGAATTTTTTAGTTTTCCATTTCATCTCCACTATTGGCACTAGGGGCAGCTATAGAACTTAAAAACTTTATCTTTGACTCATCACAGTCTATCTTTAAATAATATTATAGCACAATTAAAAATATAAGAACCTTGTCAGAGTATACTTTCATTTTTCTATTCCATTTATTATTTTCATACATTTTACTTCTGCATGTGTTATAATTCTCAAGTGAATAGCTATTACCTTTGTTTTAAAACACATAAGGATCTTTAAAAGAAGTAAAAAAAATGTAAAAAAAATTTATTTTCATCCATACATTTACCATTTCTATTTATGATAAGCAAACATAAGCTACTTTTCCATTTTTTTTCATTCTTCTGTGTAGATCTGGGTGTCCATTTGTTAATCATTTTTATTTTGCTTGAAAAACTTCCCTTAACATTTCTTGTAGTGCAGTTCTCCAGAAGAGGAATTAGCTCAGCTTTTATTTATCTGAAAACATCTGCATTTTTTATTGGGGAGGATAGCTTTATTGAAGTATAATTTACAGTTTACTGCAATGCAATAAAATTCACCAATTTTAATGACATAGTTTGATGAGTTTTGACAAGTGTCTATAGTTGTATTAACATCACCACAAATGTTCATAAATCATATTCCCATCACCCCAGAAAGTGCTTTCGTGCCCTATTGTAGTCAATCCCCTCCTCCCATTTGCTTGCCCCTGGCAACAATTAGTCTGCTTTTTGTCACTAAAGTTTTATCTGTCCTAGTATTTCATATAAATGGGAATTATGTAATATGTAGTCTTTTGTACCCGGATTTCTTTACTTAGCATGATGCTTTGAAATTCATTTGTGATGTTATTTATATCAATAATTTATTCCTTTATTTCTTTACTCTCTTTTTACTGAGTAAATAATGGATCATTATTCATTGTATGGATCTGCCACAATTTGTTTATCCATTAAGAAATTGATAAACATTTGGGTTACTTCCTGTTTTTGACTATTACAAATAAAGTTCTTTGAAAACTGAGGTACAAGAAATTGGGTAGACATATGTTTTTATATTTCTTGGAATTGCTTGGTCATATTTCTTGGAATTGGTAGGTTTATATATCACTTAAACTGTCAAAATATTTCATAAAGTGGTAGACACATTTTATATTCCCACCAACAATGTTTAAGAGTTCCTATAGGCCAGGCGCGGTAGCTCACGCCTGTAATCCTAGCACTCGGGGAGGCCCAGGCACTGGATCGCTCAAGGTCAGGAGTTCGAGACCAGCCTGAGCAAGAGCAAGACCCCATCTCTACTAAAAGTAGAAAGAAATTATCTGGCCAACTAAAAATATATATAGAAAAAATTAGCCAGGCATGGTGATACATGCCTGTAGTTCCAGCTACTCGGGAGGCTGAGGCAGTAGAATCGCTTAAGCCCAGGAGTTTGAGGTTGCTGTGAGCTAGACTGATACCATGGCATTCACTCTAGCCCGGGCAACAGAGTGAGACTCTGTCTCAAAAAAAAAAAAAAAAAAAAAGGGTTCCTATAGATCCACATTCTTACTGGTATTTGGTATTGTCAGTCTTTTTGACCTTAGTCATTTTAGCGATTATGCATTATCACACTGTGATTTTAATTAGCATTTCCCTAATGACTAATACTTTGAACATATTTTATATGTTTATTCAGCATCTGTGTATCTTTTTGGTGACATGCCTTTCAAATCTTTTGACCATTTTAAATGTGCTTATCTTCTTAATACCATATCAGAAGGATTCTTCATATGTTCTAGATATAAGTCTTTTTTGGGATGTATGTTTTGCAATTACTTTCTCTCAGACTATGGGTTGCCTTTTATTTTTTTATCAGTATTTTTTTCAGGACAAAAGTTTCTGATTTTGAAAAAATTCAATTCTCATTTTTTTTACTTGTAACTTTTTCCTTTTTTCATCCGAGCTAAGAAATATCTGTCCAATAGAAAATCAATAAGTTTCTCCTGTTTTCTTCTAAAAGTTTTATAGTTTCAGCCTTTACATTTAGATTTATGATCGTTTTGTGTATGATGTCAGGTAAAGGAAGAGGCTGTATTTGTTATCTGTATGTGGTTATCCCTTATTTCTAGTACAATTTGTTGAAAAGATTATCTTTATCCCTCATTGAATTGCCTTGGTAACTGTGTCAAAAGCCAATTGACTACATGTATGTGTTTCTATTTCTGGACACTCTCTTCTGTTCCATTCACTTATGTGTCTATCTTTATGCCAATGCTCCACTGTCATGACTATTGACCTTTATAATACATTTTGAAATCAAGTGGTGCAAAACTTCCAAATTCGCTTTTTTCAAAGTTACTTTTGCAATTCTAAGTTCTTTGCATTTCCATGTGTATTTAGAATGTATTTTTCAGTTACTTCCAAATGTTTTCTGGGAATTAGATTGAATCTTGTAGCATTTGGGGATACAGTACATTTTAACCTTGACTGCTATAGTCCATTTGACACTTCTTTTTGAGCTTTGTTGGGGAAAGCGTAGAACAGCTTTTACACTAGGTTAGCTTTTACTCTAAGTTAGTTTACTCTAGGAAATCACCTACCTTTTCTGTGCCTCCACCGAATACCTCAGATATCTCACAAGATTCATTCATTTTGAGTGGTTGGGACTCAAATGACTCCCGAGTCTGTGTGATCTATGAATTTATTGAGCTCAAAGCTCCTCAGAAGTTGTTTGTTTGTTTGTTTTTTCTGCCTAGACTGATGGAATTTAATCCTATGTGTGCACAGTTTAATATGTAGCCAAAGAGTCAACGGTATCCCTAAGTAGATCACTGGTGCTCATTCTCTGCAGTGCTCTGCCTTGCAAGGACCAGCAGGGGGTTGATATACCCATCAACAATTTCTGTTTCCTCAATCCAAAGACACAAGTCTATTCTCCTTGGGTTTCTCTTCCCAGTGCCATAATCCAGAAAGTGCTTTTAGACAGAAAACTGAGGTGACCATAGCTCTAACCTCTTTTTTTCCTTACTTCAGGTATCACAGTCCTGTGTTGCCTGTTTTCCAATTACTGAAGACAACTGTTTCATTTATGTCATCCAATTTTATGTAAATTATTTTTCTCATCTTCTTTGTTTTTATAAATATTTTTCTTCATAGAAACAGAAATTGTATTTAATTACATTCTTTAGCTCATGGTACACCATCATCATTCTGTTAGAGTGATTAGTGATAGCCAGTCCAACAACAAAACATCTCATTAGCTTCACAGCCTAAATGATTAATTTTCACCCATGTCACAGTTCAGTGTGAGTCAGATAGGCTCTACATGGTGGCTTTTCTCTGACTTATGACTCAGATCTTTGGGATCTTTTCATCTTGTGCTGTGGATTAATTCACAAGAAAAGAAAAAAGAGAACAACAGGGTGATCATACATAAGGTGTAATGATCAGGCCTAAAATGTTATATTTCACTTCTACCACTTTCCAGTGTCTAGAACTCACTCACATGACTAACAGACTTGCATGGGGTCTTCAGTCTTTCTTTGTGTCCAGTAAAAGGAAATGGTTTTAGTGAATTAGTCTTTACCACAAGTATACATTCATGCAAGATTTTTCTATTAATTTATTTTATGTGATTTATCCTCTTTGTTCTCTCAATCTCAGGACCATTCTCAACCCATCATCATAATCACCTACTTTGTTATATTTCTTTTGATACGAATTTTATTTAAAAAACAGAGAGCTGTTTACATATATTTTTTAAACATTTATTTAAACCATGCCTAAGATTTGCTTTTGCTTAATGTATTTCTGTTGCTGTATATATCTCAAAAGAATACTAGAGACTCAGGAATTTTAACTACTTAGAATTATAAGTAATTCTGATTTTCTGAGATTCTGATTCAATAATTATAGGGTGAGGTATAACAGTTACTAGAAAAAGAAAAAGAAAAAAGAAAGAAAGGCATTTAAACACACATACACACAAAAACATAAAATAAACAAAATTTTTAAAAACAAAATATCAAAAAAATCTTCCAATATTAACTGTGATGTATAGCTCTGGTTGAGAACATTGATCTAATTATCACAACAGAATTATGGGAAATTATATTAAGAACTTTCACTGTTTTGTAATCTCAAGGACCCCAAATTCTGCTATTTTTCCCATTTATATCTTCCTCTTTCCTAAATTTCTTATATATATTATATATATAATATACATGTGTATATATATTTCTTTTATACATATATGTATATTATCATGGTTAGAGATCAATATTTTATTAGAAATATCTTACAGAATTTGTATTCTTATAATTCATATTGTATTCATAATACCTCCAATTATGTTCTGACAATAAAACTCAAACCAAGTATTCATAAGCATCATTTGAGAATAACACCAATTTAGTGTTGAGAAATGTCTTTCTAGATATTACACATATAATACATGCATGTACATATATGAAACATTCATATTCTTGTAAAAACCAGAATGTAAAGTCTTTATGCAAACTGTGTAACAAACCATGAAGATAGTTACAAACAAGGAATTAATTTTTTGAATCAATTAAAACTTCAATTTTTCATAAATCTTCAGTTGGCCCATTTGCAAATTATAGTTCTTTATTGGCTAATTATCTTCTTGGAAGGCATATAAAGGATAGCCTCAAAAAAAGACAGACATTGCCAAAAGAGAGACTATTATTGGTTGGATGGTGTCAATGAGTCATGAGTTCAAAGCCTGTAAAACAAATTAGAGAAAAAGTTCCAGATGTAGAATTTCTGACAACCCAGGGAGGTAAGTAAAACAAAAGAACAATTGGCAAGGGATGGAATGTCCTACATTTTTTCCATTATATATGATGTCTTTAAGTATGAAGGATTTATTGTGTCAAGGAAATTTCTTCATAACTAGTGTTTTTAAAATTTGTAATCATAAAAAGTATTGAAGTTTATATAATGCATTTATGACATTTAGCAATATACTGTACTTACATATTTTTTCCTGTATTGTAGTAATACCTTGCCTGATAGTCTAATGATAATTCATCCTTTAATATTTGGATTAAATCCTTCTTTTGTATAATGTATTTTTGTTATGTATTTTACATAATAAACACATGTGAATTTATATTATTTTACTAATCTTTCTTTTACTTTATTCCAATGTCTTCAGGCTACCTTTATAGTGTCAGATTGAATTCATTGTATAGGCTACCTCAAATCATTTTTCAGAATCAAGTAGGATGTGCATAATTATACATTTATAGCACCGAATATAAACAGAAAAGCAATGTTGACTATTAAACTTTCCTCATCCAGATGATGATAGGTAAAACTTGGATCCATGAGATGTTACTACCACTGTATTGAAAAGCGATTCTCAGTCACTCCTTGGGACATGCTTCCTTACCCTATTGATGTGACTTACGCATATGTACTAAGCACGTGAAAGGCCAAGGGGCATAAAACAAAGTTGCAAAGCATTGACATAAAGGGGCTTACTCTTCAGGGTTAATTTGAATATCGAGGAGACATCTGTATTTAGTACAAAGGAAGTGGAAGTTTGGCTTAGCTCTTCAGTTCTCTCTAATGACATGTGGAATGGAGTTTAGTATAATTTCTAGTTCAGATTTAGTTTCTAAAGCTATCTATTAAAATATAAAATAATCAGGAAATACAAAAAAGTAAGAAATATCCTAGGTACCTAGATGTCTCTTATACTTCCATTAAACTTTTATATTTCTGCTATTAAAGGCTCCAGGCTATATTCAATATATGAAGAGGGACAGATGAAGCTTTAAAAACATGAGTTATAGCACAAAAATCAGACAGTAGCAATACTATTAAGTAAAAAGGTGAAAGAATAATCTTAATTGAGAATATCTTCTACCTTTCTACTGTTAGTAGAACTCTCAGTCTAGAGTCTTACACTCTAAAATATCAGAGGCATAAGGTCAAATAACTTTAGTGATTGTGTAATTTTTCTATTTTCAATGGCTGTCAATCAGGAAAACATTAATACCTCTCTAGCCTATCTGTACATTGTAATGCAGATTAAATTTCTGGCCTGGGGGTGAGAGAAATGATTGGTCCAACTGACTCAAGAGTAGTATCAGTTTTTTTACATCAGTATCAATAGATTCTGTGTGTACATGTGTGTGTGGGGGGGAATGTCTAATTAAATTATTTCATACTCTTTCTTATGGGTAGAATTGTGTCCCCTCAAATATAATATTTATAGTCCCCAGTATCCTTGGATTGTGACTGTATTCAGGATCTTGACAGAGCTAATAAAGTTAAAATGAGGCCATTAGAGTGGTCCCTAATTCAATATAATCTGTGTCCTTATAAAAAGTTGCAATTTAGACAGAGACATATGTACATAGAAGAAAGATGATGTGAATAGACATGTGTATGGAGAAGACAGCCATCTATAAGCCCAGGAGAGAGGCATGGAACAGATTCTTAAGTCAAAGCCTTCAGAAGGAACCAATCCTTCCAACAGCATGATTTCAGACTTTTAGCTTCCAAAATTGTGAAACAATAAAAATTATCTTTTTTAAGCCATGCAATTTGTGGCATTTTGTAATGGCAATTACAGCAAACTATTATAACCTTGTGTTAATACAAATTGTGGTTATTAAACAGTACAGGAAGTCCATTGTCTACCTACCTACTCTTTCTTGTTCTTTGGAACAAGGAAAATGTACATTCATGGACCTTGAGATGTGCAATGTGGTGGTTTGAGTGTGATAATAGGCATGATCCATAGTATTTTGCCACGTGTATACTCTCAGTTATTGAGGTAGCTTGGCTATATACTTCTTATTTGTCTAAACACTTCCCAATCAACTACTCTGTGCCAGAGTGTAGGTTCTCAGCTGGACAGGGCAGGGTGATCTATTTGGGGGAGTTAGGAGTAGCAAAGGCAGAAGTTTCAGTATATTCCAATCCAAGTATTAAATAACTATTATAGAAAGGCCAGATCTGGGTAGTAAACCTACAAAGCAGGTCATTGAGTGTTGGTAACCTCCAAAGTCATGCACATCTCTGTGTTCGTAACAATGGGAGTGGGATTTGTGTGCCAGGGGGAGTGGTTCTAGAGAGCAGTGACTGCTCCCTCTTGCCTCCCTGGATGAAGTTTGGTTATGAAATACAACTTTTGTGTCAGGTCAACATTTGGAAAGCATATGAAAGATTAGACTTCCTACCCCTAATAAAACCCTTAAAGAGTACAAAGATAATGAGTCCCTTGCAAAGAACATCAAAAAAAGAATTAAGAGGCCTGAAATTGTAGTTTATATGACTTTGCTGCTACTGATTTAAGAGGCACCTACATGCAGGCCTAAAACTTTGTGAAAAACATTCCATCTGTATTATAACCATCACTAAGAATAGTGACATTGAGAAACTCTATTAAGTATTATTCAGTCTTAGGATACTAGATGTATCTTTTTTGGTGGACAACAGCAACAGGAAAAAAAAAAAGTCCTATGATCCTTCAAGCTTGAGATGCCATAAATGCCAAAAGCAATTCTGCACCAGACTCATTGTAAGGTGACCACAGGGTCCACTGAATGAGTTTCAGAGAGGCTATTGTCTAGAGGCTGATAAACAGCTAACAAGGACCCATTGATAATTTTCTCTGAAAGCAAGCAGGTAATGTTATGAAAAATCTTGTGGCTCACATACTGGTTAATTTTTGATCCAAAGTTAGAGCATTCATCAACTAGCTTGAAATGTCATAATATAAAAGTGAAGAAGAGTGTAATCGAGGTCAATGGTCTGAATTTTCTTCCATTCCTACAATTTCTGACTATAGTAATGGTAAGGCTACAGGACCAGAGGTTGCCTTGAGTTGATGGCAGACACAGGATTCTGGAATAGAGTCAAGGTTGTTTAGGAATGGGAGCAAGCAGAGCCAGCACAGAGAAACAGAGGCAGGTGCAGGGAATTGGTGTAATCCATCAAAAACATCCACCTGTTGCTTTTCTAATTCGTTGACTGCCCAGATATTTTGGATTCATTTAAAGAATCAGAGAAAGGACAGACATTTAGAAGGGATAATAGTTCATACTATTTGTAGCTTTTCACATATTCACAACCACTGTGGTTGTATGAGAAGGTAGTGGGGAAAGTTTTGCTAAAGAGTAGTAGGTTCTGGCGGGAAAGGGTAGTTCATAAATACTCTCATCCATGCATCCGCCATTAGAATTAAAAACTTAAAAATTCTGTAAAAGACATAGATGTATAGCACAGGATGCAGTCTTCAAGATTGAGTCTGTTGATTTTGTCTGGTTGCCATTCTTCACGTGACGGACAGAGGTTGGATGGAAACACATGAAGGCTTTGTACCCTATTCTTCGGAATCAGGATATGAATTGAGGATGCTTTCAGAGATTTGATGTAGAGATGAGCTCAGACCGGGAGCATGGTTTCCTGGGTTTGAATTTTGGCTGTGAAACAACAGAAGCAATAACATAAATTTCAAGGAATATCATAATATTCAGCTGAATGAAAATGACAAAATTTATTTATCTATTCCACGGTTTATGGACACTTGAGTTGTTTTCATCTATTACAAAACATACTAATGAAAACATATAGATAGATAGATATACACAATCCTAGTGGGCATAAGAACACTTTTATGCTTAGAAGAGGCACTGTATGACAGAAAGTATGTGTATTTGATGGACATGATTCTAGCACTAGATTAAATGATGTCCTCATGAAACTATGGCATTGGGTTGCAACAACCTATCTCTGTCACTTCTGAATTTGATACAATGTCCCCTTTGCCTAATTTCTCTAATTCTCAGTCTAAAGCCATGGCCTTACCTGTCATTCTTTTTTTCCTAACTTGACTCTCTTTTTCAAACATGCTTATCCTAATGATAAAATCCTTTTCTATGTTCCTGATATTTTATTGCTCATTTGATTAAGTCCCTCTTAACTGTTAGTTCCTTCCTTCCTTGCCTCTCTCCCTCCTTCCTTATTTCTTTCTTTTGCCAGTCCCTGATGCAGTTCTTATGGGAAGTTACTAGTCCCGGCTGTTCCCATTTTCCTGTGGCCAACTCGTATGTGCTTCCTCCCACCTTGTAGGTTCCATGTAAGTTGAAAAATACATCACTTTTTATTGTGACTAGGTGTGTTTTGTTTTGTTTTAACTGTGCCCTGGTTAGAATATGAATTCCTCAAGTCAAGGACCATAACTAATTAATTTTAATACACCAGTACCAGGTAGGAAAAGTGTATAAAATATAGTGGATAATAAATATTCATCAATGAATATATGAAAAATTGAGCAAATACCTTAATTCATATTAACTGTGCCTAATGTTAAGGATTTAATTTTCTTTTTTTTTTGGTCCATTTTAATTAAACAATTTTTTTGGTTTTCTATTTTTTCTGCTATTTTAGGGCCCATTATTTTATAATGTTTAAAGTAATATCCTGTTGATTAGATATTGATATGTGTTCATGGATTGGGAGGTGTAAGTATTAATGTATACACTTATTTAGAGATTCTTCTGTGAGATAAATATCTCTTTCAGCTTCCTGGTGTATTATCTAGGCTAAACTTTATCACACCTCCTCACTCATTCAGATATTGGTTTTCAGTCATTTGGTTTAGTATTACTGGCTAAGCTCTTTATTATATATATTATCAAGATTTCTATATCCATGATTTGGATACAATGAAGATATAAAAATTCATTTTCAATTGAACTCACCCATGTATTTATTTTAGTTAAGACCACTGGTGAGTATGTATTTTCTGGGGTAGAACTGAAATTGATTGGAGTAAACTTAAAGTTTTCTTACCTCTTCAGAATCCCAAATAGGAGTAAAAAAAAGTAAAAGTCTCCAATTAATCAAAATGTGCAAATAACTAGTCCAGTGTCTTTTGCTGGATGTAAATTATAATAAGAGAGTAAATAAATAAACAAATAATTATTGGATGGGCAAAACCCCAATGGTTATGAAATCAAGTATATGTACAGAGAGGTAAGATCTTTGTTTACTACTTTCAAAATGAATCGATATTTTTGTGGATATTTACTAGTTTAGGGCAAAGGAATATGCTGATCTCAGGCTTTCTGTACAGAGCTTTAAAAGTGCTAATTGAGAAATCATACATCTTTAACATTTGTCTAAAAATGTGACAATTTGATATAATTTTTGCCTCTAAGAGACATATTTGTGAGCTTAATGTCATTCCATATCAATTTGAAGATTGGTAAGGTTTTATTTTCTATGCTTGAAGGTTGTTTTTATTGCTTCAGGTATTATTTTGACATCTAAAAATGCCAAATATTTTGAAAAAGCACACTTGCACAATCTGTTGAACAGCAAAGTAGATCCACTAACACATGAAGCAACTTCTGAATTTCATGTTTTTAAGTCACTTCACATGCTTGTGCCTTGAGTTTTTATTTACCTTTTCAAAGTACTGATAATGTTCCCTATCTGCTCTCTTCACAAGGTTGTTCTAAGATTCAGGCAAGATGGACATGAAAGCACTTCGAAAAATGGAACAGTTTAGAAATTAAGAACTTTCATGCTAAAGGGTACCCTAGTAGTCTTTCAAGAGTTTATAAAATTAATTAAACCAAGTGCTTAATTTTCTAAGTCATGACAATGACCATGTGAAGCATGAGCACAATGGGTACCCTGCAGGGCTGACTTTTTACAAGAAAGCTGGAAAAAGAAGTGACAAAAAGCACTCTAGAGGCTTCCATGTCATTCCAACATACTGAAACTAACCAGTACCTATATATTGTTTTAATTGAGTTTCTTTTGGTGTTTCTTCAGTTTGGGGACATAGCTGTCTTGTTTGCAAGAAGCTATTCCTTTATTTGTAATTTGGAAAATGCCCCTTCATCAACTTTACAAGTAGTAGGAAACAAAGGCCATTTTATTGGGTGGCATATAATCTACTTAAGAATTAATATTTGCTTTTCAAAAAATGCAATTTGGTTAAATCATATGCACCTCAATATTTAATATCTACTGAGCAAAGACTCATATAGCTAAATCAGGCAATAGTGATTAATACATGAGGCATTCAAATGTATATGTATCTAGACGTACTATGTGGATAGACAGAGAAATAGATGCAACTTATATTAATATACACATATGTTCAGAGACTTCTACTTGTTAAGATAATGTCAAAAAAGTGACTGAAAACCTTTTAAGTTGCCTTGTTGAAATGTTTTCTTAAAACTACCCTGATCATTCATGGCTAATAACATGAAGCCTAGTAACTTTCTCTTATCTTGCAGAGTCATAGAAATACTGAACTTGCATAGGCTTTTATCATTTGGCTGAGTTTTTGTCTGCTAATCGTCTATTATTTTTTTACATGAATTTTTTGGATGTCTCTTTCTCATACCCCAACTTATACCTTTGAAGGCACATTACTGGGCTTCGGGTATGTGTGAAAGGCATCTAATATAAAGACTGCTCTCAGAATGTCATAGAGAATCTGTAATTTATGATAAAATTTATTCCATATCCTTTCTCCTTTCTTTTCCTTGAAATTTTGAGAGTAACGTGGTATAGTGGAAGGAGCATGAAAATTTATGTATACGTTCTTGGTGATAGCCGTGGTAATCTCTTGTTGACCCCCTGGTGAAGCTGTAGCAGGGGCACTGTAGGCTTTGGGTAAATTTTCTTTAAGTTCCTATAATATGCAATAATATTTCTTTGTGAAGCAAGTGCAAATTTAATGCCTAAACTTAAGTGTAACATTTATTGAAAAATAAATGTTATTTTTCAAAAATCAAACAGCATCCATATTTGATTTTACATCTTGCTGAGCTGACATAAAATTTAATCTCAGTCTTTATTAGTACTCATTCTCACATTCTTGGTTATGCAGAGTAGAGGGGATTTAAGCATGGTAGAATATTTAGTGAGGCCCTCTGATCTCTACTATTATGCCCATTGTCTAAGCCTGTGTGGTCCCTGAAGGTGGACTTCTCCATTGCATCTGTGTCTTATTTAGGCATGAGGTTTTTGTTGGGGTTAGGGACCCTAGGTGCCTGGACCAACCTTCCTAGGAGAGTCAATCAGCAATATCACTCTCTGAGTACTGAGATCTCCCTTAAGTTTGCCAGGGAGTGAAATTTTAGAGGGATTCATAAACTTTTATGTTTATGTTCTTTTTCTTGGCACTAGCCATTCTTTCCAGGGAAGAAAAAGGCATATGAGTTTTTGAAGGCAATTCCTGGTTTCAGCCATGGAGCAGACACCAAGCACTTGTAAGAGAACACAGATCACCTCTGAGAAATTAGGGGAGAAATAACAATTCAATTAAGGATGAAAAAAACCAGTGTCAATATCACAAAGTATAGTCCTCTCAGAATTATTTTTTATATCATGGACAGTCGTAAAAATGCTTTAAAATACATTATTTTCAACAATCATTATAGGTAGTGTTATATTATTTTTTATAATTAAGAAAAGAAAGTGAGGGCATTAAATGACATTGCAGGTCCACTATGGGTAATAGGTGTACGTGAGATTCAAAATTAGTTATATTTGCTTCAAATCCATGGTTACTATCATATAGAAAGATAGATTTTGATAAAAGTGTACATTATTTTGTCAAAATCTAACTACTATGTACTTAATAATTTCAAAAAATGAAAACTATTTCTTAATTTTAAAGTTACTCAACCTTTTAATGACTTTGTTGTGTCTGTTTTTCATTGGAAAGCATTTGAATATTTGGTTGCAGCATGGAGATCCACAGTTTCAGTTGGTCCTCTAGATGGGTATCAGTCATTTGTGACCTTAAGGGCATCTTGATTTGGGTTAGGTAGGGGAATGTAGATTCACAGCAATAAGTGGTCGAAAAGCAAGGAAGCATTTTTCAGACATGTTGCTGAAGGTGTGGCTATTCTACTGTATTTTTCCATATTTCAGTTGGATCTTTCTTAGCATTAAACAGTGACTTTAAAATGCCATCTATTGAGAACTCAATCAATTTCATCTGTAGTTCTTTTGATGCCTTGGTGATATCAACCTGCTGAGGCTAAAATGCTAATTTGCGTGTGATGTCATGATTCTCAAAGTCAGTGAACTTTGTGCTCTCCAATTAATAGGTCTATAACAGCTGCATATTCTTCAAATGATTCATATATATCATCCTGCTCATCAATGACCTTTGCAAACTGGATGAAATGCTCATCTGAAATTTCCTTTTGAAGAAGAATTGTTTTGAAAAAAAATGAGCTGTTTTTTCAAAATGGTTGGATGAATTTTTTTGCCACATATCATATATAGACTTAGTTTTACCTTGCAAAGAAATATTCAAGTCATTTTGATTTGACAAGATACCACATAGAAATGCTGCATTCCTATAGAAATCTTCTTTCAATAATTCACATTGCTGATTCTGTTCTCCATAAAATTTAACTATCTGTTCTCACAGAGATAAAACTTTGGCCAACACCTGTTTCTGCAATAGCCAATGCACTTTAGAATAATGCAGGAAATCCACACTGAATATCTCATTGTTCAACTTTAGCATGTTACAAAACTAACAATGTCATGCTGCATTTGCACAAATATAGTTAACAATACTTATAAATTATTGCAAAGTGTCACTTAAAATGGTAGCTTCAGCATAGAGATTTTGCTGATGCAAGATACAAAGAAATGAGAGCATCTAAATCTGTTAATACTTTTTTATCTGTGCAATAAACCCTTCATGTTTTCCTGTCATGGAAGGTGCACCATCCATACATATACTCACTCAATTTACCAAATTTAGTCCAACTTCAGTACATTTATCTTGTAAGTTTTTGAAGATATCTATTCCCTGTGTTCTGTTCTCAAGAGTGCCCAAAACAACTCTTTGTTAGCAAAGAAAATCTTTCGTCATGAAAGTATAAAATTTGCACTGAGTTAGTAGCATCAGTTGATTCATCCAAAACGATTGTATAATATATATTTTCCCTTTGAAATATTCCATGAAGTTGTTAAGCTGAAGGCTAATTCATGCTGCTGATTGGTTATGTTCTCCTTGAAAGAGATAATTGTTTTTACTTTGAAATGTTATTGGGGCCTAAGCATTCTACAATTTTGACAATGCGTTCTTTCACAATTTCTACATCATTGTATGCCTTCTCTTTTTTCCTGAGTATATAAGCTACTTTATAAATTGCTTCAGGGGCATTATCTCCAGGTCCATTGCTGCTTGAAAGAATTGTCTTTGGTGGCCAGGCGCAGTGGCTCACGCCTGTAATCCTAGCACTCTGGGAGGCCCAGGCAGGTGGATCGCTCAAGGTCAGGAGTTCGAGACCAGCCTGAGCAAGAGCGAGACCCCCGTCTCTACTAAAAATAGAAAGAAATTATCTGGCCAACTAAAATATAGAAAAAAATTAGCCGGGCATGGTGGCTCATGCCTGTGGTTCCAGCTACTCGGGAGGCTGAGGCAGTAGGATCGCTTGAGCCCAGGAGTTTGAGGTTGCTGTGAGCTAGGCTGATGCCACGGCACTCACTCTAGCCTGGGCAACAGAGTGAGACTCTGTCTCAAAAAAAAAAAAAAAAGAATTGTCTTTGCTTTTACTTTTCATCTTTTAATTTCTGCAATATCATCTTTCATGTCTCTCTAATTTAAAATATTTGTGGTCCATATGAGTGCTATAATGCTGATGAACATTGTATTTCTTTAGTGCTGATATTGCAGTATCACAAAGTAAGCAAATCATCTTATCTTTAGCAGAAATGAAATAATATCATAATTCCCAATCCTCATTAAAAAATCAGTTTTCTTCCTTCAGTGTTCTCTTGGCCTTCTTTGACATGATGGGCTGTTAAGCAGACAGAATTAAAAAATACTTTCAAGCTGTGCAACTATTCACAGATTTTACTTCAAATAGAAACACAGTGCACCATTGTCAAAAGCTGATTATAGATTGGCATACTTGACCTCTATAAAGTCTTGCCAACCAGCCTTGTGCCATAGTAGCACCAGTGGGATGGGGAAGTTATTATAGAACTAAATCATGAGCGTAGCAGCCATCAATTTAGCCGTTATGGCTTACTAATGTTCTAATTGTGCTAATCTGGAAGGATTATTTCATTGAAACTTATTTTACTCTTTGGTGTCTTAAATAGGTTCATTTTCAAAATAATATAAAAATATAAAAAGATGAACAAAACTGTATTAATAAAAATAAAAGGATTTCTTCTGTAAAAGTTGGATTTAGTCAAAAGGCTGCACTTAAGGACCTAGAAGGCCACAGCTTCCCCACGCTTGCTCTACACTCTCAACTGATTGGATGAGCCCTGCCCACATTGTCCAGAGTAATCTCCTTTACTCAAAGCCAACTGATTACAGACTTTAACCACATCTATAAAATACCTTTACAGCAACACTTAGGTTAATGTTTAATTAAATAATGGGGTTATAGCATAAGCAAATTGACACATAAATCTAATCATCACAGGGAAGGAGCTACACAAAAGAGTGACTATCTGGACATGGCAAATCAGTGGGATCTCCCTGGAGTCTACCCACCACAGGAGATGTTTAGTTTTTTGTTTATTTGGTTTTTAATTATTTTTCACCTGGTAAGAAATGTGTGGAATCGGTTGAAGAACATTTCTTCTCAGTCAATTTCTACTGAAAAATTAGGACATACTGTTTCTAAATATTAATAATAAACTGGCAATTCTGAAGATACACTAGAAATCCATAAATGAGCTCTTTTTCATTTTAACATTCATAACTTTGAATCAGAATGTTATCAGCAGTCTAGAAGTAGTCTACTTTTGCACCACCATCTCTCATGCCAAGGATTGAAAGCACAAAAGTAACCAAATTGAAAGAAACAAACTAAATATATGCTATTTATGTAAGCCATTTAAAACAGAATTGTTGAAAATAAAAAATAATATAGAAAAATATGTACATGTAAACACTAATAAAATAATGCTACTGCAGATATTTTAATATAAAATAAAAAAATTAAAGCAAAAAATTCTAGAAATAAAAGGATTACTTTCTAACAATAAAAGTTCTAATTTCCATGTACCTATACAATTTTACATTTGTATGACAATAACATTGCATAAAATATTAAAAATAATTATACTCCCTCTCAACAAACAACAAAATCAATAAGGACATTGATCAACATAATTAATAAAATTGATCTAATAAAAAGACTTAGATCCCTGCATTAAACATTTATAGATAGATGTTCTTTCAATATATGCAGATTATTTAAAACTATTGGTAATATTTTGGCCATAAAATTAAGTCTCCATCAATTCTAATGAACTGATTTCATTATAAAAGATATCTTCTGATTATTATTCATTTAAGTCAGTAAAATGTTAAATAACTGAAAACATCTCAGTATATTTGAGACTTAAAAAATAAATACATATATTATGTTTTTAATATCATCTTGTGTAAAATTTACTGCTTTTTCCTTGTGATGTACAATTCTGTGCATTTTAACACATGTATGGATTAAGGTTGGCACCATCATAATGGGATACAGAACAGCTTTATCACCCCTCAAAAATATCCCCTGAACCGCTGTATCTTTCAGGTCAAGCCTTCCCATCTCTCGTAACCTCTGGCAACCACTGACTGCATCTGCACCTCTAGAGATTTGACTATTCAAGAATTTTACATAAATGGAATCACACAGAGTGTAACCTTTTAAGACTGACTTTTGGCCGGGCGCGGTGGCTCATGCCTGTAATCCTAGCACTCTGGGAGGCCGAGGCGGGTGGATCGCTCAAGGTCAGGAGTTCGAGACCAGCCTGAGCAATGAGCGAGACCTCGTCTCTACTAAAAATAGAAAGAAATTATCTGGCCAACTAAAATATATATAGAAAAAAAATTAGCCGGGCATGGTGGCGCATGCCTGTAGTCCCAGCTACTCGGGAGGCTGAGGCAGTAGGATTGCTTAAGCCCAGGCGTTTGAGGTTGCTGTGAGCTAGGCTGACGCCACGGCACTCACTCTAGCCTGGGCAACAAAGCGACACTCTGTCTCAAAAAAAAAAAAAAAAAAAAAAGACTGACTTTTTTTGTACACAGCATAATGCCTTTGAGATTCATCCGAAATCTTGCGTATTTCAAAAGTTCGTTCCTTTTACTTGTTGAGTAGTACTCCATTGTATGAATAATGAAAACATGTACCACAATTTGGGTACTTATGAATGAATGAATAATGCTCAGAGCTACAGTGTTAACCATTTAGCTGTACGGACTCTTAGAGAAAGTTTACAAATGGTCCAGTTGTTTGAAATGGGGTTTCCATGGAAATGTTTGCTTTTGAGCATTCTGTGCATCATATTTATTTCCTATGAGCTTTGTGTCCTTATCTGTGCAGTTGACGTCCGCATGTTTTTGGCTATGATATTCTCTGGTCTAATTATTGTTCTCATATGTTTTCTATATTGTGAGAATTTCTCTAAATTTCCAGTATGCTGATGTTGCTTTTGGTATTTTCCATTACTGTTTACGTACATTTACATTTTTGTATTTTTTCCTGGAATTTGGGGAAGAAAAGGGAAATAGATACATGTGCTTAGTCCATTATCTCCTGCACTATCCAAACTGCATATAGTGTGTTTTTATGAAAGGTTTTATCAAAAAATTGATTGAGCTGCTAATCCAAACTTGTTCTATGTAATGATGAGAAAATTGGAGGCCAGAGTAGATAAATGGTTTGCCCCGTTAGATGCAGTGATTTGGAACAGAATCAATATAAATGTGTAGTTCTTCCTGATTCCCAAAAGTTTCTCCTGGATCATGCTGGATATTTGGTTGAATTAATAATAATGTATGTTTGTGTATGCATATGGTTTATACAAGGTTTTTACCAAAGTAAAAAATAGCCAAGAATAAGAAATTAAATACCAGGAAAGCAAATGTTAATCTTCTACAAGTATAAAAGTACTACTTTCTATAATTTTCTCAGAATGCAACTGACTTTCCTGTCTACTTGGGCACTAAGGTGTAACAATTCTATATAATGACATAATTAAATTATAAAAAGCCTGATTTTTCTATTTTGCCAAATCTTTTCAATTGAAACTAAATCCAACACAGCCTGTTTTATAATTCATCCCTCCATCTCATGGTTGATAGTGATTACAGTTAGCATTGGCTAGTTACTTTATGGTCTAGTAGAGACACAGTGTTAAGTGCTTTAAATATATTTGTAACCATTTTACAGATGAAGAAACCGAGGCCACTACAAGTTTAAACAAAAATTTACAAGAGCACACAAATTTGGAGGCCTGCATTGTGAGCCACTAAGCTGCATTTCCTCTACATTGGGAGTTAATTAGCAGTGTCCTGATAAATGTTTAGCAAGAGACACCTGGAGGCAGTGGTGTAGGAGCATGAAAATCCTTCACCGTAGCCTTAGTTGACTTCTGTGCTGTGAATACGACCACCATGGTTGGTTTTAAGACACCAACCGAGGACCATGAAAGAGGTGTCAGGAAGATTGTGCAGAAGTACACCATTATATGTGTTTCCACTATGAAAGTATAATAGACATTAATGACCTCAAGCACTTAAGTAGTAGTAAAAGATAGCAAAATAATTAGGAAATTATGAGTCCTGAACATTTTTGCCTTTGCTTTTAGTATGTCATTTAATTGTGTATTTCTACACTTTAATTTTTAAAATAACAACCAGCTCCCAAAATTTCTCAGAATTTAACAATCACCTGTTGTAAGCTGTTGTGAGTTGGCTCTGCTACAACACAGGAATTAATCGTGAGTGGTTTTGCTTTAACTGTAGTTTGGCATGCAAAAAATATCCCTAGCTATAAATTGGTTTTGCTTATCAAAATATATATTCTATTGCTTTATTTTGAGGGAAATAGGTTTGCTTGTTTGTTTGTTTGTTTGAGGTTGCTAATTTTTAAAATCAAGAACCACAGCCCAATGTAGTGCATAGCATAGTATAGTGAATTAATGTTATTGAAGTATTATATATCATCATGTGTACATGTGTATACCCAAATACACGGAAAGGGCATTTCTATCAATTCATCTACATGGGTGTATTTCTATCTAGACCTAGAAAAAATAAATTTGGAGGAATAAGTTAAAATTAAAAAATAATATTGCCATAAAGGATATTATTAGAAAAATACTTGAAGGCTTTGTATTTATGATGCTGTATATATCAGTACTAACTAAAGGGTGAAACTGATGCACTCAAAGTTGAATCTGACTTCTCATCCATGGAAGTTTACTAGTGACAAGAGACAAATGATGGTTTCTGGTTGAAGTTTCTGCTAAGAACATTTCTCTTTCAGACAGGGAATTTAAGACAAGGTCATTGATTCTGTTCCATAAACATCCTTTTCTATTATATATGGCTTCTGAATTTTTGCCTTGAGATGTTTTTTCATTCATGATAATACTTATCACTCATCCGTCTGTACCTTTTATAGAATATCTTATTTTACCATTGAATAATTCAAGATAAATGACTGCTTTACTAGAAGGTAGATAAGACTCTTGAATTTTTCTTATATTGAAGTAATAATTATTTAATTCAAAGCTGTTAAAGGTAAGTGACATTGTAGTGTTAGGAAATAACCTTAGCTTTAGCTCCAAATTCTACTGATTCTATTAAATGTTTATTTAATTTGATTTGATTTGCTATATATACATATATATTTCCACAAATATATATGTTTCAAGGTTGTCAGACAAGACTAATAGAGTGTCTAATGGAATTGCAATACTTAACAGTTGAAAAAATTTAATTCACTTTTTGGGTTTGCAGGTTTCATCATAAAGGATAATAAATTATTTGTCCTTATATCAGATTCTGATATATTTTTTCCATTATAGAAGACTAAAAAAGTCTAAATATTAAGGAGTTATCCTCATTTCACATTATATAATTTACAAGCTGTTGTTGCAAGAAAAGAATTTGCAAGGAAATTGATTTGGGTTAAATCAGATAGAAATACATGCCTACAAAATATGAAGTTCTACATCACCAAAGGTATTCAAGTATAGCTTGGATAACTACATATTAATTCCATAGTAGAGGGGATTCAAGTATCACATGAGTGGGGAACAAGGGATGGGGTAGCTGTGTGATTTAAGTTACCTTTGATATCTCTTAACTGTTTGGGAATTGTAACCGCTTCCTCTTCTTTTCCTCCTTTTCATATAATAAAGCAGCTTAATCATTTGGTATCCCTCTCTCATTACGCAGTAGTGCCATGTGTTTGTTTGCCAATCATATATTAATACTTGCCTTATAACAGATTAGGGTCTGAAAGAAAAGAACTTGATGTGATGAAAAATACATGGGATCAGCAATTGCAATACCTGAGTTGTTGTCCCAATTCTACCATTAGAAACTCCATGATGCTGAGAAACTATTGGGCTTCAGTGTTCTCTATACTGAGAGAGAGAACTTGTCCGTGATCTGTAAGTTTGCTAGGAGCTCTAAATGTATACGATGCTAATATCTGCTCTTGATCTCAATTATCTCAAAAATATCAGATAGCTTATACTCCCTCAACTTTTGTCACTTACTGTCAAAATTCACATAAAGAAAAGTGTTCCCTGCATGGACCTCATTTGCTAAATTTTAGGTTGAAGTTAAAAGTCT
The DNA here is from genome assembly GCF_041146395.1 of Eulemur rufifrons. Lineage (NCBI taxonomy): Eukaryota > Metazoa > Chordata > Mammalia > Primates > Lemuridae > Eulemur > Eulemur rufifrons. The sequence goes on along the minus strand of NC_090989.1, from coordinate 219,270,517 downwards.
GTTTATTGATTCAGTGCAGTAGCCAATTTGAGGACTAGCATCAGCCTCCTGGAAAAGATTGTTAAGAAAAGCTTAAAACCAAGTATGTACAGCTAATTTGTTTTACAAAGTATTAGAAATGCAGTTGCAAGGGAAGTTTTTTGTAGATTGTGCTATCCATCCTTTCTATTTTGCTGATGTCACACTGAGGTGTCAATTAAAGATGATATGTGCAAATCATTTAAAGCCCTAAAGAGAAAAAGGAAAAGGTTACAAAATATAAGGTCATGCCCAGGCAATTAAGAAAGCAATAAATGGAAATTATAAATGGCAGGCAAACCAAGCCCATAAGAAATGGGATGCGTTTCAATTCTCAGAGACTCTTCTTTAGGTGGGCAGCCTCGATCCTGGCCTTTATGGAAAATATGTCATGGATTGAGTGATGTCTTTTAGAAACACAAGCATCAGATTCTTAGGGGTCTCCTGCTGTATTGTTTGTTGTTGATAAGCTTATTAGTCTAGAAGTATCATTTTCAAAAGGCCTTATTGCGGAAAATAACAGATTTTTCTATGTACAGACCGTTTTTTTCCCAAAAATCAAGCATAGTATATATAGGATATGTAGTAAATGTAAATGTATACATCTTTAAATAAACAATCATGCACTCACATATAACACTGCAACTTTCTAAGCTATATTATTATTGATGCTGAAACACAGTACACATATATATGATTAACAGAATAGTATCAGAATACAAATAAATTCATGTTGTTTCAAAGCAAAACCTTATCTAACTTGATATTATAAGAACTCAAGTATTTTAAGATGGATTTATTAGCTTTGCTGTCTCCCGATACCTGCCTATGAAAAAGAGACACGGGTGAAAAATATCAGGTCTACTATTTTCAGAGGGCCAGAGGAAATTCAAAACTTAGGTGATTATTCAACCTCTACTGAGTTTTACATTGTTATCAGTTGCTTAATATAGTATTTGCCAGAGTAAAACCAGACGTTCCTGAAAATGACATGATTTTAGTTTGGATTTCTTGTTATATTTGTCATTTCTGCTCAAAACACAGTGTGATACCTGAAGGGGTTCAGGGGATGAGAGTAGCATAGAGGATGATATTGCCTATTGGCATAGTAGTGTGGTAGTGGTGCTAAACGGGAGACCTTGAAAGCAGAAGCAGTTTGCCTTCATTGCTGTTTGACAAGCAAATCAGACCTTCAAAGCCAGTATCACCTAAAAAGATAAGAGCATTTAATAGTGGATATATTAAAGGTTGTATGTTTGGTGTGGGGGCAGGAGCAGGGGTTAAGTGTGCCAGACATTTCTCCTTTTGCCCAGAATGTGCTCCCTTTCATTCTCCACAGGTGATCCTTCTGTTCCCAGCTTATATGTCACTTTTGATAACTCTGCTGATTCTCGGTGCAGGCTAACTGCTCCTCCCGTGGGATCTCACAGCACCCTGTTCTTTTCTGCTGTATTGCTTATAACACTCTTTTACTATATATTTGTTTTTCTATTGCTCTACAAAACTCAGATTTCCAAGATGCCATAGACTTGGTCCATGTATCTCTTGTACTTGATAAAATGTCTGGTTCATTGTAGGCACAGTGAAAATATTTGTCATTGCCTCCCTTCCCCAACTCCAAATGAATACCTGTGAATACATATTTGTCAGCACATGTGGGGTGTTATCAGATGGTCTACTATAAATAATTGCAGTTGAAATTTTGGGAAAGAAAGAGAGTTACCAATAATATTAAATATAACCTGATTTTATATTCTAGATTTGGACCTAAGGAAACACAGGTGATAATGACAATAATATATTTGTGTACATTTTTCAGCTTGCAAAGCACATTTATAAATGATGAGGCACTCAGACATGCACATAGCTTGCTCAGGGTCATTGTGCGGGGTGGTAATGAGAGGGGGTGGGCTAATCTCCTGACTGTTATAACTTATGGCTTCAGAAAGACACAAAGGGACTATTTGAAATGAATTAAATTTATACTATGAGATAAATTATGTACAATATAGTAAGATAAATTAAGTATAAAAATGTTTATAGCAGTAAAAATTTATTATGAGATTTGATTGTGGTGTTAATTTTACTTCTTTTTTAGTAGAATTTAAAAAATAATTTGGTTATAAAGATCATTGAGAATTCTTAGAGAAGGCAATGATTAACCCAAAGTAATGCTTCTCTAATGCTGCTTTTTTAGGATTTGTGAAATAGCACAAAAATATTCAAAGTGCAGTTGATCCTTGAACAACATGGGATTTAGGGGCACTGAACCCCCTATTCTGTGTAGTTGATAATCTTCATATAATGTTTGACTCCCCCCAAATTTAACTACTAATAGCCTGCTGTTGATTGGAAGCCTTACTGATAACAAATAGTTAACACATTTTGTATGTTGTATGTACTATATACTGCATTTTTTTTTTACAATAAAGTAAGCTAGAGAAAAGAAAATGTTATTAAGAAAACCATAAGGAAGAGAAGATGTATTTACTATTCATTAAATAGAAGTGGATCATCACAAAAGTCTTCATCCTCACTGTCTTCACATTGAGTAAGTTGAGGAGAAGGAGGAAGAGGAGGGTTGGTCTTGCTCTCTCAAGGGTGGCAGAGGGGGAAGAGGGATAGGAGGTGAAAGGGGAGGCAGAAGAAGCAGGCACTCCATGCAACTGTAACGCAAATACATCATAATTTCTGACTGACTTTTTTTGCTTTTTCATTTCTCTAAAAATATTTCTATATGGTACCAATTCTTTCTTTCTTTCTTTCTTTTTTTTCTTTCTTTTTTTTTAGTGTTTGCTTTAGTTTTAGAGCCTGTTTTATAGAAGGGTCTATGTCATAAAGAAGCCAAAAGCAGTTTTGTGTCATCTGAATCCTTCTGCCAGATTTTCTAACGCCAATTTATTTTCTGCCACTACTCCTTCTACATCCTCTTCCTTGTCATCTGGCACTGGTTAATTTGTGTTCTGTTAATTCCTCTGGTGTGGTATCTATTAATTCCTAAATTTCTCCAAGATCCATAACTTAAATTCCATCGCTTCTCACCTTTTTATTACCATATCCATAATCTCTTTCATGATTTCCTTGATTGGCTCTGTCGTAAATCCCGTGAAGTCATGCACAACATCTGGACACAGTTTTCTCCATCAGGGATTTATTGTTTTGGGCTTGATGGCTTTCATGGCTTTTTGTATAACAATGATGGCATCTTCAGTGGTGTAATCCTTCCAACCTTTCATGAAGTTCTCTCTATAAATGTTTTCTTCCATAGCATTGATAATCCTTTTCATAGACTTCCGTGTGTCATGAAACTTAAAAGTCCTTATGACCACCTCATCAAAAGGCTGAATTAGAGACGTTATATTTGGGGTCACGTAGACCACTTCAATACTGTTGTTGTTGAATTCATGGGGTTTTCATGGCCAGGGGCATTGTCCAGTTGTAAAATAACTTTAAAAAGCAGCTTCTTACTGGCAAGATACTTCCTGAATTCAGAACATCAACAAAAACAATCCAGGAAAAAAAAAAATAAATTTCTCATTGTCCAGGCTGCCTTCTTGTACAACCAAAAAAACAGCAGGTGGTTTTTATCTTTTCCCTTCAAAGCTCAGGGTTTGGCAGCTTTATTGATGAGGGTAGTCCTGATCATAAACCTGACTGCATTTGCACAAAACAGTAGAGTTAGCCTATCCCTTTAAGCAGCCTGCCTTAAATTCTGCTGCTCACTTCTCTTTCTTACTAATCAATGTCCCCTGTGGCTTCTTTTTCCCCCAGAATAGGGCACTTTTATCTGCATTAAAAACCTGTTCAGGCAGATATCCTTTCTTTTCAATGATTTTCTTAATGGAGTCTTGGAACTTGGTTGCTTCCTCTTGGTTGACAGAAGCTGCTTCTCCTGTTATCTTGACATTTCTAAAAAGTAAAACCTGTTTCTAAAATTATCAAACCATCCTTTGCTGGCATTAAATCCTCCAGCTTTAGATCCTTCACCTTTCTTTTGCTTTAAGTTGTCATATAATAAGTTCACTTTTTCTCAAATCATATTAGATTCTATAGGTATGCCTTTCTGATAGTAATCCTGCACCCACAAAAAAAAGCTGCATTTTCAATACAAGATAAAAAGGTACTTCACAAAAAGTGCAAGGTTTTCATGTCTCTTGGGACACCTGCAGTGACAGCTTCACAAATTTCCTTTTCTTTTTTACAACGGTCATTATGCTGGATTCATTTATCTTAAAATGGCATACAACCATAGCTACAGACCTCAATTTATGGTACATTTCAAGCAATTCAACTTTTTCTTGTAATGTTATGACTTTTCTATGCTTCTTGAGAGCACTTCCAGGATCACTAGTGGCACTTTGTATGTGTCCCATGGCGTTATTCAAGGTTTACAATGTTGCATTAAACATGAAGAAAAATACACCAGAACCATGAGAGATCATTTTTTACTATAATACATAATTTACTGTAAGGACAAACTGCTCATAATGAGATAATTAGTGTCACATGGCATTTTAAGAGGATACTCACAACACTTGAGCTCACCATAATAGCAACAGGAAGTGGCTATGAAATTATTACAGTAGTACAGTATATACTACAGTTAATTTTATGCAGTTGTGATTAACTACTGCATCTTAATGTTTGTTTATATTTCTCTCAACAACAAATGGCAACATGTATAGTCTGTGTTTATGTGAGTAAATTTTGATAAATTTTAACTTTTTATAATAGATTTGTGACATTTTTATGGTAGTAAATGATAAAATAGACTAGTACCTACATATATTTTCTGCATTTATGACATCTAACTTTTTCTTCATTTCTTGGTATTTCTAGGCTCTGTGGTTTGTGTGTGAGTTTCTTTTTTTTCAAATTGTCACATACCTTCAATACATTTTCCAACAGATTTATTGAAAAAAATCTGTTTCAGGTGGATTATGGACCTGTGTAATTTAAATCTGTGTTGTTCAAGGATAAACTGTAGTTCCACTTATTTAATTGATTGTATTGAATTTCAACAAACTAGCAAGTATATACTGCTGTGGTTGGCTTTGATTAAGGTCTGGGATGGTGGTTTTCTGATTTTATTTTTAACATTCAATTTTATAATCATTTTGAACCTGAAAGGACACTCAGGGATTGCTTTCTATTCTATGTTAGCAATGAAATATACTGACAGATTCTTCTTGGGCTATAATGTTAAGTCTACACAAAGCAATTTGCCAAATAAGTCAAAATGCCTCTAAAAAGAAATTCTTTAAATATTTTTAAGAATAATTTATTTTTTCCCCAGAAAATTTCTGCCCACCAGTGTAACCAGGAATGAATATTCAATGTTTATTGGGAGAGGTTAGCATTGTCCCTGGCCAATAATATTCTTTAAATTTGCTTGAAGAAATTTGAGACTTCCATCTGGCACTATTATACACAATTAAAAGAGGTTTTTGTGTTGTGGCTGTTGTTTGTTTTGCTTTTAACCCCACCAAGTGTGTGAAGGTGGCTTTGGATGCCTTTGTGTGTTTCAGTTGCTTCTACAGTCTTGGATGTCTTCAGTGGAATTAAAGAATTCTGAAGGGTCTGATTTAAGCCTTAGGTACATGAAAGGTGGTGGTGTAGAGACAAATTCAGGAGAACTGGGATCAGTCCTGGTTTTGCCACTTCCTACTTGAGTGACTTTGGACAAATCATTTAACCTTTCCCAGCTTCAGTTTCTTCCTTTGCAAAACGTGTATAAAACAGCTGCTCTATATGCATGATCAAATGCCACATGTGCTAAAATGTTCTGGATGTTGCAAGTGGGATAAACATTTAAGGCTGATTTTTGTCATTACTGCAATGAAAAAGTGGAAAACTGGCATGGAAACAAAGGAAGAGAGAAAAAATAAAGGAAAGGGGAGACAATGAGAGCAGGAAATATGATAGCTGTACAACTTGAGAAATGGTGGAATGAAAATGTCAAAGTCTTCAACAGGAGGGTGGCTCACCTCTTGGCTTGTCTCAGATCCTTAGTTGCCCAAACAGTGACCAGTGAAGTCTGTTACATTTAAATGTGGGAAACAAAGTCTGAGAGATTTGTAGGCTCCTAAAGTTGCTAACTGAAGCTCTCAGTCACAATAGCCCCAGCAATATGGCTTAAGAACAGGAAAAATCAATGAGAAAAAACAAACAAAATAAAACTGGGTGTGCCACTGTTGAATATACCCAAATTTCCATTTTTAACACAATTTTAAAAAGCAAAGATTTTTGAGTCAGATTTGGTTGAATAATCTTGGACAATTATATAATCTTATTGACTATCAATCCCCTCTTTAAAATACATTTAACATCCATACCTTACAGAAATGATGGAGAATTCAGTGATATACCTCACACCTAGCATAGTACCAGGATATTCTCAGTTTTGTAGTTCTTCCCTGTCACAGAGACCCATTACTACTCTCATGACTTCTCTTTCCTTTCACTCTTGTCCCACCATCTTTCTTCTGTTTTTCTTTTATTATAGAATCCTGCCTATCTTACTTCCATCCCTTTCTTCTTGGTGAATCTTCCATGAACAGATCTTCCAGATAGCTCAAGTCCCCAGAACCTTAAACTTTCCATTTGCTAGTTGAAGGGAGAGAGATGTACAACCTCAGAGAACAAATATCCCTTCCAATCCAGTATTTGCCAAATATCATTTCCCCAGAAATTTTTAAACACCAATTTAAAGACTTACAAGGAAACTTCCTATGCAACCATACCCTCCCAGGGAACAAAATCTGAGCTTTCATTTGTTATTAAAATGTTGACTAAAAGCTAACTGTATGCCTCTTTTCACATACTCTTTCAGAATATGTATTTCAGAATACAAACTCTTTTAGTGAGAGCATTGCCCAAATCAAAAATGCCCGAACCAAAGAATGTCCAGCTTCTTCCTTAGTAGTACGTTTCAATCTTTTCCACAGACAAATTTTGCCAAGTAAAATATCAATTGTGTTAAACATTGATCTTTAGTCTTCATCTACCAAGATTTTTAATCTTTTAGGTTTGTATGCTGAAGACAGAGTTACTGAATAACAATAACCTGTAAACATATCCATAATTTTGTAAGACTATGATGGACAAAGAAATGATGATCTATACCTATTAGGGGAAATTCCAGGGTAGCAGGATCGATTTCTTAATATAACACTCTGGAACTTGTGATTTACAGTGAGATGATGAATCATTGATTTATCTAATGTTACTTTCATCACTAGAGAATGTTCAGCACCCTTGCTGAAAAGGAAAAAAAAAAAAAAAAGCCATGTTATTTGCATCTCTACACCATACCCCATGCCCAATAATTATTAAGTTGCATTTTTTATGATGCTTTATGGTACCAGGATTACTACTATCAATCATTTCTCCCCATGATTTTTGCTGATGTATTTTTTAAATTGTTTTAAGCACCAAAATACTTGTTCATTTAATAATTATGTGTTGAAGTCTGTCTGTGTGGCAGGTGATCTAACAGTAGTCCTGTCTCTAGATACAGGAAGAAAGGGCCCCTACATCAAGGGTACATCAAGGGACAAGGTGTCTGCGGGACCAAGGAAATAGGCCTCTCCCTTCTAGACAACAATCTGGGTACCCAGTAGCCTGCATTCCTTGTCCAAGCAGCTCTGAGCCCCTTTCCAGGGCCTGAATAGTTGACTTTGTCTTTCTGCAGTCTAACAGGACAGTAATGGTATGCCTATCTTTAGGCCTGAGGGGCAGCCAAACCCTAGTTATATGGGAGGGGTAGGTACTGTGGAAAAGCTGGGACATGCATGGTGGGTGTCCACAGCCCCCATACATGCAGGCAAGATAATGAGGATGGAAACCGAGGGGGAAAGAGAAGCAAGGCACATGCCAGAAACCACCATTTGCAGACCCCAATTCCTGCCAATGGTGGAAATAGGCCTATAGCAGGAGCTAGTAAGTTGAAGGGGGATTCAGTACATTAGTCTGCATTAGTAGATTATAACGTGATAAATCTTACTCTTTCCTTTTTACATCCTAACATTGTTGAAGGGATGTTATATAAATGAGCCAAGCATAGCCTCTGTGTTGGCCTTATGTTTTTTCCATAAAGCAGGTTGAGACTGAGACCCATTAGCTTGAAAGCTTACCGTGGTCGAACACAAATTTTTACACATCCACTTGTTTTAAATATAGCCTAAACACACCAATTTTTAGCTACTCAGAATCTACCTGCTTTGTGTACCCCTGGAAACTGTACCCAGGATCTGATAGCTAAAGATAAAAACCTGAAGCTATAAAACAACAAAAAACTCAGATGCTTCTGCCCTTCATAGCTTTCTGACCCAGAGATTCCCTGCTGTGCTGCTGAGTGACACCACATACACAGGTGACTTCCCTCTCCACTCCCCTCTGCCATGGCGTCCCCTTGCACTCATTCCATTCTGGATGGAGGTTCCCATGCTGTGAGCGACATTCTATGCATTAAACTCATCAGTGTCACCCAAATAAAGTTTGTGTGTGTTCCTGCCATCTCCTGTTCATACCTTTTTCCTTGATCAGTCTCCAAATTCTTGAACTCATTCCACACAAGGAAAAAAATCTTCTTTTATTTTTTAGGTATAAAAAAGCAGTTGGCACACTATGACCTATGAGCCAAACCTGGCAACCTGTCTGTTTTTATACAAACTTGGAGCCAAGAATGTTTTTTATCTTTTTAAACAGTTGAAAAATCCAAAGAAGACCATTTTGTGACCTGCGAAAATTATACGAAATTCAAGTTTCAATGTTTGTCAATACCTTTATTGAAACATAGCCTCACTCATTAATTTACATGTTGTTTATGTCTGCTTTAGCACTGCAGTGGCAAGAGTTGAGTAGCTGCAAGAGAGACCACGTAACCTGCAAAACCTAAAATATTTATTATCATTCCCTTTACAGAAAAAATTTTACCCAACTCTTGAAATAAAATAAGGTGGTTTGTAGGTCACTATTCTCATCTGACACATTCAATGTCTATAGTAAAAAAATAAATAAATAAATAAAAATAAAAAGAAGAAGAAAAAGAAATACCCCACATATTTTTGTGAATATTTTTCTTAAGGGATACAATACACCATGTGGAATAGCTGAAGGAAGTAGTATTCACAGTCTTCAATTGGTTAAAATCTATTAATTCTACAGGTTTAGGGAAAGATGAGAGGAGAAGTCCATTATATTTGAAACTTTTGGAGAAAGATGTGGTATGCTCAACTTAACAAAGCAATTGTCAGAAAAGTGGCTTAACTTCTATTTGGATTTTGTACAATAGGATTATGTTTGAGTAGAATTCATAACTTAGTCCCAAAGGAGAAAAATAAATAGTAGTTGGCTGGATAAATAAGGTATTATTAAAACTGTCTAATTTTCCCTAGGGAAATTTAAGAAAACAGATCTAGTTCTACAGAGGATGTTTGTAAGTCAAAAGTTTAACTCCTATTTTGGCTTACTATTTGTTAATTGTAGTGTTCACATTTTAGATAATATTTTGAAAAATAATGTAATTTTCCATCTGTTTAATACCTCTGTATACAAAACTATGAATATTAGACTGGAGACTGTGTAGGCAAAAGGGAACTTATATATATTTTAAAAGATTTACTTATTCATTAGATTTATTTTAAAAGCAAACATTACCTTCCCTGAAGCAAATTGTACGACATTAAAACAGAGGTTTTGAAATTCCCTTGAACTTATGAGAAACTTTGCTTTGACTCACCATATACAAGACTAGAGGAAGCTGTTTTCAGATATCTCAGAGTGAGATACCACTGTCTTTATTGTCTGGAAAGATTCATGTGATTCACTCATATGGTTCATTCATATGGTTTATCCTTTCAATTATTTATCTTGTTAATAAGCCTTGAGGGAGGCCCTAAGTCTGCCAAGTACTGGATAGGAACTGCGAGTATAAGGAAATGGGAGATTATTAGGGTCCTTGGGGACCCAGCAGTCTTTCTGAAATGTTTTGCTTTTTAACTCCCTGCTGTAGCAGATTTCACTTTTCCTGGAAAATGTTTGCATTGATTTCATCAAAAGGACTTTCCCTTCCATGTTACATTGAAAAAAGAAAAGTTAACAGTGAGTTTATAACACATTTTCGCCACCTCTGGAGATCTTGCTAACCTCCATCAGACATCCTTGTAAAACATCATTGATAGTTAATCATACAATGATAGCCAGGGAAGATCTTATTTAAAGATGTCTTATCAAAATATACCTATTCTGATTAGGATGCTTATTGTGAACTCGTAATTTGAAGATTTTTAAAATACAACTGACTGGAGAGTAGAGGTTAGTAATATAAATTCTCCATCTACATAACAAATGGAGTGTAAAAATTAATAAACTTCAAACCTAAAGGGTGTCCTCTGAGCTGACATTTAACTCACACTTTGTAAGCACTCCTCTGTTATCCCAAAACCAAAATATGTTCCAGCAGGGAAAAGGCCTAGGCATAATTCTCTTTTATTTCCTTTAATTAATCAATTTTTTTTCTTCTTGATGTTTACAAGTTCTGTATATATTTGGGATAGTTATCTGGTTTTAGGCTTAAGTGTTGCAAATATTTTCTTCCAGTCTTTACCTTATAATATCGTTTTCTTTAATGTATTTTTGATTAACAGAAGTTCTTACCTTTAATGTAACTGAAATAGTCAAATTAATGTATCTTTTATTTTATGTTTATCATTTTCTTTGTGATCCTGTGATCTTATATTTTATTCTAAGAGTTTTAAGTCTTACTTTTTCCTCCCTTGACTTTTTTATTTCTGAAATACTTATATATACAAAAAAGCTGAGAGAGCAGTACAAGGAACATCCATATACTCTCAACCTTGATGCACCAACTGACTCTCCTTAGACGTACACGTTTGTGTTTATAAGTACATGCATGTATGTTTGAACACACACGTGTCTTTATTTAGACAGATCATTTATCTATTTTTTTTCTGGACTGCAAATTAGTACAAACCCTGTGGAAAGTAATTTGGAGATACCTTAAAGAGCTAAAAATAGAAATACCATTTGATCCAGCAATCCCACTACTAGGCATCTACCCAAAGGAAAAAAAGACATTCTATAATAAAGACATCTGCACTCGAATGTTTATGGCAGCACAATTCACAATTGCAAAGATGTGGAAACAACCCAAGTGCCCATCAATACATGAGTAGATTAATAAAATGTGTTATATGTATATCATGGAATACTACCCAGCTACAAAAAACAATCATGAACTAGCACCTCTTATATTATCCTGTACAGAGCTAGAGCCCATCCTTCAAAGTGAGGTATCACAAGAACGGAAAAACAAGCAACACATGTATTCACCATCAAATTGGTACTAATTGAGCAACACTAAGGTGCTCATATGTTAGTAATATTCACCGGACATCAGTCAGGTGGGGATGTATGGGGGTAAACTTACAACTAATGGAGCCAGAGAGCACTGTACGGGTGAAGAGCATGCTTGTAGCTCTGGTGTGGGCGAGCCAAAGGCATTATATGTAACCAAAATGTTTGCACCCCCATAATATCTTGAAACAAAAAAATATATTAATATTTATTTCTATCTATGTATATGGAAAAGATACCTATGTAGATTGATGGATGGATATAGATGATGGATGGAAAGATGATAGATAATCTTTCTATTTATATAAATCTTTTAACCTTTTCCTTAACCATATAAAGGTAGTGGACATCACTCATTTCACCTTTAAGCATTTTAGCATGAATCCCCTAAAAAAAGTGATATTCCTCTGTATAGCCACAATTTCTTGCATTTAAGAAAATTATCACAGACATAAGAATATCATCTTTAGATAGTCCATATTCAAACATTTTTGCCTGCCTCAAATATGTCCTGTATAGCTCTTTTAAATTATGGTTCCCAACAAGGTTAGTGTTCTGCTTTTACTTGTAATATCTCTTCACTACTTCTAATCTAGAACAGGACTTAGCAAACATTTTCTATCACGAGTCACATAGCTAATCTTTTAGACATTATGTGTCAAATACTCTGTGTTGCAACTACTCAGCTCTGCTGTGAGAGTGCTGAAATAGTCACAAACAATATGTGAATGAATGAATATGACTATTTTTCAATATAACTTTACTTACAAATAAGTTTTCCATAGCTTGTTGATGCTTGGTCTAGAACAATCACAAAATATTTCTTGTCTTTCATTCAGGGACATTTTTGAAGATTCCAGACTAATTTTCTAGTAGGATATACCACAAGCCAAGTGCATCCGATTGAACTTGCTATTACATCATATCCAGAAGAATGTGTTACCTCATTATTGATAATACTCAATTTAATCATTTGCTTAAGTTGGTGTTTGTCAGGTCCCTACTTTGTAATTATATTTTTACCACTTGAATAATAATAAACTTGAAGTAAATATTTTAATTAATAAATAAACTTGAAGTAATAATTTTAGATCACATAAATCACTTGTTCCTACTGACATTTCACCCAATGTGTTAGGCATTCATCGATGACCCTTACCCAAACCAATCATGACACTGATGTTGGCAAAATGATAATTTCTAATTCTGTCATTCCTTATACATTTATTCACTGGCAATTTTCTTAAAGAAGAGCTTTCCATCCCTCATATTCCCCTTCCCACTTTATACAATATTACAATAAACTCAAAGCTTTTTTTAAAAATTCAATACTGTTCAACCCATTAGAACTATCATTCCTTTCGTTGGTCAAAATTGTCCCAAGTTTGGCCAGTGGGAGCACTTTTAAATTGGCTTCTGTGACCACTTGACATGCTCTTGTTTATCTCGTTTTTTTGGTCACCAAAAAAATGTGTATCAGGCTCACTTTGCACTTCTCTTGCTTCAGATTTGAAATAAATGGTTTCTCTAACAACCTTTACTAAATAGCAGTATTTAAAAAGTACATTGGATTGTTGTATCACTATTTCTCTAAGCCTTTTTGGTGGGAAGAGCAGAAATTTTTTTTTTTTTTTAAATAAAATACTTGTGGTAAATGTCCTTTAAGATGACTTCCAATAATCTCTGCCTAGTGATATTCACACCTTTGTTTAAACCCTTCTCCTTGAGTATGAGCTGAATTTAGTGATTCGCTCCTAATGAACAGGAATGTGGCAGAAGCAACAGTATGTCACTTTTAAGACAAGGCTATGAAAACACTGTGGCTTCTGTCTTGTGTGCTCTTTCTTGCTCTCTCACTTGCTTGCCTTGACATAAGCCACTGCCATGTTGTGAACTATTTTATGGAAAGGATCACATGGCAACGAAGGAGGGGAAAGACCTTTAGCCAATAACCAGGGAGCAACTAAAGTCTTCAGGAGAATAGCTTGTGAGAAACCACAAGAGTGAACTTTGAAGCAGATTCTTTCTTAGTTAGACCTTTAGATGAGATTGTGACTCTAGCTGATAGTTCTACTATATCCATGTGAGAGACCTTAAGCCAGTGGTACCAAGTGGTACCTAGATTACATAGAGACTATAAGAAAATTGAGTAAATTTTTTACACCTCAATACAATAATGAATTGAGTAACTTCTGTATACCATGGAGTACTACTCAGCCACAAAAAACAATGGTGATCTAGCATCTCTTTTATTATCCTGGATAGAACTAGAGCGTATTCTACTAATTGAAGTATCACAAGAATGGAAAAACAAGCACCACATGTACTCACCATCAAATTGGTATTAACTGATCAATACGTATGTGCATATATAGGAGTAACATTCATCAGGTGTCGGGCAGATGGGAGGGTGGAGGAGGGAGTGGGTATATTCACACCTAATGGGGCGGTGCACACCATCTGGGGGATGGACACCTTGTAGCTCTGACTCAGATGGGGAAAAGGCAATATATGAAACCTAAACATTTGTACCTCTGTAATATTCTGAAATTAAAAAAAAAGTAACTTCTGGGTACCTATAAGATAATGGTGGCCCCTAAAGTGGAATCTTTCCATGCATTCTTAAAAAAAAATAAAGGAAAAGAAAACTCAACATATAGATCAACAGAGACTAAATACAACCACTCATAATGCATGCTTATAACTAAGAATCAATAAATACCATGAACATCAAATTTACCTAAATAGAAGAAAAGACCACTAATTCCAGCAAAACCAGCTCCAGAATCCACATTGGCATAAAGAGTTATAGGAGATGATGCAAAACAGGAATTAGGGAAACAGAGAGGTTATGCATGATGGAATAAAGATACAAACACTTCAAGAAAGGAAAAGTATTAATATGGCTCTAGTGACAAAATACTCATATGAGATCACTGGCTACTTGCAGAGTGAAATGAACAAGACTGACAGTGCATAGAGATAGTAGTCTTGGAGAGGCACCAGTTCAGAGAGAGAAATGTTTGTTGTAGAAAATGTAGACACTCCTTGGACACTTATTGGTGAAATGGGAGAGTAGGGCTGATGTGGGAAGTAAAAGGTGGAAATTAGTGATGCTGCAAAAATAAAAGACTATCAAATAATCAGAATACTCTCTAAATTTTAATTCATGAAAGATAGCATTGTAGATTAAAGAAACTGTAGTTCACTATACCAAGAAAAATGAGTGCACAGCACACACCTATAGGAGATACAAGAACCAATCAGAAAAAGTATACTAATAATAAGAGAATCTAACACACCATTATAGATCTAAAAAATTCCATAGGACAAAAAAAGTGAATGCATAAAAAACTAAAAAACAGATATCCAATAATGTAGGGTTATATATTTTGAACTCTATCGCATGATAGAATATATACCTTTTTTCTTAAACGAATGATGACATTCACAAAAATTCCCCACATACTAGTCACAAAGGAAATATTAACAATTACCATCTAATAGAAAGTATGCAAACAAAGCTACTTATAAGAGAATCAAACTAGAAACTAAAAATTTAAAAAATAACTTCCCCCTGGAATTTTAAAAACTCTAATAAATAACTTTTTGATGACAGAAAAGATAGAAATCAAAATTAGAGAATTTCAAAACATCATCATGAAATTGTAGAAGTGAAGAGAATTTCCTTTCCTCCCTCTTCTTAAAGTTTAATAATTTGAGTCTATAAAATAAACTGACCATAGGCAGATTAACAGAAAAAAGGCACACAAATTTATTAACGTACATAAACATAGGAGCCATACACCAAGTATGAGACTCAAAGAAGGGCCAGATAACTGAAACTTAAATATCCTCTTAGTGGAAGAGAGGGAAGTAGGGGGCTGTAGGCAATTTTAGAGGGACAATAACTGATTTTAGGAGAGATGAATAGACCTTAGAGAGAGAAATTAGCTTGTAAAATTCTCCTTGTAAACTGAATGTGATTGGAGAACAAATAATACTTTTGGACAAAGTTTGGTTGGGGCTTTAGGTGTGGTGTTTAACTTTCAGTTTCTTCCTCTGCAATATGAAGTTTAATCTTCTCTGGTTATGTCACTTCAGGCAAGTGACTGAAGACAACTGTGTTTCTCTTTGGCAGGTCTGATTTCTAGAGAGTAGCCTTGTTCTGTGCTTTGGAAGATACGGAGACCAGAGAAGCCTTGAGGCTACTTCTTTAGTTCAGTATGTCAAGGTGTCATATTTTAGAGCAGCAGTCCCCAACCTTTTTGGCACCAGGGACCTGTTTCATAGAAGACAATTTTTCCAGGGACCGGGCAGGGGGAAGTGAAGCTCAGGCGGTGACGCGATGGGGAGCTGCAGTAAATACAGGTGGAGCTTGGGTCGATAGCCCGCCGCTTCCTTGCTGCTGTGCAGGCCCTGGTTCCTAAGCTTCATGGAACACAATTTTCCCACGGGTGGGAGTTGGGGGCGGGGGGAGCTATGTGGCCCTGTCCCCAACAGGCCACAGACCGGTACTGGTCGGTGGCCCGGGAATTGGGGACTGCAGTTAGGGTGTTGTTTTCTGAGCCTCAACACGATATAAAATATAATATAAACGAGATTATTGACCATGGTGACCAACTTCAGATTTATGAAACACTATATCAAATAATTTCAAAGTATATATCATTTTAATGTTCACATGGTATTTTTATCAAAATAAGACTATATGTTTTATCATAAAGTGAATCTCAATAAACTCAAAGTGATTTGAAGTATATCCCCTGATAAGAATAAATTTGAACTAGTATTAAATAACAAAAAGATAACCTAAAACTTCTCCAACTATAGGCATAACTCATTTTGTTGCATTTCACTTTATTATGTGCTTCTCACATAATTGCGTTTTTTATAACCGGAGGTTTGTGGCAACCCTACATTGAGCAAGTCTATCGGCACCACTTTTCCAACAGCATGTGGCTCACATTATGTCTCTGTGTCACATTATGGTAATTTATACAATATTTTAAACTTTTTTTATTACTATTACATCTGTTATGGTGATCTGTGATCAGTGGTCTTTAATGTTACCCATGTCATTGTTTAGGGTGCCATGAATTGTGCCCATATAAGATAGTGAACTTAATGGATAAATGTTGTGCGTGTTCTGACTGCTGCACTGACTGACTGTTACCCCATCTCACTTCTATTCTTAACTCTTCTCTCTTCCATTCCTTGGGCCTCCCTATTCCCTGAGACAAAACAATCTTGAAATTAGGCCAGTTCATTACCGTACAATGACCGCTAAGTGTTCAGGTGAAAGGAAGAGTTGCACATCCCCACTTTAAATCAAAACCTAGAAATGATTAAGCTTCATGAGAAAGGCGTGTCAAAATCTTAGATAGGCTGGAAACTATACCTCTTGCACCAGTTAGTCAAGTTGTGAAGGCAAATTTCTCGAAGGATATTTAAAGTGCTACTCCAGTGAACAAATGAATGATAAGAAAGCAAAACAGCTTTACTACTGATATAGACACAAAATCAGCATAATACGTAGAAAGTTTTAGTGGTCTGTGTAGAAGATCAAACCAGCCACACCATTCCCTTAAAGCAAATCTTAATCCAGAGCAAGGTCTTAATTCACTTCAATTCTGTGAAGACCGAGTGAGGTGAGGAAGCTACAGAAAAAAAATCTGAAGCTAGCAGACGTTGGTTTATAAGGTTGAAGGAAAGAAGCCATAAGAAGTGCAAGGTAAAAGCAGCAAGTGCTGATGTAGAAGCTGCAAGTTATTCAGAAGATCTAGCTAAGATGATTGATGAAAGCGGCTATGCTAAATAACAGATTTTTAGTGTAGACAAAATGGCCTTTTGTTGGAAAAAGATGTTATCTATGGCTTTCATAGCTACAAAGGGGAGGCCAATGACTGCCTTCAAAGCTTCAAAGGGCAGGCTAATTTTCTTATTGGAGATTAACGCAGCTGATGACTTGAAGCTGGAGCCAATATTCATTTGCCACTCCAAAAATTCGAGGATCCTTAAGAATTGTGTTTAATCTACTCTACCTATGTTCTATAAATGAAACAACAAAGCTTGGATAATAATACACCTGTTTACCACATGGTTTACTGAATATTTTAAGTCCACTGTTGAGACCTACAGCTCAGAAAAAAGATTGCTTTCAAAATATTACTATACATTGACAACACACCCGGTCACCCAGAAGCTCTGATGAAGATGTACAAGGAGATTAATTTTTTTTTAATGCTGCTAACACAACATCCATTCTCCAGCCCATGGATCAAGGAGTAATTTTTATTGTCAAGCCTTATTATTTAAGAAACACATTTCTTAAGGCTACAGCTGCTATAGATTGTGATTCCTCTGCTGAATCTAAACAAAGCAAATTCAAAACCTTTTGGAAAGGATTCAGTATTCTAGATGCCATCAGGAACATTTGTGATTCATGGGAAGAGATAAAAATATCAACATTAACAGGAATTTGGAAGAAGTTGATTCCAACCCTCATGGATAACTTTGAGGGGTTCAAGACTTCAGTGGAGGAGGCAATTTTAGGTGTAGCGGAATTAGCAAGAGAACTAAAATTAGAAGTGGAGCCTGAAGAATTGCATTGCCACTGTCTTATGACAAAACTTAAATGGATGAAGAGGTTTTTTTATGAATAAGCAAAGTGGTTTTATTTTTGAGATGGAATCTGCTCTTCATGAAGATGTTATGAAAATTATTGAAATGACAACAAAGTATTTATAACATTACATACATGTAATTGATAAAGCAGTGTCAGGGTTTAAGAGAATTGACTCCAGTTTTGAAAGAAATTCTACTGTGGATAAAATGCTATCAAACAGCACTGCATGATACAGCAAACTCTTTTCATAAAAGGAAGAATAAATTAATGTTGCAAACTTCATTGTTGTCTTATTTTAAAAAATTTTCACAGCCATCCCAACCTTCGGCAACCCCCACCCTGATCAGTCAATGGCCATCAACATTGAGGCAAGACCCTGCACCTCAGACCCTGCAAATATTACAACTTGCTGGAGGCTTGATTGTTAGCATTTTATTTAGCAATAACATTTTTAAAAATTAAGGTATATGCATTGTTTTGGTAGACATAATGCTATTATGCACTTAATAGACTACAGTATGGAGTAAACACAACTTTCATATGCACTGGGAACCAAAAAATTTGAGTAACTCACTTTATTGTGTATTTGCCTTATTGCAGTGGTTTGGAACCAAACTCTGTATCCCTGAGGTATGTCTGTATTAATATTTGGAAGGCCAACAACATACCTCTACATCACCCAAGGATCAAGAATAAACTCACAATGAGTATTAAAAAATATTTAGAACTAAAACTTAATGAGAGCACAACATATAAAATTATGTTGAATGCAAAAAAGGACACATTTAAAATAAGAAAAACTAAGCTTTCACCTCATAAGAGCAACTTAAAAATGTAAAAGGAAAATAAGTAATAAAATATTAGTGGAAATCAACAAAATAAAAAGCTAATAAGCAATAAGAAAATGAAAATTCAAAATTGCTTTTGTAAAAAAATTAATAAAATTGATAAATGCTAACCAAGACTAATTAAGAAAATGTGAAATTGAAATTTGACAATAGTAGAATTAAAAAATCATCAATATATTCATGGATATGTTAGAGAAAAGTCAACATAATATACAATGGTTTGCCAAAAATTTAATGAATTAGAGAAAAATGCATAAATTCCTTGAAACACATAACTTTTTTAAACTGAACAAAATGTAATAGAAAATCTCAATAGTCTATTTGCTAAAACTTTTAATCTATATTTTTAAAAATCATGTACAAACTTTCACTCCCAGATGGCTTTAATGATGTATTCTACCAAATACTTAAGGAAAAATCCAAAAGTAAACTTACATAAGAGTAAACACTTCTCTAATTGTGTTATGATGCAAACATAACACAGAAAATGCAACATGAAAAAGACATTAAAGAAAATATTTCAAACTAATGTCAATTATGAAGGTAGATGCAAGGCTCCTAAATCACAAATTAAAAAAATTAATCCAGCAATATGTAAAAATATATCTTGAATGAGTATGTTTATCTCACTTTAGAATTAGAAAATAAATTTATATAATTCACAATATTAAGAGAAAAAATGGAGTAAATTAAATCTTTACGGTATATGGAAGGAAACATAAGAAAACATCTTCACAATCCTGGGTAGGAAGATTTTCTTACATGACACACACATACAGAAGTGTTTAATTTTTTAAAAAAAGTATTAATTAGATTTCATTTAAATTTGACACTTAGGGGCATCAAAAAATTAAACAAATAACTATGTAGGAGGTCAATGGAGTGAGGGGAAGTCTCCTTTGGATTCTAACAATCTTTTATCGTGCTTTGAGAGGTCATTGCACATTTGTCAACATTTACAAAACTGAACACTTATGTTTTTAAAACTTTTTGCCATATAGTTTATAATTTAGTATAGTACTGTTAGCACAAAGTAAATTTTAAATATCCTTCACATTCTAAAAAATAATCTGTTAGAAGACATAATGGCAGAGAACCTGATTTTCAATGGCATTAAAAAAAGCTAAAATTAATCATATGTTGCAAATCTATCTTTTTGAATATTGTTGAATAAATAGTGTAGCTTTCTTAGATAAGCTGTCTCAGTCATTGAGTTTCTTTTTTTCTCTAAGTTAATATATAAACTTCATGTAAGCTCCAGAAATATTCCAACCATTGTTGAAGGGAATGAAATGGATCAGTTATTATTAAGTCAGTATAGAGAAATAAACACTTCAGAATTGGTATAACAACCTGGGGTGGGGTGGGGGGGAAGGGTGATGAGGTGAGGTTAGTTCTATCACATGTTTAAACATAGTAATAATCCTTTTTAGTTACAATAGTGTCACACTGGTGCATAAACACATATACCAATGAGCAAAACATATGAGTAGCACTAGAAATAGATTTAAGCACAGGAAGAAATTTACTATATGCAGAGCAACAACTAAAATCATTATGGAAACAAAGGGATTTAAATAATACATAGTATTTGAATCACTTAAAATTCATTTAGAGAAATAGAGATCAATCTACAGATTACAGTAGAATAAACTCCAAATATAATATCTAAATTAATACATGTACTAAAACAATTATGAGTGAAATAATTTATACCTATAGTATTGAGAAAATCTTTCAAACTATGATTCAAAATTTATATAGAATTAATATTGATAAATTTAGTTACCTAAAAATAAAATTGTGTGGGTAAAACAGAAGAAGCATAGTTAAAATTAAAAGATACACAAAAATAAATCATTTGTTAAAAAATCCCTGCAAATAACTAATTCTACAAACATTTTAAGAACACTAAAAATTGGAAAAACATTCAAGAGTATATATATATATACACACATTTTTACCAATTGTACATGGTATATGCTGGGTCATAACATTAGGCAAAATGAACAAAGTCAAAATTTCTTATTTTATAAAGCATTAATAAAACTGATAAATGCCTCTCATTGATAAAGTCTCAATAAATTTACAAAGATTGAAATTATATACAATATGTTTTCTAGTGAAAACAGAATTAAATTGAAACCAATAACCATAAGCCACCGAAGAAAACTCCACATACTTAGAAATCAGTAACACAATTAATTCTAAATAGGACATAGGCCACAGAAGGAATCACAAAGGAAATTAGATAACATTTTCAAATGAATGATAATAAGACCATAAGACAAAACAAAATTTGTGGGATGCAGTCAAAACAGTGATTAAAAAGGTATTTGTAACTTTAAATACTTAAATTAGAACAAAGAAAAATTGAATATAAATAATCTGAGATTCCATGTTGTAAAGCTAAAGAGAAAAAAAGTAAACTCAACATAAGTAGAAGAAAAGAAATCAGATCAGAGCAAATATCAGTTAAAAAGCAAAGAATAAAGACAAATCAATAAAGCCAAAACGTGGTTTCTTAAAAAGATTTTCTAAAAAATAGATAAACCCTTGCTAAGCAGACCAAGGAAAGAATAGAATACAAGTTACCAATATTAGGAATACATAAAGGTTAATAAACAACTCACAGTGCAAACATTAAAAAGTTAATAAGAGGATATCATGGACAACTTTATGTCAGCAAATCTGGCAATTTAGAGGAAACAATTTTCTTCAAAGATACAAACTACCAAACTTTACTTTAGAAGAAACAGACAACCTGAATTGCCCTATAGGTATTAAATGTGTTTGACTTAGAG
This sequence comes from Eulemur rufifrons, assembly GCF_041146395.1. Lineage (NCBI taxonomy): Eukaryota > Metazoa > Chordata > Mammalia > Primates > Lemuridae > Eulemur > Eulemur rufifrons. Next base: position 219,248,840 of record NC_090989.1, on the reverse strand, counting down.
TTAAAATCTTCCTTAAACAAAGAGATTCTAGAGCTGGTGAATTCAACTAAATATTTAAGAAAAAAATAACATTAATTCTACTCAAAATATTTCTGAATATAGATGAGGAGAAAACACTTCCCTACTCAATTTGTTAGACTAGCATGGCACTAATGCTGTTTGTGCTGATGCAGTTTATTGTATACAAATCACACCTTAATACAATTAATAAGGAAAGTATAATTATAATACATATTTATATATTATATAATGAATAATATACGTTAAAAATTCTCCTATTATAACAGGGAAATGGGTGACTGTTAAGCATTCTCTGCACCAAAATTCCCCTCTTCTCACATTGAAAATCACTATCCTAAGAAGGCTTCTATCATTACTTCTCGTGAAATTTAAATTTCTTCATTGAACTTATGAAATTGTGCATCCAACATGGCGGTGCCTATATTCAGGTGCAGCCCCTCCTTGGAATGATTTGAAAATTCTGGCTCGGTGTCTGAAGCTTCTAAAATTAAAGAGATTTTTTTTCTGGTAGAAATGTACTTTGGATGCAGATATGTTATTTTTTAAGGATGATACTTTAGAATATTATCACATATCCATGTGAGTTATTATTTTAGACTCTTTAGGAATGGAACACAAAAGAGGTATGCTTTACTGTCATTGGTTTAGGAAGAGTTCTTTCTTGGGTGAGTGCAGGATAGGGTCCCCTTCCTCAGAGATTCCAGACAGACATTTGGTCCCTTAGGACGTCAGCGTTGGCATCACATTTGGCTTTTTAGTCATGCAGAATCTCAGGCCTCAGCCGTGACCTAATGAATCAGAATATGATTTTGGCAAAATCTCCAGGTAAGTAATGTGCACAATGATTTGGAAAAGCACTGATTTAGCTCACTGTTGTAGAAAGAGAAATGACAGGAAAAAAGAAAGGAAAAAACCTAACTCCTAAATGTTTTCAGTTGCCAAGGCCTATTATATACTTTTAGCATCGACTCTCTTCTCTCTATTCCAATTCTTCTTTAGCTGTATTCATTCTTGCCAGAAATCTTGCAATACCTCCTTAACTGTTCATGTTTTTCCATCTTCCCCTACTCTTGGATTTAAAATCACACAATCTTGACTTAGCCTGACTAGGAACCGGGAATATGAAAAGGGAGGTTACATATAATTAAATTTTGAAAAATTTTAGAGTCCTGAATGTGTTAATTGTGGCTAAGGGAAAAATAAAAATTAACAGATCAAAAAGAAACCTAATATTTATGAATGCTCTAAGTGAAGTATACCAGTGATGAACATAAATAATGTTATTTCAGGGATGAACTATATAAATGAAGGGAAACTATAGCAGCAGGAAAGATCAATGAAATCCAGGTTATAAAATTACAAATAATGAGATAAGACTTTTTAGTGAAAAGGAAACCTCAGGAAAAAAATATGAAAAAAGAAATGTTAATAATATCCACAGGGGTTTTCAAAGCAATAAATAAGGATTATGTATATACTAATTAATGAGAAGATAATGAAATCCACAAAGACTTTGAAATGATTACGATATTGACCTGTTTTCTGAAATCATCTTTAACAAGCAAATACATATATATGTATGTGTGTGTGTATAAATGAATAAATAAAAGCCAAGTTAGGAACTTGAAGCTGAAGCAATTAACATGCATTAAAGATATTGTTAAATACAAGAAGGACAGGGTCATTTTAAAAATCGGCATTTTACTTTTCCATTATACAATCCAGAATGTAGAGGAATAAAATGAATAAAATGTATATGATATATAACAGATAGATTTTTGTGCCACAATTTTAAGACAGAATAGGGAGACATAATCTATTATAATCTATTCAGTGAGCTTGCTTCCCAGTGACGAACAAAGCTTTGTTTATTTTCACAGGTAACTTGAGACTATAAAAGAGAAAAGCTATAAGCAAACAAGGCTGTGTTTTCTTAAAAGGAGAGCACCAGTCATCTCAACTCTTAGTAAAATAATAAAACAAATCCTAAGATAAATATTGGAAGACATCTAGAGGATAAATGAATTATGAAAAGCAAGCGGTATGATTTTACAAAGAAAAAAATCATGCCAGGCAAATTTAATTGCTTTTTTTTTCCTTGTGGATCAAGCTATGAGATTAATAGATGAAAGCAGCAATAGATGTGGTATATCTTGATTTCAGCAAAGCAAAAGGGTAGCATATCTTATAAAATTTTACTCAAAGAATTAGTTTAAATTAGCTTGGATGTGAACGCTTTTAGATAGACTAAAAATTGGTTGAAGTATCACATAAAAGAGATTATAATAAATGGCAATTTTTCTAGAAGGGAGGAGGTATCTAGAGGACCACTATAAGGGTTAGTGGCAGGTCTAGTTCTTTTAAACAGGCTCATTAATAATGGCAAAAAGGAAGTAAACAGCATGCTAATTAAATTCACAGACCATGCTAAGTTGGGAAATACTGCACACATCCCCAAGCTGGAGAAGCAATAATGAGCCCTGAGGAGGTTTGATATATGGTCAAAACTTCATTTCAATTCATCCAACTTGAAAATTCACTGGGGAAAAAATCCTAAACCACATAGGATACTCAAAAGCAGGATGCCCCCCAAAAGGGTAGTACTAATTGATATCTATTCAAGAAGCAACCAAAATTCACAGGCCCCTTCATTTTAACGCACAGCTGATTTGGAAATGCATTATCTAAATCCCTTATTTCTTACACTTAAAATAAGTCTTAATATAAATACAGAGATTTGTTTTAGGTGTTTGGTTTCCAGGAAGAGGTTAAGAAAAAATACAGGTGGTCCATAAAACAATAACAAAGATATTGACAAAAGGTTAGCCTTAAAAAGCCCCACTAGGCTGGTTTAGACATTTAACATGATGTCTCTATTTGGAAATAAGCTTCATTTGTTGATAAAACTCCATTATTTTCATTGACTAATTTTAAGTGTAGTAATATTCTTTAAGTAAATATTAAGAAATTTATGACTAAAGAGGATAACCAAACAATTACTTATAATAGCAAAAAATATTGTAAATAATGTCAAAATAGCCTGACAACAATAAAAAGAATAATTTTGCAACCACAGGAAATATTTCCAAAGCATTCATTGCTATAACATTGAAATGTTAAATGCAAATAAAGACACCAATAAGCAAAATGCAAAGTTGCGTGTATAATATGTTTCCAATCTCTCTCTTTTTTTTTTTTTTTTGAGACAGGTCCTCACTCTGTTGCATGGGCTGGGGTGAAGTGGTGTCATCATAGCTCACTGCAACCTCACGTCTAAAGGATCCTCCTGCTTCAGGCTCCCAAGTAGCTGGGACTACAGACGTGCACCACCACTCCCAGCTAATTTTTTTGTTTTTGTAGAGGCAGCGGGTCTCACTATGTTGCTCAGACTGGTCTTGAACTCCTGGGCTCAAGCAATCCTCCCGCCTCTGCCTGCCAAAGTGCTGCAATTATAGGCATGAGCCACCATGCTTGGCTGTAATCTTGTAATAGTATATGAAAAAAAACATTAAAGGAGATTCATCAAGGTTTTAAACAATGGTTATCCTAGGTAGTTGTTAATAATCACTGGAAATTTTTACTTTATTTTCACATTTTTCTGAAGTGTTCAAAGGTATGTTACTGTTATTTTAATTGTTAAAATTTTATAATTCGTTAATATAAAAGACAAGAGCTTGCTTGCAAATTATGGTATTTGGACATGTAAATAAAGAAATAAAAAAAAAGGCAACAAGACTTGTACTTTAAATTAATCAAGGAAGCCAAAGTCATAGGAACCTGTCTCTCACGGTCATTTTTAAACCAGATTCCAAGGATAGAATGGAAATATGGATGCATGAAGAGTTCTCTATGTAAGATCATTTGATGGCATGCGACAACTTGCAGGCACATGGTTTCAATGTTTCCAATTACTTAGTGGGAAAGGTGAGATAACTTTATAATAAAAATTTATAAAAGCTGATAAGAGCTTAGACTTGTTTGTTACACTCTCCATTTGAAATATTAAAAATTTGAAATTTCCTCCAAAGCATAGACCCCATTTCTTTCTAATTATATAGCAGTATTTCCATGCATGGTATTTAAAATGGATGAGTGCTTCTTAGTTTAAAGAGTCTTATGGCCAAACTTATCAATACATTTTTTTCTTAACATTGCAAGCTATATAGATTGATTTTTAAAATTAAAACTAAGAATTTTAAAAGTGTTCACTGTGTTCCAAATATTAATGTAAAGTAGAAGTTAATTTCCTGTTGATACGAAGAATGCTTACCTAACCAATGTATTTATTTCTTACAATTTGATTTATCTTTCAAAGATGAGATACTGTTCATGATTCATATCATGTGTTCAAAGCACTGTATTTAGATGTGCAGAATATATTCATTACATATATGCAAATTAAGGACGGGTCTAGAGATAAAAACTTCTTTGTACTTTATGATACTTTCTTTATCAAGATATACAAAACAGTGCTGGGCATTATAGAGTATGAGGGTGCTCATCTTGTTTTTACAAAAAGGGATCTTGATCATTCCTCCAATTTGTTCACATCTCTTCAAAGAATGTCAGCAGGGACTTTCCTGTTTCTAGACTAATGGCATAGGAAATAGAAATATTGCAACTGCTACTCTGCATGTGGTAATCATTTTAAAATACTGCAGTTCGATACTCACCTTGAGCTTTCAGTGCAATCTCCACTGTATCAAACAATAAGAATAACTGCAGGGCTGTATTAACTTTTCAAAAAAAAAAAAAAGAAACATGACTAGTTTTAGTGAAAATAAAGGAAATGGCTTGATATATTTTCTTTTTTAAAATTTTTATTATAATTTGACAGTTTATAATTTTGATTTATTTTCTTATACTGGGAGGTGTGGAGTATATGGAGACTTTATTCTGACTTTTAACATTCTTATATTTATATTATATTTCATAGTCTTAGCCCCAAGTATCCTGAAGTTTTTGTTTGTTCCTTTTCTAGATTTCTCCATATCCTTGATATTTTTACTATCATGGTCTAGGACCTACCCAATTTGGTTTCATTTATTTAACAATTAATTGTATAAAGGCACTTGATCAATTTTTTCAAATACCGAGAGTCAATCATTTTAGGAAATCTCCAATGTTCTCTTAGCCTAATGGCTCTCTGAAAGCCCCCTGAAATCACTTGTTCATTAGCCTCTTTGATATTATGATAGAAACCAACCATCCAGGCCAAAAAAGCCTTTTTCTTTTATATTTCTGATTACTCAGTTTACTCACATGGACTTTACCATATATCAGTTTGAGCTCTGGCAATGGCTGATGTTTTGATACAAATAATAAATAATTTTATTTTAGAGTATCTTAATTCTATTTTCAAAATTCGACTCATTTAACTACAATGTAAGATTAATGTAATCCTGGAACCCATTTTAATAAATATAAATAGTGACTTGCTTGTTTTTTCAAGGATTGTTCATCATATCAGAAAAGGGATTTTAAAAATATGATAGCATTAAACACTGTAAAACTAAATTCAGCTTCTCTCTTTTTTAAAAAATTGAAACTACAAATGAATGAAGCAAATAAAATATTTCATATTTTTAGTCAGATGATAAATGGAACTATCTAGTAAAATTATGCTTTATACACTAGACTAAAGATTAGGATAGAGATAAATATCAATTTTAGCTTCCATTAATGGTTAATTATCAATGATAATTTTTAAATATATATGAAAATGCTGATGTTAATACACACATATTTATTTATTATGAAGAATGACCATTGCTTAAATTCCACATGGGTGTCTGATAACTTATTCCAATGGAACACATTGTTTCTTTTCTTAAAACAGAGAGCTTTTCTTAGAATGCATTTCCAGTTGGATGTTTTATATAGACGTGGTAATGGAATGCATAATGAATAACTTCTAGAGTCTGCTTTTCCTTAAACTCTTCTCATATTTTTTGTAGTGAGTAATGCCTACTTTGAACAAATTTTAGCATTTTTATTTAACACCACTTTTTGTTTCTTTAGTGCCAGCTCATTAACAAATTATATAATTTTGACCTACACCACATTTTTCTCAGTTACACCCTTAATATATCTATATACATCACCAATTATAATAACAATTTTCTTCTTTTACAGCAAAGTTGCTTTAGTAGAATGCCCTCTGCAGAGTAAATGGAATCAACTCACTATAATGGGCAAACATATACCAACTAGTTCTGAGGCCTTGAAATAGTGTCATAATTTTGATCATCTTCCTCAATATTTTCACTAATGCTTATTCAGTATTTACTATCTTCCAGAAATTGTCATAACTGTTTAAGATGCTTTATCTCATTTAATTCTCATGATAATATGTGAAATCATTGCTGTTATTGTTTTCGATTATAATATTGAAAAGAAGAGTAAATAGGATCAAATAAATGGTCACTTGTTATCAATGATTATGGACACATGGAGGACACTTTGTGAGCTAAGACCTTAGAAAAACCCATGCTATTACCTGCTAGAATATCCTGACTTATAGTCAGATTACCTATGCTAAAATTTCTTCAAAATAAAAATATTAAATTGGATGATCACAATGTACCATCCACAATAAATTAATGGGTGTTAGTAGTTTAACAGAAGTCTATCCCATTTGTATCTTCATTTATATGCTAGCTGTAATCAGAAAAAGTCCAAGACATCAATAGTATGAAAGGATTTGTACATACACAATCATTCACAAAGGCACATGCCCAAAAGATAAAAGACTGAAGGAAAAATTAACAAATAAATAAGTTATTTAGTTCTATAAAATAAAATAATAGAAATGATTCAAATTATCTGAAATTTGTGATAAAATGAAGTTATTTCTCTATTGAAATAATTTCTAGTCATTTTCAAATCACACATAAAATAATCTTCCACTATCACAACATTTAAATAACTATATACTGCCAATTCATATATTTTGCTACATTATAAATGATATATTTATTATAAACCTATTTAACTGAATATATTAAAATATATTTAATATTATACAAAATCAAGATACACATCAGAAAACTGTGATTCCAATATAATTTGCTTGTAATTACTTAGGGATAATTGCTGATAAAACATACAATTTATTTCTCTACTTTTTAAGCAGGACCACGTGAAATAATATTGATTTGTGAGTATATAAAATGATCATATTTTATTTCAATTTAATTGTGGATATCCAAAAAGGCTATTTTCATATGTGTAGATAAATGAAATGTGAAATACTGATATTTTGCATCATCAATTATGAAGACAAGCTAATTTATTAATTATAGATATGTGGAGAAGACATAACTTTAAAAGTTATGTATTCAGGGGCCCATGCAATGGAGAAAACAAGATGTGATTAGAAATGAATGTGAAGTTGACTCAATAACCAAAACGTTTATGAATATCGAACAGATCTACCTTTTAAATCCAGTATATGTTGGCCGACATGGCTATGCAAAGTTAAATTATGACACTGAATCTCTAAGGAAGTATTTCTAAGAATTGCTTAAAATTTCATACTGAATGTATAATAGAATTTACATTATAATGAGGACAAACATCTCATTGTTATTATTGTTATGATTATTAATTAGAATGCCATAATAATGACAGCTTTTTTTTTTTTATGTGTTTACTGCCAGGCACTTGCCAACACTTTAAAAATATTTCTTCAAGTTCTCCTTTTTGCCACTCTACAAGACAGATACTTTTATCCTCCTTTTAATAGATGAGAAAAATAGGGCATAGATATATTAAACAATTTGCCCAAAGGTACATAATTAACAGATATGTTGTAGTGCAGATATAAATCTAAACCAGTAAGAATAAAATTCCTATATTTTCCCTATTCATTTAAAAGAGATTTTTTAACAAAATTATTTTTAAATAATCTCAAATTTACAGAATTTAAAGAATAATACAAATTATTCTCATATGACTTTTACCCAGATTAATCACTTTTTTGCAACACTTACTTTATGCTGTATACTTTACCCTTAAATACTTCACCATATTTTTCTTAAGAACAACGGGATTCTTTTACAAACTCAGTACAACTATCAAATTCAGGATATTTTACATTTATAAAATACGATTATTTAATGTGCTCTACATGTTAAAATTTCATTAATTGTTTCAATACTGTCATAGCTGCCACATAGGACTACACATGGCAATTATTTATTCTGCCTCTTTATTCTTGTTTAATCTGAAACAGTTTATGACATCAACATACTTGAAAAGTTCAGGCAATTTATTTTATAGACCATCCCTCGATTTCAGGGTTTATAATGTTTTCTCATGATTATATATAGATTATCTATTTTTGACAAGAATACTCCACAAGTGAGTCTATGTTCCTTCCTAGTGTAGCATACATATTAGGGAGTACCTGATGTCAGTTGGCAGCATTATTTGTCATGATTACTTTTATAAGTTAGTTAAGTTAGGGTTTGTTTATTTTTTTCCCACTATTAAGTTACCATATTTTCATTTGTAATTAACAAACTATAAGTTTGTTGTTCCTTTTCAAGCTTTTACCCTAAATCTTTGATGGTCTTTGCATCCTTTGGTGATTCCCGCTTTAATAAACTCAAATGGTGATCTTCTAACCATATTATTCCTTTTATATTTATTATCATCCTATAAAAGGAGAATGCCCTTATTTACATATAAATTATCATGATGAACTCAAGGATTCTTACACAATTCAATAGTTAAAATTGCTTATTTTAATGCTCAAACATTCCCTGATGTGGCAATTGTGAGTTCCTTTGAGCTAACTCCTTTGTATTCTTTTGATGTCTCCTCACCATTTTTTAAAAAATAAACACTTTCTTACTTTCTAGTAAAACAAAATGGTCCAGGCTTATCCTGTACTTTTACTTCTCCAAACCCAGCTCTGAATTCAGCCATTTTTTTTTTTAAGTGTACTGCTTCCTTCTACTTGCAAAAGATATTTGGAAACCAAGGTCTAGATGCTAGATGTGCTAATTGCCAGCAGGGTATTATGGCCCCCAGAGTCCAAACTCTTAACCTAAGAAACACAGCCAACTCTGGACAAAATAGAAAGGAAGTATAAAGTAAAATTTTTTATGGTTAGGCTTATAGCATATTTATTCAAGAAATATTTATGGGCATTGTGCAAAGCATAGGGCACACAATAGATTATAAAAGAATTTTATTCTTTTAAAAAAGCAGAGTCATACAAATGGTATCATGTAATTTTGGTTTTCTAACTCTTTAAAGCTTTTTAAAAATTAGTTAAAAAATCAGAACGTATACTGCATCAGAATAAAATATCTTGATTTTTTTTACGTTGGAAACATAACCATTTAGTTCTGGGGAAAGATGTATCAAATTATGCTGTAGTAATTGGCAAACTCTACTATAGAGGAGATGGAACTGAACTGATCCTTAAAAAAAAGATATAAATTTCATTGTCAGAGTGAATGGATCTTTATTATAGCTTTTGGGAAACATGAGCAAAGGCAGCAACAATGAAAAATATGACATAACTAGGAAAGAAGTTTGTTTTGAAATATTGGATATATTTTGTCTAATTAATAGATAGAGACCAATTTCAAGATTACAAATTATCCTGAAAACCCAAAATTTATACTTGGGCAAGGAGACTCTATTGTAAATTCTTGAGCAGAAAATCAATAAAATGAAAGGACTAGGGTCTCAGGCACCTTAATTTTGTTGTTATTTGTTTGTTTGTTTTTATTATTCTTATTTTTCAGATACAGAAATAGTCTTAACTTGTTTTTTGTTTCTCAGTTGCAAAAGGTAGAGCCAGAGGAAAGCTGGCTGCTTAACTTCCCCAAGTGGACAGTCTCAACTACTGTAGCACAGATTGCAACTTCTCCACCAGAATCCCTTGTTTCTTTTCTTTGTGCTGATCCCAATGCTGCCCCACTGCAGTGCATTTCTCAGTCTTCCTTTCAATTGCGATGAACCACATGACCAGATTCTCACCAATATACCGTGAATGGTCTGTGTCAGTTGGGGCCTACCCATGAAGACTTCTGTTATACAGATGACCACAACTACAGGAGAACAGATAAAGAACTTAGAAGGAAGCTGGATCCCAGAATGACCCTGTGGAGCAAAGCCACTCACTATCCTATCCGGGAACATTTCCCACATTGTAGGGTCTCTTTATCATTGCAGCCTAAGTTTACTCCAACTACGCTAAATGAAAAGTCATGCCAGAGGGGAAGCTACACTGGTCTGAGAATCTTTCAGTTTTGTTTTTTTTTTTTTTTAAAAAAAAAAAACCTACTTTATACCATAAAATTCCCCATTTTTAGTGTACAAGTCATAGAGTTTTGACAAATTTACCAAGTTGTGCAACCATTAATACTGTCTAGTTTTAGAATTACTATTATTCCAAAAATATTTTTGTGTCCATTTACGCTCATTCCATGTTTCCACCACCAGCCCCAGACAATCCCTAATCTATTTTCTATCTCTATTTATTTGCCTTTTTTTGACTTTTAGTATAAATGGAATCACTACATATATGGTGTTTGGCATCTGACTTCATTCATGTAGCATAATGTTTTTGGGTTCATCCATATTATACCATGTATTACTGTTTTGTTCCTTCTATTTTTGAATAATATTTTGTTGTATTTATTTACCAGTTGAAGGATTTTTGTATTCATTTCTACTTGTTTGCCTATTAGGAAGAATGCTGCTGTGAACATTCATACACACATCTTTGTGTGGACCTATATTTTCATTAGTCTTGCATCGAAAACTAGGCGTTGAATTGGGGGAATATGTGGTAAATTTCTGTTTCACATTTTAAGAACTGCAAACTGTCTCAAAGTGCCTATATCACTTTGTATCTCCACCAGCAATATGTGAGAGTTTAAATTTATCCACATTCTTAACAGTATTTGTTACTGACTGTCTTTTTAATTATAGCCATTCTAATGGATATGAAGTGATATCTCAATGTGGTTATATTCACACTTCTCTAATGACTAATTACATTGAGTATCTTTTCATATATCTTCTTTAGTGAAATGTGTACTCTTTATGTATTCTGGATATGAGTCCTTTATCAGACATATAATTTTGAAACATTTTCTCAATCGGATTTGCAAACATTTTTTCCCAGTCTGTGGCTTGTCTTTTCACCTTCTTAATGGTGTCTTTAAAGCATAAAACTTTTTAATTTTTGAGTCTAATTTGTCAATTGTTTTGTTCTATTTGATTGCTTTGTGTTTAGTTTGCTCTTATTTATCTAACTTCTTAAGGTGGAAGCTTATGTTATTGATTTGAGATTTTTTACTAATATAGGCATTTAAAGATATGTATTTTTAAAATTTTAGCTGCTTTAGCACAAATTTTTCATAAGATTTTACTTGTCTTCAGTCAATTAAAATATTTTATTTTCCTTTGTGATTTTTTGACCCATGGGTTATTTATAAATGTTTTATTTAATTTCAAGTTATTCACAAATTTCCTATTTTTTTTTTCCTGTCATTAATTTCTAATTTACTTTCATTGTGGTCACAGAAACTTACTTTGTATGATTTCAATCCTTTAATATTTATTGATTTTATGATGTAGCCTATTGCCTATCTTGGAGACTATTACATGTATGCTTGAAAAGAATTTGTATTCTGTTATTGTTGGGTAGAGTATTTTATAGACCCCATTAGATCAACTTTGTTGATAGTGTTGTTTGAGTCTGCTACATATTTTCTGATTTTGAAGCTGGTTATTCTGTCCCTTATTGAAAATAATTATTATTTCAAATTGTCTCTTTCTTCCCTCAGTACTGTCAGTGTATGTGTCATATATTTGGGGATTCTATTGTTGGTGCATTAATGTTTATAGTTATATCTTCCTGATGAATTGATGCTTTTGTCATTATGAATATACCCCTCTATTTCTAGTAACATTTTGTTTTAAAGTTCATTTTGTCTGATACTATTATAGCTACCCCAGCCCTCTTGTGGTTACTGTCTGACAACCTTACTTTTGATTGGTGTGTTTATTAATCACGTTCACTTCCAACTGGCTAATTCTAACATTTTCTTTCACAAACAGGAGCTTCAATCAAAAGAAACAATCAAAATGAACTTATATGTTTATCTACTTGACTAGATATTGGAGATAATTGATATCACAAAAATGCAAATAAAAATAACCTATAAAAACTCAAAAATATTTAAAAATTTCCAGCTGGGCATGGTGGCTCATGCCTGTAATCTCAGCACTTTGGAAGGCCAAGGGAGGAGGATCACTTGAGCCTAGGGGGGTGAGACCAGCCTGGACAACATATTAAGAACTCATATCTACAAAAAAAATTTTTTTAAATTAGCCAGGTGTGGTGGTGCATTCTTTTAGTCCTAGATACTCATGAGCCTGGGGCAGGAGGATAGCTTGAGCTCACAGTTGGAGGCTGCAGTGAGCTGTGATCACACCACTGTCCTCTAGCCTGGGTGACAGAGTGAGACCCTATCTCTAAAAAATTTAAAAATAAAATGAAACAAAATAAAATTTCCATTATTTAGTTAATGTAAGCTCCTTAGAGAATACTAAAAATAACAGACAGTGGAAAAATTTAAAAGGTAAAAAGTCATCATTTGTCCTTCACTATTAATATTATAGTATGTCTATTTCTAGTTATTTTATACTGTGCTGTTTTTTACATAATTGTATTATGCTTTGCAATTCATATGAAATCATCATTGTAAACACTTCCACCAGAAATTTTTCAATCATATAGTCTTTGTACATATTCTTTGTTGGCATGATATTTTATTATGCATAATATTCTATCTTGCAACCTGAAAAATGCAACTAAAACTCTGTAAGTAGACTTCATTTATTCCATTTTTTTCCACATAAAAAGTAACATTTGGGCATAAATATTTTATGTATTTACATTCTTTTCTAAGGTTCCCTATATGAGAATTACTGGATCTTTATGTCTGCACAATATATACTATAGCTTGATAGTACTAAAAATCTAGGAAGTCAGGACCAATAAATCATTTTTTTCAGCCCATATATATACACATATATATATTTTAAATTTGCATTCTACACTAGCATATTATTCTGTAGCTAAACAGAAGCAAAGTATTTTTCAATAAATACGTATGACTCAGTAATTTATCCTGACATACCTGAAAGTATTTGTAAACAAAATATGTATTGTGAATCTTACAAGGCATTGTCAGTAAAACTTAACCACTTTGGCTTTAAAATTCTGTACCAAGTCTCCTTTAGATAAATAAGTCTTTTAATGGGACACAGATGTTTACAAGTTGATATTAAAATTTTAATTCAAGTAAATAACTTTTTTTTTTCTGGTAAAATCTGTTAGTATGATCTGACATGATATTAGAAGAGTGATAATATTTTTAATATTTGTAAGGGTGACAGTCTTTTTGTTTATTAATATAATGTATCCTTAATACACATTAGAAAATATAAATTATTTTATTGATGTTTTCAATTATTATGTTTATCACTTCCTTATGTTAGAAATAATATACAAAAGAAATAACAGGAAAAACAATCAAGATTTGTAAATAAAATGCTGCCTCAGACATAAAATGTCACTGTGATGTAGCACTGCTATGAAAGAAAATTTAAAGGAATATGCTTTTTATTGTAGAAGTCTAATCTTCACATTTACTTATGTGACTATTAATGATTCTAGATGCCTCATAATAAAATGTTAAAAAGTTATTACTGAAAATATTGTGAAGATCAAGATGATTGAAAAATTAATACGTAATATATCTCCACAGTAAGGGAAATTAAAATCCTATAATTTTAGTACAGTTGGGACATTTTAAAAAGTCAGATGATGTGACAGTCAAATAATGGTCCAAGTGGCTTCCAAATTACTCATCAAAAGCAAAACATTTGTCTCTAAGAAATTCATTTAATAATATCATTAAGCTGAACAAGACTTCTTATCACAGCACTGTCTAAATATCTTTCACAGGTTTACAGTAAATACTTATGCTAGCAATATTTGCTATTATTATTAAGAGAAACATTTTTTCTTGAAAATTGAGATAGAGACTTGTGATCCTTATCTGCTGTCAGCTGTCCTCTTCTTCCAGATATATGACAGAAGTACCTCTTGTCCTTTTGTATTAGTACTTAAGGAGGGTCATCTAAGTATGGCATGGCAAGGAGTTGATAGGAAGTGACGTGTGTGCTGTAGAACTGCAACATGTATTTTCGGGTTCTAGACTTGCTTATTCCTGTTGCAGCAATTAGAAAAGCCCAGGTTTAGATGCAAGTGTCCCAAGAGTAAAGCAGCCTACACCTTTAAGTACATCAAGGACAAATGCATGAGAGAATTTTCTGGACCTCAACAGATTTTCTTTTAAAAAAGAGATAAACTTAATTGTGCTATGTCATTGAAATAGTACCCATGCTAATTACTTTAGCATAACCTCACCTCAACAGATTGATATATATATAAAAAAATCAACTTAAAACATCTCAAGTACTTTCATTTGAAAAACCTGAAAGGGTTTGAGACTTAGCTGAAGGTGCTTTCAGAACAATGCAATGTCTGTGAAGTCCTGTGTTGTTACACAATACAATTTTATAAATTTTGCATTCTGTATTACATTTTCATGTTTCATATAAAATAATGATCTAACTAACATGGGATTGGATAAAATTTATCTTCTATGAAACGTGCTGTTTATTACTGCCTGCCAACAATTCATTTACATAGACTCCAGAGAAAATGATTTCAAGGGTTTACTTATTGCCATTCACAGAAAAAAATATCAGAGTAGAAAAGAGAAGAATAGATATAGAGAAGATTACTCCCAAAACCATAGAAAGAAAAAAGGAAAAGATAAGTGAGAAGAAAAAATTGGAAACACTTCAAATAAGGCAAGAAAAGAAGAAAGAATAAATAAAGAAATAAACAAAAACTTCTAAGTAGGGTATATTTATAATACAGAAAGAAGATGGAGAGAATAAATCAAACTTTTTAGTAAATGCAATCAATATAAATAGATTAAACCTTTCAGTTGTTTTAGGTGGTTTTCTCAGAAGCAGATCCCCCAGGTAAGGATTTGTGGGCAATACTTTGAGAGTTGATCCCATGGAGGAATACAGTGAAGATGTTTTACAGGTGGAGAAGGAATCATGTTATGTCAAGTGGCACACCAGGATGAAAAAGAGGAGCCAGAGAATATCAAGAGGAATTCTGTGGGATTCTGGGGAAGATAAGGCAATAACCATTGTCAGGACATAGACAGGTCTACATCCAACTATTAATTGCCAACATTACTGCCTTGAAGCCAGTAATGCCATCCATTATCCCTCAGGAGTTTATCCATCACTTCTAAACTGGGTTTCGCTAACGTGGCAACTTGGAAATATTTTTTCTCATGCCTACATTCCATGCAGGCACAGTCTAGAGCAGAAGGGTATACAAACTTAACTAGCATCTGCGGCATCACTCCAACCTGGGGACTGCTTGGCTTTACCCCACACTGTCGTCTAGTAAAGGCACAGCTGCCAACCCAGGCATGCAACCTTGGCATTTTTGCAGGCTTCCTGCCCTTCCAGCAAGGCCTCTGCAGTATCAGAAGCTTCAGGGACAGCTGGGTCATAAAGGCCCTCAGGCCCTGAGTCAACAATAACTAGCATCCTCAAATAAACTTTTGGCATGATGGTTAAAGTGAAGAGTTCAAGTGGTACCAAATAGCACCTACCTGCCTCCAGGTAGCATTCATCAGCATTCAATTGGGTAATCCTTTGGGTAGGCTTATTTGCCCTAAACCCTTTATCTAAAAGCCTGGAGGTATTAGGAGTTTAACTACTCTAGTGGTTTAGGGACTTTGACTTCCCCTTATTCTAACTGCTTACATTGCTTAGGCTTCCATCTCCATCTGTTTTACTAATACATTTAGGTCTCTCTTCCCAACCCAAGTGCTTTTTTTATATTTAAATAAATCATTAATTAAACATGAATATTACCATGTTAGCTAAAACAAAGACCCAGGCAGTGGCTGAGAAGCAACTCTCTACTTAAATAAGATGACCATCATGAGAGACTGACTATGCCATATGAAGCAAATCAGTCCAAAAAAGTCTGACTCAGTTTTAAAAATTAGTGAAAATTTGAATGCCTACTCGATGAGGATTTCTTTCACTTGAGTTCACTATTAGATCAGCAAATGAACATTCCAGAGGATATTAAAGAAGAGAATGTAAGGTGGGGAGGTCAATTGCCTGTTGAGAGGCATCTTAGGTCAGTTTTTTAGCAGTGAAATTCATGTGTGGTCAGAAACTCACTGGGCTAGAGAAATAAAGAAACTCTAGGTTGTTCCTTCCCATAAAATTAGCCTGGAGGAGGGACTGTATCACAGTCAAGGTTCAACCCCGATACTCCTTGCTGGCCATATTGTAGATGTCTATCTCCTATATTTTATACATCATTCGGATGATAGTACGCCTATCTTTAGCCTACCATAGCTGTGCAGTGGTGCAACATTTTCAAATTAAACAAATGATTTTATTCATTTTATTCCTAGTCTCTTCAATCCATTTAAGCATCAGAAATGGCTTTCTATGTGAACTACCCTCAGGGTAGGGAGTATAAATCAAGAACAAAGAATGAAATTTCTAAACTTTTCAACAGACTCTAGCAATCCAAAGCAGACACAATACTCTGGGAGCCCTGAAATGCATTCCCAAGCTCCAGAAACTTGCGAGAGAATAGGGTGTTCTAAAAGTTGTATCAGTTTGTTTTTATTTTTCAAAAAACTTACCTTTAAATAACAAAAGACGGAGCCTGGTATATCTGCCATGAGTCATTCAGAACGGAAGAATGTACAGCCATACATATCTTTTTATATCTTTTTCTTTTTTTAAACGCCACTTCCTCCACCCCCAAATTCAACAAACAAGCACAAAGCCTTGAGAACAGACACAGTGAGGGCTTAGATGTACCACATCTCTGAGAAGTCTCAGAGTCATCTCTCTTCCCCTTCTGCACAATCCCCTAAATAACTTTAGGGCAGAGGTAGAATATTTAGAAACTTTGGCCTGTTTTTTCAGCACTCTCAGAAAAGGTCCTCGGACAGTGTGGTTCTCTTGCATACTTCATCAAATCTTCTCTGCCTTACTTCCGATCCAGTATTGCTACAATAACATCCTGTACAGGTCTCAACCAGCTAAAGACAGGTATAAACTGATACCTCTTTCTATAGGCTCAGGTTGCCTCTCTTGTTTCCTGCGCCAGGGCTACTCTGCTGCTCTTTTATGAGATGCCTGGGGATATCTTAGGATTCACGAATGTGCAACCTGGCTGCACAAGTGTATTAATGTCCTATGAAGTAACGTCTGACCAAGAAGGAGATACGATTAAATGGATAGATGTTTTGCTCCTTTTCCTGTGTGAAAGTCATGAGATCTATTTTCAGGAGGGCTGTAGGGTAGAGCAATTAGTAAAACATGGATGATGTTAAATCAATAATACATCTTTTATTGAATTACTGTCTTATAGTTTATTCCTTTGATCACATTGTCTAATAAAGTACCTGTACTCAAGCCTCCTGGCATGCAGTGGGATCATGGTTCCTAAGATGCTCATCTGCAGTTGAGTAGAAGGAAATGCATTTTGTTATACAGTGACTGTAGCAACTGAATGATATAGATAAAACATAATGATGACAATTAATAACTGCTAGAAGCCTTAAAAATGACAGAGAAGATATTTTCAGTATCTGATCCTGAATCAATTAGATATCAATATGAAAAAAATACATCTTGATTTCTACCTCACACAAAAACATCAATTCCATATGTATTAGATATTTAAATGCAAAAAACGGAAACGACATATTTTTAGAAGAAAACAGGAGAATATATTCATGACTTCCAGTTTTCATACAAATATTTATTAAACAAGGCACAAAGTATAGTCATTATCAAAAGAAAATGATAAATTGGACTATATTAAGATTTTTGGGCTGTAGGACCAGGCAAATTCTGGGATTTCACCTGAAATTTCACCCTTGCTTCCTTCTCCCCTTTCCCTATAAAGTTCCCCCCACTCACTCACTTACTTCTTTGGGGAACATTCCCTCAAAACATCACTCTCACACAAATCCTTAGCTCAAATTTGAGCCTGTGAATACTTGACCTAAGACAAGTTATGAAAAAGTGTTCAAGTTTAAGATGTCATTAAGGAATCATACATTAAAATCACACTGAAATATTCTACCTACCTAAAATTATAGCTAAAATTAAGATAATAAAGCAAAGGAGAAAGAGAGCTAAAACATCAAATTTTTGCAAGACTGCCAAGCAATCAGAATTCCTATTCCCATTGCTAGTAGAGGTGTAAATTGGCATAACTATTTTGAAAAATGCTTTTCAATATCTTCTAATGCTAAATCTATCAATATCTAATAATTGTATGTGTCCAGTGGAAATATATACATATGTTCATTAAAATACATATATACAAGCCAGCTGTGTTGGCTGATGCCTATGGTCCCAGCTAGTTGGGAGGCTGAGATGGGAGGATGGCTTGAGTCCAGGGGCTTGAGGTGGCAGTGAGCTATGATTGGGCCACTTCACTACAGCCTGGGCAACAGAGTGAGACCACTTCTCTAAAATAATAATAACAATAATAATAAAAACACATACAAAAAATGTTCATGGCAGCACTATCTCTAATTGAATAAACATGGAAACTACTCAAGCACCCATCAATGATAAAATGGATGAATAAATTATGGTGTATTCACACAGTAGAATGAACAAACAATATGAAACAACATGAATCAATATCAAACTATTCATGCATCCATCAATGACAGAATATAAACATGATACTGAATGAAGGAAGTTAGACACAAAAGAATCCATATTATAACATTCTATTTATGTAAAGTTCAAATGTAAGCAAAAATAATATTAGTTTTGGGTATCAGGACAATGATATCTTTTGTGGGGGTTGTAAAGTTGATAAGAGTTTAAGAAGGGCTTCTGAGTAGCTGCTAATATTCTATGTTTTGAGCTGGCTGTAAATTATACAGGTGTGTTTAGATTGCAAAAACACAAGTTGTAAGCTTTATACATGTTAATTGTGTATTACTATTATGTTTGCTTCAATAACAAAAATAATAATAAATGACAGGCTTAGTTCAGCCAAATGTTAGTTCATGTCATGTTGTGAAAACCAGAAGGCATCTACTATGCAAGCAATTAGAGACAACCTAATCAACTACAGCTGCAGGTTAAACTACACTGAAAATTAGGCACACATTATAATATTAATAGTTGCATAATTGCAGAAGTTAGGAATGCACAGCCATGACAGACTTCTTATGTTAAATTCAGTGCCTTGATACAAAATAACAAAACTCTGAAACCTGAGATGGAGTTAGGTGAGTGGACAACTCCTAGAATCTTGAAATCCACACTCCCAAGAGCCATCCAGGCTGGCAGAAGCAGCCTTTTCTCCATTGCCAGAGGTGGAATCTTCCCCTTGTCTGGAGACCTCATTTCACTGCCAGAAAATGCTCCTCAGGATCTACTCCTACCATTGCCCATTGCCAAGAAGCTGATAACCAGCACCAAGTATCAGCATTCATTGTAGGGCCTCTTTGAACTGTGAATATGATGAAAAACTACAATAATATGAAGATTCTGCAGCATCCATGATAGTATAAGAGGTCAAAAAGAACAAAGAAGGTGAGAATATTATCATATATTTATTATGTGAGACCCAAGAACCCACCGACTGACAATGTTGCTTAAAGAAGCCCAGATAACATTTAATTCACTAAAGAAATAATGCAACAACTTGTGAAGAGTCCACCAGCATCTTTCAGAAGCTCAGACATGGTTCTCATCCATACACAGGATTAACAGTGGAAAGCATTGCCATGGAACTGGACTACTTGGTACTAAAATTGGGTGCAGGAAATTATACAATGGCAGAGAATAGGGGGTAGCCCACAACTGTCAGAGGCAAGATGAGTGTAGTTAGTGTAATGGTAGCAATACTGGAGATGGCTTGTCCATGAGGTTTTGTGGTAATAGGAATTAAATGATGGTGTTCTTGAGATAAGATAGAATGGCAAACAACTGGATGCTTCTCAACTTGTATAATAATTATAAAAATATATGTGCAGTACTGGCAGACAGAACACTGCAGTCAATCACCACAATAGCAAATTGTGTAGAGACGGAATGCCTGACCCATACAGCACCACAGTACTCTGGGAGAGGAGGAACGTCCATCCTGAGCCAGCTATTGTCAGATTCCTCAAGTCATAACTGTGGACAGACATGACGACAATACATTGCGTGATGGAAATTATATATTCAAGGTGAAGCCCAACCAATTCCAGAGAGTAAAAGTAAGTTACATGAATAGGTGGCTCAAACTCCATTTTGTCTACCTACCTTTGCTGTGCTGATGACTTTCCCTAAACTTATAGGTATAGTCTAATGGGAGTTCCCTAGGGTAAACTATTACAGGAAGAAAGAACTCACGTAGATGGGTTGATGCTAACAAAAATAGATGATTGCCACAATTCAATCCAATCCGAAGTGGCTCTAAAAGATAGTCATTAAAGGAAATCCTTCTAGTGGAAAAGCTATAAGCAATATACAGATAGTCCCTGACAGTCAATGGTTTGACTTATGATTTTTTTAACTTTACAATAGTGTGAAAGTGATACACTTTCAGCAGAAACCATACTTTGAGTGCCCATACAACCATTTTATTTTTCACTTTCAATATTCAGTAAATTACATGATATATTCAATACTTTATTATAAAAGAGGCTTTGTATTAGATGACTTTGCCTGTCTATAGGCTAATGTAAATATTCTGAGCATGTTTAAGGTAGGCTAGGCTAAGCTATGATGTTTGGTAGATTAGGTGTATTAAATGCATTTTTGCTTTGTGATAATTTCAATTTACAATGGGTTTATCATGGCATATCTCCATCATAAGTTGAGAAGCATCTGTATTTGGACATTAATTTTGTATGTAGGGAGAAGGCACTTGAGGTACATAGATATAAGTATTTCTGACAGTTGTAAATGACTTGGCTCATTGGTTAGGAGTCTGAAAGAATATAGATTGGCAGATGAAAACAATAAAGTTTGAAACAGAAACACTTAGACTAATATGTGGGATCGTGTACAGTGTGTGCAGATCTTTGTGTCTCCTATTAATTCCAACCATATAGAATACACTACGGAAGACATTCTCAAGAGTGACAGTGGACAACATGCTTGTGCAGTAGCCATTGTGGCAGGGATGAATACTAGGCATAGGCATAAGGGCATGGGCTTTCCTTACTTAATCAGAACTAGCTAATGCCTGCAGAATCCCAATATGCTACCAGTAGAAACTGATGCTAACTCATTGATGTGGCACAATTATTTATGGAGACCAGTCCACTACTGGGAGGAAACTAGATTACAATGGAACCTCTCCCCAGTGGAGGTGCAGTGATTCATACTCACTGGAATTGATACCCACTTACCTCAGACATGGATTTGCCTTCCCTGCTTACAGTGGTTCCATCATAACCATTATCTGAAGCCTGATCTAGTGGCAAAACATCCTGCATACCATCGCCTCAAACCAGGGGACCCATTTTATGGCAAAGATGTGACAATGGGTGCATAAAAGTGGAATCACCTATTCTTTATATCTCATTATTTAGAATCATAATAAAATTAGAGAAAGTTAAGGTGCCAGCTTGGGGATAACCACAGTTGGGTTGGAGTTGTTCTCCTCCAGGATGTAATATTTGTGCTGAAACAAAGGCTGATACATATTTCTGTTTCTTTAAAAACTAGAATGCATGGATCTAGAAACAATAAGGCAGGAATAGAGTTAGCTTCTCCCACCCTCTCATTATTTCCAAGGAACCAGGTGTAGAATGCATGTTCCCCATCCCTCTACTATTGATTCTGATATAAATATAAATATATATATATATATATATATATCAGATATTCTGATACACACACACACACACACATAATCTGGGGGCTTTTTGTTTGTTTGTTTGGGGTAGGGGAAGAGCAGAGAGAGAGGAGTGGGCAAGAGGAACACATCTACCAGTAGATGCAATAAAATTTCCAGTGATATTGAAGCTCTAACTACTAACTGATCCTTTTTGGCACTTAGTGCCACTAGAACATTAGGGAAAGATAAAAGTCACTAAACTGCAGAGGTAATAGATTGATTACCAAATAAACATAGAGATTGTGGTATATACAGTGGGCAAGAAGAAATGTACCTGAACTTTAGGGAATTCCCTGTTTGATCTCCTAGATACTCCTTGTCTAGTGATAATGATGTCTGGGTAGTTGTTCCAAGAATGGCAAGTTAACTAAACATTCCGACTCCTCAAGGATAAAAGTCTGAGCCACCCCATTGTTCATGGGCTCCACATTTACCAAAATGCTTGTTGGAGGTGAGAACTACCTAGTATGGTTGGTTGAGGAAGAAAATTATAAATATAAATAAGGCTTTGGACCAATTAAGCTACTGTGGCTGAGACTATAGTTTTTTAAATTAACCTTCTTATATTAAATATTTGCAAAGGGATTTCTGCTTATTACCTCGAAGGAGGTATAGATGAATTAGATTTAATGGAGGACACATGAGATCTGAGTGGTACAAAGAGTGGACTGTATTGGATGGGTACCTCTTGAACTTTCCTTCAATTATTTTCCTAATCTTATTGCAGACCTGCTATGGTGAGCTGTTCTGTTTTGTCCTTTAGCATCACACAATGATATGTGACAATGCTTTAGTGCAGGCTTGGGCTGTGCACCTCTCATTTCCTGTTCAAAGACTCAACCCTCACATACGTGTAATCCAGAAGTGCAGAAAAGTTAATACCCTGTGGGGAATCTCTTGATCTATGAATGAGTGAGCTGGTGGATGAATAGTCTTTCTCCAGGCAGAAGTCTCTGAAGACACATTTCTGGCAAGCCATAGCATCAAATAGTCAGCTGCCTGAAGAGGTATTTAATATGCATCCTTATAATGCCTCCTTAATCATTCCCCATTTTGCTCCTTCTGTCCCAGGTTCCTATGTGTACTTGCTTCTAAACTCTTGGTCAGGCCCTCCTTTCTAGATAATCCAAGCTAATTCAAACATCAAAGTTTCAAATGGGTCCCTATGCAAATGGGCATGAGGCTTTCCTCCCAGAATTCATGATGGAATGAAGAAAGCAGTCAAGTGTTCTTGGGGTTGCCAAGACTGAGAGGTCTGGTAGACAAGATGTTGCAGCCTCTCAAGACGTATTGAATTACGAAGAAGATTAGCAGAAGTGTGAAGTTTAGGAAAAGAACGATGAAGCTGACAAATGAAAATCATGGGTAAGTTATTAGTATTATGGGTATATGCAGCACAAAGCAAGGACCAAGAAATACAAATTATTCTTGAAAAATGATCAACAGAACACAGAATAGCATATAGACCAAATGTTGACTTTACTTACTCACTCCAAATCTGCCCCATAAGACTTTATATCACCCCCACAGGTGAATATAAACTTGGTGAAACAATGCTGATTTTTCTCATTATGTTTTTCCAGAAAAGACAGAGACTTAAAAGCTGTACTGAATAAGTTACCATATATTTGTAAGACATAATCCCATCATCAGTGGAAATTATTGCTCAAGAGCAAGATTAATTTTAGATAGATAACTATTGTTTTAACCTTTTTTTTTTTTTTTTTTTTGAGACAGAGTCTCACTCTGTTGCCCAGGCTAGAGTGCTGTGGCATCAGCCTAGCTCACAGCAACTTCAAACTCCTGGGCTCAAGCAATCCTACTGCCTCAGGTTCCCGAGTAGCTGGGACTACAGGCATGCGCCACCATGCCTAGCTAATTTTTTTGTATATATTTTTAGTTGTACTGCTAATTTCTTTCTATTTTTTTAGTAGATACGGGGTCTGGCTCTTGCTCAGGCTGGTCTTGAACTCCTGAGCTCAAAGGATCCCCCTGCCTCGGCCCCCCAGAGTGCTAGGATTACAGGAGTGAGCCACCACGCTCTGCCTGTTTTAACTTTTATACAGGGGTTTATAAACTGTTTGGAAACGTAAATTTTCAACCTGCTAAAGCTGTTATCCCAAACCAAATGGTGCATTTTTAGAGCAGGTCTTTTAGTCTTCTAAACAAAGATATGCCACCAAAATAACATTCTATCAACACACATAGCTTTATTTCATGATATACAGTATTATAGATCTTTTGTTTTATTTGTTTTATCAGGTAAATGATCCATGAGTTTATCTGATAAGTATACAGAAAACTCTTTAGTTTTCCTTTTCTGATTATTTTAATGTATAGTTTTAATAGTACAATTATTTTTATTTGTACTGGAAAGAAAACTCTTAGGTTGAATTGAGCTATTGTCAACTTGGTTAAACTAGAAATTCTGTTTTCTAGAATTATCTTCCCTATAAGTTGAGGATTACAGTTGGCCAATAAAGGAACTTGTATGAAATTTGGAAAATGGAGGGAAGAAAAGGCCATTACCATCAGGAGTTTATGGCTCATCTGGAGTGGTGGGCAGACACAGAGATCCCCAGGGGTCCCAGTTTATCTTCATACTTCCTTTCTCTACCTTCTGCTTATCTTCCTGACTGATGGCCCTGCTAACTACCACTGGCCCCAGGCCCATCCATGGATATTCACTGGTGGAGCCAAAGAGGTGTCTGCCACACATAGGCAATGGCTTCCCAGAGACCTTTCAAGAAGCTTCCCATTAGGCTCATTGCTCATTGGTGAGCAGTCCCATTTTGAAGGCTGGGGATTTTCTCATTTCTCAGATTTTCCTGTAAGCTCTGACTTGCTGACCCATAGTAGGGCTTCAGTAGGAATGATTATTGATTCTTTCTCTGATCTCCTGACTTCCTTTTCCCACACCTTCATTTTCTCAGCTTCTCCTACACTTTGTAGAAGGCCTAATCCATACAATACAGTCTTCATTCTCATAATATTTGTTGTGCCTCTGCTTCCCTAAATGAACCTGACTCATACAACTCCAAACTAATTTCATTTTCAATGAAACAGATATTTTTTTTTGGGGGGGGCAACTATTTTGACCCAGGCAATGGCTTATGCACTGATAATTCAAATATCTTCAAGATTAGTATGAATAATTTCATCATGATTAAATAGTAATTGTATGTTTAAACAGGTAACTTTAATCCAAAATTCACCTTAGAATTTAAAGACATTGATGATACAAATCTTATCAAATCCTTGTAAACATAATGATGTTTCTTTGCTCCTAGCAGCACCCCTAGCAGTGTGTCTGCTTCCCTAGTCCACCGGGCTATGGCTTTGGTGAGTACAAAGAGTGGTGACCGTAAGTCTGAGCTTGCTTTTACTGTTTTCCTGGTAGAACAACTCTCACTATTTTATCTGCATCTGTTATGAAGAAAAATATATTACCATAGATCTTTTAAACCCAGACCAGACATTTGAACTGTCATTTTCACCTCTGATTTCCATCAAGGTTCACAAAGCTTTTAAAGGCACTCAGTAATGTATCCTGTATATCAAGATCCACAAAAGGCGACGTTTCTGTTCTACAGGGGTGAGAGGCAGAGCGCTGGACTCTTTGTAGTCCACGACCAGGGAGTTCAAAAGCACCAACAAAGGACTTTTATGCAGCCAAGGACTTTTTTCTATGACTTTTATTCTGAGCAAAATGTATTCAGCCAAGAAAGAATGGGAAATAGTGGTCTTAAAATAATTTCCGTGGCAGAAACTGGATTTCAAATGATATAATGAACTAATGTGCAGTAAAGAGATGGAAATAATTAGCTCAGACAAGGCATTTGATAGAGTTAGCAGAAAAATAATTGATCCGCATTTTATGTGATTCTTATAAAAAAAGACCTATATGGATAAATTGTCTTTGATAGGTGTATTTGAAAATACAGATTGATGATAAATATTGGCATACCATCCTGTGCTATATCATATAGGCTGGATTAGAATTCAGATATTTGTTCTCTTTATGAGTGCATGACTATGTTCTTTTTCATAATGGAAATTTCCATTTTCCATTTAGATTTGTAATTTTAGTACATAGATCTTGCTTATGTATTGATATTTATAAGTTTTATGATTTCATAGAGATGTTGACAACATTTACAGGATACAGAGACAATGAAATTATAATATGAATAAAACATTGGAACAAGATTTAAATTCAACTAAGACTGGAAAACATGAATATGTTTACCTGCTTTGTCAAAAAGTTGGAGCTATTCTTTGGACACTCAGTTTACATACATCAGGTCATTTATTTAGCTGTGGTATGGAATTGTGTTTATCAATAGATATGCTGAGGACCGGAGTTAATGGTTATGGGATTTGAATTTCCTTAGCACTGAGGTGAATCACATAAAGAAGATAGAAATCATGTGCCTAGGAAACCACATAGTTTACCATTCTTGTCTCATCTCAGGCTTTTCCTATGGTGAGGGCCCTTCATGTCCTGGTGGTATGGCCAGCAGCCCTGGGCTACTATTTCTTCTTCAAATGAAATGTAGTTTTTTAACCAATGACTTTACAGCTCTTAAATAATTGATTTCAGTATCCTGAACATTGTCAGTTTTAAATTGTCTCCTGCTTGCCCCAACTTTGGTGACCATTTAATCTGGTTGCCCTACATGTACCTTGTTTGGGACTTCATGCCCTCTCTCTCTCAGTCACTATACGATCTTAGTGTCCTGCTCATCTTCTGATATATGCCCCTGTCCTCATGTGTGACTATTTGCCATCCTGAATAACAGAGTTGGAAAGAATGACTATCTATGTATGCTAATTCTAGCCACAGGAATTTATATTTTGCAATCCTCAACTTGGCCTAAGTACATTGTTTCCGATTCTCCAACCAAGTTGTTCCTGTAAGTACCAGTATTATAAAATGTTTATGTAGATTTTTGAAAGGCATGCAGTAATGTATTCTAGATATTATGATCCATATTATTGTTATTATTCACATTGTCTATAATGATAATAACATTATTATTTATATGATAGCATCAATTTGTTAAGCAGAAGTATAAGCCAGGACACATGGACTGAGTTATGATGTACAACCCCCTGGAGCTGTGCAGTGTACAGCATGAGCAACTCTATACGGCCACATAAAACTGGGTAGGCAATTTAAAGATAATTCTTTATGTAATTTCTATAATGGCAATGCAAGATCATTATCATCTTATAAAAGGTGGATCTAAAGTTTAGTAAGGCTTAGTCACATGCCCCAAATTATTCAGCTAGCAAGTTGTAAAATGAAGTTTTATTTCAGATTTGACTCCAAATCCCAAGCTTTCATTATTACACTTTGACTTTGCATTGATAATCATAGTCAGTATGTAGTGATTTGATATTTAAGGAGTAGATTTTTGGCCTATGCCAAATCTTTCTTGTGAATAATTCCTTTATTTCACCTATTTTCTTAAACCACTAAATATTAAGACGAGAGAGTGTATGAAAACACAGCAATCTACCAAGCTTTATGTAAGGTAGTAAGTAATTTGGATTGTCTCAAAAGTTAATTTGTTTGCTCCTGAGACTGGGGAAATGCTGGAGTTATCTTTGTTTTAATGTCACCATCAGTGTTTGGAATATTTTCAAGGTTATAGGCAAATGGACTGACTGATGACACTGGTTCTCAGACACCTTTATTTAGCCTCCCAGAAATGATAGAGAGCACACATTCCATGACTGCACTTGATAAGTTCATTCACAGGCTGTTCATAGAAACAGAGAGACTTAGTATCAAAAAATATTTAAATACTTTTCCCTAGCACTCTGGGAGGCCAAGACGGGAGGATTGCTCAAGGTCAGGAGTTCGAGACCAGCCTGAGCAAGAGTGAGACACTGTCTCTACTAAAAATAGAAATAAATTATCTGGACAACTAAAAAAATATATATATAGAAAAAATTAGCCAGGCATGGTGGTGCATGCCTACAGTCCCAGCTACTTGGGAGGCTGAGGCAGGAGGATCACTTGAGCCCAGAAGTTTGAGGTTGTTGTGAGCTAGGCTGATGCCACGGCACTCTAGTCCAGGCAATAGAGCCAGACTCTGTCTCAAAAAAAATATATATATATATATATATTTAAATACTTTTCAAATAGATTTTTGGAGTAATATTCACTTTGTGAACAATTAACTGATTCCATCCTCACTTAAAAAAATCTTTTGAAGATCAATATGCTAAATCCAAATGAAATAAAATAAAAAAGTAAGCCCATTTCAATTAAGTCATTTACAAAGTACCATGGCTATGTAAGATATTATTGGTAGGAGTAACAGACTGAAGGGCACAAAGGAACTATATATAATTTTAGTAACTTTTATGAGTCTTAAACTACTAAAAATTTAAAAAGTTATAAAAATGGTAAAAAAATTAGAAAAATATTTTTACTCACTATTTTAATACATTTTCTTTTTGAAATCAGATGTGTTGATCTCTCTAGATCTTTGCTAATTGAAACATCATTCATTAATCATAATACAATGAATTCTGTATTGGTGGTTACATTTATTTATATAGGGGTTAATTCTAGAACAGTGGAGGCTTTACTATCTATCAAAATTAACATGATAATGTATAGAGGAAAAATGAAAAAAATCAAATAGAACAGAAAGATAAAAGAGAATTTCTAATTGTGGGCGAGGATCATGAAGAGCCATCAAATTCATTGAAAAATGTATTTTGGATTGTCTGCATTTGGGGTAAGTGATGAGATTATTTTTCCTGCCCAACATGTGCTTGTGGACATCCACTTAGCAACATAAAAAGTTTAGAAATATTGAGCATTTTTATATGCTTGCTGGCCATTATTCTGTCTTCTTTTGAATAGTTTCTGTTGATTTCCTTTGCCCATTTGTTGATGGGGTTATTTGATTTTTTCTTGTTGATTTTTTTAAGTTCTAGATACATTCTTGTTATCAGCCCTTTATCGAATGCGTAGAGAGCAAATATTTTCTCCCATTCTATAGGCTGTCTATTCGCTCAAATGATAGTTTCCTTGGCTGTGCAAAAGCTTTTTAGTTTGATCAGATCCCATTTATTTATTTTTGTTGCTGCTGTGATTGCTTTGGGGCTCTTGTTCAAAAATTCTTTGCCTAGGCCAATGTCTGAAATGGTCTTCCCAACATCTTCTAGAATTCTTAAGGTTTCATGCCTTAGGTTTAAGTCTGTTATCCATCTTGAATTGATTTTTGTGAGAGGTGAGAGATGGGGATCCAGTTTCAATCTTCTGCATGTAGCTATCCAGTTTTCCCAGCACCATTTATGGAAAAGAGATTCTTTTCCCTAGTGTATATTTTTGTTTGTTTTGTCAAAGATTAGATTACCATATGCGGATGGTTTCATCTCTGGATTCTCAGTCGTGTTCCAAAGGTCTATGTCTCTGTTCTTGTGCCAGTACCATGCTGTTTTAATTGCTATAGCCTTGTAGTATAGCTTGAAGTCTGGTAGACTGATACCTCCCAGTTTGTTCTGTTTACTTAAGATTGCTTTGGCTGTATGAGGTCTTCTCTGTTTCCATACAAAGTGTAGAATTATTTTTTCTATATCTATAAAGAATGATGATGGTACTTTGATAGGGATTGCATTAATCTGTAGATCACTTTGGGTAGTATGGACATTTTAATGATATTGATTCTACCAATCCATAAGCAAGGTAAATTTTTCCATCTGTTTATATCTTCTATAATTTCTTTTCTTAGTGTTTCATAGTTCTCCTTGTATATGTCTCTTACCTCTTTTGTTAACTATATTCCTAGATATTTAATTTTCTTTGAGGCTATTGTAAAAGGTATTGTGTTTTTTATTTGAATTTTGGCTTGACTGTTATTGACGTATGTGAATGCCTCTGATTTGTGTGTATTGATTTTGCATCCTGAGACTTTACTTAATTCATTTATCAATTCTAGGAGTCTCTTGGTTGAATCCTTGGGATTTTCTAGATATAATATCATATCATCAGCAAATAGCGAGAGCTTGATCTCATCTGCCACCATTTGGACGCCCTTAATTCCCCTCTCTTGTCTAATTGCTCTAGCAAGTTGAAATGCAATCATGGGACTAAAAGGAATTTCTTTAGTTTCTTCTTTGTCGTCATCTTCATCATGATCATCATGCTTCTTTACTATTTGATAAACATCTACTTTTTGTAAGGCACTCTTCTAAGTATTAACAAACTTTATATTAGAATCACTTAGATTCTAGCCAAAGCTACCCATATTAGATAAAAATATTTCTTGTATTTTCCTACAGAATAATAAAAACAACTTAACTGATTAGTAAATCATTAATATAGTTAGTCTCCATAGTATTTTAACTTAGAAATTTTTTTTTGGAAATAATAATATTTTCATATTTATACCCTACTGTAAAGTGATACAACACTAAAGCTTTGACTCTTTTGTTTTTGATTTCTAACTATGTTCTGAGTATTCTGCTAAAATACAATAGTGGTAAAACAGACTTATGGAAGCTTGTAGTTTAGTGGGGAGGAAAAGAATAATCAAAATATAATTTAACATAAATATATAGTTACAAACTGTAATAAGAATCATAAATACAAAAGTTCAAAGTTACCTAAGTCAAAAAAATTCAGGTTCTATTCTTAGCCCTGCCATTAAGTAGGAGTAAAACATTTGTAGAATTACATACTCTTGCACCAACTATTTCTCACCTGGGAATTCTATTTTGCAAACACTTTGATTCTATGTATGTGTAAGCAGATTTCTTATTTATATATTATTTTTATAGCTTTTTTAAAAAAATGAATTATGATATAATTAATTATTTGGAAAAGTCCAGAGTTAACATTAATTATTAATTTTTAGTAAATCAAAAAAATAATAAGACTTTGGTTATGCATCAAATCCTAAAGCCATATTTTAAAGGAAAATGTATTTATCAAAATTTTGCTGATTTTCCTCAGTTATTTGTAGATTCTGGTTATCAACCCTTTATTGGATATATACTTTGTGAATATTTTGTCTTATTTTGTAGGTTGTCTGTTTGTTCTGCTGATTGTTTCCTTGGCTGTGCAGAAGCTTTTTAATTTAATCAAGTTCCATGTATTTATTTTTGTTGTTGCTGTGATTGCCCTTGAAGTCTTTTCGTAAATTCGTTGCCTATGCTGATATCTAAAAGAGTTTTTCCAACATTTTCTTCCAGAATTCTTATGGTTTCATGCTTTAGATTTAAGTCTATTATACATCTTGAATTAATTTTTGTGAGTGATGAAAGATTTGGATCCTCTTTCAAACTTCTACATGTGATTATCCAATTTTCCCAGCACCACATATTGAATAGGGATTCTTTTCCCCAGTGTGTATTGCTATCTACTTTGTCAAAGATCAGATGGCAATATGTGGATGATTTTATGTCTGAGTTCTCTGTTCTGTTCCCTTGGTCTATATCTCTATTTTTGTGCCAGTCCCACACTGTTTGGTTACTGTAGCCTTGTAGTATAGTTTAAAGTCTGCTAAAGTGATGCCTCCAGATTTGTTCCTTTGGCTTAGGGTTCCTTGGACTATTTGGGCTCTTTTCTGGTTCCAAATGAAGAGTAGAATTATTTTTTCTAGATCTGAAGAAAATGACATTGGTATTTTGATGTGCAATGCATTGAATCTATAAATCACTTTGAGTGGCATGGACATTTTAATAATGTTGACTCTGCCAACCCATGAGCATGATATGTTTTTCCATTTGTTTACATCATCTGCAATTTCCTTCCCCAGTGATTCATAGTTCTTTTTGTAAAGATCTTTCACATCCTTGGTTAAATATATTCCTAGGTATTTTATTTTCTTTGAGCTATTGTGAAAGGTATTGAGCCTTTGATTTGATTCTAGGCTTGACCAGAATCTACAAAGAACTCAAACAAATCAGCAAAAAAAAAAAAAAAAAAAATCAAACAACTCCATTAAAAAGTGGGCAAAAGACATAAACAGAAGCTTTTCAAAAGAAGATAGAAGATAGATTAATGACCAAGAAACACGAAAAAATGCTTAACATCACTACTTATCAGAGAAATGCACAATGAGATATCACTTAACCCCAGTGAGAATGGCTTTTATCAAAAAGTCCAAAAATAACAAATGCTGGTGTGCATGCAGAGAGAAAGGAACACTTACGCTCTGTTTGTGGGACTGCAAACTAGTGCAACCTCTATGGAAAATAGTATGGAGATTTCTCAAAGAATTAAAGGTAGACCTACCTACTTACCATTTGATCCAGAAATCCCACTACTGGGTATTTACCCAAAGGAAAAAAAAAGTCCTTTTGTCAAAAAGACATCTGCACTAGAACATTTATTGCAGCACAATTCACAATCGCAAAGATGTGGAATCAACCCAAGTACCCATCAATTCATGAGTGGATTAATAAAATGTAGTATATGTACACCATGGAGTACTCCTCAGCCATAAAAAATAATTAAGACCTTTTGCAACAATCTGAGTGGAACTGGAGACCACCTTCTTAAGTGAAGTATCACAAGAGTAGAAAAACAAACACCACATGTACCCACTATTAAATTGGAAGTAACTGATCAGCACTCATGTGCACAGATGGAAGTAAAACTCAATGGAAATCATTCAGGTGGAAGTGGGGAGAAGGAGATGGGAGAAATCATACCTAATGGGTACAATGTACACTATCTGGATAATTGGCACACTTATAACTTTGACTCAAGCAGTACAAAAGCAATCAGTGTAACCAAAACATTTATACCCCTGTAATATTCTGAAATTAAAAAAAAATAGAATGTTAAATCTGTCCCAGTATAATATTTTCACTGCATTTATAAGGTTAAAATGCAATTTTCTTCTTGAGGCTGAGATAAATTGTACTATTGATAGATTTTTAAGTAAGATTTAGTTATGTTATTTTGAGTATTGCACGATATATATTTAACTATGTCCTATGAAAATTTGCCTAAAACAAGCTTTACATAAATCTATTTATTTTTATACTGTGTTATGAGGTCACAGCTAATATATATTCCTTGATTTGTGCTGGGCACTGCATATTATTTTTTTATAAAACTGTTGCATGTGAACTAGGTGCTTTCACGGCTCCCAATGCACAGGTGAAAAAACTGAGACTTGATTAGTAACTATCCTGCCCAAGATTCAGTAAGGGAGAGGGCAAGATTTGAACCCAATCTGCCTCCACAGTTTGCCCACCTAGAACTGGGCAAATCTGCCTTGCTTAGCAAACACCTAAAAATGGCATTACCTTTTTGGATACTAACTAATGTAGACCTTCCCTTCACTAACCTGGTACTAAGTTTGGAAGACACTTTTTGACAGTTTTAATGTGTTAAAATGTACTGACCTGCCTTCCAGCATTTTCTATACTTTTCTTTTTTGTTAGTCTAAGAATGGGATTATTATGGACTTGTTAAAATGGCAGGAAAACCTATAGGATTCTTTTAAAGAGCTGTGACCTAGTTTTACAAGTGTGCAATGTGCTGTTAAGGTTTAAGGTTAAGATAAGTGTTTCTTTGCCTTAAATTTGCAAATCTCTGTTAATGAACCTCAATTATGACCTTAACTTGGTTTCTTCTCCATATATACATACCAGAGCTTGAAGAAGGAAACTCTTAGTACCCCAAAATTTAGAATTGGAGCAGTCTTTGGTAATTCGGCCCAATTCCCTGATTCATAACAGGAGCATTTAATTGGGTTGAAATTCATCAATTCAAGTAACTTACCAGCATAATTGCAATTTCCAATGAAAATTAGGGTCAAATGTGCTAATGGAAAATATTTCTCCTTTAAAAAAGTTGTTTGTTAAAGTTACTTTGATACTATTAGGTCCTAAGCAGTGGTTATTGTAAATGCACTATTTAAGGTATTAATTTCACAGAAAAAAAGAAATTAAGAGACTCCTCTCCAAAAAAGAATGATTTTGTCATATTAATATCTTATATACAACATTTTTTTAATTTTAATGAGGTAGTAATAATGCTTGTGATTTTCCAGTGTGTTTATATTCAATAAACTTATTTGAAATGTATCTATCTAAAATATTTATAGATGTATTGTTTTAGGGAAATAGATTTTCTCTTAAAATTTTTAGGATTAGGCATATAATAATTACAGTTGACTTGTTCCAAATCTTGGCTACCCATTAATATCACATGGAAGATTTAAGAAACACACACACACACACACACACACACATACACTTATGCTATGACTTCAGCTTAGGCAAAATAAATTAGAATCTCTGAGGTGAAACCCCATGAATGCTATTATTTTAATGCAACTTCCCCCTCACACAGGTTAGTTTAATAATTCATACCTTATTTTTCTTTTCTCATTACTGACCTCAAACTGTGATATCTTTCTATACCTGCAAGAATATTTTTAGGCACCTCCATGTGTCCTTTTCTTAATATTACCTCAATCTCTAGCCAAAATAAAAATTTCCTTCATTTGCACTTTTCCAAGTCTTTTAAATCTTCCTCTGTTTCACATGCATTTTGGTGTAAGCTTTCTAAGTGTGATTTCCAATGCATTTGTATATACTTTCCTAGAGTATAAAGCATTGAATAGGTCATCAATAACTATCTGCTAAATTGAATTTGTAATTTGTTAATGAATACAATGAAATACAATGTGAAAAAAATTTCTACTTCATTTTCAAGGCATTCTTTTGTGTCTGATTCATTCAGAATGCTCTACTCATCTCATCCTTTTGTTGAAATTTATTAGGGAATAAGTCTATTTTTGAAATAACCTTTGGGTTTCTATGCTTTTTCTTTTGATAGTGAATACCTCTCTTATATCTTAATTCCTATCTTAAGTTTTGTATTCTCTATGAAACTTTTCCTAACCCCGTTCTGCCTTCCATTCACTTCCAGAAGAACTAATGTCCTTTCCGCTTTCAGAGCTCATTGTACAAATTAGCCATTGTCTTTTTATTTTTTTCTTTCTTTAAACAAAGAGTATCTGCTGCTTGAGGGCAGGGAGTACAGTTTGCTTATTCGTCTTTGTGTATTGAAAACCTGGAATCTGATTGCCATTAAAAAAAGTTAATTGATTAAATGGATGAAAGATTCTGTGGCAAACAGCGTATCTATACTGTTGATCTCATTCAGTTTCAAAGCTGATTTAGCAATCAGGACTAACTTCTCCCTCTGCCATGCCTTGGATTAGAAGATAAACCTGTACTAAATAGGACTTTTAATTTAAAGCTTCCATGCAGGTTTTTTAATCATATTGTCAATTTTCATTTCTTTTATAGATCTTTGTTTTTAGGGAGGAGATGTTTGGGCATGGAATAAAGTATATAGGCCCAAACAAAAAATCTTTAGAAACCTGGATTCATATGGGAAAACAATATGTGAATGGGATAACTTAGTTATTTCAAAGAGTGGCATCTTGACTGTAATTCTTATTTGCCTTTATCAGATATTTTCTAGATACTAGGTCAAACCCTAGATTCCATTATTACATTTCCTTTTTCAAAAAATTATTTCTTGGTGTACTCTTTCCTTTCTGTCTCTGTTTTATGCATGAACATATGTGCATCCTAAGGCATATTTCACTCCAGAAACTTTGCAAAATTTCTGCTACTTATTAACTGTAAATACCATCTACTTTTGTTTTAGCAATTTATTTGCATCAAACTAAAATGTAACAATTTTGCTTCCTATGTGTTATTTGAAAAAGAAACTGCTGTTTTACAGTTAACTCCATCTATAGGATTGGTATTAATATAAACAATTAATATCTTAAATGTAACTAAAAAAATTAAATAATCCTTTTTTTATCGCCACTGATTTTTTCCTCTTACTTGTTTACATTCTTCAAAATCATTACGAAAGGAGTCTTAGAAACAAAACTGTACTTCAAACTGTGTCTTTCAAAGCCTCACAAACTCACCTGTTTATTTTGTCTTGTGCTGTTATGTAAAATTCGCTCCAGCATTTTGCTCAGCGAGATGGCAATTATTAACAATATATTTCTCTAAACTGTTGCCACAAAGCTATTATTCACGCAGGGCTACAACCGAGTTAATTTTGGGAGAGAGCTGTTCAAAGAGGCCCAGAGCTGTGGCACTTATGAACACCACCTTTTCTCTTATTTCTAATTAGTGTGAAATGGTTCCAAACAAGAGTCAGCCCTGCAGAAGTCTGTGTAGCACAAAGCCAGGCTTGTTAAGGGACACAGGAAACAGTTTTGTTTTGCTGAATAAACAACTGCGTCATAAAGCCTTTTTTCAAAAGAAATACAATCTGATTTACCACACTTCGTAAATGTTGAACGTTGTTTATATGCCTCTGAGTCATTTTTATTAAAATTTGAAAGGCCTATTATGATGACTCAATATAGATGATGATATGTTTGAAATGTTTCCCTGCAGTAGAATGGTAGACTTAACTAGTAATACATTTTCCCTTCTCTTTTTATTTCATAAGTTAACTTTTATTTTTTGTTGTTTGTGTTTCTGATGCACAACCATCCTTCTACATTTCACACTACACAATTTAAACAATTCTGTTATCAGCTGTTACACTATTTTAAGAAAATCTGTTAATCACTTTTTCTACAAAATTTAGTTTATGTTGTTGTAGTACTGTTTTCTTCCAATATAAACTCCCAACCCATGTTGCTAGTAATTTGTACATGTAAGTACTCAAAAGG
The DNA here is from genome assembly GCF_041146395.1 of Eulemur rufifrons. NCBI lineage: Eukaryota > Metazoa > Chordata > Mammalia > Primates > Lemuridae > Eulemur > Eulemur rufifrons. The sequence goes on along the minus strand of NC_090989.1, from coordinate 219,212,069 downwards.
ATGTAAGATATAGTTTACCACTGGCGATCTTTTGATATTTGCATTAGATGAGTAAATCAAACAATTGCATCTGGTGTAGAATGTATTTCAGATTTCTCAGTTGGTATTCACTATAGACGAATCCAGAGACCTGGCTATTCACTATGAGTCAAACCACACAAATCCTGGTCTTGAGTTTGCCCTGGATCACTCAATAATAATATATGTAAAATTATGCTAAATTTCTGTTTCTTCTTGGGAAAATTAAATGTCTTAATTTTTTTTGCATTCTTCCAAAATGCCAAGTATAGTGTAAGTGCACAGAGAAGTTTCTCAATAAATATTATTTTAGTAATATAGCTCTTCTCATATAAAATAAGAGCTAAATTCCTTTAAATTAATATCTTTGAAACATACCTACATGCAGTAATAACTATTAAATTATATTATGTTTAATATCTAGTCATGAAATATTATTCAGTATTGTACTGTCAGATACAGAGTTATTTCAGATGCTGAGATCAGAGAATACTTGAGAGATTATAAAATCATAATCCCTATTGCCTTGATATTGAAATTGTACATATATATTTAGGCAGCGATCAGAAAATTTAATTCTAAATGTGTTCTTTCATTCTGAAATCAGTGAAAGAAACTATTTAACCCACGAAATACTAACTGCTATGGAAGGTAGGGCTCGCTGAAGTGGTGTAGAGAAAGGAAAAAAGTACACAAGAGAATGTTACTTTATATGGCCGGATGAAAATGAACATTCAGAAGCCAATGAGCAGGTTGGATATTTCCTGCCTTCCTCTGATTTAACTTACATGATCCCTTATTCTATGTTCTTCTTCTGTCTTTGCTAGCATTACCATAATCTTTTCCTTAACCTCATAGTCACAAAAAGTAAAGAGATGTTTTAAGAAGATTGGGAAGTAGGTTACTATAAAGAATTAATTATAGATATATTTTAAGAAGATGATTTGGGATATTGTTTAACATTAATTTGTAATAATTATTTCTCCTAATAGTCTTGATATATAGTTGATTATTCCTGATTTTCAGCTGTACACACTGAAGAAAGAGACCAAATACTGCTTAAAGAGCAAAGTGTCAGCAAGAACATGACCTAAGAGTTTTGCACATTTCCCGCTGGTTTTGCAGTTATTTCCCTCCGTAAAATCTTCTGGGTTCCTACCGTGTTTTGTTTTTCTGTCCCTGGATTCTCAGTAACTTCAACACTTTATTCAGAGATCTATAAAAGAGTTTCCTCTTATTAAAATGTGCCACATTAAAGATGGACAAATCAATTCTTTAAAAATAAATAGAAAAAATACATCAATTAAGAACTTCACTGTAAACTGAAACTACTAAAGAGATATAGTACACTCTTCCCAAATATTATGTTTTCATGCATTTGCTTGACACTAGCATCTCTACTTATTTCAGGTAAAATAACCAATCTTCTGGGCTAACCAACTCATTTAAACAAATTGAGTTGAATTTGCAGAGTTAGTTATTTTATATTTTGCATTCGTGAACACATATATGTTTTTATCAGTCTAGAATATTTTCTTCTATATTTTAGTTTCCTGCTCCCTTTTGGAGTTTTATTTTTGCTTAATTATTTATACTAAAATCAGTATGTAAGAAGGGAAAGAAAAAAAGAAGATCCAGTTGTTATCAAGTGCATCTTTTTGAGACCCTGACAGTTGAGCAAATTAATGTCACAATTGCAGCTAAACAACCACACAGAAAAGAAAAATAAAGTTACTTCCACCTTCTGATTTCATCTTCAGCAGTATTTTAATGCTTAGTTCTTGACACTGCCTGATTAATGTGTAGAATATCCTTTTTTCATGAACACAGCATAGAGATTTTTGCTAGATGCCAATGTAATAAAGCTGAAATTAGATGTCAATGTGCTATAATCCAGTGGTAATCTGGAAAAATAATTAGGAGAACAAGTAATTTGTTACTTCCTTTACAGTGTCGGGGTACTCCTGGAGCTCACTTTCTAGTAATGTGAACATGTTAATTCATTTAAATTCCACATTAAAAGGGCAATCCTAGGTGAAAGTCAAGCACTACATATCTTTAACATTGTCACAGTGGAGGGGTCATAGATGAAAGAGATACAGTGAGAATTCACCACCTAATGCTCCTCCCTGTACCATAGGATTCCCTTACCTGTAGTTAGCCTAATTAAACCGGATAGGGGACTGTTCTTAATTGGTTCCCTGCTCTATTAAGTAATGCAGATTTTTTTTTCCTTGTTGTATAAGGTATCTTCTCTCTTTGGTCATACTCTGTATACCTGGAAATTATGCATTTCTACAGTTCCATGCCTTTCTTTATTCACTTTCTTTGAAAGTAATGAATATTTTCCTTAGTTATATTTCACATTAAATAATGCTCCAGAATGACATAACATAGATGACATTTAAGTTAATGAATTTCACATAATTTATCTAGGTGAAAAACATTTTTTAGATGATTAAGTTTCCAGATTGTTTTATTGTCAGCTTTTAGAAATGGTAGTGGGGCTAATGGAGTGTCAATATTTATGAAGAGCCTGCTTTGAGCCAAGCTCAGTATTGTGCTGAGCTTTCTCTCACATATTTTCTCAGTAGATTAACCCACTGTTTCTGGGGGTGGACAGTAAGATCCCCATTTTATCCCTGAGACATCCAAGACCCACTGAAAGTAGATATATAGTGTTTGAACGTGGGACTATAGAATTCCATGAAATCTCTTTAATAACATGCTGTTTAAATAGAAGATGTTATTAAAATATACGTCTCACAATAATCAAGCCAAAGATCCATCCTGAACCATATATCAGTTTCTATCAGTTTCTGAAGAAAACAACAAAAATTTCAAATTAATAATTTATCACTGTTTATCAACTTTTAAAAAATCATGCACTTTAACTCTTTTCTCCCACATATGTCATTGTTTGGGGCAGGGCAGGGGGTGGTTCTTGTGGCTTTTATTAGAAACTATTTGTTGTTGTGTTGTTTTCCTCTTTTTGTATAATTGTATTTTGCTTTTGATTGCTTTTGGTAGCCCAAAGACTCTCAATGTTCTAACCTATAACCAAGTATTCTGGTAATTTGACCTTCAATATATATTTTTTTTCTCTCTCTCTCATTCTCTCTCTCTGTGCCCCCTCCATTTCTTCCTTATTTCCCATCCTTCTTTCCTTCTTTTCTTTCTTCCATAAAATCAAAGACAAGTATTACTGGAAAACCTATAGTGATGATCCAATCCAATCCCATGCATCAAGTGGTGAGCTGGTGTTTGTAGGAAGTGAAACCAGAACATGAATCTTCTAATTCTGGGGCAAATGCTCAATCAACTTAACCTGTTTTGTTTTGTATTATTATTATTGTTATTATTTTGCTTTGGTTTGCATGGTTATTACCATTGTTGATTGTTATGTTTTATTTCTTTTTCATAGCACAGAGATGAACTTTTAAAAAAAATCAGTCTATATAGTGCTGACAGATCGTGTACATGATAAACTGTCCTTTCATGTAAATCCAAGTTTTCTAGTCCTTCAGAAATTAAAGCAATTACTCTATTTTAATATCATTATGTGGCTTGAGGAAATTTTGAGCTGTATATATTACAGGACTCAAAGTGAAGCAAGTAATATTTATGAACAATTTCTCTCTTACAGAATAGTGGACATTTGTCTTCCATGGTGGGCTTTGTTCTCAAATGCTCTAACATTTTGTCATTATGGAACATTTTCATTTTGGCTACAAAACAAGTGGAAATTTTATTTAGCAGCAATAAACTCTGTCTACCATTATTTAAAAGATCGGTATCATATTTGCATGAATCTTTGTTCTTTTTGATATCTATACCATAGGATTAAAATTTGTAAATGGTGTGATACTTAGTACTGTTGCCTGGCTTAGGTTGCTATGATGCTGGTGAGACAATGTTGCAGAAAAAAATGTAAATTCAGGATTCTGGTCACTTTCCATATTAATTAATTTAAAAAAATTAGAAAAGGTGGCTTTAGAGGAATTTTCCAATCTATTGATAGTGTGACCATGTTGTATATTATTAAAAATGGATAACACTACAAATAGAGAAGCAATACCTTGTTTAGTACTCAAGCAAAAGAAGAGTATCAAATCCTATCTTACTGTAATACTAATAAATAAAATTTTGGAAAGGCTAGTGAGCATAATGCATTTATCTATGTTACACTTTATAAAAAAATCACATTTTTGTAATTCTATTTCATGTTTTCAATTGTGAAATCACCAGTTAAATATGCTATCATTTAAAAAAGATTTGTAAAACATCTTTGACAATTGAAAGGCTTAATATAGTTGTTGCTTATAAGGTCTACTGGTTTCGACATCTAATATTCTGGATAAGTTGAATATGTATTATATAAAAGGTCTTTTTCAATGAGTTCTTTGAATTTCTGAAGGAGCTCATTATGACATATATGACAGTTTTTTTAACTTTTTATAATTAGAAAAAAAAGATCCTACTAACCTAATTACCCTGTTTGGTTTCAAAAATAGTATTTTTTAAAGTATAGAACCCTACTTCCCTTAAAATAGTGACACAAGTAGTTAGAATGAAGATGTGAATTTAGTCCCTGCAGTCAGTTGACCCCTTAACCACTACACATGCTACCTCATGCGAGCTGATTGCTTGGTAAAGTGGCTGCTTGGTTTGCCCACTCGCTGTCTCTTTAGGCTCACCTATGGGACAACAAGGATATTTTGGATATGAGTTTTCATCACAGACAAGAAACTGCTTATCTTGAAAGTGCCATTCTCTCCCAAAATTTAGGTGTCAAGATAAAACACAGCTGAATTGTTTTAGGTCATTGGCTGGATTTTGGGGAGAAAATTACTTCCACCTGTCTCGGAGGTCAGATTGACAAATAACATTTCCCTTTCAATTGGCTAAAGAAGAAAATAAGACAAAGCTTCCAAAAATCAACTAATGACCAGATATTAAGAATGACTGAAGCATTACTTAGCAATATGATGTAAAAAAGACTGTGATGACTGTAATCAATATTTGAGTACCGGCCGGGCGTGGTGGCTCACGCCTGTAATCCTAGCACTCTGGGAGGCCGAGGTGGGCGGATCGTTTGAGCTCAGGAGTTCGAGACCAGCCTGAGCAAGAGCGAGACCCCATCTCTACTAAAAATAGAAATTATATGGACAGCTAAAAATATATATAGAAAAAATTAGCCGGGCATGGTGGTGCATGCCTGTAGTCCCAGCTACTCAGGAGGCTGAGGCAGGAGGATCGCTTGAGCTCAGGAGTTTGAGGTTGCTGTGAGCTAAGCTGACGCCACGGCACTCACTCTAGCCTGGGCAACAGAGTGAGACTCTGTCTCAAAAAAAAAAAAAAAAAAAAAAAATATTTGAGTACCTACATGTATCAAGCACTGAGTTAACTGTTTTATTTGATTTTCCATATTGACTTCTTACAACTCTATGAAGTATGTATGCTATTATAGAGTTTCCACGTGAAGAAACTGGGGTTTGGAATCTAGGTAGGTCTTCCAATATCCATTGTGGATATTGGGAAATATTTCTTTCTTTTAAAGCATGACTTTAAAATTATGCCCTATATCAATCCATGTGGCCACAGCAATTAGAATCTATTAATTACTATAATCATTAAGTTAGTACTTATGTGCCAAGAACTGTGTTGAATCAATCCTTTAAGGTCTTTTAGTCAGAGAGCTTTTGCCATTATTAGATGAAGCAGACACAATCATTACCTGTTTGGAAGCTTGGTTTTTACAGAGAGTTGCCAAATTCTCAGAAAGTGCTGCAAATTTATGTTGATATTAACTTTAATGGCCAGAATAGGGGTGTTTATTTGATCAAGTATTTTGAAAATAAAATATGGATATGAATAAACGTTGTCAGTTTTTAGTAAAATATAATGCATAATTTGTTTAAAAAATAAATAATCAAAAAAATCACTAAAAGTAAACTGCAAATTTAGACCAAACAAAGCGTGTGCTTTGTTTTCAGAAAATCATATTACCTGCTCCCTCTAATAAAGATAACACAAGAAATGTGTGGTAGAATAGAATATATAATGTAAAACAAAAAAAGGTTTTAATGAAAAAACTCTGCTTTATTAAGACAACTTACTTCTAATAAAATTTAAGTATACAATTCAATGGCATTAAAAAATTCTAATTAAGTGTAAACACAAATTTCATCTTGGATAAACATGGTGTCAAGTCAACTCAACACTAGGAACTAAGTAAAAGAAATATTAATATCATTTTAAGTGGTCATCTAAATGATTAATTGTCAATTATATTTTATTCAATCCTAAATGCCTTAATGCTATATGTGAACAAGGAAAAACTTTTTGGTATGATGTTATTTGCTTGATTATTTATGACCTGTGCAAGACTCTCAGGCCTCCATCTAAAATGTTAATTAAAGCTTATTTTCTACTATGCCCAGAGGAAAAAATAGAAATGGGAGAAATACAACTTCTGAGTAATAAATTATTAGAGTATGGAATGTGGCTTCAGAGAAATAAAAATTTTAAGGAATTCCAGGACAGTCAACCTGGTAAGTATTTCTCAATCTGTATTTTCCATCTATATTCTAATTAGGCTCTGATTGACTGGTAGTTTGATTTCACTTTTCTGTTGTCTAGAAGATTTCTTGGGTTGGGATTCTTCAAGGTCAACAGGAAGTACACTGTTTATGCCAAATTTGTTCTGCACAAAACAAATCAAGATAACTTCACCCTCAAGTCTGTGTGTTGATTTCACAGGAGGAAGAAAAATTAACCAATGGCATACCATGAGCTACCATTGCATTTACAATGCAAATGTCATGTGTTAGAGTGCAGTGAATTGCTCACGGCATAGGGAAAGTTATTGCAAGAGATTTAGAGGACAGTGAAATACATCAACATTGCACATCTCCCTCGAAAATAAGCACATGTTAAACTCTTTATTAAAAAAATAAATAAAACATTATGGCAAAGTAAAATTTGCCAGAATCTATTTACAAAAATGGCGTATTTTCTGAAGGGATTGTCTTTTATAGTAGTGTAAAGTAAAAATCACTTTATGTGTTTGATCTTTAGTGTCCCTTTCACCTTTTCGTCTCTTCAGAACTTCTCCTTCCCCCTTCTCCCCTGCACTTGTTTAATTTACAATATCACTGTGTGTGCAGTTCTCAAGATATGGAACAAGAGGCTGTAACAGGGGAGGAAACAAATCTAACAGCTAAACAGGTGCACATGCAAAATAAATAAAAATTGAAAAATCAGGCCCCATGGGTGCCATAAAAGGAGCATTTGCTGAATAACTAATTTGGTAGCCCTTGTGCCCTATGAATAATTGTTCTGATTTACCCAATCACACTCTCTAACCAACTCAAATTGCCTAACACTCTAATTATTCTGTATGCAACCTGAGAAGAGAGCAATTTTTAACTGGCCAATTGTTAAAGAAGTGATTCTATTTTTCTTCGTTTTTGTTAATTTTGTTTTAGTTTCCCACTACAATGGAGGACATATTTGGAATTAAAGAATACCTGAATCATGTTGTATTTTTTCATGGTGCCAAAGAGTTAAATGGAATATGGAAATTGCTTAAAAGTTAACTGGTTATTATTTATATAATAATAATAATGATCAGCAGAGTGCTGTCTTTGTTCATTAACTAAGGATTTATTGAATACCTACGATGTGTGTCCTTACCTACTATGCCTGCGCCAATTGGGAATTCCAGCCATTTGGATATTTTTATGCTATTTTAGGCCAGTCATCCTATAGAATATATTCTCCATGTAATATACTATCTTTTGTGCTAGCATCCCATAATGTCATTTTACTATTTACTTTCTAAACACACGAAGCTTATATAAAGTGAAATAAAATTTAACACTGTGTAGTTTTGTTTCACAGTTATGTTCAGGTTTTGTGCTAAGTGCATTATCATCCCTACTTTAGACAAGATCAGGCGTGTTCAGGGTGGTATGGCCTTAGACTCATCCCTACTTTAGAAGTGATGAAATTAAATTCAGCTAAGTAACTGGCCAAAGATCACACCGCTAGTATATATATTCAGACTCAGAAAGCCAGACTTCAAAGAATAATCTGTTAATCATGATTTTATGTGTTATCTGGATGTCAAGTTCACTAAAGTTTTTATGTATAAACAAACATAAGATATTTATGTAAAGGTTTGTTTTTTGTTTGGTTGTTTTTTTTTTTTTTTTTGCAAGACAGGGCCTTGCTCTGTTACTCAGGCTGGAGTGCAGTGGTGCTTTCATAGCTCACTGCAGTCTTAAACTCCTGGGCTCAAGCCATCCCATCTCAGCTTCCTGAGTAGTTAGGAGTACAGAGATGTGCCACCACACCCAGCTAAATTTTTTATTTTTTGTTTTCTAGGGAAGGGGGTCTCTCTCTCTTTTACCCAGGCTGGTCTCGAACTCCTGGCCTCAAGGGATGCTGCTACCTCAGCCTCCCAAAGTGCTGAGATTACAGGCATGAGTCATTGGGCCTTGCCAAAAGGCCTTTTAATTTGCCATTTTTACCTAATATCTGGCTGCCTTTTTTTTCCCTCTTCTTAATTTTCATGAGGAAAGGGGTAGAATAAAATAATTTTATAATTTTTTTCCTTTAAATATGGCACCACGACTTTTCCATGATGGATTTCCTAAGAAAATGATTGCTATGGATAGCAAAACTCAAAACCAAATGGGCTATGCATTAAATTCATTTGAGGGTATTTAGTATATTTATCTATTTAATTATATTGACTTATATTTATTTGTTTTCCTTTAAATAACTTAGCCTCACCTCTGCAAAAGATTATTTTGTTCTTTTTGTCTGGCTTCTTAACTTTTTCTCTTTATTTATAAAAGTCTATAGCTAATAGGGTCATTACAGTGATCCCAGTGCCCTAAGCATCTATCCTCTGCTGTCCTTTTATCTGATCTGGCACAACTTCCCTGGAGAATGAGCCCCGCCGTCCACTTTCCCAGAGCTTGCACGAAACAGCTATAAGTTGCGAGTCTCCAAACAGACTTACTAGTTCCACCATAAATTTTGAATCACTGATCTCAAATATATTTAAATTACTATCAGTTCTACCACCTTTCTTCAGTCAACTCAAATTGCTCAACAATTTCAAATTCTCTGTTTTCTTAAATCTCCTGCTTTTTCTTTTTTTAACCTTATCCATACTTAACTCTGGGCAAACATTTAATTCTCATAACCACTTTGAAACATTTATTCTGGAACATTTCAAAGCTACCTAACCCTTAAAATGCTGCTGAAATCCAAACTTGCCATCAGCCACTGAACCACTGGTCCTGTTTTGGTGTTCTTTATCTCAGCCATTGGTAGGTCATGGATCTAGGCCACTAAATTATTAATAAGAGAGTTGGGAGGAAATCTTAACATCCCTCTCCTTCCTTCATACTTGTATCCAATATACTGCCAGGTGCTAATGATTCTACGTCCTGACTCTCTCCCAAACACATATAATTCTCTCCGACTCTGCCACCATCATCTTAGGCCATGCTACAGCCATCATTCCCTTGGTCTTTTGTAAGAATTGCTGTATTAGTTTTCTATGCTGTGTAATATATTACCACAAAACTAGAAGCTTAAACAATAGGTACTTATTACCTTACAATTTCTGTGGATCAGAAGTTCAAACAGGGTCCTCTGCCTGGTGTCTCACAAAGTTCAGATCAGAGTGTTGGTCAGGCTGCTTTCTCGTCTGGAGCTCAGGGTCTTCTTCCAAGCTTACTCAGATTGGTGGCAGAATTCAGTTCCTTGCAGCTATAAAAATGAGGCCTCTGTTCTCTTCATAGCTATTTGCCAGGGAGTACTCTCAGCCCCCAGAGCCTGCCCTCAAGTCTTTTTATGTGGCTGTCTTCAAAGGCAGTTCATAATATGGATGTATGTTTCTTCAAGGCTGGCAGGACAATCTCTCCTGTTTTGAATATCTTCTTTTAGAAAAGGACGGAGCCCTTTTTAAAGGATTCGCTTGATTACTTCAGGCCCAGGATAATCACCCTTTTGTTGGTCTCAAAATCCTTAATTACATCCTATAAATTCCTTCACCTTTGCCATATAACACAGCCCAAAGATGGAAATGAAACCCTGTCATATTTATGAATCTTATTCCTATTCAAAGGGGTGGGGGATTATCTAGAGTCTATACATAGGGAATGGGGGCATTGGGGGCCATCTTGGAATTTTGCATATTCCAATTGCAAGGCAGCATGAAAATGAATTCTGAACCATCTCCATTCCGTTCTCTAATGCTGGAGGGATCTTCTCAGACACAATTTTGATCATTTTGTTCTCTATATTAAACTCTATTTTTGTTTCCCATTGCTCTTGATATGAAAAAAGTAAATACGTTATTGCAGATACTACAGTAACTAGCATGGTCTGTCTCTGTCTACCTCTCTGGCTGTTATCTTCTACCAGATTTTCTTCACTCCCTGAATTTCAGTTAAAATGATTTTCTTTGGATCTCTTTTATTTAGCATGCTTCTTGCCACAAGGACTTTGGATACCTGATATCTATTCCTGAACCGTTCTTTCCTCTCTTCTAGTAATTCTAACTCATTCTTTGGATCTTAGATTAAGTATCACTTCCACAGCCTAACTCTTCCTTTTAGGTGAACTCTATAATTTTTTCATAGCATTTTCAAACCTGAAATTTTTCTGTGCTATGAAGTACATATTTCTATTTCTTCTACTAAGCTGCTTAGGGCAGAGACCAGTTTGAGATTTTATACCCTTGTGTATTCTCAGTGTTGTAAACATTAGAGAGCACAAACTGAATCAACATATGTTGACTGACTAAATGAGTTAAAGTTTCTCACATGATATCCTTTACATTTGGTTTTGAAAAGAAATGTAATTTTCTTTCTAAGATTATTAATTATATCTATGCATGTTTATTTATAATTTATGTTTTGAAGCAGTGATTACCCTTTCATAGAGTATATATGGACATATTGTGAAAATTATGGTATTTTGAAATTGTCTTTCCATGAAAATTAAGGTTCAGATTTAAAACAAATTGCTTAATCTTTTACAGTTATAAGTAGCATAACCATTTAAAGACACATGAAAATATTTGCAAAAATGATGTTTTAATTATGGGATTTTTAAAAAGAAGAACTATATTCTGATGTGTGAAAATTTGAAAGGCATCTTAGTAATAAAATTTGGAGCTGTAACAAAACATAATTGAACATATAACAGCAAAAAATAAAATTGCAGAAATTAACTTAGACTAGTAGAAATGTGTTTTAGTAATAAAACACAAAAGTCATTAATCACATTTATTTTTTACTTTTAACCTGATTAACTCTGCTTTATGAAACTCTGTGAGAAGTCTTTCAAGCTAAAACTAAAATATTAATTTGAATAAGAGAAAGAATGTGTAGGATAAAGAAATCCTGCCAAATCTAATGCCTACCAAACAGAGATCTGTATTGTTGAATAACATTGATCCACTAAATTGCCACATTTTGCAGAATGAATTTTCTTCTGTCTGTCTAGGTTTTCAGATTCAATATTCTAAGAAGCAAATTCAAGACTCACCTCTGCACTCAAATATTCCGAAAGATATGACCCTGAACACTTTCTGCTCTCAAAGTTGTCAAACTGCCAAAGAACTAGAGGAGGAAGAACTCTCAATGGCTATTCATATTATTTCTTATCTTACAGATATATTTCACCAGTCATAAACTAAGAAAGTTACCTATGTTATTGGATGTATTATAATTATTATAAAATTATATGAATAATTCTTAGAAAATAAATAATATTTTTGAAACAAGTATGTATAGGAGCCATCTCCGAAACAGGATTGTTCTTATTCCATATCAAGTTCAAAAGTCAGAAGTCTATTGTTAGGTAAATACACATTGGAAATTTCTATTTTAAATGAATTTATCCTTTATCATTATGTCACAGTTCTCTTTATACTTGCTAATATTACTTTTATAATGTCTACTTTGTCTAATATTATTATAGCTCCTCCAACTTTCTTTTGATTAGAATTTGCATGGTATATCTTATTTCTATCCTTTCACTTTTAACCTATCTATGTCTTTAGATTTAGAGTGGATTTATTATAGACAATACATAGGTGGGTCTTGCTGTTCTATCAAATCTATTAATCTTTGCCTTTCAATTAGAGTGTTTACACCATGTATATTTAATGCAATTGTTGGATTTTGATCTACCATCTTGAAAGTTGTTTTCTAATTGTCTGATTTTTTTGTTCCTAGTTTCTTCTTTTCCTTCTTCATTTGTGTCACTTGATCACTTTTAAGTGATTTAGTTTTATCTCCATAATCAGCTAATTAGTTATACTTCTTTTTAATTTTTTAGTGGTCACTCAAAGGTTTGCAACATACACCTTTACCTTATCAAAGCCTATCTTCAAATAATAATATTCCACTTCACATGCAGTATAAGAACCTTACCACAGTATACTTTAATTTCTTCCCTCCCATCCTTTAGTATTATTGTCATAGATCTTATTTCTACATATCTTATAAAGCAAACAATATATCTTACTATTTTGCTTTAGAAAGAGTTATCTTTTACAGAAATTAAAAACAGTAATAGTCATGTATTTACTCTTATTTTATTAATGCAGAATTTTTCACCTCTTTTATAGATCTGAATTTCCAGCTGGTGTCATATTCCTACCTGCAGGACTTTCTCTGGTATTTTTTGTAAGGCAGTTCCACTGTTAATGAATTTTCTCAACTTTTGTTTGTCTATAAAAGTCTTTATGTCGCCTTCATTTTAATTTTACATAAAAAGAAGTTCAGAAGTAGCATGGTTCCAGGAATGGTTTAACCAGTGATTCAACAGCATCATTCAGCATCCAGTTTCTTTTTATCTTTTCTCTTTGCCACCGTAGGAATGTTGGCTCTTGTCTTGACCCCTCATAATCATAGTATGACTGAATCAGCCCAAAGAATCTCTTATTGATCCGTTTGAACACCTGAAAAGAGAATGTCTCCTTGTGACTTTCCCAGAACACCAAAAGCAGATTTTTCCCATTGTCCATTGCCTTAAATTACATTACATATATACTTTTTAAGTATTCTTTAACAAGGGGATTGGTACTAACACTTTCCCCCTAAGGCTGTACAGAAGCCCAGATCCTCCCAACATATAAGACTACCTCAATAAAACTCCAGTTCTGAAAGCATAGGAATTGGCTGTTGGGTAGATAACCACCAGAGTTAGCCTAGACTTGCCCTCACTTTTAATATTTCAACTTGGTAAGAAATAGATTTTGTAAAATTTGTTGGTTTGTTTTTCATCTCGTAAAATAGGATTTGTGACAGGAAATTGATCTTAAGACATTTTTCTTTAGCTATTTAAAACGTTAATTCTTCTATATACCAATGATGTATTTAGGCCCTCTCATTCTATGTCTCACAGATGTCTCAGGAGTTTTCTGAGATATTTTCCCCCAGGAAGCTATAGGCAAACAAGTATTAGTTGTCACCTCCAGTTATCTACCTTGTTTTTACAAAGAATACCTTCAAAAATATGCTTGCAACAAAAGGAAATAAATAAAATTTTAATACCTTGAAGGGGAGTCAACCTGAGATAAAATGCGAAGTTAATGGAAAGATATATGTAAAACTCATGGTTTATTTTGGCAAGTTTGTGTATATCTATGCTTAGAAAGTCTATTATCCAATTAATATTGTGCAGACCTTTCTTGAAATAAACAAATATATGCCTTACCTTTATTTTGGCAAGTTTATGTATATCTATGCTTAGAAAGCCTATTATCGAATTAATACTGTACAGACCTTTCTTGAAATGAACAAATATATGCCTTACCTCCATGAGTATAATATCTGAAACTTATGTTAGAAAGAAAATAGCAGAAGTACTTAAAAATACATTTAACTCATCTTCAAACATCATAAAATTATAAACCATTGTACAGGATTTTTAAAAATTCTTCTTATATGTTTTTAGTTACTTAGTGAACTCATCAAGTACATATGGAGTCTCTGTTAAACACTTCCTCAGAAAAAGAACTTATGATCATCTGAGGAAAACGAGTTCAAATCATATTTTCTCTCCACAGAAAAGTTTCAAGCCATATGTCTCACTCTGCCGTTTTGCGGCAGTCGTGAGCTGGAGCTGGCCTTGATGTGCTTGGGAGAGCCAATTGTGTGCATCCCTTCTCAGCTCTCCATTCAATGACTTCATATTGCTAGCTTAAAATCAGCCTTGAAAATATTTGTACCACAAAAATCAGCAAATACTATAAATCAGGACTGTTTTTTTCTTAAAAAAAAAAAAACAAAACAGTTTACCTGCACATCACCTTCTTTTGGGGTAACATGCATTAAACTCTATCTTTCTCAAAAATCACTGGAATATTTGAGGACAGCTATTATCTTCCTCTACCTCCCTCCACTATCCTCACATCTCTTCTTTTCCAGGCTAAACATCCTTGTTCAACCATTTCTTCTAAATTCATTGTTTTGTGTATTCTCATCATCTTGATCTCACTCCCAGGGAAACAAAACAAAATACAACCCTAATATGTTAATAACACTATTACAATGTAATAGTCAAAACTGTATGATATTCTCTAGATATCCCCCATAGACTGATACCTTTATACTATCATCCTTATTTTTTTTTATTTTTATAAAATAAAAATCACTTGAGTTTTGTAGACACCTGGCTATGTCATTAATTCATATTAATCTTAGAGTTTTAGCTTCTTGAAGAATGTGAAAAATGCACTGTATTTACACCACATAGTTAGTCCAGTGTTTGGCAAATTATATTCTAAAAAGGACCACATAATAATTATTGTAGGCTTTAACCGTATGGTGTTTTTTGCAACTACTCAACAATGCAGTTGTAGCACAAAAACAGCCAGAGATAATATATAAATGAATGGGCAAGGCTGTGTTCCAATAAAACTTTATTTATAAAAATGGATGGCAGCTAGATTTGGCCTGAGGGCCATAGTTTTCCCACTCTTAATCTTGTCCATCAGAGTTGATAATGTTGTACTGCTTGTCTTAAATCAGTGATTCAAGATGCACAACTCCCTTACCATTAAGTGCGCTTAATTTGGGTTACATGATTGTAAATAGATTTCAGTGGGTCTGGGAACCCTGAACAGTCCATGTAAAATGTTTTGGGCATGTATATTTTTGAGGAAGAGGATGCATAATTAAAGTCAGATTCTCAAAGCAATCAGTAACCCACTTCTCACCACCACCCCTATCAAAGAAGTTCAAGAACCTCTGCCTTGGATGTATATAGTAACGCCATAGTAGTTGGATGTTTCAGCTATTGGAGCAATTGTCAAGAATCATTACCAAACACAGGGAGAAAGTATCAAAGACATACACAGAATAAAAACATAATAAAAATCTACATTCAAATAAACATAATTATTAAAACATATTAAAATAAAATTGTAAATTGCTGTGAACTACTTTTGATGGTTATATGTACCTAGAAGAAATACATCAAGTTCATTCACCAGCGAATATTTATTAAGAGCTGGTTATAAACCACGCTGTGGTAAAGAATTAGGGGAAAGGTATGCAAAGGATCAAAGATATAAGAACTAGAATAACAAATGCTGTCACTGGTCACTTGGTACACACAAGAGTCTATTATTGCATTGCATACATATATATGCATATATGTATATTTAAAGTTGGTCTACTTTTTATTATCACCATGAGCCAGCAATTATAACAATGTTAGTTGTAAAATACTCATAACCTCAAAATCTCTCTCTTTTTTTTTTTTCAATCAGGGAAAACATTTTTTCTCCTGCATCAATACACAAGAGCCAGTCAAATTTCATGAAGCATATATGGCATTGTGTTAATTGAACACAAGGTTTGTGATCTCATTTACATCTATTTTTCTATAAGTCATAATTTAGACAAATATATCTTAAATTTGACAAAGGTTGTACACTGTTAGAAAGCAGCTACAGAGCTATAGAAATACTAAAATAAATTACAAAAATGGAAGTTATATCTATCTATCCAATGACAAAATACTACTATGAAATTGTTAGCAGGCAAATCCTTAACTTCAGTGGGTGTTAGTATCTGCTAGCTGGTACTTTAATAAAAAATTTTAAATTAGTCTTACGCAATTAGTATTAATCACTTTTAAGACTTCAAAGTTAAGTTTAAAGAAAAAAATATAACTGTTCCTAATAGATTTTCCACTCTGCAGTTAGGGACAATTACTCAGTATTCCATGATATCCTATATTGACAATTTATTGTTATGCAATATATATAATTTTCTGCCCTTTATTCTTTGATTTTTTTTACTGCAGTGTGCTTAGAGAAATAAAAGCATTGTTTCATTAAAAAATCCTTAATGTTTTTTGAAATTCATATTTTTTTTTTTGTTGTTAAAATCTAACATAAAATCCTAGCCTTTAGCTTAGGTTGACAAAGCTTGAGGGTCTCATCTTCAATCATGAAACATCTATCATGAAACAGCTACCAGATGGCAATCCAAATGACAAAATATTCCTTCCGATTTGGGATAATTCAAAAGTTTGTGTGGCTGTGAATGCAAAATATCACCAACCTTGCCAAATATAAATGTTTATAATGAAGACTACATTAAGTCAAGTAGCCAAACATGCTTAATTCTATTGTGTTCGAAGTATCATTAAATGTAAAATGACTAATATAATTTGTTGTTATTTATCTGTAGTGTGTCTACAAAAAGTACTGCATTTTCTTTTCAATTAACTTAGTCTCCACACTTGAAGAAGTGTTGGATAAATATGCATACCAAAGGGCTCTTTATCTGACCTAATACCCTCCAGAAATAGCACTGGTAAGTAAAAGTGATGGCACAGTTGCAGGTGTTTTTCCATGTTGTTTTAGGAGAATGGGGAGTACAGAAAAAAATGCTGGAGACAAATATATTTGCTATATATGAATACGTACCCTCCTAGCAACTGGGAGGAAAGTTTTAATTCCCACCGCATAATGGTCCATTTGCCTCGAGTGTTTCAGAATGGTTCAATAATCACTAGCCATGTGTGTAGTTTGTTGAATTATTTAAGCTTATTTCCAGGGGGAAAAAAAAGACAGGGAGGAAGGCAACTGATTCAATGCAAATGAAAAGCTTTTGAAGCTCCCTATGGTGAAGATGTGATTACAGTCAGACAGTTAATAACCTAGACTTAGAAAAATCTGAAGGTTTTAAAACTGTCTGGCCAGTCAGTAAATGAGGTTTTTCCACACTATCGACCAACTGCCATGTGTTGTAATGGTTTCAGATCTGTTTGGAGTTGGAGTGGACCCACAAATGAAGCAAGAATACCACCCCTGTACTTTTGGTGATTAAGAAAAGTAGTTTGTAAACCTCAATGGTTTTCCTTTAGATTTAGGATTGAGTCTTTAGTGCAAACAGCTTATAGAGCCATGCACAGCGAGCGCTGCTCTCTGGAAATGAGGAGAAAGAACTCAATTGTTGATTTGCGAAGTACCTATACAGTGAGGTGGGGTGGTTCCTCTTAAACTGATCACTACTCCTTTACCCGTGGACATTCAATTCATGTGTATGTCTGGAAGAAATTTAGGTATGAGATCAAATTGAAATAGGAATTAGGAGAACTAAGGATTCATTTTAATAGAAATTAAAACACTTGTCAAATCGGAATATAAATTTGGAGATCTAAGGTTTTATTTTAGCTGCTACCCAAATCCATTTTATACATATGTGAAAAAATATACTTTTAAAAAATGTTCATTTAATATTCATGAATTACAAAACTCTCCTCGCCCACAAATCTCTTTGCAGAAATGACAGAGGGATGCTTTTATGAGTTTCATGAAGTTTCTTTGGTAATTAGACAAGTGTTATATGTTTGATTCAGGTAAAACTTTGCATCATTTAAACAATGCTCATGGAGAAGTTTGAACTTGTTTTTGAAATGTGGAAATAATGTCAAGTGTTTTTCTGACTTGAGTAAAAACGAGTCAAAAATCTGTTAAGAACTTTGTGGATGCGATTTTCTCCATACACTCTGGATCTAGTTTAAGTGTTTTCTGTTTTCCTAAAATTTTAAGTGTTGATTAGTTTATTGTTGACTAGGAGGATGAAACAAGAAATAAGGAATATTTTACTTTTATAAGGGGTTTTGATGCCTTTAATTTCCTTATTAGAACCATCTTAGTTATTAATATTAAAATTACCCAGGGTTTTGCCCTCAGGGCCAATAGCAGTCTGTTATAATTGAATTGTGGTAACTCTATTTTAGGGTGTGTCTGTTTCTTTCATTTAAAAAAAATAAAAAACTGTAGAGGAAAATGGAATATTAATGTTACCAATTATCTGTAGAAAATTTCTTACCCCCAGACCTAAACATTGAACTTTTTGTGCATCAGGTCGTTTTACATTCATCGTCTCAGAAAAATTTTATTATTCACCTCTCTTTTAAATGTGTAAAGTCCCATAAGTCATACAAAAAATATCTTTAAAGTAGATGATTAGTTTATAGCAAATGTAGTGTTGTACATTATTCTATCTCATGATCCCCTAGCCCGATTAATTAACATTAAAATACTTATCTTGGACTAAAAAGACTCACCCTTTCAAAATGTTTTGTTACAGCTCAATTATTGATGGAGTTTACATCTTGAATTTAATCAGCAATTTTTGCTATATGCTGTGCTATAGCATAAAATCTCCCAGCCTCTTGTTATGTTCAAAGGTGACTTTTTTGTTAAATCAGCTATAAAGACAGTTACTTTTCTTATTTCTTATTTATTTAGTTATGTATTTTGTTTTCACTCTGAAAAAAATTGTAAAGAACAGAGAAAGAAATATTAATGTAATATCGGGAACTATATGAAGCTTAATTGATTCTACATTCAAAACATTAGAATTGAATTTTTAATTTTTAAACATATTTTTGAGAAAGCACACAAGAAACAAAACATCTGTGTGCTCTTATTTGGGTAAATATAGACACGGACATTAGTTATAACAAAAGTAAAGAATTATTTTATTGTATTGCACAATTGAAAACACAATTTTATCTTTCACAATATTTGGTGAATTCTACTCCTGTTTTTTAACATTTTGTTTCAAGCCATCAAATTTTATATCAGGAGTTAAACTGTTTAATTGGCATGAGAGCTTAAATTGTTCAATTTAGCATCGCTACTATTTCATTTCAGAAACTGCTGCATAGCCTTTCTTCCTCCAAGATTACCAATATTTGATCTGTATCTACACAAGTAAATTGAAGAAATGAATCATTCACAAAATTATACATGCACATTCTGCTCCAAAGTAATAAAACATTCCAAAACAAATAGACAATAGCATCTACACTCATGAATGGAAAATAAACCCTCTCTCTACACAAATCAGAATTCTACATTAATGAGAGTTATTGGATAAAAATGTATTTCTTTACATGACTATAAAGACCAATATTAATATATATACAAGAGATCAGAAATTTAGCTTTGGAAAAACTCTGAATGAAAGCTTTTAACATAAAATTTTATTGTTGTCATTTGTAGAGTACCTGTTTCTATTTTATATGTACTTAAATTAAGCAGATGCAATTATTTCTCAGGAAAACAAAAATGTAGAATATAATAAGAAAAAATCAGGCAGTCCAGAATCATCATATTAACTGTTTCCTGATAATAGCCAAATTAGCAAATTGGCTACTTTTGAAAGGAAACCACAATTTCCAAAATTTTTTATCAGACTACATATGGATTTAGCAAAATAAAAGAAGAATGCTTTAAAAATAGTATAAGCCAAAAATGATTGAAATAAATGTATGGACTATATAATATAAAGTGTTTTCTTCTCTATATGAGATTTAAGCACAAACATAATGTGCATTCTCAAAGTTAATATGTGATCTTTTGTGAAATGTTGGTTGAAGAATTTGTATGAATGATATAAGCTACTATATGTTATTATATGTTAAGAATAATTCTTCAACAAAATCGGATAAGGCAAATATAAGCAGTAGTAAAATAAATAAGAAACTTTTTCAATATAATTTTTACAAATTATATTTTGAAGGAAATAAAAATAATATAATCTTATTCTCATATATTTAATGTGTGGACAGAAGCCTCATTCTACTTAAATCAGTTCAATATCTTTTCAATGATTGTGCAACTTTAATATACGATGTGAATAGAATTAAACCCAAACATCATGTTACCTTTTTTTGCCTCTACTGTTTTTCCAATAAAATAAATTAATGGAAATAATACTTTATAACTTGATTGGAAAATATCCTATAATTTTACAATGAATAACAGATTTTTTTTACTACTTTCTCTCGGATTTTAAAGTTGTAGTTCCCTGGTAGCACAACAAGTTCTATGCAAAAAATGGGTTGCTGACAAATACCAGCTTCATCACATCCAGAAATTGAACATGATTAAAAAACAAAACAAAAACTATGCATACTTAACTCAGCATGCTATCGGTATAAAAATTGAAGTGGGGAGGGAAGAGTAGAGGATTTTAATTGATTCCTAGAATCCAGAGAGTTGAAAAGGTCACCATACAGAGTTATAAAAAATGTACACACCAAATCCTAAACCAGTGAAAAAAATAAGCCCGGATAACACTAGTGCACAAGTTGGTTTTGTTTTGTTTTGTTTTTACACGGTTAAGTGAGTCATTTTTATATTTGAGAAAATAAAGTGTTTCAGAAGCATGCATGCTTAGGGTATTAAAATGGATTATTTGCTTTGTTAGTTTGGGAAAGTCCCTATCAATAACAGGTGTGGCTTTACCACATCACATTAGAAGACTAGATTGTTCATTAATAAAGAAAGGAAGAAGCTAGAATAGTAAATCAACAGGGACTCCTAGGGAGTTATATATTAAGCAGTAATTAAATAATAGTTCATGTTGCTTTCTTTCACTGGGAATTACATCCTTTTCACCTCCTCTCTGCTAAAGCAGAGACATCCATTACGATGAGTAGCTTCAACACTTGTCAGATCCAATCAGCTCCAAATAGCTGAAGGCCAACTGACGTGTACTCTCTTAAAGCAGGATTTCTTCTCCCCCCAAAGCCCACTGTCCTTTCACGTGCATGCAACAGTCAAAAGGGATCACATCACCTAATGAAGAAAAACAGAAGCATATGGTTGGAAGGGGCCTCAGCAGGAGATGGCTGAAATGCCAAGGCTTGCACATAAACAAAATATATGCAAAAATGTGTGTTCATAGAACCTGTCAGCCACAGCTTCAGAAAATAATAAGCCTGCAAAGGAAGATAGAGTAGTACTATGACCACAGTTACCTAGGAGTCTGTATTTTTAGTTTAATTTTTTATTACTCTATAAAGTGGTGCACCAGAGCAGGCTAGTCCCAGGTAGTTAATTATGCATAAGCAGTTGCAAAGTTCGATTTTGCTGTATAATACTGAGCCACATATTCTTCACAGTATATTTTGCTCATACCTACTGCAGACTTCCACATGACAGCTGAATTGCAAACTGTAAGTGACTTCATCGTTGCCTTCCTTTTTTGCACCCTATCGTTATGCAAGGGTGAATGTTGCACTAAGTTCATGAATTCACTCTGCCTTCGTAACTGAAACATAAGTGCTCATCTTTCTAGGGGTGTATTAATTAATATTTTAGCAGTGTATTGGTCACATTCACCCTTATTGTTTCGTTCAAATTTGTTTCCGTGCAAAGTTAGCAGTCTTATTCAAAATCCTTTCTTCCTGTAATGGCTTCGATTATGGGAATATGGTTGTCCTGAATCTTTATCATTTGCTAGTGAAATGCACATTGTCCCCCGTTTGACTTGTCAGCTTTTATGTTGGGACAACCCTAGTGTTATCATTTTGTGTAATCAGTTTGACTGAAACCTTCAAACTTGTGTGTCCTTTTGCTGTAAACATTTTAATATTCTTCAATGATATTGTTAGAATCAAGGGATTTGTAAGTACAGGACTCGAAGACAGAACCCTGTGTAATTTCTAAAATATGACTACAAGCATTTTATGTACCAATGTTGACAACAGATAAAACAAGCTATTGTTCTGAAAATCGAAAGTGACATGGGTTCTCTTGTGCACGGTTGCAGATATGAAAACATTTTTACTCATCTTCAAGTTGAGTAAAAAAATGTTTTCATTAGAGTTTTAAGTTTGAATTGCCTAAGTAATACATCTTGTTCCATTTAAATATTTTGCATTTTATATATGATTGTATGAGGAATAATCATAATTCTAACATTATATTTATTTTTTTACCTTTAACTATCTGTTCTCAATGGCACCATTTTAACCTAGGAAAGAAAGCATATGTTTATTCATTTATTTGGGAGATAATATGAAAAGAGGCCATATATTTTTGATTCTTAAAAAGAATCTTTTATTGAAAAGGTATCTGGAATTATGGGGCTGTCTTTGCAATTTGGCTCCTGTCTAAAACTAGGAATGCAATTGGTTATGTTAAAAAATTGGTGCAGCAAAACTTAGCTTCCCAACGCTCCTCGTACTTCATGTCCATTTGTTGATCTGTTTGCTTCACTGGATGAATATAAATGAATAAATGTCACTTGTAAGCCATTATTTTTCCTTTGGAAGTGATATGAAGATATTTGCTAGGCATTAACATAGTCCGAATATCATGGCTTCTGTATTAATCTTTACATTGAGCTGCCTTTTTCTGATGAGTATTCTTATAGTTGACAACAGCATATGGGTAAAATGTCTTCTTGAATCATTTTTAAAACCTTTATTCCACTCTTTCTCATCATTTCATCCTAAAATTTCCACTTTGAGTAGTTGAGGAAATCAGAAAACACACAACTCGAGAATTTGCATCCTGAAGAACTAAAGACTCCTAAACTAACATCGACAGGATCAAAATGATGGCAAAGCCCAAAACAGGTGGCTATTTATTGGAGTCTGTTCAGGAACAATGAATGAACCTCCAATTCTACTCACTGTAAGTGAGGTCATTCCTCACCATACATTCTCTGCTCGGTGCACAAATACAGAGACTTGGATTGAGATATTTCTCGGAATCATTTTTTCTTCTGGCTGTGATTCTTTAGGTGGATCTAAGACAGCTCTCCTTGGCTCAGGATTGTCCCAAATGTCCTTTTAGCTACTTTATTACAGGCAATGGGAGAGTCAGAGCGAGCAACTTCAGGCAAAATGTTGACTCCTCATGACGTGCCTTTGATCCCCGTGCAAAGGTGCTCTCAGCATTCTGTTACGCCCTTGATTCATCTCCTAATGCTTGGTGTGCTAGCAAAGACTTGGCCCTGAAGTGTTTTTTTTTTTTTCTCCCCCTGCAGTAGAGCCTTTCAGACACTTCTGGCAATTTGATTTTAAAATGTGAAATAAAGAGACTAGGTCTGTGGTGCCAGGGGGAAAAGCTGTACTACACAATTACTAAAATAATTCAAAAAAGAAAAAAAAAAAGGTAGAAATTTGAGTGAATACTGTGATCATTATGTATTCTGGTCTGAAAAGAGCTTGCTGGGCAAATATGTTGCAAGAGGGAATAAATATTTCTGAGCAGTCTGTAGGATAGTTTTGTGTGCTTGCTTATTTTTCCCTCTAATCCCTTGAAAAGGCTTCCATGAATAAAACAAAGCAGACATCTAATAATATCTTAACACAATCAAAAACAAGCAAGTAAGACTATTGCTTGCCATGGTCACAAACATCATCAATTTTTAAAAACTTTTATTATTAAACACTTAGCCTTTGGATGGAGCATTATAAAATTCTTCTCAATTACCATGATCATGTACAATTTATAACACATAATTTAATTTATATTTTACTAAGCAAAACATTTGAAGGAACTGATGATTTTTATACAGAAAAATACAACACTGAGAATTTTGAATTAAAATTGAATAAATATATGTCATCTCATAAACATGCAATTCTTCCTCTTCGATGACAATTGAAATTATTTAAGAAATATGTGTTGGTGTTATAAAATATTTTAAATGTTAAATGTATATTGAGAACAAAAAGGAATGATTTTTAAGAAGTAAATTATTTAAATATAAAATTAGATTTTAAACCTCATCAAAGGTAATGTGAATGCAAATTAAACCTATCTTGTTTCTTATATTACTAGGATTGTACTATATCCATGGAATTTGAAAACACTGAATATTTTCATATCTTATTTGATCTCATGAAAATGAAAAGACTACTAATGTCTGACTAGAGGCAAGTGGCAGAATCCAGCTGAACATATTTCACAGATTCAACAAAATTAAGGACTTTTCTATTGGCCAAGAAATGATGTCTCATATTCGGCTCTTGGCAGAAATCCTTTCTCTTCTCAAAATTGTATTCTACCCTATTGTCCTCAAGATATAGAGGTTAAACAAATGAAAAAAAAAAAAAAAAAGTAAAATTATATTCTACTGAAGGCCACTCTTAGTGTAGTGTTCCAGGGCAGACACACACTTTAGAACATATAAAGACATATTGAATCTGTGATTGGAATCTTCTTCAAACGGGAAAAATGCAACCCTTGGAATTTTTAACTTCTTGTTTGTTTTACTTTTATTTTCAGTTATAAATGAAATCACACACACACAAAAAATTTCAGCCATCTAGAAGTGGAAAATATAAGACAATGCACTTGTAGGAGATCAGCAAAACTGTGTAAATTTGAAATTGAACCAATACATTGATGATTCTTGGTATTACTGGATTATTGAAGTACCTCAGATAACATTGATCTGACTGGGATCATTTAGAGCTTTCTTTGAATTGTTTTCATACTGGACAAACAAAAAATAGACACTGTGCCTTTGATATTCCTAGATGTTCACCAAGCTTGCTGTTAAATATCTTGTTTTACTAACATCAGTGCACCCTGCTGCTACATAAGAGTTATTTATTTTACTGTTGAAAGTTTGTGTAAAGGCTTTAATGTCTAAAGTATGAAAATATAAAATGCAATTGAACCTGTGGATCAGATCCCAATAAGCAAAAGGAATAAACAAAGTAATATATATCCTTTAAGAAAATGCTGTCTGAATGCAAAAACAGAATGAAAAACATTACATTTGATTGGTAGAGTCATTCAATATATTTTTATATGAAAGTGCCAAAGCTGGATGTATAAACATGTTCAAGTATAAAAATTCAAAGACCATGTGGTATCAGAAACAATATGAGCCAGGGTATTTTACTTTGCATCTTAGCAGGAGTGTCAAAACATTTGGGGCTTCATTTATTTTTAAACTTAGGTGTTTTAACAGTGACACATTTGCAAAGCTCTAAATATTAGCTTCCAAAGGTTATGCTTTTTATATTCCCTAACAGCATATATTACTTGACTAATTGACAGATATTTCAATTAGGAAAGCCTAAGTTAAATTCTGTTTTCATAAAGTAGCTCCACGGGCTGACAGTTTGGCACTGCCTTGCAAAGGGCTTGGCATGTCGCTTTGAAAATAAACAAAATCACTCACATAAGCAATAATACTGTAGTAATAATAATAAATAATAAATAATGTTGTAGTAATAGTGTGTATCCAGGGTTAGATGAAGGTCTTGCCCCTTCTCTGTAGTAAAACCTTTCATAGAATTCTTATTTTGTCTTTCATTCTCACACTTCAGTAATAATCCTTATTATTACTGTAGTAATAATAATAAATAATACAAATAAATAAGTACAATTAATTTTCTATATGGATTGTGGTTTCACAGCCCCTGCTCTTTTCCTTTGACAGGTAAATGGTTGAAGACAGAAGACTTATTATAGATTTTATATCCAGCCCGTGAGGATTTTGACTGATTCCATCGAGCAGGCTCAGGTCAGCTAAGTCCTTCCCTTCAAAGCATCATGGGTGTCTCCGAGCATCATTGCAAGCTTGTCCTGGCAGTCAGCCAGGCTTCAAAAGCCTTTCACTGCAGTCACTGACTCACTAATGGGCAACTGCAGGCTTTCCGATTTTCCTTTCGTTTCATGTGTTCATTTGACATAAATTTAATTAAACCAAATCTGGTGTTAAAGCAAGACGAGATAAAAGTGATATGTTTCAAATTAAAGAACTGTGAAAGATACAGGAAATAGAATTATGCTTTTTTTAAAAAAAAATCTGTTTCTGTAAAATATTGTCAATTTTCATAAGCTTACTACTTAGAGTTGGCCAAAAAAAAAAAAAAAAAAAAGATACCGGTATGCATTATTAAGAATAATGTGTATCCAGGGTTAGATGAAGGTCTTGGCCCCATATTCTCTGTAGTAAAACCTTTCATAGAATTCTTATATTTTCTTTCATTCTCACACTTCAGGTAGTCACCTCTTCACAGGATATAAGACAAGTCTGCCCCTGTGCTGGCTACATAGCTATAGTTGTCAGACAGCTCAAAAGCATACAACAGCAGAAACATGAAAAGATCATATATTAAACATAAAAAATCATCAGTTTTTCAAAGGTCTCTTTTGGTTTTTACTTAAGGCTAAAGAGGAGATTGTGAAAGTGAAAAAGATCATGTTGCTTAAAAAGCTCCATTTAATTGCTTTGAATGTTGCTTTAGGAAACATCCAAGTTTCTCCTTCTTTTAAAAAGCTCTTTTTGCCCATTAAAAGAAATCTCAGACGAGAAATACACTACATGAACTGAAAGCAGTTTTGCAATCTTCTTCAAGAATACTCAGACTGATCTTTTCCCTTCTGCAGCTGAAACCCTGCCACTAGGACCACACTCTAAGTCCCTGGATGTAAAATGATTACTCTGAGCAAATACACACCAACTAGCAAGTGATTGCAGTGTCCTGTGGATAAGAATCAGAAAAACCAAAAGAACTGAGCTGGCTAGTTATGCAGGAGAAGGAAGATTTCCCTGGATCATGAAGCGGTGTATGCGCGTGGACCCTCCATCTTTCTTGCATCCTGACTTTTGATGGCTGACTTCTTTCATTGCAAACAGAACTCAGGTGCCTTCTTCATATTCCCTTGACTTTATTACTTTCTGTAGAATCCACTAGGGTTTAAACTCTCAGGGTTTAGAAACAGCAAATCCCTTTGCACCCTCTTTCACGTAACAGATAAAAAAGTTTAGGGCCAAAAAGATTAAGTGACTTGTCCAGGCTCACACAGCCAGTTATTAGCACAGCTGAGAAAAATCTCATATCTCTTGACCTCCAGATAGAATGCTTTGCTTTATTTGTTGTTTTTTAGAACTTTGTTTGAATGCTTCAGTACAACAGACACTTTGTATTCTTTAAAAACAAACTTTTCTTTGTATTTCCAGGTGTTTGTTACATTTCTGACCTAAAAGAAAATATACCTAATGGTATAGGTAGAATTAAATCCATTTATAATTCTCAAGAGTCTCATATGCTGTTCATCCTTTGGTAACCACATAAAAAAATGTTAACTGTTAGTTCTTTGGTTTGATTTGGGGCATTACCAATGCCAAATGCCACTTTTAGACTATGATAGAGAGAAGACATTACACATGAAAGCCATTCAAGTCTAATATCACTGCAGAATGAAACTGTTTCACCAGCATTCTATCAGAGAGATGGCCCTAAGTGCAATGGGAATTTAATATTCCTTAAGAAATTTCACTTTAAATTTTACTCTGAATCCAAATTGTCATTGAAATGGAAAAGGCAGAGATTATTATTTTCCACCTTAGACATAATGCCTTTAAAAAAATACTCCTGATTATTTTGGGCATGAACCTAAGTTTACTTACAGAGTTAGTTAGTATATACTTTATATATCTAATTCTCTATCTGTCTATATACACATTTCTATCATGGATTCAAGTTTCAATGAAGACTTTTTAAATGCTTTATAAGACTTTGTCAA
Source organism: Eulemur rufifrons (assembly GCF_041146395.1). Lineage (NCBI taxonomy): Eukaryota > Metazoa > Chordata > Mammalia > Primates > Lemuridae > Eulemur > Eulemur rufifrons. Next base: position 219,184,189 of record NC_090989.1, on the reverse strand, counting down.
GGTTCACATTGATAGACTGTGTTAACATGGCTTTATCAGTGTTTGTTTAATCTACTGAGTTTATTTATTGAGCAAATATTCATCAAAAGAGTACTCTCTGCGGTTCATTGCATACACATAGCAAAATGATCAACCACACACTGAGTACTTAGTAATCAGTCTATGTAACAAAGATGCCATACTTTTATTATGGTATATATTGTACATTTGAGCAACTTTAAAATGTTAAATGTGACATATTATCAAATTTTTGGAATGATGAAATTCTGCAATTCCTTAATTATTTTGCTTTAGTAAAGACTGAATTGCTGTTGACAGACATCAAAGGTAAAAGTTCTATAAGATATTAGATGATTTAACCATACTAAGTAATTGAGTTGATTGATGAGAATGTAATTTAGAATGTTTGTAAATCTTCCCACTTGGAACATCTGATAGTTAAATAAGCAATTGCAAAAGCACAAATAAATTTAAAATTTAAAATCACCCAGTGTTTAACATAGTTGCAGAAATAAAATGTCTTCTTCTTTTTTTCTTTTTTTTTTTTGTAAAAAGAGACAGAGTCTTGCTATGTTGCCCAGGTTGGAGTACAGTGGCTATTAACAGGTACTATCACAGCACACTATAGCTGGGCTTCTGGGCTCCAGTGATCCTCTTGCCTCCAGAGTAGCTGGGACTGTAGGTGCACACCAATGTGCCCTGCTAAGTATTATTTTCATATGATAATACAATGACTATATAGATAGGCTTCAAAAATTTTCCTTCTTTAATATTTTGCAAATTTGTGTAAATATTTTTGGTTCAAAAATGGAATATTGTTTTAAAATTTGTACAACATTCCTGTATATTTAAAAGATTATATTTCTGGTTCTAAAATGATTTTGCACAATATAATAAATTGGATTTCTGTCCAAATATTTAATAAGTGGATATTTGGGAGTTTAATTTTTAAACTTTAGGTATTCAACTAAAAACAATAAAAAACCTCAGTTGTTTTAAGCCAACATTTAGAAAGCAGGTGAAATGTAACTTTGCACTAGTAATAAACATATGCATCCTTACTGGGTGACAGAATGACTCTGAAGGGACAGGGAATTCTGAGTGTGTCTTTGAGTGTAAAGCATTTTTTCAAAATTCTCAACAATAGTAAAAGACTTCTGACAAATTACTGTCAAAAATTTATTTGGCAAAATATAAAAAACTATCAGTTCACCACCTCTAAATAGTGGTAAGAAGCATATTATTTACAAAAACTGATGTGTGAAAAAAATTAGAGTTCAGAAAAACAAAAAAGAATTTCTAATCTTTAGAAATTAAGTTTTTAAAAATTCCCTCTGACATCTACTACTATTACATGGTATTAAGTATCTCCATTACTTAGTGTTTGGTTAAATGTCTAAGCAATTGTAATTAGGCAACTAGTTATTAAAAATTTTTGGGAAGTATAGGCTGATGTTTGGCAGAGTCTATTCCTCTGTTAAGAATTTAGATAATATCTAAGGCTTGGTACCTGACATTTTAAACTTCTCAGAGTGAGATTATGGTAAAGAATATTCAATACTGAAGATGAAATGGAATTTTCCTTTTTAGAACAACTAGTGTTTGTTATATTTGCATGAGTTTTGGTCTTTGTAAGCCTATATCCTCCCCACCCCCATATCTTATTTGGCATCATATTAGATGAAATCAACCCTTCACACAGAATTTCTTCTGGGTCACGTGGCAAGAGATCCCCTCCTCTACCTCCTACCCCTCCCTCTTCTCATCTTCCTCTTTCTCCTCTTCCTTTTATTCTTTCTCCTCCTTTTAAGAAAACCACAGTAAGAATAGAAAAAGTTCACACCTGCCGTATTATTGACCAAATATATTTCATTTGGTTTATTCCTGCTCTTCTGATTGACAAAAGCCTTTGGCAAGGAATCTTGACCTCACAAAACTTGACCAACCTCTTATTCTAAATTAGAAATTCTTAGGTGGAAATAAGAAATAATTCAAGGTCCTAAAGGCCATAGAGGAGGAGTTGGCAAACTTCTCTGGTAAAGGATCAGTTAGTTACTATTTTAGGTTTTGCAAAACATATAGTCTTGGTTGAAACTGCTCAGCTCTGCTCTTGTAGTACAGATGTTGTCTTTAATAAAATTTTTATATTTTGTTTATCATAGCTTTTTCAGGTTAACGTTGATCCTTAAACTATTGCATTAAATATGATTTATATCTTTATTACTGAGATTTTGGGCACCTATTAAAATCTGTCCCTGAGGCTGATGCCACAATCATCTTCACCTAGTTTGAGTCCTGTGTAGCATAAAAGCAGCCAGAGACAATACATAAATAGATTGGCTATATCAGCTACATTCCAACAAAAATGTATTTGTTGACACTGAAGTTTGAATTTCATATAATTTTCACATCATATGATTTTTTTTTAATTTTCAATCATTTAAAATCATAAAAACCATTCTTACTCCCTAGTCAAATTGGGCTCTTAGGTCATAGTTTGTGGACCCTTCCTTTAGAAATTCAGGTATATCATATGCTATGAGACTGCTGTGTACACTTGCATTGATATTTAAAAGGCTGTGAAACAATAATAGTTCTCTTAGGCGAATGAAATTATGGATAACTATTTCCTCTATAATATGATTATGTTGCTTTCCTAATTAAAAGTGCTTAAAATATTAAGTTATTTTATAACTTGAATAATTTCTGTCTATTTCATTCCATCAGAATCTTAGAACAACGTGAGTTCATTTTTGATTGATTTTCAATGAGCAATTATTCTTAACCTGAAATTTCAAACCAACCACTGCTTAGTGCTTAGGTCAAGTTGTTTATGACGTTTGGACAAGACTGGGCACTCCTCGGGCGCTTGCGCTCTCAATTCATTGTCATTAAATGCTAATTGAGAGATACATATTTGTATGTGTATTTATAGTAGTTAAATATACTATTTAAACATTCAAATCCTTGGATTTTTTAAGTGAGTACAAGCACCCTTCAAACACGTACTATCCCTCTCCCAAACAGAAGTGTATTTAAAAAAGGCGGCAAGCTATAATGGAAAAATAAACAAACAAAATCATAGATTTAGGAGTCAGGGAATCTGGATGTCTACCCCAAATCTGTTTCTTGAACAGATGATAGATAACTAGCCTTTCTTTCCTGTTACTAGATTCTGGTAAAACAAGAGGATTTGGCCATTATTACTCGGATGTAGTGGGGAGATAGATTTATGGAATCATCAAATTTAAAACAAATTTTCCCATTAAAAAGTCATAAAAAGTGTCACTACTTGTGTTAGTAGGTCTATGTGGCAATCAAATCACTTATATGGGGCTGATGGTTTACTTTCCCCACACTATTTCCAACAACTTTTCGAATCCAAAAATGTACTTCATATTGTAAACTGCTTACTTCCTATCATAAGTTTGCTTCACAAATTGTGAGTTTAGCTTTATAAGTGCATATAAAGTTATGCATGGCTTAAGTGATACTATAAATAAATAAAACATAAAAGATACTGCCTATCTGGCTGCAAAAGTAAACTACCACCAGATTTCAGCCCAGTTGGAAGAAGGATAATGCTTTGGAGCAATTCAAATCTGAAACAGCTTCAGTGATACCATTTAAGCTTGAGGTATATTGGCAGAGCAAGGATATGACTAAACTAAATTTGGCTGAAGCCACCTATTACTCATACCCTCTTTCTACTGCATTCACACTTCAATTAACAAACTGTATATGATACACACACATATATTTATAGTTTATATTTTTCCTGTGCTGGCAATGAAACTTTTTAAAGTACCTTCTGTAAGCTGTGAGAATCTTCTATTTGAATCTATTTGATAAGATAGGTTTAGCTTCAGAAGTGGTGCGGTACATGGATTTTTCCTGTTCATCCTAGAAAAGAGTTAACATTTGTGCACTTTAACTTACCTCTATCTCATTACTACTTCCCACTTCTCTGACTAAGTAATATATAATTATCCAAATCCTTTTGATAATAGCTAACACTCAGAAAGAGGCTCTGTGCCAAGCTCTTTGTATGCGCTGTTATTTCCAATAATAAAATAGGTACCACCGAGACTTCAAAGTTGAAATCTCGACTTGAGTTACAAGGTCAGTATTTCTGTATTCAAGACATCAATTCGTGCTTTTTCAAAGGTGAGGTTTACTGGGGTATAATTCACATACTTTAAGAGGCCCACGTCTATGAGTTTTGCCAAACATTCTAAGTGTGCAACAACCACCACCACAATCAACATGAAACATATTTTCATAACCCTAAAATGTTCCCTCATGACTCTTTATGGTCAACCCACTTCCCCTACCCTGCTGGTTGCTACTGATCTGGATTCTGTCACAATGTTTGCCTTTGCCAGAATGTCAAAAAAATGTAATCATGCAGTATGTGACCTTTTGTGTGAACATCTTTCATTTAGCATATAATACTTTAAATTTGTCTTCATTTTTGCATGTTAATTCCTTTTTATGGGTAAGCAAAATTAAGTTGTATGGAATTACTTGGTTTATTCATTCACTAGTTAATGGGCATTTGTGTTGTGTCCAGTTTTCTTACAATTATAAATAAAGTCACTAGGACCATTCACGTACATATATTTGTGTAGACATTTATTTTCATTTCTCTGGATAGATAACTAGAAGTATGATTTTGGGGTCATAAATGTGTTTGTTGGGCATGTTTCATTTTAGTAGTAACTGCCAGACTGTTTTCCAAAGGGACTGACGTTTTTGCATTCCCACAGGCAATGTATGAGAGTTCCAGGTGCTCTGCGTGCTCACCAGCCATTTTAAGAAATGTGCAGCAGAATCTTGTTGTAATTTGTATTTCCCTAATCAATAACGATGTTAAGCATTTTTTTATGCATTTGTTTGTCACTTTTATTTTTTCTTTAGTGAAATGTCTTTTTAAGTCTTTTCTCCCTTTTTGAAATTCAGTTGTTTGCTTTTACTGAGTTCTGAGATTTTTAAAATACATTGTGATTAAGTGAAGTATCCCAAGAATGGAAAAACATGCATCACATGTACTCACCAGAAAATTGGTTTCCCAGATCATCACCTAAAAACAAATCTGGGAACGACACCAATTGGACATCAGACTGAGGTGGGGGGTGGGGGAGGGGATGGGGGTATGCCTACACAATGAGTGCATTGCACACCGTTTGGGGAGTGGTAACACTTGAAGGTGCTGACTCGGGAAAGGGGGGGTGGGGAAAAAATATGAAACTATTGTTTTTAACTTGCACTGTTCACTTAATTTATCATGAATATTTTCCATATTATTTCATATCATTGTACAAGAAATAATGTATACATTATGAGGACATACTGTATCTAACAAGATATACTGTTAGAAAAAAAAATGATCTTTTAAAATATAAAAAAATAAATAAATAAATAAATAAAATAAAATACATTGTGTATACAAATACCATGTCAAATATATGTTTTGCGAATATTTTCTCCCTGTCTGTGGCTTGTTTTTAACTTTAAAAAAAATGATTACTTGAAGAAGAATACAAGTTTTTAATTCTAAGGAAGTCTAATTTATCTTTTCTTTCATTTATAGTTTCTGCATTTTCTGTTTAAGAAATTTTTGCCAAGCCCAAGGTCACAAAGCGTTTCTTCTATGTTATCTTCTAGAATTTATAGTTTTAGCTTAATTTATGTCTATGATCCATTTTGACTTTATTTTTGTGCATGATGAAAAGTATAGGTAGAAGTTCAATTTTTTTTGTAAGTATTGAAAAAGACTATCTTTCCCCATGTAACTTAACTTTATATCTTTTTCAGAAAAGACTTGTTCATATTTTTGTAGGTATAATCTGGTTTTCTGTTCTCATACTTTTATTATTATGTCTACACGTATGTCAATATATACTGTCTGGATATTAGAGCTTTACTGCAAGTCTTAAAGTCAGGTAGTGTAATTAGTCAACTTTGTTCTTCTTTTTAATTTTTTTCTTCTAAAAAGTTTTTTATAACAGAACTGGACACTAATAAATTCTAAGTACTCTAGCTAATGTACTCTAAAATTTGACTGAGATTTATTAATCTGTCTTGCACCTCTAAGCAGAAAGTTTAAATTCCTCAAAAAATGAGATTCCTTATTCAGTAAGTGACATTTTTCTGCAATAGTTTGAAATTTTAAGATTGTAGCTGGAGGAATCACATTTTTAATGATGATTGATTGATTGTGTTAAATTTGGTCTAAAGCTACCTCCTTACATATTTTAAGTTTGGCCTAAAGTCTTTTCTATACATAGTGAACTATAACCCAACTGGATGTGTAAACAGACTGTAACCTATTCTTACCCAGTCACTGAGTTTTGCCCAATCAAAGCCAAACTGTTGAAACTGTGTTCAAATAAGGCAAATGCCAGGCCGTAACCAATCTGGCTGTTTTTGTATCTCACTTCTATTTTCTGTACATCACCTTCTTTTATCTGTTCATAAATCTTGTTTGACCACGTAGCAGTATCAGAGTCCTTCTGAACATATTCTGGTCTGGGGGCTGCAGGACTGGCAAATCATTCTTGCTCACTTAAACTCTATTAAAATTAATTTGTCTAAGGTTTTTCTGTTAATAATCATCAAATTGTATCATCAAAATCCATCTCATATTTTAATCTCTTTTTAAGCTAACGTCTTAAGAAAATCTTAAATCTGAAATAAAAATTATACTTGTTTATTTTTAAAGAAGGATTGACTCTTAAAAATTAGTTAAAATTCTATCTCTAAATATATGTGTGTGCACATATATATATATTCCAGATAAAAAATAGTTGCTGTTATTCTTGTTCTGATACCCAATGAAATAATTTCAAAATATATTTTGAAGAAGAAACTGTTCCAAAAGGCAGAAGATTTCTTGAAAATAACTTATATTGCTAAAGATGTTGCATCATCGAGATATGATCATTAAGATGTCATACTAACACCAGAATAGACACGTTGATATTACAGAACAAAAAATACAAAGCAAATTGAAGTGTGTATTTGTGTGTACACATGCGTGCACATGTGGGAAGGGAGAGGTGTACACAGTTTATTATAAAATGTCATTTTAGATAATGTGACAAAATATAATTTCTTTAAAAGATAGTTTTGGAGAACTGTGCATGATGAAGGAAATAAGTTTAGGTACATAATTTATTGCCATATAAAAAAATAAATCCTATTCTAATTAAAGGCTTAAAATATAAACAAGGATCACCAAAGCATTGGAAGATAATAAGGTTAAATACATCTGTAATTTTGATAAAGTACTATTACTAAAAAGTAGCTTAGTTATTGATTGAGACTTTACAAATTTCGAAGCACTAAAATTCAAACCTTTCTCAGATGTCATCTAATTTAACCCTAATAGATTTACCTAAATATGGATAATTAGAGGTGATAATGCAAAGATCTAATAAATTCATACCTGGGGTTCTTTGAATCTGTGCTAAAAAATTATGAACATGTGACTTGTTATCATTAAAAATGTATACTTACACAAAACTTTAATTATAATTATTATACAAACTGGTGAAATGTTTGCTATCTCTTTATAAGATAAAAGGTCAATATCCTCACATATAAAGATCTAAAAGCAACCACAGAAAAGAAAAATTGTGTAAATAATATCACTGAAAAATAAATATGTAATAAGTAAACATGTCAAACAATGTTTACATTTCTAATTATAAAAATGTCAACTACATTTTTCTATCATTGGCAAACAGTAAAAACATTCATTATAATCAATACCAACGGTGATATTTACCAATGATGTATAAGCAAGATAGGAAGTCACATGCACTGCTGGAGGGGCGACAATTGGTATGAGCTCTCTCGAGGACAGTTTGGCAATATGTTTCAAGAGCCTTAAATGTGCATTTCCCTTAATTCCAAAATTCCACTTCTAGGAGATTTTTCTAAAGTAATAATGAGAAAATAATGTAAAGAAATTTGTAGAAATACGATCATTGAAACATTAATTGAAATAGTAAAAAATAGACATGTTAATAAATGTTACAATAATGTAGTAGACCATTATACAGTCAAGAAAGCAATGATATATATGCATCCTTAATGTATCACTGATGAAAATATACCAATATTATATTATTGAATAAAAACTTACATTATAAAACAGTATTGTGGTATTAACGTCCAGCTGCCATTTATACCAGTTATTTTTTATTATTTTAATATTCATTAACCAATTTAATATTTCTGACAGTCCTATGCTCTGCAGCCAACAACCAAGAGAAACACATTTGTGTTATGTGATATTATGAAAAACTGGGTTTATTGACTTATGACAATGAAGAAAACTAAACAACCTAAAAAGCTATGGGGCATCTTAGTAATAGGGTATTAAAAGGGACTTAAACAATTTCAGCTCTGGGTTGGGCATTGTCAAGAATCAGAGGGAATTCTATGATTTGATGTATTAATTTTTATGTAGAATTTGGTAGGCATGAAGTGGGGCTCAGGTGTGATATATGAAGAAGCCGTGGTTTCTCATGTTGTCTGGAAGAGAGCAATTAGGTGATGTTTGTAATTTGTGTAATGACAGTATTTTTGCCTCTGCTGAGACATGATTGTGAAGTAATGTTGGTTTTGTCTCACTTCCTCTTAGTCACAGAGTGATCATGGGTAGTGATATCTGTCATTATTTTGTTTAATGAGAGGATACCACAGCCTCACTCACTGTGAGTGCTGGCCTCATAGCGACACGGCCTAGCTCCTAGTGCCAGACTCGCTACTGACTAACAGAGGCTACTTTTCTCTTTCTCAGTATTATTTTGTCCCCATTTATCAGACAAAGAAACTGTTTAGTTACTTAAACAAAAACATATTGTTGGTAAGTGGTAGAGGTAGGATTCTGAGGTTTCTAGTTCTAGAGCCCATGTGAATTACTGTGCTAAGAACAGTTTTCTATAATATTTGGAATTTTTCTTGCAATTGTTATGAGGGAAAGGTGGATTTTTTTTTCTTGCTGAGCATGAAATTTTTGCCTCACGAAGATAAAAACATATTACTGTTTTTTTTTTTTTTATATCCGATTGAATGTGGAGGCACAGTGAATTCCTTTTGCTCTTTGGTATGTATATATTTTCTGACAATATCTAATACACATACAGTCATTTTCTGTGCTTGAGTGATATTGACTCTGTATTTCTCAAGAGCAGGAAGTCTCTGATTTAAGAACTTCTGGCTTTATTTTTTCTATATAAATCATTTATTTATCTAGTTTTTATTTCAGAATATTATGCGGGTACAAACATTTTGGTTACATCAATTGCTTTTGTACCATTTGAGTCAAAGCTATGAGTGTCCATCCTCCGGACAGTGTGCATCATACCCATTAGATGTGAATATACCCATCCCCTCCCCCCACCACCTGCTTGATTTCCGATGAATGTTATTTCCATATGTGTATATAAGCACTGATCAGTTATGAGTATATGTAGTATTTGTTTTTTCCATTCTTGTGATACTTCACTTAGAAGAATGGTCTACAGTTCCATTCAGGTTAATACAAGAGGTATTATAAATAATTCTTTTTTGTGGCTGAGTAGTACTCCATGGTACTCATGTACCATACACACACACACACACACACACACACACACCACATTTTATTAATCCACTCATGTATTGATGGACACTTGGGTTATATCCACCCCTTTGCAGTTAGGAATTGTGCTGCTATAAATATTCAAGTGCAGGTGTCTTTTTTATAGAATGAGAGATACCTCAAAGAACTAAAATAGAACTACCAGTTGATCCAGCAATCCCACTACTGGGTATTTACCCAAAGGAAAAACTTCTGACTTTAGAAGTATACTGAGGGACAGAGAAGTTGGCTAATGTAGGTATTGAGCCTGAAGATACTACTGTTCTCAATCCAACATCTCAATATGGGACATCCAGTCAAAATGAGAGCATGACTGTGGGAATTCCAAGTCTCTTGTAATTCTCATTGTACATTAGCCATTGTCCTAGAAGGTTGACTTTATTCCAAATCCTACTGGAAGGCAAGAAAAGAGAAAACATGATAAAAATTGTTGATAATGCATCCTGTCTGTCTGGGAGTTTACTGAAGAATGAAATAAGCATAAAAAGTGTTGGCAGTAGGAGCCAAAACTAAGAAAGAAGGGAGGTAGATAAAATCAATCTGTGCTTGGCACTCACCTCCCAATAAGAGCCTACGTATTTTGCTACCACTCTTCATTAGGGAACTTGCTATCCTCTCCTTCGATCCGCTGATAATCATAGTTACATTTATTGAGGGCTTGCCCTATGTGAAGCATAGTACTACTTATCTCATAATGCACATTATATAATTTATGATGGTTAGTTTTATGTGTCAACTTGGTGAAGCCATGGTACCCAAGTATTTGGTCAAACACCACCCTGGATGTCACTATGAAGGTACTTTTTAGATAAGATTAACATTTAAATCAGTAGGCTTTGAGTAAAACAGACTCCCTACCATAATATAGGTGGGCCTTATCCAATCAGTTGAAGAAAATAGAATTTTGCCCCCAAATTGTCTTCAGATTTGATTGCAACATCAACTTTTTCCTGGATATCCAGACTGACAGCCTGGCCTGAAGACTGTGGACTTGCCAACTTCCACAATCACATGATCCAATTCCTTAAAATAAATCTATCTACCATTTATCTATCTACTTGTCTGTCTTATCTATCTATCTATCCATTCATCCAAACTATTGGTTCTGACTACGATCTCAATCAACCTTTTCTAATTTTTTGCTGGAAATTCTCAACCACTTCTTCCTTTATCATTGTTATCCCTGCACGTGAAGACTTGAGATTCCCATACCTATTCCTCCAATTCTTACAAAAAGATCTGTAGAAACTATTTTTACTTTATATCACCACTGCCAGTGATCAATTCCAGGCTGTCATCATCCCTCTTCTGAATTCATACAACTGTCTAACTAGTCTACCTTCCTCTTTCTTTCCTTTTTCTACCATAATCTAGAAAATAGAAATCCAGTTTCACTTTCTTCTCCTAAACCTCATGGCAGTTCTCTCTCTGACTTTTCAGCTTCCCTTCACCTGTTTGCTCATTTCTCCTCTCTCAATTGGTTGGTTTACTTTGCTGGTTCACAGGTTTTGCTCCCTCATAACTTCAGTTTGTTCTTTATTCCTCTTGCTCTAACTATTAATACTTCATGTCACTTTTTTTACTACTCATCCTTTTTATTTGTTTCCATGATACAAACTGCATAGATTTCTTGGTAACAGAATTCCAGATGTAAGAGAAAAATCATCCGGGGCCACATAACAATGGTAGGAGTCCTTTGGTATCAGATGATCAGCTTTGGTATCAGATGTGGCCAAGGGATTAGAATTTAGAAAACGTGACTGTTGACCCCTCAGTAGGATTCTGAGCTATAGTTTTCCTTACAATGGGTAATAATGGAATAAATACCATGAAATCCCTAGAACACATCTTTTTGCCTGGTTAAATATTTCCCTAATTGCCACTCTTATGCAAATTAGTGCATGGCAACTTGTAAGTTCACTTATACTGATATCTGAGTTTGGATCAATGACTTTCGGTTAAGAAAGTATCTGTTAATGCCTCTCCTTTCTCTCACTCTTATTACTGATGTTCACTTCAGCTAGAGTTGGATGATGTATTCTTTCATAACCTTGTGTTGGTGCTACTTCCCTATCCTAATTTTTATTACATGATTGACAGTACATTGGAGTGTTTTCACTAAATTTACACATTTTTTTGTTTATTATTTTGCTAATTTGTAAAAAGTAAATGTAAATTGTTATGTCTATAAATATCACTTTCTCTTTTTTCAAACACATATATAACAACAGTCCACAACTGTGATTTTTTAACATGAGTGCACATCAGAATTCCCTGCAGAGTTTTCAAAACACAGATTGCTGAGCCTCATCCCCAGAGTTTTTAATTCAGTAAGTTTGAGAATGGGCATCTCTAAGAAGTTTTCAGGTCATGTTCATGCTGTCGTTCAAGAACCATACTTTGAGAACCACCACTCCCTTACACAGTTGAGATTGCAATATGTTTTTGGAGCCAGTCAGACTTGAAGTCAATCCGCATTTAAGCAAAGTTATCTTTATAAAGCGACATAAATTTTAAGAGTCTCTGTTTATTCTGCTGTAAATAGGGATATTAACAGACAAGTTTTAAGTAATATAATGAACAGAGCCCAGCACATGCTAAGCCGTAAATGTTGCTGCTATTTTAAATGCAAATTTATAATATTTTCGTATCATCAGGCATTTTAAGTTTCCCGTGCCTGTTTCCCTAGTAATTTATGCCTGAAGGCAACAGTGGTAGACTCTAAAATATGAATAGGGAAATCAATTAAAAGTCTTTTACATTTATTCTGTGACTTTATCTGAGTCTTCCTGGATTTTGCTGACAATCTGTGCATTTGGGTTAGTGCTTTTATGATGAAACCATTTGAAGATACTATTTCATAGTTCTCCTGATTTAGCATTTTATTTTTCTGACATGGTTAGTTATAAATAATTATTTCTGCAGTAACATTCTCTGTGAGTTGCTCTCTGACTGTGATCTACCTCTTCTTCAGTGTGATAAGGAGTCTCATTCCACACTTCAGGTGGAGATACACATATAAAACAAACACCTAGGCTGGATCTTTAATTCTCAACAGCATAAACAAGACATGCTAATTAATCAGAAATGATGAAACCCATATAAAATGGGAACTCTATATTTGTGGAAAAAGTTATATATATATGTACATACATATATATATATATATCCTTTGGAATTATATGATTATTGCATATATATAAAATTCTAATTAATCATTGTTAAGAAAATAGTAATAGCAGAAGTCACTCTCTGTTACAGATTCTTCCAGTCTGTATTACTTTCCAAGGTCCTGAGATCCTTTACCTTGTGCCAGAAAGTTTTTAGGCAGTAGATCTGCTTTTTAGTTAACAGACTGATTTCTAAGCTTTGAACTTGTGGGCAATGAAAGCAGAATGTCTGAGCTTCTTAACTGTTTAGAACAAAGGTCCCACTCGACAAGTTGCAGAATGAAAAGTGAGTGAGAGTAATTAGCTGAAGAAATAAATTATGTATTGAATTAAATATTGACTCCTCCAGCCCATCTCCAAAGTTTACCTGTCCTTTGAATTTTTCCCCACTTTCTTTTTAACCCAGAAGAGTGTTTGTGGGAAAAGGTGACAATGATTCAGTTCAGTTTTGTAAAGTACTAACAGTTCTTGAGAGGAAACATGCTATATTGAGTAAGTGCAAAGTATGATTATTAATCTTAATATAATATTTTTAAACTGCTGACAGATGGTGAATACAATGAAATATTTTGATAACTCCTTGTTATATTTTCAGAGACTTGGAGGCTTAGTGAAAATATGAGGTTCTAAATATTTGAACACCCAGATGCTTTTGCATATCAGTGTGACCGAATCTTTTTTTTTTTTTTTCCCAAACATCCTGTTGGAGTTTAAAAAGGGAGGTGGAGCTAAGAGAAAAGAACAACAACAACAATAACAAAAATGCATACAAATGTAGGATTCCTGTAGAACTCTAGTCAAACATCAGGCATTATACCTCCAGGGCAATCTAGGCATCTTTTAAACAGAAATCCCCTCTGATGAGCTTGTCTAGGATCACTAAAAGAACTTGGGCCAAGTATGTCAGCATTAAAAATATCGAATTGGCTAGAAATACTATTGTATGTCAACCTTTATTTGTCCTTTAAACCAAGAAAAAAGAATAAAAGCATGCCCGTAGGCAAAATAAATGCCCCCTCATTCTTTTCCTTCCCTTCCGTTCCTCTTGCTCTCTTCAACTTATACGAGATTTGTAAAATGAATTGTAATAGAAAGTTCAGATGACAAAAATTACAGTGGTGTGGCCAGGAAAACACCCAGGGGACTTTTAGCTTCCGTTGTGCCAGGACTGAACTATCAGATCAGCCTTCTGGACTCAAATGCAACACTGTCAATAAGGATACATCATGCTTTTTGTGGTGTAGAAGAGCTGTCGGTTATAATTCCCATTATTCCAAAGCCAAGATTTTCCATTAGTACAGCCACCTGCTGGGTTGCTCTACTCACGTTTAATGGAGTCTGAATTTGAATTTATCACCATCTGTGGGAAGACAGGAAATGAGAGAGCATCACTAATTCCTTTCTTCATTCGCTAAGATTTCTTCATTCTTCATAATCTTTATAAGGAGGCAGCAAAAGGAGCAGAGACTGGGGATAAATGGAAGAATATTTTAGCTCTTATTGACATCAGAGCTCCAGACCAAGAGGAAAGAATGCTGTCTGTTCTACAGCCAATTCCAGCAACAAAAAGAATGTTTTAATTTCCTATGTAATATCATATCAAAATCATGCAGGTTCAGGATACTGTTTCTCTTCGGCTTCTAAAAAGATCTCAGAAGATTTAATGAGATCTCTGGTGAAGATGAAAGACTTGGATACATATTAAGTTCGCAAAAAAGAGTTCAAGATTCCTAATTACCACATTAGCTTATAAATAGAACAGGATAGACTATAGGTGCCTATTTTATGCAGTTTCTTCTTTTCCTCCAGAGATTAAAATTAAAAGCCTCTGTAGAACTCAAGAAGAGACAAAGATCAGGGAACATCAAAACCTTGAAGATGATCTCTAGTATCAAAGAATAATACCTTAAATTCATGCACATACAGCTCAGTGGTTCTGACTTATATAGAGTCACCAAGAGTGCTTCACTGTCATTTCTAATTAAAAAACAAACCAAAACAAAAAACAAACAAACAAAAAAAAACAACATTAAACAGGTTCACAGGAGAGGTAAGAAATTTGCAATTAAATTCTGGCATTGGCTAGCTGCAAAACTTGCAAGTCTGATCTGCTCATGTTTTACACTGCCCCATTAGGATGTTGCCTTCTGGACTCTGTCGTCCAGGCGAGACTGGGGGAAAAGCTAAGGCATTCTTACACACCAGGTGCAGTAGGTGCTGCTGCCCATCCCAGCTAAGAACAAGCCAGAGGATAATGGCAGTTGAAATGATGAGGGGGAAAATCCTCTCAGGAAAGAGGGAAGATTTAAAATCAAAACACACACACACACACACACACACACACACACAAAGCCTCTGAGAAAACACTGCATGCCATTGTCTTTCTTCAGGAACCAGGAGTTCATCCCTTTCTCATGAATCTCCCTCCATGTTTATAATCTTGGATTAATGACTCTAAACAGTGAGTCTGTTCTAAAGTCATGGGGGTCAGCTCTGTGGACTTGAGGAGCCTGGATAATTGGAAGGAATGTTACTTATTACAGTGAAGCAACAATTCCAGGGGAGGAGAAGAAGAAGCACAACAAATAACTGCACTGTTGTTCTTTAAGGCTACCAAGAGAGTTAGCACTCCTATCAGGGAGGCTGTGAATACTGTATTGTGACAAAGCAAAATGCCTCCTGGGTGCCTGCTTCTAGTGGAAAGCTTTTGATGTTTGATCTGTAATGAGATGGAAGAGGAAAACATTTCCCTTGGTTAACTACTACATACTGGATATGAACAGATTCAAAGATTTTAAGTTTCAGTTCTGGGACAAGATTCTCCCATCCCACTAATTTATTATTTAATATTTAGAAAATTCTGTAAGTTCTTTTCTATCTTTTTTTTTTTGTACAGAATACATGATGGGTTTAACATACTTCCGCTTTCATATTTGACTTAAATAATAACCCTAATGATTACTATGCTATATTTCACTTTTGCTAGTTTTGCTGTTTTCTCAATGCAAATGTCCTGTGGCAAATAGGACATTTATCTAATTTCCTTTTGGCAAATATGAGTGTTCAGAACCTGAGCTTACATATCGGGCCTGAGTATTTTGTACTGGAAGGTGCTTGGGCAGGGATGTAGGAAAAATATGAAGGGCTATGTACAGCACAGAGCTCACGAGGAAGACAGGATACAAACAAGAACAAAAAACCAAAATGCATAAGCAGTTAATTTTATTCCGCATGGCATGTTATAGATGATGTCACGCATATGGTTATTCATACCAGGCGCAGCAACGTTGGAGACGAAGACAAACCCTAGAAAATCTGTCAGTTTGGGTTAATGGAACATTGTTATTACCTCAGGTCAAGCAGATGGAGGGCAAACTTCTCTGCTGGATTCTGCTGCTCTTTAATTAATGTCCACATTTGTTATGTCAATATAATGCATCACATTTGGTCTAAAGGTTGTTTTATTATTTAAAAAAAAAAACAAGAATAATTATTTCATTTATTTTCAACATTTGAACAGTTACACAGGATTTTAGAGATATATGTAGATACCTGAAAAATGTCTAAATCAGTGTATAGGAGAACAAAAAAGGAGCCAAGCTGATTTTTACATATTTCATTCTTAATGTAGAGATGGATTTGATACTTCTTTTATGAGCATTTCCAAATGAGGGATTTTGATTGCAAGCATGTGAATATATGCGAAACACAGGAATCTCAGATGATAAAGCAAGGCAGGTCTTATTACAGTGTTATTCCTTTATCAAGAAATTAATAGCTGCAATTCATTTAGTACTCTGTTTACTCTTGTCAGGGAAGAATGGCAAGTGGGAAAATAACACAATAGAGACATCTCATCTTCTTTCGTAAACTTTCATCATCTAAGCTGTGTTCAGAAGGCACAAGGAATCCCTGGTGTCAGATATTATGCATGTGAAGCTGTGGCGTTAAATCTTTAGCACAATTCCAAGAATAAGCCTATTATGTAACAACTAAGGAAGATGTGTGCCATAACAGCAAACGTTCTTTCTTAAAGATGACAGGCTTACATTGTTCATTTTGGGAAAATATTTTTGCAGCGTTGGCTCCAGCCTCTAATTATTTAAGCTAGTCAAATCCAAAATCCTTAAAATGTGCAAATATTACCTGGACTCTTTCCAAGAGGAAACAGTAGGCAGTGATCTGGCCCCTTGGATTGAGCACTCAACTGCTGTTTAGTTTCCTTTCAAATTCTAGAATAGATATGCTCTTTAATCAAAACAAGTATGTATTCCCTTATATTTCCTCAGGCAACTTGTAGAATACACTTGGTATTTTCACACAAGGTTTCTGAGTGGCCAGACCATACCCACCATCTTCAAGAATGGTCACAGAATCCTTTCATAGATACAGTTTTTCCTATCAGTCACTGTTCTCTCTCTCTCTCTCTCTCTCTCATGTGGGTGCATCCTGGAGAACAAAGACTATGTATGCCACATTTTTTAAATGTACGACATTCTTCTAGATTACTATAGTCCTTCATAACTATAAGATCTTTCAGGCTCACAGATTCACTGTAGTAATAGGCAATTGAAGAATAGACTTGGAAAAACTACTGTTAATGACACACTTTTAAAAATTGACAATTTAGGCCAGTGGTTCTCAGACATGGGCAATTTTTTCCCCTTCAGGAGGGAGGGATTCTACTGAAATCTCATGGGTAGAGACCAGGAATGCCGATAAAATTTCCAAAATGCATACAATAGATTCAAAACCAAAGAATTATCTGGCCCAAAATGTTAATAGCGCTGAGACTGAGAAACCCTGGTCTATGTCAATGAAACTACTTTGTCATCTCCTCAAAATGAAACATCTGAATATAAATAGGTTTAAACAGAATGGTTTACAATCCAGAGAATTGTTTCCATGCTAGGTAGTATAACTAAAGATGAGCTATGGAGTATCAACCTCAGTTGTCTTGGTTGTCTTACTTATAAATGAATTATGTTACTAAATATGACACTAACATATATAATTATGAAATACATAAGGAATGTAAAGTTATTTCTTTCAATGCTTCTTCTTGGTGCTCCTTTCAATGCCTCTCTCACTCTCTCCCCACCCCCTTTGTTTATTATATGTCATTTTTACAAATCTGTCTATATTTCTAGGGAAAAAAATCCTCAAAATTGTACCAAATTGACATGTTAGCATGTCTGGGATATTTTTAAATTTTTAGTTCATCAAAATATAACATAAAACACCTCTACTGAGAAAATTTTCTTATTCTTTTTACTAGTGGTTTATTCTTTCATGCTTTTAATATTTAAGTATTCGGTTTTCCCTCTGCGATTTGACATGTTTTTTAAAGAATCTTTAAGTGAGTCTAACATCTATGCATATTTGACATTTTTCATAAAACAGCAGTGTCCTTGAAGTTTATTTTATAATATTCCTTTCTTTCTTTGTTCCCTACCTCTCAGGTGCCTTCTCATATACTCCTCTCCACACAAGCCCAGGATGGAATTTGGGGTGCAGGACCCGTTCAGGAAATAATGTTGTTTTTCTCAAAGAAACAGGTTGTGAGTGTCTTCATTCTTTAAATGGAAGAAAAATTGATACTAGTCCCAATAAGGAAATGCTACCCTGGTTTTATTTCTATTTGCCCTTAGGTCATTGATGCTTGCATTGAGAATGCTTATGATCTAAAATGAGCCACACAAGTTGAATGTATTTTAGGAAGAAAGCCTAAAGCAGATCAGGATGAAATTTGAGACTATGTAAAGCATAAATAGGGAGATACATTCACAGTATGAAATATCACACAACACTGAAGATGACAAACTATAGGTATAGGTATAATCATGAATGTATCACATACACATAATATTGAATGAAAGAAACCAGATGCAACAGAATGCATACTTCTGCTTCCATTAATATAAAGTTCAAAAATAGGCAAAACTGAGCTCTATTGTTAGAAGTAAAGATCACGATTATATCTGAGGAGCAAAAAGTAGTTAGTGATAGGAACAGGTTTTATTTCTTGGCTTCAATAATGGCTATACAAGTGTATTCATTGTGTGATAATTTTTTGAACTTGTATAGTTTTTCTATTGCTGCAGTAACAAATTACCAAAAAACTAATGGCTTTAAATGACACCCACTTATTATCTCATTGTTTCCAGGGGTCAGAAGTCCAGGCTTAGCTGTTTCTCTGCCTACAGCCTCACAAGGCTGAAATCAAGGTGTAGGACCACTACATTCCACTCTGGAGGCTCTAAGACAAAATCTGTTTCTAGGCTCACTCAGGTGGTTAACAAAAACCATTCCCATTCTCATGTGGTGGTAGGACTGAGGTCTCAATTTCCTTGCTGGCCATCAGTCTGGAGTTGTTCTCAGTGTCTAAAAGCTGCCCACATTCCTTGACCTGTGGCCTTCGTCATGTTCAAAGCCAGCAATGGTGGTTGAATCCGTCTCCCATTTCAAATCTCTCTCAACTTCTCTTCTATCTGATTTCTTCTGTCTCACTTTCTTCTCTGTAGGTCAGTGAGTCCAGCTGGAGAAATTTCTCTGCTTTCAAGGGTTAACGTGTTTATACTGGGCCCATCTATATAATCCAAGATACTCTCCCTATTTTAAGGTCTGTAACGTTGATTAGCTTTTCAAAGTCCCTTCACAGCAATATCCAGATTAGTATTTGATTGAATAACAGGAAGACAGGAAACTTGGGTGGATATCTTTAGAATTCTGCCTATCACAATATCTACCTATTATTGTGTGTTTCTCTGCACGTGTGTTACAATCTAATAAAATGTATTTTGATTATGTAAAAATAAGCTGCTGAATATTCTTGAGGTTTCTCTATGCGATCTTACGTTTCTTTATTTAATCAACATATGTTTATTAATTCCTTAGAAACCAATACCCCAAAATAGGGTGCTTTGACATGCTGAACTAAAGAAGTGGCCTCAAGGTCTCTCTGCCCTGCTCTGCCCTTCTCAGCCCTCCTGTCTCTCAATCCTGACTCTCCCGAAGCACAGGATGAAGCTGTCCCTCTTATCTTCCTAAACTCCAGGTCATCCAAAAGAGAAAACAAACACCTCTGGTCCCTTCCCTGCATTTTCATTCACTTAACTCATATCACAGGAAGAAAGGCTGAAGCCTGTCAATATCCCTGGATGGACTTTTGCCACAAATCATTGTCTTCTATTTTGGTCCCATTAGTATTTGAAAGAGAATCATTTACTACAGCCATTGCCTGCTCTGTGAGCCCAACAGACTTTGTCCTAGGCCATCCTACATTCTCCAAGTCCATTAAGTTCCCATAAAAATCATTTACTATCTTTCAAATTGCCACATTTCCTCTATCTCCCCTTCCCCTGTGAAGATGGATGTATAAACTTTTGTACCCCATGGGGTTATTAGGTAATCATTCTCCTGTAATTACACATGCTATGCATGTTAAAATAAATTTTGTATGACTTTTCTCCTACTAATCTACTGCTTGTCAGCTGATTTTTAGCAAACCTTCAGAGGGCAAAGGGTTTTCCTTGGCTCTTACATTATATACCATAAGGACAATAATTTATATCTTTGTCATGTATGAAATTTAGGCATATTTTAAAAATTCACAAAATAATTACCTACTCTCTGTGAATATGAACAAATGCATAAGAAAATATAAAACAATACAAGAAGCATATGAACCAATCTCTGGTTTTTGCTATGTCCAGAGAGTATTATTTCTATAAGAAAAAAAATGAAATAAATATTGTAAAATGATTCAAAATTTAAATCATTCCTGTACATTTGCTTATCATATCACTGTGATTTTTCTGTTTCTTTGAAACTTTTCAAAAAAAGAAAACATGCTGTGAAGTGTAATAGGGGATTTTAAAGATAAATTTAGCCATTTAATACATATTCATTTAAAGTCTAACAGTCTTTCTTTTAGATCTATGATCTAAATAGAAGTCAAGATACTATATTTTGACCACAATGACAGATATGTAATAGCTATCTTCAAACACTGCTTTGCAGATGAAAATAATGAGTATTTGGGAGAAAAAAAGAACATTTTTTTATTCTAAAATTCATGAGGGCAGGGTTTTGCCTTTAATATTTACTAATACACCCCTAATGCCCAGACTACTATCTGTCACATAGCAGACATTCAGGTACACTTGTCAACTAAGTGAATGAATGCATCTTGAGCATGAATGGAAATATCAGAAATGACAATGGAGAACCAGTATGCAAACATGAGAGCCCCTTCTTGCTACCTCTTTTTTCTCTTGTTATGAAAATACTTATGATGTGTGCCAGAGAAAATGCTATTTGTTAGCCACACCATTTCTTTTCCTGGAGCACAAAGGAAGATTACATTGCCTATCTTGCTGTTAGGTTGGAACCATATAACTAAGTTCTTGCCAATGGGAATGTGAGAAGGACTGAAGCGATGTTCCATTTCTGGTTGGAGGCAAGCAAGAATGGGATGGTGTTAATATGTTCCTCTCTCTTGTCTTTGAGGTTTGAAGAAAAGAAGTGTGAAATGGTGGAAGTACAAGATGGATAAATGGAAGCAACTCAGATCCCTGAGTCACTTTTAGAAGGGAAGCAGCAAAGAAAGCCACTTGACAAGCATCGGACTGTGATATGAGAGATAAATAAACCTTTTGGGAGTTAATTCACTAAGATCTAAGGATTTATTTGTTACTAAAGTATAGTCAGTATGATTGTGACTAATACATTATGAAACCACTTTTTCAAAGCATTTTTCTTTTGCAAATGTGTTCAAATTTGGAGAAACAGAAGAAAATGTTAAGTCAGGTTTCTCAATCTAATCTGTGCTCCAAGAAGATACACACACACACACACACACACAATATTAATTGGTATATAGAAAAGTCCATATTCAATGAAATCATTTGTAAATAATGGATTTAAAGAAAAATAAAGTGTGCTTACCCCAAGGGTTTCCAGAATCTCTAATATACTAATATGCATTGTAAATCAAGAGAGAGACTTTTAAAAACTGTTTTTTCCAATATTGTTGAATCACAGAACTTTTTTTACCTAAACTTCCAGTTAACATCTGCTGAACTTTGTGCTCTGAAAAACACAGCCCAATCTCAATGAGTTATCTAGAATGTCCTTTCTCCATTGCTGGGGACCTCTCATCTATAATTTCACTTTCTTACCATAATTATTCTGAAGACACTGGGAATGGAGCGATCCAATTTCTGGTAGCGGACAGGTACCCCTACAGGACAGAACAAAATGCAACTCCTACACTAATCCTCTAATGCTTGTACTTTTCTCCTGGTCCAAAGAAAACACTAACACATACTTTGGCCAAATAAAATTGGAAAGTGCAGGTCAAACCCAGTGCAATTGCCTCTTCTTTGACTTACAAGTCAGTTGTTGGCCAACCTGTCTGTGGCCCTTCAGACTTTCCAATGTGAGACAAACATTGGTCCCTTTGTCCCTCATACTGAAGAAAGCATGGATGAAATTCTTTTAGTAAACCCATTGAAAACCCTTTACTAAGCAGGTACCCTCACCCATTCCCAGTGTTGGGACTCACAGCTCAGCATCTCCCTTCTCCCACAATGAAATTTTCCCTGGAATTTTCTCCTAATTTCCACTCTGAAGTCTATTATAGCTTCAATATAAGACTTTAGTGAAGCATACTATATTTTTGTTTGTTTTTCTATCCAACTTTCCTCCAGTACTAACGGCTTCCCAGTTTCATATCTCAGTCAAATATTTCATGTCTATTCTATCTTACTGCCTTAGTTTAAAGTTCTAGCAAACTGATAGATGTATTTACAGGGTTGTGTACAGTGAATCATGTATACTGTACTATACTTTATAGATCATTTAGAGAAATTTCAAAATAATTTCCTCTATACTCAGTTTTCACCAAATATTTGAACATTAGAAGTAGACACCATGTGTAATATTTGACTGCTCTCTGTAAAACATACTGGAGATCTGAGAGGTTAAAGCTTTGCCTTTTCTGTCTACCTTTGTCTACATGAGCTTATTGACTTGCTCTGCCTCTTTGAGCCTGTTTTTTACCTATAAAATGTAGATATTTCCCTGTCATATTTTTTAGAAACATCATGAAAGTGCAATGCTATATGATGACTAAAACTTACCCTCAAATATAAGAAGCCCTTAATATGTATTTGTTTATATTAAAAATAAGTTAAATCTGTGAATTTTGAAGCTTTGGTTCATGTTCTATTTTAAAATGTATGTATTTTATGGGAAAATATGAAGCTTTGTTCATGGAAATAAATCTAAATTCATAAGTGAATAACACACATGTTAAAATTCCATTAATACAATGAAGAAAATAATGAAATGTTCCTTGTCAAGACAGGAAAAATGTAAAAGATTCACTAGGTTTGCAGAATTCAGAGATGCCACGAGTGACTTCAACCAGGAGAAAAGAGAGGATGAAGACAAAAAAGAGGAAATGGCTATTACCTAGATAGGTAAGTTAGGATTTTTTTTTACTTTAATTTGTTCAAAATTGCCAAAATAGGGAAATAGATTATCTTTGGACATAATTGTTATATAAAATACAGGAATGTGTTCATGTCAAGTTATTCTTATTATCAGGAACCAAAATACAGAACATGTATGCCATCCCTAACTAAATTTGAGTTTCATCAATAGACTTATATTGAGGTGAAAGATTTCGATCTGGAGGTAAAAATAATCATGTATCAATGAGAATGTGAATACATCTAGGTGGTTATTTTTAAATTTATAAAAGTCTCAAGACTGTCTCATAAACTAATTTTTAAAAATATTTATTAAAATAGTAAAAAATGAGGATTATATTAAAAGCACACCTCTTCTCAATTACAGAAAACGGTACATACACCACAAGTTTGTTGCTCAGAGTACTTAGTCACAAGTGAAACACTTACTCTAGATGGTAACTTTGCACATTGATCACAGAGTTTGTGTGTGTGAGAGACATGAATAAATGTATTGGGTGCTTACAATGCCAAGCATGAGTTGTGTATTTTGACTTAAGTTTCAGACAGGAATGCTCTGATGTCCATTTGGTTCTAGGTGATCATTATGGTAACCATTTATCTTGAATGTTTTTAGGCAGTTCTTATCTCAAATATTCAATTAATTGTCTGTCAATACATTCCAGTGCCTACTTCAGTAAATCAAGCTGACATTGGAATCATGTAGTTGTCTACCATATTTCTTTATCTGGATTTATGGAGGTAAGTATTTTCTCCTAAAGTAATGTCAAAAGAGGGAGACCAGCTGGCCAATTTATACAGAAGATATAGTATGTTAGTAAGATCACCATGGTTCTAGACACTTTTTCATTTGTGCAGGTTCAAGCTCAGAGGCACTAACAAAACACCTATGAACAAATTTTCAATCTAAAATGCTGATTTATTAATTTCTGTTGACATATGTTTCTGTTAACTAAGAGGTAGACATATAAAACAAATCTTAATACTTAAAGTAAATCATTTCCCTCTGGCAAATAAGTTTATTAGAAACCCAATTATTATTCAGGCTAGTGCTTTGTGGGCATAGGATTACAAGTTAGGAGATGTTGATTAAGTTAGTTATCTCTATTAATTGACCATTCTAACATTGTAGGGTTTTGTTCATAATTAACACAACTCATTGAAAGTCAAAGCATCTCCCCAGACATCTCAGAGAAAACAATAAATTATTGTCTAGTTTGTCACCTTTTTTGTATCTTCACTCCAGTTTATATCATTATTTCAGACAGTTAGGTACAATGCAACTGATTAATATACAACGTCTTTATACAAGTTACTCTCCTTGGAACAGAAACACGCTGTTGTTGCTTTTATCAGATTCAGAAGCAGCTTCGCTCCCACCAGTAACAAACAAACTATATGCCAAGGTAATTCATTTATGTGAAAAGCTAATCTCATCTATTACATTTTTCTCTTTACATTTCAAACCCAGAGTAATACTTTCCTGATATCTTTTACCAATTTTGAGGACTGTGCTGTATGGACATTGTTTTTAAATATAATGATCATTCACAATAGGAGTTTTTATTAATAGCTGTTGGCTATGAGATCTGTCTTGGGAAAGAATACCTATCATTTGTAGATTAGTCTTTCCTTGTACACATTAAACTGCATATTAGCAAACTATACAACATCTCTGCAGCAAATTACAAGTGTCAGGGCAAGAGATTTAGGGGAGCTGAGACTTAATACCTGAAAGATAGAAGGTTTGTTAAAATTTACCCATTTCCTAAGTTGGGGATGGGGATGCGAATGGGAAACACTTAGTTCAGACACCACTTGACATCAGTGTCTTCAGTCTTGAGACTGAAAATTTAAAATGTTAGTAAAAAAGATTATTCATTTATTCATGATATTTGAGTATTTGAAATGCAAAGGAAAAAAAAAAAGGTTAAGAGTATTGGCTTTAGATTGGTTGGAAGGTGATTCTCCCTAGTAGAGATACTGATACTCTTTGTTCTGAACCATCTTTTCAAGCACATTTGTATAGTCCATAAACATTCTCTCCGCTGCCCACGAAAATAATGGTAATGTCTCCCTCCAGAGCAAAGGTTGAAAATCAAAGGAGGAAAGAAAGAAATCTCTAGAATTTATTTTTAAAGTTTTATTTTCATCTTTGTGTTTATTATTGTTAGTTTTCCATGTAACAAAGTATTTTAGAGTGTGAGCCTTAGCAACAGTTTCATGGACTCATTGTATGCGCTGCCCTCTGCCTGGCTGGCACACACTTAGAGGGAAGGAACACAATGGTTTGTTCCCTGAGTTTTATAAGCATTTCTAAAGCATTATTGTAAAGTAAACACTGATACTCTTCAGCGGAACCATGTGGCTTCATGACCATGTAAACTTCCCATTCGGGTATTCAATCTCCCTACCTTATGTAGCTTTCTTTAAATTCCCAACTTTAACTTATCTTCCATACATTAGAAAGCAGAATATACACATTATGATCAGATAATGTGAGGGTAGAATCATTGCATTTTATATTTGAAAGACATTATAGAAAGCTTCTAATTTGATCACTCCATTTTATAAAGGAGTGGTTTGGCCAGAATTACTAAGAAGATGATAGTCAGCTGTGGAATCTCTTCTACTCAGAGTAAAACAGTAATCTATGATTTATTCTGCTTTCTTCCTATGCAGAAGTCTTTTGGCCACATCTCCTACTTTCATACTATAGTGTAGATACCTCAAAGTAATAATGTTTAGTTCATCATCTATAAACTCCACAGCTCCTTTACACATGACTAAGCACATAGCTAATACATTTTATTTTACCTACTTGAGCAAAATCTCCAGGGAATTATAGGGAGGACCTAAGTAATGGAGATAAATGTCATCCTGAGTAAAAGTATAGATTCAACTAGAATCAAATATACTAGCTTATTAATTTCTACCATGTGACATTGAGCAAATTATTTTAATTCTGTTTTAGTTTCATCATAACATTGGAATCGTATTAGCTAAAGAGTAGGTATGATCAAATATTGAGGGTACAGTGCTTAATTACCAGAGTATAGAACATAGTAAATGTTAAGTGAATTATAGTTATTTTTTTCCATAAAAGGTACAATGAGTTACAAAGTTATTAAAAGACATGATATTTTAAGCCTACTTGAGTAATTCTTCCTGGATTACTGAGCAACCAGGCATGATATGTTTTTTTTTTCCTTTTCTGAGTCAGACTCTTCCATTTGGTTCTTCCAAAAACATCTTCCACTCAAAGATACCTAAAATAAACCCTTCTGCTGGAGCTACTGTTAAGTTACTCTTCCGATCTCAGTTGCTGTGTTATATTTTCACACTAAAATGGAGTGATTGAATTAGAGGGATTATATTTTCCTGCAGTTGACTTTAATTTACACCTTTAAGCAGGATGAATAACTTATGAATTGAAGTTTAGAAGTGGTAAAATGGAAGCACGACCAATTTAAACCATTGCTTCTCTCAGACAAATATTTATTGAGCAGCTAATATATATCAGGCACTTTTCTAACAGTATAGGAATTTATAAAATATCAAATAATGGTTTAATACTTAACTGTTTGAAATTATTAATAATTAAAGTAATAACATGTACTAGATATTTACTAAGTGCCAGACATTGTTCTGAGTACTTTATAGACTGTCAACTCATCTACTTCTTATAACAACCCCTTGAGATAAATACTATAATTATCTCCTATAAATAAAGAGAAAAAGTAAAACAAAGTGTCTCAGTAAGTTATTAAGTAGTAAAGCTGGGACAAAATACTCAAGTAGTTTGCTTCCAAAGCCCTTGTTATTAACCACTATGCAGAACAACCTAATAGAGGTGTGTAACCAGTAAAATGCAATGAAAAAGGAAACTCAAAGCCACAAGAAATATTGCATTAGAATTCTATTTTTTGAAGCATTTTGGGCTAGCTTAGCCTCTAACATTTTATTTTCTTGAGTTTATTAGCTAATTTTTTTATGTCAAAACAGTCTACAAAGACACCAATAGGATATGAACAGTAGCTATTTTTACTCTCTTCATCACTTTCTAGTTAAGTTTCTCAGCTAAAACAAGATTCCAACTAAACTTATAGATACCATGCACTATATATTTTCTGAGAAATGTCAGGTTTTTAGCAATTGCACTTCATGAACATATTATATCTTGTGAGTGTGTGTGTGTGTTCAGTGAGGTTGGAGACTATGTTTTCATATCTGTTTTAAATACTTCCCTAAGATTCACCACCAGATATACCCATAATTAGTGTGTATCTAAAAAATCGATAAATGCTACCTGAACAAATCATTCAACTTGATAATAACCGTATTGGTTAACAGTTTAGGTTAAAGGAAGGAATTTAATCTCTTTTAGGATGTGACCTAAGCCCATTACTCATAAGTTGCTCAAAATCTTTTCTATTTGCTTCTGTGATGCTGTGATTATTCAGAATGGTTAAATAATCTTGGAAATTACTGAACCTGATAACTTTAATTTCAAGACTTTGAAGTACTCTCCTTGATGCCTCACTACTTTTATGGTTGTCTTCAAAGTTCGCACTGTCTCATTTACAAAAATCTCTATGTAGATCTATTGCAAATTGTATATAATGTTTCTTGTGCTCATCATACCCTCATCAACATATTTTGAGGTTATTAATAGCATGATAATTTTGAAGTGTTATGTAAAAGGAGAAGCCTTTTATGTAAAGGAGATCACATTAATCCAAACTGAAGTTTATGCAGTATAGGCTTGAGGGAAAAAGAAATTTGAATGCAAATCAAATTGGATTTTTTCTGGAAATGTTCTGTTTAAGTCTGTGAGGAAACCACTGTAGCTGTGATTAAAACTTGTTCTCTTAGTCTCTTATATTTGATTAGAAAAAGAACTTCCTTTCCTTTTGGAAAAGCATTTGTTAAAAGACAACTTTACAGCACTTCCATTTAATTATTAATTTCATAGGTAGTGACTTACGACAGGGCAGTGTGAGCAGAATTGGAAGCATAGCAAACACATAAAATAATCAGTGGATTGAATGAGAGGGAGATCATAGAGACAATGAGGGAAGATTGCTTTTTTTATAGGATTTCTATAAAGCAAAGGAGGACCCAAATTATGGGCATAAGAAGCCCTGGCAGCTCAGTGGGTGGAGAGATGTCCTTAAGGAAGCATAAAAACAAGGAATGGAGCATCTTCTGCCCTTTGACCAAAAGGGCACTTATTCATCTTTGCAAGGGAGCTACTCTTGCATTTTTCTCATGATCTTTTGTTTTTCCTTCAATCTTTCTTAAAAATCATGATTTTTCTGGCATTTTAAAGAAAGAAACAGGATAAGAAGATGGAGTGTTGTGGAGGAAAATAGGAGAAATGTTACGCTGGATAGCAGACAGAGAAAGAAGGCTTGAGTGAGGGGTGATGCTTAAGCAGATGATTAGGTAAGAAAGCTTCAGGTTAAGGAAATTGCAAAAACAATGGTGTTAATAGCAGAAGGTTTATGGGAAGTTTGACAAGCAGTAAAGGAGTTAGGACAATGCATTATGATAAGTGAGGAGGGCAATGGTAAAATGTTGCCATAGAGAGTGCTAGGTACAAGACGACAAAGAAATTTAAAGCCATGGTAAGAACTTTGGATTTTATCTAAGTGTTACAAAACCATCTGAATGTTTTAAGAGGGAACGTATCATGATGAGAAATATATCTTAGAAGGATCATTCTAGCCACTGGGTGATGAACAGATTTTCAATATGCGTGAGATAATGAGGATTTTAAAGACTATGGTAAGGAGTTTGAAATTAAATATAAAAGTGACTGGAAGTCATTGAAGTGATATAAATAGGGTATGAAATGATCTAGTTTATGATTTTAAAGGATGATTTCATTTTCTGTATGAATAATAATTTTTAGGAAAAGCAGGGAGGCTAATTAGGAGACCACTTTAGAGGTCCTAGTAAGACAAAGTAGTGATTTACACTAAATAGTTGGTAAGAGATGTAGTAAGAAGTGGTTGGTTTTGGAAAATTGTGAATCTTGAGATAAAAGAACTTAACGGTAGTTGAATATGTGATTTTAAAGAAAAGGGAGAGTATAAAACAACTCCACGTTTGCGGCATGAGCACATTGGTAAATGATGGTAATTTACTGAGATGGGGAAGCTTGGAGGAGAAAGGCTTGTAGATGTGGGAGTCACCTACGAGCATTCTTCTTTGAACATGCTGAATTTGAGATGCTCGTAAGCTTTCAAACTGAAACATGGATTTAGAAATTGGATATATGAGAGTGGAGTTCAGTAGAAGTTTCATTCTAAAGATTGGAGTCTGAAATTATGGAGTCACCAGAAAGAAACAGACAATGTGGTATCGATGCAGGGGCTGTCCCAAGAAAGGGAGGAAAGCCCCCTAAACTCACCAAGTAGGTTCCTGGCTTTGTATGGGAAAGAATTCAAGTGCTGGCCAACTAGTGACAGAGTTTATTGAGAGAGACAGACAACATATCCTACCCACAGGCAGGGGCCCCTTATGGGGCAATGGTAATATTTTTAAATGTTCAAAAATCCCATTAGGAAACAGCTATATCTGACCAGCATTGTCTTGAGGTCAGGCCATAAAGGTTAATCATAAACTGATGTCACAGAAAGCTAAGAGGAAGCTGTTTGTAAGACATCTGGCTTAGTAATTCATCCATCCTCCATCCTCGGGTGGTCCCGGGCCCACAGCTTGCTGACAACTTCCTTTTTCAAGGTGGTTAGGGTCTGATATCGGTTAAAATGGTGGCATTCAGGCTCTCTTCACCTTCCTTTTTTGCCTGTCCTTACATTTAGTACCAGATATTTTCAGTCCTCTGCTTTCCAGGTATATGGTAAGACTGCATTTCTTAACACCCTTTGGTTAGTGGGGATTTGAAAATAAGTATGAGAGGAAGCTATTCTAGGCTGGACCATTTAACTTCAATATGAAATTCTCAAGAATTCTTTCCTTTTTTTTTTTTTTTTTTTTTGTTTCCTGCCATTGTCTACTGACAGTTCTGCAGATGGTGGCTGCTCCATCTGTCTGGGTCCCAGATTGAGGACAACTTATAACATAAGTGCCAGCTGACTCACAGCGACATAGCATGAGTGAGAAATAGATCTTGCTGTTTTAGTTTCCTGAAATACAGGAGCTATTTGTTATTGCATCATAGCCTAGCCCATCCTGAATGATACAGAAATAATTAAAGCCATACAACTGAATGAGATCACCCCAGGAGTGAGTATGAGAAGAATAAAGAGGTCCAAGGCTTGAGCCAGGTGGCCCTCCAATAGCTACTGACTGGAAAGAAAATGAGGATGAGGATCAGGTAAAGTAACAGACTTTGGGTTATTTATTTTTGAAAACACCCTTATCACTACTATTATTTTGTTTCAAAATTGCCAATAATTTAATAAAAGCACTTTTCCCCATAAGGGGGGGAAAGAGAACACTTCTTTAAATACCAATTATAACCCATTATAGCATGCATTTGGCTGTACAATCGTAAAACAGTGTCTATTTCTGCATCAGAACAAGTTGAGTCTAAGGCCTCTTCACTTTCAATCTATACAGATTCTTCTGAAACAATTTTGACTATTGAGGCTGGCAGAGCCACAAGATGACCCCCTACTCACAATCTGTGCTTAACTTCATCATTTCTTCAATATATTTAGAACTGCAACAAAACTTTATGGCATATTTTAGTATGTGGCATGGTCTAGTATATCATTATCCAGTAAAATTTAATAGCATATACCAGGGTTTTGACTGCATTTCCTATTTTGTTAATTGCAGGTCCATTTTGTTTTCCTTAATTGGATTATACATTCCTAAACTTCAATTTTACATAAACTTCGAAGCACTTGGGAAGAATAAGTATTTGTGCCTGAGGGATAGCCTGTGGAGACTGGAATTGGGTGTACACACACACACACACACACACACACATCTCTTAACTACTTAAACTCTGTAATACACCTGAGTAATGTGTACACTTTGCTGTCATAATTTTATTGTGTGATCTGTGAACAAAAATAAAATCCTAAGTCCCCCAGCTGCCTGAAGGGATCTACTCTTGGCCAAGGGGACCCCAGAAAAACCCTAAATCTGAGTTGCTGGCCATGAGAAGGGAGGTCAGACATGCCTCCCTTATTAGAGATACCCTTGATGTAAGATGCTAAGTCATTAACAGGCCTAAGGCTATACAAGATAAAGCTTAAACAACACCTGTAGGCCATCAATTTACTTACCAGATCACTTGGTGGCTTGTCTCTGATTAACAGATATCCTTAAGTTAAAACATTCTAAGCCTTTGGATCTTAGACAAAGCTTCTTTAACCAATTACAAATCAATCAAAGAATCTTTAAATCTACCTATAACCTGTCAGCCTGTACCCTGTTTGAGGTGTCCTCCCTTTTTCGGTTAAACCAATGCACACCCTCCGTATTTTAACTTAAGGACTTATGTGTAATTCCTGTCTCCATGAATGGATAATGTGCCATGGCCACATTCTCTCAGGACCTCTTGAGACCACGTGCTCTGGGTCCATCACACACATTTGGCCCAGAATAAACCCCTTTAAATTATTTTACAGATTTTTTTTTTTTTTTTTTTTTTTTACTGTTAACAGATACATGATAGGCAAAAATGTTGATTTCACGTGTGTTGACAAAATGAAACATGGCTGCCTCTGTGGTCACCTTCCCTTGTTAGATTGTGAACAGCTTTACAACAAATGCGAAAGTGCCATATTTCCATCTGTGACGGGTACCAGCTTCATTCATGATTGTGTATTTTGAGAGTTTGTTTGGGGATTCTAGCAGGGGAGCGCAGCTACTCCTATACTCTTGACTGAAGACCGGTCCTCCTCTATGGGGGAAGGTCGTCCTCTTCAACCAAGCGCCCAGCTTTGGGAGGGACGCACCTGGAGCGGTGAGGGAGGAAGGGGACACCCGCCTAGCCAGCCAGATCACCCCGGCGATCAATGGTGTGACAGATGTCGCAGCCAGATCGCCCTCACATCCCGAATGTATATTTTGAAGCTCTATTCTACTGCTCTTCTTACTATATAAGAAAGTTTATTTCAGTGCTGTCATAATTTGATTTATTTGAAGACAATTTAAGCTACACTTATGAATCCAAATTCCTGTTAAAAAAATTAACTGCCTGTGATAATACTAATAAAAATAACACTCCTGAAGTGACCGCTGATGAACAGTTGCATCTTTAACATGGCTAAACACACACAGACAGGCACTGAAAATCGTGTCATGACCTAACTCCTCTTCCCAGCAAGGTTTCATTTCTCTCCTCTCATTGCTAAAAACAATTCCTGGTTTTTTTGGTTTCTTTTTCCCTGCCCCATATGGGCTAGACCAGCCATTGCCCCCTCAATTGTTTTTTTTTTTTTGGTAATGCTAAATCACCAAGATGGAGGGGTAGAGAGCAGAGTGAAAGGGCGCAGGACAAGCTGTACACAGGCTCGGGGCAAGGATTTTGTGGGTGGCGGGGGGATTGGTAACAGAGAGTGAGCCGCAGATGTGAATGAGAACTGGGGATGAGAGGAAAGGGGAGAAATGTGGCCAAATGTCAGAAACTGGATCCTTGTTACGGTCCTTTCTAGGATTCTATCGGGTGCAGGTGAAAACTGGAGCTTATTTTTACCTGTTTGCCTCTTTAAAGAAAACTTTGTGCTAAACCAGGCTGTTCATTCATTCAGTCATTTATTCACTCAACAATTTTTTACTGAGCTCCTACAATGTGCCAAGAATTTTTCCTGTGTTCAGGGAATACAGTAGTAAACAAAACAGCCAGAAATCCTGGTCTTCAAGGAGCTTATGTGTAGGGAAACACTAAATGAATAATTTAGTAAAGCATATGGCAGAGAGCGATAAATCAGCTAAAAAGAGAGGGAAATCAGAAAAGACAGAAAATGTGAGAGTGGAGCAAACATTTTAAGAACCTTCCAGGGAGAAGTTATAGCGAGGGCAAAGGCCTTGAATTAGTTGCATCCTCACCTATTCCAAGAGGAACAAAGGTCTGTGTGGCTGGAGTTAGGTGAGCTGGGAGGGAATTAGGAAGAGAGATTAGACAGGCAACAAGGTCCATGTCTTGCATGTCCTCCTGGGCCACTGTCAGGGTTAGTTCTTAATCAGAATGAGATACTTCACTTGACAGAATGGGTTCCAACTCTCTCCAGGAGAACAAAAGAGATTCTATATCACCGTTATTTCTTATAGCTGAGTAATACTCCATGGTATACATATACCGCATTTTACTAATCAACTCATGAATTGATGGGCATTTGGGTTGTTTCCACATCTTTGCTAATCCACTCATGAATTGATGGGCATTTGGGTTGTTTCCATGTCTTTGCAGTTGTGAAAATAAGCACCACATGTCCACTCATGAATTGATGGGCATTTGGGTTGTTTCCACATCTTTGCAATTGTGAAAATAAGCACCACATATACTCACCAGCAAATTGGTTTTCCTGATTATCACCTAAGTGCACATTTGGGAATAAAACCAATTGGGTATTAGACAGAGGTGGGGAGTGGGGGGAGGGGATGGGTGTATATCTACATGCTGAGTGCGATGCGCACTGTCTGGGGAATGGACACGCTTGAAGCTCAGACTCGGGGGGATGGGGAGGGCATGGGTAATATATATAACCTGAACTTTTGTACCCCCATAATAAGCTGAAATTAAAAAAAATGAGATAAGCCTTTGAAAAGTTTGGAGTTTTGCATGTGAAAGGGTCAAACATTGTTTTATTTACATCAAGGTATTTTGGTGGGGCCACCAAATTGAATGTTAGAGTTTTAAAGAACATTTATTGTCAATTTCAGTTGTAAATTGAAGTTTGGTGGTTCGAGCTATTTACATTAAAAAAATACAGATATGAGATTGTTTATGGAAAATTACCTTCAGAAACTAAAATACCATTTAAACAATGGTTAAATAAAAATAAATGTTAGGACACTTTGTAAACAGAGCTTTATTCTTAGCAGGTTCAAAATAAAATATAGCTATTATTATTGACATCGTCGTTATCTCTTTTGATGTGAGAGCTGGCCTGCAGTACTAAGACATCAATTACACAAAAATACAGGATGAATGATGTTTTATGTGATGATTATTTCCCGTACGAAACATTGTTTTTTCTTGGTGATGAGTTAGTTTTAAGGCAAGTATTTGTGCTTGTCACAATATCTCCCCTGTATCATAAATTGTTCTTCAGCAGACATAAGACATTCTGGGGGACAAAAGCAAGAATTAAATGAGAAGTATCGGAAGTAATGTCTAGGACAAACTGAAATAGATTTTATTTTCTATTAAGCCAGGATTTGTTGTAAGGGGGTAAAACACTATACTCAGAATTCAATGTTAGAAGTTCCTAAGGATAACCTAAGTCTAACTTGTAAAAGCAAGGGACAGGGCAAAGTTCCAAATTTTAATAATCCATAGGGCTATAAATGTAATTCACAAAAAATTATTTCTTTCTCTCTCTCTCTCTCCCCCTCCCTCTTTTTTTTTTTTTTTTTTTTTTTTGCTTGGAAACTTTGGTTTAGTATTTTCTTCTCCCAGCTCCCACTATATGAAGCAACAAACAGAAACTCAGCCCTGGGGGATGCAGCCAAAGCACCAGTGTGGCATAATGGCTGCGATAATAGGAATTAAATGAGGAAGCTGCTAAACAATATTCTCTGGTGGCCAATAGGTCTAGTCAATATAAGGCACTGGAATATTGGGCAGAAGGCAACCATGGCTTTTAGACAATTTACAGTCTCTACCGACTGGTAGGAAAGATTCTCCAAATATAGTACCCAAGTCTGTGCGTAGGGGTCACTTCAAGGTGGATTAGAAAGGAAAAGAAATGATACATACCATATTCAAGCACTCTCCAATTCTCCCAGAAGCCTAGGCCAGAATTCAAGGAATGTTGCTGCAGAACAAAAAACTTCTTACAACACAGCTGTACATTATTGGCTTCAGTGCTGTATGTGAGTAGCAGAAAGGCATTGAGTTCTGGGTCTTAAAATATCTAGATTTGAATCCCAGTGAAGTCACTGATTAGAGGCATGGCTTTATGCCATCTCTTTACCTGCTCTCTTTCATCAGTTAAAGAGAGTAGCACTTACATCATGGGATTAAATAAAATAATGTGCAGTGCATGGCACATAGCAGCTATTCAGTGCAGTATAAGAATTAATATTAGTCAGTTTCAGTGAGTTGGAAGTCAATGACAATTGGATGTTCAGGATGTATTAATGTTTGCAGCTATCATCCTTTTATATTCAAATCATTGAAATATTGTATTATGATCAACAATAAATAAATCTATCAGTTTCACTCTCCCCACCCCAGAAAATAAGCAAAATAAAACCATCTTTTAAGCAACAAGTCATTTTGGTGACAACCTTTCTTATGGTAAATTTTCTCTACTTTGGGGGATGGTAAAAAAAAAAAAAACATAAAAAGTACTTAAAGAATATCCCTTACTCTCACTTTTACTTCTCTTCTATTGAAATTATAATTTTTATACTTACGCATCAAAAAGTGAGCCAATTTAAGTCTCAGCCTCCCTCTCCTTCTCCTTCCCTCCTTCCCTTCCTCTGTTCTTCTCTATCTTTCTCTCTCTCCCCCCCCAACCCCATCATACAAGGTCATTAATTGCTATTGGGACCTTCATAAACCCTAGTCTGCCGATGGGGTGAGAACTCTATTGTTAAATGTATTATGGCAGGACTGTCTTTGGAGATTGCTTGCTTGATTGCTTTGTAAGGGCCCAATGGCACACAGCAATTAAAATCCATAGACCTCTATAACCCTTCTGATGTTTTATGGGCCTTTTTGTGTCCTTCGGTAGAGTTTACCATTTGTGTATTTCCCACTGGGTCTCTCTTTCAAAACTCTAAGTGGGATTTTTTTTTTAATCCACTGTGATAAAGCTAGTTATACATCATGCGAAAGGTTAATGAATATTTTCAAAAGCAGCATATGTTTTAAGTCAGGGGTGAAAGTTACAGTAAAGAATGGCTATATAAAAACTAATGGTATTTTCCCAATCTCATCCAAGTTAATTTCTAGAAACCTCACCAATACCTGTGACTCTTAAAGTAAAGCATAGCTTGTAATATAGAAATGACCTCAAAAATTAAGAAAATGACTTGGATTTATGCGGAAAGTCCACTTTGAACTACTGCGCAGAAATGTCACAGTTCAACTCTCAGGTTTATGCTATACACAGAACGGATACATTTATTTATTTTTTATTTCATCGAAGCTAGACATTTCACCTGATTAGGGGGCTTTGCTAACAAAGATTCCTAGTTTTTGTCCAGATGTGAGAAATTTGTATCATAATACTGAGAGAAGCCAGGGAAAAGAACTCCAGAGTGGTATTAAGGACAGCAGCACAGTGAGTATTAGCCATGATTCTAAAAAGCCTCACAGTACCAGGTATCTGTCTACTTTCAGCACCAAGATCAGCAGCTCCCATGACCCCAGCAATGAAGTCATTAGGCAATTCATGATGCCTTTAGTCATTTGACGTTGTAATTGCTTTCTTTCCCTGAATACCTTCTTTCCCCGTTCCTTCCATTTTCACTCTTCTTTACTTCCCTGTGCTCCCACTCATATACTCAAAGGGCATTTAGAAATCTTCATTGGAAAATGATTTATGCAATTTAAAAGCAAATTGTTCAGTGCCTGGAGCTCTTAGAAGGAAAACCATTATTGAACTTCAGAAAGTGAACACAGCTTCAGATTGTGCTCTGCATGAAGCCCACAAATCCTACAACTTTGTAAACTCTTTGGTGTAAATTGTAGATCTGAGAAGAGGACAAATCCCATCTTATGAATTTTCTAAATTATGTTCTGAGAAACATTATGTGTACTGAAGCTGGGAGAAGAGTGATTATCCTATTCTGTATAGGCAATGTTGGAAAAAAGGGGATAAATGCAATGATAATGCATCATTATTTAATGGAGAAAGGACTAGTTCTTAATCCCCACTACCAGATGGTCACAGATCAACAGGAATAATTCAGCAACTCTTTGTCTAGCTCCATGGGGTTCTTATCTGCTTATGGAGACATACTGCAATATGCTTTTTAAATATTATGCTTTTTACATTTCTAAATATTATTGTTTTGTAAGTTATTATGTCAAGTTTAAACTGCTTCAACAGTAAACAATTTCTTCTAGTTATCAGGTTTTTCCAAAGTATAGTCCATGTTCTTCAAGCATCTAGATCACCTGTTATGCTTGTTTAAAAGCTAGGTGAAGTATCCCAAGAATGGAAAAATAAGCACCACATGTACTCACCATCAAATTGGTTTCACTGACCATCACCTAAGAGCACATTTAGGAATAACATTGATCGGGTGTCGGGCAGATGTAGGGGGGCGGGTAGGGGATGGGTATATACATACATAATGAGTATGATGTGCACTATCTAGGGGATGGACACATTTGTAGCTCTGACTCGGGGGGGGGGGCAAGGGCAATATAGGTTAACCTAAACTTTTGTACCCCCACAATATTCTGAAATAAGAATAAAAAAAAGCTAGGTTTCTATTCTACTTTCTTGAATTGGAATATTTGAGAATATTTATTGAAAGCAATCTGCTTGCATAGTTCTTAAGCACACAAAAGTGTGGAAAATCTTGCTCTAGAGCTTAAAGTTCACAGTATCTTTTGTTCAGCAAGGAGTTAAGTCTGAAAATGCACATTCCAGGCATCATGTAGATGTTTTACAAATTATCACTCATGTAAAATTCTCAATATTCTTGCAAAGTAACTCTCATGACTTCTAATTTATAGATAACCCTTAGTGTTCCTCATTTGTTCTTCAAAAAAACTTTTTGAGTACCTAACGATCTCTAGGTACTGAGAAAAATTATGAATAAGACAGTTCCAACGGCTGAATGGCTGTCAGTTTAAAAGTGATCAGAAGAGAAATAAGACGAATTAGATGTTCTTCTGATCTTTCACTTGGTCATTTTAAATGACCTTCAAATGAATAATTACATGAATATATATACATATATATCATTGGTTTTATATACATATATATATATGTATATATGGCATTATATTTCTTCATTGCTCAAGAACTCCATGCTGTGAGAATTGTCTTTTTAGTTACATTAATAATCTCTAAACATACATGAACTTATCTCTTTTATATAAAATATGTGAATAAAATATTTAGATATATCTTTGAGTATTAGAGTTTTAATGCAGTGAATTTCTATAGTTTATGTTGTCTCAGCATCTATTTTGAATGTTTCACTTTTCCGTAGCACACATAAGACTTAGTGACCCTTGACACAGTTTCCAGCTCTGTGTCTCCTCCCAGTTTCTCAATGTATCAATCAAGATACCTGCCTTATCAACTACCTCCTGATTTCCACTTCCCTATAAAACAGCTAGATACAGCCTCCTTTTCTCCCCACTGACCCCCATACCACACATGGATAGCATGACTTTAGGAACTCATACCTGTTTGCTGAAACCAGCCAAGTAGAGCTCCCTGAGGAAAGATAACACCGTGGACCTCAACAAAGGCTTTGGAGTGCAGGTCCCTCTTTTGCTGTCTTACTCCCCACCTACTGATTGAGTGCATGCGTCCCTGACAGTTCTTCCTTTGCCCTAGACCCCCTGAGGAATCTATCAGCAATGGTAAATGTGTGCTATGTATGCCACCAATCCTTTCCTATCTCATTGTAACACTGCAATTAAATCATTGCATTTACATTATGCACTTCACATGACCTCAAAATACTCATTGACACAGCCATTACCAATAAATCAGAATCAGTAACCTAGATGAAAAAACATTAACTTTTTTCCAGCTCTGTTAGTAATGTAGAGTTGGTCGGTGTTACAATGATCTAAATCCACACCAGATTTATATTTTAATCAGAAAAACAACTTGTTCATTTACACTTGGGTATTCTTTTACCATGTATGAAATACTTAGGTTTGTTATCCCGGAAAACCTTCTCAAATGTCAGGGCTCAAGGAAATCATATATATAATCAGATTCTATGTCATGTATCTGGACTTGGAACAAAAACAATAAGACAGCTTTAAAATATTCATCTATGATATATCCGCAGGAAATCTCCATTTTGAATATTTTATATTCTTCAAAGAATAAATATATTTAAGAACACTAAATCAATTTCCCCCTGGGTGTGCGCCGAGGTAAGACTGCATTAGGCTTTCTGCCCGTGGACGCTGCCAAGGAAGCATCGTTGAAGTCTCTTTTCCCACTGCCATCATGTCTAAGTCAGAGTCTCCTAAAGAACCCAAACAGCTGCGGAAGCTGTTCATCGGAGGGCTGAGCTTTGAAACGACTGATGAGAGTCTGAGGAGCCATTTTGAGCAATGGGGAACACTCACGGACTGTGTGGTAATGAGAGATCCAAACACCAAGCGCTCCAGGGGCTTTGGGTTTGTCACATATGCCACAGTGGAGGAGGTGGATGCAGCAACGAATGCACGGCCACACAAGGTGGATGGAGGAGTTGTGGAACCAAAGAGAGCCATCTCTAGAGAAGATTCTCAAAGACCAGGTGCCCACTTAACTGTGAAAAAGATCTTTGTTGGTGGCATTAAAGAAGATACTAAAGAACATCACCTAAGAGACTATTTTGAACAGTGTGGGAAAATTGAAGTGATTGAAATCATGACTGACAGAGGCAGTGGCAAGAAGAGGGGCTTTGCTTTTGTAACCTTTGATGACCATCATTCTGTGAATAAGATTGTCATTCAGAAATACCATACTGTGAATGGCCACAACTCTGAAGTAAGGAAAGCCCTGCAGAAGCAAGAGATGGCCAGTGCTTCATCCAGCCAAAGAGGTTGAAGTGGTTCTGGAAACTTTGGTGGCAGTCATGGAGGTGGTTTTGGTAGGAATGACAACTTTGGCCATGGAGGAAACTTCAGTGGTCGAGGTGGCTTTGGTGGCAGCCGTGGTGGTGGCAGATATGGTGGCAGTGGGGATGTGTAAAATGAATTTGGTAATGATGGAAGCAATTTTGGAGGCGGTGAAAGCTACAGTGATTTTGGCAATTACAACAATCAGTCTTCAAATTTTGGACCCATGAAAGAAGGAAATTTTGGAGGCAGAAGCTCTGGCCCCTATGGTGGTGGAGGCCAATATTTTGTCAAACCACGAAACCAAGGTGGCTGTGGTGGTTCCAGTAGCAGCAGTAGCTATGGCAGTGGCAGAAGGTTTTAATTATTCCCAGAAAGCAAAGCTTAGCAAGAGAGGAGAGCCAGAGAAGTGACAGGGAAGCTACAGGTTACAACAGATTTGTGAATTCAGCCAAGCACAGTGGTGGCAGGGCCTAGCTGCTACAAAGAAGACATGTTTTAGACAATACTCATGTGTATGGGCTAAAAAACTCGAGGACTGTATTTGTGACTAATTGTATAACAGGTTATTTTAGTTTCTGTTCTGTGGAAAGTGTAAAGCATTCCAACAAAGGGTTTTAATGTAGATTTTTTATTTTTGCACCCATGCTGGTGACTGCTAAATGTAATAGTCTGATCATGACGCTGAATAAATGTGACTTTAAAAAAAAAAAAAAAAAAAGACTGCATTAGACTCCAGTTACTTTTAAAAATTTAATTACATCATACATGTCATTTGTTTGTTTGTTTGTTTGCTTTGGTGTATAAGCATGGAAAAGAACAGACTGTTTTCCATGATCATGGATTTTTTTTTTTTTTTACTTCAGAATATTATGGGGGTACAAAGGTTCTGATTACATGAATTATTTTTGTACAGTTTGAGTCAAAGTTATAAGTGTGTCCATCACTCAGTGTGCATTGTACCCAATACGTGTGAATTTACCCAGTCCCTCTACCCACCCCAGCTGCTTGATAGCCATTGAATTTTACTACCATATATACACACACGAGTGTTGACATTTAGTTCCAATTTAATAGTGAGTACACGTGATGTTTGTTTTTCCATTCTTGTGATACTTCACTTGAGAGGATGGTCTCCAGTTCCATCGGGTTGTTACACAAGGTATTAGTTTACCATTTTTTTTAAGGCTGAGTAATACTCCATGTTGTACATATACCACATTTTATTAATCCACTCATATATTGATGGGCACTTGGGCTGTTTCCACATCTTTGCAATTGTGAATTGTGGTACTATAAACATTCTAGTGCAGATGTCTTTTTTATAGAATGCCTTTTGTTACTTTGGGTAGATGCCCAGTAATGGGATTGCTGGATCAAATGGTAGTCCTACTTGTAGCTCTTTGAAGTATCTCTCCACATTACCTTCTACAGAGGTTGTACTAGTTTGCAGTCCCACCAGCAGTGTATGAGTGATCCTATTTCTTCACAACCACACCAACATTTATTGTTTTGAGACTTTTTGATAAAGGCCATTCTTCTGGAGATAAGTGATATGTAAGTGATATGTAATTGTGGTTTTGATTTGCATTTCCCTGATGATTAGAGATGTTGAGCATTTCTTCATATGGTTGTTGGCCATTCTTCTGTCTTCTTTTGAAAAATTTCTGTTCATGTCCTTTGCCCACTTTTTGATAGGGTTGTTTGATTTTTTTCTTGCTAATTTTCCTGAGTTCTAAATAGATTCTAATTATCAGCCCTTTATCGGATGTGTAGCATGCGAAAATTTTTTCCCATTCTGTAGGTTGTCTATTTACTCTCATGACAGTTTCTTCGGCTGTGCAGAAGCTTTTTAATTTAATCAGGTCCCATTTATTTATTTCTGTTGTTGCTGAGATTGCCTTTGGGGTCATCTTCATAAATTCTTTGCCTAGGCTGATGTCTATAGGAGTCTTTCTAACCTCTTCCTCTAGAATTCTGATAGTATGATGCCTTAGGTTTAAGTCTGTTATCCATAGTGAGTTGATTTTTGTGAATGGTGAGAGGTGCAGATCCTGTTTCAGTCTTCTATGTGTGGCTATCTAATTTTCCCAGCACCCATTTATTGAATAGGAATTCTTTTCCCCATTGTACACTTTTATCTGTTTTGTCAAAGATCAGATGGCTATATGAAGATGGTTTTATATCTGAGTTCTCCGTTTTGATCCACTGGATTATGTCTCTGTTCTTGTGCCAGTACCATGCTGTTTTGGTCACTATACCCTTATAGTATAGCTTGAAGTCTGGCAAAGTGATGCCTTCTGATTTGATATTTTTACTTAAGATTGCTTTGGCTATATGGGGTCTTTTCTGGTGTCATTAATCGGCATCATTTCATCAGATTTTTAAACTCATTATATCTCCCAAATTTATGGACCTTTTATTATGTAAATATCAATTTAGATGTTTTCAAAAACATATATGGAAACATACCCATAATAAATGAACTCTTTTCAAAACAAATTATGGAAATCTGTTGAAGTATAGGTTTGTAGTAGCTTCAATCCTGAGAGTGGCCCTTACCAGCCTTGTTAATTTTGTTCCTTTTCTATAGGTTTCAGAATCTACCATACCATAAATTATGTTGTCCTCTGTCCACTAGTTTTAGATTCAAGATATGATCTCTTATGTAAGGCCCAGATATTTTTAAGTGAGTTATACCTCACTATACAAATCATCTAATCTAT
This sequence comes from Eulemur rufifrons, assembly GCF_041146395.1. Taxonomy (NCBI): domain Eukaryota; kingdom Metazoa; phylum Chordata; class Mammalia; order Primates; family Lemuridae; genus Eulemur; species Eulemur rufifrons. The sequence goes on along the minus strand of NC_090989.1, from coordinate 219,141,227 downwards.
TTGTTATATTATACAAAACTGTGTTAAAAACAGAATAAATAGTGGAAACTTCCATGCTCATTTTGTGAAGCTAGTATATTATTCATATCAAAACTAGTTAAGAACAATGCAAAAAAATTATAGAGCTGTCTCACTGTTGCATCAACTGATCAGTAGCTAAATAAAATATAGACATTCTCACAGTAATCTATATGAAAGGATCATCATAAAGCATCATAATAAATTCAATAAATGCAACAAATACATCATAATAAAAGTTTGTCCCAAGAATGCAATGAGGTTTTAACATAAGTACACCTATTTATATAATTTACTCAAATAAATTAAATAAGAAAAATATAAACTTAGAATATATAAAGTACAATATTTAACAAATATTTATAATTTTTAAAACCAAATTACTAAACTAGAAATAGGATGGGACTCCCTTATAAGCAAAAGATATATCTTACATAAAAATTCTACAGAAAATGTTAAGACTTTGGAAACATCCCACTATAATCATTCACACAGAAGGCTACCTGGCATTACCTAATGATTTAATCTTTAGCAACATACTGGAAATCCTAACCAGTTTCAGTAATACCCAAAATAAATAAATAAATAAATTAGAGTCACAAGAATTGGAAAAAAGCATAGAAACTGGTTATTATGTGAAGAAGATCAATAGAGAAATTGTGTATACATATACAAAATTGTATATGCATATAGAACTCAGCAAGATTGCTGGACATATCCATGAATGCATAGGTATGTACACACTGTCCATATTTGTATCTGTATGTATATCTATGTCTATTTCTGTATCTTATTCTAAATATACACTCAACCACATATATGTATATATGTATATAAATATGCATTCATTATAACTCATAATTCATTATAAAATATAATAAAGTAAAATATCTTATTCACAATAGCAACAATATCTAAGGGACATCTAAGATTAAATTGAACAAAAGCACTACAAAAAATTTAGTGGAGAAAAATAGAAAACTTGGTTGAAGGGTATGAAAAATCAATAAATGAAGAGATTTACTATGCTCATAAATAGAAATGATAGTATTAAAAAGATGTCCATTTTACTCCAATCTACACATCCAATTCAATTTTAATAAGCATCTCAAAGATTTTTTTATGAATCTTTACAAACTTTATATATGAATCAGCTCTTCTAACAAAAAAAAATCATTATAAGGAGTAGTAAACATAGGGAAAAAAAATCCAAAAATATTGCAGAGACTAAGGTGAGGGGGTATTTTTTAATGATGTAATGATTGATTATAAAGCTATGGTAATAAAGCATTTAGTATTAGTACAGGGATGTCTAAATTGGATGCAAAGCCCAGACATGGAGTCAAGCATATGTGAGGATTGGATTTTTGAAAAAACTGACGCCATAATCAATGGAGAAAGATGAGGTAGTCAGTAATTAATCCAGGCAAAGGCAACCAAATTTTTTTCTATATAAGGTTACATAAATAAAAATAAATTATGGATAGATTAAATCATAAATATGGATTTCAAAACTTTAAAATGTATGGAAGCATATTTAAGGAAATATAGAAACATATCTAAACAGATTATTTCAGAACTAATATTATGTGAAAATAAAGATTTATAGAATTGTATATATCACATCATTTATACTGAAGAATTTAAATTATAGAAAACAATGATACATATTTGTTATAGAGACACACATGCAGTTTTAAAAATGGATTATGTTAACAGACATCAGAATGGTAGAAAATTTGGGGTATGGAGAAATAAGGGTTAAAGGGAACCAGGAGGTTCAAAAGGACTTCAGCTATATCCATAGTTTCTTTTTCTTTAAAAACATATTTAAAGTAAATGTAAGCATTTGTTGATTCTTGGTGGTGGATATACATACATATATAGGGAGTTGTTATATATTTTCTATATGTTTGAAATATTTCAAAAATTAAAAGTAGGACAGTTCATAAATTTTTTAAATAATATACTTCTGTATTTCTAACAACCATTTCATAAAATGAAGATTTTAAAAAGAGCTCAATTTTGTAAACAAATAAAATTATTCCACTGAAGAATTTTATGATATATAAATCTTGATGTTAATTTAATAATCAGCCTAATATTATAAAAAATAAGAGGTCTCTACGTTATTAAAATCTAAAGCCAAGTTAAGTGATTAGTTCTAGATAGAAATTTCTAAATATACTTTCCATTTTTCCTTTTAATACCATATGTATTACCTAAAGATCTTTTCAAAATTCAGGTTCTGATTTACTAGGTCTTGAATGGGCGGTGCCAATTTCTGCATTAATGACAAGCTCTTGACAAATGATGTCAAGATGCTGAGTGTCAAACCACAATGAGTAGAAAGGCCTTGGGTAATTTGTTTTAACTAAATGATAACTCTGCATCTATTCGCAAGAAATCCTGCTAAGATCTTTACTGGGAAGTTAAGTAGAGTAAAAGGTTAGTAATTTATCAGAGCTGCCTATTACATAGTATTTGGTAATTTAATATAATCTTTAATAAAGTCAAAAAATAAGATACTTGGCTTTGCTAAATAGAGTGGTTGAAGAAAGAACAAATCAATGAGGAATCAAGTGAACCCACTTTTGAAATACTAAATCGGTCAGTTAATAAATCAATATTTATATCAGTGCATGTATGTATGTATCTTTCTGTTTATCATCTGTCACCATTTGAACAATTTCCTTCCCTTTTACTCTGAATCTTACCATTTGACAAGAATTCATTGTAATCTACATGTATTGATACAAGTCACAAAAGTTAATAAAACAAAAGTTAGTAAAAAGGTACTATTTAATTTAATTAAAAATAAGGTAGACTTATTTTGTTTTTTCTCTTCAACATTTGACTTCATGTTTTTAGAAGTAAAGTTTAAGAAATTTATTTTAATGACTTTAAAAAAATCTTAGATTTCAAATGATTCTTACAAGATAGCAGTTAATGATTTAAGTCCCAATGATCACAAACATATGGAATAAATAACAAAAAAAATTAAATGTAATTCCCCAGACTGAAATTTGAAATAAAACATGTTTTAAATTGTACCATAAAAATAAAATCGGATATTACATCAAGTTGTAGGATAGATAAGCAGTGAAATATATAATCATGAAGAGCAAGTAACAAACAACTTTTCTCATGGTAAAAACTAATTCCATTGGCCCCAAAGAATTTTGAGATCATAGAACAACAAAAACAAAGATTCTACCCAAACAGTGAAGTAAGGCTTTTGCATAAATCAGGTGCGAGTGTAAACAGTATATACCTCTTTCCAAAAAGAAAAAGCCCTTTGACATTAAGATCTGACAGTTTTTCAATCAAGGTAATCAGAGAAAAAGCTCACTATTGAATTTCATAGATCTTGAAGTGCACCGTGAGTAGAAAGATCGAGTCAGATGGAAATATATATGCAAACAACCTATAAATGGAATAGTCAGGGAAGTTTTATTTTTCTCATGCTAGTGCATTAAAAGAAAAAGAGATGTAAATTTTAATTTTAATATTACCAACAAATAGTTCTGTAAACTTTTAAATGACATCTCTCTACGCCTCTCTCTATCCAGATGTAATTATGTTATTATCAGATTATAAAATTCAGTGCTACTGCCTGATAATAGCACAAGTAAAAGAACCTTGTACAGATGTAAGTTTAGGATTAGGCCTGATTAAAAATTTTTGACACAACTACTCTCAATTTCATGCTACAGAAAAACAAACAATAAAATCTGTCAAAACAAGGAAAAAGGAAATAACTTATTATATTACTGGATATTTTGACTAGAAGTCGGTCCAACCATTGCTATAACCTGGGAGACATCACCACTGCAGCCAATGTGCGCTTAGCAAATTGAATGGAGAAAAAGTCACAAAATCTGAAATAAACGTGTCCCCTGCTGACTGTCAACAGTTCAGATGTGAAAGATTTAGGGATTGGTTAAATAAATATGAAAATATATGTATATCTTTATGTATGCATTCACCACATATACAATACATACAATGGAAAACTAAAGAATTATTACAATCTAAATTAAAACTAATAATTTGGGAAAATACATTTAATATACTAAGTAGACAAATTGGATTATAAAATGATATGATTTTGATATTTAAAAATACCTGGAAAGTTATATAATAATATACTAACATAAAAGGTAGTTACCTTTGAATTGTGAGCTAACATATTATGTACATTTTGTCTTTTAAATTTTCTGAATATTCTAACTATTCTATAACAATAATCATATGTTAGTTTAAGTAATGCAAGCCTATTGCCATTCAGAAAATTTAATAGCCATTGCTTTTTTTAATGGGATGATTTAAAAAAAATTTTCAGGTAAATTTCTTATCTTTTTCCTCATCATTTTACTCAAAAATACCCTCTTATATGTTCATAAATAGATTGAAATGCTTAGAAAACTGGACAGAAATTTGATGATAATTGGTGTCCGAAAATCATACCCTAGGTTATACAGTCACTAAAGTATGTAGCTGGTGTGAAACCAGGAAGAAGCTAACATAGGCTTATGTTTGAATATATGCAGGTAACTAATTTTTTATGTAATCCATCATCTCAGAATGTCAAGGAGGTATTTAAATATAGATACAACCATAAAACCCATAGATGAATATATGCTATATGTTTGACTTTAATCTGATCAAATGCATCTGATTATAGATTATAGAAACGCATATAAACAGCAGACAGGTATACAGTGAATGAGGCCAAGGTCAACTCATACATAAATACTTTCTTCCTTAGATTAATTTTTAAAAAAATTTAGAGGAGGAGCATAACTCTGAATATATCCAGAGAGAACATACTTTTGTATGTGCTTGTTTCATTTGCTGCTGTTACAAATTATTATAAACTTTGTGGCTTAAAACAATACAAATTTTCCTTACAGTGCTGGAAATCAAAGGGTCAGTATAGGTCTCACTGGGCTAAAATCAAAGTGTCATCAGGGTGACATTTCTTTCTGGAGACACTAGGAGAGAACCCTTTCCTTGCCATTTCTGACTTCTAGAGGTTTCCCACAGCCCTTGGCAGAGCTACATGGCAACCTACTTCCTTCATCTTCAAAGCCAGTAAAGTCAAATCTTTCTCTGACTCTCTTTTTATAATCACATATCTTTTTGACCTTACTTGGGAAAGGCTCTCTTCTTTTAAGAACTGGTATGATTAAGTTGGGTCCATGGGACAATCCAGGATAAACTTCCCATATGAAGTTCCCTAACTAATCACACCTAAAAAGTCCCTTTTGCCATGTAAAGTAGCATATCCTAGGGATTAGGATGTAGACATCTTTGGGTGGCCATTTACTTTGTCATTCACAATTTGAAAAACATTATTACAGGAAACAAAAATATTATTTGTAATTAGCAAATACTATAACAAGTAACTGGCAGTAAACAAAATGGAAGTAGAGAATAGACTTATAAAAATCACTAAATGTAGAGGAACATGGAAAAAAAGAGGAAAACAATGAAGAGATGATAACCCACTGGCGAAAAGAGAACAAAACTACACCTAATAATTATAGGCATTCATTAATGACAGTGAGAGAGAGAGACAGAGAGAGAGAATGAATAAATGAAACAAATATAATAATGAAGTATATGCAGGAAAATTACATCAGCTGAAAAATAATATTAAATATGTGGATTGAGAGAACTCATCTTTTTCCAGTTGAAATTATGGAATAGAGACCCACAGGTAGGTATGTCCCAGGCAAATTTTATAAATTCAAGGAAAAACAAAAACACACTGTAGGCATTAGGGTAGAAAAAGTGCTAATTACCAAAACACAATAATCTACTTTTTTATAGATTTCGATTATGCTATTAATAAATGCTTGTACAATATGTCACAAAATTTTCTTCAACTATGACTGGTTCTAATAAAAATAAACATTTTGGGTCCTATTTTAAGCTATTTGAAATTTAAAATAAAAAACATATCCTGATGAAATGTAAATCAAAGCACATCTCTGTTAATTCTCAAAAGTAGAGTTGTTACCCCAATCTACAAAACAAGATATGGGAAGGCAATTCATAAAAAAGGAAATACAATTAGCCATTCAACATAGGAAAAATGTGTTCAACCTCTCTCTCTCTCTAATAAATAAATAAGAAGACATTCAAATAATATAATGTAAGCTGCCTTTATTAAATTGGCAATGATACATTCTTTCCATTAATTATAATATGAGATGTCAAAACCACAGTTATAAGGCTTTAGTTGTTGTGACTTAGCATACCCTTTTAGGAAATCAATTTTGTGTTATGAATAAAAACATCTTAAGAGTTTATATCCTTTGAATCAATAAATTATTTCCTAGGAAGTTGTCCTAAGGAAATAAAGAAGACTCCACACATGCACATGCATAAAAATTCATCAGAAAATGATTTGTTATCATAAATAGAAAATTCGTCAAGTATCTAAGAATATGGGAGTCTTTAGTTAAATTAGAATATAATGATACAATGGATTATTAGAAAACCATTTACAAACATGTTTTTCAAGGAATATTTGTAATGCTGACTGGACATATCATTTAATTTCTTATTGAAAAATTTCAATATAAACAGGTTATAAAAACAAGTGATCATATATATACACATTCTGTCTTATTTATTATCTATATTATCTTAAATTTATTTCTTATTTAATTAATATTTCTGAGTGAAAAGCATGTTTTCAAATAGTTGTAAATAAATAACATGAAAAGTCAATGCTTTAAAATTAACCCACATTTACCACACTATCATTTTTCTTAATTCTATAAATTAAGCCAATAAAATATTAAAAAATCATAATCACTGATAGCAATAGGCATTTGAATTTAGATAGAACATTTCTTATGTTAAAATTGGATTTATAGGCTGGGCAATGTGGCTCACACCTGCAATCCTATACTCTGGGAGGCCGAAGAGGGAGGATTGCTTGAGCTTAGGAGTTTGAGACCAACCTGAGCAAGAGCAAGACCCCATCTCTATTAAAAATAGAACAAATTAGCTGGGTATGGTGGCACTGCCTGTAGTCCCAGCTACTTGGGAGGCTGAGTCAGGAGGATCTCTTGAGTCTAGCAATTTGAGCTTGCAGTTAGCTATCATGACACCACTGCACTGCAGCCAGGGCAACAGAGAGAGACTCTGTCTCAAAAAAAACAAAAAGGAAAAAAAAAAGGATTTATATTAAATATAATACTAATAAAATATTTATAAACATGTCTGATTTTTCATATACTTAGAAGTTTCCTGGCTTAATATTTCCCATTTAATTATAGCATATGTGTAAAAAAAGTAAACTTTTTATATTTGAAAGGAAATGATTTTAACATATATCTTAACTTAAAATTAGAGATATGTACATATTTGCATTTCAAATGGCATTTTCCAAGTATAATACAAAATAAATTGTCTTATGTGCTTGGGCTAGAGGTAGGTTAATGTAAGCTTCTTCTCTGATTATAAATCCATTTGGTTTCTTCCAGAAGATCTATTTATTTTGAGTAGAAATCAGCAAACCACATCCTGTGGCCCAAATCTGGATTGCTACCTGCTTTGTGTGTTCTGTATTTGGAGTTTTCTAGGCCTTATAACACTATAATCATGTCTATCTCCTTTTTGTTTTTTTTTTTGCCCTCTGTTTTAGGGAAAGTTTCACTGATATACAGCCACAGTCATTTGTTTATGTAGCATCTGGGGCTGCTTTCATTCTACAACAGCAGAGGGGAGTAGTTGCGACAAAGGATTGTATGGCCTGTGAAACCTAAAATACTATCTGGCCATTTACAGGAAAGTTTTCTGATTTCCTGATATGAATAATAAAGTTCAACCCATTGTAATAAGTTCAGTGTATACAGATTTTATTTTATTTTATTATTTTACTTTTGATATATCCTGAAAATTATTTTTATTGTGAAGCATTATTAATTTTCCTTTTTATTTCCATTTTTTTAACTTTTATTATGCTCTCTTGCTTTATTTGCCCTCGTTTTTTTTACTTTCCATTTTTCATTGCTTCTCTCTACTCTTTACTCATACATCTAACTCCATTTTAGGAGCACGATATGAGATGAAAAGATTTTTCAACAAAGATATTGGCAATGAATTGGCAAAACCATACTGCCAGAATAGTTTCTGTAATTCCAAAAGAGGCCATGGGCCAGCATGAATGACCAGAGCCGGAAGGAGCACAGATGACTCCAGCAGTGCTACTTCAGTTTCCCTGCCTCTTCTCCCCTTAATGTCATGTGGTGTTGTATCTCTTCACTGTTGAGAAGCATTCATCAGAAAAAAAAATTTGTTCTTTGTAGCTGCAGATTTTATTTCTACTCTTTCACATTTGAAGAATATCGCGTTAGGAGATATTATTTTCATCTTCATTTCTCCAGGTCTTAGAACATGTAAATTTTTATATTATTCAAACGTGACCAATGTGTAGGTTTGTATTTCCTAAGTTTGAATAGCATACTACTACTTGTTAATTGTTTGTGCACTGGACAAATTATATAACTTCCTGGGCCTCAGTTGTTTTGTTTTTTACATGTAAAAGAGGACTATTGACTATTGTAAGCATTAAAAGATGTATAAACAAGACATAAAACACTATAAATATACTTAGAACAGAGCCGAGAACATATAAAACATTCAGTACATGTTAGTTATTTTCAAAAAACCAAGTAAAAACATCTTTATTGAGTGTTCCTTTTCTAGACTTATCTGAGGACTTACTAGAGATTGTCTATAGCAATAATAGTCTCTTCCTTTTTTAGGCAAAAGTAAGCATTATACCCTGCATGTAGACAATTTTGTGATGTAACTCAGTACTTATTTAAAGTTTTTTGATATTACAGGTGTCCTATATGTGAGCAAGGGTGTCATACTTGGACCCACAATTGTACCTGTCTCTCAGACAATGGAACCATCAGCAATGAAGGTCTAACTGCTGATTGCATATCTTCTATTAGAAAAATCTTTGTAGAGACAGCATTTCATAAAAAAGCTTGAAAATTGCTTGAACGGGTAAGAATTTCAGAAGAAATAGATGATTCAAAGAAATATAATGGTGAATGTATCCTGCAGTCTGGCAGCAGTGATAAAAGGATCTCCTTTGACCTTATGACAATGGATATTGATTATCTTGTGATGAAAATGAACAACTAAAATTCCTAGACACTTGAAATACATGTTTCCATGTCATCTTTGGTTATAACAGCTGACTATGTGTCAGCTGTGTCTGTGTCAATTTTATAATAAAAAATCCAATAGAACTAGGTAATTAATGTCCTCTGAATTTTTTCATGTTTTATTGTTGATTGATAATGAGTGTGTTTATACAACAGTAGTAGTATCTGCAAGCAACAATATTTTTATAACTGGCTGGTCTTTCATTTAGGTTATGTCCAATATGTTCTATATCTTTCAATAATATCATAATATCTAAAGATCAGTGTCAAAAAAGTCTGTTCTTTGGGTCTATTTATATTTTTAAACAAACATACCAACAGTTACTTCGTCCACACCCATTCATGCCTACCTGATTATGTGACAATGTCCAATAGTTCTGGAAATAGATTTTATATTTTCAATATGTACAACTGACCCTCAAGTTTTCTTTTTTTTTTTTTTTTTGAGACAGAGTCTCACTCTGTTGCCCGGGCTAGAGTGAGTGCCGTGGCGTCAGTCTAGCTCACAGCAACCTCAAACTCCTGGGCTTAAGCGATCCTACTGCCTCAGCCTCCCGAGTAGCTAGGACTATAGGCATGCGCCACCATGCCCGGCTAATTTTTTGTATATATATATTTTTAGTTGTCCCTATAATTTCTTTCTATTTTTAGTAGAGACGGGGTCTCACTCTTGTTCAGGCTGGTCTTGAACTCCTGACCTTGAGCGATCCACCCGCCTCGGCCTCCCAGAGTGCTAGGATTACAGGCGTGAGCCACCGCGCCCGGCCGCAAGTTTTCTAATTTAAAAAAATCCTCTATATTAGGTTAATAGAATTATCAATGATGCTGAAAGAGGGCGGATGAACATCAGCAAAGAATGGTTGTTTTGATGTCATGGTTTCAAACCAGATGATAGGACAGATTTACCTCGAGAACTTTGATGAAATGTTTTTGGAAATCAATAAACCTTGAATTTCTGATCCTTAGATTTCTATGGACAAAAAGATATCTATTAATATAATCAGGAGGGAAAAAAAGTGATGTCTTTTTATGTCTCAAAAACAAAAGATATCATGAATATAACCCTGTAATTTACAAAGCATGTTTCTATTTACACAAGCTTATGATGAAGATTCATAGCTATTTATAAGTTAAGAAATGTAAAAACTGTGTATGTTACTGTTGAATTTTAGTAATTAAATGAGCATATTACTGCATGTTCATGCTCTCATTCAACACATATGTCTTAATCATACATGTATGTATATGTGCAAGTATATACATACACGGTTGTGCATATGCACACACACACAAAGGACTTAAGTGTCAGAGTTGTCCTACAGGGGCATCATTTACACTGTACTCTATGGAGCTGTGTGAAATGGCAGCCCCGTGCCAGACACTTTATACATTGGTAAATCAAAACAATATGGTGTCAATCCTTAATAATCTATATTCAAGAGGGATAGGAAAGTAATGAACAAGGAAATAAACATAAAATTAGTATGTATGATATACTTTGAAGATGATAATATGAGAAACCGTGGCCAAGGGAAACTCAATGACAGAAAGTAGCAAAGGAAAGCTTTATTAAGGCAGCAAGGTCTGAAGTTTGAGAAAGAACCAGTCAAATGAAGAGCCTGGAGACTGAGCATTAAAGGCAGGAAGAAAAACATGTGTTCAGAGAACACTGAAGCAGGAAAGAATTTAACAACATTGAAATTATCAAAGAAGACCAGCACAGCTGGAGAAGAGAGAGGGGACAAAAAGACCTCAAAATGAGATTGGTGATGTGTCTAGTGGCTGGATCATACAGGTCCTTGTAAGGTATATTTAACAGTGTGGATTTTATTCTTAATGCAATGTGGAGCCACTGCCAGCTTTTAAGTCTAAGAGTGGTAGCTTCAATAATTGACTCTGGATATTGTGTAATGAGAGCCTGAAGCAGAGATAGAGTATAAATGGGAATAACAGTTAAGAAATTATGAAATCAATCCATGTAAAAGATAACAGTGACTTTATTGTGATAATGGCAATGGAACTAGAAATAGATATATTCAAATAATATTTTGAGGACAAAAAAGTCAGAAATTGATGATGGATTAAATGGGTTGTGATAAATAATTGTTTGACATGACATAATAAAGAATAGCTGTGCCCTCACAAAAATATATCATAAAATAGGAATGAATTACAGATCTGATTAAAAAATGATTTTTGTTAAGAGCTAAAGAAACCATTTTTTATTTGAGGGCCTAAAACACAAGTGTCTAGCTGGGCATGGTAATGAGGATCAGACAAGTAATTTTTATTTTTAATATGTTAAAAATATTTCAGAACTCACACATTTTTTTTGATGAGGCAACTTTAAATATCTTTGCTTAGGATGTTTATGTTTAGGGCTTGGCATAGAAAGCCTCGTTTAGATTCTGATAATGGAATGTATTTATTGTCTATATATGATTTATAATAATGAGAAAATTAACTGTCATTTAAACAATATCTAGTAAGTATGTACATGTATATGTATAGATATATATGGATTAGTAAAGTAATGCATGCTTATAAAAATGAAATGTATATAAAGGAATGAAGAATAAAATAAAAACATTTAAAATTCTACCATCCAGAGACAGCACTTATTAAAATGATGTATGCATGGTAAAATACTTCCAATACATGCACACAAAAACACACACACAAACACATTCAAAGCAGAATGGCTGCATGGAAAATAACATGGAATTTAGAGTGAAACAAAATTGGGTATGAATACCAGTATGGCTGCTTGCTAGCTAAATGTCCCTGAAAATGTTAGCTAGACATTTTGATTGTCCATTTCCTCTCCTTTAAAAGGAGGCAAAGGACATTCAGAGCAATAAGGTGGAATAAAGGACAATACTGATACATGTACCACCACGAATAAATTGAATTGAAATACGTAAGCAGAAGAACCAGACTCAAAAGGCTGCATTCTGTTTAGCTTCTTTATGCAACATTTCACAAAGGAGAGCTAAAGGGAGAGAAAACAGATTAGTGGTTGCCAGCATCTCAAGTTGGAGAACAACTGACTACAGGGTATGGGATAATTGCGCAGGGGGTGGGGGTGACAGTGGAATTGTTTTATGTCTTTATGTTGTGGTGGTTAAATAACTTTATATATGTGTCAATACTCACAGAATTGTACACTAAAATGGGTAACTTTACCGCATATAGTTCTTACCTCAAAAACAAACCACGCAAGAAACTTTTAAGCAAGCTAGGAAAAGAAGGGGACACTAACATCCTAATTATAGGTATCTATAAAAAAGTATAACTGTTGTCATTCTCAACAGTGAAAAACTTAATACCAGCTACCCAAGATTATAAAAAATGGTAAAGATGTCCCCTCTTACTATTTCTATTTAACATTGTTCTGGTGATCCTAACAAGTATATAAGGCAAGAAAAAGAAAAGTTATACAGACTGGAAAGGAAAAAGTAAAGCTGCAATTATCTTTAGGCAACATGATTGCATATGGAGAAAACCCTAAGAAATTGACAAAAAAGAAATCTTTCAGAACTATTAATAATAATTGAATTTAGCAGCATTGCAGGATACAAGGTCTTTTTACAAAATCCCCTGTATTTCTATATGGAAACAATGAACACTTATTAAATGAAATTCAATATTTATAATAGCATAAAATACTTAGGAATAAATGTAACAGAAGTTTTCCAAGATTTATACCAGACAGTTATAAAACATTACGAAGGAAAGGTGTAGGAGATCTAAATAAATTGAGAGCCAAACCATGGCCATGCAGTGGAAGACTTATTTTCAAGAGGACAATTCTTCCAAAATCGATCTACGTATTCAATACACCCTTAATCAAAATCTTAACAAACATTTTAGACAAAACTGGTAAGTTGATTTCAAAAATAATATGGAAAAACAAAGGCTGTTGAATGGCCAAAAATTTGGAGGAAAAATAAATTTGGAGGATTTAAAATATCTGATCTCAAGGTTTCCTATAAAGATAAAAGTTATTACTGTGAAATATTGATGAAAAGATGTAGATTCAGTACCAAACTATACATGGCATGTTGTAATTTAATTTTATTCAGGTATGTGTTTGGAAATGACCTATGATCAAAGCAATAATTGTAGTTCAATATGTTTGGAGAAAAAATAAACAGCAAAAACATAATAGTTCTTTGTTGTCATACATATGATTAAGAAGAGTTGTAAAAATCCTTGAACTTTTAAAAATATACTTTTTAAAGGGAAAACCTTATGTTCCATAGAAGTTTCTAATAATTAAATTATCAACCCCTAAGTTAGAAAATTATACCTTAGTGATACATAATTAATCTGCACAGTGTGAAATTTTTTAGGTCCTACAAATATTGTGCCATAATAGAAAACAATTTTGAATTATGTTTACATTTCTAAAATTCTAAGCTGCATTCACTGGGATACTGCTTACAAGATTCAATTGGTAAACCTGGAGAATTTCTAAAAGAACCGGAACATCTGTACTACCTTTGTCATGCAATCATCTCTAAGAACTCCTGAAAAAGAAGATCCACTTCAGTTGTAGAAAAGTGAATTCTCTTCTAAATAAATAAGTCATTCTTAATATTTTTGAAGAATAAAAGGGCCACTTCTTGGCAGAGAGATACTTTAGAATGAAAGAAAGATAGAAAACACTTTTAATGCTGCTGATGGGAGTAGAAGATCGCTAACTGTGACAGGAAGCTCACTGAATTTTCAGTGCCTTGTGGGATAAGCTTCCTCTTGAAGATCAGATTTTAAGGCTAGAAAAGGAAGCTTATACGTGGGATATCACGTATTAAATAAATAATTCTATGGAATTTGAACCTTTTTTTTGCAATAAGAACTTCGTTACAGAGCATCTTTCAAATGTTAATTATTTACTTTTATATAATTATCACTGACATTCAGCATGGACTATTTTATGTGGTTTAGGTAAAAACCGGTTACTTATGTGGTGTGACTTTTAAAGACACCAAACAAATATATTGTTTCCAAACAATTCCCTCAATATTGTCTAAAATGTCACCATTAGATAATATTTATTTCTCTAAACAATTTGTTCATTCACAGAATAATTTTTATGCACAGTTTACCAGTAAGGGGACACAGATAATATTCTCAGATGGCAGTTTGTATAGCTCTTGGCCTATGAAGAACGGAAAAATAGTACAGAAAGGAATGTGGGAAAATAACTGAAGATAAAAAAAGAAAAGATCGTCTCCTTTAAACGTAAATTGTTCAAGGCCCAGTGGGGTATATAAACGGTGGTCACAAATATGTTGGATACCAGTACTTGTAATCCAAGTAATGTCTACCAAAATGTTTACATATTACAAAGGTAACCATATATTAAGTGTATTGAGTCAAACAACAAAGGTGCTTCTACCAGAATTACAGAAGAAATACAGGAGAACTCCTAGAAATGTGATTCAATACTCTCATTTTATCAATTAACAAGCTGAAATACTGGTAGTATGGCTGACTTTTCCATGATGAAAAAGACAAGCAAAAGTCTAAAATATAGAATTTTTCAAACTAAGTCTGTAAACTAAATGTATAAACACTATGCCTTTGAGAATTAACACTAAATGCAATTAGAGGAAAATTTCTTAGAGTAAAAACAAAATAAAACAAAATCTTGAAATGCAAAAGAATTATTAATAAAGAAGTAAATGTTTTAATTAATGATTGGGTGACATGTGAGAGTTATTCCATGCAATACCCAATGTCAAACAGTCCTGGTTCAAACCCCAACTCTGCAAAATTAATTTTTCTGTCACATTAGACAAAATTTGTATTTTTATTTATTGAGATATAGTTAATATACAATAAATTTAATTCTTTTAGGGGTATAATTCTATGGTTTGTTATAAACTTAATCATGTGATTGCTACCACCAAGACAAAGATCATTCGCATTATCCCTCAAATTTTCTCACATTCTTTTGTAGTCAACATCCATTCACCACCTCTGGCTGCTGGCCGCCACTGATCTGTGTTTGATCTTCATAGTTTTGACTTTTCCAAAATGTCATCTAAATAAAAACATACAATATAGGTTGAATATCCCTAATCTGAAAAGCGTGGCACTGAAAGTGTTTCAGATTTTGAATTGTTACAGATTTGGTAATATTCACATGTAAATAATGGGATATCTTGATGATGGAACTCTAGTCTAAATACAAAATTTATTTGTGTTTCATATATACCTTATATACATAGCCTGAAGATAATTTTATACATGTTTGAATAATTTTTTGCATGAATCAAAGTCTGTGTACATTGAACCATCAAAAAACAAAGATATCATGCAGACATTTAGATAGTTTTAGATTTTGAAGGATTTCAGATTTTTGGATTTTTGGATTAGGGATGTTCAACCTGTATAGTATGTGGCCTTTTAAATGTAGTTTATTTCACAAAACATAATCTTTTGTGATTAATCCATGTCATAAGACATATCGTAGTCTATTCCTTTTGCTGAGTAAGTATTCTTTTGTATTGCACGTATGTAACACCATGTGTTTACCCCTATATCAGTTGATGGGCATTTGGTTGCCATGTACACGTTTTTGCATGGACAGATGTTTTCATTTCTCTTGGTAAATATCTAGGATTGAGTTTGCTGGATCATATGGTAAGTGTAAATTTAACATCATAGGAAGCTGCCCAACTGTTTTCCAAAGAGGCTGAATCACTTACACTCCCAATTAAAAGTATCTGACAGTTCTGCTTGCTCTGTTTTCTCACCAGGATTTTATATTGTCAAATTTCTGTAAAATGGTGCTTAATAATATCTTAATTTGAAAATTTATGTGATAAAAATGGCAAAGCCCCTATTGACATTCCAGCTGTAGAGTACGTCAACTCCTCTTTCAACTTCTTATATGTTCTGTAAGAAATACGATCTACCCTTGATAATGGCAATACATGAACACTTCTTAATTTGTTAGAAACTCGTGAAAATTTTTCTGGTTACCAGGGAAAATTGAAACTAGTAAAGGTAAAGTACTGTGGATATGAGTAGCCAGATACTAGAAGATGTTTGATGAAGAGGAGAAGAGAACACTGTAAAAGCTGACCTGTTTTAAGATAATGTTCTGCTACTTAATTCTTGGAAAGTTTACTGTTTTTGAAATTTGATTTTCTAATCAATAAAATAAGGATAAAACTAATATCCACTTCATAGGTTTACTCTGAGGATCGCAGGATTTATGTAAGAACGGGCTTTTTAAAATATAAAATATTAATTTCTGTTATCAAAGATAAGTTGATTTATAAACATGATGCTAATGAGATTGTGTTGTTTCCAATATCTCCATTGAGAAATATGGGTCAATTTAGTCATGAAAAATTACAAGTAATTCATGTAAAAGGTGTAAATTAGTATCATTTATTTCATTCATTAAAAATATTTACTGAGTACCTACTATGTGCAAAGCACAGGGTACACAGCATTAAATAAAATAGATATGACCCTTTGCCCTCTTAGAGCTTTCAGCAATTAAGTAAACAAATTAGATAAGCAAATTACTATGCTAGAATATAATAAATGTTATTGACAAAAGGAAAGCATAGGGGGAGAATATGTAGTGTTAGGAAGAAGTGGTGGATTATGATTTTTTATAGAGTGGTCAGAAAATGCCTCTTTTCAAATGTGATACAATTGAAAATAATTAAAGATATAAAGCTGCAGAAGCAAGATCTGTTTTAGAAAGAGCATAGAAGAGCATAGGCGGATTGGAGCACACCTGACACATGCATGAAAATGTGAAGAGGGCATTTTACCTGCAGAAAAGGAAGCAAGGATAAGAGTTGTAAATGGTGTAAGAGATACAGGGGGGTGGGGAGTGTGCATGATCACATAGGTCCTGTATGGCATTATAATAAGAGTTTTCACTTTTACTTTGACTTAGATGGAAAATCATTGGAGTGTTTTGAGCAGAGGGCTGACATTTTCCCCCCCATGTTTATTATTTTTTTTTTTATTACTGCTGTAACAAGTCACCACAAACTTAGTAAATTAAAATAGCACAAATTTATTTTCTTACAGCTCTGGAGGTCAGAAGTCTGAAATGGATCCCACTGATTAAAATCAAGATAATGGCAGGGTTTGTGTTCCTTCTAGGATTCTACAGGGAATCTGATTTCTTGTCTTTTCCACCTTCTAGAGACCACCCTGCATTTCTTGGCTCATGGTCCCTTCTTCCAGTTTCAAAACCAGCAGTGTAGTATCTTCAAATCTCTCTCAGATCCTTCTTCCCTCTCATAAGAACCCTTTTGATTATATTAGGCCCATCCACATTGTCCACAATAATCTCCCTAACTCAAGGTCCTTAACGTACAACTGCAACATTCATTTAGCCATGTAAAGTAACATATTTAAAGGTCCTGAAGATAAGGATGTGGACATATTTGAGGGGCAATTATTCTGCCTAACACAGTGTGCCAAGAAATAATGGTAGTTTTAATGTCTACTAAAGAGCAGCAGGGGACTGGAACATTGGATAGAAAAAATGTGGCAGTATTTATTCATTATCTAGCACTATGCAGGGAGAAGAGTATACCAGAGCTAGATATCATATATATTCATGTTTGTATTGTAAGAATCACCTTCAATGCAGAGGATGAAGAGGAATATATTTCTAGATGGCCAAGCTTAATAGAAACAGAATTTTATAAAGTCCAAACTCTAAATGATCCACTTCTGTGTTAACTAGGATGTTTTCCGATCAATGCATTGGACTCACAGTCCATTTTATTCCAAATATATGAATACTCACAGCAAATAACTGATGCTGGCGATCTCTCTACATACCTTCCACTGTAAGTTATTTATATATTCTGCTCTTTAAATCAGTCTCTTTTAAGTTTAATTAATTGATGCTGGCCTTTAGAACTTAAACTTGTTTTAGGAACCAAAAAATAAAATCAACTTTGAGAGCCGTACACTGACACCAACCTTTTTGGCACCAGGGACCATTTTCATGGAAGACCATTTTTCCATGGATCAGGGAGGCGGGAAGGATAGTTTTGGGATAATTTAAGCACCTTGCATTTATTGTGCACTTTATTTCTATTATTATTACATTGTAATTTATAATGAAATAATTATACAACCCATCATAGGTTGAGGACCACTGTGCTGAGAACCAATTCTGGTCCATGGTGACTCGATGGATTTAGGGGTGAACTGTAAGACTACACCAGGAAACAAATCCTCTAGTTTCCACATATGTGATATTCACTCTGTTTTAGTATCTCTCATTTAATATCAAAAATAGCAACAATAATAATAACATGTATTGAGCATTTAAGAGCCAAAACAGCATTAAATGCTGTTCATAGATTGTTTACCTTTGCAATCTTTTGATATAAGTATCCATAATATCCTCATTTTACACATGAAAGTTCTGAGACAGAGTTAAAAAAATCTTTACCAAGTTTACAGAAGTTACAATTAAATTTGTTACAATGATGGAAAAGTGGATCATGCCCTTGAAGAAGGGAGAAATGTTTAAATATGAAAATTCCCAGCACATAGAAATATTCTCTGCTTTAATATCAGAGATTAGATAATATAAATATAATTTAATTAACCCATTTGTCAAGTGTATTATACTAACAGTTAATATTGGACAGATATGAAGGCTGTCCAGAAAATATCTAGCCATTATTAACATATTTTTCATATTACATGGCTGGATACTTTCTGGACAGTCCTTGTATATCTATATATATATAATTAAAGTTGAGGATAAAAACAAACACAGAGTATAACAACCAAGTTAATGATAAGTACTTACCATAGAAGACTACATGAAAAGTATCTCAATTTCCTTATAATTTATATTGAAACCGATTGGATATAAGTTCAAAAATAGCTTTTATTTTCCATATATCCCAAAATGGGAGAACAGAACAAACCTTGGCAGCTATATACCTTTTTTTCTTTCATTATTTAAAGAAAAAGGAAACTAGTGTGTCTTTTTGTTGTTACTACTGAAAAATGTTCCACATTGGCAATCTAAATATGCCCATTTATAATACATTTGTAGAATGAATTACAGAGAAGAAATATGTGCTAAAGACTTGATTTCTGTAAAAATGATGCAATAAGCAAGAGCTCTCACTTCCTTATTTTCTTCCTTTTAGTGATTACCAGTTAAGAGAATGAGATTCCTACATTTGGAACCAGTGAATAAAGGGACTGTATTAGTTCTTTACAACATCTTAATTCTTTAAAGCCATTGTTTCACAATTTACAAAGCACTCACAGATTATAGAAAAAAAAAGAAGATGGACCATAAAATCATTCTGGAAGTAAGGATATTGAAATTATGGTATCAGAGCTAGATATTTCTCTTGCACTTCAGATAACCAAGCATGACAAGTAAAGAATGGCAACTTCCCATTGCCATAAGACAAAACAGGATGAGGGGATTTAACTGGCTATGCATTGAGAGCACACCAAGCACTAGTCATCCCAAAGGAATACTTCAATTCCTTACTTCAAATTCTTATCCATAGCGATTCAGTTTGTGACCTTGCATATTGGAAACATAGTTATGAGTAAATGGTGAACTTTGCTATATGATGTGTTCTCTAATCTACCATGACCCATGAGCCATATTTTGCAACATCTGCTTTTCAAATATGTTTCAAGTTGTGCAAATAATATGTACCTCATCAAAAGCCAAAGAAAAGCTGTATCATGTATAATGACAGTACTGTAGAACACTGACCTTTTCACATTTATCATGTGGCTCCATTGCCTCTCTAATGGGTATCTTGACATTTTCATTTGAAACAGTTGTTGTGTTCTCTGATATTTTTGTCTCTGTCATTGAAATCATAGGGGTTAGCAGGAATTGTTTGCAATTACCTGGCATATGAATCATTTGCAGGTATAAGGAAGCACAAAAATATATTTTTAGCACAAAATATTCTGGGATATTCCTCAGATCACTCAGATTTTGGATTTTTCTTTGCAAATGATCCATTAATTTATCTAATTTGATAAGATTGTACCTATAAATCTTAAACATGTGCATAGTATGCCACATTTTTGAGTCTAAATGTTTTGTTCAAATTAAAATCAAACTGAATGTTCATGTTTCCAAAGTTTTGTGAAGTTTTGATTTTATGTTGATTCATTTATACTTTCCATATTGACTTTAATTAACATAAAAATGCAAACATAAATTACAAATAGGCATGTATGCATTTGCTTATAGTTTGTTTTTTATCTAAGATATGAATTTGTTATCAAACTATGTAAAGCAAACAAGAGAACAAATAATGAGGATATTAGGATTAAAAATATGTTAGAAAATTAATGAAGGTAAGATTAGCACATACAAAGTTATATTATGTGACACTATATAGTTAATAAAAGTGATCTCCAAATTTGATTCTGAGATTCATGGAGGGCAAAGCACAAAGGAAAAATGAAGAGTTACAAGATTCACAGCACCCTTAAAATAAGAACAAACAAGTTGTTTAAGGGAAACACAGTTTATCTTCAAAATGAGACCTGTATCAATTTTCTCCCATAGGTCTTTGTAAAAAAAATGATGTCTTTGGCATCCCAGTGTTTTCCATAATACATGCTCTGCACCACACTGGTTAAGAGAGAATGTGTGAAATGATGTTGTTTGGGGTTGAATCCTGGCCTTGTAACTATGGAGCTGCTTGATGAAAAATTTATTGCTTCATCGGTAAAATGGGGAAAAGTAATACCGATTTTATAAAACTATTGAAAGGAAAAAATGAGGTAAGTTTTGTGAAGTGCTTAGTTCAGCACCTGACACATTTTTAGCTTTGAATGAATATTAACTTTACATTTTCTATGTTAAGAATGCTGATATATAATTGAATACTTGTATGTTTTCTGACTGTCAAATTAATGGGGTCCAGGAATACCATTCCGGTTTAGTCTAAAGGAACAATCTGGAACATCTAATACTCTCTCCAGAGCTTAAGCCACAGAATGCTAGTATCATAAGATGGTTTCACACCAATCGGTTTGTGAAACAGCCTTTTATATTCTCCATCAAGCTATAGAGCGCACATTAACATATTGGGGGCTCTGAAATACCCTTTTTTGAGCAACCTTTTATCTGTGTTTAATACTTCTCATTAGTTTTGTTTATTTATTGTTTCACTGCTAAACCATTTTTGTTTGTTTTTATAATTTAGTAGAACCATGTATAAGTATATAAAGTTATTAGTGTTTAATTGTACACAATTTAGGAATCCCCGCCCTGAAGCAATGGATGATTGCACGGGCCTCAGGCAAACCTCCATAATGCAATTTCTTACAGCTTAGTTTTGGAGAAGTATTAGATGGCAAATATTTCAAGGTCAAGGTCATATTTTTTTAAATAAACTTGGAGTGCAGATATTTTGTGCTGCTGTCTGACGTCTTAAGCATAGGGTTTTGTTGGTGATCAGTAATGAAAATTAATGGGCTTTAATAAAGCACATGCCTGAAGAGATTTCATCACAGTACCTTATTTATTTATTTATTTATTTATATTGAGACAGACTTTCACTCTATGCCCAAGCTGGAGTGCAGTGGTACCACCATATAGCTCACTATGGTCTCAAATTCCGTGGCTCAAGTGGTCCTCCTCCCTCAGCCTCTTGAGTAGCTAGGACTACTGGCACTCCTCACTTTACCCAGCTAATTTTTAAATTTTTTGTAGAGGTGGGATCTCTCTATGTTTACCAGGATGGTCTCGAATTCCTGGCCTCAAGCAATCCTCTTACCATGACCTCCCAAAACACTGGGATTACAAGTGTGAGTCACCATGCCTGACATCCAAATTTATTGGCCAAGAAACGGCCAGTTACCTGGGCCAAAGTCTTACTTAATATATCAGTTCTGGGCCTACTTCAACACTACCATATAACTGATTCCAATATAATGGAATCCTGCATAGTAAGTGTAAAATAAAGCATTTCCAAACCGGTTACCTACCATAGCTTTACATCACATAGTCAAATATTCAAAGATGAATTAGCTCTCAATTTTATTATTTAAGGAACTGAATGATTTTACCTTTTGCAGAAATATATGTGCTATATGTTCCCTATATGGGGTTTCATTTAATAACTTCCAAAACTCTTTTTTCTAAGTAATCATTCTTAAGCTATCTTTTTTGACAGTAATTAAATCATATAATTAATAAGTTCTGAGACTACTCTTAGCATTTGGTAATAAAAACATATTGTGACAGAAAAGTACTCATATTTGATTACAAAAATACATGTGGCTCATCCAAAAGCAGTAGATACAAAGCTGGAGGCATTACACTACGTGATTAAGAAATCTACAACAATGCTATAGCAATCAAAACAGCATGGTACTGAAATAGAAACAAACACATAGACCAATGAAACAGAATAGAAATAAATACGTGAATTTGTGCTTAATAGAATTTTTAACAAAGATACCAAGAGCACACAATGGGGAAAGGATAATTCCTTCAATAAACAGTGCTAGGATAACTCGATATTCACATGGAGAAGAATGAAATCAGACCCTCATCTTACTCCATACACAAAAACCAACTCAAAATACAGTAAAGACTTAAATGTAAGACCTGAAACTGTGTAACTACTAAAAGAAAACATAGGGGAAAAGCTCTATGACATTAGTCTGGACAAAAAATATGACCCTAAAAGCACAGGCAACAAAAGCAAAAATAGACAAATGAGATTACATCAAACTGAAAAGCCTCTGCACAGCAAAGAAAACAATCAACAGTGTGAAGAGACAACCTACGGAATGAGAGATTATATTTGCAAACCATACATCAGATATGGGGTTTGTACTAAAAATACAAAAGGAACTCAAGAAAACTCAATAATAAGAAAGCAAATAGCCATATTAAAAAATGGACAAATTGTCTGAATAAATATTTCTTAAAAGAAGATATATAAATGGCCAGAAGAAATGTGAAAAAAGGTTCAAAATCATTAAGTGTCACCGAAATTCAAATTGAAACTATGATGAGGTATTACTTCACCCCCGTTAGTATGATTACTATCAAAAAAGATGAATGATAACAAGTGTTGGTGAGGACAGAGAGAGAAAAGGGAACCCTTACATACTGTTGGTGGAAATGTAAATTAGTACAGCCATCATGGACAACAGTATGGAAATTCCACAAAAAATTAAAGTAAAACTACTGTATGATCCAGCAATACTAATTTAGGTATATATCCAAAGGATATGAAATTAGTATGTTGAAGAGATATCTGCATTCCTATGTTCATTGCAGCATTATTCACAATAGCCAAGATATAGAATCAACCTGGATGTTTATCAGTGGATGAATAGATTAGAAAAATGTAGTATATATACACAATGGAATACTATTCAGCTTTAAAAAAGAAAGAAAACTTGTCATTTGCAACAACATAGGACATTATGTTAAATGAAATAAACCAGGCACAAAAAGACAAATATTGCATCATATCACTTATATGTGAAGTATAAAAAAGCTGAACTTATATGAACAAAGAGTAAAATGGTGGTTACCAGAGGCTGGATGGGGATTTCAGATTTTGGCCAAAGGACACAAAATTTTAGTTAGACAGGATGAATAAGTTTAAGAGATATATTATGTGTCATAGTGACTATAATTAATAACAATTTAATTTACATTTGAAAACTTCTAAGATAGTAGATTTTAAGTGTTCTAACCACACAAAAAATAAGCATGTGAGGTAATATATATATTAATTAGCTTGATTTGGTCATTACATAATATATACATATATCAAAAAATCACATCCTTTGCCCACTTTTTGATAGGGTTGTTTGATTTTTTTCTTGGTGATTTCCTGAGTTCTATATAGATTCTAGTTAAGAGCACTTTGGATGTGTAACATGCGAATATTTTCTCCCATCCTATAGGTTGTCTGTTTGCTCTCATGATAGTTTCCTTGGCTGTGAAGAAGCTTTTTAATTTGATCAGGTCCAATTTATTTATTTTTGTTTTTTTTGTGATTGCCTTTGGGGTCTTCTTCATAAATTCTTTGCCTAGGCCATTGTCTGTAAGAGTTTTTCCAACATTTTCTTCCAGAACTCTTATAGTTTCACGCCTTAGTCTGTTATCCACCATGAGTTGATTTCTGTGAGGTGAAAGGTGCAGACCCTGTTTCAGTCTTCTACATGTGGCTATCCAATTTTCCCAGCACCATTTATTGAAAAAGGATTCTTCTCTCCAGTGTATGTTTTTGTCTGCTTTGTCAAATATTAGATGGCTATATAAGGATGGCACAAAAATTTTTCAAAAAGGATAGACTAATGGCCAAAGAATATATGAAAACATGTTCAACATCTCTAATCAGCAGGGAAATGCAAATCAAAACCACAATGAGATATCACTTATCTCCAATGAGAATGCCTTTATCAAAAAGGCCCAAAACAATAAATGTTGGCATGGATGCAGAAAGGTAGGAACACTCATATGCTGCTGGTGGGACTGCAAACTAGTACAACCTCTGTGGAAAGTAATATGGAGATACCTCAAAGAGCTACAGGTAGAACTACCATTTGATCCAGCAATCCCATTACTAGGCATTTACCCAAAAGAACAAAAGACATTCTATAAAAAAGACATCTGCACTAGAACGTTTATAGCAGCACAATTCACAATTGCAAAGATGTAGAAACAACCCAAGTGTCCATTAATACATGAGTGGATTAATAAAATGTGGTATGCGTATACCACGGAGTACTACTCAGCCACAGAAATAATGGTGATCTAGCACCTCTTTTACTATTCTGGATAGAGCTGGAGCCCATTCTACTAAGTGAAACATCACAAGAATGGAAACACAAACACCACATGTACTCACCATCAAATTGGTATTAACTGATCAACACTTAAGTGCATATATAGTAATAATATTCATCAGGTGTTGGGTAGATGGGAGCAGGGAGGAGAGGATGGGTATATACACCTAATGGGTGCAGTGCGCACCGTCTGGGGGATGGACACCCTTGAAGCTCTGACTCTCTGACTCGGGTGGGGCAAGGGCAATAGATGTAACCTAAACATTTGTACACCCGTAATATGCTAAAATAAAAAAAATAAAAAAAGGAAAATGAACAAAGTTCAAAGTTTTTCAACAACTTCAAACAAGTGGGGAAGTTTTGGAGAGTTTGGAATTTTCTTCTCAATAGCTTGATTTAAGTGCCAGTAAGCAAAGAGCAAAGCATATCTGACACATAAACCTGAAGCTTGCAGATGAAAATAAGAAAAGATGAGCACGTAACAGAGAATACTTACAAAGCTAAACTCATTTTGTGTTTCCAGAAGTATTTTGGATTGAGCTCAGAAGCATAATGCCAGCATAGGTTGTCAGAAGTGTCAGCTGGTTCGGGGCAAGCCTGATCCATCAAACCGCAGGGGACAGATAGGATCTTTGTAACAGAGACACTTTCACAAATAGAATGAGGTGAAAGTCTGGAGTTTCTCAACTTCACTGATCCAAATGTAAAATGAAAACAGCTGACACATTTTGCTTGGGAATTTTGCAAGTCCCAACAAAATTTATAGCACATTGGCCAAAGGTGGCTACGTGTTTGAGTCTCTCCATTTGAAACAGATTGATTTTCTTTCTTGCATTTCCACATCATAAATTGCCTTTTCCCCTTTCTTCATAAACTTTACCCTTCCAAAAGGTGTGTCATGTTCATACTTTTGAGAGAATATTTAATAGATGTCCATTTTAAAAACAATTAGATCACGTGATGATCTTATTTTTCCATTTTCATAATCAAGTATGTAGCAAAGAAGGTAGAAAGGAAGGTTTTCTCCCAGGAAATTGGCCGAGGAAGTCAAAAGAGAAAAATTCACTGACTTGCATAGAGGTGTTTGTTTGTTTGTTTATTTCACACTAAAAAGTCAGGAGACAAATGAAATAGGGGAAGGGGGAAAGCTTTGCTAATTTCTGTTTTCAGCTAGCTGCATAACTTTTTAGAAAGTTAGATCTCAAATGAGAGGTATCTCACAATATGACCAGCTTGATAACCAAGCTGGAAAAGCCATGATTGAGCTAGATATATTACAAAACACAGATATCAGAAAGAAATATTTGCTGAAATGTCAAAATTGAAATATACAGAACAATTAAAGTCACTACTTAATTTTATCCAATTAATCATAATATACACGCGGTACAAATTGAAAACATTAGATACAATATTAAATCGAGTATTTATTTGAAAATCACTAAGATGCAATATGACGTTTGATTTTATGATCACATTAATTTTATACAAAGATAATTTTGAATATCATCTGTATTATGGGTTTTGAAAATGGCAATGGATATTTGAAATTTCTGTTACCTATCTACACAGATGCTTCTTTAAAGTTTATCTTTAAAAGCCTATAACTAAAATAATATAAAACATTCCTTTACTCTCTATAATATACTTAAGCTCAGTAAAATGCAAATAAGAGAAAAGGAGAAGTTTATTTGGTTAAACTATGGAGTATTTTTTTCTTTCAAAAGTGATAATTCTTTGGACATGTTAGTTTAGTTTAAAAAGATTTCAATATATTTACTCATGCTTTAAAAATGAGTCACAAATTATTTTCTAGTATATGTTCAATAATTCATTTCAGCTCTTCATTTTTAAAATCAAGTATGTAAAGCTATAGTTTAGATATGTATTAATATTTTTATATATTTTAAGACTATGAGAATGGAGGCAGTATATAATAATTCTGTAGACTTGCCTATTATTCTAAATTAGAACTCTACATTGACATACATAGAGATACAAATTTAGGGTTTTCGTGGTGGTCTTTTTTCAAATGTTATTTAACTTCTAAGGACTTCCATTCCCTCATTATTAAGTCAGAGGTCAGAGTCTGTGACTTTTTAAGTCCTTTTCTGTTCTAATATTTAGTGTTGCAATGAATATAATATTTAAAATGTGTAATAGGACATACAATAATTATCCTTGTCTTCAATTCAGAAGTCACGATACTCTGAAACATTATTCCTGAGAACAAAGTTTCAATTTGAGAGTAAAATAAGAAATGAGGAAAGAAAAAATTCTGTTTTATTTTATTCTATCATTTTACCCCTCAGAATTTCTTAATATAATTTTTGAGTTGGATCTAAAAAGCAATGTCTGTGGAACCTTGCCTTGTCTTCAGAGACCATCTGGATGAAGTCTGACAAAAATTCATCAAAATGGAAATAGTATCTGGTAATAAACAAATAATCTTTTATGTACTTCAAATAACTTAAATGATGAGAATGAACAACAGACTTTTACAGGAAAGTATATGCTGCAAAAATTATAACCACTTAATTACATAATTATTTTTCAGACAACTAAAGAAAGAAGTGATATTTGGAGAAAGTACTGAAAAAGAACAACTTCCGTGTCTAAATTCAACACAGTAGCTTGAAGCAGATCTATATCCCTAATAAGAACGAACATAAAACTTCAAAAACATTTTTAAAAATCAGTTTTATGCATTAAAGAAGGCCAACACTGAAAGGACTTGGAGACCAAAATACTTCAGTGCGTGGAAAATCAATACAGTTATTCCAATATTCTGCTACGTATTCCCTCAAGGCATCTGCTAATTGTCAAGTTGGTTCAGATTCTATAGGGTACAAAGATGAACAAAAAAGGACAGGCCACAAATGAGAAGTAGAGCATTCAGCATTTTCCTAGTGTGAATGGGATAAAAACATGTAATTCCAAAATTGTCAAAGAGAAGGGGCTCTTATAAACATTCTAGATAAACACCATTTAGAAGCCCCAAAAGGTTTCAGTGTATGAGTGAAGGAAAAACATAAATAAATCGTTTCTTACAAATACTGCAACACAAGGAATTAACTCAATCCCTTATTGGTTGAAGGTTTTATATATATTCTAATTGCCTGTCTAAAGCAAAACTAAGTTCCCAAAGACATATTCATCAGGCTTTCCAAGAGGCAGGGTCAAGAGAACAGCAGACAAGAAAAAAAGATTTGCAGGTGTTTGGGATAATGAAAATATAAAATATGATTATTGAACACACTGTGGTTAATATGTGCAAAAGATCACTATAAAGGTGGATAATTTCAATGGAGAACAAAATCTTTTTCAAACAAATTTGAATTAGAATTCTACAGCAAAAGAGTACATTAACTGAAATTATCAACCAAATCAATGAGTTTAACAGGAAATCAGATACTTCTAAGGAGAGAATTAATGAACAGAAATATAAATCCATAGAAAATATTAATGTGAAAGCATAAAGAAAAATAAAAGAGAAAAAGACAAAGATGAGAATGATAAACATTGCACATGATGAAAAGATCTAGCAGACATACAATTATAACTCCAAAAGATGAGAGGAAACAAATGAGGTAGAAGCAATATTTGAAGAGATGGAGGGCAAGAATTGTCATCAAGCTTCAAATTCCAGAAATAATTTATATAGCAAGCAAGATATCACAAAGAAAATAACACTTCAAATCATCAAAGTAAAGCCTCTGAAACTAAAGACAAAGAAAAAAAACCTTAAGAGAAACCATAGAAATAAACACAATCATCTCAATAAGAATCATAGTGAGGTTAATAGCCAACTTACTAATATAAATGATAAAAATCAGACAAAATATACAATGACATCTTCAAAATTTGGAGGGAAATTTTCACCCAAGAATTCTATACCCAGAAAAAATATTCTGACAATGAGAGTGAAATAAATACACTTTCAGGCTAATAAAAAACTGAGAAAAATCAACCGTGAGGTTAAGACAGTATGATAATGATCCTAGACATATTCATGGAAATTCAAAGAATGAAGCAAAATGGAAATAATAAATACACGGGTAAATATGCATGCATACTGACAGTATAAAATAAAAAGTCTCTTGGGGTTTAAAATACAAGTAGAAATAAAACTTATGAAAACATTAGCAAAAGGGCAGAAAGGTGATAATAATAAATAAACACTCTGCATTTTCACTTTAAATTGGAGTTAACAGAGGTAATGCATTTTTTGGTAGTTTTGGAAGTATTAGATTCTACTAAATCAATTATTACATAATTATTAAAGAGCCCTCTTAAAAAGATAAAAGATAATACCATTAAAAATTAACAGAGAAGTCATTGTGAGGGAATTTAGAAAATATTTTTAAATAAATGATAGAACACACATATACATACACACATTTACACAGAGTACATGTTGTAGTCTGTTACTCTGATGGTTCTCCTGGTATTCATATACTCATACAATTCTTTCCCTTTGAATATGGTCCATGCCTGTGACTTACATGAAATTACTACAAAGGAAGACAAGAAATAAAAGGCAATATAAAACCAATGGAACAATAACAATAAAATAAGCGAAATGGTAGAAGGAAATGTGAAAACACTGGTAATAATGTTAAATGTAAATGGATTAAATGCATCAATAAAAAGATAAAAAAGTTAAACTGAATGAAAACACAAAGCTTATAAGCTACTTATAATAAATGCATCATACCTATTTAAAGGTACAAAAAGGTTAAAATTGTACTTCAAAAATATATACTGTACAAATACTAACAAAATATGTCAGTTGTAGGTAATATAATATCAGATAATGCAGACTTTAAGGCAAGAATGATACTAGAAATTACACAGTTTGAAAGGATTAACTGGTTTTCCCCTCCCAAATCCAGGGAGGTATAACACTTCCAAATTTGAATGTACCGAACAGTAAATTTCCAAATATATGCAAGAACTGAAAGGAGAAGCTAACAAATACAGACATGAATGAAGATTTTAACCCACCTTTTCTAATATCAGACAGAACAAGCAAATAAATAATGATAATGGTATAGAAAATTTTAATAAATTTAAAAATAAATAACTAGCATAAAAACATCATAATGCCTAACAAATTCAGAGTATACACATATAAAAAAAATTTTTTTTTTCAATTTGGCACAGGGAACATTGACCAAAATAGATCATATGTCAGTCCATAAAACAATTCTCAACAAATTTCAGAACAAAAATTACCAAATATGGAATTAGTCTATAAATCTGTGAGAATTTCCAAAATTAGTATATGTGTATGCAAGTGTGTCTCTCATAAATCAAGAATGACTTACAAACATTATTATAAAAAATTGAATGTTAAAACAAACAGAAAACACAACATATCAAAACTAGTGAAATTCAGCTAACATATATGTGGTAGTTGGCTCCTTTGGTGACTCCGAAAGAATCACTCTTGTTTTTATTAAAGCCCTGGTGAAATCCCTTCCCGTTGAATTTTGGATAGGTCTGTGACTTCCTTTAATAAATGAGTGAAGTAGAAGTAATCGTGTGGTTCATTATTTGAGCCCTAATAGCTATTCTGTGCTTTCAGGAGCCTGATCTGCCATGCAAAAAGACTGAACACACTACTGGAATTGTCATTTGGAAAGACTATGTGGAGGGGCCAGGTGGAAAAACCAGGTAGAGAGGGAGATGCCCTAAAATTACTTAGAGAGAGATACAGAGGGACAGGGCCATCCCAAAGTCCCAGCAGAGCCCAGTCTTCCTGCCATGATGGTGGAAATGTGAGCAAAAACATTTGAATGTTCAGCCCTGTTACTGTCTTGGATGACTTACTTTATCACCTGAAGCAGTAGATTCACCTAACTGAGTTTATATATTTGTTTAAAGTTAGTAAATTTGAGGATGATTTGTTATGCAGAAAATATGCAATAAATACAATCAACAAGTAAGCAACAGGGAAATTCAAAAATCCAAAAGTTAGTTTTCTAAAGAGATAAATAAAATTAATGACTCCCATAAGCCTGATAAAGAATGAAAGAAAGAAGATATAAATTACAAATATTAGGACTAAAAAGATGACAACACAGCAGACTATATTTTAATGTGTGTACTTCTCTGTATTTTTATTAAATCCAATAAACATTGAACTAAAAAACAACCAATTAATTTCTAGTTCATGTGATATCTATGAGCTATACAATTAATTTTAAGTAATATCCAAATGTTACCTTAGTATGATGGTAGAAATTACACTGAAACTTTCTCTTCTTGGATTGTAGTCTGAAACCTTCAAATAGCCACACCTCTAACAGGTGTTTTGCTCTTTCTGTTTCAGGACAGCTGCTGTATATAATGAGCCACTGATTCCCATGCCAATAAATTGTTTTTACGCAAAGTTCTAAGTAAACTTTTCATACCTAAGACAAGTGTCAAGATACCACCATCAATCTGTCTCCCTGAATCTTTTCTGTGCATTATTGTCTAAACGTGGTTGGTTCTACAAGGAAAGCAAGTTTCCTTCTGGTCATTATGCCACATGTTCATCTTGACCTTAAAATTTACAGCAACAACAACAAAACACGTTGGCTATTTAACCCCCTCATTGGGTAGGAACTAGAAGAGGTCTCATCTTTCTACTGTGTTTCCATTTGTATCAATTTTTCTTTGCTTCTCAGAGCTGCATTTATTAGTCCTATTTACACAACAGAGAGCTCTGTTAGGGAATCCTTACCTTTTGTGAAACTCAATTGCCATTGAAATCTAATTTTTAAAATGGTTTTCTTACAACATAACATATTATTGTACTTCTTTTTAAACAAATCAATAATACTGTTTCTTCCATGTCTTCTTACTCAATTTCCAAAGGATGGTCCTACTTAAAGAAAAGAGTTTTGAGGAGTTCTTGAGAACCATAATCATAAGAACTTGATTGGTTTATCAAATACTTCATGCATCTAGAAAAATTTTTCATAAGACCACAAGACAGTGATTTCTTCCAAAAATGTAAACAATATTTATGTGGTGATACCATCTACCCAGTTGATTTTTATTGTTTTTGTTTTTCTACAGTAATTTGGAGAATTTTGCAGTGCAAATTGAATACATACTTCCTTTTTGTGAGCTAAAGTCTACAAAAAATAGCTTTGCATTTTGATAGTTGCTAGTTCAGAAAAGAATCTTTCAAAACAAGATTCAATGGCATGCCTAATTTTTTCCTTTCAAAAACTTAGGTTTGTTTTACATAATAATGCCTAATTTATAATGCACTTATTAATGTCAACTTATATTAGCTTACTCTTTATAGTATGTTAAACAAATTTTTGCATGTTATCTCATTTGGTTTGTAGTGCTTTGTGAAGGTCAGTCTATTGTTCCTCTCTTTTTTCATCTGTATATATATGGCCAACTTTGCAATCTTTCAAATGTTAGATATAATTTATTAGAAAGCTAAAGGTTAACTAACTTGCCAAGGTAACAACCTATGACTACTAGGTGGAAAAATCACGTCTTCTTACTCAAGGATTACCAGGTGTTCTTACATGAAACAAACTGCAGGATAAAGTCAAAACTCTTTAAGCCATGCAAGGCAGTTTAACAGTGGATCCTTCCCCATATCACAGCCTTAGTCTCTGCTGAATCAAGTCCAATCCAACCAGATGGACATTCTACTCTCCAGTAGCATTAATAATATTTGGACTTTTCTCTGTGTATAATTCATTTCATTTAAAAGTTTGGTATGCACATGTGTGACTATACAGGCACGTATTTATACATACTATGAATATTTATTTTATAAATTCTATGAGGTATATGATTTTATGGTAACCACTTTTATGAGTGAGGAAGAGGTACCTAGAGGTTAAGAAATTTCTCTAAGCTCATACAACTAGCAAATCATGGAGTCAAGTTATTTTGAATCCATAGTTTGGGGGCATAGACCCCTAGAAAAGTTATTACAATCATACTTGGAAACCAAGTGAATACTATTAGTTTTTAAATATATTTAAATGCTTTACTCAATAATAAAATAAAAGTTAATTTTATTGTTTCTGATACCACGAAAGCATTCAGATTTGGATGTTCTTAATTCAAAATGATCAAAACTTCATTTTTATGTGAATGTTTGCAAAATTAAAAGGGATCTTCTTCTTAGAAAAAAATCTGAGAATCACTGTCTGAGAATATAAACATGAAAAATCAATTAAATCAATATTTCATGAACAGCCTTTCAGAACTCAGCTTCTGAAGTCCCCATACAGTCTTATTACACTGAGGACCAGTGTTACATCTGTGAATGATTGAAGTGGTGACTTATGTTACAAGTACTAATAAATATCTCATCCTGTGAGGTAGAGCTCTGGTAAAATCATCATTCTGAAGCTAATTTTACAGAATTGCTTGTGCCACCTCAGCAGACGATGCACCACTGTCAATATGAAGGGTTATATTGCATAAGGCAGAGGGTTAATCAAGACATATATTCGCCTTTGCATAAGTCAATAAACAGTCTCTACCAAAGCACATAGATAGAGCTTGTAATTATACATTTATTGGGATGTTATTGTTTGTTGCTTGTTTTTACCTTAGTCTATATATAGCTGTGTTAGCTTCATAAGGATAGGGACTCTGGCTATCTCCCATTGCCAGTATTATCACCAATACCTGGCATGATAGCTAGTCAACGGATACTAAATTAATAAATGAGTAAGACATATAAAATGGAGATATGCCACATCATGTGAGTGACCTTGGCCAAGTTATTTAACTTTGTTAAGTTTCAGTTTTCTAATCTGCAATATGCTGACTTTGTTTTATTTTTAAGCATTGCATGAGATGATGGACTGAAAATTTATAGTAAGCACTTGATAAGTAAAAGCAGTCATTAAATTTCTTTAAAAAATGTTTATTTCTAAAAGGGGCACTAAAGAATTTGGAGATGGTAATGATAGACAGTGAGGATACTTAAGGTCCCACCAAAAATACTAAGTGTCCCACCAGACAACTAAGGAATAGGCCTAGGAAAGTACTGCTAAGAACAACATAACTTATATGTTGATAAGGTAAAGCATAGAAATTAAAAGTAAAATCTATTACTGAGAATGTCTTATAAATACAGGATTGTGGTTTCAATATTACAAAGCTAATAGTTGCATTCAGAGACTAGAACAAAGGTGGCGTTTTGAATTCCAAGAGCATGATAGCATCAGGATACATTGCTTTATGTGAATTTTAAAAAGGGCCAAAAACTATATGATTGGCCAGGTGTAGTGGCTCACCCCTGTAATCCTAGCACTCTGGGAGGCCAAGGAGGGAGGATCGCTCGAGGTCAGGAGTTCAAGAGCAGCTCTGAGCAAGAGCGTAACCCCATCACTATTAAAAATAAAAAAAAATAGAAAGACATTAGCCTGAAAACTAAAAATATATACAACAAATTAGCTGGGCATGGTGGCGCATGCCTGTAGTCCCAGATACTTGGAAGGCTGAGGCAGAAGGATTGCTTGAGCCCAGGAATTTGAGATTGCCGTGACCTAGGCTGATGGCACGGCACCCTAGCCTGAGCAACAGAGCAAGACTCTGTCTCAAAAAAGAAAAAACAAACCCAAACAAAAAATACCTCTATAATCATCTCAATAGATGCAGGAAAAAAAAAAAAGAAAGAAAAGAAAACTCAACAAATTAGGTGTAGAAGGAACATATCTCAAAATAATAAAAATCCATATATAAAAAACCCACAGCCAACGTCATACTGAATGAGGTAATGCTAAAAGCATTCCCTCTGAGAACTGGAACAAGAAAAGGGTTCCCACTCTCATCACTTCTGTTCAACTTAGTACTGGAAGTTCTAGCCAGAGCAATCAGGCGAGAGAGAGAAATAAATGACATCTAAAGCATAAGAGGAAGTCAAACTATTTCTGTTTGCTGATGGTATGATCTTATATCTAGAAACCCTAAAGACTTCTCTAAAAAACTTCTAGAATTGATAAATCAATTCAGTAAAGTCTCAGATTACAAAATTAATATGCAAAAACCATTAATAATTCTATACACTAATAACAGCCAAGCTGAGAATCAAATCAAGAACTCAATACCATTGACAATAGCTGCAAAAAATAAAGTACCTGGGAATATACTTAGCCACAGAGGTGAAAGATATCTACAAAGAGAACTAACTATAAAACACTGATGAAATAAATCACTGATGACATAAACAAATGGAAAACATCTTATGTTCATGGATTGGTAGAATAAATATTATTAAAATGTCCATTCTGCTCAAAGTGATTTACAGATTCAATGCAATTCCCATCAAAATACCGATATCATTTTTTACAGAATTAGAAAAAACAATCCTAAATTTCACATGGAATCAAAAAAGAGCCCGAACAGCAAAAGCAACCCTAAGCAAAAAGAACAAACCTGGAGGCATCGCATTACCTGGCTTCAAATTATACTGCAAGGCTATAGTAAACAAAACAGCATGGTACTGGTATAAAAGTGGACGCATAGATCAATCAAACAGACTAGAGAACCTAGAAATAAAACCATACACCTACAATGAACTGATCTTCAAAAAAATCAGACAAAAACATACACTGGGGAAAGAATGCCCTGTTCAACAAATGATGCTGGGAAAATTGGAAAGCCACATGCAGAACAATGAAACTGGATCCCTATCTTTCACCATACAAAAAATTACTTCAAGGTGGATTAAAGACTTACATGTAAGACCTTGCACAGTAGAAATTCCAGAAGAAAAGTTAGAAAAAACTCTTCTGGACATTGGTCTGGGTAAAGAATTTATGACTAAGACTGCAAACTCTTCTGGACATTGGCCTGGGTAAAGAATTTATGACTAAGACTCCAAAAGCAAATACAGCAAAAACAAAAATAAAATAAATAAATGAGAATTAATTAAACTAAAAAGTTTCTGCATAGCAAAAGAAAAATAATCAACAGAGTAAAGAGACAATCTACAGAATGGGAGAAAATATTCACAAACTAAACATCTGACAAAGAGCTAATGTCCAGATTCTCTACAAGGAACTCAAACAAATCAGCATAACAAAAAAAAAATTAAAAAATGAGCAAAGGACATGAATAGACATTTTTCAAAAGAAGAGATGTAAATGGACAAGAAACAATAATCATTAGATACCTAGTAATGAATCTAAGAGACCTGAAAGATCTCTATGATGAGATGTAGAAAATATTAAATAAGACAGAAATAAATGAAGGCATATGTAACATAGTCTTAGGTTGAAGACACAATCTGGTAAAATTCAATTTTATCTAAATTGCTTTATAGGGTAAACTTAATACCAATAGAAATTCCATCATGTGTGTATGTCTCTGTGTGTGCGTATGTGTGTGTGTAAATGGGCAAGGTATTTCAAAGAAAAATAATTTTGGCAAAAAAAAAAGATAAGCTGGAGAAATTTCACTACCAAATATCAAGACTTATTAAAAAGCTTTAATAAGTAGAACAATATAGTACTGGAACAAAAAGACAATTAAACCAATGGCACAAAATAGAGAATCCAGAAACAGAAGTCTATGTATACAATCAACTAGTGTACAACAAATTTGATAATCCAATGTAGTGAGTAAAACATATATTTTCAATAATTAGTACTGGCTCAAATAGATATGTATTTGTAAACAAAATGATATTTACCCCCACCTCACATCATATAAAGAAATACTTTTAGAGGAAGTGTGTATCTAAATGCAAAACAAAATAACATTTTTGGAAGAAAACAAGGGAGAGTATCTTTATGACCTTGAAATTAACAAACATTTCTTAGCCAGGACATAAAAAATACTAACCATGGAGGATTGATGCATTAGACTATATAAAGGTTAAGAAATTCTGATTAGCAAATGATATCATTAATGCAATTAACAGCAAGTGACATGAAGGATAAGATAGTTTTTATATGCCTTACCTAGAAAATATAGGGAATTCATAAAAAGTAACAAAAAAAAAAACCCAGTCAGAAAAAAATGCCAAAATATTTGACAGGAATTTCAGAAAATGGGAGATCCAAATGGACAAAAAGCATATGAAAAGGAATGCAAAATATTTATTTTTCAGGTAAGGGCAAATTTAAGACATAAAAGAGTACTAAAACATAACAACAGAGAGGCTAAAACAAAAGAGACAAAACAAAAGAGAGAGATAAAGGAAGACAGGTAAGGAGGAAGGAGGGAGAAAAGAGGGGTAGAAAAAAAAGAAAAGAGAAAAATAGTGGAGAAAAAAAAGATAATGAGAGAAAGGAAGAACAAAGAGTAGAGAAGAATTTAAAGGAGGATAAAATCAAATCTTTCATACTTTTCTGATAAAAGTAGACATTTTGAATCCATTCTAGAAAATCATTTGATATTATCTACCAAGTCTAAATATATAGACTAATCACCCAGAAAATATCCCTCTAGGTAAATATACTCAACAGAAATACAAATATATGGTCACGAAAATATATTACAATTCATATTATTTCCATTTATAATAAGCAAAAACTAGAAATTATTCAATTGTCAATCAAAATTTGAAAATATAAATATATTTTTATTTTGTTAAGGAAATGATTGACTACATAATAATGAGAATGAACAAACTACAATTGTTGATAGAATTATGGATAAATGTAAAAAGCATAATGCTGAAAAAAAGCCAGACACCAAGAGTTTATATTGTATATTTATATAAATTTCAAAAACAGGCAAAACCAATGTATAGTGCTAAAATTCAAGATTGTGATTATTCATGAAGAATAGTGGCATGAGGATTTTTTCCTGCTGGTCTAGTAAAGTTATGTTTTTTGAATCAGGGGTCAGTTACTCAGTGGTGTTCAGTCTGCAAGTTTATTGCACTTGTACATTATGATCATTGTAAGTTTCTGTGTATTTATATGACTTCATTAAAATATGTAACTAATTCATGTTTGTTTTGATTTTTAAATGCAAATTACAATGTATTGAAGATTGTCCACAGAAAACAACATTAGTTTAATTCACTTGCATTGAATATGAGAGGAAGAAAAAATGGTGAAGGGACAGTTAATAGATTGGTAGTTGTGAATAATGATACCCTCTTCTCTTTGCCAAAGCCCTTACTCTATTTTTAATGAGAATAGTGGCTCTTTTATATGGACATTATTATTACATAGGTCAATGTTGAAAAAAATATGCTCGTCTATTCTACTTTATATAACCTTACATGGTGATGCACTTTCCACTTAGTCATTGATTTTTGTTAATCTTAATGAGAAGTACAGTTTTATACTAAAGTAGGTAGAATTGTGGTCAGTAAATCGTTAGATCCATTCAGGCTACGAGAGAGGTAATAATGTTTGAGAGATGGAGCAGAGAGACGGTTATTTCCATTTTATAACCCTATTTGAAGTGACAGACATTAAATTCATTACAGAAAATATTAACATATCAGCAATTTCACAAAGGTAGGCCCTAAGCAGTAAAGTTGAGCATGCATTCCATGGCTAGATCTATCTATCTAACATCTGTCTACATATATATGTGGGCATGTATGTATGTATGTATCTATCTTTATCATCCTTTAAACCAATCTAACCCCTTCTCTTCAGGTGTATTATTTTTATTAGTGATTCTTTTTTCCTAGGATATTTCTGACATTCTCGATTTGTCATATTCCTAAATTTTAATTAACAGATTTGATTTGTATAAGCATGAATGGAAGAGAGACATATAAAGATAGGTTGAGAATAACACAATTGATGAAATGCGGTAGGCAAGTAAGTATTCACCTGTGAAGTTTACTAAAATCCGCAAAGCAGTGTCTTTAAGATTATATAAATATTAAGAAGTAAAAATTCATCTAGTCACTCAGTTATGTTACTAGCTGATTTGGCTTGGTGAATTTTTTTTCTAGCTTATTAGGAATAATGTCACAAATTTTCATTTTAATAATTACAATCTCTACACACACATATATTCATACATATATATAATTACATATATAAATAAATTACAGTAAATTACAGAAATCATGTTATTTTGGCTGTAAATACATTAGCATGTATTCTTAAGAACAAGGACATTTTTCTATATTGTGAGATATAAATAGCATTATCACATTCAAAATATTTAACATTGATATCGTGTCTAACATAGAGCCCATAAAAAAAATACCCAATTGTTAAAGAAACCTATTCAAAATTGTGATTTCTTGAAGTAGGATACAACTAATAATCATGTATTGCTTTTTGTTGTTATATATTCATATAATTTAAAATTGTCCCTTGACGTTTTTCCTGTTTATTTATTTTTAATGACAATGGCATTGTTTTGGAAAAATGCCTATCTCATACATAATGTCACACCCTTGAATTTAATTGTTTTTTAATGATTAGGTCTAGGTTAAAGATTTTAGTAAGACTAACACTGTTAGGTAGATAGTGAGGGATTCTGGGTCTCCTACGGATGAAAGTGGGTGCTGTTGTGGTTCACACCCCCCAAATGGGCTTTTTGAGAGGCTCATGGGAGATCCACATGCGCAATAGGATTCAGGTCATGTAACTCCCAACTGTTCAATCAAACTGGTTCCATGATGACATCTGAACCATGGAGAGGTCCCTATCTGAACACTACAAAACAAGACTCAAACCATAACCAAACTCCTCTCTTTTTGCTACAACAATGGGTTCAATTGTCATCTGTGACATATATATCTTCCTCTGTAAACCCACATCTTGCTCTTGCTCTATAATACTATCTTTCTCTCCTCAATAAACCTCATTTTCATGCTTGCCTTACTTTCGTGTGTCTGGTCATTCTTTGACCATGAGTGTACTAAGAACCAACATTTGAGACTGCAACCAAACAATGCCAAAAGAAAATTATACCAGGTAGAAACTTGAAATAAAAATCATAGGACAGGGCTGTATTAGTTATTTACTGCTGTGCAACAAATCCCCCTTCCTCCCCCAAAAAACCATTTCTTATCTTACAAAGTTTCTGCAGATCAGACATCCAGGAGCACCTTAGCTGGGTGGTTCTGGCTCAGGATCTTCCATGAGACTGTGCTCAGGTTATCAGTGAGGGTTGAAGTCATCTGAGGTCTGATGGGGGCTGGAGAATCAAATTTCAAAGTGGCCTCTTCATAAGCCTATCAAGTTAGTGCTGGATGCTAGTGTAACCAGCTCTGGGAACAAATTTCAGTGACCCTTATATGTTTTTCTATAATTCTCTCCCTTAACCAATTACTTGAATTTTTGAGTTGTTTCCCAGAAATGGTAGATTTTCTGCAAGACAAAGGAGCTGTGATTCTGAATATCCCTGGACAGACTTCCTGACGTCAAACTCATCATGCCCCACACTTGTCCCCAATGCATATAGCTCCTTGTTAGTTATACTACAACCTGTCCCAAGGTGCATGGCCCCTCCTTTATAAAAAGCCCATGATCAACCCCTGTAGAAAGCATTATGGAGGTATCTTAAACAGATTCAAGTAGACCTGCCATTTGACCCAGCAATTCCATTATTGGGCATATACCCAAAGGAAAAAAGGTGATTCTGTAACAAAGACACATGTACCCAAATGTTTATAGCAACACAATTCACAATAGCAAAGATGTGGAAACAACCCAAATGCCCATCAATACATGATTGGATTAGTAAGCTGTGGTATATGTATACCATGGAATATTACTCAGCTATAAGGAATAATGAAGATACAACATCTCTATGGTTCTCCTGGAGAGAGTTGGAATCCATTATATTAAGTGAAGTATCCCAAGAATGGAAAAACAAGCATCACATGTACTCACCAGAAAATTGGTTTCCCTGAACATCACCTAAATACACATCTAGGAACGACACCAATCGGATATCAAACTGAGGTGGGGGGTGGGGGAGGGGATGGGTGTATGCCTACCAAGAGTGCATTGCGCACCCTTTGGGGAATGGTAACGCTTGAAGGTACTGACTTGGGAAGTGGGGGGTGGAGAAGGGAGGGATATATACCTACATGATGGGTGCAACGCGCACTACCTGGGGAACAGACACGCCTGGACCTCTGACTTGGGGGAAAGGCGGTACATGGGCAACGTATGTAACCTGCAATTCTGTATCCCCCATAACAATAAGATGGAAAAAAAAAAAAAAAGCCCATGATCTCCACTAGTCTTAGTCAGAGAGACAGATTTGAGGCAGCTTGTCATGACAAGATGTCTTTTGTATTAAAAAAAATTTCTGTCTTCCTTGGCAATTCTCATTGTCTCAATAATTGGATCTTAGTGCAGCTAGTATCTGAACCTAGGCCAAAACGCCCTTGTGGTTTCAACAACACTAGGAAGAAAGAGGCCTCAGTTTTTCTTCCTATGTATCTTTCCAAAGACTGTTTGAGAGTCTTCGTGGTATAGCAGCTGACTTGCCCAGAGTGAGTGATCCAAGAGAGAACAACGAGAAAGTTGCCCTTTATACCCCAGCCTCCCATCACATTCTATTCCATAGAACAAATCTGTAATACTGACTCTAAATAGACTGTGATTGCATATTGTCAGCCTTATATGACCACATTAAAAATGAAAATACTATATGGTAAGAAACTAATAGATGAAATTAAATGGATGTGGTTAAGTGTTTCAACTTGTTTTAATTTCTGTTCATCTAATGATTAATATAGATAAGCACTTTTCACATGTTAAAAAATTAAATGGAACATAAAGCATTTTTATTAATCCAAAAGAAGGCAGAAAAATAACAATACAAACAGAAAATGGATGGAAAAATGGAAAGCAAAAAGCAAAATTTTAGACTTGTACATGGATGTTTACTTCCATGAAAAGAAACACAAGTTAAATCAGAAACTAGTGAAAATGGTGATGTGTAGGTGTCAAATGCCAAGTAAGTGCACATGAAACTTATGGGAATAAGATGATTTCACTTCACCTTTTGTACAGTTTTGCACCATGTAAATATTCTATGAATTCAAAAATTAAAATACTAAGGGTGAATGCAAAAAGAAACAAATCTGAAAGTATAACATTTTTAAAATAATTACTTCAAACAAATTTTGAATACAGTATTGTGACTATATATATTTTTTGTAACACTTCAAGAGGTGAAAAAACTACAAAGAAATCTTTAACTTTATACCAGTTTGTTTTGGATAGTAGCATTGGTATAATAATGTAACCAGCTCAATTAACAAATTTCAATAACCCCTATATGATTTTTATAATCCTTTCCCTCTCAGGTTTTAGATTCTCAGGGCAATAGGGCTTGATGACATTTTTGAGTTTTATTGCTTTCTTTGTTTTTCCCAGAAATTATGTATTTTCTGTAAGACAAAGGAGTTGAGATTCTGAAGACCCTTAGGCAGACTTCCTGACACCAAGACTCACCATCTCCCACAACCTGTCCTCAATGCATGTGTCCCCTTGTTAATTACACCAGGACTTGCCCCAAGGCATGTGACTCCTCCTTAGGATGCCCATGATCTCCTTTAGTTGGGGAGAAGGATTTGAGGCAACTAATTTCTCCTGTTCTCCAAGAAAAGAGGTTTTTCATATTTAAAAAAAAAAAAAATCCTTCCTTCTTTAGCAATCTTTGTCTCAATAATTGGATCTTTGTGCAGTGACCAATTGGACCTAGACAGAAACCACCTTGAAGTTTTGATAACAATAATTTTGAGACTTTTTTTGCTATATGTGTATTAAAGTCAAAGTCAATAAAGAAACATATTTTTGATTTTGGGGGAACCAACGTTATCAATATGGGAGAAGGGGGATAAAAATATGGAATGGGATAGGGTGAAGATGAATCCTATAGTATTGAATTTGAATAGAGGTATAAGAATCAATTTTTGATTTTAAAATATCCACAAATGTTTGCTGCTCACTTTTAGTGCAGCGTATGCTTCTGGGCAATATTCAATGAACAGCATACTTTAGGGCCACATTAGGTTTTTAAATATCATTTCCCTATAAAATGATCCAGTATTCTTTAAGAATTAACTGATTTCAGGACTAGAATAAAGTACAAGGCATGCCCCAAACATCTTGTTCCAGAAAGCAAGAAAGTATGAAAATTTAATGGGGATAACTGATGACTAAACTTGGGATACTTTGAGCATCATAAAGAAAGAATGATAATATACTTTAACACATTGAATTTTTAAAAAAGAAGGAAAGAAAAAAAAAAAGGAGACCATGGTGATATACAAAAGTGAAAAAGGAAAAAGAAAATTCTTCTTTAAGGAAAACATCAGCTCACAAATGCCAAAGGAATGATAAAATCAGAAAACCATGATTATGTAATCACTGATGTGATAATTACTATACAAACAAGTCATCACTGGATACCAAAATTTTTCAGTAAGAATGAAACAAGATACTAAACACAGTTTCCAGGTGCCACTACACAGATTACTTATTATTAGGTCATTCAATATGAAATGTCTGATTTCATATCAAAAGTTTAGTTTATTATATCTTGAACAAGAAACAGTATAATTAATCAAAGTATGCATCTAAACTATAGACACAGATTTTCCATCTTAACAGTTGCTTGTTTATGCCAGCAGCAAAGAAGCCTGGAGAACGAGTGGTGATGAAATCGCCAAAGGCATTTTCCACAGCTTGCTGAGAATTAAATATTTTTCCTTGCAAGAAGTGATCCAAATCCTGGAAGAAGGGGTAGTCAGTTGGTGCAAGGTCTGATGAATACAGTGGATGACAGAGAGTCTCCAAGTCCAGCCTCTGTAGTTTGAGCAGTGTTTGTACAACATGTGGTCAAGCATTGTCTTACAAGAGTATTGATCTGTCTCTATTGACCAATCTCGTCTGTTTAATCACAAACATCCTCATCATTTTGTCTAATTGGTTGCAGTAAACATCTGTTGTAATTGACCAGGTT
Organism: Eulemur rufifrons; assembly: GCF_041146395.1. Classification (NCBI taxonomy): domain Eukaryota; kingdom Metazoa; phylum Chordata; class Mammalia; order Primates; family Lemuridae; genus Eulemur; species Eulemur rufifrons. The sequence continues at coordinate 219,097,275 of NC_090989.1, read as the reverse complement.
TCATGAAGCTATAGTGGATAATACCAGTGCCAGACCATCAAACAGACACCATTAGATTTTTTTGATGAATATTTGGTTTTGGACTGTGTTTTGGCACTTCATTTTTTTTCCTTTCTTTTTTCTTTCAGCATATTATGGGGGTACAAATGTTTAGGTTACATATATTGCCATTTCCCCACCAAGTCAGAGCTTCAAGCACGTCCATCCTCCAGACGGTGAGCACTGCACCCATTAGGTGTGTATACACCTCCTCCACCCTCCCATCTTCCCAACACCTGATGAACATTATTACTATATGTGCACTTAAGTGTTGATCAGTTAAAACCAATTTGATGGTGAATACATGTGGTGCTTGTTTTTCCATTCTTGGGATACTTCAGTTAGTAGAATGGGTTCCAGCTCTATCCAGGATAATACAAGAGGTGCTATAGCACTTCATCTTTATCCAACCATTGTGCCAAATGCTTGTGATTGTCAAAAATAATCCATTTTTCATCACACGTCAATATGGTGTAGAAATGGTTCACCTTCACATTGTCACAGTAAAGAAAGGCAAGCTTTGAGATGATTTCTCTTTTGACACTTGTTTAATTCATGCAGAACTCATCTATCCAGCTTCTTTACCTTGCCCATTTGTTTCAAATGGTCTAATATTGTTGGAATAGGAACATCAAAGCTTGTTGCTAATTCACGTGTAGGTTTACATAGATTTGCTTCCACTACAGCTTTCAGCCCATCATTATCCACCTTGGTCTCAGGTCTCCCGTGTGACTCATTTTCAAGATTAAAATCACTAGAACTGAACTTTTCAAGCCATGGACATACTGTGTGTTCATTAGCCACATCTTTTCCAAACACTTCATTGATATTTTGAGATATCTGTACAGCAATGTTTCCACGACAGAACTTATATTTGAAAATAATATGAATTTTTGACTTATGTATGGATTCAAAAAATCTCCCTAAAAAATTTTGGAAGATAATAACAAGCCAAATCATGCATTTGAAAGAATGAAGATGCACTTTCACAATAAAGAGAAAACAAGAAGTGTCAAAGTGAAATATCAGAGATATCAACTGTGAAAATTAGTACTTATGGAAATCAGACATATCATAGTTAATAACCTAATACAAAGGGGAGAAAGGTAACATACAAGCAAGAGACTTGACAATGTCTTACAAATGATCAAACTTAGCATCAATACAATGGGAGAAAGTGCAGCATTGCATGCCCTAACATGATATAATAAGACATAAGTAACATCACTTGGGTAGTTTTCATTTAAAAAAAAGTTTGTTCATTTTTTTAATTTTAAAAATAAACAGAATATTATAAATAATCCTATACCAATTACTCAGTTTTAACAATTATCAACTCATGGCCAATTTTGTTTCACTTATATTCACATTTACTTCTATTACTTTCACATTGTTTTTCTGTCAAAACTATTCTTTATTGACATACTGTTTTTTAGCCATCATTTATTAGGTAGTTTTGAAATTTTCTTCAAATGTTTTCCTTAAGGTTAAGTCAACTCATTTCATATGTTCTTATTTCTACTGTGAGGTTTTGATGTCTGATTTGAATTATTCTTTCCTATTTTCAAATTATTATTGTGGATATTTAATTCAGGTTTAAGTGTTGTAGTTTTGCCCTGTTTGTGATTATTTTGGGGAGATATTTTCACCAAACTTTTCTTTTTATTTCAACTTATTATGGGGGTACAGAAGTTCACATTATATATATTGCCCATGTCCCACCCATCCCCCTGAGTCATAACTTCAAGCGTGTCCATTCCCCAGACAGTGCGCACTGCATTCATCATGTAGTTATATCCCCCTCCCCTACCCCCACCCCCCATCTCCCCAAGTCAGAACATTCAAGCGTGACCATTCCCCAGACAGTGCGCAACGCACTCATCATGTAGGTATACACCCATCCCCTCTGCCCACCCCCCACCTCAGTCCGATACCCAATTGATGTTATTACCAAATGTGCACTTAGGTGATGATCAGGGAAACCAATTTGCTGGTGAGTACATGTGGTGCTTGTTTTTCCATTCTTGGGATACTTCACTTAATAGAATGGGTTCCAACTCTCTCCAGGAGAACAAAATGGATTCTATATCACCGTTATTTCTTATAACTGAGTAATACTCCATGGTATACATATACCACAATTTACTAATCCACTCATGAATTGATGGGCATTTGGGTTGTTTCCACATCTTTTCAATTGTGAATTATGCTGCTATAAACATTTGGGTACAGATGTCTTTTTTATAGATTGACTTTTGTTCCTTTGGGTAGATGCCCAATAATGGGATTGCTGGATCGAATGGTAGGTCTACTTGAATCTGTTTAAGGTATCTCCATAATGTTTTCCACAGTCCTTGCAAGAGTTATCAGGCAAGAGAGCAGAATCAAGGGAGTCCAAATAGGGAAAGAAGAGATCAAACTCTCACTCTTTGCTGATGATATGATGTTATATCTGGAAAACCCCAAGGATTCAACCAAGAGACTCCTGGAATTGATCAATGAATTCAGTAAAGTCTCAGGTTACAAAATCAATACACACAAATCAGAGGCATTCATATATGCCAACAGTCAAACAGAGAACCAAATTAAGGACTCAATACCCTTCAAAATAGCAACAAAGAAAATAAAATACCTAGGAATATATTTAACTAAAAAGGTAAAGGGCCTCTATAGGCAGAACTAAGAAACACTGAGGAAGGAAATTGCAGAGCGTGTAAATAGGTGGAAAACCATACCATGCTCGTGGATTGGAAGAATCAACATTGTTAAAATGTCTATACTACCCAAAGTGATCTACAGATTCAATGCAATCCCTATTAAATTACCAACATCATTTTTCACAGATATAGAGAAAATAATTATACACTTTGTATGGAATCAGAGAAGACCCTGTGTAGCAAAAGCAATTTTAAGCAACAAAAACAAAATGGGAGATTTAAATTTGCCAGACTTCAAACTATACTACAAGGCTGTGGTTCTTAAAACAGCCTGGTATTGGCCCAAGTGCAGGGACACAGACCAGTGGAACAGAACATAAAATCCAAATATAAAACCAGAAGATGGCGGAGTGGTGGTGACTGCTTGGATCTGCGCTCCGGCGAGGAAACCATGGATCCGGACCTGCCACAACGCTAGAGGACCACTCCCACACAGGAACAGCGGTGTGAATCCACGAAGAATCAGCGTGGGACAAACAGAGCAAGTGAGGTCTGAGGTGAACGAAAATTAAGATCGCGGAACTCTGCGGAACGCTCAGAACAGACAGTAGCCAGTGGAGCACGGGCCGGCTGCTCCCGCCCCCAGGTGGGGCGGGGGCAGTCTTTTGGGAAAGCAGCTTGCGCTCCTCACTGACCTCCAACCCCAATTGCTAGGAGACCCCCTCCCCCGCAAGCCAGAGCAGAATCACTGAGGGAGACGTGGGGCATTGCAGACAGGAGGCTTTTTCGGGAGAATAGCTTGGAACCTGGGAAGTCTTGGCTGAGACAGCCCTTGGCAAGGAGGGACGGACCTGCACCGGGGGGGGGGGGGCACGAAAGATCCTCGATCAGCGAATTGCGCTGTACCTCTGTGCTACTTTTGTCGGTGGTTCTTCAGCCGGTGGCCCCCAGCGGCTTTGCCCGCCAACCCCCCCCCCCCCCGGCAGCGGCGGTCTCTGGTCTCTGCCTGCCGGGGAGCCGGTCCCCCTCCCACCCCGGAGTGCTGCAGGCGCCATCTTGAAAGCAAAGACGGAACCGCTCGGGAGCCATAAGGTGCCGAGCGGCTCTCTTTCCCCGGCGCCCTCCGCTGGTCTCTGGGCCCGCGCCATCTCCGCCGGGGCCGCGCTTGGCGTGAAGGGGCGGAGCTGCGCTAAGATGTAAAAAAAACATTGAGTCGCCGCTCGGGACCCAATGGAGCGGGCGTGAAGGGGTGGAGCTGCGCTAAGGCGCAAAAACACAATCATTGAGCCACTGAACTATATACTTCAGATTTGTGTATCCCTTCGTTTAGCGATGTGGTGTGGTGCTGTGTAGCTTTGTTTTTGTTCTTTTGTGTTTGTGTTTTTGGGTTAGGTCTTTTTGTGTTATTTGTTTGTTTGGTTTTGGTTTTTGTTTTGGTTTTGGTTTTGGTTTTGTTTTTTCTTTTCTCTTTTTCCTTTTTTTTTCCTTTTCTCTTTTCGTTTTCTTTTCTCTTTCTTTTTATTCTCCTTCTTTTCTTTCTTTTCTCTTCCTTTTTTTTTTCTTTTCTTTTTTCTTTTTCTTTCTTTCCTCTCTCTTTTTGCCTTCTAACTGGGAAGCCACGGTGAGCTTCGGAATGGGCCAGGCCCCTGGCTCTGGTACATACTGGAACCTGAGTAGTCACCCCCAATGCCAGCGATCTGCGGGTGCGCAATCGCCATCTTGGGGCCCACAGCCAAGTCACTGTGGAGCAATAGGGTACCAAGAGGCTCCCTGGACGGCCCCCTCCCCTGGTCCACAGACCTTATATAGAGACCCCGCCCATGTCTAAACATTGACTACTTCTCCAGAAGTGAGAGTGTGGAGCCTGGTCCCTGGGGACATTGGGCCAAGGCAGACTTTTGCCCGTAGGAGCTGCAGCAACTGGGGCGCTGAGTGAGCGAGGGCACCGTCCACTCCCCATAGCCAGTGTCTTTCCTGCAGATAGAGACAGAAACCACCCCTATAGAGGAAGAACCAAAGGGAAACAAACAAACAAAGAGAATTTCAGTCTACTATTAGTGTGGACCCTGCCTGCCTTCTGAAAGACCACAACACAGTGTCCTAACTCGCCAAAGCAGTCTTGGATCACTCCAATCCTCTAGGATTGGACCCATCAGAAGCAGTCCCCCAACTGAAATAGAAAAATCTCTAAACAATTCACAACAGTCTTCCCCTCTTGCCAAAGGAAGCAATATACCTAGACTGCTTCACAGCCTAAGAATAGAGCACAAAGAGTGCTGCTAACCAGACTAAATCTATAAGAAAAGATCCAACGATTAATCTAGATGAGAAGGGCCCAGTGAAAAAACACAGGAAGCACAAAGAATCAAACAGAAAGCTCACCCCCAAAGAGAAATACCAGCTCTCAACCATTTGACACAAACCAGACTCAAAACACCAACATGTCACAGGAAGAATTCCAATTATGGATCATAAACAAGCTGAATAATATACAAGAATCAATGGAAAAACAACACAAGGAAAATACAAAAAAAATACAGGATTTGGAGGAAAAATTCACTAAAGAAATTGAAATATTGAAGAAAAACCAAACTGAACTCCTAGAAGTGAAGAATTCACTCAGAGAGCTACAAAACACTGTGGAAAGTCTCAAAAGCAGGGTAGATCAAACAGAGGAAAGAATCTCAGAAATTGAAGATAACTCCTTCCAACTAAATAAGTCAGTCACAGAGATAGATCAAAAAAGTAAGAGAAATGATCTGAGTCTTCAAGAAATGTGGGATTATGTGAAGAAACCTAACTTGAGAGGTATTGGCATTCCTGAGGGTGAAGAAGATAATAAGCAAGGGTTGGACAAGCTATTTGAAGACATAATCAAGGAAAATTATCCAGGCCTTGCCAATACTCTAGACATACAGATTCAAGAAGCTCAAAGGACCCCTGGGAGATTCATAGCAAATAGGAAAACACCACGCCACGTAGTCATCAGGCTGACCAAAATATCCACTAAACAGTCCCTTCTCCGAGCTATAAGGAGAAAGAAACAGGTAACTTACAAAGGAAAACCCATCAGAATTACGCCAGATTTCTCAGCTGAAACCTTACAAGCAAGAAGAGGTTGGGGCCCCATTTTCACGCTTCTGAAACAGAATAATGCCCAGCCTAGAATCTTGTACCCAGCTAAGCTAAGTTTTCTATATGAAGGACAAATTAAGACATTATCAGATAAACAAAGGTTGAGGGAATTCACCAAGACAAGACCAGCCCTACAAGAAGTACTCAAAAGAGAGTTACACACGGATCAGCACAAGAAAGATCCACGAATGTAAAACTACTCAAGACCTAAAGATGAAATTCCAGATACCACAATGGCTCAGGAGAGAAAACATCATAATGAAGTTCTACCCAACAAGCTGAACAAAAAACCGTCTCACTTATCAGTTTTCTCAATAAATGTGAATGGCTTGAATTTCCCTCTCAAGAGACATAGACTGGCCCAATGGATAAAAAAACACAAACCAAGTATCTGCTGTCTTCAAGAAACCCACCTAACGAGCAAAGATGCATTTAGACTGAAAATAAAAGGATGGAAATCGGTATTTCAAGCAAATGGTAACCAAAAGAAAGCTGGTGTGGCAATCTTAATTTCCAATAATTTAGCTTTTAAACCAACAAAAATAATAAAAGACAAAGATAGCTACTACATACTGGCCAAGGGCACAATTCAACAAGAAGCCATGACTATACTCAATATATATGCACCCAATCTAGGTGCACCTAGATTCATAAAGCAAACCCTACTAGATCTGAACCAAATGATAGATAATAATACTGTAAGAGCTGGAGACTTTAACACCCCATTGACAGTACAGGACAGATCCTCTAAACAGAAAATAAACAAAGACATAATGGACCTAAATAGAATGCTAGAACAAATGGGCATGGCTGACATCTATAGGACATTCCACCCAAAGTCCACAGAATATACATTTTTCTCATCAGCTCATGGGACATTCTCTAAGTTTGACCATGTCCTAGGACATAAATCATGTCTTCAAAAATTCAAAAAAATAGAAATTATACCATGCATCTTCTCAGATCACAGCAGAATGAAAGTAACAATGATCACAAACAGAAACCCTCACTCTTACTCAAAGTCATGGAAGCTAAATAACTTTCTCCTGAATAATTATTCTATAAAGGAAGAAATCAAGATGGAAATCAAAAGTTTCTTTGAATTAAATGACAATGGAGATACAACTTATCAAAATCTATGGGATGCAGCTAAAGCAGTCCTGAGAGGGAAATTCATATCCATAAATGCCTATATCCAAAAGACAGAAAACATGCAAATAGACAACCTAACGAATAGACTCAAAGAGCTGGAGAAAGAAGAACAGAATGACCCCAAACCCAGCAGAACGCGAGAAATTACTAAGATCAAATCAGAATTAAATGAAAAGGACAACAAAGAAACTATAAAGGAAATTAATAAAACAAAAAGTTGGTTCTTTGAAAAGATAAACAAAATAGACACACCCCTGGCTAGACTAACCAAGAGCACAAAAGTAAAATCTCTCATAACCTCCATTAGGAACATGAAAGGAGAAATCACAACCGATGCTACAGAGATACAAGATATCATCTATGAATTCTACAAAAATCTTTATGCACACAAACTGGAGAATGTGGAGGAAATGGACAAATTTTTAGAAACACATAGTCTTCCCAGGCTCAACCAGGAAGAAATAGAGTACCTGAACAGACCAATATCAAGAACCGAAATTGAAACAGCAATAAAAAACCTTCCCAAAAAGAAAAGCCCTGGTCCAGATGGGTTCACACCTGAATTTTACCATACATACAAAGAAGAACTGGTGCCCATCCTACATAAACTATTCTCCAATATTGAGAAGGATGGAATTCTCCCCAACACGTTCTACCAAGCCAATTTAACATTGATACCAAAACCAGGAAAGGACGCAACAAAAACAGAGAACTACAGACCAATTTCCCTCATGAATATAGATGCAAAAATTTTCAATAAAATACTATCAAATCGAATCCAAGTACTTATCAAAAAAATAATCCACCACGACCAAGTGGGCTTCATCCCAGAGATGCAGGAGTGGTTCAACATATGTAAATCTATAAATGTAATTCACCACATAAATAGAAGCAAAACCAAAAACCATATGATACTCTCATTAGATGCAGAAAAAGCATTTGACAAAATTCAACACCCTTTTATGATAAAAACGCTTAACAAAATAGGCATTGATGGAACCTACCTAAAAATGATACGAGCCATATATGACAAACCCACAGCCAACATCATTCTGAATGGGGAAAAATTGAAAGCACTCCCACTTAGAACTGGAACCAGACAGGGCTGCCCGCTGTCCCCATTACTTTTCAACATAGTATTGGAAGTCCTTGCGAGAGCTATCAGGCAAGAGAGCAAAATCAAGGGAGTCCAAATTGGGAAGGAAGAGATCAAACTCTCACTTTTTGCTGATGATATGATGGTATATCTGGAAAACCCCCAGGATTCAACCATGAGACTCTTGGAATTGATTAACGAATATAGCAAAGTCTCTGGCTACAAAATTAATATACACAAATCAGAGGCATTTATATATGCCAATAACAGTCAATCGGAAAACCAAATTAAAGACTCAATACCCTTCAAAATAGCAACAAAGAAAATAAAATATCTAGGTATATACCTAACTAAAGAGGTAAAGGACCTCTATAAGGAAAACTATGAAACACTGAGAAAAGAAATAGCAGAACTTGCAAATAGATGGAAAAATATACCATGCTCGTGGATCGGAAGAATCAACATTGTTAAAATGTCTATACTACCCAAAGTGATCTACAGATTCAATGCAATCCCTATTAAATTACCAACATCATTCTTCACAGATGTAGAGAAAATAATTATACACTTTGTATGGAACCAGAGAAGACCCCGTATAGCAAAAGCAATTTTAAGCAACAAAAACAAAATGGGAGGTATTAATTTGCCAGACCTCAAACTATACTACAAGGCCGTGGTTCTTAAAACAGCCTGGTACTGGCACAAGTACAGGGACACAGACCAGTGGAACACAACAGAAAATCCAAATATAGAACCATCCTCATATAGTCACCTAATTTTTGACAAGCAGGAAAGAATATACTCTGGGGACAAGAATCCCTATTCAATAAATGGTGCTGGGAGAATTGGTTAGCCACTTGTAGAAGACTGAAACAGGACCCACAGCTTTCGCCTCTCACAAAAATCAAATCACGGTGGATAACAGACTTAAACCTTAGGCATGATACAATCAGAATTCTAGAAGACAATGTAGGAAAGACTCTTACAGACATTGGCCTAGGCAAAGAATTTATGAAGAAGACCCCCAAGGCAATCACAGCAGCAACAAAAATAAATGAATGGGACATGATTAAATTAAAAAGCTTCTGCACAGCCAAAGAAACAGTCAAGAGAATAAACAGACCACCTACAGAATGGGAAAAAATTTTTGCATACTACACATCAGATAAAGGACTGATAACTAGAATCTATTTAGAACTCAGGAAAATCAGCAAGAAAAAATCAAACAACCCTATCAAAAAGTGGGCAAATGACATGAATAGAAACTTCTCGAAAGAAGATATAAGAATGGCTAACAAACATATGAAAAAATGCTCAACATCCCTAATCATCAGAGAAATGCAAATCAAAACCACAATGTGATATCACTTAACCCCAGTGAGAATGGCCTTTATCAATAAAACCCAAAACAACACATGTTGACGTGGATGTGGAGAGACAGGAACACTCATACACTGCTGGTGGGACTGCAAACTAGTGCAACCCCTGTGGAAAGCATTATGGAGGTATCTTAAACAGATTCAAGTAGACCTGCCATTCGATCCAGCAATCCCATTATTGGGCATATACCCAAAGGAAAAAAGGGCATTCCGTAACAAAGACACATGTACCCGAATGTTTATAGCAGCACAATTCACAATAGCAAAGATGTGGAAACAACCCAAATGCCCATCAATACATGATTGGATTAGTAAGCTGTGGTATATGTATACCAGGGAATATTACTCAGCTATAAGGAATAATGAAGATACGACATCTCTATGGTTCTCCTGGAGAGAGTTGGAACCCATTATATTAAGTGAAGTATCCCAAGAATGGAAAAACAAGCATCACATGTACTCACCAGAAAATTGATTTCCCTGAACATCACCTAAATACACATCTGAGAACGACACCAATCGGATATCAGACTGAGGTGGAGGGTGGGGGAGGGGATGGGTGTATGCCTACCAATGAGTGCATTGCGCACCCTTTGGGGAATGGTAACGCTTGAAGGTGCTGACTCGGGAAGGGGGTGTGGGGAGGGGAGGGATATATACCTACATGATGGTTGCAACACGCACTGTCTGGGGAATAGACACGCCTGGAGCTCTGATTTGGGGAGAAAGGCGGTACATGGGCAACGTATGTAGACTGCAATTCTGTATCCCCCATAACAATAAGATGAAAAAAAAAAAAACAAATAATAAAAAAAAAATGAAAAAAAAAAAACAAATATAAAACCATCCTCATATAGTCATCTAATCTTTGACAAACTTTTAATTTGCATTATCTATTTTTATTATGCACTTGCTTTGTGTGAACACTGCCCAAGACTTTCTTTTTATTACACAATACTTGGATTTTCTTACACCAGCAATACAAGGTGAATTTTGGAGACACAGAAGAAGTTTGAGTGGCTTCCAAGGTCTTTAGCTTTGAAGGAGCCCTTTTTGTTGGTATAGCAAAAGATTTTTTTTTTTTTAATAGATGTCATTTCTTTTTTTTTCTTCATCTTTTTTGGAAGAGTTGCAGTGCATCCCTGATCTTGTGATTTGTTTGTTTTTTGTAAGTCCTTTTATTTCTCCTTTTTTTCCTTCACTTATTTCTCCTTTTTTTCTATTATCAGTTTTCCTGGAATGCATTAGCAGCAGCACTTTCCAACAGCTGCCTTTTCTATACCTTCAAGTCCCTTCCCTTTAGATTCTCGAAAACCAATGCTCTATTTCACGACTTCAAATACAATTCTCACTTTTCTGGGGATGATTTTATTCGTTTCCCAATTGCTGGGTCCTAACTATCTTCTCCTCATTTTTGTATAGTATTCTCATGACTCTCCATTTATGGCATGGGCTTCTACACTGGCTCTGTTAACAGTGATAGTTTATTTCATCTTTTAAATGTACATTGAAATGAATTGCAGTCTGTGTTCTAGACACTCTGTAGTTCTGAATAGTTTCACTTGCTGTCTTTGAGGTTTCTTTCATTTTCAGAGGCTGGGTGGTAAGTTTTGAATTTAGGCTACCCTCACTTTCCTCCCAGAAGTCCTCTATAAGCAGCACACGGTAAGACTTTCTAGCAAATAAATAAATACTCAAGTGTGTTGTAATGTGCAAAGCACTGTGAGTTGTCAACTTGCCTTATACTAGGCAAATGCAATGGTAGGAATATAAATTTGATTTTCAATTATGATACCTCCCAGAAATAGCTTTCTAAAAAGAAGAATGGTATGCATAATTATTAGCTCAGGCACTTTGTTCCCAAAGTATTTTCATATAAATTTGTGTGTATATACATATATATGTAAGTATGTATATATGTGTCTAAACTGATTAGCATCCATATGTCTGAACATAATCTTCTATGCAGCATCAGTAAATTTATTTCTCCCAGTTAACATAATAGTATTTAGAAAATGAGAAAAAAAGCTTTCCATCTTTTAAATATATTGTCCCTAAAAAAATTTTAAAAACACAATATGGAAAAAAATTTAAAGGAGAGAGTCCCAAGGAAGAACCACGCTCTGGTCATGTTCTAAAGGATAATGATAGGATATTCTCATGCATTACTACAATGGTGATAGTGCAATTTATAACATTTTTAGAGGGAAAATTGACATGATACATTAAAAGTTCAAAAGTGCTTTATTTTGGCTTACCATGCCCACTTTTCAGCATGTACTTCAGAAAAATACACACATATTGGACAAAATCATGAACAAGATATTTATTTCCACAATGTTTACAATAGCAAACAATGGGAATGACTTAAATGTCAATTAGGTAAGCAGGAAACATATAAAATAGTGTGGATCATTACTATGAAATATCACACTGCAATTGGATGTCCATATGGAAAAAAATTAAACTGTACTCAAATATCTATCACAGATGGGTTAGAGATATAATGTGAAAGTTTAAATGATAAAGTTTCTAGAAGATATATGAGAAAATATTTTTATGACTTTGAAGTAGGAAAGCATTTGTTTAACAGAAAATATAAAGGACTAAAAACATTTTTTATGTTTACTAAAATAGTAAAAAGAAACATTATAGTCATTAAAGCATAACCAAGAGAGTGTAAAGCAAACAAAGCTTGGAGGAATATATTTGCATATATATCTAAGAAAGGACTCATATAGACTGTATGACTATCTCCCAGAAATCATTAAGGAAAGGATAGACTGCTAGTTAAAAAAAAAAAAAAAAAAAGATGACAGAAGATTGGAAAAAGTTACTTTATAACAGACTTCCAAATGGTCAATAAACAAATGAAAAGGTGACTAATATCATAAAACATTAGGGAAATTCAAATCAAAACCACATAAAATATTACTATAGTCTCACTAGAATGACCAACTGAAAAAAATATTGAGTTTAATGAGCCACTAGAACTTGCATCCACCACAGATGGAGAATATATTAGTACAATTGCCTTGAAAAACATTTTTGCAAGATATCTTGCAGCTAAAGATATGCTTACCCAATGACCTAACAATTCTACTCCTATGTAAACATCCAAATGAAATGAGTGATTTTTTCTACAGAAAACATATATAGGCATATATATAGTAACTTCATATATAATAGCTAAAATTTATAAACAACCCAAATATCTATCAACAACAAAATGCATAATGCATGGTTACATGTTCATATAAAGAAAAACAGTGAAATAAGAAAACCCTGCTACTCACAATCATATGAATAAATCTCACAAAATTATGTTGAACAAAAGAATCCAGACACAAAGTAAACAGTCGTCTCTTGGTATCTATGGAAAATTGTTCCATGACCTCCCCAGATCCCACAATCTACAGATGCTCAAGCCCTTTATATAAAATGGTATATTTGCATATAATCTAAGCACATCTTCCCATACACTTTAAGTCATTTTAAGATTACTTACAATACCTAACACAATGTAAATTCTATGTCAATAGCTGTTATGATGTATTGTTTAAGGAATAATGAGAAGGAAAAAAAGTCTGTACATGTTAAGTACAGACACAACCATCCATTTTTTTTCCGTGTATTTTTGATCTGTTGTTGGTTGAATCCATGAACGTAGAACCCACCAATATGGAGGGCCAGCTATACAAGTGCTATGAATCCACTTTTGAAAGCAGGTAAAATATCTGTTATGATTAAAGTCGGAATGGTAGTTTAAAAAAATGAGATTCTTAACCTTTTCCTGTCACAAAGGGAGAGGCATGATAGAGTTAATTAGGGTTTTGGTAATATTTTAATGTTGAACCACTTTATGTGCTGGCTTCATATGTGTTTTCATTTTTAAAATTGCATCAACCTGCACTTTTACAATTGTTCTATTTTATAATATGAACTTTATAATTAGGAAAAGAGAATAATAGCACATCTCTATGTATTAACACAGCAATATTTCCAAGACACTGTAAAATTAAAAAGTAAATTGCAAAAAATTATCTATATTATGACCTCATTTATATAACCATTTCATCTCAATGAAATATTAAAAAATATAATATATTTCTATTTGTATGTATAGATTTCACTGTGTGATTAAAAACAAAGAAATTTCACTCAGAGTAATTGCAGTAATTTTGAACAATATCAAAGTTATAGAAATTTTATTTGGCCAATTATTTCTTATATATATTTTTTAGGTTAACAAAATTAAATTAAAATATTTTTTCAGCATCAAATTTACTGCAACAGAAATGACTTGGTATAAGAATTTTGCCCTTCAAATTAAACATAATTACTTTGTTTCATAACACATTAATTGCACCATTTTATAAATATATACACATATATACATGATTTTCTCTTTTTCATGGTGAAAACCTTGCTCTTTTCTTCCTTTGACTTGAAAGACTAGAGGACTTCCAGGACTATCAAATTTTATATCCATGCATAATCAGTACCAACATCACAATCAACTCAAGGACCAATGATCAATCTTTTCTAAAGTTAGAAATTCTGAATTTCAGAGGAAGAAAGAGTGAAAATTTTCAGCTTTATATTCTTGTTATAATAAATCACCAAGTATTTATTTATCACTAATCTTGTACTTAATCCTTTCTTAGGCATCCAGAAGTATAATGAGAAAATATCAGACACAGTCCCTGCTATAAAGGAGATAATAATTTAATTGAAAAGAGTTTTTGTAGAGATCTTTTGTAATTTAAACCATCTTCATAAAAGTCATTTGTCAAATTGATAGATTAAATTCTAATCCAGATTAAGATGCTAGTGACAAATATACACTTATCACTTAGGATACTTATAGAATTATTAGACTGATAAATCTGTATTGGGATTACCTAAAACACAAAAGTGACACAAAATCGATTATGTTATACTTTGATGACTTGAAAGACTTATTGTAAATAATTTAGAGTAATGAACATGACAACTTAATTTTGTTCAAAATTTAAAAGTATTTGAAAATTAGAAATGAGAATCTTTCTATGAAATATACATAGATCAAAACATCACATAGTACTCCATAAATATGCACAATTATTATTTGTCAATTAAAATTAAATTTAAAAAATTTTTAAATATAGGATCTTGCTCTGTCACCCCAGCTGGAGTGCAGTGGCACCTTCATATTTCATTGCTGCCTCAAACTTCTAGGTTCAAGCTCTCCTCCTGTCTCAGTCTCCAGAGTAGCTAGGACTACAGATTCATACCAACACACTCAGATTTTTTTTTTTTTCTTTAGAGATGAGGTCACTGTGTTGTCTACCTGGTCACAAAATCCAGGCCTCAAGCAATTCTCCTGCCTTGGCCTCCCAAAGTGCTGGGATTACTGATGTGAGTCACAGTTCCTGGCCCAAAAATTTTTTTAAAATGAGATTCTTAACCTTTGCCTATCACAAATTCACAACCTATATTTTTGAAAATCCCTAAATCTTTTTTCATAGTAACGGGCTTTGTAGTGAGTAGGAAATACAAGTTATGGTACTGATGATGAAAATGAATGTGATAATAATAAAAATAATCTCTATGTATTGAGAGTATATGTCACTTGACCAAACTTAGACAAGTAGAAAGCAATAGAGTAAAAATTTGAATATAGTTTTATCTAAAGCCAAATTCATACCATTTCTCTCCCCCCAGAATTCCTTATATCCAGTTCTACAAAAGTATATAAAATTGCTTCTGCATTTAATATTAACTTATATAAAAATATTACCTATTGTGTCACTCAATGTCCCATGTGACTGACAACATTCAACACTTTACAACAAGTAAAAGTATATCTGCACTCTCCAAAGTGTATCTTTTCTATCAGATTACAGCTATACTTTCTCTTAAATTTCTCTTTTTGCCTACTCTGTCTGGACATACATAGACACATTTTAACCAAGTAATAAAATATATTAATATTATCAATATCATTCTATTTTCTTTTTCTTCCTGTTTATGTCACTTTATTTGAAATTGCCTGAAATTCCTGTTCAGAAGATTTGAGTTGAGGTTAAATTAAAATTAGATGTGACAGACAATGAATAACTTCTATTAGTAAATACAAATGAAGCTTCAACAAATATGAGCCAAATACAAATGAAAAGGTTTATTGAGCTAGGAAATCTTGCATAAGATTAAGTATGTACTCTCTCTAAGCGTTTTTCAACTCCATTACCCTGTTTGTTATGAGTCTATGTGAATAAAAATGTATTTTTGGTTCCTGCTAGCAGTGATAAAGGAAAAATAAATGACTTGGTTCACAATCCAAAGGATAATAGAGCTGAGCGAGATCTCCAAAGATGTAAATCCCTGCACATCTAGGCAGCCTTCACTTAAAATATTCCGGACAGACAGGCATCAAACTTCTTCTCAAATATGTCCATGGAAAAATGGATCCTGCCATCATTTGCCTTCAACTCTTATATGTTTCCTCAGTGGTTTTCCCACTGAGACACTCTCCATGAAGCTGTCTAATTTCTTCATTCTTGCCAATTTTCTCTCTTAGACTTCTGTCTAAGCAGACTGTGTTTTCCAAGATCAGTACTGATTCAGCCTGTTACTTCTGCTTTATGCTTCTGAGCACCAAGGGCTATGATTTTAGCACATGGTGCATTAGTGTTCTAAACACCATTGAGAGGAAAACAAGGGCCCAAAGGGTAAAGGAATTAATGAAAACAATGAGCATTTTAGTAAGCAGTCAGGATATTTAAATTCACTGTCCCAGAAGGATATACAACTTTGTCATTTGTAGCAATCATTTCAAGGATTGATTAGCTCTTATAAGTTGTAAATAGAGGTATCATTTCTGTTCATGCAAAATTTTTTAGCAAGCAAAATATGGAAATGTTTTCTACTAGTTTAAATGGTAAAAGAAGAAGAAGGCAAAAGACTGGAATCATTGCCACTCTCAGCCCTAAAACAGAAGATCCTCTGTTTGGGCAACAGTGCTGTGGATATAGCCAAGAGACTGTTTTGGCACGAAAAAGAATATATCAGCATTGCCAGTGCCAGTTACATTCCATTGCCTTCAGTTTCCTGGCGGAGTATAGCTGTGTGTTTGGGGGAGGGTAAAGGCAAGAGGGAGGCAGGATCTGGCAGCCATTTCTCTTCATCTCTGCAATGTCCTTTTTAGAATCTCAATAAGAATATGCTCATATTTCATCATTTTGCCATACTAACTAATGGGAGTATCAGTATTGCAATAGTTACCACAATATTGCTGAACACAGCTCTTACTCTGCTTATTTAAAGTCAAGGAAAGATAAAATTTGACTTAATGAGACATTAATCACTCTGATGTTTAATTTATACTTGAGCTTTTTGTTCTCTATTGCTGTGCAATAAACAACTCAAAAACATAGTGGCTTATAACAATAATTTATTATTCAGTTTGACTCTTCGAGTTGATTCAGCTCAACTGTGCAGTTCTTACTTGGGATCTGCCATACAGTCGACTGGGGCCGCAATCATTTTATGGATGGATTGACTGAGTTGGAAGTCTAAAATATCTCCCTTATATGACTGGAAGTTGATGCTGGCTGTTGGCTTGGACCTCATCTGGGGCTGATTACTGGAGCACTGATATGTGGTCTTTCCATGTGGCCAGAGCTTCTTCTAGCATGGCAGCTATGTTCTGACAGGGAATAGCCTAAGCAGGAAGTATCACTCCAAGAAAGAGGGAGCTGCCAGTCTCTGAAGTCTTGGACTTGAGAACAAGCACAGCACTATTTCTGCTGATTTTGATTATTTAGAGCTGTCACAGAGACTTCCTGGATTCCAGACAATGAAGAAGGACATAGACCATTCCTCTTTATGGGCAGATCATCAAGGAATCCGTGGCCATCATTAATCTGACTCACTTTAATTATTACCACGTCTGGAGAGCCTTGTTTCAATTAAACAACCAAAATTGTTTGTGCATATCATTAAGATGTTAAATAAAAAACTCCACAGTTTACAAATTGCAAAGTGGTAATCAACTAAACACAGTATATTTATATCTTGCCAGTAGGGAAAGAACATTAACAAAAATTAGTATAATTTGATTTGTATTCCTATCCTCTTCACTCCAGGGGCTAATTTTTAGAGGGTTGACAGATGCTGTTGGTCCAGAATGAGCAAAGACATTAGGAGTATGTGTAGAGGAGGGGATCCATTCAAGATATCATGGTGTCAGGTATCTAATGTACCACTCTCTTTTTATGTCATTGAGGGCAGAAGTAACTTGGTATTTCAGATTCACTTTGCTTTATAACAGGCACATTGGTTTTTCCATAATAGATTCCCAGCAGTTTATAAGTTGAATTTTTTATGTTAATATTGTTCCTATAACTCCCTCACTCTTAAAATCATTTCGGCCTCACAGGAACCCCCTTCCCAATGTGTCTCCTGTGAAACTCAGGTGACTTCTTGTCTCTTTCCTAGTCTCTTGAATTCTAAGTTAAATTTCCTTGACCCATCCCTCAATTTCCAGGGGCTGAGGAGGTCCAAAACACTTCTTATGATTAGCTCAAACTTTCAAAGAGTAACATTCTCATGATTAATTATGCTGTAAACATGTATCAGCTTTCACCCTATTTTTCACTTAGCACCATATGTATTAAAGTAGCTCAAATTGTGTCTATTAGGAGAACAAAGAAAAACATATTGCATATATCTAATCTGCTCAGGAATTAATAAATAAGCTAAAATTCAATGTACATGGAATATCATCAATACGTTGGAGCATTTGAACAAAGTAATGGAATACTCATAATCACAGTGATGGACAGAAATACATAAAAGATTTATGTTATCTAGTTATGGACACACACTTTGGAGGATAATTGTCCATAGAACCACATACCTTCTCAGGAAGAAAGCTGCATTTTCATAAACCTCTCTATTGGCAGGAAATAATATTGGCCATCTTTGTTTTAGTTTTGGAACCATTTACAAGTGTGTGTTGATCATATGGTCTTCCTTTACAAATTTAAATTTATTAAAATCTATTGAAAGCTTGGCCAATAATTTCTGAAATGTGAACAAGAACAATAACAAAAGAACAAAAAGCAGAGAAAGAAATTGCTGAAAACAAACAACAACAGAATCATTACAACAAAGTTAAGTTAGGCACAGGAGGATATAACTAAATCTAAACCAGTTAAGTATTTCATAGAGTATTGAACAAAATTATTGGATACTCAAATAATCTTTTGAAAGTTGAAAATCAATTAAAATTTACATATCATGTTATACTATATTCCTTTCATTGTCTTATCAATTTAATATTGTGTTCGGGGTGAACTATTGCTACATTCTGCCTTATTTTGTCTTTTCCAAAAGGGTAATACTGTCCATCGGCCTAATAATGACAAATAGATTTCATCTCATGTGACAATTCTAATCAATTGATAGTAGCTGCTTGGGGCATTGTTCTGTGAACAGTTCTGAGGCTATGTCTGAAATCAACAGGACAAAAAGTTCTTTATATGCCAAGGGCATGGTGTAGTAAGTTGAGTTATCACTCAAGTGAAAGGTATTGGTCACCACTGCATTGCCCGCTAAGAAACATGGACAGGAATGTTTCTCTAGTGTTTCAAAAGCCCAATTATAGTTCTAGTCACTGCTATGCTCCTATTTTCTGGCATAAAATGAACATTCAATCAACAAATAAGCAAGTGAATAAAAAAATGGATTTTTGTTTTCAGAAATATGTATATAATTTACATACATTAACATGAAAATGGATGGATAGACAAGAAAAGAGAGTCCTAGTAGACTACATCAACAAATATGTCTTTCACACATTTTAGTAAACATCAAGTATGTGGCAAAAAGTTTTAATACTCTGAGTTGCTTGTTAAATTTGCCATCTTTTACTAAAGTATATATTGTGTTAAATGTTAAATTATCTTAGTTGGGCCTTTTCTCCTTAAAAAATTACTGAATTAGAATTTTAGAACTGGATAAGATTCTGAAATTTAAAATTAAATTGGATGAAACTGTCAATATTTGAGTGCGTGTATAATCCCCCTGGACCCAAACTCCTCACCCTCTACTAGTCTGAAACTCATGGGTAAGAACTTGTGTTACATACAAGTTCCCTTCCCACATATAGTCATAATACTTCTTTAAAAATATTTAATTTGGGGGTTATCATTTGATAGTATTTATGAATAATTTTAGTTGGATCCTTTTGATCATCTCATAAATCACATTATAAACAGTGTACAAAACTATATTAATACAATATATTTTGAAATAAACAGTTGAATGTTCAGAGTATTCTATACATTGCATCAACCATCACATTGATTTTAGCAAGGACATTATAAATAATAACAAATAAGTTTTAACTTAGTTACAGTCTAATAGTTAAAAATGGATAAGTTAGATATAGTTGGATTTACGTTCTGGCTTTATGTCTTACTATGTGATTTTGCCTGAGTAACTTAAACTTACTATGCCTAGTGTTACTGAGGGTTCTCCAGAGAAACAGAACCAACAAAATTAATTTATTATAAGGCATTAGCTCACCGCAAACTAGAGACCTAGGAAGAAGGCCAGTGGTGTAATTCATAGGCCTAAGGGCTCAAGAGCCAATGTGATAGATTATAGATTGTAAATTAGTCCTACAAGTTAGGAGCACTGAGGGCAGGAGAGGATCAATATCCCAGCTCTAGCCTTTAGGCAGAGAGAGAGAGAGTGAATCCACATTCTTCTTCTTGCCTTTTTGTTCTATTTAGATCTTCAGCAGATTGGATGATGCTTACCTACATTGTGGCCTCCTGGGGGGCAGTCTACTTTATTCAATCCACCAATTTAAATGCTATGTTCTTCCAGACACACCTTGACAAATACTCTCAGAAATAATGTTTAACCACTTATCTGGGCATCCCATGGCCCAGTCAAGTTGACATCTAAAATAACCATCACACCTAGTCTTCCTTATCTGTAAATGGATATAACAATTGTGACTACGTCAAGAGATAATATTATGAATGGCTTTTGTTTCATTTAGGTTTGTTTTACTTTAATTATGTACATTAAATGAGATAAGTACATTAAATGAGACAAGTTATAGAATTTCATAGTTACTACTCCACTTGTGAGATCAAAACTTTTTTTTCTTGAGATAGGTTAGCATCAAATAAAAGCAAACTTTAATTGAATCCCTCCACAATGCATTCAGAAGTCCAGGGGATATCCCCACAAGGATGAAATGCTTTTCCCTGATGCCTTTATCCATGGTAATGAGAAAATTCAATCTCTGGCTCTGAGGTGACATCCTCTCTTGCAACTCTTAGGAATGCATTTCTGTTCCATATACTTGATCCATTGGATGGTCCTATACACCTCCATTTTTGGAAAGTCTTGAAGCCTTCCCTTGTTTTCTATAACAATTCTTTCTCAATATTTCATCTTATACCTTAAATGTAGATGCTCATCAAAGTTCCAGCATAGTTTAATTTTACCCTGAATCCTCTGTAGAGTTCCATGTGTGTGACTCTAGTCAACTACCTAACATCTCAGTATATATCTCAGGCACCTCAAACTTCACTGAACTCTATAATTGCACTTTAAATTAAATACTTCTCCCATGGTCTCCTTCCTTTTAAAACTGCCAGTCATACTGTTGTGCAAAACACAAATCTTAGGTCCTGAATTTCTCTCTCTTTTCTCTAATTTCCATGATTCTACTTATCAATTCTGCCCTACGCTGTATACACTCCCTTCATTGTTGGCTTTCCTCAGTCATACCTGGCTTTCTAAAACATACTTCTAACTGGTCTAACCTTTAGTTTCACTCTTTTCAAGTCTGTTTGTGACATATTTGTCAAAGTGATCTCTCTAAAATGTAGGAATAATCATGTCTCTGCCTTCCTTAAAGTCTTCCCATAACATCCTATGGCTTTCAGTATGAAACTCATGGTTCTTAGCATGACACAAGAGACCTTCATAGTCTGTTTTCTTTTTGCCTCTCCAGTTTATTGTTGCCTTACACTGCTGCACAAGCACCCTGCCATCTATCTCTGCAAAATGACTTGCTGCTTTTAGAATAGCCTGTTTCCTTCCATGCCTATTTGCTTGTCCTTCTCCTTTGAATTCTTCTCCAATCTTTAGATTGCCTATCGGTTTGCTTATTAATTTCTTTCCTTAAGACTATACATTCTTGTTTCCCCATACCATATTTTGCTATCTTTGTATCATTATCATTGCCATTCTGCAATGATGATAGTACTGTTGTATTTTAGCACATTACTAGTTCTGTGTTTATAGTAGTAGTAGTGATCACATCTTGGACATTTAATATTCCCATTTTAAAGAAGAAGCTAATTGAAACATGGAGTGGTCATGTAATTTACCCCCAAATCTCACAGTTTCAATTTGAGTCAGGAGACAAATCCAGGAAGTTTGACACTAGTGTTCCATCTTTTATAATAACAAACACTATTTTGCTTCCTATCCTAGAAGCCTAGTCACTGAGTTGTGAGGGTATGTTCATTTGTTTGTCTTCTTCAATAGTGTCCAAATTCCCTGAAGTCAGGATTACAGTCTTTATCTTCGAATTCTCAAATCATGGTCTTGATCTCTGCATTCTCAGACAGTCCAAGACACAGTTGGAATATGATGAAAAGAATTTTCCAAATAGAGGAAGCCAGATTAAAGTTTAGAACTAGTTTTCAGAAATATCGGGAGTAGAAATGAAGGAAGTGCAGGTATTCTCAGTTTAGAATGTAATGAGGAATGAACTCAGTCAGCAGTTATGGAGTAAGTGCTATGTCACCCACTGTGTTAGTTGATTTGGGGAGGACAATGGAATGTAAGTTATCTTATTGAGATACGTTTTCCATAGACACTTCTCATCCATTCTCAACATTTGTTTATGTGGCCTTTGCTGCAATATGTATTCTAACTAAATATTGCATCTGTATATTTGTTATTAAGGTCTCAAAGTTTCTGTGAACTGAGTGTGATTATTCCTAGTCACAGCTGTGGAAACTAGAGACTCAGAGAAATTTAGTGACTTGTCCACTAGAGCTCATGCAAATGTGTAATTAAAGAGAAAAGAGAGAGAGATCATATGTATACACGAGTAGTGTGTGTGTGTGTGTGTGTGTGTATCCACCAGGTACCAATGGGTTCCTCCTGTAGTCTCTCTTTAGGTTGGGACAAGGTTGAGGTGTGGGGGAAGTGGCTGCTGACAGAAGTTTGGGGAGAAAGAGGAGAGTGAGACCATGGCATTTATTCTCTGCTTCCCTTCAAAGAATATTGGCTCAACTTAGTGCTCTCTCTCAACCTAAGTCCAAGGTTTCCTTCCAGGCTGCCAACTCTTTGAGTGAGGTCTACCTTCTCCACAGGCCTGAGGATGGAAGGCTCAGGTCACTTCACTCTGGTCGGCCCTTGTGTTTTCCCTTTACCTACCCTTTAAAATTAATCTCTCTGTAAGTAAAAGTTCCTATTTTGTGAGTGCCATCTGCTTACCATGGGGATCCAGACTGATGAGTCAGGTGTGTGTGTGTATATTGTAGCATGCTAGCCTTGAAGTCTTTCCACTGTCTAATTACCTACATTTTATAGCATCATGCTAATGTATCTATAGCATCACACACTATAATTTTACAGTACAATTGCTTGACTACTGTAGCACCCACAAAGCAATTAGAAGACAAAATATCATAGACTTTCTATTAAAGTTCATAAGGAACTTTGTAATATTTTTATTGAATAAGCCAATTGTTCAGATATAAACAGAATCCTGTGCCTTAACATTAAGCAGATTTCTGGAGGAAATTTTCCTATAGTATTTGCAAGTATGTTGCCCCAGGCTTGGGAAAGCCACAAATATTATTCTAATAGGAGATTAAGGGAGCAAAAAGTGTTGAACTTTTAATTGCAAGATCAGCAGTGATTGTAGCATAGCAGTATTTACATCCACTTTTCCAGTAGATTCTGCTTAGCACTGTCAAGATGAAAGCTGAGAAAAATTCTCCTTTCTCACCACTTTGTCATCCTTATCCTTATAAAATGGAAATCCTTCCTTGTTATGGGGAGATAATATTGCTGTAGTTATAAAGGTAAAGTAGATTTATCAAAATAATTGGAGGCATGATTCTCCATTATAGTTAGTGATTGCAGGAATGGGTTGATATGCAAACACCAAACTTCAATTTTTTTCTCCTTTACTATTTCTTCTCTTTCGATATAAAGAGTTTCATGTTGTACATACTAACAAAAGTGTATCTTCAAAATGACTGGGCATATCATGATTTATAACTTTATATTTTATATATTATATATATAAGTATGTTATAGTGCAAATATGCTATATTAGATATATATGTATGTTTGTATTTTCAGATACTTCACATACTGATTGAACGATATTTTTCCTCTCTAAGGCTTTGGGTAAGGTGGTTGGGATGGGGAAAACAGGGAAAGCATGTTGGATCTGCCCATAAACCTGTATGATGTTGATACATTCTTCAGTCTAATGATATAATTTAAGATTTAAATGGTCTTATCATACCAAATTCATAACGTACTATGCTATTCAAGAAATCTAATGAGACTATAATTGTTAGTCCATAGTAATGTTATGATAATAAACATTATAGTAGAATTTTACTGTTATTTATGTTGACGTGATAAAGAGCATCATCTCTTACATTTTTTTCTTTTGTTAAAGCTAGATTTAATAATCTCTCATTTTTCCAAACACTCTCATTTATTAGACAACCAAATTCCTTTTAGATCTCTTATTTTCCCAAGATAATTTAAAATCCATTTTTTCTCTTTAACTTGATTTGCTATACTTACTATTTTCCTGCCCACCATTTATATTCTATTAAGAGTTGCAATTCTATGAGTTACATTACGCATATACTCTTATTTAACTCAAGAAAAGTGCTCCCCTGGCATATTTTCACTTGAAAAATCTAAGGACTAAGGATGTACTACTCAAAATTCAAACAGCCTCTTGATCAAAGGTAATAATCTTATCTAAGAGTTGAGAAAATCTATAAGAATATATTAAGAATATTGAAAACTCACAAGTAATTTACTAAATTAAAAGTTCTTCACTTCCTGAGTAATGTACCTTTGTATAAGTGATCTGGCTTTTCTCCAATCTGATTCCTGCATATATTGGGGTTGTAAAAAGAGATTCTGATATACATCAATATTGAGCCCTCCCTCCAGGTATTTCCAGCTCTCTACTTTCAAAGGTATATTATAGGATTGCACTTAATTATCACCTCCCCTTCTGTACCCATGAGCAGTAGAGCCCAAGTAACTAGTTCTGAACAAAGAGTTGTGAGTGAAAATTGATGTATGTTTCTTTTGGTTCAGCATTTCTTACCTCTCCAAGACATTCCAGTGGAACTCAAAGTGGTCTCTGATTTGTCAGCCTGGATCCTTGAGCGATTACAGTGAGTAGATACTTCTGCCCATCCTCAATGGACATGTAATATAAAGGGAGAAATACACATCTGTAGTTTTAAGTTAGTAAAACTTAATATTGTTTGTTACTGCATAATACTTTACTAATCTTAGCGGATACAGAGGCATAACACAGGAAAAAAATAAGTGAAAAATAAAAATCCTGATAAGTCAGTCTTGTAGGTCTTACATAGGAGTGCTAAAAGCAGGATTTAGGAAAGATACTTCCAGGACTCACTTACAAAATAGAGAAATTATAATTACATAATTTCTACTTAAAATGATCAGAGGAAGGTGTAAGTAATGGCTAAGACTAACCCATTGTCCAAAAGGATTTTGACAGAGGTTGCAAAAAACAGTCCATGGTGACTATGAGTCTTCTTCAGGGTATAGCCAAGAGATTGTAAACCTCAATATGAAGAGCAATTTTCTTGAAGAAAACTAGCCTGATCTGATTAAGTCTAATAAATGCCGGAAGATTACCAAACCATTAGACAGATTCTAAAAAATAATTGAAATGAATGTATAGTTTCCATAATTGAAATGCTTTATCAGGATGATGCTCAATCAATTCAAGAGATAATCTATATTTTACAATATATTCTATTAATTTCTGACACATATTTTTGTCTTACCATTTTGTGACATCTATATCTATGGACTTTTATAAGTGTATGATGCCATGTCATTCTAGCCTTCCTTTTTATCTTTTATAGTTAATAGTGTATGCATTTTTTCTAATAACTGAATTATTTTTATGAGTACTTGGTATTATCAGAAATTTTATTAATTTTATGTCATTATGTTTGGTAAACTATGCATTTTGGGGGTGAACATTTTCAAATCCTATATTAGAAAAGTGTGAGTCAGTGTATACTACAAAATGTTTAGCACTTGATCATCACTTTTCATGTTTTAAAGGTTTTCTAAAATGAATTATTTGGCAGAAGAACTTACTGAGATCATATAATTGACGGAAAACAATATCTAAATACAAACTTATATTAATAAAATATATTTCAAACTTATTTCATAGTTAAAGATATATTAATAATAAGTTAATATGCTATGTGGTTTACATCATTTTCACAAAAAGTGAAGACAGGCTCTACAGTTCAAAACCACAACTTTTCTAATGACATACCAATATGCATTTATAAGAGACCATTAGATAAGTACCATTTAATGCCCAGAGGGGAAATGGTATGTCTTCTACCCTTTTATTTCATTTTGTATTGCTTGAAAGGAAAGTTATATTTTGAGCACCCTGACATGCATATGGCTGCTGTAACAAGGGAAGCCCCTTTAGGGTTACCAAACATCCTTCCTCCAGAAGATCATTCCTAATTAGTATTAAATAACCCATATTACACAGAAAACTTACACAAAACACCAGCTTACATACTTCAATAAATTTGCTTCTTTTTTTTTCTTCTACACATATCGTTTGGAACTTGGTAAGTGTGATAAGGTAGATATGGGCACAGTACTTAAAAGTATAAGAATCTTCTTTTTTTCCATTTCTTCCAAATTATATTATGACAATAGTATTATAATCATATGTGAGATTTAAAAATACATATATGTAATCTCACTTCTTTAATAAACTCCTGATTCTATTATTTTTTAGTCTTGATATCAAAAATAACAATGAGAAATTTTCTAAGAATACAAGAATAGACTTTTACAAATAATTTCTGGAGGATCAAGTGGTACTGTTGGAATGAGGACCTCCGTCATGACTCTCTCACAAAAACAGTAAAAGTACTGGAAGAAAAACTTAAAGTTTACCATATCAGAACTTTGAAAATTGACCAAAGCCAAGGAACAAACTTGAAATTGTCTACAGAATAGAAACCATTGAACCTTAAGATAGGGTTTGTGATTTTTTTTATCATCCTCTCTCTAGCATAGTTGTATGGCAAACATAAAAAGCCAGTTGTATTTTAGCCAAAGGAAAGAACTGAACCATTTTGGAACTGTGCTAAAAGCACCATCTCCAGAAGCACAGACAATATTTTGTCCAAACTTGCAGCTTCTTGAAAAAAATCTCTATTTCATAGTTCTATTTGAGTCAGAGTTCTGTAAAATGAAAGTGTGAAGAAAGTCCTATTCTCAGGACATTACCAAAACCATAAAAATTTGCTGGCAACATCATAGGTGTCTAGAGCTATGATGTCAGGTGGATCAAACAAGAGCTTTGCCAAGAATGGAAAAGGAAATACCAGTGAACTAGATAACCATAGGGAACTTTACAAAACACCCACATATTCCTAGGAAATCTATGTGAACGCCTAGGAGAGACCTGGGAAAGCAGAAGTCCTCACACATTTCTGATTGATATTGGAAACTTATATAAGCAGAAAGCAAAAACTAAAGCTGTGTTGTAAGCTGCCTGAAGCTTGATGGCATGCCTTCTTAGATAGATCTCCTTGACAGGGAGAAAGACATAAAGGTAAGGCATTTAAAATAATCTTCTATCAGAGGTGGCAGCACTTGCAGTCAGGCTATGGAGTTTTAAAATGAGCTGGGATCTGGGAAGATGGCTGACCAGAGATAATAGCTGCCAGAGCATCTCAGAAGGAAGAAAAAGTTTAGATGAAATAGAAAAAAGCAAACAAACAGATAAACATAGAGTGTAATTCTGAGGGAAGGGTACCACAACCTGTGGGGAACTCCATGGGAAGAACTAGCAGAGCAGAACAAGGAGGAGCAAGATATTGGTGGAGATCAACCCCCAAGAGGCTTGAAGTCCATTGAAAAGGGTAGATGGAACAGTTAGTTTCTCCCACCCTCACTTCTCTGATAGTCAGCAGGGTTCCAAGCTGGAGGAGAGACTTTCTACCCCCACAAGCCCAAAGCTGCTGCTGCCAGAGAACTGGGAGCTTCTTGTGGACAAAACGTCAGGCTCCCAGTCCCTTGGGGTGTTTCTCATAAACACAGATCCAAACTGAGACGGCATCATATTGCTTCTCTACCCACCCTGCACCTTTGTCCTCCCCAGAGGGCTTCAGTCTCTCAGTTTTCAGCTTGCTCATTCCCACACAAACATTTCCCAACTCCAGCTACTACAAGGCTATAGTGACAAGAACAGCATTGTATTAGCACAAAAATAGAGACATAGACCAATGTAACAGAACAGAAACCCAGACATAAAAACATTTACATACAGCCAACTGATCATTGACAAAGCAAAAAACAATATACACTGGGGAAAAGAAATCCTATTCAATAAATGGTGCTGAGAGAATTAGCCACATGCAGAAGAATGAAACAGGATCTATCTCTCTCACCAC
Organism: Eulemur rufifrons; assembly: GCF_041146395.1. NCBI lineage: Eukaryota > Metazoa > Chordata > Mammalia > Primates > Lemuridae > Eulemur > Eulemur rufifrons. Next base: position 219,069,041 of record NC_090989.1, on the reverse strand, counting down.
TCACAAAAATTAATTAAACATGGATAAAATACTTTAATGTAAGGCATGAAACCACAAGAATTCTAGAAGAAAATGGTGGAGAAACTCTTTTAGATAGTGGCCTAGGCAAAGAATTTGTGAAGACCATAATGGTAATCACAGAAACACCAAAAATAAATAAATAGGGCTTGATTAAATTAAAATGCTTCTGCACAGTCAAGGAAATAATTAACAGCACAAATGGATAACCTAAGGAATGGGAGAAAATATTTACAAGCTATACATCTGATAAAGGAATAATAATAAAAGTCTACAAAGAACTCAGCAAATCAGCAAGCAAAAATCAAACAACCCCACTAAAAAGTGGGAAAAAGACAGGAACAGAAGCTTTTCAAAGACAGCTAGACAAATGGGCAATAAAATTATAAAAAAATGCTCAACATCACTAATTATCAGGGAAAAGCAAATTAAAACCACAATGAAATATCACCTTACCCCATAGAATAGCTTTTATTAAAACATCCAAAAAGGATAGATCCTGGCATGGATATAGACAGAAAGGAACACTTCTACACTGTGGTGGTACTGAAAATTAGTACAACTTTTATGGAAAACAGTATAGAGATTCCTCAAAAAACTAAAAGTAGCCCTGCCATTTGATCCAGCAATCCCACTACTGGGTATTTACCCAAAGGAAAAGAAGTCATTTTATCAAAAAAGATACCTGCACTCAAATGTTTATTGCAGCACAATTTATAATTGCAAATCCAAATGTCCATGAGTTTCATGAGTGGATTAATAAAATATGGTATATGTACACCACAGAATACTACTCAGCCATGAAGAAGGATGACTTAGTGCCTTTTGCAACAACAGGGATGGAACTTGAGATCGTTATCCTAAGTATCTAAAGAATGAAAACACAAACACCATATACACTCACTATTGAATTGGAACTAACTGATGACCACACGTGTGCATAAAGAGAAGTGTAACTCCATGGAAATCAATCTGGGAGAAAGGGGAAGAAGAGATGGGCAAAAACCTACCTAATGAGTACAATGACCACTACCTTGATGACAAGTACACTTATAACCTTGGCTCAATCATTACAAAATGATCCTTACAAACAAAAACATTTGTACCCCCATAATACTTTGAAATAAAAATATAAAATCATCTGAGAAATCACGCACTGACCTCTAACTTACACTAAGCTTGGACTGACCTCTAGGAAGTTAGACTTAAAATGAGATCTAAAAAAAAAAAAATCCAACAAAATTTACTGGCTGAACACTACATGGAGTACAGTATCTACAGAATTAGTGCAGGAAAATTTTGAACAAATAAGCAACTACAACAGAACAACAACAATATAAAAACCCAGCATGACAAACCATAGGGGATGAAGAAGGATTAGATACCGAAGTGGTCTCAATATATTACCTAAAATGTTCAGTGTTCAGCATAAAAATACAAGATATGCAAAGAAATAGGGAAGTATGCTACATATAAAACAAAAATAAAAACAGATAATGGAAAATATACATGATGGGACACAGATTTGGGGGATAGTGGTCAAGGCATTAAATCAACTGCTATAAATATGTTCAAAGAACTAAAACTATCACATTTAAAGAATTAAAGAGAAGTAAAAAATTTCTCATTAACGAGAAAATATCAATAAGGAGATACTCTAAAACGGAATCAAAAAGAAATTTTGGAGTAAAAGAATACACTAACTGAAATGCAAAATAGAGATACTTGATAACATATTTTAGCTTCTAAAAGAAATAATCAGTGAACTTGAAAATATTTCTATGGAGATTATTCAGTCTGAGGAGCAGAAAGAAAGAGTGAAAAAACCTAAGCAAAACCTCAGAGACCAGTGTGACACCACCAAGCAGCCAACATACACATATGCCTAGTAAGACAAATCCTACAGAAACTAAAAAGATTGATTTAGTAATTTAAACACTTCCTGTAAAGATAAATTCAGAACCAGATGTCTTCATTAGTGAATTTTACCAAACATTTAAAGAACTAATTATAATTTTCACAAACACTTCTAATGTCTCAATTCATTGCATAAGACCAGTATTAGTCTGATACTCAAACCAGAATAAGGCATCACAAGAAAAGAAAAGCTACATACCAATAAACAAGTTCACCAATTTTGCAGGATACTAAATCAGCACACAAAAATCTACGTATTTATGTAAACTAACAATTGGTAATCCAAATATAAAATTAGAACAGAATTCCATGTTAATAAAATAAAAAGAAACCTAGGAATAAATTTAATCAAAGAAGTATAAGGCTTTTACAGTGAAAACTAGGAAACATTGTTGAAAGAAATTAAATAGAAACATATTCTATGTTCATGGATTAGGAAACTTAATATTGTCAACATAGTAATATTTCTCAGATGATCTACAGAGTCAATGCAAACTAGTTTATAATCCTAGCTGTATTTGTGTGAGTATATGTGTACCTGTGTGAACGCAGACAAGTTGATCTTAAGATTCATATAGAAATGCAAGGAATACAGAATAGTCAAAACAATATTACAAAAGAAAAACATTGGAGATTTCATAACTTCTTGAGTTCAAAACTTACTACAAAGCTACAATAATCAAGATAGCATGGCACTGGCATAATGAAAGACTTGTAGACCAATGGGATAGAATTGAACATCCAGAAATAAACCCTCACTTTCACGGTCAACTAATTTTCAGCAAGGGTGCCAAGACAATTCTACAGGGAAATTATAGTCTCTTCAACAAATAGTGTGGAGGCAGCTGGATATCTATTTGCAAAAGAATAAATTTGGACATCTATGTTACATAATGTAAAAAGTTAATTCAAAATGTATCATATATAAATGTATCACTAAATTTAGATAAAATTAGTAGAAGGAAACATACGTATAAATCATCATGAGCTTGGGATAGGCTATGGTTACCTAGATATGACACCAAAAACACAAGTGACAAGAGAAAAAAATAAATAAATTGGGCTTCATCAAAATTTTTAAACTTTTGAATTTTAAAGAACAATATGAAGGAAGTGAAAATATGACTCATAAAACAAGAGAAAATATTTGCAAATTATATATTGAGCAAAAGACTTGCATTCAGAATATATAAAGCACTCTTACAAATCAATAATCTAGAACTACCCAATTTTAAAATAGGCCAAGGATTTCAATAGACATTTCTCCAAAGATAGTATTCAGATGATCTCTAAGCACATGAAAAGTTGGTCAATATCATTAGTCATTAGGGAAATGCAAATTGGAACCACAATGAAATACTAATTTACATTCACTAAGATGGTTATTTTTTTTTTAAAAGTAAGATAATAACAAGTGTTGGAGATAATTTGGAGAAATTAGAACTGCTGGTAGGAATGTAAAAGAGTGTGATATTTTGGAAAGTGTTTTGGCAGTTATTCAATATGTTAAAACTATAACTCAGAAATTCCACTCTGAAGTAAGTGATAAAAAGAAATAAAAACATTTGTCTGTACAAAACTTGTATATGATAATTCATAGTAGCATAATTTATAAAAGCTATGAAGTAGCAACAAATGTCCATCAATTGATGACCGACTAAAAAATATGTGATATGACCATAGAATATTATTTGGCAGTAAAAAAGATAAAATACTGATACATGACACAGGATGGATGAATCTTTTAAAAATATGCTAAGTGAAAGAAATGAGTAACAAAACATCATATTTTATGATTCAACTTATATTAAATATCTAGAATAGAAAAATCTTTAGAGACAGATGTAGACTAGTCCTTCTCTAGGTTAGAAAGTGGTATCAGGATAAAATAGGTCTTGACAGCTAATGAACATAGGTTCTTTTTTTGGAGTAATGAAGATGTTTAAATCTTAGATTGTGATTATGGTTGTCTAAATCAATGATTTCACTAAAATCCATAGAATGGTACCCTATAAATGGGTGCATTTTATGGTATAAGAATTATAAATTAATAAAGGAATAAAAAATTCATGGGTAAATACCTAACTTCCCATATTAGGGTTGAAAGCAATACACTTAAACTCAGCTAAATGTACTACTACTAAAAAATATATTGGCTGCCCTTTAAGGCAACTTTGAAGAATGGAAAATATTAATCAACATATTACAGATGAGCAAATGGAATGTGATAAAGATTAGGCCAGGAGGTCACAGCTAATTACCTGGTAAATGGTAGAGCAAGGATATAAAAATAGCATATAAGGTCCATGCAATTTCTTTGCTCTAGCTGGTTTTATGAAATATCTAGAGAAATGTTTAACCAAATGTATTTCAGTGCTTTAGTGCCAGTAATGCTTCTAGATTTTACATTTTATAAAGGTTCCATAGTTAAGACTGAAAAACACTGAATCAAAAAATTATATCATTTTTAAGATTCTAAAATAAAATAAGAACACCAATCCAATTCTTCTGTACAAATGAGCAAATAAGCCCATATTACAACAAATGACTTTCCTAGTGTTTTCTAATCTGTGGCAGCACCAAAACTGCCTTTCAAATCAGTAGTTTTATTCCACTGTATCAGCCATATATCAAGGGCAAGAGCTTAGCTACTCTACTTAGTGATTTGGGGCAATTAGCAACATTATTACTACTCTTTTTAAAATGACTTACCTTGCCTTTCACTACATGCTAACCAAGTAGCATGGCACTGGCTTCACCCTACCCAAACAAGAATGGTATTTTTTCTTCTTAAATACTTTCCCAGCATGCAAGACTGTAAGCATCTTTGCCATTCTGATTCCATTAAGCAATGAGCTTTTATAACAAAGACTTGGACAAGTGTGGTCTCAGGATCCTTTCTTGCCTGCATATAAAATGAGGATTCATATTTAATATGTATTCCTGTGCTCAGTGGATTGTGCTAAGTATCACAGTCATTTTTCCCCAAGTGAATGACTTGTGAATAAAATGTTTAACACCTTAGCTGTGTATCCAGCTAAACACCAACCATTCTTCATTCCAATATTACCTATTCACCACAGCAAATGAATTTTTGAAGACCTGTTCTGATTAGCTTGATAACCCACTCAAGAATTGTGAATGGGATTTTTACTGTCTGCAAGATAAAATCCCAATCCCTTAGCATATCGTTTATGATTTTCCCAACATAGAGTCCCAGGCTTATCCACTATTCACAACTAATTTCAAGAAAAAAAATGCAACTTGCCATTCTTCCAAATGAGCTTCATGGGTCTTTGCTCAGGTTTTTTTTTTTTTTTTTCCTATGCTTAAAATTCTTTCTATTAAAAAAAAAGAAAGAAAGAAAGAAAGAAACCTTTTATTCCCAACTGCTTGACAAAATTCTATTATTTTGTCTAGATTGTCTCAAAGGCAATCTTTCTTAATTCCCAAATTAGTTGTACTTTTTCTGAATACTTTGGAAAATTATTTATAAAACTCATCTGACACATTTATACTCATAATCTTATTTGTACTTTGCTGCAATCCAAGAGAAAATACTTACCCTTAATCTCCCACTATTCTATGACTGAAGAAATTGATACTTGGCAAGACAGCCCCAGATCAAGAACTAATAAGGGCCAGAAATCAGATTAAGATTTATTTAGCTAAATTCAAAGTCTGAGCTTTTATGATAATGACAGTAGGTAACTTTTTCCGCCAGTCCAACTATATTTAAGGCACTGTTCTCTTTACATTTAAAAACATTTCTCTCCTTCTTGAGTCTCTTTATTTTCCTGTCTCTGAGACCTGATTTTTCTCTCATATTATTATACACTATTTCTCAGTTTCTGTTTCAAGATTTTTTCCCTCTTCTCAATTCTGAATTCTTGGAATGTCTCAACTTTTGACTCTTTATCTTCTTTATCGATAGTCATTGTCATGGTTTTAAATACTATCTATATGCTTGTGACTCCAGGATTTACATATCCAACTCCAATCTCTCTCTGAGCTACAGACAAAAATATCCAGCCACCTGCTCAAAACTTCCATGTGGATGTCTAATTTAAAGTTAAAATATTCAGAGGAGTTTATCTGTTTCATTCTCCTACCAAAATACATTCCTATACCTCCTTTTTTCCTATCTCACCAAAGAGTACACCATCTACCCAGTAGCGCAAAGCAAAAACCAGCAGCAATCTTTGATTCTTCTTTCTCTTTTTCATTTAGAATCTGCAGCAAGTTCTGTTGGTGGCCATCAAGATGTCTCACAATTTCTCACCACCTACATTCGTACCATGTTCATTGAAGCCACCAAAATATCTTACCTAGAACTTGTCCAGTTTTCATATATAGGTTTTCTTCTTCCATTTCTATCCCAGTACTAGATAGCTTCCATTTTTCCCTGAAAGTCTACTCACTGCTGCCCTCGCCTTGCCCTGTATCTTCTGACGCTGACCTGAAGGTACTGCACCATTAGGCTCCCTTGTACTCCAGATAGCATTAGAGTTTGGTCAATCGGCAGGGGTTGGGAGGAGCATCAGCAAGAGTTAGGAACCAGGAGGAGCATAAAAGGAGAGATTAATCCCCAGGATTAATCCCACACAGAGTGATCTCAGGTTGATCAGTTCACTTAAAGGAAGAAATAGAACATTTATAAATAATAGCTGGAGATTTCAATACCACACTTTCAGTAACGGATAAAATCAGAATACAGAAGACTTGGACAACACTATAACTAGACCTAACAGACATCTACAGAACACTCCACACAACAACATAGAATACACATTCTTCTCCAGTGTACATTAAGCATTGTCCAGCATATAGACCATATGTTATACCATCAAACAAACCTCAATTAATTTAATTATTTAAAGTCAGAAAAGTATGTTTTCTGACCATAAGGTAATTAAATAGAAATTAACAACAGGGGCAATTTTGAATTTTACCTCTTTCAGCTATTGTTATATTCAGAGTAGGAAAACAGTGTCACATACTAGTGCTATAAACAAAGTGAAGAATAGTTTGAGCACATGAATGAATGAAGGAGGAGGTAGCCAGGTAGGTATTATTATAATCATCATATCACAGATAAGGAACTGAGAGTGACCTAGAAAATTGCAAACCTAATATTATTGAACTACTTTTTAAAAAGGCAAGAACTATGTCTTAATACACTTTTTATTTTCCTTGAGCTCTAACAGAGTACCTTGCATATAGCTGTCACTCAATTGATTTATGTTCACTAATGAAAGCATTTTAAGGAAGAGTGATGTGGCAGCAATGCAAATATTGTATTGGCTTTTGGAAGGGGAAACTAGTTAGGCATTTGTTTTAGTATTTATGTTTATATTTCCAGATAGTCTCAGACAACATAAATTCATCATTAAAAAGATATTTTAATGAAGGCATCTGTGATTATCACAGCAAACTTTTATGATTTACATATATCTGCTTATAATTGCTTACCTAGTTTGTAGATTGTCCAGGCCTTTGTTTTCTGCTTGTCCTCTGGAAGTTTTGCTCTTTGGATATTTCTTGGCTCATTAATAAATTTATCAAATAGTTTGTATAGAAAAAAGAAACTATCAGAAATTCATATTGGTCATTTTAAAATTTTTATTGGTAGATCTGATACAAGAAAATGAAGTTATTTTAGAAATAAAGCATGAAATTATATGAATATTACCCTTGAATTTCTTGAATTTAGCTTCACAACTATTTTTTCAAATCTATATTGAAAATATATATATATTTTATAATGTGATATACAGAATTAAAAATATAGGTATTAACCCCACTCTGTTATTTTGTTAAGAAGCAAGCATATGAAGTAAGTAGATATCAAGTTCAACACAAGATGCTATGTAAGCACATGCAGGGTTTAGGGAACCAGATTTGCTTAGGATTTCAACAACTGTCCTGATATGATTTTCATGAATTATTTTGATACTGTTTTACCAGATAGTTACAACTATAGCATGTGTGGTGCTTATAGTTATAGTAATGGAAATTTGTTGTGCTTTCAATGATTTTGAATTTGGTAGTTTTGGCACTGGTCTAGTCTCTGAGTACATTTATTTACTCATGAAAAACAAAGAAATAGGCCTGGTGTCGCGGCTCACGCCTGTAATCCTAGCACTCTGGGAGGCCGAGGCAGGAGGATTGTTTGAGTTCAGGAGTTCGAGACCATCCTGAGCAAGAGCGAGACCACATCTCTACTAAAAAATAGAAAGAAATTATATGAACAGCTAAAAATATATATATATATATATATATATATATATATAAAATTAGCTGGGCATGGTGGTGCATGCCTGTAGTCCCAGCTACTAGGGAGGCTGAGGCAGGAGGATTGCTTGAGCCCAGAAGTTTGAGGTTGCTGTGAGTTAGGCTGATGCAACGGCACTCTAGCCCGGGCAACAGAGTGAGACTCTGTCTCAAAAAATAAATAAGTAAATAAATAATAACCTTCATTTCATATTATAAAACTACTTAGAACATACAGTTCCATGAAATGAAGATACTTCCTAACCATAAAAACTTTAGATTAAAAAATATCATTAGAAAACTTAAGGATGGATTTTAAAAACTGTGTTCTCAGACTAAGGCAAAGGAACAGACTGGGATGCCCAAATCTAGTTATCAATGTCAAAAAACAAAACAAAAACTTCTCTCATAGGGTATATAATGCCTTCATATATTCCCTTTATGTAATTCTACATTCTCATGTTTGTCTTAATGTGAAAAATCCTTTAAAACAATTTTTAAGCATATCGTTCCTGGTCAGTGAATTGCTATTAATTATTCTACCAAAGGGCAAAAAGAGCTACTCTTTTCTATAATATCTACTACTTTAAGAAATTAAAAAATATCATTGCTGAAGGATACCTAGTGGCCACCAAATCTTAATGAAATTCTAGAAGATTAAGATGAATAAGGAAAGAATAAAGATTCAGACAATTTTCAATTCAGTGTCATAAACCAATATACAAGAAGTTAGGAAATTTAAATTGACAAAGATTAGAATCTATAATGAAAATATTTGTGTATCAAATAGAATAGCATTAAAATTCATATAAAATATAGAAAAAATAAAAAGGATAGAAATAACTTTTAAAATAACTTTTTGTTTTAAAAAAGTTTAGAAGTTGCGGGAATATTGGAGTCTGTGTATACTTCACACTTGGTGCCAATCATAATCCCAAAAGATATACTCCTGAACCCCATAATCACAAATGTTGAAATACTGGAAGATCAAAAATCTCTAAAGATCAAAATCCCTAAAGTCTAAAATTGTGAAAATTACAATTAGTGTATTTTCCGTTGTACACAGGATAGTTGCATCATGTTAGTTGCTTCATGATGGGTAGAACTATTACATTGGTATTGTATTTATTTGGAAATTAAGTATGGTTTAAAGGGATTTGTGCAGGTGTCAAATTGCAAAGGGGTGAATTTGTAGACTTAATTTTAGGTGTCAACTTGACCAAATTAAGGAATACCTAGAACCCTGGAAAAGCAGTATTTTGAGTGAATCTGTGAGGGTGTTTCCAGAGGAGACTAGTGAAGGTATGAATCTGAGTGAAGTAGGTGGAGAACATTTGCTCTCAATCTTGGCAGGCACTATCCAACTGGACTGGGGCCGAAAAGATCAAATACGGAGGTGAACTGGTCCTTCTCTGAGAAGTGGGATAGATTTTACTTCTGCTGTCCTAGACATCAGACCTCCAGGCTTGCCAGCCTCTGGACTCCAAGACTTACACCAGGGTCTCCCAGGTCCTGAGGCTTTGGCCTCAAACTGAGAGTTACACCATTGGCTTTCCTGCTCTGAGGCCTTCAGACTTGAACTGAGCCATTCTACTGGCATCTCAGGGTCTCCAGGTGACAGATGGTCTGTTGTGGGACTTCCCAGCTACCATAATTGTGTGAGCCAATTCCTCTAATAAATCCCCTGTCATACACACACACCCTATTGGTTCTCTCTCTTTGGAGAACTCTGATTAACACAGATTTGATATTGGGAGAGCTGAATATCATTCCTTCTTACTATATGCCTTACAATGCAATGGAAGAAATCTATGAAATTTTTCTTTTACAAAAAAAGCTGTGATAAGTTTAGTATACTAGGCTCCTTAATGATGAGTGATAATTTAAAAGTGATTACTATTGCTCCTGCAAAAGCAGAAAACTTCACTGCAATGCCTGAGCCATAACCAGACTTTCATATGCAAAATACTTGAAAAATTTGTAGACCACAACCACTCTCCAAACACAAGTCTAGTGAGGGACTCGAAGATCATAGAAATGAAAATGCAGGTGAAAAATACAAGAAATCCCCCCTGCTAAATTATTCAATTGTTTGTGACTTCAGCCCCTTCACACAGAGCACCAAGTCACGATGCCATGTATGTCATCTTCACATCACTTCCAATACTGAAGGTATAAATTGTGTAAAGACTTTTGGAGAGTTCTAATTCATTTTACACATTTTTTGCAAATTTGACTCAATGAAAGTTTAGTATCATGATGTTAACTTTGTGTGTAGGCTATGTTATTTATTGTATTGCTCATACTGTTTCAGTTTGACAACTGGAAGTTTTTTTCAGTTGATTCCTTTGTCCCTTTGATATGCCCTCAGTGCTTCATTTTTTGAGCATTATCTTACTTTCTAGAGAAGAAAATGCTCAATGATTCATTTTGTATATTTCCTGCCTCACCCCTAGGATCAATCATTAATGTAAAAACTCATCACCAAACTCTCAGTCTTACAAATTTCCTCTTACATTTTCTTCTAGACATTTTATGCTTTGCATTATATTAATATTTAGGTGTTTGCTTACTTTGAATTAATCTTTGTGTAAGATATGAGGTCTGTGTCTAGAATAACTTTTTATATACAGATGTCCAATTTTTCCAGCACCAGTTGTTAAAAACTATCTTTTCTCCATTGAATTGCCTATGCACCTTTGTCAAAGAGTATTAAGGGTGTATAATTTTTAGACTCTCTATTTTCTTCCTTTAATCAGCGAATTTATCTTTTTGCTAATACCATAGTGTCTGTATTACAGTTGATTGCTATCTTGAAATTGTAGTGAGTCTTAAAATTGAGTAATGTTATTCCTTCCCATTTGTTCTGTTACACAATTCTGTTGGCTATTGTAGGTCCTTTGACTTTCCCTATAAACTTTGAACTCAATTTTTAGATTCCAAAATATCTTGCTGAGATTTTGATTGGAATTGTATTGAATCTATAGATATTCTGGGGAAGATTTGAAAATTTAACAATGTTGAGTCTTTCAATCCATGGACACAGAATATCTTCCCATTTATTTAGAACTTTTTTGAATACTTTCATCAATGATTTATAATTTTTCACATGCGGATCCAGTACATATTTATTATATTTATACTTTATTTTTGCATCAGAGGTGCTAGTGAAAATAGTATTTTTTTTAATTTCAAATTTTAAGTGTATATTTGATATACAGAAAAGCAATTGGCTATTATCTATTAACTTTGTATCCTGCAACCTTTCAATATTCATTTATTAATTGAAGAGTGTTAGGAAGATTTTTCTTGAAAAATTTTTGTTTGTTTTCTACATAGAAAATCATGCCATCTACATATAAAATAGTTTTATTTCTTCCTTCCAATTTGTATGCCTTTAATTCATACTTCTTGCCTTATTAAAATAACTAGCTATGATTTTGGGATAATTTTAAGATAAATGATGAGAAAATATCCTTGCCTTGTTGGAAAAGAGCTGTCAATCTCTCAAAACTAAATCAAGTCTAACTTTAGCAGTAGTTTTTTCTATATGCCATTTATTAGGTTAAGAAAGTCCCTTTCCATTCTTAGTATTTTTAGAGTTTTTATCATGAATGTTGTGTGTTAAATATTGTTAAATGCTTTTTCTGTATTTATTAATATAATTATATGCTTTTTCTTATTCATTCTTTTACTGTGATGAATTTCTTTGACTCATTTATAAATGTTGAACCAGACCTCCATTTCTGGAATTAATGGCATTTGGTGGTGATGCATTTATCTTTGTATTTTTTTTATATCGCTGGTTTTGATTTGTTAATATTTTGTTAAGGATTTTTGCCTCTATGTTCATGAGAGATATTGGTCTTTAGTTTTTTTTTTTTTTTCCTTGTAATGTCTTTATCTGGTTTTGTTAGTATTGTAATAATGACCTAATGAAATAAGTCAAAAACCATTCTCTTTTTCTTCTATATTCTGGAACAGATTGTGTAGAGTTATTTTTTCTTAAATGTTTGATAAAATTCACCAGTGAAACTATTTGTAACTCGTGATTTCTCTTTTGGATGGTTTTTGACTACCAATCAATTTATTAATAGTTATAGGTCTGTCCAAGTAATCTATTTCTCCTTGGATGAGTTTTGGTAGCTTTGTTTCTTTCAAGGAACTGGTCCATGTCATCAAAGTTATCAAATTTGTGGTCATGGAGTTATTTATAGTATTTCCTTATTATATGCGTAATATCCATGAGATTAGTAGTGATGAATGCCCCTTCAATTCTAATAACAATTTGGTTTTTTATGTGGTTTTTTTTTTTTTTTTAGACAGAGTCTCACTCTGTTGCCTGGGCTAGAGTGCCGTGGAGTCAGCCTAGCTCACAGCAACCTCAAACTCCTGGGCTCGAGGGATCCTCCTGCCTCAGCCTCCTGAGTAGTTGGTACTACAGGCATGTGTCACCATGCCCAGCTAATTTATTTTCCAAATATTTTTTAGTTGTCCAGCTAATTTCTTTCTATTTTTTTTTTTTTTTTTTTTTTTGTAGAGACAGGGTTTCTCTCTTGCTCAGGCTGGTCTCAAACTCCTGAGCTCAAACGATCCACCTGCCTCGGCCTCCCAGAGTGCTAGGATTACAGGCCTGAGCCACTGCGCCTGGCCCCAACAATTTGTGTCTTCTCTCTCTTTTTCCTTGGTTAGCCTGGGGAGAGGTTTATCAATTTTTTTGAGCTATTACGAGAAGTAGCTTTTGATTTCATTCATGCTTATTATTGTTTCCTATTAATTGATGTCTTCTCTAAAATTATTATTTATTTTATTTCTGCTTGCTGTAGGTTTAGTTTTCTTTCTTCGGTTTTCTAAGGTTAGAAATACTAGATTATTAATTTTAGATTTATACTCCTCAGAGATCTGTATCTTGTAGCCCTTTCATCTGTAATCCAGGTAGAATACTGGAGGCTTGTAGGTATGGTGGTAGGGTGTGGAGGAGGGGGAATATTCCATAGTCTCCTTATTAATCCATGTGGGCCTGTGTCTTGGGGGTGTGGCTTTCATAAATGTTTCTCTCTCTTCCAGAGATGTGACGCTTTTACTCCTGTTCCCTACTCCATTTCCTGGCTGCAATGTCCCTGATCTATTTTCTTGAAGCCCTGTCCCCTGTTGACTTTTTTTCTCCTTAATGATACAAGAAGACTGGCGCTGGGATCCAATTCCCTTTCTCTAGGGAAAAGTTTTTAGAATTTCCTCATGACGAATTCTTTCTTTTCCCCTAAAATTAGGCATTTATCAGGGAAAATATTCTAGATAGGGTTTCAAGATGGCTGCCCTGCTCCTCTCCCAGCCAGTGCCATTAGAAGATCTTTCTCAAACTGTCACCATGGGAACTTGGTAGGTTTGTGGAGCAAAAGCCTGAGAAACTGTGGGGCTCCTTTATGACTGCAGTCCCCAGGACTTTCTCACTTTCAAGCTAGTCTGCACTCAGCCTCCAGTAGTTTCTCAAAATTACCATTTCAGTTCCTATCAAAACTCCTTTCAGTGAGTTCTATGGTTTCTCCTCCAGGTAAGCAAATCTCCAGAACAGTCTTTCTGGATGGGACTCTCTCCAAATTTGGGGATTTGAGTTTGCTTTGTTTAATGATGGGTCAACAAAAAAGCATTGATTTTAGTTTGCCTAGGATTTTTTGTTATAAGAATGGAAATAACAACTCCCCATCTATTTACATGTAATGCTAATCTTGAAGTCTCTAGAAGTAGACATTTATTCTACCACTCACACCATGGCAGACCAAATTGGTAATGTGTAAAATTCCTTAAATAATAGGACTAGTAAGTTCATACTAATTGGCATGCTTTGAACAGTGTATCCTGAAAAGATAGAACAGAATTTCTTTTCAAGTACTTATAAAATATTTTAAAAAGCTGATTATCGGCCGGGCGTGGTGGCTCACGCCTGTAATCCTAGCACTCTGGGAGGCCGAGGCGGGTGGATCGCTCGAGGTCAGGAGTTCGAGACCAGCCTGAGCAAGAGCGAGACCCCGTCTCTACTAAAAATAGAAAGAAATTATACGGCCAACTAAAAATCTATATAGAAAAAATTAGCCGGGCATGGTGGCGCATGCCTGTAGTCCCAGCTACTCGGGAGGCTGAGGCAGTAGGATCGCTTAAGCCCAGGAGTCTGAGGTTGCTGTGAGCTGAGCTGATGCCACGGCACTCACTCTAGCCAGGGCAACAAAGCGACACTCTGTAACAACAACAACAACAACAACAAAAAAAAAAAAAAAAAAAAAAAAAAAAAAAAAGCTGATTATTTACAAATATGAGACCACAAAGCAAAACTTCAAATAATTTTAAAGCTAAAAAGTATATATTTTAATAGAAATATTATTAAATAGGATTTTCATTGCAAAGTGATAAAATAATAAATTTATGCTGTTTTTTTATAAGCAAACATTTATAAAACTTAAATGTAATTATCTGTTTACTTTATTATACCTAGTTTAGTACCAGGCTGTTCTATTTTATTTTCATAATTTAATAAAATTGTACTAAATATTAATACTTACTAAAATAATATGTGGTTAGCAAAATTATTCTAACCAAAACAGATTTATATCACTATTTTACTTTTTAAAATAAATATCATTTTTAACTTTCAAATGAAAACTAATTCATGTTTATGACATCATCAGAACTTCCCACTTACAAATTTAGATTCTAATCAAGTAATTGCCAATCACAGGATCTTGAAATATTTGCATCTAACATTTAACACAAAAGCATAACAATATCCACACATTTAGTACAGGTAAATTTTTCCCTAATTTTCTAGCTGAGTTTTCAAATGAAAACAACTTTCACTTCCTTTAAGACCATGATCATTCCTTTCATCCCTAAAGTAAGATAACTTTATTCCCTTCTAAGAAGATTGTAGCCGCCATAGAAACCATCATGATCTGTAGCAAGGTTTTGCTTCATTTTGTCTTTCACCAGTTTTTTTTTTTTTCTGTTTGTAGGGAGATACATGTTTAAGAGAAGTAACTATTTGAACTTCATTCTGCAAAATCTATGCCTTAAAATATAATTTTTTATTTCTATGCATTTTTTTCTCTTTCTCTGCTTTTTTGAAAGAAATGGCTTCTTATGAATGTTTTCAACTAGGCTGTTTTATTAATAGTTTTGCTCAATTTGAAACTAATATAATTAATATTTTAATTCTGAACTTGCACCCTGAAGCAATTTCCTAAAAAGCACAACTTCTGAAAATCAACTGAATCAATAGGATGTATGTTATGATTTCTATTTTTTTTATGATAAATGTTTCTTGAGGCATTAGGCCTCATATCTTGAAAAATTTTATGTTTGAATGTGAAATAATAAAGGTGAGTTGGCTATTAAAATGAATCAAAACTCATCATTTATAAAAAAGTGAAAAATAAGCTGGGGATAATATATCAATTCTGTTGAATGTGTCTACATGTCAGCATTTTCCAGTCTCAAAAATAAATCAATTATTTTAAATAAAGCCTTTCTTTTCAGAAGAAGCAGAAGGGAATAAGGAAAATTTTTCATTCATTGAAGAAGGAAATGAGTCCACTGGGGAACTTTGCATGTAAGTTTTGATGGAGGATAAAGAGGCAACCAAGGCCCCAAGCAGGCCTCTTAAACTTGTTTAAAATATTTCTTTTTGCATTTTTTTTCTTTTAAAGCTTTCAAGTTTTAATCATTACCATATGGGATTTAGTAAGAAATTGTTAAAAAATAATTGCTCACAATAATCATAAGTGGTCTGAATTAAATTAGAGCAAAGAGTGAGAGATGATGTGGTGAGTAAAATTTTTTTAAAGACAAATGCTTAATGGAAGTGCACATTTAATAGTGTACATAAAAGTATTTGTCATTGGAAAGAAATCATAAGCATTTTGAGTTCAAATGAATAATGTCACTCTGTGGATTCAGTTATCACTCATGTAATTATCCTTTTTTTCTAATGCTCTCAGTCAATTGACAACATATTAGTTTCTTAAGTGTACACTCTCTAAAAAAAAGAACTTCTAAAAAGCTTTGTGTAAATAATGTTATATTATTCATAGAAAAATGTTTAATGTATTTTTTTTGAAAAAAGGTAAAGCAAAGGATATTAAGAGACCAAAAACCTGCTTCCATAGACCTCAAAACAAAACAAAACAACACAACAACAACAACAAATGCATAAGGAAAGTAATGCAAATTTAAACATCAATAAAATACCTTTTCTTCCCTCACAGGTTAGCAAAAATTAAAAAACTTAAGCTTGTGGAGAAATAAATGTTTTCATACGCAGCTGGCCAGAGTTGAAAATGGTACAATCCATACAGAAAGAAAGTTGACATACTATAACAAAATCATTTATGTGTTTGCCTTTTGATCCCAGAATCCTACTTCTGGGAATTTATCCAGAAGATATACCTCTCAAGTATGAAAAAATATATGCACATATGCATTCATTAGTACATTATTTGTAATGGCAAAATATTGAAATCATCCTTTACTAGATTCTAGATGAATCAATTATTGTATATCCTCAAAATGGAGTAATAGGATCACAGCAAGAGTGAAGACTCCAGCAACCAACATGGAGAGAATTATTTCAGGCTACCTTAAGTAAAAAGAAAAAGAGAAAGATTGAAAAAGCCATGTACAAAAGAATGCATATTTTATGCTACATTTTGTGAAAGAGAGGAAAAGAAAAAATATATACACCAAAAAAAGAAATACATTTTGAGCTCTATTTAGTTACACTCAGTAGCATTGTGTTTTAATTATAAAATTGAGGTTGAAAAATGGTGGATTAGTGGTGACCTCCTGGCTCACTGCTCCCAGAGAAGATGAAGAACTTGGGCGGCTACACACAAGTGGATTATTCCCCCATAAGAACAGCCTTGTGAATCTGCAGATAAACAGGGTGGGACATACACGGCAGGGGGGCACAAAAAGGTGTAAGGGAGATAAGTTCGCAAAGACTGGAGAGTTCCAGAAATACAATAGGGAAGAGAGTGCAGCATGGGAGGGCCATGCCTGCCCAGTGCAACCTGACCCACAGGAGGACGCCTGGCTCCCCCACGGACTTCCACACCCACTCAGACAGGGAAGCACCTAAGACCGTGCAAAGTCATGGCGCAGGACAACAGGCTCTGTGGAGAGGAGATAATATCAGGAAACATTTTGAACTCCACAGCGCTCTGTGCTGGGACTGCCCTGGGTGGGAGAGGGATTGATCTGAGCGGCTACTTCCCTTGACTGGTGAGGGAGTTTGGAGGCAGGCACCTCCCCTCTGGTGGTCAGCAGGACCAGAGCACAGGAGATGAATGCTGAAAAGGGGGCTCTGCCCCTGGACACTGCTGATGATTTGGCTGGCTGAGGGAGAAACAGAAAGAGCAGGACCCTCTGCTAGGTAGATGTGAGACTGCGAGACTGTGATGCATAGGGGACAGCTGGTGGCCTGTTGATTAAACCCACTGGTCTGGCATCGGCCAACCTCTGAGTTGTCGCCTCCAGTGGGCAGGCAGCTGCCATTTTTTGGGCCCACAGTCCAGAAACTCTGTGACATGTGGAGGTTTTGGGAAATAACACTTCCCCAGCCTGGGGACTTTTGCTGCAGGCATGGCAAGCTCCAACTTTGGAAGTGGGGAGAAGTGAAAAAAGCCGGCTTTCTCTATGTGCCTGGTGTGAATCTGCGGGACTTTGGTGCTGAAAAGTAGTTGTCAACCTGTTGATTTGGCTAGCCAGGCCAGTGTCCGCAGGTGAATCTTGAGTGCTCCTCACCAATGCTAGTTCTCCAGGAGTGGGCAGCCACCGTCTGTGGGGTCCCCAACCCGGAGATGCTTCGGTGCCTGGCAGTTTCAAGCAACACCCCTCCCCCAGCCTGGGGACTTTTACACTGGGTGGGCTGACCTCCACCCTTGCAGGAGAGAGTAGTGAAAAAAGCCTCTTTCTCTGTGTGACTAGTGTGAATCTGTGGGGCTTTGGTGCTGAAAATAGTCAGCAGCCTGTTGATTGGGTGCACTGGACTGTTTTAAGTCATGTAATAAGAACATAACTCCAGAGCTTGCTCTTCATGTCCGGGTGGCCACCAGCATTGGAGTTTGTGGACAGGGTGGAAAAACCTGAGCAGAGATCTCAGCAATTGCACCAATTGACCCCTCCCATCAGGAGTAGCCTTCCGAATGTGGTTAAAGAGCCCTGCATAATATATTAACATCTCCCCCAGCAGCATATCAAACAACCATAGAAGCATTCACAGCCAGGCTTGTGGGCACCAGCTGCAATTTATCTCCCACCTTAAGGGAGAACAGGGTCCAAGTAACCCTTGGGAGTGGCAAGACCCCTCCCAAAGATTGGGACATTTGTATACTGCATACAGGGGACATGAGTGTACCACAGAGACATCAGATTACCTCCATAACTGGCTCCTCCATGCAAACTACTATCAACAACGAAGATGGTAACCCTATGGCTCAACACAGTGCCTTCCATCTCAAGCTATAGAAGGAAGTGGAGTCATACACACAAGTGTAATCAACTAGCTGGGGGCTTAAACTGTTGGACCAAACTCACTAGTCTCCATTGGCAAGAAGTGAAGACAACAAGTCAGAGCAACCAAACTTGCTGAAATACCTCTAGGGAAATACAGGTCCAGCACACCTCTCCCCAGCACTTTTAAGGAACAACCCTTGGAGATTGGAGATGGGGCTATAAACCAGTCCTAGCATCCCCAGTTCTCAACCAAGTAGCCTGATGAGAAAGAATCGACAAAAGAACACAGGGAACATGAAACATCAGAGAGAAAAGTCCCCCGCCGCCAAAGAAATGATTAGATCCTCAATAATGGACAGCAACTTAAACGAAATCATTAAAATGACAGAGGAAGAATTCTGAACATGGATTGTAAGAAAACTCAATGGAATTGAAGAGAAAATAGAAACCCAATACAAAGAAGCCACACATCAATACAGGAAACAAATGAAAAATTCTCTAAAAAAATTGAAATATTACAGAAAAAACCAAACAGAAATCTTGGCCATGAAAGAAATATTCAAGGAACTACAAAACACAGTAGAAAGCCTCAAGAATAGATGGGTGATGCAGAAGAAAGAATTTCAGAGCTTGAAGATAATGCCTATGTGCTAAACAAATCAGATGAAGAAAAATAACACAAAAGCAAGAGACATAAACAAAACACACAAGAAATGTGGGATTATGTAAAGAAACCAAACATAAGAATTATAGGCATCCCAGAGAGAGAAGAAGAAAGTACACAAGGGCTGGAAAATTTATTTCTTAGAATAATGGAGGAAAACATATCTAGCCTGGCCAGAAATTTAGATAGCCAGGTACAAGAAACACACAGAACTCCTGTGAGACTCAACGTGAAAAGGCAATCATCACATCACATAATTATAAGACTGGCAAAAGTAAACACAAAAACAGGAAATCCTTTAAACAGTAACATGAAAACAGAAGATAACCTACAAAGGAAAACCTATCACACTAACTTCAGACTTCTCAGCTGAAACGTTACAAGCCAGAATGAACTGGGGACCCATTCTCAATCTTCTTAGACAGAATAATGGCTAACATAGAATTCTCTATGCAGCAAAACTATGCTTCATCTATGAGGGAGAAATAAAGACTTTCCAAGACAAGCAATCACTGATGGAATTTGTGAAGACCAGACCTGCCCTGCAGGAAGTACCAAGACCTGCATTATACGCTGAACATCACAATAGGCACCCACCAAAGTCAAATCACTCAAAATTAAAGTCCAGAATGCAGATTCCACAATAGCTCAAAAGGTAAAACAAAACAATAAGAATTTATCCAACAGTATGAACAAAAATCTACCCCAAATGTCAATTCTCTCAACAAATGTGAATGGCTTGAATTGTCCACTAAAGAAACATAGACTGGCTGAGTGGATTAAAAAAATACAAGCCAAGTATCTGCTGTCTGAAAGAAACACATCTAACCCAAAAGATGCTTTCAAACTCAAGTGTTAAAGGGTTGGAAAACAAACTTCCAGGTAAATGGAAGCCAAAAGAAAGCTGGGGTAGTTATTCTTGTATCAGATAACATAAACATTAAAACAGGAAAAGTAAAGAAAGATAAAGATGATCACTATATAATGGTGGAGGGAAAAATCCAACAAGAAGACTTAACAATTCTTAATGTACCCAACACAGTAGCATGCAGATACATAAAGCAAACCCTGTTTGATCTGCATAACATGATAAACAGTAATGCCATAGTAGCTGGGGATTTCTACACCCCAGGAACTGACCTGCACAGATCCTCCAAGCAGAAAATAAGCAAAGAAACAATGGACTTAAACAAAGCTCTAGAACAAATGGGTCTAACAGACATCTACAGAACATTCCACCCAAACAAAGCCAAATATACATTATCCTCAGATCATGGAACTTTCTCTAAAATCAATCACATCCTAGGCCACAAATCAGATGTCAAGAAATTTTGAAAAATAGAAATTATAGCACGTATCTTCTCAGACCACAGTGGTATAAAATTAAAGATCAATTACAACAGAAACACCACTTCATAAAGACGTGGAAATTAAACAATCTATTGCTGATTGACTATTGCATCAAGGAGGAGATCCAGATGGAAATCAAAAGATTCTTTGAATTAAATGATAACAGGGGCACATGTTATCAAAATCTGTAGGATACAGCAAAAGCATTCTTGAGAAGAAAGCTTATAGCATTAAATGCACATATCCAAAGAACATAAAGTTCACAAATCAACAAACTAATAAACCGTCTTAAGGAACTCGAAAAAGAAGAGCAAATCAATCCTAAACCTAGCAGAAGTAAGGAAATAACTAAGATCAGAGCAGAGCTAAATGGAATTGACAATAAAAGAACTATACAGAAGATTAATAAAACCAAAAGTTGGTTTTTTGAAAAGATAAACAAAATTGACAACCGTCTTGCTAGATTGACAAGAACTAGAAAGGAAAGAACTCTAATAAACTCAATTAGAAATGAAAAAGGAGAGGTCAGTACAGACATCGTGGAAATACAAAATATTCTCTTTGAATAATATAAAAATCTATATGCCCCAAAACTACAAAACATTGAGGAAATGAACAAATTCTTAGAAACACACAACTTCCCTAGGCTCAATAAAGAAGAAATAGAATTCCTGAACAGAGAAATACCACGCACAGAAATTGAAGCAGTAATTAAAAATCTTCCAACAATAACAACAAAAAAAAGACCCAGACCAGATGGGTTCACACCTGAATCTCACAAACTTACAAAGAAGAACTCATATCGATACTGCAGAAATTATTCCACAACATTGAGAAGGATGGTATGCTTCCCAAGTCATTCTACGAAGCCAATATCACCTTGATACCAAAGGCAGGAAAATACACAACAAAAAAAGAAAACTACAGACCAATATCCCTCGTGAATATAGATGCAAAAATTCTCAACAAAATTTTAGCAAACTGAATCCAAAAGCACATCAAAAAAATAAGTCATCAATACCATATGGGCTTTATCCCAGAGACACAAGGATGATGCAATATATGCAAATCTAAAAATGTAATTCACCACATAAATAAAAGCAAGAACAAAGACTATATGATTTTCTCAATAAATGCAGAAAAAGCATTTGACAAAATCCAGCACACTTTCATGATAAAAATATTTAACAAAACAGGCATATATGGGACATACCTTAAAATTATTAAGGCCATATACAATGAACCCACAGACAATATTATACTGGATAGGGAAAAATTGAAAGCATTCCCACTTGGGAATGGAACCAGACAAGGTTGCCCACTAGCTTCACTTCTATTTAATGTAGTGCTGGAAGTCCTTCCCAAAGAAATCAGACAAGGGAGGGGAATTAAGGGTGTCCAAATAAGGGCAGAAGAGGTCAAACTCTCATTCTTTGCTGAAGATATGGTATTACATCTAGAGAATGCCAAGGATTCAACCAAGAGACTCCTTGAACTGATAAATGAATTCAGTAAAGTCTCAGGATATAAAAATCAATGCTCACAAATCAATGGCATTCATATATGCCAATAACAGTCAAGCTGAAAATAAAATCAAAGACACAACACCTTTCACAATATCATCAAAGAAAATTAAATATTTAGGAACATAATTAATGAAGGAGATGAGGGAGCTCTATAAGGAAAACTATGAAACACTGAGAAAATAAATTGCAGAAGATATAAACAAATGGAAAACCCTACCATGCTCATGGATTGGCAGAATCAATATTGTTAAAATATCCATTAACTACAGTGGTCTACAGAATTAATGCAATCCCTATCAAAATAACATCATCATTCTTTAAAGATCTAGAAAAAATAATTCTACACTTCATACAGAACCAGAGAAGATCTCATAGAGCCAAAGCAATCTTAAGCAAAAAGAACAAATTGGGAGGCATCAGTCTACCAGACTTCAAGCTTTACTACAAGGCTATAGTAACCAAAACAGCATGGTACTGGCATAAGAACAGAGGTACAGACCTTTGCAACAGAACTGAGAACCTAGACATAAAACCACCCTCATATAGTTCTCTAATCTTTGAGAAAGCAGACAAAAATATACATTGGGGAAAAGAATCTCTATTCAATAAGTGGTGCTGGGAAAACTGGATAACCACATGCAGAAGATTGAAACTGGACCCCACCTCTCACCTATCACAAAAATCAACTCATGATGGATAACAGACTTAAACCTAAGGCGTGAAACCTTAAGAATTCTAGAAGAAAATATTGGCAAAACTCTTGTAGACATCAGCCTAGGCAAAGGATTTATGAGGAGACCCCCAAAGCAATTACAGCAGCAACAAAAATAAACAGGATCTGATAAAATTAAAAAGCTTCTGCTATCACAAGAACAAATAGACAACCTAAAGAATGGGAGAAATATTTGCATGCTTCACATATGATAAAGGGCTGATAACAAGAATTTATAAAGAACCTAAGAAAATTAACAACAACAACAACAACAAAAAAAAAATCAAACAAACCCATCAAAAAATGGGCAAAGGGCATGAACTGAAACTTTTCAAAAGAAGACAGAATAATGGCCAGAATTCAACAACTCTAATCATTAGGGAAATACAAATCAAAACCACAAATGAGATATCACCTAATTCCAGTGAGAATAACCTTAATCAAAAAGTCCCCAAACAACAAATGCTGGTGTGGATGTGGAGAGATTGGAACACTCTTACATTGCTGGTGGGACTGCAAATTAGTACAACCCCTGTGGAAAGTAATCTGGAGATATCTCAAAGAGCTAAAAATAGAAATATCATTTGATCCAGCAATCCCACTACTAGGTATCTACTCAAAGGAAAATAAAAGACATTCTATAATAAAGACTTTTGGTGCTGGAATGTTTATGGCAGCACAATTCACAATTACAAAGATGTGGAAATAACCGAAGTGCCCATCAATACATGAGTGGATTAATAAAATGTGCTATATGTATACCATGGAATACTACTCTACTACAAAAAATTATGGTGAACTATCACCTCTTATGTTATCCTGGATAGAGTTGGAGCCCATTCTACTAAGTGAGGTATCACAAGGATGGAAAAACAAGCACCACATGTACTTGCCATCAAATTGGTACTGATTGATCAACACTAAAGCTCACAGGGTGGTAATACTCACTAGGTGCTACTCAGGTAGGGGAGGTTGGGGGCATGGTAAACTCATAGGTAATGGATGTGGAGTGCACTGTATGGGGGAAGGGCACGCTTACTGCCCTGCCTTGGGCAAGGCAAAGGCATTAAATGTAACCAAAATATTTGTACCCCCTAAGATTCTGAAATAAAAAAATAAAATAATAAAATAAAATAAAATAAAAAAGTGTTAGGTAAGTTTAAGGCTAGAGTAAATAAGTGAATATATTGATGTTCTTGGGAAACTATGGGAAAGGGACATACAGATATAGAATAAAAAGTGAAGACCAACATCCCATGATGTTGAATTTGAACTAAAAAAAATCTGTAAGAACTTGTGATTTTATGTGTGCGTAAATATGTGTGTGCACACATGTACATGCACACACACACATTTTCTTGCCCTGCTCTCTGAAACTACACAGAAACAGTGACACCGCAAAAGCAAAGAGCACCTCTTGTCTCCCATTGTGAAATATCATTTCCCTCTAAAAAGAAGTCAGGGCTCATAGAGAAATCTGGTGGATTCCACGTCTAGGACAAGGAAAGTTCTGAGTGAACTTGCAGCATTTTCTTGTCCAGAAAGAAAAAAAAAAGTTCAAAGATAAATTTTTATCACATCAAAAAGAAACAGAAACTAGCTTTAATGTCTTCCTATGGGCCAAATTTGGAAATTTGCCATTAGCACCAAAAAATAAAAACATATTACCACACAGTGAATTTAAATACAAAGAACAATGGGTTCATGATATCAAATGAATTATATTAATCGTAGTAATAAAATGAAGTGAGAGGCATTTATAAAGAAATAAAAAGAAAGCTTTCCTTTACAGAAGAATGCCAGCTAATAAAAACAGTCAGAGTAATAATAATAGAAATAATATATCACCTTCTTGTTACCTCCAGAAAAACAATGAATGAAAGCAAGATATACAATGGATGTGAAAGATACTTGGTAAAAAGTTATCAAAAATATTGAATCAGAATATATGCATTTACCATGGAGAGGTCTAGCTGCCATGATCCTAATCAAGAGGCCAAACAGCATTGCCAATGGTGAGATGGTCTGACTTGATTTGCCTCGTGAGGGGTACAGCATCATCTATGTGATGTGATGTTGCTTTCACACATTTTAGCTGAATTTTGTCTGGAGTAAGCAGTTAAACAATCTCAGGTTCTGGTGTGATCTACAGGACACTTTGACTAGACACTTCAAATAGATAAATAAAATGAAGAACTGAGGTAGGAGGAGAGACTTTCAGATTGAGGTAGACTAATGAGACTTAACAGCCAAATGTACTGTTGAGCCCTGCTTTGTCCCTGAACTGAAACAACAATCGCCATCACCTATATAGAGCATCTTGGTAACATTTGAAGACATTTGAGTATGAGCTGTATATTGCTTGATGTTATTGAATTAATGTTGATTTTCTTAGGCAGTAGTAATGTGATTTTGTAGAAGAATGTCTTTGCTTTTGGATGAAGCATGTTGAAGTGTTTAAATGTAAAGTGTTATGATGGCCTCAGCCTATCATTGAGTTTTGGCCAAAAAGCGGCAGTGTGGTATAGTGTGTGTGTGTGTGTGTGTGTGTGTGAGAGAGAGAGAGAGAGAGAGAGAGACAGAATGTGTGTGTATGTGTAGAGAAAGAGTAATGGAAAAATGAGAGCTTGTATGACAAGCTTTTAACAAGTGGTGAATCTGTTTAAGGAGTGAGTTTTTATTTTCCTATTATATCAACTTTTTTGTGGGTTTGAACTACCCTGGACTCTTTGAACAACATGGGTTTTAACTGCATAGGGTCCATTTATACATGGATTTTTTTCAGTAAAAATTACACCAATAATGCCTGCCTCTCCTGACTCCCCTTTCAACTCCTTCACCTCTCCCACTGCCTCTACCACCCCTGAGAGAGCAAGACTAATCCCTCCTTTTCCTTCTCCTCCTCAGCTACATCAATGTGAAGACAGCAAGGATGAAGACTTTCATGATGATCCACATTCACTTAATTAATAGTAAATATATTTTCTCTTCCTTGTGATTTTATTAATTACATTTTATTTTTTCTAGCTTATTGTATTGTAAGAATACAGTATATAATACACATAATATACAAAATATGTGTCCCTCAACTGTTTGTTATTGGTAAGGCTTCCAGACAACAGTAGGCTATCAGTAATTAAGTTTTGGAGGAGTCAAAATTTATACATGGATTTTTTACTGCATGGGAGTTGGCACCCCTAACCCTTGGATTGTTCAAGAGTCAACTGTATTTTAAAATATAACATAGTAAAAATTATAATGTGGTCATTGTGTGCCTGCTATCATTTATCAGTATAATTTCAAATTGGTTTTGCTCATTGAGACTGCTATTAGAATGAAAGATAAAATATGACAAAATATTAAGAGGAGTAAAAATTACATTTTATGTTAGGGCGGTATGGAGGTAAGGGAGGCCATTGGAGAGAAGGATATTGTTCAATATATAACTGAATCAACCAGCATGTGTGTTCAAACAATATATGCACTTTTCAAAGTAACAAATCACATGGTTTGATTAATAAGATGGTTTGATTTCTTTGAATTACATCATTCTCATGTTCAATTCTTATTGCAGCAATAAAGTTTTAATCATTGACAACTTTATCCAGAAATTTAAAACCAGCAAAAAATTGGGATTTATTTTAATAAATGTTTCTGTGAATCTCTAGTATGTGCAAAACAGAATGCATGTTATGAAAGTAATGTTGTTCAACTAATTTTCCTTATATGATATTATTTTCAATACATATTTTAGAAATGGGAAATAAATGAATGGGTATTCAATATTTTGTCTTCTGTTTGCTAAAAGCAAAAAAGCTTCTGCATAAATAATTTATATTTAGTTAACCTAAAAAATGGTCAATATTTTGAAATAGAATGATCATGAAAAATTGAACGTTTGGGGAATTTTCTATAATCCAATTAATTACAAATAATAATAACTTTTACCCATAAATATATGTAATAAACCAATACAAACAACCAAATCTGGTATCTTACTACAAAAATGTGTATGATACTAAAAATGCCAGCCTTAGAGGCAGTCTTTTTTACATTCAGATCCTAGATCTCTCACTTATTATCTGTGTAATCTCATGCAATTTACCTAACATCTCTAAGCCATAGTTTCTTCTTCTGTGAAAGGAAGTGAGATAATAGTTATAATTTTTTTTATCATGGTGATTGACATATAAGAAGCATTCTGCAAATTTATTTATTGCTGTTGTTAACCTTGTTAAAAAGCAACCTTTAATCATTATATCCAAAATATAAATAAGAAGAACTTATGTACATATTATGCATCCATAATAATTAAAAATTCAAAAAAAGAAGAGATTAAAAAGAGATGATATAAAATTAGTCAGTTATCACACAAATGACTATACAATAACTATAAGCAATTGCTTACAAAAGTAAATCTTGAATACTTATAAAAATAAATACTTCCTAAAATTTAGAGACTTACAGATCTAAAACTTTCTCTGGATTTTTCTGTTACGATTGTCAAAGAAGAGAAGGTACAGAAGATGAGAAGTAGAAGCTGTGGAACATGTGTGGCCATTTTAGCTACAGATGGGAAGCTTACATGTGTCTCTGTACTTCATCAGCTGAGTTGGCTGGTTTGTTAACATCCGTCCCTTAACGTGGCAGGAGAAGAAACTTCCCAGGGCTTCTTATTTTCCATGATGAAATTGCAGACTCTTTCATTACACTGCTATTATTTGTTTATTGTGACAATACTGGACATGCGAAAAAGAAAGACAGCTTTTGTTAGAATGATTTAAATTAGCTGTTTATGGCTTCTTAATTAGTTCAATATTGTTATTTTTCTTATATTTAATAATTTTAGAGAACCATACGTCCTTTTCTATTTGGATGATTTCTATTTGTGTAGAAAACAACTAGAGAGAAACACATATTGAGCTGAACTGCATGTTTTTCCCCCATCCCCTCAGTGTTTACAACAGATGAGAATTTATCTCCTATGACTGGGAACCTTTTGACTGTCTTCAGACTTACTACATAAAAAGGAACAATCGGCTACTTACAGCATTCTTTTGCATTTGTTGTAATAATGTTAATTGACTTAAACTTTATGATATCCTTGACCACATTTTGCTCATTTCCTCCAGCGGATTCATTGGAACCAATGATGTGAGCTGTGAAACTGCTGTGGAAGGAAGAGTGAGCCAGTTTCCTGTGGGGTCTTCAGACCCAGACCCAGCAAAGAATAATCATATTTATTCAACCCTAAAATTTTTCATTTTTAGTATGTTAATATTTCTGAAATCACCTATTATAGTAATATTCCAAATAATTTTGCTAGCCATTTTCTTCCTTTTTCCTCAAAAGATTTACTAAATCTATGAGACAACATGCAATTGATGCTTCCTTAGTATCGAGGAACTATGGCTTTATAGCTTTTGGGTTTTATCATTGCCAGTTAATTAATCTTATCATAGATGATACTATAAAGAAGTAGTTGGTTTCTATCATAGAGAATTTATAAGCTTTCTTTTTTTTAAATTTTTTTTTTATTTCAGCATATTATGGGGGTACAGATGTTTAGGTCACGTATATTGCCTTTGCCCTACCCGAGTCAGAGCTTCAAGCGTGTCCATCCCCAGATGATGCTCATGGCACCCATTAGGTGTGTATATACCCATTCCCTCCTGCCCCCTCCCATCTGCCCAACACCTGATGAAGGTTATTATTATATGTGCACTTTAGTGTTGATCAGTTAATACCAATTTGATGGTGACTACGTATGGTGCTTGTTTTTCCATTCTTGTGATACTTCACTTAGTACAATGGGCTCCAGCTCTATCCAGGATAATACAAGAGATGCTAGATCACCATTGTTTTATGTGGCTGAGTAGAACTCCATGGTATACATATACCACATTTTATTAACCCACTCATGTATTGATGGGCACTTGAGTTGTTTCCACATCTTCGCAATTGTGAATTGTGCTGCTATAAACATTTGAGTGCAGATGTCTTTTTTATAGAATGTCTTTTGTTCTTTTGGGTAGATGCCCAGTAATGGGATTGCTGGATCAAATGGTAGTTCTATTTGTAGCTCTTTGAGGTACCTCCATATTACTTTCCACAGAAGTTGTACTAGTTTGCAGTCCCACCAGTGTATGAGTGTTCCTTTCTCTCCACATCCACGCCAACACTTATTGTTTTGGGACTTTTTGATAAAGGCCATTCTCACTGGAGATAAGCTTTCATCTTTTGGCCAGCCATGACCAATGTACACTTCTGAATAATCCCCGAGTTGTTCCATACACTTATAAAGTTGCTATGGTTGGTGCCTCATGGGTCTACTTACTTGGAAGATTGTGTAGATGAGTTTTAATGATTGACTAATAGCAGCCAATTCCAGGCAAACCATTAGCCTCTATGGTGACCAGGCATGACTGGTCTGCCCCAAATTCTTTACACTGTAGGGTGTTCAACTGCACCAATCACATCATCTCTCATCTCCAGTTTGAAGGGAGGGCACTATGTAAACAGCACATGGCCAAAAAGCAGGCAATAAGCAAAAGACATCATGTGAAGCAGGGACTAGAGAGAGAAATGAGATATAAGGTAAAACCCAGCCAGAAAGTATCTGAACCTGACAATTAGAACAGAAGCCTGCTTCTGAGGAGGTAACTGCCAGTATGACTGCTGGGTCATTAGTCTTCTGTTGGACTACCATAGTGACATGTGTCCTGAATGACTTTCCAGTTCTCTGTGTGGGTGGTTGTGCAAATATTCTGAATGGTGCTTTTGGTTCCCAGGAAGCCCTCAGAAAAGATTCTTCCTTCACTTTATTATTTATCACTAAGCTAAGTTCCTGCTACTTGAACTGTCTAGTCATGACTCCAGAGGAAGAAAAGTTTGAGTAAATAGTATTATCATCATACATAATGCAACAGAGTTAAGGTGGAAAATAACCAGTGTGTGTCCAAGAGTTTTAATTTAGTCTTGGAACTCTCAAACAATAGGTTCTATTATTGTG
This sequence comes from Eulemur rufifrons, assembly GCF_041146395.1. Classification (NCBI taxonomy): domain Eukaryota; kingdom Metazoa; phylum Chordata; class Mammalia; order Primates; family Lemuridae; genus Eulemur; species Eulemur rufifrons. Next base: position 219,039,066 of record NC_090989.1, on the reverse strand, counting down.
GCACATTCTGGACAGGGCATATAACAGAACACTGGCCTGATACCATCAACAATTTTTACCCCTTATTTGTGTTGTCTATGAGTGACAATCGGGATTATAAAGTTTTGATTTTCCTCAGGCTGTATAACTAGATACCATAGCCTGAGAATTTCGGGTTGAGTTCCTAAACAGCAAATAATAAGACACAAGTGCCTCTACATGTTAAAGAGAGTTGCTACATCAGTCAGTGTTTTTCAAGAAGGAAAAAGCCACTTTAGGAATTTGGAGTAGAAAGTGATTTAAGAGTTTTCATGGGCTTTGAAACTGTTGGAATGACAAGAGAATAATGTTCAAGAAGACCACTATTGACTTTCAGCAAATTTGGAAGGGCAAAGATTGCAGGGAAACAGCCATTAAATACTCCAGCTGCCTACAGCACCAAGAAGAAGAGGAGGATGCCTGAAGCTGGTGGAAAACCCCTTTGTCTGCCACCTGCCAATACCTACATACCTGCCTGCATCTCTCACCAGAAAATAACAGCTTTGTCTTTCTTCACTTTTCCTAACCTCTTGTAGCTGTACTGGCAGAGTTGAGCCCACACTGTGCTGGCAAACGATTCTGGCAAATATGGGTCCCAGATTTCCTTCTTTGAACCTAGAGGATAATGTAACAGGGGATGGGAAGATAATGAACTGACAATACACAATCCTGCATAGCAGCTAAGGAACTTCCGGAGTTCAGTGCTTAATAAGCTTTACAGGGTTTTTCAGAGGTTGATAAGATGTTCCTGAGATCATCACCTCTGAAGGTCTTGAGCCTTCAGAAAAGTTAATTGTCAGCTTAGAGGGAAAATACTTTTCTCTTCCCTTTCTATCAGGGGAGAAAAGTAAGTGCTCTCCTCTACCCCATATTCTCTCGTGAAGAGATACTTATAGAGGTGGAGGGCGCTGCATAAACATCTCACACTCTGGTCCAGTGCTTGCTGAGCAACTGAATCAGTCAACCCTCCCTGGCTGTCACTTGAGCTGAAAAAGTGAAGTGAGAACATTTTTTTAAGAAAAGTTGATATATTTTGGCCCTTGTCCTCCATCCTGGACTTTGGGGGCATGTGCCTGCTTCTTTTTGGAAGTTCAAATGCAGGATATTAATCGGAGTAACAGCAGGGAGATTTGGGAGAACAGCAATAAGACAAGCCTGAGCACTCACTACCAAGTGTGGCAAAGACAAATAAATTTCCCATGGGTTCAAATGGGGGTCATGGAAATTAGCCAGGTTATGAGCCATCCTGAAGGGGCTCTGCATTGGAGGGTGGTCTGTATGGTAAGGCATGTCAGTAGTATAAAGTAATAGTTAGACCTCTGGGCACAGAAACTGAGAGGGCTCCAATATATCAGGCAAAGTGTGCATTACACACAACAGGTATGTATGACCTGTGAAAAATTTCAAGTGATCATTTAAGCCCACTCCACACAAAGGGGACCAGTGGTCAAACGATGCAGATTTTTCACTCCCTCCCATTCCTCCTTCTTGGCCTCAATATATCAAAGAATGAAAGGAAAAGCTGCAGAGGGAGAGGGAGAGGGAGAGGGAGAGGGAGAGGGAGAGGGTGAGTGAAGAACAAAAGTAGAGTTAAATACTGTAGAACTTGACCCCTTCCCCATTATGGCTCTCATAGCCACGTGTCAGATCCAAGCTGAGGGTGGAGGGAGGGAAAGGAGTTAAACTGGATGCCTTCAATCTTAAATTTTATAATATTGGGTCTTTAATATTTAAACTGCATCTAAATAATAAAAATGAAAGTATTCCCATAACTGAAAGGGTCCTAAAAGCAACGGGATCTGCTCAAGAATAATTAAAGAGAGAGGGAAATATAATTGAGAGAGCATATTTGAAGACAGTAGTTGAAGAAAAATAAAAACAGTTCTTGTTTACTCCCCATTGAATTCTGTGCCTTCAATATTCCTTTTATGTCTACATTGCAAAAAATATCTACTCTTGCTCTGCCAAGCACTTCTTTTACTTCCTTCTTCATAAATTTCATATATTTGTCCACATTTGCTGAGATAGAATTTACACACAATACATTTTCCATTTTAGGTTAACTTTGGCAACTGTTTGCAGTTATGTAATCACCACCACCATCAAGCTATAGAACATTTACAACATTCTACACAATTTCCTTGTGCCTTTTCGTAGTTGATTTCCTCTGCTGATCCCATCCCACACGACCACTGATCTGCTTCCATCACTAGCATCTTTCCTTCTCTAGAATGTCATATACATGGAATTCCAAAGTATGTGGTATTTGACTTCTTTCGCTTAGCATAATGTTCTTCCAGATTCATCTATGCTGTTGCATGTATCAGTATTTTGTGCCTTTTCATTGATGAGTATAAATGTACCACAATTTGTTTATTCATTCACCCATTGATGAATGTTTGGGTTCTTTCCAGGATTGGGTTATTAAGAATAAAGCTGTTATGAACGTTCATGTGCACATCTTTTTGTGGATGTATGTTTTCATTTCTCTTGGGCAGGATTGCTGGATCGTATTGCCAGTGTATCTCTCTAATTTTGTGCTTATAATTAGCTCCAATATCTATCACTACTGTTCTTACTCCCTTATAGTAGAAATCATCTGCTTCTGAAAACACAAACAAATAATTATACAAAATTATCCTCTAACTTGTCTTGAAACAGTAGCTTGTGTTTTCCTTTTATTTTTTCAAAATTTTTACAGGAAAACAATTACTCAGCCTACAGACACAGCAGAGTGGCTCTTTATTACTGTGATTGCAGCATCACATTTATTCTGATGAAGTTCTTTAGCAGATAAAAAGAATTTATTTTTGACTAAATGACCTTTGCATGTAAAGTCATATGTTTGTTTTGGTGAATTAATCTCTATTCATTCTTTTTTTTTAAGTATAATAGGAACTGGGAATTATAAAACTTTGTAGGCTTCTTGAAAATTTATGGGACTCAGGAAGACTCACAAAGGTTAGGCTGGTACATTATAAGTTGGTGGCAATATGCTCAGGCTGATTGGTACCCTCAGACTGATCAGGGGATATTTCTAACTTCTTTCAAGCAAAAATTTTTTGAACTGTTCATGCCATTTATTGGTAATTCTTACATATATCATCTTAAGTTTTCCTAACAAACCTGAAAGATATAAGTGGTTAATCCCTTTTAAATAGTCAAAATCATGAAGTAGTTGGAATGAAAGGGGCAATAAATTACATAGCTCTTCCTCTTGTGGGATTATGGCATTAACTGAGAATGAGAAATGGTCACACAGTCAGATGCAGATCAAGTAAGAACCTTTCATGGCTAATTATGGTTCACATGAACACATGATTTTAGACTGCTGTTGACATGGATTTTCCAGTATGTCATCCCTGAAATAGACATATCTACTCTTAAAAACTATGGTCCTTTCCTTGAGTAGAGCTTTTACTGCTAGGTTTGCCAAGAGGTCATAAGAAGGTCAGAGCTCAGGCTTTCTGTGCTTCGAAAGAGAAGGCAGCAGGAAAGTCTAAGCTACATCAGGTAATTAATATCTGCTTCCCTGGAGAGGTACAAGTACGGAGGCAGAGAGCAAAAAAGAAGGCTAGTTTCTACATGGAAACACGAAGCAAGGGGAAAGCAGATTCCCCATCTTAAATATCTCCAGCTTTATATTCTCTTTACCTTTTTTAGTCTATGTTTAACCATAAGTTAGACCATCACTATTAGGGGAACAAAACAGAAGTCTATTAGTGCAGTCCTATGACTATTTCATCAGACTTTTCTTATAACCCTAACTACTGTTTCTGTTTGTATACTCTTGGGCCCACTATTGGACAACTTTGATTTTGCTGCTAGAAGCCTCGGAAATAGGTTAAAAGAGCACTTTTCTTTAATTAACTACAAAGCCACTGTACCTTACACTGAACTTCCATTCCCTTTTCTATTTCCTGTCTCAATGTAAGTCTATCTATGTTCTTCAACACATTTTGAGAGGTCCATTTATTTTCTGTTTCACCAAATATGTACAGGGAGCCCATGGTAGGCACTATTGTAACACATTGTATCAAACAGCAAGTAAAACATATCCTTGTTTTCATGAAATGTAGATGTTGTACAAGAAGAGCAAAATATACTTATAAAGTTAGCATAGTATACCAGTTTATGATTAGTGGAATAGAACAAAAAGATAGGCCAGGGAGAGGGGGGGAAAGTCACTTAAGACAAAGCATTCAAGGAGGGCTTCTTTGAAAAAGTGGCATTAGAACAGGGACCTGAAGGAAGTAGAGGGAGAACACCTTGTGGACATCTGGGAAGAGTTCATTCAAGGCAGAGGAAGCAAAATGAAAAGGACCAGAGTAGAGAAACAAGAAGGAAATGAGATGGAAGTGGCAGAGAGAAGAAATACCCCATATAGCTTTGTAGGTCATACCAAGGGCTTGGGCTGTTACTTGGAGTAAAAGCCAAAAGGAAAGCCATTGGAAAATTTAAGCAGATAGTAAGTCTTACATTTTAAATAAATCGTAAGCTTCACATTTTAAATGAATCACACTGGATTTGGTATGGAAAATAGCATGTGTAATGAGGCAAGTACAGGAATAGTCCAAAGCTATTAGAATACCAAACATGAATTTAGTGGCTTGGATCAAGGTAGTCATAGTAAAGACACTGAGAGATGGTGAAATCCTGGATATAGCATGACAATAAATGAAGAGGATATTCTAATGGATTGGTATGGAGGACGAGAGAAACAGAAGAATTAAAAAGTGTTGGCTGATCAATGGGTCAAATAGTGCTGCCACGTATTGGCAGGGGAGGGGCAGGTTGAGGGAGAGGTTGGTGGTGTTAAAATCAGAAGTTTGTTTTCAGATTTGTTTTGAAATAGGGTCTTGCTATATTGCCCAGGCTGGTCACAGACACCTGGGCTTAAGCAATCCTCCCACCCCAGCCTCAACAGTAGCTGGGACTACTGCACATGCCACTACTCTTAATTAAGACATTAACAATTTTTAAGTATACAATTCAGTGGCATTAAGCACATTCATTACCTATGTCATTATTGTATGATTTCACTTATATGAGTTACCTAAAGTAGTCAAATTCAGAGTCTACACCTTTGGTACATATTTTTCAGGAAATACTACACTTTTTATTTCATAATAAGATATAATAAAGGGATATAATAAAAGAAGTTAGTAACAACATTTTTGAAAAGCTAATAACAAACGCACACAGAAAAAACCCTTGTTATAACTTATATAGAGAAACTATAACAAGAAGGTATGAAATTTATGACTGGGTCAATAAAAGGGAAGAGGAAATTAAGAGCTTTGGGGAAAGGATTTCATGGAGCTGGTGTTCAGATCTCTCAGGGGAGCGTCTAGCTCCTGCCGATACTTCTGAGAGAGCTCAGATACCGAGGATGCTACAAAAGCTGGAGACTGGTCCCACTGCTGCTGTTGCAGTGCCTCTGACAAATATAGGAAAATCAAGAAAACAGGATTTCTTAGTCCATTCAGGTTTCTATAATAAAATATCATAGAGTGGGTGGCTTATAAGCAAGAGAAATTCTAGAGGCTAGGAAGTCCAAGATCAAGGCACTGGCAGATTCATGTCTGATAAAGACCCATTTCCTCATAGACAGCCATCTTCTCACTCTAACCTGGCATGGTGAAAGAGGTGCTGGGTCTTTTTTATAAGGGTGCTAATCCTATTCAAGAGGCCTCTGCCTCCATGACCTAACTGACTCCCAAAATCTCCACCTCCTAATACTATCACCTTGGGGGTGAGGATTTCAATATACGAATTTGGCAGGGGGCACATTCATCCTATAGCACAGGATCACAGAACACTTTTCATTCCTCATTTATCTGTGTTTGATAATTTATTTTAGTGCTTCCTACTAGTAGAATGTAACAAAGAAAGATGTCTTTCTGGGAAAAGTTTGTAGTGTCCCACTTACAGCATCACAGAAAAGATTATAGGAGAACAGGTGTGGAGCTGAAGAATAAGTTATACAACAGCACAGTACTTGTGGCCCATTGCTGTTTACTATGCAACAGACATCATGCTTTGCATTCACCATGTTTTACCTACAGATTTAGCTGTCACTCTCTCTGGTTGCCCCCAATGACCTGTCACCACAAGTTATATTGTGAATGTTACTCTAATATATTTCTAGCTACCACATCATAGGAATCATAAATATTTGTTTTACGGAGTAGTTCCAGATTGCCACCACCAATCTGTAAATTTGAATCTTCACGTTGGCATTTTTTAATAGAAGTATTTGATGGTTTTATTTGATCTTTCAGCAGAAACTCTGAAAAAAAATTAAGAGATCAATTATTTGACCCTACTGGCACCAAAAATGTATTGATCTTACATCTTTTCTATGTTCAAGCTCTACTCCTCCCAATCCTTCACTTCCATCCTAGAAAATATCCCATGTTGATCATTAGAGCCACTTGACTGAATGCACTTACCCCATGATCCTCGCATTGTATTTGTTTACCAGGTTAAACGCAGCTCTGTCTACTGCATGCCTTCACCCAGTCAGCTGAACTCAGAGCAGGAAAGCACACAACCATGGTTATTGGTCTCACCTTAAATTTGGTTCACTAACTCAAGTGGACTGGCTAACAGGAGACATGCAGAGAAATTTCACAGAAAAAAGAAATGAAAATTTTCTAATAATATACTAAAATGTGCAACCTGCTCATGATTAAAGACAAGCAATTAAAATTACAAAATATCATTGTTATCAAATTGTCAAAAGTCTATAATGTTTGATGATACCCAGTGTGGGAAACAAGCCCTCTCTTACACTGTTGACTCATTTAAACGATAACACATACTTAATGAGTTTCTTCTCTATGTTAGGCACATTTCTAGGTAATAAGAAAACAATAAGAACCAAGATAGAAGATGCCTCTGACTCAAGAAGTTAACACTTTAGAAGGGAGAAGGGAAACAAATACATAAAAATGTAATGTTAGGTATTGATGAAAAGAAATAAATTAGGGCCAGAGAGCAAGTCATGTAAGAATATGGGGGAGGGTACCCCAAGAGATAGGACAGCAAGTGCAAATGTCCAGTGGCAGGGTTATTCTGAATCTATGGAAATAGCGTGGTTATAGCAAAAGGAATAATAATGAGAATGGTATTTGATGAGATCAAAGAATTAGGAAAGTGCCAGGTCAGTGAAATAATAATGAACTTATATTTAATTCAGATTCTTCTGAAATTTACACCTTTGTTCTTGGAAGGAGCAGACATTGGTACAATTTTCTCAAAGGGTCATTTAGTAATATCTATCAAAATTAAAAGGGCACAGACTCACTGACCCAGTAATTCCAGTTATAATTATTTATCTCAGAGATATTCTCAACAAGTGTGGAAGATGTATCAACAAGTGTGTTTATTTAAGTATTGTGAGTAATAAAAAATTTGACAGTAAGTTAAATAAGCTTATAATTTCATTTCTAAATGTCACATAATTCATTCAAGGCATGGTATTCATTCAGTCTTTAATATTCACTGAATGCCTACTATATTCCAGGAACTGTGCTATCACCTTGGGAAACCAGGGGTGAAGTTCTTCAAAGAAGTCACAATTTAATTAAGAAGACAAATAAATGAATAACAGTTACAAAAAAAAAAAAAAAGGTGGACATTGCTACAAGATGTGTTAAGTATGAGCTATTGGATGAGAGCATATGGGAGGACACTCTACCCGTCTTTACACAGGTGGGTCAGCAGAACACATTCAAAATTATATCTGTTGCCGAAACTCTCTTCCTCCTCAATTTTGCATCCAAGTGAGGGGTACCATGATCCACCCAGCTGCCCACAGCTGACAGCTACACATTTAATCAAAAACTACATTCTGTAAGTTTTATCACTTAAGATGATTTTTTTCCAGTCACCCCAACTCAAAATCCTTAATTCTGTTTGTCACCATTTCTCTCCCTGGATTAATAAAATAGTCTCACCTACCTTCTTCAAATTTGGCTTCTTCAGATATATTATCCACTCAAGCACCAGGGCTGTCTCTCTAAAAAGTAAAATCTGGGCATTCCACTACCCTGTTTTTTCCTTCTAGTGACTCCACATTTGCTTCAGGATAAAAGTCTGCCTCATTTCTGATCATGCTTCCCTTTCCTTCATAGGATTATATTATAATCTGATTGAGAATTGAACTTTGGAACATTCACAAAGCAAGTTTGTTCTTTAAAGAATGTTCCAAATAGTTTCCCTCATAACTTCTGCCTGTCAACAAATAGCATGGCATTTCAATTTCCTCTGTATCCAATTGCAATTGCAGATTTAGAAACATAGCATGCCTTAGTAGTTATGTAATTGACCGATTTTGTGGTTCCATTAGAGCTAGTGCTAACTTGGACTTGAGCCTTTGTTTCACATGGCTTCCCTCCCTGGAATCAGGGTAACAGCTTCAGGAGGGCAGACATTTGCAGGGAGAGTGCAGAACTTCTCTTAGAGATAACCCTCACAGCAGAAGAATTAACATTATCCTAAATAGCTGGCATGGATAATTATGAAATTCTATTTTAATCTTGCTCTTAAAAATTATGAAATTTATACACCATTCATCTGTTTATTCACCTAATATGTCTTCAATGCCTACCATACTACTCTGTGTGATGGGATTCAACGATGATCAAAGTGTAGTCATTGAATTTATATTGTACACTAGTTATTGTGTGAAGGACTAGGAAAAAAAAATGACAAACGAAAAGCAAAAATAACGCCCTGGTTCTTACCCTTAGAGACTAGCAGTCCAATGGGAGGTGATGAAATTGAAATAGTCATTTAATTCCACGAAAAAGTAAAATTATGTTAAACAATTTAATGTGGAAATGTATGATGCTGTAAAAACACTCAACAATGGGATTGGACCGCATCAGGACTGGCCAGGGAATGCATACATAAGGCAGTGATGACTGAGCTTAGATCCAAAGAGTGGTTAGGAGTTTACTAGGTAAAGAAGAGGGAAGAGCATCCTCCTGACAAAAGGAACAGTTTGCATAAGAGCCCTGTGGTAGGAGGCAACGTAAGGCTCATAGGTCCTGAAAGGGCAATCGACTTGCAGTGGAGAAGGCAAGGAAACTGTAGGTATGGAGCAGGTTTTGAGGGAATGCTTAAGGGTTTTAAGTAGAGATAGGAAGCTTGGGGAGTGGGTCTGGGAAGAATATAATGGTGGTGGGAGTGCTATACCCAGATGTGCTCCATAAAGATAACTGGCTACCCTGTGGAAAACTGAGTGGGAGAGACAGCAGAGACTATGGGGAGACCGTCCATAGGTTCTTACAAGGATCCAGGTGTGAGGTGGTGATGCTGTGGAACAGGATGTACTAGTGTGGACAAAGAGAAGTTGAAATTATGAAGACGGTTAGGATGTAAAATTCTTAAAACTTGTTGGAAAATTAGTTCTAGATAGTGAAGAAAAAGTAGATGTCTTGTTTTCTGATTTGGGTAACCTGGATGAATGGTGTTATAATATACTAAGATAAGAAATAGTGTATGTAAAAAAAAAAAAATGTACTTCATGATCTATCTGTCAGACTCCTTTTCTCTTTCTATTTCTTTCTTTTTAATAGCCTTTGCTTTGTAGATCAGTTTTAAGTTTACAGCATAATTGAGAGAAAAGTGCAGAGGTTTTCCAAATACGCCATGTCCCCGCACATGCATAGTGTCTCCTATTATCAATACCTCCTACCAGAGTGGTGCATTGGTTACCTACATGGACATGTCATTATCAGGCAGCGTCCAGGGTTTACATTAGGGTTCCCCCTGATGTTGTACATTCATTCTATGTACCTGGACAAATGTATACTGACATTTATCCACCGTTAACAGCATAGTTTCAGAGTCCTAAAAATCCTCCGCACTCTTCCTATTTATTCCTCCCTCCACTCTAACCCCCTGGCAACCACTGATCTTTATAATGTCTCCCTAGTTTTGCCTTTTCCAGAATGTCATATCCCTGTAAAGGTTTTTTTGTGGGTATAAGTTTACATTTCCTTTTGGGAAATACCAAGGACCATGATTGCTGGATTGTATGGTAAGAATATGTTCAGTTTTGTAAGAAACTGATAAACCATCTTCCAAAGTGGCTTACATTTTGCATTCCCACCAGCAATGAATGAGACATTCTGTTGTTCCGTATCTTTGTCAGTATTTGGTGTTGTCCAGTGCTCTGGATTTTGGCCACTTTAATAGGTGCTTAGTGGTACTCACTGTTGTTTTAATTAACATTTCCCTGGTGACATTTGATGTGGAGCATCAATTCATATGCTCATTTGCCATCTGTATGTCTTCTTTGGTGAGGTGTCTGTTCAGGTCTTTAACCTATTTGTTAAATGGGTTGTCTGTGTTCTTATTATTAAGTTTTAAGAGTTTCTTGTATGTTTTGAATAAGTCCTTCATTTGATATGTCTTTTGAAAATATTTTCTTCCAGTCTGTGGCTTGTGTTTTCATTCTCTTTTCTTATGTCAAATACCAAATAGGGTCAAACCTAGATTATCAAATATTAAACTCAATATTAATCTAATTTTATTCCCGTGATTTGTCATGTGAGAAATTAAATTAATAAGCTCTAAAACATCAAAAGCAATTAATATAACACATTTGCTTAGAAGGAAAACAGGAAAGTAGGCTATCATGGGTTGGTATACGAGCAAGCCCCCAATCTCCTCAGAAATTCACTGGTATGATATGATCCAAGCATAAAGTAGCCAGAAGATGATGCCAGAGCTTTGATTGTTAAACATAGGATTCTTAAACAGGAGTGACAACATAGAGACAAACATGTGTCTTGAGCTTTGTGTATTCCAGAAGTTAAAGGAAAGAGCTGAGGGTTGAATTAATTAATATGTCAGCTCTTATTAAGGCAGTTCAAACCTCTCAAATGATGGTGGTTTTAGGAGCTACGTTTTGCTTCAAGTGAATCCACATTTGTGTTTACAACAAAATGAATTACAATGAATGATCCACACTCTGCCATTTATAAAACTCTACAATCTGTTTTGAGGACAAATTTAATTTCTAAGATCAAAGTCAAAGGCATTCTATAAGTTAACTGTATCTATGTTAAAGATTTTATAAATGAGTATTATAGTTTTTGAAAAAGTTTTGAAAAATAACTGAAATTTTGGTATCAAATCACTCTTTTATGTTAAGAGTCTGATTATAATAATTAGTTGAGACTAATACCTTATTCTTTTAGAAGAAGAATAGATAATATGGATTAAAATGAGGGAAAAGAACTTTGATGATGATGATGATATTGATGTTAATAATGATGTTATTCATAAAAATAACAATGAACTATAATTAGGAGCTTACTAAATACAAGAACTCTGTACATGGATTAGTTCATTAATTTTCCCAAGATCGCTTAGGGGAAGGTACTATTGTCATTCTCATTTTACAGATGAGAAAACTGAGGCACAGAAACATTAAACAGTTTGCCTTAGATGAGGCAGCTTGTGTAGTAGGTGAGCAAAGTCTTGACTCCAAGTAGCCCAACTTCAAAATCTGTGATTTGATCCAGTATGATTCCTCTTAATGGTAACTTTATTTCAGTAGCACTAAACTCTTCTGGCGTTATGATATGTTAGAAGTTTTGAATGGAAATGAGGAAAGGGACAAAACATGCCTTTCTCTGATGTATCCTACTGTGAAAACTCTGAAAATAAAAGTAAACAAAAAACACTACACTAATGCAAGCTTGAGGTATTTTTTGACCCCCTCAAGTAAAAAGCTCCTCTATAATTCACTACTAGGCAGGGATTCTAGTACAATTCAGTCCACATATATTTAAATGCAATAATTGAAAATTTAGGGTTGACTTTTTATCTCTGTGGTATACTGTGTACTGTGAACTGAAACGCAAAAGCATGCTGAGAAGAAGAATTTACAAATGACTTTTCCTCTGGAAAAAAAAAAAAAAGAAAGAAAAAAATGCAAATTGTTGCAGGATCCTAAATGTAACATATAATTCCCAAAGGTGACTTTGGGCTGTTCTTTACACTGTTAACCTAAGCTCATTAATTAGCGTTTCAGTATTTTTTTGTTCCTGGGGAGATGAGGATGCAGTGGAGTGTAGGCTGGATGGGCAGCTCAATTCCACCACTTAACAACTACATGACTTGAGCAACTTACGCTCAAGAGGTAACTTCTCTATTCCTTGCTAACTTCATGTGAAAAACAGAGATTTTTAATTGTGACTATATCCAAGCATTGTTTTGAAGATTAAATAAAGCTCTTAAAACAGAGCCTGAACACATAATAGATGTTCAATAGATGCTCACAATTACTATGATTCTCTGACTTTAAAATGATATAATAGATTGTTAGTGTCTACAAATAAGAATCCAAGACATTATTTATGTGTTAATGAATCCTAACTTCTAGAGAGAATGAAAATGTGTCCTTTGGATTTTCAGACTTTTAAAGAAAGCATTATTGGTATAATAAAATACAATTGAGGGTGATTTAAATATAACTATTTCATTTTTTAATTAAAAATCCCTCATGGGTTATATTGACTGCAAATAGGGTAAAGAGAGACCGCTTTCCAGACAGCAGCCTGGAGGCTATTGCTGGGCGAGTACCCCTGATCCCAGGCCGTGCACTAACTCTCTGTGACTGCTTTGTGTCAAAGCAAAAGAGTAATTGACATGCTAGTTAACACAGGCTGAAAAATGACCTTGATTTTTACTTTGTCCCTGTCATAGCAGAATAGTTAATCCTGCTCTCCTTTACCTGTTCAGATAAAGACCATAAAATATTATTTTAAAACAAAACCAACAACATCTTCATGGGTTTAACTTGAGCAAATACTTCAAATGTTTATATTACTCTTCTTTAGTGTTCTAATTTTATTTATTGATAATGAGTGAATATGAATACAATTTCTCAGAGTGGTTGTTTGCTTCCATTATAGATAAAATGTAAGGTGCATATTTATATATATATACACACACACATACAGACATGTGTGTAAGAAAAGTCATTATCATAATACTCATTATTCCATCTGAATCAAGATACTAAGAATTCTATGACCCGAGATTTCAGTACTAAAATAGATTTTTTTGTTTGTTTTAAACACATTTAATTTAATGATTTAATCATTTGTCTTTCTTTCCATGACCAAAATCTCATATTTTATGACACTCTTCTCATTTTATATGCCATAGACCCGAATTCTTAGAGATAAAGTTGTAATGTGATTTTTCTAGTCTGAGATTTACAAGGCTGAGAACTTATTATCTGAATGTTTTTGCTTGTAAAAAACACATTAGCCAATCAAATTTAACATGTAGCTTTATAGCTCTGGTCATTTTGGTGCTGCTTCTGAAGTCTGCAGCTGATAAATTTTGTGGTTAAATTTCTCACTTGGGCAGGACCTTTGTTGAGATATAAAATCTAACTGAAAGTTCATTTTACCGAAAGCGAATACTTTATCCTGTGGTATTAAATAATATTATCACCAATGCATCAGATGTGAATTGGAAAGAAACTTGAAAATAATCATGCTCTTAATATACTAGTAAATGTGACACAAAAAGTAGTTTAAAAGTTTCAGCTAACTTTTTGTCATGCTATCTATTCCCAACTTTACCATAGTAATTTTCATCCTTGTTTGAATAGCAAAATAAATTGAGCACTAAAAATAATAAAGTTAACATTTTCAATGGATCTAAATATCCAAACGTTTAAAATAGCATTTGAGTGGCTAGTTATTAGATATATGCTACTAGCATTCATAGAAATATCAGACATCATTTAGACCAAGGGAAGCAAATTCAAAGAGGCAGAGTACCCAACAGGTGATGTAAATAGCAGGTAAGTCACCCTACTAAAAGGTGAGGTAGGGACTATGGCAGGAGAGTCCATGCCCCTTGAGAAGGGGCAAATTCTATTCAGTTTTAGTGAATTGTTTCCTTACAGAAAGGCCAGCTCAGTGTGGCCAGCTCATCTAATGTTTTGTTGTTGTTGTTGTTTGTTTGTTTGTTTGTTTGTTTTGAGACAGAGTCTCACTCTATTGCCCAGGCTAGAGTGCCATGGTGTCAGCCTAGCTCACAGCAACCTCAAACTCCTGGGCTCAAGCCATCCTTCTGCCTCAGCCTCCCAAGTAGCTGGGACTACATGCATGCGCCACCATGCCTGGCTATTTTTTTCTATGTATTTTTAGTTGTCCAGCTAATTTCTGATTCGCCCACGTTGGCCTCCCAGAATGTTAAGATTACAGGTGTGAGCCACCGCTCCCAGCCTTCATCCAATGTTTTGATAGAAGCCAGGAATTTTGGTTCTGTGTGAAGTTGCTTACATTCTAAAAATTGGCAATGGATTTAAAAAGAAAATGCTGTGAGTGTTAAACAAAACAAAGCAAAACAAAATGAAGTTATCTACAGGCCTGATAAAGCTTATAGGCTGCCAATTATTCATCTTTTTTAGAATAACATGTTAATATAACACATGAGGTTATTGATGCCCGAGGAAATTTACTAGCTCACCCAAAGTAATAAAATTACATCAGGTTAACCAGGTAATTCCAAGTTATTATCTTCTGTTCATAAGACTTCATTATACTTACCCTATCATTCCTGATATTAACTTTAATCAGCTTATAGTTATAGTCAACCTGAATTAAATAATTTTGTATGTGTATGTGTTGCACATTTGTTTCTCAGTGAAGTACCTTTATATGCATTGTGCTGATTTACTGTACATTACCTCATTTAATTCTCTCAATCAGCATCTTTGTACTAGGAAGGAAACCTGGAACCAAGTCCTCGAACACTGTGAAACAATGAATAAGGAAGAGTATTAAGAACGAAGTAAAAAACTTGTTAGGTTTAAAGTCTAGGATTGGCTCTAATATGTTCTTTAGGTGAAAGGTTGGTATATTTTTTCATATATTAATTAATTCCTATTTGAAGCAAATTTTGGTCATTATCATAGAATTAACCTGCAGAAAGTTACTGCTGCCTATTATTTAAACAATCTTGATGTTTGTTATCTGATTTGCTTTGATGACTAAGGGTCA
Source organism: Eulemur rufifrons (assembly GCF_041146395.1). NCBI lineage: Eukaryota > Metazoa > Chordata > Mammalia > Primates > Lemuridae > Eulemur > Eulemur rufifrons. The sequence continues at coordinate 219,023,998 of NC_090989.1, read as the reverse complement.
TCCAAGCTGAGATAGTCCTAGTGTCTCTTTCTCCTTCTGTAAGAACAGGTCATCTCTGGTTGTTCCAGTCACATAACCCTTTCTTATTGGCCTTCCTACTTAAGGTTCAATCATTTGTCTTCTTTAATCAATGCTGTATGTTTACTCATTTCATCATTTAGACAATATCTCAAATTTTCAGTTAATTTTCTATCCTTCGTTTTTCTCATCAAAATGTGCACTTCATTGTTTTTCAATTTATTTCGAAACTAATGAGAGAAAAAAATGGGAAAATGTTATTTTAAGTAAACAACAGCATACAATGGCTGATATAATAACGACATTACTCAATATAAAATTCTATTGCACTGTTGATACAGCTATAGAAATGTTGGAATATGATCACTGTAATAAATCCTAATATTTAAATGTGCTTTGTTTCCTAGGGTATGAACCAAATATGCACAAAAATATTAACTTTCCAGTCACAACCTCATAGCATAGGGCTACACTTAATAATCTCCTTTGAAAATTACAAAATATGTTCTATAGTATGCAATTTGTAGGTACTGCTGAGAAACACTCCTGGTATTGTCAGACAACTTATCAAAATAGTGCTTAGGGTCTTCTTTCTTCTTATAGAATCATTTGCTCTTCATAAACTATTATGGCTCATAACAAGTTCATTTGGTATTCAAACATGTCATCTGGTCCTTCATAGGTGTTCACGGACACTTAAATAAATTGCTCCTTTCCTCTCTTTGAGAATAATTTAATGCAAAATACATTTGCACTAACAGAGCATTTACTAATCCACCTGGTATATGGGGAAAATGCCGTTCTATAGCATCTGGATTATTAAGGTAAAGAGCCATCTTACTTCAGGAAATTGTAATCTGGAGATGTGGATGAGAGAAATTCTATAGAAACTTGCATACCATTATAGTTTGGATTCACTTAAATTGATATGATCTACTCCTCAGGAAAATTGTTTAACATTTTCAAGCACAAGAACACACAAGCACAGAGTTAATATTTCAAAAACATTTTAGGCAGCTAAAATAATATAGTAATGAAGTCTTTAAATCTCCTTTGGATCCTAAGGGACAAACCAAGAAAACATGTTTAATTTTCTATCACCATTATTGTGCTTCATTCCCTGAAAGGCCAAAACTGAAAGCCTTGAGCTAATTTTTTGTTTTTCAAAACCTTACCAAGCACTCTCATTAAAGAAACACTTGTTTTTACATTATCCCTATCTTTGCATCATATGAAACTTGTATACCTGTGTTTTCACCTGTTAGAGATTAAGGGCTTCCCCTGTAAAGTGGGAATGTGCAATGGATAGACGCAGGGTCTCCATTACTTCTGCTTGTTTGGGAATGGCTTCAGCTTCCACTCATAAGTTCTCTTCCTTAACTTACCCTTATTTGTTACCTACTTAATTTATAGGTGAATAGTTCTTCTTCTTTGAATAATAAGCTTTATTAAGGCCAGTGACAACATCCTAGGCCTTGGCATTATAGTTAAATGCAATATATCCCCAGCAGCTTAAAGACCAAATGAGATAAAGACACTTTAAAATATTAAATATTAAGGAAGGAAGGATGAAGAGAGTTTGGTTAATCGGTAGAAAAGTACAGTTAGGTTAAAGGAATATCTTCTAATGTTTGATAGCACAGTAGGGAAACTACAGTTAATAAGAATTTATAGTATATTTCAAAATAGCTAGAAGATTTGGAATAATCCCAACACAAAGAAATGATAAATATTTGAGGCGATGGTTATGTCAATTACTCTGATTTGATCATTACACATCGTGTGCATGTATTGAAATACCACCCTGCATCCCATAAATATATACAATTCTTATGTGTCAATTAAATATATATGTATATACATTTTTAAAAGAATATAGGTCTTGTCTAACTCCCAAGCCTATTATACACGAAAGTATTTTCAGACCTCACATTCAAAAAAGCTGGTCACTGGAATTCATAGAGTGATTTAAATGTGTTATACTGTTATCTTCTTATCCCTTCTAAATTAACTGGCTGTGAAACACAGGTGATATATTTAAGTATAAAGAAGTTGTTTGCCTAAGGGGACAGTAAAGTTAATATTTTTTTTCAGACTTTCAGATAATTCTGAGAGATTCCCTCCACCCACCCCCCGCAGCTTTTACACTATTGAGAAACTCTCTTTCAGAGAGAAAGGTTAGAAAGATGGCTCTCTAAACACATTATCATCATCTAGTGACTCTGAAAATAGGTAAATGCGAAGCAACTGAGCAAATGCAAGACCTCTCAGTTCACTGAAAACTGAGAGGTTTTTGTGTACTTTTGCCCACCATTTGCCCAAGCCAAGGGAGCAATTGATGTCATAAGTATTGTTTGCTTGGGTACCATACCACATGCATACCTATTCCTCCTGTTGAGTGTAATTGAACCGCATTTGATGGGCAAATTGGGGAAACAGCTTAGTAAACCTTCTGGGACTCATCTCTACAATTACCTTCAAAGATAACTGTACATGGAGACAGGTAAAATTATGGCAAGAGAATTGAGTCAATTCAAATGGTTGGTTTCTGGAGCAGGTAAAGTATTTAAGGAAGCAAAATAAAATCATAATTTAACCATATTTTTGAAAGAGGGCCATTTGGGGCATTTTGAATTTGACTTCTACATAAATTTCTTACAAATATATTACAAAACCTTAGAGGTGATCATTTTAACTAACAATATCAAAGAGATACATATGGTTATCTTTTTAGCAATGTACATATTTATCTAAATAAAAAAGATTGAATAAACTCTGTTCACCCTATTGAATCATGTTGTGAGTTTCCAAGTTTTATATGATTTAGGTTCTTTTATTCTTCTTTGTTTTATTTTTTACTTGAAAAGTAAAAATTATTACAAGTAGCTGTTTGCCAGCGAATAACCCAGCACTCGAAACATAACTATGTCTTGGCCAGTTCCCAATCTAATTAAATCAGAATCCCTGGGGGTGGAGCCCAGGCAATTGGCCTTTACAAATCACACCAGGTGCAGCCAATTCTCATGTGCAGCCAATGTTGAGAACCACTGATATATTTATCCTTGCACTGACCGTTTGAAGCTTGTCACCTTGTTAGAGTTTACATTGCTGCTATTCTCTCCACACGCATCTCCAAACAGCTGAATATGTTTCATTGCCAACATAAAGGTAAGTAACTAAACTTTTCTGAGAGCACTTAACCAAGTCTAGCTGCATGAGAGTAAACATAAGGAGATGGATGAAGCCAAGAGAAGAGCTCCTACTTATTCTTTGATCTCTCTTCCAGAAGTTTATTCTGTGAAATATTTTAACACATTGTTTAATGAGCTAACATTTTTCTATTGAAGCCAAGCAGTATTTCTGACATAAGAAGACACTGACACTTCCCATTGCTTCATATTTGATTATTAGTAGCTACATTAAACATGTCTTTCAAATGCACTGTTTTAAATGACCTGCCATATGGTATAAAATATACTGTTATCTTTCCAAAATGAGTCTCGCCTCATTCCATGAGAAAATAAATCTACATATAAAATGTTATTACATGTTAAATTATAATTTCGTATCTGTGTAGCATTATCCCATGCACCACTGGCATCTTAAATATTGTATTAATTTTATATATTATTATAACTATGAAGTTTGTCAAAAAAAATTTTTTTAAAGTGGATAACTGACTGGGCACAGTGGTTCACGCCTGTAATCCTAGCACTTTGAGAGGCTAAGGGAGGAGGTTCACTTTGAAGCCAGGAGTTCAAGACCAGCCTAGGAAACACAGTAAGATCCTGTCTTTTAAAAATAATTTTAAAACTTAGCCAGGCATAGTGGCATGTGCCTATACTCCCAGATACTTGGGATTTTGAGGTGGGAGTATTGTTTGAGCCCAGGAGTTACAGGCTGCAGTGAGGTATTATTGTGCTACTGAACTCCAGTGTGGGCAACAAAGCAAGACCCTGTCTCCAACAACAACAACAACAACAACAACAAAACCAGAAACAAAAAAAGTGGATAACTGACATATTATTACCATCCTCCTAGAGATACCTGTGTTGCAGGTGCACACAATAGTACACATGTACAGTGAGAGAACATGTTTGGCAAGCTTAGTCTAAAAGAGAGCTGGCCATACTACTTAAGGGATACATGCAAAATCAATTCCTCTGGCAATCCCTGGTCGCAAGTGAAAATAAAAGAAAAGAAAATATTTGTGTGTGTTTGAGTTTCTTCTAGAATCCAAAGCAAAACTTACTTGCTAAACCATTCTCATGGTACAATCCCAGGGCAGAAAGAGTAAAGTACAAAGAGAAGTGAGGCAGGGACACAAGGAAAGCAAATGAAAAGTTGTGTGTTACTAAAGTTAAAATTGTTATATAATCTTACAAACATCTCTGGAGGAGCCATATGAAAATCACATGCTACAGAACAGTCCATTAGGGGAAGAAGGCCATAGAACTTCCCTGTCAGCTTTGTTCCTCACTGGTCAAAATATATTCTATGGCATGGGCATTCTACTATGCTTCTTGACTTTGTCACCTGGCTCTTTCAGGAAGCCTTTGAAGAAACTAGAGTCTTTGTGAATCGAGTTAGATTGTCCCTGGAATTAAAGCTGTTATAACTTTAGGTGTAATGGGTACTATGAGGGTTTAGGAAAGGCCAAGGCATCTTGGACCATTTGCAGATGAACCGATGATGGTGGTGGACCAAGACATAGAGAAAGGAGGCAAGGCTAGTATGAGTGCACCAGTCACGAAAAACAAAGTCTGGATTAGCAAAATCTCTGTTGAGGGGTACAAAATATGGACAAATTTATATGTGTGTGTATATATATGTATATTACATATATAATTTATATTTATATATAGTTTATATATCATGTATTATTATATAACATATTTCAATTTTATAACTCTAACAATATTACCTTTTCCTTTGTGTTCTCACACACACATATATATATATACACACACACATTCGTGTTCTCATATGGACATATATTAATTCTGTTAGAGTAGAGATGGAAAAGTAGAGTAGATTTAATGACAACAAATATTTAGTTATACACTTGAGAAATAAATGTTATTACACATGAAATGATTGGAGAACTCAAAGGCACAGAAGCTTGAGAAGATATCATATTGGTTTTCTACGTCCTATGGATAGCACTTAGGGAGAGAGGGGAATAAAAAGATTAAAGCAGGTTAGGAGCAGGTGGAAAAGAACATCAAATATCAAGTATAATGTTTGGATTTCATCAACAGAAGTGTGGACGTACTAGAATTTCTTAGCATAGGATTGAACAATTAAGCAGATGTGTTACAATAAGGTAACTACTGACAACGTGCTAGAAAGATTAGAAGACAAAGTCTGAAAGCAGAGAAACCAGTTCATTCTTTTCTGGGAAGAAAATAATTAAAATTTCTACCAAGTTGAAAATAGTTAGGAAGGAATAAATTTTAAGACAAACTTTGGAGCTAGAACTGGCAAGATCTGGTAGCTAGAGGTAGTATTAGGGTAGTAATAGAAAAAGAGGACTTAAGTGTTTTATGTGGTATTTTTTTCCATGTGGGAGGTCTGATGAATAATGTTATTGGTTTATTTATGTGCTATATTATAATGCAGATACTGTGCATATATATGGTACATATAAAATTATACCATCTATAACTGTAATAACTTCATTTTAAATTACATGATACTGTATGAGATGAAACTACCTTAATTTTAATATATTCTTGGTTTCTTTCTATACTATTTCTTTTCCAGGTTTCTCAGAATTTCTACTTCACTAATTATCTCTAAGAGATATTTCAGTGAGAAATGATATGATACTAAGTTGGGTATCAAATAACAAAAAGTATCTTTTCCAACTGCTAGTTCCCATTATTTAACAACAAAAACAACAACAAAATAAAAGATAGTTATGTATGGACCAATGATGAAAGTGTGGGATAAACCAACAATTATGAATAATCCATCTGTTCACCTGAAGAACTTATAAAACATAAGCAAAGAAGAAATAAAACATCTTCCCATAGTTATTTGTGGGAAATATCATTTATTTGTTTCCATCCCAACATAAAACCAGTTTTTTTCATTTGTGTACTGGATTTCATCTTCTCTTACATATCCCAGAATTTAAATGTTACAAATATTCCCTCTCTCTTTCAATTATTATTCCTGTCTGTACTGGGCTATTCCCCTACAGCCTACAAATATTACAGTACATCCCACTGGAAAAAGCAACAGAGCTTCCCTTGATTTCACATCCCCCTCCAGCTCCCCCTACATTTCTATGAACCACTTTGCAACAAAACTTCTATTTTGATTTTTAAATTTCTCTCTCTTTTGAAGTCTCGCCAGTTAGTCACACAGTACATTAAAATCATCCTTAGTTGACATCCACATTGCTAAATCGAAGGGTTATTTCTTACACAGATGAAAACTCTTCCCTTCTTGAGAGTTTTTTATTAACATGGATTTTGGGATGTCTCTTCTAATTTCTTCTCTGCCTCCTGTCTCTTCCTTGAATTCTATATTTCAGGTATCTTCAACAATTCTGGACCAATAAATTTTGACGTGTTCCAGGCAAGGTCTTTTCTCTCAATGCCGATCTCCCCTTGTAAACTTACCCAGGTCTACAGTTTCACATGCTACTGGTGTATTAATAACTTCCCACTGTGTATCTGTAGCCTTAGACAAATCTTCAATTTCCAGAGTAATATATCTAAATGTTTCCTTGAGATCTGTGTTGTATGTCTAGTGGTTATTTCAGATTTCACATATCCAGAATAGATGATGTCTAACCACAAAGGATTAACCTTGCCTGGTCTGTTCCACTTCAGTAAAATATGCTTCTGTTTTACTAGATGTTCAGGCCATACACCTAAGCTATACATTTTTGATTCTTGTCTCTCCCTCTTGCCCTATATCCATTACCAAATCATGTCAGCTCTACCTTCAAAATTTAATATCAATTCTAAACTTTTCTCAGCACCTCCACCATGACTTTAATCAAAATCTCTATTACCTCTGGCCTGGATTATTGCAAAGTTCTTTTTTATCCATGCTTTTTTTTTCATTTGCCCCATTGTAGTAGCCATAATCATCCTTTAAAAGGCAAATTAGATCATTTCACGACCCTGCTTAAAACCCTTCAGCTGTTCTATACCATGTTAAGATTAAAGCGCAAACTCCCTACGATAGCCTTGTCTACCTCAGTGACAGCTTCTATTACTCAAACTCTCTCTAGCTTTTTGCTCCCTTGAAAAGACCATTCTTGCTACCTCCTCAAGGATTCTAAACTTGTTCCTTCTTTTGAAATTCTCTCCTTTCAAATATCCACACGATGCTTTTCTTTTAACATTTTATATCTTTGCTCAAATGTCACTGCCTCAGAGAAAACTTTCTGACCACCTGTCTTAGTCTATTTCTGTGGCTGATAAAAGAATACCCGAAACTGTGTAATTTATAAGAAAGAAAATTTATTTCTTATAGTTCTGGAGGCTGTGAAGTCCAAGGTTGAGGGGGTGCATCTGGCGAGAGGCTTCTTGCTGGTGCGGACTCTGAAGAATGCTGGGGTGGTGCAGGGCATCACACGGTGAGGAGACTGAGTCTGCTAATGTGCCATACTCGGGTCTTTCTTCTTATAAAGTCTCCAGTTCCACTCCCGTGATAATGCATTAATTCATTAATGCTTTCATCCATTAATCCATGGATAGATTAATCCATTCATTGGGAATCACCTATTAAAGGCCTCACCTCTTGATACTGCCACACTGAAGATTAAACTGCAACATGAATTTTGGAAGGGACATTCAAACCATAGTACCACCAGTACCCAGTACCACCATATCTAAAAGATCAACCCGCTTGTCTTTCTGTGTCCTTTGGCCTTGCATTCATTATTTTATTTCTTGAACTTAATGCTATTTGAAAGTACAATATTTACTTGTTTGTTTACTGTTCTAGTGCACATATCCTCCAACAGAATTGAAGTTCTATAAAGACAAGGTTTATTTCCTGTTCTTCCATAAACTAGCATAAAACCTGATATATAGCTGGAGTTCAATATAGCTGTGCAAAACTAGTAAATAAGTACATGGATAAATCAATAAAGAATGAATTGTGTGACAAGTCACACTTTATATTGATAAAAGATAAATAAATAAAACTTGTCAGTGTGACAGAAGAACTAGCTGCTACCGAGATCGATTCCCAATACTTCCTGGAAATATACAGCAAGACCCCAACCTAAGGCTTATGAACCAAGTGTGGCCTCATGACTAGGCACAATGATGATGTGCATTACTTCCAGCCTGGCTTTAAGAAACCTCTAAATGTGCTGTCCCCACTATTTACCCTTATGTCAAAATGTAGATGCCCAGAGCAACCCTGGAAGCCACATGTTGAAGATGTCAGAATCTCATCAGCCTTGTGTGGAATTCAGTCTGTAGAGCAGAGCTTATCACTGACCTTGGACCCCTTTGTACTATTTACATAAGTGAGGAATAATTTATACTCTTTTTCAAAAAAAAAATCATACTTTTCTTTAGTCTAGTTTTACAATTTGACCAATGAAGTCAGTATCAAAATTGTCCAAATTTCTACCTGAGTGGATGAATGCCAGACACAATATTCCTAGGTGTCAGATGCAGAGGCTAACTGTGGTTCCAGCATAGAGTATGAATGATATCATGTATCCCTATGCTTGCAGATTTGAGCTTTCTGTTAAGCTGGTCAAATTGGAACAGCTCCTATGCTCAAATCTAGAGCTGTTCCAATCGATTCTATTGCTGAGGGGTGAGGTACCCTAATATCTTGACTGAGATTGGGGGAGTAGCTGTTGACCACGAATAGGGAAGGGACTTGGAGACCCAACCTTTCCAAATAAAAGCGTTCAATCAATTCTCCTATGTTTATCTCTGTGCATCCCATATACCTTCTGAGGCACCTCTGGTCTTTTAGGTATTTTGGTCGTATATTAGTCATACCTTTGAGGACACTTAAGTTATGGCTTTCTCTGATCTGCTAACTCAGTAACACTCCATCTCCTCTTTGGTTTCAAAAAAACTACTTAAATTTCACATCTTTTCAAGTTTATTCCACTATTTCCTTTGTCCTTTTGAGTCTATATGTCTTTTAATCCTTTATGGTCACTGTCATTTTAGTGAGGTTTCAAGAGAGCAAGGAGAAAATAGGAGAGCAAGGATACGGTATAACTGTATCCTTCTATGGATAATTAGAAGTTACTTTGCCAACTTTAAATATACATAAGCATCGTTCATCCTAAATAAATACAAAACAATTTAGGAAAATAAAACTTTATGGGACACTGTGCCACTCTCATGATACTAATTTTTCTCATTTCCTTTAGAGGTGTAGTTCTCAACTGGGGGCAATTTTGTCCCTCAGGGGACATTTAGCAATGTTTGGAGACAATTTTAGTTGTCACAATTGGGGGGAGCTATTGGCATTTAATAAGTATAGACCATAGATGTTGCTAGACTTTCTGCAATACATAGGACAGCCCACCGCCCCCAGTCACTAGCAGGCAATAAACTGGCCCAAAATGCCACCAGTGCTGAGGGTGAGAAATCTTGCTTTAGAGACAGCGTTTTCAAAGATCAAGATCTGCTTCTTCATTGTTCATTCAGACCCTAAGTCAGGGCAATCTGGATTTTGCCTTCCTCTCTGCCCTTCGTGAACCATTTTGGTCTTAGCTAGTAGGTCCCTAAGTAACAGGGATTGTTCAGGAGGATGGAGCAGGCAGAGTATCTGTGCCTTTCAGCTTGTGCTAGCAATATATCTAAATCTAATTTTTAATAAATCAACCTGATTGAATCTCTCCTAATCCTACCATCTTCGCCACAAGGCACCCCCTCACATCCAAAAGGCATCAAAGCAAAATATATAGGCCTGGCTTTCCCATTTTATGAAAAACTTCTCTTCCTAATGAAGAAGCACTTAACTTGTGAATGAAAATTCATTTTCAAATAAATTTGTCTGGAAATATTACAAAGTCAACTCCCCAGGGGAGGAGAAAAATATGCAGTCTTCATTGGCTTGTTCTCATGGGATGAAGAGTAAGAGGCTATCCTGATGAAGACACATTGTCTAATACTATATGTCTATAGTTATCCCCAAGCTTTCCTTTGTCACTGGCCAGTTGTCAGTCTTACAGGGATCCTAAAATATTGAGCCTAACATGACCCCTGTTATTGACTGGATTGTATTCTTCAATATTTCACAATTTGAAGCCCTAAGCCTCCAATGTGACTATATTTGAAAATAGAGTCTGTAAAGAGGTAATTATGTTTAAATGAAGTCATAGGGCAGGGCCCTGATCCAATGCTAATGGTGAACTCGTAAGAAGAGGAAGAGACACCAGGGAAATGCACACAGAGAATAGGCCATGTGCGGACACAGCAAGAAGGCAGCCATATAGGAGCCAAGGAGAAAGGTCTCAGGTAAAACTAAATCTGCCAACACTTTGATCTTCTGCTTCCAGCCCGCAGAACTGTGAGAAATACACTTCTGTTGTTTTAGCCACCTAGTCTGTGATTTTTTTTTTTATGGCAGCTCTAACAGAAAACTCCCTAGATCCATTGCTGCTTGGAAAATAATTAATTCTTTATGTACCATAGTATCTCAATAAAAAAATTGATGAAAATCTTATTTCATTCCATTATTTCAATTTGTATTTTAAGAGCAGCTTGATATGTCATCAGTAATAAGAAAAAATAAAGAATCGAAGATTCTACAGAGTTTTAATAAGTCAATTTTATTGGGTAGAAATGAAAATTTTAAAATAATAAAATTAAAATGAGCACTCATTAAAATATTAAATTATTATCATTTAATCCAGTAAAACACAGCCAAAGATTTTAAATGACGACGTAGAGAGATTTGTTCCAAATGAGGCCAAATGTTTAATGTGAGCATGCAAGGTTTTTCCCATTGTATTTTTGGTTCTGTTGGACGTATTTCTAATTTCTGTTGTTCTCCTTTCAGATGGTTTCCATTTAGTCTATTTCCTGAAGTTTTCTAATTCATAGTTTCAAATGGAAGTAGTTTTCAATGAAGCCACTTCAGAGCTTTGTTTTTAGAGTGTTGGAGCTATCATCATTATTTAAACCAGTATTGTCCTTTGAGATTTTCTGGCCATTTTCACGCATCCTCCGATTTCAAATAGCACTGCACAAACATACACGGAGTGCTTTGTACCCGTTCATTGGTCTCTAATAATTTTGGCTAACATATTCTATTTAGTTTCAAAGCTTCTGGGGTTACAATATATTGTGCCAAAATGTCTCAGTAATTGTCAATCTACCTCTCATTTATATTCTGTTGTTTTACACATAGCCAAGTACTTTTTCATTAAGCTCAGTAAGATGAAAGTATTCACGGTTGAGTTAGTATTTCATATTCTCATACCTAAGTTATTTCTGAATGCATCCGGCAATTTTGGTTTGCATCAGGCATCACAGTCCATGGTAATTCCTGTGCAAAGTTTCTGCCGGTACTTGACTTTTTCCTCTATAAAAACAATTTTGGATGAGCATTATTATTGCTTATTCCTTACCAATGCAGCTAGCCCAGGGCAGAGTCCATTTCAGATATAAGTCTCTAACATGATCAAAATTATCTACCTTGTTAGAAGTCAATTACAGAAGCCCCAGAGGTACTCTTATCCTTGTGAGGACAACATGGAGCCCAAATAACGAAATTTTTATGTTTCGTCTCTTGTCATGATTGGTTACGTAACCCACTATAATTAATTGGATCAAGTCCCTAAACCTCCTGAGCCTGCTCTGTCTCTTTTTTAGCTTTTTAGAGCAGAAAAGTCAAATATATTTGGCTACTTTAATCCAGTTCCCTCTACCTACTCTGGGATATTGCTCTATCAATGCCCTCATTTTTAAAACTGATGTTTTCCTCTCTATTGTTTTACTTTATGTTAACAATGTTCAAGTCTCTTGCACTATTTAAAAACAATTCTCCCTTAGCTTTCTCTTTCTTTTCTAGATTTTTCTCGTTACTCCTCTCAATCTAGATAAGCATCTATATTTTTCACATGCATTCTTCCTATCAGCATTTTGTTTCTTTTCCTTTTTTATTAAAGAATGATTTACATATATATTAAGTGTACAGTCTTACGAGTTTTTGTAAATGCATGCAATTGTATAATCCACACCCTTATCAAAATACAGAGCAATTCCCTCCCTACAAAGTTCCCCTGTTATCCCTTTTCAATCAATCTTTCACAACCCCAGAAACAAACACTGTTTTTAGTTCTAGCACCATAGTTTAGTTTTCTCTGCCGTAAAATTTAACATAAATGGAATCATAAAATAGTGACTCTACGTGTGGCTACTTTCACTCAGCATAATGTTTTTGAGATTTAGCCCTATTGCTACAGGTGTCAGTAGTTTGTTCCATTTTATCACTAAGGACTATTCCATTGTTTATGCATTCACTAGTTAATAGACACCTGGGCTGTTTTCAGTTTTAACTATTATTGACCATGCTGCTACGAACATTTGTGATTTCAGCTTTGTTGTGGACATATGTTTTTATTTTTCTTGGGTATATATGTATAAGTGAAATTACTGAGTCATAGGGTAGAGGTGTATGTTAAACATTGTAAGAAACTTTCAATCATATTTCACATTAATTTTTGAGATTTATAACCCACATAAGCCCTTTTCATTGAAACACATTAGACACTATATTTTAAAAAGCAAAGAACATACACCAAGCCTTCTTTCTATGAAGACCCTACACTATTCACCCTCTTGATAAGACTACCAATGACTTCCTGCTGTCATATTTAGGGGATCACTTGAAGAACTCATCTTCATTCAACTTCAATGTGCTATTATACACAGTTGATTAGTTACTCATCCCTTGGAATTCCCTTCTTCTTAGGCTGTGGGACACCTGTTTTCCTTTTCTTCTAGAGAGCCTCAATTTTTTTCTCACCCCTTCAGACATTCCTTAAAACTTGGATTACCAGGGCTATATTTAGTGCCCTTCTCTCTCTCATTCTCTCTCTCTTTCTTTCTAGTTATCTCCTTGGCAAATCTCATGCACAACTCTGACTTTATTTGCCATGTATATACTCATGATTCCTAGATTCAAATCAGAACCTTTTTGGTTTTTTTGTTTGTGAGCTCTGAACTTAGATTCTTTTTATCATCAACTGGTTACCTTCATGTGAATGTAATATATGATGTTCTGTGAAGGACATGATTATCATCTTAATGTTTGCTCCATAGTCATCAATTGATTTTTACCTCTAATACGTGGGATGTAGTCAATAAAAGAAAAGTCAAAGTGCTGATTCTTTGATGATAAAACATGGGGATGCATTGTCAGGGACTCTGATGATTCAAAATGTTGCTATGTTTGACTTTGACTTATAGTTTCCATGGAACTGAAAAGACACCCCTCACAATTTATCATCATTGATTCATCAGTCAGTAAAAACCTGTAATTCAATTGAAACTCTAACACATAATGAACACCATTGACAAGGATTGGAGGTAAGAGCAGTAGCTGGCTAAAGTATTATTTTAGGGAGAAAAATTCATCCACTTTCCTTATTCTGAGAGACAGGTTTCTAGCGTCTCTTTTGACTGGGATGAGGTTACTTTTCTGTTAACAAGATAGGTCAAAGTGTTGGAGTATCAAAGTAAGCTTTTAGAAAGGATGACGTCAAGCTTGTTTGTGCGTGTGTAAACACGTGCACGTGCATGCGTGTGGTTGTATGTGTTACACCTTGAAATAGATCTCGCAGATCATTTTGGTGATAACTCTGTCAATACCCTTACTCAGACTAAGTGGTCTTGACTCATTTCTCTTTTCTCATCCAGTTGATCATTTGTTTTTGCCATTTCTAAACCTTCCATGTCCAGTGGGTCAATTCTAGCTGTAAAATATCTGTTAAATCTCTCTTGCATACTCTGTTCCAATTCCTAAGTCCTTATATAACATATTTATCATTCTTTGTCAATAATATTTAAATAATTCATTACTCTACATCATGACTCCAGGTGCTGTCCATGATACATTGCTGATGCAGTAACTTCTCTTTTAACACAATTTTTATTATGTTACTACTTTATAAGCCCATCTTTGGCCAACCCTTACCACCAACATTTAAAGATAGTGTTTTGTCTCCTTTGCAGGACATATGAGGCTTATTTTGATAGCAACTGTATCTCTGTGCCCAGAGTTTCCTCACTAGACACTTCAATGTCCTTCATTCTCTCACTACTGTCTACTTCAGTTCGTAACTGAAATGCTTTCTGTTTCTCAGACTTAGCATACCTTTTCACATCCCCATGCCCGTGCACACACTGCTATCCCTGCCTAAACTAACTTTCTCTTCTCCATCTACTTTACATCCATGTATTCAGTTTTCATAATTCAAGTCAAACATGAGTAATTATGCACAGCCTTTATTTTGACTGGCACTACAATTTTGAATGTATGATATGAAAACAAAAGTGCTGTTAGTCCTGGTATCTCTTTACAGAGAATATAATTAAATTTAGATAAAACTAAATAGACTTTGAAGCTTATTCTTTATAATTACAGCAATAGAGGTAAGTCACTTGAATTGCATTTATTATCTGAAGCATTTTCCTTGAGTACATATAAATAGAAGAGTTAAAGAAATTTTCCCTCTGCTCCCTGAAAGCACAGAGAATTCCTACATGATAGAGAACTTGTGTAGGACCCTAATCAAGTTTAAAATGTAGTCATTTCAAAGTTTCAGCTTTGTCTTATAGTTTCGGGGTAAACCATTAAGAGGAGTCTCCCTCAGTAAGGGAGCTAGTGTATGTGTGTGTGTATTATATATATATATATTTTTCCCCCCTAGGCAGAAACTGACAGGAAAAAGGAGAAGAACTAATTATGAAATGATGCATTGTATTAATTTCACTGTGGAAAATGTAACTATGCTTATTATATCCCAGATAGAATTTTTTTCTCCTTATAGATTAACCAAGTCTCCACCTATAAGGAGAAATTAAAATAAGTTTTAAGGACCAGGAAGGTAAAGTGACAATTAGCTGGTGAAAAGGGCATAGGTGTACATTGTGTGAGTGATGGAGAGGGTGTTCAAAGGAAGAGCTCAAGCTCAGTGACAAGGGTGCACTATTGTTTAGATCCATCTGATTATTGCCGCTTGGGAATGTCACTTCAATGTAACAGGAAATTCAATAAATGCCAATATCCTGAATTTTATGCACAATTTCTGATTTGTAAAGTTATATTTGATTCTTTAAAAATCATATGGGTTTAAATAAAACAATCGTTAAGTTCACAAATAGGCTGCTTCTTTGTACTCTGCTTTATATTTCAGTGTCCCTAAAAATTAGTTTTTATTCTTGAGATTTCTATACTCATGTGTGCGTGTGTATGTGTGTGTGTGTATTTTATTGTATATATAAATGTGATTCAACAATTACCAACTAAATACTTAGAAAATTAAAGGGTCCATATAACAGCCAGAAAAATAATACATGTCTACCACTCATACTAAAGATAGCAAGAATTATTATATCTTTATCCTCCTTACACTGCTATTTGGGACTTTGTATATCAAACACCCCTGTGGAGCACTGTAATATTTTTATTCCAGACTGAAAAAACCCAATTTTGGTAAATGCACTCTGTAGGATAGATTCTGGGATGGAAAAATTATGTGGATACTTCTATGTATGAAAGGTAGAGCATAGGAGAGAAGTTAAGAAAAGAAAAATTTTTATTAAAATAATCAAGGAAGATAGCTCCATTATACTAAGAAGAGAAATGCTGCAGCCAAAGAATTTCAAGCCATGATCAATAGTGACAAGATCTGTGGCCCATGCAGGGTAAAGAAGAGTACTCAACTCTGAGGACAAAGTCACACGCATTCCCTTCCCACTTTCAAAAATCTGTTTGGGGAAATTTTCACCTTAAGGAGAAAATAAAATGCTTAGAATTACTTTTTTTAAAATCTGTGAAATATGATGTTGGTATTTTGATGGGGATTACATTGAATCTGTAAATAACTTTGGGCAGTATGGGCATTTTAACCATAATACCAATCCATGAGCATGATATGTTTTTCCACTTGTTTGTGTTGTGTGTGATTTCTTTCCTCAGTGTTTCATAGTTCTCTCTGTAGATCCCTTTTATCTCTTCGGTTAAGTGTATTTCCAGGTATCTTATTTTCTTTGTGGCTATTGTGAATTGTATTGAGTCTTTGATTGGACTCTCAACTAAAATGTTCTTGCTATATATAAATGCTACTGATTTGTGTACTTGATTTTGTAACCTGAGACTTTCTTGAATTTATTTATCAATTCCAGGAGTCTCTTGGTAGAACCTTCAGGATTTCCTAGATATAAGATCATGTTGTCAGCAAAAAGCCATATTTTACCTTCCTCTTTCCTGATTTGAATACTTTTTATTTCTTTCTCTTGCCTGAGTGTTCTGGCTAGGACTTCCAGCACTATGTGGAATAGAAGTGGTGACAGTGGATACTCTTGTCTTATTCCAGTTCTTAGAGGGAATGCTTTCAACTTTTCCCCATTCAGTGTGATGTTAGCTGTGTGCTTGCCATATATGGTTTTTATAATTTTAAGATACATTCCTTCTATGCCTAGTTTGTAGAGGATTTTATCATGAAAGGGTGCTGAATTTTGTTGAATGCTTTTTCTGCGTCTGTTGAGATTATTATATGGTCTTTGGTTTTGCTTCCATTTATGTGGTGAATCACATTTATTGATTTACATATGTTGAACCATGCTTGCTTCCCTGGGATGAAGCCCATTTGGTCGTGGTGGATTATTTTTTTGATGGGCTGTTAAATTAAGTTTGCTAGTATTTTATTAAGAATTTTTCATTCTATGTTCATAGGGGATATTGGTCTGTAGTTTTCTTTTTTGTTGTTGTTGTCGTTGTGTCCTTTCTTCACTTTGTTATCAAGGTGACCCTGGCTTCATAGAATGCATTGGAAAGAATTCCCTCCTTCTTGATGTTATGGAATAATTTCTGCAATATGGGTACCAATTCTTTGGAGGTCTGATAGAATTTGGCTGTGAATCTATTTGGTCTTTGGCTTTTTGTGTTAGAAGCTTTTTTATTACTGCTTCAATCTCATTGCTCATTTTGTTCTATTCAGAAGTTATATTTCTTCCTGACTGAGTCTTGAAAAGTTGTGTGTTTCCAGGAATTTGTCCACTTCCTCTACTTTTGTGAGTTTATGTGTGTAGAGATTTTCATAGTATTCACAAATGATATTTTGTATTTCTGTGATATCAGTTGTAATATCTACTTTTTCATTTCTGATTGAGCTTTTTTGGGTCTTTCTCTTCTATTTCTGGTAAATCTAGCAAGAGGTTTATCAATTTTTTTTTATATTTTTAAAGAATCAATTTTTGTTTCATTGGTCCTTTGTATTTTTTGTTTTGTTTTGTTTTCTATTTCTTTTATTTCTGCTCTGACCTTAGTTATTTCTTTCTTTCTTTTTTTGTGTGTATTTTTTTTAATGGCTTTGGGTTTGGTTTGCTCTTCCTTTTCTATTTCCTTTAGAACTATCATTAGATTGTTGATTTGTAAATCTTTCTGTTTTTTGGATGTAGGCATTTAAGGCTACATCAAAATGATGGAAAATAATTGTACAGTTTGCTTAGATCCGAGAAAGAGCCTAAATAGCCAAAGCAATCTTAAGCAAAAAGAACAAATCTGGAGGCATCACATTACCAGCTGTCAAACTAAACTATACTACAAGACTGTAGTAAACAAAACAGCATGGTATTGGCACAAAAATAGAGACATAGACCAATGGAACAGAACAGATGTAAAACCATCCACATAAAGCCAACTGATCTTTGACAAAGCAGAGAACAATATACACTGTGGAAAAGAAGCTCTCTTTAATAAATCATGCTGAGAGAATTGAATAGCCACACGAAGAAGAATGAAACAAGATCCATATCTCTTACCCTCAGACAAATTAGTTCAAGATGGATAAAAGACTTAAATATAAGGCATGAAACCATAAGAATGCTGGAAGACAAAGGTTGGAAAAGGTCTTGTAGATATTGACACACACAAAGAATTTATGAAGAAGACTCCAATGGAAATCACAGCGACAACAAAAATAAATGGGACTTGATTAAATTAAAACCTTTCTGCATGGATAAGGAAATAATCAACAGAACAGATAGACAAACTACAAACAGGAGAAAATATCAGCAACCTATACATCTGATAAAGGTATAATAACAAGAATCTTCAAAGAACTCAAGAAATTCAACAAGAAATATAACAAATTATCCCATTAAAAAGTGGACAAAAGACAAGAAGAGAAGTTTTTCAAAACAAGATAAACAGATGGCTAATAAACATATGAGAAAATGCTCAACATTACTAATTATCAGGGAAATGCAAATTAAAACCACAATTAGATATCACCTTGCCCCAGGTGGAATGGCTTTTATTTAAAGGTCCAAAAATAATAGATGATGGTATGGATGCAGAGAGAAAGGAATACTTATACACTGTTGGTGGGACTCCAAATTAGTATAACCGCTATGGAAAACAGTGTGGAGATTCCACAAAAAACTAAAAGTAGACCTGCCATTTGATCTAGGAATCCCACTACTGGATATTTACTCAAAGAAAAAGAAAAGTCATTTTATCAAAAAGACACCTGCACTCAAATGTTTATTGCAGCATAATTTACAAATGTAAAGATGTGGAATCAACCCAAATGCCCATCAATTCACAAGTGAATTAACAAAATGGGATGTATGTATACTGTAGAATACTACTCAGACATGAAGAAGGATGAATTAAGGCCTTTTGTAACAATTTGGAGGGAACTGGATAGCATTATCCTAAGTAAAGTATCTAACAAATGGAAAAGCAAGCACCACATGTACTCATTAAATTGCAACTAACCAGTGAGCACACATATTCACAGAGGAAAGTAAAACTAAGTGGAAATCAAGCAGGGAGGAGGGGGAAGAAGAGGATGGGCAAAAACATACCTAACAGGCACAATGAACACTATCTGGGTGATGGGCACATTTATAACCTTAACTCAAGCATACAAAAGGATCTATGTAACCAAACATCTATACTCCTGTAATATTTTGAAATTAAAAAAAAAAAAAAGAAGAGAAAAAGCTGACCCTTGGTAGATATTAATTTCTATTGTCTTTCAGATTATACACACTGACACACACATAATATATAAAATAATTTATATTAGATGTAAATTTTATGTTATCTTAGGTCATAAGGTTAGGTGACAAAAGGAAAAAGAATAACCACAAATTTGAACCACTGTGATGTCTTGGAAATCAGAGTGACAAGATAAAGACTTGCATGATACATCACATTAACACAAAGTTCACAACTTCAATGCTTTAAAAATATTGCAAAGAACCTTATATCTAATTCAAGCTCCACTTACCATTTACTCAATTGTAGGACAATGAATCTTATAATTCCAAAATAAGCCATCATGTTTCCCAAGCTTTGAAAATACTTCTGGCATTTTTTTTGGCAAAATTAATAATTAACAATGTGAGAAAAATATAATGAATTTGATATATTTTCTGTACCAAAAGAATAGCCATAGCTGCCTGCAAAAGTTACTTCAGATTTTTAGAAGATCAATCAGTTTTACAGGAAGAGGTAGCAAGAGTGAACAAGCCTAAAGTGTTATAGAGTTTAACATGTTTTCCTTTATCTTTGATTCTTTTATTCCTAAGGGGAACATTTTTCAAATAAAGCAGGATGTACTTTCTCATTCCAGGAATGAAAAAAGTATTCATATTAAAGAGATTAAAGTGGTACTTTCCTCCTTTTTGCTGCTTGGCGGTGGAGAAAATAACATTTTGGAATTTTCTCCTTTTCCCTGCTTATTTTTGTTATTCTACCACTTTGTTAGTACATAAAGAGTACCTGAAAGTAAATTGGTAAAATGCAACCTAGAAGATATATGAAACGAAACAAAGGTAATAATTGACACCATTAGAAGTTTTTAGTGCACCCAAAGACCATAAAAGAAAGCCAGAGTTAGAAAGAAATTAGTTGTCCTGTTCCTTTTTTTCACTTACATCAGTGGTGTCCGAGATCCCAAACAGAAACATGAAGGAAGGTTAAATTTTAAATGAAATGGTACTCTTTTGCAAGTCCATTTATTTTTTAGCATTTTTATCGAATGTTTCACAAACATATGGCACCATACAAAAATGGAATTAGTAGTGCAGTTTCCATTTATCATCCATCTAGCCATTCAATATTGGTTCGGTAAGTTACAAACTTCATTTTCACTTTCAATTTAAAGTTAGACTTAAATCTGAGATAGGTTTTAGAAATTAGGTAATTATTTAAAAGAATTCATGCTAAGAGACCAAAATTTCAATGACATTTTCACAATGAAACTTTGGGTGGGTTACTGTATCTTTAGTAAGCTTTGGGTAACAATTCAAAGTATATTAAAGAGTTTTAAAGTGTATGAGCATAACAATAAACTCTAGAATTTTAACTGAGGCTTCTAAAGTTTATGAGCATAGTCAAATTTTTAATTAGAAATCTAGTTTATTTTGCAGAAAAGAAAATGTCAATGATGAGGGCAATTTTAAGAATAAGTTTATGAATGACTGAGATCTGAAAATATATTTTCTCTTTCTCTTTGTTCATTATCCAAATCCCTTCTCTTGATTTAATTATCACTCTATCTTTAATATTAGGCAGTGTTGCATTTGTTTTTCTTCTCGTAATCTCCTATACTTTATGGTACTTAGAGCAATCTCTGCTATAATGAGAAATGGCATTTTGTTGCTATAAATTTGGCAAATATTTGACAAACTATAATGGAAAAAATGGGTTGTTTTGTTTACTTTTTTCCTGCTTGTTTGTTTTATAAGTAACACAGGTTTTTGGAACAGAAATGTCTGGAACCGAAAGGCTAATTTGATTCCCACACTAATTTTATAGATGATCAATGTTAGCCTCTCCCCAAAGATTTGATTCTATGTGTCACTGAGAATTTTACTGGAAAAACTAAGGCTAACCAACACTTTTAAAAAAATCTATTCTACTCTTGGTTTTCTGTGGAAAACATAAGGCTTTTAAAAGAAAAGGCAGAAGATTACAGTTTTCTCACGTTTTTCCCCTTAATTCTGCTTTGTGGTTGTGTTTATGGTTAATTTGCACATTCATTTATTTTGTTCACTTGATTATTTATTTTTTCTTGTGGGGTTTAGTTTGGTTTTCTACTGAAATTCTTACAATTGAGGCATAACTGAAAAACTCTCCTATAAAATGTTTTTGTTAAAATTGAATTCAATTCAACTGAACAAGTTAGTAAACAGGTTAATGAAAAAACAACCAATTGGTGGGTAAGGAAACCAATTCCTAGATTCACCCAAACATATAACTTGAGCATGTGGCTTTCCTAACTAAAGAAAAATCTTGTAGTAGAATACTTATATGTCCCCTTCTAGGTCATGACTCTGATTCTATGAAAATAGACAAAAATATGAGTCATTGCTCTTGAAAACATAGACTTTCACAAAATAAGACTTAGCTTCCCCTCCAAAAGACTAATCCAAGTTTTTTTAAATTATCAAAGTAAAGAAAAATAAATTCAATAATGGTTAATATTAGTAAAATTTTGGAGTAAGGGAAGACTTTTTTAAACTGTAGAATTTATACATTTGAATCTATATTTATAGGTAACTTATAAAAATTTCTCAAGCATGAAAATAAATTTTTTATTATGTTTACAATTCACAGTTGAAAGAAAGGACCCATGGAAGCATGTAAATGATACTATTTCTATTCACCAAAGTAAGGCACAAAAGCCAGAAATCCCAATAAAATAATGTGAATAGGTTTTCTGTAGAAACATTGAAAACAGGGAAGAATTGAAAAATAAAATTTGGTTTGAAATAAGAGTACTAAGAATATGGACAAATATGATTATTTTTAATGCTGTACAAATCTGTATTTGAAAATCACTTAACCAATTTTCTTATGAATTAAAAAAAAGACAAAAGGAAGAAAAATATGTAGATAGGAGGAGTTTGAAATTTATAATATTACATTTGGTCATAGTTATATATTCTATTCATGCTTTCCACATGGGAAAGTCCTCATTAATCTCCTAAAAGAAAAAAATCTCATGATGTAAAAATACTAGTAATTAAGTAATTATATAAATATTTTCCTGTTTCAAAATCCTAGTTAATTCTATAAGACAATGAATAATCTTTTTATGAATATAGAAGGGAGATGATACATAGATTTAGGCATAAATAATCAATGAGTAATGGTATTATTGCAAATTATGTTGAAAATATGAATAAAAGTATTTTAATTTAAATATTTGATGCCATAATAAAAGTATGCACCACTCAACTAACTTTTTGAGATCTTTCCTCTTGGCTCTTTAATTTTCTTTTATTAAAGCTTAAATGTTTGCTTTAACAAAGGAGGATTAGTTATTTAAATGATATATAGAAATAGCCACATATCTAAAATATATTTTAAGGAAAATATGCACAAAATTTATAATCAAATTTAAGTTTATGTTAACTTTAAAATTTTAGTTCATTTGGAATAGATGTTTAACATGTGGGTTTGGAACAATACTGTTGAGATTTTTCCACATAACCATATGATAATTTTACACCACGGATTTAACATTAAGAAAGAAACAGTATTGACTACAGTGTTGACAACTGCCTAAGAAAGAAGAAATGAGCACAATTTTATTTTGATAGAATCTGAAAAATAGTTCTCTCATTAAAAATTTTATATTTCTTTTTAAAAAATTAATGAGTTCACATTGTTTTGCTTTTTCTTTTAAAAAGAGTTATTAAACCTTTTAATTATATTTTATTATTTATCATCAGTGGTATCACAGTTACTACTTCTGCATTTATAAATTACCCACAAGCTTCAGAGCATAAAATAATAATTTTGTTATGTTCATGGTTTCTTTGGGTTTTCATGATGTCTGAGTTTTCAGCTGAGAAGACCCAAAGGCTGGGGATGGCTCAACAGAGAGAGATTGGGATCACCTGAAGGCTCATTCATTCGTATTATCTGGCATCTGGGAAGGGGCAAATCTAAAACTGGTATTGCCAACCAGAGTACCTACATGTTACTTTTCTGTATAGCTTGGCTTTCTCACAGCACCATGGCTTCAAACTTCTTACATGGTGGCTCAGGGAATAAAGTACACACACTTACACTCACACACACTCACACTTACACATACACACGCAAAGAAGCTTAATTATTTTTTTTTTATGAGACCGCTTCAGAAGGCTCCATTATTTCTATCATAACCCATTAGACACGTCTCCAGAATCAAAGGGAAAGGTCACAGACCCTCACCTTTTGATACGAGGAGTATCTGACAATTTGGGGCCCATGTTTTAAAATCTCTAGAGTGTGCCCTCTGGCCATAAATTATTTTCACTCCTCCCACATGCATAGTACCCACACCGTTTCCCCCAGGTTACCCAAGTTTTATCCCATTATGGAATCAACTTGAAGTCCAGATAGTGCCATCTAAATCATGTCCCAGTGTGGATAATGCTCTAGAGATGGAATTACCCTAGTGTAATCCTTCTGAATTATGAAGATTTAAGAACTGAAAGGCAAGTTACTTAGCATCTCTCTCTCTCTCTCTCTCTCTCACTCTCTCTCTCTCTCACACACACACACACACAGTATGCAGTGATATAATGCTGGGACAGGTACAGGATGACTTCATGGATATTTTCATTCAAAAAGGGACAGAAAAAAACAATTGTGATCCAAAGCAATTGTAAAATCTAGACAAGTACACATTGCCAGTTTCTTGATTAGAACATAATCCCATTTCATGGGAGTTGTTCTTCATGGCTCTTGGTCCCACATTCTGGAATCTTGGTTCTACCCTCTGATTTATCCTTTCTTTTCTACAGAAATTGGCCACCTTTTGCAATTAAGTAGACTTTTCCACTGGTTTCTTCCAAATAAAAGTTGGGGAGTTAAGAGCATCACTTTTTTATTTTTTATGCTCTCTTCAGTTCAAATTGATACAATTAATTTAAAATCTCTATAGTTTTTCTGTGTATCAATTGTAACTTATATATCCATTCCATTAGACAATTGTCTCTGAGGACAAGCACTTCTGTATCTTGGATCCTCTATAGGATGCTCTTGTTTAGCAGAGAAAGTGGGTACAGTATAGTGTTAGCATAATTAGAAGTCCTTTACCTATTTAATGGCTTTATGAAGTTTATTTGAGTTTATTATGGTTTACAATCCTTCCCATGGTTTAACCATTACACCAAGATGTTTTTCTGACACTACCCTGGATTTTATTTTTGCCTTGAGTCTCTTCTTTCTTTGAGAATTTTGTCTTAGAAAGATGGGAAATGGGAAATCTGTTTTCTAACACAGTCCTACATGCTTTGTTTCCTCTAAATATTGCTTGCAAATTGAACAGGTTCTTTACATCCATATCTTATCATACATAGCTTGAAGAATTATTTGGCACTTTCCACATTCTAAATGCACCTCCTTAACCAATTCTGCTGGTGCATTAGGTATATTTTATCTTTTCCACAACATTAGGGAGGGTTGACAAACTTTCTACCCCTTCTTAATAGAAATTACTTCGTTTTTCAGTTTCCATAAATACTTTTCTCCCTATCTTTGCAGACTTCACCAATAGTTGCATCAAATTTTTTACCACTTTCACTCTCAGATTGCTCAAGACTCTTCAAGCTTCAGTCTGGCACCCAGCCCAAAGCCAATCATAAAATTTTAAGTTTTTATTGTAGAAAAACACTATGCTCAATGGTAACTAGAATTTCTGTTCTAGTTATCACTGCTTCATAACAAGCTGTCCCAAAACTTAGTAGTTTAGTATTAGAATTTTATTATGTCAAATAAAATTCTCCCTGGGTCAGGAATTCAGATCAAGCATAGCAGGGACTTGTCTCTATTACACAATTTCAGTGCCCTCAGTTAGGAAGAAACACAACCTGGAGATGACTCACCTTTCTGGCACCTGACTTCGACGCAGGATATAGAGCCTACTCTAGGATTTTCAAGCAGAAGTGATAGACTGAAAGGGAATCAGATACTAAACAGTTGGAAAAGTGAAAGTAAGGTGGGTTCTAATAGACTTTGAGTTTCTGTACCACACTTTGCCAGCTATAATTCAGAGATCAAAAAATGCTGCTTCTACTGCCATTGCTTTCCCCCGCCCACAATAATCACAGTACAGCTGCTTTATACCCAGCCTGGAATCCAGAACATGGGGTATTTGGGCAACTTGCTAGTCAGCTGCTACCACTATGTTTGTCTGTCTTTTTTCCACCTCTCCAATCTTCCAACTGTAAGGACATCTGGTAAATGAAGTTTTTTCAATTGTCTACTCTCTTTGACCAGAAGGAGTAGTTTGAATTAACTAAAGCAATCCTGGGATCAACATTGGGGCTCTTATCTGCTTTCCCTGAAATTGCATCTCTTTCTTGGAATGTCGAGTTACTCATAAACCCTTTATGTCATCCTTTTGTAAGAGTGATCTGCAATATTCTCAGTGATTCCGAAGATTTCCCAAATTTCAATTATTGACAGCATCTGTTCTTTCTGCCTTCTTTCTTTTATAATTTTAATGCCTTGCTATTCATTGTATTTTTGTATCATTGCAGTTTTGTATTATAAATTAAAATATATGTGGGGTGGGTGTGTGTGTGTGTGTGTAGCATGTGTTTGAAATGGGAGAGTTCACTTTGTTCTTTTTAAAATTTTTTGTGTGTCCTAGAAGTTTCTACCACTTAAATAGTTTGTTATTTTTCTAACTGGACAAAATAAGACAAGCATACTTTTAAAAATGTAAATATTTTAAAGAAATATAAAGTGAAAATGGATTCCCAACTCAACCATGATAATCAGCTAATTTATAGCTTTTATCCATTATTTGCCATAACAAAATAACATTTCTGTCATGCATATTCCTTGTGTGGTAATCTGATGCTTGAAAATATAATAGGAGGTAATACATTAAGATCCATTTACAATTTCTTCTATACAAACACACCCAGAAAACACACACAGACACTATAGTATTCTCTGCCCCTTTATCTGTGGTTTCACTTTCTGTGGTTTCAGTTGTCCATGGTAAACTACGGTCTGAAAACATCAAATGAAAAATTCCAAAACTAAACAATTCGTAAGTTTTAAATTGTGCAGTATTTTGAGTAACATGATGAAGTCTCATGCTGTACCACTCTATACCACCTGGGACATGAATCATTTCTTTGTCCAGCATATAGATGCTGTCTACGCTACCAGGCCATCAGTCACTTCATATCCTTCTAGTTTATCACATAAACTGTCACAGTGCCGTGGTATTGTTACAGTCTGAGTTTCGCACCAAAAAATCATTAATCTGCCATTCTGCTTCTGTAAAACCTGCTTCTCCTGCTTGTTACTACCCCCAACACAAAAATTACTAAGTGACTACAACACCCATGTTCTGCGTGAAATGATTACAGCCCCCATGTTTTGCGCGAAGCTATTACAACACTCATGTTTTGTGTGAACAAGATATGGCCCAGAGCCCGAACTGCCCAGATCCTGTTACTCCACAGATAAGAAAATGATATAATGCTTACTCAAGGCTTTTTGTGCACGTGCTTGGTCTGTCTTAGTAATTGTCCACCCACAAACTTACAATATAAAAACTTGCTGTTTCAAAGGCTTGCTGCTGCTTTCTGTGCCGCCTTTGGGCGGTGCAAAGAGTAGTCGCTGGCCAGCTAATAAGGACTCCTGATTTGGCTCAATTCGGTGTTTAGGTGGTCATTTCTCACGTCTCAGACCATAACAGTATCACGGTGCTTGTGTTCAAGTAATGCTCATTTTAATTAATGATGGCCTAAAGCACAAGAGTACTGGGCTTAATTTATAAATTAAACTTTACCATAGGTATATATGTATAGGCAAAAACAAAGTATATAGAGTTCAGTATATCTTTAGTGTCAGGCGTTCACTGGGGGTCTTGAAATGAATCCTCCATGGATAAAGGGGGACTAATACATTTTTTGGTTAAAATGGTATTCTATAAAATAACAATTTTAAAAATATGCATAAAATATTTTTGAATAGCAAAAATAGAGTGATTATTGAAGCACTTTTATTATTACTCTCAACCTTTCTGTATATATTCACAGGGAAGTCATTCAAATGACTTCGATTTTCTAAACTGATTTTAGTTCTATGGAAGTGGTAAATTGCATATGGGGATAAATCACAACTATCTTGACAACATTTATGCAGACCTTATTAAGCTTAGGTGCTTTTATTTTCTTGACATTTTATTACTCCAAATATTTTAGTATTTGTCCCTATTCCTTTATAGATACATGTGGCTCTGCAATATTTTAAGGCAAGATAGCCAACTGTCAATTCTATAGGCATTACTAACTCAAGATTTCACAATTGCAGGGGAGAACAAAGATGTCCAGGATATGCTTATATGAGTCATCTTTCTTTTATATCAGTAAAATAAATATCATGAATATTTACATATTAATGTGAAAGACTCTTAGTAGAATTTTTAATTTTCTTAGTAATAAATCTCATAATGTACTTTTAAACAAAAATCTATGAAATATTATAGGAAATGCTATAACATCTGATTGTGTTTGAGAAAAATATGTGTTTTTAATCATATCTACACCCAATCACTTATAAAGTGCTCTGTTGAAAATCTGTTTCAAATATTATCTAACAGAACATTTTGAAATTTTAGCCTTTTTGGTTTGTTTTTGTACTTTTTTTGTGTGTGTGAATTGAGGAGAACAGGGTTTAGCTCATTCTTGACCACCCAGGTTATAAAATCACATCATAGATAACTGTATAAATTCTTAAAAATAAAAAAGATAACCATCTGTTCTGAATGGTTTAACCTCAAGAAAAAGTACTGGATCTCTCAAGTTTCTTCTAGTTTCATTATTTTTTGTGTTAGGAAATTTTAGAAAATTATTGCATGCTGACAGTTAAGATCATTTGCAAATTTATCTTCAATGTAATGTTTCCTAACTGTTGGGGAAGAGCAAAGTGATGGAGACACAAGGATAGTTGTACTATTTTTCTCCTATTTTCTCTATCTAGAAGAAAATCATTTTGCACATATTCTTTTTTATATTCATATTTCAAAAGGACACCGTTAAGGATGAGAGCAATAGAAATAAATTTACTTCCTGATTCTGTTCCTGTTCCATATCTATTGTATTACATAACTGTGTCCTTTATACATGGGGGAAGAAAAGAAATGTCAGTGAGAGACTCTAACTATTTGTGAAGTAGAAAATTAAATCCTGTAATCTAAGTTTCCATTTTGTCTTGATTGCCAAAATCAATGCCCAATTTTAACATTCCAAATACTTGACAACATCTATTCTCACTGACTCCTTTTTAAATTTATAAAGGTCTTATTCTTTATTGTGTTTTACTTTATAAGTACTTTCAGTAATACTTCCACATTCATGGTGGAATAGTGTTATTATTAATACATAAACATAATCAAAATGTCTAATTTTGTCCTTATAACCTCATTCTAAATGAAGAAGAGAAATGTATTTGTAAGAAGGAATTATCTCTGGATATTGAATTTATACTTTTGAACAAAAGTCTATGAAGTATTTTAGGAAATGCTGATTAGGTTTGAGAAAAATATGTTTTTTATCATATCTACACTCAATCACTTATAAACTGCTCTGTTGAAAATCTGTTTCAAATATTATCTCACAGAACATTTTGATATTCGAAAATGCTCTATATTGCTAGAGCATGGCAAGTAGAATCCTTTGGATTATAATAAAGCAAAATATCTTACATGGAAAAAGAAATTGAAGAAAATACCCTAAAGACAATATTTAACACATTAACCACCATGTGAGTTGTATTTAACTCACACTAATTTTGAGCCCAGGGCCTCATGAAGCATAAGTAACTCATGTCTCTTCACGGTGGGAGCCGTGAGAACTATTTTTCAAATTTCATATAACTCACACACAAAAAGCAATTAAAAATAACAAATTTTCACGAAATTAGAATGAAGTTTTCATTCTATTTTTGTAATAAAACACTATGCCCCAAGGGGAAAAAAAATTTTTTTTCTAGTGTGGAAGTCAATGTGTTAAGTACAAGGTCAAATGATCTAACCAGTACTAGCTAAAGGATGGAAACCACACATCTACGTTACAAGAATGAGAAAAGTTAAAGAAAGGAAATTATAATGCTCTGGAGTCAAATAGTAGCAAAAAACAATTCAGTCTATGTGTAGTAGCAAGGACCTCCATCATGTTTCCCATGGAAGAAATTGTAGTTCACTTGTATTAAGAAAGTTATCACCATTCCAAGTGCAAAATGGTTTTTGCCTTGCCACCTAACACTCTTTCACTCCAGGTACTTATTACCTTATTCCTATATATATCTCTGAAATATAAATGTTCCTATGAATGTAGTAAGTCTGAGTAAATTTTTCAAGATATCTTTCTCTGAGACAAGGGCCTATGTTAATTTAGGCATATGAGAACTACAGAAAATTTGTTAGTGGGTTGGGGAGAGACTGGGATTAGAGGAAAGTAAAAGGAGAAAATAAAGAGAGACATAAGAAAAGGTAGGTGGTATATTGAGCAGAGCCATAAACTTGAAGTCATGGAAACTGTTAATGTGGTGAACTAAGTTAATCAATTAAGCCTTGCATTTCCGTGATAAAACCAACTTCATCATCATGTATTATTTTTCTTCACTTCTTAATAATTGTGTTTATAAATGAGATCGACTCTGATTTTCTTTCATCTTCTTTTATTCTGGTCCAGTTTGACCACCAAACTTATTTTAGTATCCTTTTATGAGTTTGGGAGTATTCTATTTCATGAAAAAGTTTGCATCTGTTCCTTTAAGTTTTGTTAAAACTCATCTATACAATTTTCTGGATTTGAGAGAATACTTGGATTAAAGATTACATGTGACAAACTCTTAGCAAATCTCAAAATCCTAATATTGGTGAGAGCTAAACTGCTAAGCAAGATCATATTTCAAAATATGAAATGTGACAAAACTTTTCAATTTCACCACTTTTTCTCAATGAAAACTGTTTAGAGGGCCACTGATTTTACTAAGTGTAACTAGACAGTGAGCAGAAAAATCTGCAAATATAAAAGAAGATGACATAATCTTAAAAATTTTAATAATTTTAATGATTAAATGAAATCATGTAAGTTGATTACTTTTGTGTTTCCTACTGTGTAATTATTAGTGTGATTTATAAATGATTTTACCTTATGTAAGTATTAAATAAATCTAGATATTTCTGCACTTCACTTGAAATCTGACCTTGTTTAGCAGTTTAGCTCTCACCAATATTATCATCTTGAAGTTTGCTAAGAGTTTTCCACATGCAATCTTTCATCTAAAGCATTAAAATGCAGCAAATATGTTAAGTACAACTTTCTGTTTTGGATTTTTTAAAAATCTATTACCTTGATTAAACTTGAAATGCTTTTAACTTTCCCATGTTATTAATTTTAGTCATACTTATTACATAGCCTTTTCTATTCTAAAATAAAACATTTAATTTCATAGAGAAGAAATGAAAGATCTTTACTTCATTAACGTTAGAAATTAGAATAACAAGGACTAGCAAAGAATATCAAAGTAGAAAGTGTTAGGATTTCTTTTACTTTGTAGATTAGAAATTTCTTAGTGATAATAAACATTTTGCAATTATCCAAGGAAATATAATTTTTTTTCTGTATAACACCAACAGTCTGGATGACAAAAGGAAACTTTGGGAAGCATCATGGTTTTCTTTTTAAATTTGTATCTTTTTATATAAACAAAGTAAATCACTATAAAATTCTGAAAAGTAATTTCCATGTTAAAGCATTGAGAAATATTGTAATATTCAAATGTTTGGAAGCTTTTGCTCTTTGCATTTCAGAATATGCCTGATTTTTTGGCATTGTATAGCTTTA
This sequence comes from Eulemur rufifrons, assembly GCF_041146395.1. Taxonomy (NCBI): domain Eukaryota; kingdom Metazoa; phylum Chordata; class Mammalia; order Primates; family Lemuridae; genus Eulemur; species Eulemur rufifrons. Next base: position 218,992,907 of record NC_090989.1, on the reverse strand, counting down.
ATAGTAGTATGAATATGTGGAGTGTACAATCTGCCTTATCTTTTGAATAGCATTTTAGAGTTCACAAGTACAAGTATTTTCAATCATTTATTTTATTTGATCCTTGCCAAGGTCTTTGGAGTAGCTATATCAAGTGTCACTGGTGGCATTTAACAACTGAAGAGAGTGAGGTTGCCAAAAGTGAAACCACATATTAAGTGGTGGAGCTGAAACTAGTATCCACATGTCTCCTCATATTTAATGATTCCTATAACACAGGAAAGTAATAGTAATAAACTGTAATGACATGCAGAGCCAGAAAGGAAAATATGATGGTAATAACAAGAATAGACATTAATAAAGTTTATGTTCTGTTTTTCTATTAGTACAAATTTATGGGGCACACGTGAAATTTTGTTACAAGTATAAAATACATAGTTATCAAGTCAGAGTATTTAAGGTATTCATCTCCGAAGTACAGTACATTTTTGTTATACTCACTCTACTTTGTTATCAAACATTGAGTTAGTTCCTTTTATCTAACTTTATGTTTGCACCCTTTAATTCCCTTCTCTTTGTCTTCATCCCTTCCCCCCCCACTCACCCTTCCGAGTCTGTTATCTATCTTTCCACTGTCCATGTGATCAGATTTTTTAGCTTCCACATGTGAAAACATGTAATATTTATCTTTTTGTGCCTGGCTTGTTTCACTTAAAGTAATGACCTCCAGTTTCATCCATGTCGCTGCCAATGATTATGGCCAAAAAGTATTCCATTGTATATATGTATGTGTGTGTGTGTGTGTGTGTATTACATTTCCTTTATCCATTCATTTGTTGATTACATATCTTGGTATTGTGAATAGTGCATGTATTTCTTTGATATATTGATTTCTTTTTCTTTAGGTAGATACCCAGTAGAGGGATTGCTGGATTGAATGATAATTTTCTATTTTTACTGTTTTGAGAAATCTCCATGCTGTTTTCCATAGCGGCCATAGTAGTTTACATTCTCACCAATAATGTATAAGAGTTCCATTTTCTCTGCAGCCTTGCCAATATCAGGTTATTTTTTGTCTTTTTAATAAAAACCATTCTGACTGGGGTAAGATGATATATCATTGTGATTTTGATTTATATTTCTTTGATAATTAATGATGTTGATTACTTTTTCATATACCTGTTGGCTGTTTGCATACCTTCTTTTGAGAAATGTCTATTTATGTCCTTTCCCCACTTTTAAGTCAGATCATTTGTTATTTTCTCATTGAGTTTTTTGAATTTCTTATATAGTATGGGTATTAGTCTCCTGTGGGATCAATAGTTTGCAAGTATTTTCTCCCGTTCAACAGGTTGTCTTTTCACTTTGTTGATTCTTTTGCTGTGCAGAAGTTTTTAGTTTAAGTCCCATTCATCTAATTTTGCTTGTGTTATCTATGCTTTTGAGGTCTTAGTCCTAAATTTTTTGTCTACCAAGACCAATGTCCAGAAGAGTTTTCCTTGGTTTTCTTCCAGTATTTTTATAGTTTGGGGTCTCAGGTTTAAGTTTTTTTTTTTTCTTTTTATTTATTTTTTTTTATTTCAGCTTATTATGGGGGTACAAAAGTTCAGGTTATGTATATTGCCCATGCTCCCCCATCCCCCCAAGTCAGAGCTTCAAGCATGTCCATTCCCTAGACAGTGCGCATTGCACTCATCGTGTAAGTATACACCCATCCTCTCCCCCTAGCCCCCACGTCTGTCCTACACCCAATTGGTGTTATTCCCAAATGTGCACTTAGGTGATGATCGAGGAAGCCACATATCTAGGCTCCTATACAGCTTACGTTTAAGTTTTTAATAAAATGGGTTAAAGACTCAAAATATATTCTATGTTTTTAAATATCATATGCCATTTCATGCTAATAACAACTTTCTTAGGGAAAAAAACTTACCACCAATTTTCATATGTCCACTCTAAAATGTTAATTATTTTGTCTAAGGTCATAAAGCCAATCATTTGAATGTGTGATATAAAATTTTCCACTCCAAAACAATCAAAATGAAGGCTCCTTAAAATTTAATAGGAGATTGTGTTAAAAACTCCAAATTTTAAATACTAAAATATGTCCGTTTATCTGAGATTTGAAACCCACTAATTTAAAATACATGTTTGACGTTATAAAGTTGTGTTTTTATAGCCTCAATAATTGTCCGTTTTTGACAGCCTAAGAAATAGAGGGAAAAAAAGGGTCAGAACAATATTCCAGAATTTTAGAAAATGCACATCAAGAGCAGTTGGTTCTCAGGCTTTTCTTAGCCAGTTGATGTTTAAATAAATTCCATTTTCTTTACTGGAAGTTACTACTAAACTTTTTCTGACCTGCCAACAACTCACATCTATTATTTGGGCTATAAAATTAGAAAACAGAACAAAAGAAAGGAGCAAGTTACTATATCCTGTGTTGTGGGATATTGTTGCTTTGAACATTTTAAGACAGAATTTATGTGGAACCAGTTTAATTTTAAGGAACTCCCTGTGGGTTCTGTTTGTTGTTTTGAATTGCTTTAATAGTAAACTTGCATTATTTATGTTTATTAATATTTAGAATGCACTCTGCAAGGATGATTTTCATCTGAGTTATAATTAGTCTCAGCTGATGAATGCAATAAAATGATTATAAACAACTTTGTGAGATCATTATCAGCATCGTGGGAGAAAATGTTAAAACACAGTTCCAACGTTTTACCTTCAAAGATACACTGAAATGAGCCTCAACTCATTTAAAGCCTTACATATATCATATTAAATTTAGGCTTTTCCTTGTGAAATTATTTAACTTCACAAACGGATTCACCCTTCCAAAATCCAAATCATATTTCTTCTGTCTAAAATCTTGGTGCATTGTTTTTGTTATTCATTTCTGAATTTAAAAACATGTTCTTTGTAAAATGTTTAAGAAAATACAGAGTGATATAAAGACCGATATTATCCATAAACTTATCACTCAGACATAAAAATGTTTGGCTTTTAGCATATTTTAATTAGCTTGTGTGATGATTTGTGTTTATGTGGTATATGTATGGTATATGCATTTTACATAATTGAATTAATATTTTATGTACAATATCCTGTGAGTTATTTTCACTTGGCACCAAGTAAGGATATTTATTTATTTATTTTAATAGTTTTTTAAAACTTTTTTTAATGAAGTATATATTTCATATATACTATGATAAAATTAACCTTTTCACTGTGGTAACTTTAAGTAATATTTTTTAAATTGTCAATGTGATGAATAATAATATAATATGGTGGTAATAATGATAATAGTAATAGACTTGATCTTTGAATATTTCCTCTGCCTAGATAATTGATTTTTTTTTTTTTTTCTTCTGCCTCAGCCTCCAGTGTAGCTGGGACTACGAGCATGCACCACCATGCCCGGCTAATTTTTTCTATATATTTTTAGTTGTCCAGATAATTTCTTTCTATTTTTTGGGGTAGAGATGGGGTCTCGCTCTTGCTCAGGCTGGTCTCAAACTCCTGAGCTCAAATGATCTGCCCACCTCGGCCTCCCAGAGTGCTAAGATTACAGGCATGAGCCACCCTGCCCGGCCTAGATAATTGATATTTGAATCAAGGTTTATTATATAATATTTAGGGCTTTGTATACATATTGAAAAGTTGTAGTCCAGAAAAATTTTAGCTATTTGCATGACTAACAGTATTTGAAAGTACCTGCTATAAGAATAATAAATATTATTACTAACAATATTTGCATATTTGATAAATGTGAAAGTTGTCCACTTTATTTTTAGTCAGTTTTCTTTAGTTATTTGTAAGGAGAATTTTCTTCTTATTTCAAATAACCATTTATAATTTTTTCAAATATGTACATTACTTATTATAAGTGTTTCCCATTTTCTAAGAATGAATTTTCCAGAATTTTACCTAATGTTTTTTTGTTACTAATATGCACAAAAATAAATAAATAATGAGGCTGCTTTTTGATGTTTTGGTGTTATTAGCAGCATTAGCACCAATAAATATATGATTTTTTACTTCGGCTTTCTTTGAGTTTGTTTTATTACTTTGATATTTAATCAAAAGCTTAGTCTATATTTTTATTCTATTAATATTTTAAAAATATGTATACTGTTTGAGTACACCTTTTGTGGCAGTCCTTGAGTTTTGTTAAGTTGTATTCTCATATTATTTTTTTGCTAAACATTCACTAATTTTAGTCATGCAATATGGTTTATTTGGAATAATCTGTATGTTCAAGCAATGTGGTTATTTTTTATTGATACATTTTTGTAGCTAACTAATAATGATCAAAGACAATGGTATACACAATTACTTTCATGGAGTAATAATTTTATACAAAATTATTATTTTTCTTGAAGCATTTCATGGACTCTGTGTGCCATTAATTACAAGCTTTGTTTTATTTATATTATATAATTTCTTTTTTCACAACCACATTTAATTTTCTTCTTGATACACCCATTGTAATACATTCTCTTCTATTTTCTTATTATCAGTCAAATCTCTTTATACTTACATCATGGTAAAGTTCTTGATCTTTTCTTTTCTTTCTGTAATTCCACCTGAATTGACCTCATCTAGCACTACAGTTTCAAATAAAATTAGTAGGCATATGACCCCCACATTTATATCATCATTGAGCTTCTCAAACTTACTTGACATCTCCATTTTTTTAATGTATTATCAAGGTCCCATTTACATGTCCAGAAGAGAATTTTTCTTCGTTCAATCTAAATGTCATCCTTGATTCCTATCGTCCTTTTTCGTCACACACATTCTACCCATCAACATTATAATGTCAATTCTTCTACCAGAATATTTCCCAAATCTGTCTGTATATATCCTTGTCTAATGTTCCTTCTTCAGCTTTTATAGTTGACCTTGAACTATGTCACCATTACTTTTATTCAGCTTCTCTGTAAAATCCCTCTATGATATACCGGCTTCCTCTTGTTTATATTTTAGATCCATGTTTTTACACATCATCCCCACCAAACATCCTTCAATGATTTCCCATTACTTTTGGGATTCATCCAAACTTTTCCTCATGACCCACCCTATGCGATCAGGTACATGCTTATCTGTCTCTCCTCATCTTCTAGAATTCTTATTATCTCTGCTTTGATGTCAGGGTTTTTTTACTTTGTAATCTCACACCCCACGGGAAGGGAAGTGTTCTTCCCCTAATCTTCCCATAATTGCCTCTGTTTCATCATTTAGGTCTCAGCAAAAATGTTCTTTCCATGAGAGGTGATGATTACTTTTCCTAATGTTATATCCCATCATTCTGCTCGTCACTAACCTATTTTATTTTGCATATAGATACCATCAATAATAGAAAAAAATTTCATTTTAAATATTTTTGTGTATCCCTTTTTAGAATATCATTTCAATAAAAGCAAAAGCTTGTCAAAATTGTACATTAGTATATTCCCACTGTAAAAAAAGAAAAATATTGGAAACTCTATAGATATATGATGAAAAATACTACTATATCATCATTGTGAATTATAGGTTTTATCAATATATGATGATATTCTTTGTATTATTTAAAGCTGTTTTGTTTAACTTTAAATAATATTAATAATCCATTTCTTCATTTTACTTTTACCAAATATAATTTTGCTTGGTCTTTAATCACCAACCTTATTTTATTTTTGCCATTTTCAACATTTTGTTTTAGGCATCTATTTCAATCAGCATGTAATTAGATTTTGTTTTGTAAGACAATTGGCGAGACTTTCTGTTTTAGAAGATAAGTTTAAACTAATTATGATTATTATAATAACTGACAACTTCTATCATATTTTTCCATGCTTTTATTTTTAATAACTTCCCATTGATTCTTTTATTGTTTTTCTTTGATTATCTTAGCAATTCAAATATATTAGTTTTCTTTAACTGTTACACATGCTTATTGGGTTTTAATATTTTACATGTAATTTTATGACTATAAAAATCTGCATGTAGAGTTATAATCTGAGTCACTTATAGAAAGGATGAGGGCTTCAAATGTTTTTCTTACTCTTCTGCCTTACCACTTGTTTGTGACATCTATAATTTTCCATTGGTAGTATTGTTATTGTTTTTCAAATTTTATTATTTGTTTCAGTAATTATTGTTTACTCTTTAACTCTTTTTCCTATCTAGCTATTTAACTACTTCTACATATACTATTTTAGAGCTTTAGTATAATTTTTAACTCCTCTCCCATTCTCTATATGTTTTGTTCATGAGTATGTAATTCTGATATATACTTGAAATAATTAGACATTGATTGTGACAGCACCGGAACTTTTTGTGTACATTTAATGTAAAATATAAAACTAAAACTCTTAAGCACATCATGTGATAAGGAGGTTTTAATTAATAGTTTGTGCAAGCTAAGATCATTGTTTTCAGGAGAGGAATTAATATGCCAGTTTACTTCTAAAATTGTTCTAATGTTACCTTTTATAATTATGGCTACGATCTGTTGCAAATTAAGTTCTATATGACATAAGGCGATGGTTGAAGTTTGTTTTTTCCATATGATTACCCCGTTAGTCCAGTTCCAATTGTTGAAAGACTATCCTTTTTCCATAGAAGTATTTTGGCATCTTTATCAAAAATCAATTGTCAGTATGTATGTGTGTATATTTCTGAACTCTTTATTTGGTTCTATTAAGAATATGTGCTTTTGAAATTAGTAGTCAAATATTTCTATAATTTTAGCAAATTTTGGAAAAATTCTAAAATAGCTTTTGAAATATTTTTCCTCTGGCATTTTCTACATTCCTTTAAGAACTCCAGAATATTTTATGTATTTTGTAACCTTTCAATATCTGCTCCATAACTATATTTTTTCATATTTTATATCTCTTTATTTCTCTATGTATATGTATGTTTAAATAATCACTAATTTATTAATGTGTCATGCTAAGTGAACAAATTATCACCTTAATAGTCTTTTTAACTAAATATATTTTTAATTTTCAGGATTTTTATTCATCTTCATTATGTATTTATTCTATTTTTATGTATTTATTATTTCATAACTTTTTTCTTTTTGGTTATAATACATTTTTTACTGAGCTTTGTAAATGTATATATTTTAGTATGTTATACAATTATTAAAATTAAATCTATATGGATTAAATTCATATTCTGAGAATTAATTTTTTCAATGCATTTATAAGAATTAAATTTTCTCATGTTTTGAAATTATAATTTGCTAGTTCCTTTATATATGTATACACACATATATACATACATATATATAACTATATACGTGTCACTATATATCTCTATCTATTTTTCTCTTTCTTTCCTTCACCTTCTGTGTGTTCTATGTGCTCATCTTTTCTGACTGAGTAGTTTTATAGTGCCTCTACTAGCCACTCCCTCTCCTCTCACTTTTGGAATGACTTCCTGTATTGACTCTTGCTTTAAGGTGATCATGGAGATTAGTGATATGGTCAAAAAATTACTTCCTAAATGTGAGATTGTGTCTTTATTCATCTTTCTTCTCAGATTTATAGCTTTCTGTAAATTGTTAGTATAAGGTAGCAGGGAAACAGGCTATTTTGGCTTCCTCCTTGAGTAGGATAGCCCCATTCTAGTTCTTAAGGTTAGGGGGCCTGACCTGCTCTAGTATCCCATTTCGTATGGAATACTTTACATCTGTTGTACTGCAGATGTCTAATTCTTAGCTTATAGCTTTCAGATTAAGAAAGCAGCCAGCCCATGTCTTCAACCACACATGATGAAGTATCTGTAAACATCTTTGTAACTGTGTTTTTACCAGTCCATGAAAATATACACATTGTTTTTTAATACCAATGTGTATTGTGATTTCACTTTTTTTGTTTCTCTCATCATGTTCATCATCATCATCAATAAGAAATTAAAATTGATTTTAAGAGGAATATTAACAATGGTGATATAGGTCTTTCCATTACCTGTCCCCACACAGAAACATCATTTTGAACAACTGTCTATGTATAAAAATAGTTTTACAAGAGCTATGGTCTGGTGAGAGATTATAGCACTCAAGCAGAGTACATAAATAATAAAAATCACATTGATGAGAGAGTGAAACGGACAGTTTCACATTATCCATGTTAGAGTCTCCTCCAAGCCCATGCAGTGCAGTGCAGTACAGAGAGAGATTCCCTCCACGTGGAGGAAGGAGAGTGAAGCAAGCACTCAACTTCACTGCAAACCCCAGCATCAGGCCTGACCGTAATAAATGAGGCACCATTCCAGCCCTTTCAAACACTGGCTTCAGTGGGGCTCTCATTAAACAGGCTCTAAGCCTGCCCATACAAGCTTAGGCACCAGGCCAGCCCCTGAGTACCTAAGTGTTAGGCTTGCCCATTTGATGATCTGGAGTAGTTCAGCCTGACTGAGGACTCCAGCAGTGAACCAACCTTTGGACCACACCATCCAGCCCACCCAGAACGTCTCCATAGGGTTACTGGTCAAGAGATTTTCCTGCTGAAGACATTTTGTAAAGACTGGAAGAGGAACCTACTTCTTCAAATGTGCAGACACCAACACAAGACTGTAGGATTGAAAAGTAGTCAGAAAAACAAGATACTATCAAAAAAAAAAAACAAAAATAGAGTACCAATAATGTACCCTAAAGAAAGAGAGACCTATGAACTGCCTGGCAGAGAATTCAAAATAATCATCTTAAAGAAGCTCAGTGAGCTACAAGAAAACATAGACAGATGAGTAAGCAAAACCAGAGAAAACAGTCATGAACAAAATGAGAAGTTTGACAGAGATAGAAACCATAAAAAGGAACAAAACAGAATTCTGGAGCTGAAAGACAAAAAAATCACTGAACAGAAGAATTTCATAAAGTGTGTCAACACCAGAATCAATCAATCAGAAAAAGAATCAGTGAGCTTAAAAACAGGTCATTTAATGTTACCCTTTTATTTTTGTCATAGGAACAAAAGGAACAAGAAAAAAAAAAAAGGAGTGAAGAAAGCCTATGAGATTTAGGGGATGCCATCAAGCAAAGCAATATATGGATTATGGTGTCCTTGAGGAACAGAGAAAGAGAAGGGAGGAAAAAGCTTATTTAAAGAAATAATAACGAAAAATTCCTAAATCTGAAAAGGGAAATGGACATTCATATCCATGAAGCCCAAATAGACAAAAAAATAAGAGATCTTTACCAAGTCATGTAATAATCAAATTCTCAAAAGTCAAGGACAAATAAAGAATTTTGAAAGCAGCAAATAAGTAGTGACTCATCACACATAAGGAAATATCCATAAAACTGTGAGCATATTTCTCAGCAGAAATCTTGAAGACCAGGAGAGAGTGTGGTGACACATTTAGAATGCTGAATAAAACAAACAAAAACCTGTCAACCAAGAATACTATACCCAGAAAAATCTGTACTTCAGAAATGAAAAAGAGATAAAGACTTTCCCAGACAAACAAAAGCTAAGGGAGTCCACCACCACTAGACCTACCTTTCAAGAAACGCTAAAGAAAATTCTTCAAGTAGAAACAAAAGGATATTAACTAACAACATGACAATGTATGTAAGTATAAAATTCACTTTAAAGGTAAGACTATAGCCAAATTCATAGTACTTGAATGCTGTAAAGGTGGTACATAAATCACTTTTAACACTAGTATAAAAATTAAAATTACAAAGTATACAAAACAATAATTTATTAATGAATACACTATGTAAAAATATAGAAATTATGACTTTAATAACATAAAATGTTGGGGAAGAGAAGTTAAGTGTAGAGTTTTATATGTGTTCAAAGGAATGTTGTTAGCAGCTTAAAATAGACTGTTATAACCATAAGATGTATTATGTAATCCTCATGGTAACCAAACACACATACAAAAAACCTGCAGTAGATAAACAAAAGTTAAAGAGAACAGAAGCAAAGCATATCAGCACAAAAAAATTATCAAATCACAAAGGAAGACAATAAGAGAAGAAGAAAGAAAAACAGGAACTACAAAAAAGTTAGAGATAATTGAAGCCTGTCAAAATTAATGTAAATATAAATGATTCAAGTTCTCAAAAACATAGAGTGGCTGAATAATTTTTTTAAAAAATATCAGATCCAACTATATGCTGCCAATAAGACACTAACTTTAGCTTAAAGGACACACATAAGAGTGAAAGAATGAAAAAATATGTTTTATGTAAATGATAACTAAAAGAGAGCAAAGGTAGCTATACTTACATCAGACAAAATAGACTTTAAGTCAAAATGTGTGAGTCATAAGAGACAAACAAGGCAATTATATAATTATAAAAGGGTCAATCAATCAAGAGGATATAATAATTATAAATATATATGTCCATAACACCAAAGCATCTAATTACATAAAGCAAATATTAACAGAACTGAGGGAAGAAATAGACAGGAATAAAATAACAGTAGGGGACTTAAATATCCCACTTTCAACAATGGCTATATATTCCAGACAGAATAAGAAAATAGCAGATTAACACTATAGACCCAATGCGCCTAACTGACATACACAGAAAATTCCATGCAAAAGAAGTAGAATGCACATTCTTTTCAAGTACACATAGAATACTCTCCAGGATATGTCATATGTTAGCCCAAAAAACAAGTCTTAACAAGTTTAAGAAGATTTAAATCGTATAAAGTACCTTTTCCAACTACAATAATATTGAACTAGAAATCAGCAAGAGGAAGAAAATAGGAAAATAAATAAATATACGGAAATAAAACAACATAATCCTGAAAAACTAATAGGTCAAAGAAAATCAAAAGAAAACTTAAAAAATAAATTATTGCAACAAATGAAAATGGAAACACAACATGTCAAAAGTTATGGGGTGCAACAAAAACAGTTCTAAGAGGGTGGTTTATAACAATAAACATCCACATTAAGGAAAAAAAAGATCTCAAATAAACAACTTAACTTTATACCTCAAAGAAGTAGAAAAAGAACAAACTAAGCCAAAAGTTAGTATAAGGAAATATATAATAGTAACCAGAGCAGAAATAAATGAAACAGAGATTGGAATAACAAAAAAAAAATCAAGAAAACTAAGAGTTAATTTTTTTAAAAGATGAACAATATTGACAAATTATTAGCTAGCCTAATAAGAAAAAAAGAAAATTCAATAAATAAAATTATAAATAAAAGAGGACACATTATGACTAATATCACAGAAGTCCAAAGGAGCAGAAGAGACTATTATGAAAAATTATATGACAACAAATTGAATAACCTCAAAGAAATGGATCAATTCCTAGAAACAAAACACTGACCAAGACTAAAATTGAAGAAATAGAAAATCTAAACAGACCAATAAGAAGTAAGGAGATTGAAACAATCAAAACTTTCCAAACAAATTAAAGTCCAGTACCTATAGCTTCGTTGGTGACTTCTACTAAATATTTAAAGAAAAATTAGCATCAATCAATCTCAAACTGTTCCAAAAAATTGAACAGAAAGGAACCTTTCTGAGCTGATTCTTTTGTCTTTTTGATGATGGTCAAAGGGTACAAAGTTTCAGTATTCAGGGTAAGCTCTGGTGATCTAATCTATAGTATATTGACTATAGTTAGTAATATTGCATTGTATATCTGAATTTACAAAGAGCGTAGATCTTAAATATTCTCACAAAAAAAAGGTAACTATGTGAGATAATGGATATATTAATTCACCTGATTGTGGCAATCACTGTATACTTATATCAATGTATGTGTATATCAAAACATTATGTTGTACACCTTAAATATATAAAATCTTATGTGCCTAGTATACCACAATAAAGCTGTGAAAAAAATAACAAATTTAAAGTTAAAATTTAGGGCCGGGCGCGGTGGCTCACGCCTGTAATCCTAGCACTCTGGGAGGCCGAGGTGGGCGGATCGTTTGAGCTCAGGAGTTCGAGACCAGCCTGAGCAAGAGCGAGACCCCACCTCTACTAAAAATAGAAAGAAATTATATGGACAGCTAAAAATATATATAGAAAAAATTAGCTGGGCATGGTGGCGCATGCCTGTAGTCCCAGCTACTCGGGAGGCTGAGACAGGAGGATCGCTTAAGCTCAGGAGTTTGAGGTTGCTGTGAGCTAGGCTGATGCCACGGCACTCACTCTAGCCTGAGCAACAGAGTGAGACTCTGTCTCAAAAAAAAAAAAAAAAAAAAAAAAAAAAAAAAAAAAAAAATAAAGTTAAAATTTAAATCAAGATGGTAGGTAAGTTTAGTCAGTTGTTAAAAATTAGAGATAATTTTGCTGCTAAGAAGGGAGATAGAATAAAACAAAACACATAAATTTAAAGAAAACACATACAAATGCAAATAATATTTATATTTCACATACTTCTTTCTCTCTTTTATTTCATTACTTCAGTTATACAAGCTGAGTTTTGTTAAAAGTAATTCAATGTTTAGAAAAAGGCCGTGTTTACTTCTAAGATTTGCTCGTGATAACTGGGAGGATTTTGTGCTCTGAAAATACACCGAGTGGTGGAAAGAAAATTTACATTAAACCTCATCTATAAATTTAACGTTATTGATTATTTAATTTTATTTTATGCCACACAGTGTGTTAAGGCTCTCAGTGAAATCTCTTGTCTGTATATTACCAGATGTTTCCATGCAGTTGTACATTTCACAAATTGAAATTACTAAATTATATATGTCTCTAGGGAAAAAAAAGACCTTTCATTTTTCTTGATTAGATAGGATTATGACATTATGGTAAATCAGATCTACCCATTCTGAAAATATTAAGATTGTCAAGACCCAACTTATTTTTGCAGAAAGAGATTTCTACTTTTCTAGAATATAAAAAATGGAATCCTTAAAAATGTTATTGAGCTTCTTGATATATAATTATCATATACTTAGTAACTAAGCATACAGTTTACCAGTGGCAGAATTGATGACTGTAGACTTAATATGACATGGGAAGCACCACAGAGAAACAGAAGCTTTTGATTTGATTGTGGAATAAGATGTTTGACTAGAGACTAGAAATAATACCATAGAGACTGAATGTCAGCACAGAACGAAGACTAAAACTTTCTGTTTACAAAAGATGTTCATGTTCTTCTATCTGTGATTGGTACATATCAAAGTAATCTAAAGAGAAAAACACACATGGGATCATGGCGGAGACTAAAGAACTGGTTTGGTTATTGACCACACAGAGTAGTAAGTAGAACATTTTCATCCTCTTGCAGCAGGTACATGGAAGAATGAACCAACCCATATTCACACAATGTGAGCAAGGTAAAACAGAAATTAAAGTAATAGGAATCTGGTGCATCCAGGGATTAGTTCATCAGTTTCATTTTCCAGCTAATGATTTATTGTTTGTTATATTCTCTTTTCTGTTAATTAAGCTTCTTAATAAAACTCTGTGCCATGAGTGCTTGCTAGATAGAATGCACTGAAGGAAAGACTTGCCTGGTTCAGTGAAATAAACACTCGCAGTTGTATAACACATCACTCAAAGAGTGGTGTATTTATGGGTATCATAACCCAGGCACTTGTTGCAGCAGTAACCGGCTTGGAAGTTACGCATTCAATTCATCCTAGATTTTATACCTTCCACATCATTGTATTACTTACAAAATATTTGAACTATAAGTTACCTTCAAAAAATAAACATAACTTCAAATATTGTGCCTAGAGAATGATTATACCCAAAACACTTAAAAATAATTTTTTTTCTGCCTTCAAGTAATCACATACCTTAAAAATTATTTAAATTCCACCAAGTTTTCAATGAATGTATCAAGATAAGCTTTCTTTTTGAAGCCCTACCACCCCAAGCTTAAAGTAATCTTTTCTTCCTCTGGCTTCCTACAAATCTCATTTATTATCTGTTTCACTAATTTGGCATTTAGCATGCATTGTATTATATTATTAGTTATCTTGGATCTTCCCTCTTATTCAACTTAAATGTTAAACTTTATTAGGGCAAAGAATATAGTTTATTTCAATTTATACCTCTAACCCTCAATGTAGTGCATGCATATGGCAGGGGCTAGGTGCTCAATATATGATGTTTGAATGATTATTCCACTGAAAGAGTCAAACATGCCTATTAATATGCATGACACAATTCCATGAATGAAAATATATTCAAAGTATGCAAAATTCCGTTAATATTTTATTACATTCAACATTATTTGAACACCAATTTGATGACTAAAATTGTTTCCTCTGTTTGTCTAGAGAATGTGTGAAATAAAAATGTAAATATATACAGAGCCTTGATATATACATTGTCACTTAAATGAAATTGGTTTCATTTGTTTGAAAATGGTAAGGTTCCTAATCCACAAAGACACATTTAAACTTGGTTTTAAATTGGAATTTATGTAAATAGTATTTTAGTTTAAAACCCAGAATTTTCTATATGTCTTTAATTTATACTCATATTGAAATATAGGGAAGAAACATTACTTTATACTGATTCAAAACACTGGCTAACTATATCAAGAGATCTCATGTAGATCAGGGTTAACTTGAAGGGCTAGAAGCCCTATTTTCTTGACAAACTGATGTCTGAGTCAACTATCTTCTTGGATCTGTCTTCCTTCTGATACGAATCTCAGTTTTTGGAAGGCATAAAATATCATTCTCAGTAATACCAGGAAATAATATCCTCTTCAGCTACACTCACACATTCCAGAATTCACTAAGGTTTTGACAAAGATAAGCTCTAGAAGAAGAATCTCTAGAGTAAGAATCCCCTTGTGTTAGTGGCCTTGAATCTGCTACAATCACTCTTGAATTCTAGTTGCCATCAATGTGTTACAATCACCCAGCGTTTCCCTTTTCCTCTAGATTTCTGGCTCATATATCAATAAAAACCCATTTGCCTGATTTCTATGAAGATTTATGAAACTAACTATTTCTTAAGGATGTTATGAGATACTGAACTAGAAACATGGACACTCAAAATAGCCAACATTTCCCAGACTTTCTTGCACTTGTTATTGCCAATATGATTAAGCTGTGGCCAGTGGCATGTAAGTAAAGTGTTATTTGTGTATTGTGGAAAATACTCAAAAATAGAGGAGTGGAGGTTGCTCTTCCTTTGTTTTCTTCTTTCTTCTTGCTGATTCAAATGTAGTCATCATGGATGAAGCTATTGGTAAGAGTCATATGCTGAGAATAAAAAAGCAGCAAGGTAGAAGAATGCAACACTTTTTACATGAGCTAGAAGCAAAGTCTATCTTATTTAAGTTATTGTAACTTTAGGCTTTGTGGAATTCATACATGAACTTGACTCAAATGATATACTGCTATATTCCCAATATCAACATATACTGATTACTCACTATTTGTCAAATGAATAATACTAAAATATCTCATTTGCTTACCATAAATTGGGTTCTAGAGCCCTTTTTAAGGAGCTACTGATTGAAAATCCTCATTCCTTAATTTCACTATTTCTAATTTCTTATTATCTCCTTATATATCAAGAAGGCATCCTAGTCCCAAGAGAACAGTTAGAAAATAATTAGGGTTTATTGCTGTTTCCTGAGTACAAACCCTCATATTTTTATCTGGAACTGTTGGTCATAGGAGGAGGAAATTCTCAGGTATAGAGAAGACATTTATCTTGCTACAGAACCATAGTCACCATCTAGGATTTCAGTCTATGTTCTGATTTCTATCATTTACTATTAGAACCTTTCCAAAGACTTCCTATATTCTCAAGTAACAAAAAATTAGCTATTTATGGTCATATATATATATATATATATATAAAAAGTTATTCTTGATTGAGAGTAAATGTGTGATAAGTCATCTTGAGGAAATGATCACATGAATATCAAGGACAGCATCTGCCTCTCCATGGTTTTCATATAGACACAGAAGAGACTATTGAAACCTTTCAATGCTGGCATCAATGACTTGTCCCTAGTAAAAATGTTTTCTTTTTTAGGGCTAGCAAGGTTGAGAACTACTTCTTAGCCTTATAAAAATATTTATAGGTCACATCAACCTAAGAAGTAAAGGCATCATAAATACATTATGGTTTTTGAGTGCAAATAAATAAAACCTTAAGGACCACTTGCCACATAAATTACAGCAATAACATTGGATAAGTAAGAAATGGATGGGTTTAGATGAATTTAGCTGTCTATACAAATGTTGTTAAAAGGCACAATGTAAAAAGTCATTAGCAAGACAGAAATCTCTGAGAATTTGCTTTTTATCTGTCTTAAGACAGAATTGTTTATTTATTTTATGTGGAAACAATCCAAGTGCCCATCAATACATCAGTGGATTAATAAAATGTGATATATGTATACCATGGAGTTCTACTCAGCCACAAAAAACAATGGTGATCTACCACCTCTTGTATTACCCTGGTTAGAGCTGGAAACCATTCTACCAAGTGAAGGTTAACAAGAATGGACAATCACCACATGTTCTCACCATCAAATTGGTATTAAGTGATCTACACTTATGTGCACATATGGTAGTAAAATTCATCAGGTGTCTGGCAGGTGGGAAGGGAGAGGAGGGTTATTAACCACTACATTGTCTTAATCCTTTGCTAAATTAGTTATGTGGCAAAACACAGTTCCTCTGCCCCACACCAGTCAGAAAGGTTATAATCAAGGAGTGTTTCTAGGTAGCAACAGATATAAATGGTATGAATTGCAAGTGATATGGTAGTGGGAGTATAATAGAAAAAGAAGAACATTAGGTCAAAAACATTTCTTGGTTCTGCACTAATGTTCTGTGTGACTTTAGGAAATTCAATGAACTTCTCTGATCTTTATTTGTCATAGTATATAAATATCCCTTTTATCTAAAGTGAGCTCTCCCAGAATTTAATGAAATGAAATATTAAAACTAGTTATTATTAATGCTATAACTAAGATAAAATTTGTAAAACAAATGTAAGATAATGTGATACTTTGTTTAGAATATCCAAGTGATTTACATACTTCTATGCCCTGGTAGTCACTGTTTTAATCTCTATCGACGTTTTTTTAAGATTTTGCATATACATGTTTTACACCTTAAATATATATAATAAAAAATTTAAAGAGGAGGGAGGGAGAGAGAGAGAAAGAGAATGCGAGAAAATTAGCCTACTTGGAGGTAAAAATTTTTTACTAGTG
This sequence comes from Eulemur rufifrons, assembly GCF_041146395.1. Classification (NCBI taxonomy): domain Eukaryota; kingdom Metazoa; phylum Chordata; class Mammalia; order Primates; family Lemuridae; genus Eulemur; species Eulemur rufifrons. Next base: position 218,975,781 of record NC_090989.1, on the reverse strand, counting down.
AGAAGTAGATGGAGTAAAAGAGTCAAGAATTTTGGAAGGCTTTCACTTCTAAGTTAAGTAACTTGACTTCTTCCTATAGTTTAGATTATGGGGTTTCTGAAAACCTTCTGAACAAGGAATTCAATGTAAAACTGAGGATTTTAATATCACAGCGATATTCAGGATTGATTATATTTGAGAAACGAGAGTATAGAATGAAGTTCAGACATGAGGTAAAAGAAATCAGTGTGAGAATGATGCCCCTGAGATTAGAAATTAAGAAATAAATCTGAAAAACAGAGTATAGGAAAGATCAACAGGGCTTGAGAATGATCAGATATAGAGAAAAAAACTTATTTCAAGTTTTTAATCTTACGTTACTGGTGACTAATGATTGCTATTAGCAGAAATTATGAAAAGAACAGTTTGTGCTGCTTTGATGGAAAAAGATAATAAATCCTGAATTTGAGACAGTAGTGGGAACTTTAATTGGAAATGTCCAATTTGAAGGTGAAAAATTGGAAGTGGAACCTGGAAGAGAAATTACAATATGTTTCCTCTTAACTATGTAGAAGTGACCTTTGAGGCTAAGAAAATGAATTTTTTTGAGAAAAGACAATTAAGAGAAGAGAGCAGAAGACACAAATCTAGACTTAGTTGAACCACCGGTCCTCTTCTGTGTTGCAAAGTGTTAAAACTTTTGACATGAGGGCAAATGGCCTTCCTAGATGAAAAGTATCTGTCAGTTAAAAACCCTTTCTGCTACCACAGGTCAGTTCTTTCAAATGCAAGAAATGTATCACAAAGAAAATTGATCTGTTAATAAAGAAGTGAATGGTATATCAATGCATTTCTTTCAAAAGATTGCTCTTGTTCCTGTAAATATGTCATTATTTTTCTCAAGTACAATACATGGTATCATTAAAATGTAGAAAATTAAAGATTTAAAACTTGTCCAAAAAAGGACATATCATCTTTCCCATTTTAGTATATGGGAAGGATTTTAATGTTTGCATATTTTTCCTCCATGAGAACTTTCATATTTTAAATTAGTCAAGGAAATTTGTCAATGAACGAGTTACTAAAAATATACTGGAAAATCACATCATTTTGTGTTTGTGTGTGTGCGCGCGTGTTGTTGTTTTTTTTGTTTTTTTTTTTTTTTGTTTTTTTTTTTGCCAAAATCATCCTTCTCTGCTTATACCTTACAGTAGCCCAACATGACTAGCCAGTATTTTCAAGACAGGAAAACAAAGTTTTTTCAGGATGACTTTGCAAATGACAAAACAAAATAACTTTGAAGCTAAGAAGCTCAGCTCATATTATACCCTCAGAGTGGAAAGGAGGAGTGGAGATTATGGGTTCAGAAGTTTATTTTTAACTTTTAGATGGAAAAAACCTGTCCTTCAAAATGAATTAGACAATTCTGAGGATCTCAATATGCTTAAGAAGAAATCAGGGGCATAATACTTATGCACAGATAAGATTTAATATGTGCCTGTGACATTTCATTGTTTAAATTAGTCAACAATTTTTCTGTCACACAGAGCAGCAACCAATCAACGAAAATGCCAGATCTGGGCAAAGCTATTCACTTTTTGAGGTCTGTGCTTACTCACATATTGCCAGGACTCCATGGTATCTGAAGTCCCATATATTTGACGGGTTCTGTCAATTTAAAAAATATACATTGGCCACATTTTTATGCAAAGCCTAGTCTAAGTTGGAGGATGCAGAGATAAGCTTGGACTAAGGCCACTATCCATTTCCAGTGAGAGTTTCCAGATCCTTCTCAACCCACTTTGCATCAGTTTAATCTTCAGTTAGAGCTAAATAGGATGGAAAATGTATTCTCTAGTGTCCAAATGACTTCTCCTCATAGGATAAAGCAATCAGTGTAAGAAATGGATCACGCTTCCTAAGGCATGGTGTGTAGTAGGTAGGTTCATATGTCAGGAACTTAGGACTTGGAAATGATTAAGTACACTTTGAGTAGCACATGAGATGAGGAGATGGGCAAGGTGGAAGTTATAATGATAATAAACTAAGTACCTTCATGTGTTTGTGTTTGAGGAAACAATGATAGCAAATAAGAATAAGCACTTGGGAATGTTGTCCAAGAAGCATTTTTTATTTTTTTTACACAAGATAGCCATGTTAAATACAAATGTCTTATCCATGTTTTACCTAGATTCTCTTTACTAACCTGGTGTACCTATCCTCTAACTACTATGACTTTGACTGCCAAGAACTTGCTGTTATTCTCTTCTCCAGAGAATTACCCTTGGCCAAAGAAGAGCTACCTTCCCTGGCCAGGCACTCTAGCACCTGGGACATGCCACAGCTAGTGGTTGACCAGAGCAGAAAAGGCTGGCAGGTTTGCCTAAAACTGGAATCAACTCTGTGGTTCAATTTATTTTCTAGTGCTCTTTGTGGGTTTGAACCAAAGGTGGGCTTCAGCAGAGATTACATTCTTACTTAGTATTTTCTTCCTGCCCTATCCAGCTTTTTCACACCCTTCTCTTAAGAATATTCCCCCAATAAATACTTGCCCAAAAATTCTCTCATAAGATGTTACGTGATGTCTAAAATAAATTCTCCAATCTAGTCATAAGAAAATTTCAATAAAATCAAATAGTAAAATTCAAGGATTTTGGGGGCATATTGGACATGTGTTTTTTCTAAAAGTTGCCCCCTGCTAATACTTGCCCCTTTCTAATACTTGCCTTGAGGCAACACAGGCTTTACTCAAAGGGCAATAGTATTACTCCCACTTACTACCCAGCAGTGGCCCTCTTTATCATTTTTATAGATGGGAAAATATTTCTAAAGTGGTCCCTTATTTCTTCCATGGACCACGAAACCTGCCATCCATTTAATGGACTCATACCATCATCTCCATGTCCAGGTGACACTCTTTATTTTGTATACAGAAAAATCAAATGAGGAAAAAAACAACATATTACTAAAGTATGAAAAATGTTAGTAAAATCCTGTTTTTTGTCAACTTAGAAATATGTTTTCCAGAATTCCATTTTCCTGGTTAGCATTGGCTACAAAAGATACATTTCATGGTATTTACAAGCATGGGAATAAAGCAGGAGCCACCTGTCTTAAGCTTTGAAGGCTGGTAAGATGTTGCCAGGTACTTAGGCAGCTCATGCATGTTGTGGCTGATCTGTTACCTCCTTGTTTAGTGTGGGGCAACATCTAGAGCCATATTTTCTCCAGCTCTCACCTGATCTCCTTCTTCTTCTCTAACCCCTGAGGAAAGTATTTTCAACTCTGGTGAAGTGCACCAGCTTCTTCTGAGAGTCACTAGTGCATTTGTAAGTAGAATATCACTTACAAAAGCCACTTTAGCTACAGCCACATGAAACACCCAGACTCCCAACAGGAGAGACCCACAGAGTGTCCGATAAGGCACCATTACCAGAGAGATAACCAGGCACTTGGTGGCAAGTTGATTACATTGAACCAGTTCCATCACAGGAAGGGTACCATTTTATTCTCACTGGAATAGACACTTATTATGGATAAAGATTTCCTTATTATGAGTATTCATTATTTATTGTGAGAAATAAACAATCAATTGGTGGCTCCAACTTCAGCTACTCTTCCAGTTATCAACACTTCTCTCTGACACCTTATCACTGAACTGGTAGATTTTTTTGTTTATTTGTTTGTTTTTTTCTGTACCTGCTAGAAGAGAAAATTAGAAGCAATGTGATTTCACCTGGTGTGATTAGCAGCAAACCTTCACAGTCCTACCTCAGAGCTGTATCACCTCTTCAGGGCTGTCATACTCTAATGTGTACAGATATCAATAGCTTCTCCAATTTATAAGATATCACACTGGTTCATTACATGGATGATATCATTTTGTTTGGACCTGATGAGGAGGAAATAGCAACTAGTCTAGAAACTTTGGTAAGATAAAAGAGTGTTAGAGAGTAAAATATAAATTCCACAAAATTTCTAGGGCTTGATATCTTGGTGACATGTGTATGTGTCCATTGGCCAGGAGCATTGTATAATATTATTTTTCTGTTGCTACCATACAGATTACGACAAACTTAGGGGCTTAAAAAAAACCCACAATTTTATTATCTTACAATTCTATAGGGCAAAAATATGATACAGCTCTCACCAGACTAAAATCAATGTATTACCAGGTTATATTCCTTTTTAGAGCTCTTGGGAAAATCATTTTTAAAGAGACCTGAAGGAAGTCAAGAGTGGAAAAGTATTGATACATTGGGAAGAGCATTTAGACAAAAGGAAAAAACAAGTGCCAAGGCCATCAAGCAAGAGCATGTTTATCAGGTTTGAGGAACAATGAAAAGGCCAGTGTGTAGCTGGAGCACAGAGAGCACAGGGGAGACTGGCAGGAAATGTGTTAGAAGTAGATCTGGAAAAAGAAGTGCTGGCAGAGAATATCAGCCCTGGTTTATATGGGAACTTACTCTGAATGAGATGGAGGAAGAGCATTAGAATGATTTTGATAAAGCAATGACATGACTAAAGAAAAGATCATATTCTTATAAGAAAAGCAACATAAGAATTATTTATAAAATATATAAGATAAAATATAGCTACATGAGAAATAATCTAAGAAGTGGTAGTTGTGTGTAAACAGCCCTGAATTAGACATCAGGTGATGAGATTTCATGCTTAAATATTGTAACTCCTTATTTATGTGACATTGGATTTAATTTATGCAATGAATAGTATGTGTGTGCAATGAAAAATAAGATTTTCCCAAAGTTGTTATTTTAAAAAGTCAGTTTCTCCCCAGTCTGCCCTCTAGCCAGGTGTTAAGGCTTCTGACATTCCTTTTTATCCTTCCCAGTTTATTACAAAATTAATTCAAATGCATCTGTAGCTGCAATTTAGTGATTTTGTTTTCCAATAGTCCTGCATAGGAGCCAGCAGATAGTATCTTTCTCAAATGAATGCAATGATTTCTATAGCACTGTCTCTATTCCCCTGGCTACATTTAACTTCTTGTTAAACTAACTTTATCCAAAGCAAACCTCCCATGAAAGGAAAGCTCAGAAATTGTGGGCCTATTTGAAACCTGACAATTTTCTGTGCATAGAAAATACATTTTTTAAGAAAGTAACAAAAGTATATTTATTTTTTAGTTCCAAGCTGAAATTTTGTGGAGAATTAGAAAAGTCTCTCCTCTAAGCTTTTATTTTTTAAAACCTCTGACATTTCATCCACAGTTATTATTTATTTGACTTCAACTGAAAAGTTGATAAAGGTTTCAAGCTCAAGTTATAACAGATCTATACTGTAAAGTTGACAAATGTATTATCCCATGTAACAAATTATAGCCACAATGTAATAAGGCTATTACTTTAGCAAACTCACTAGATATAATACATTCATAGCAGTGGTGACTATTTCAAACCCTTTACTTTCAAAAGATATATTGTTGTTATCAGTACTTTATTTATTTTATTTTTTTTTTTGAGACAGAGTCTCTCTCTGTTGCCCAGGCTAGAGTGAGTGCCGTGGCGTCAGCCTAGCTCACAGCAACCTCAAACTCCTGAGCTCAAGGGATCCTCCTGTCTCAGCCTCCCGAGTAGCTGGGACTACAGGCATGCGCCACCATGCCCGGCTAATTTTTTCTATATATATTTTTAGCTGTCCATATAATTTCTTTCTATTTTTAGTAGAGATGGGGTCTCGCTCTTGCTCAGGCTGGTCTCGAACTCCTGAGCTCAAACGATCCGCCCACCTCGGCCTCCCAGAGTGCTAGGATTACAGGCGTGAGCCACCGCGCCCGGCCCGTTATCAGTACTTTAAACACTAAAGCATTTCATTCCTCATTTATATACTTTTTTGATTACATAAGATCCTCACTGCTTTTGCAGTACAATTAAAAATATACATTGAACAATTGCAGTGTGTCAAGTTCCTTCCTAAATATCAAAAATGTAGGTTAAACAATATAGATTTAAATATTTGTTTAGTACTAGTGAATTTTCTAGGTGCTAAACCTATGCATCCAAAATACTAAATTTTTGAGCAACCCAACAATAGTTGTTATTATTTAGTATGTCAGCCAGGATCTAGTCTCATCTCTTGGTTATGGTAACTATATAATCTTATCAGTTCAAAGCTATCAACATGGAGATACCTAAAAGAGCTAAAGGTAGAGCTATCATTTGATCCAGCAATCCCATTACTGCGCATCTACCCAAATGAAAAAAAAGACATTCTATAAAAAAAGACATCTTCATTAGAATGTTTATAGCAGCACAATTCACAATTGCAAAGATGTGGAAACAACCCAAGTGCCCATCAATACATGAGCAGATTAATAAAATGTGCTATATGCATACCATGGAGTTCTACTCTGCCACAAAAACAATGGTGATCTAGCACCTCTTGTGTTATCCTGGATAGAGCTGGAGCCCATTCTACTAAGTGAAGTATCACAAGAATAGAAAAACAAGCACCACATATACTCACCATCAAATTGGTATTAAGTGATCGACACTTATGTGCATATATAGTAGTAACATTCATTGGGTGTCGAGCAGGTGGGTGGAGGGAGGAGGGGATGGATATATTCACACCTAATGGGTGCCGTGCAGACCGTCTGGAGGATGGACATGCTTGAATTTCTGACTCCGGTGGAGCAAAGGCAATATATGTAACCTAAACATTTGTACCCAGTAATATGCTGAAATAAAAAACAAAATAAAATAATATAAATTAAAAAACTGTCCACATCTGGATAAGAGTTGAAATTCCTTTACAAATAGTGAGCTGATACTTTTATGAGGAAAATAAATGCTGCTTTATAACGAGAGAATTTCTTGTGATAATGTTCCTCAGAACAGTCTCCTTTGGCCATGTTTTTACCAGAGTTTGATAAAGCTAATAGTATTAGAGCTTGGATGAACAACTTAACTATTGCCAATGCGTCTTTTAAATTGGCATGTTCCTTGAACTCCAATAAAAGGAATATGGAAAAAAGACATTTTTATATCACTATTTTATATCATAATCCCCCAAAATAGTTCTGAAGATAGTGATAGTGACCAAAATATAAAAAGTGTATTACAAATTTAAACTCTAATTCCTTAGTTTAATACTTTTCTTTCTTCAGTTTTATGTAGTGGGCTTGAGTACTGAATTTCCAATAATCCTATTAATACACCAGTATAAAAAATCACTTCCTATGAGATTTCATGTATTTTTAATGATTGTAACTGATGATCTGCGGAAAAGTAAAGGCCAAATAAAATATCTCATAAAAATGACATCATAGAACCATTTATATTTTTTTACTTTAGCTTGTAGTGATTACAAATAAAGCTTCTATAAACATTCACAGTGTTCAATTTTTATGTGTGTGTGTGAATATAAGTTTTCATTATTCTAGAGTAAATATCCAGGAATTATCTGGTAAGTGTATGGTTAGTTTCATGAGAAACTTCTAAACTATTTTTCTAGAGTGGCTGTATAGTTAAAAGGATAACTCCAGAACTTTGGACTAGAGAGATATTTTTCCTTTTTCTTTTTATTTGTCTGTGCTCATTGACATTTCTGAAATGTGGGCTGCTCTAGCACCCAGGCCAGAATATATATAAAATATTACCAAAGACATTTCTCTGCTGAGCCATCCTTAGCCGCCTTCTCTTTATCTTTTATAGTAATCCAATAGTTGTGTATGTGTTGTTTTCAGTTTTGGTTGTAATTGGTGGGAGAGGTCTAGTGGAATGTGCTTACTCCATCTTGACTAGAATCAAAATCATTAGCCAAGACCATTAATGTTTAATACCCACACATCTTGAGAACACTCTTTAGGATTTTAGAAAGTCAATCCAATCATGTTGAGAGCAAATTGGTTGTAGCTACTCTATACCTCAGTTTCCGAGAAGGAAACATGTTTCTAGCAACATATGTGTCCCAATGTCTCACATTACAGGAAGATTCTATGTTAGCACTGAGCACTATGTGAGTGTATCAAGGGCAGAATAGGATTCACTTTAAGAATGAAAACAAACTTCCACATGGCTGTCTTTTTTCAGCTCTGTGCAAATTCACAATTTAAAATTCCATTTAATTGAACTGAGAAAGTGCCAGCCTCCCCACCCACATGCCCAAAAGCCGTTCTGCTCACACTTTCTTGTTTGGAGCGCTATACTTTTATCCCCTGCTTTGAAGGAACTCACAGGACATCTGTCAAATAACCCCACAGAAGCTTTACACCAGGGTGTTGAAAATATCCTTTTTAAAAAATCTGTTCCAAAGCCACAACATTTTAAAATTAGCATCAGTAACTCACAAGGCATTGGCATTAATATCTATTAGTAGAGTTTAATTTGACAGATTTTCACATTGGCTTCTAATGATTATATATTGATTAGAAGCTAGTAATTTATACATAATGATGTCTATTATACTAATCTCTTTTATAACTGTAATTTATCCCTGATGTTTCTATAATAAAGTAATTATTTGCTATAATTACTAATAAATATACATTATGCATGAATACTTATTACTTAAGAAATGAAAAATATTTGAGGTTTTTAAAGACATTTATATTATTTAAAGAAGGAATCTATCTAAATAAAATTCAATGTTTTTTCAAAATAAAATATAGACAAATTGAAATCACCCCATACATCTAAATGTGTGTTTATATTTGTCTTTATCTTACTGAAGTTATACATCATCATTTAAGTGTTAAAGAAACATGAAGGATGAGGAATAGTTTGGCTTCCTAAGAGTTGAGAAGAACATATTTCTTTGGAAACAAGAAAGACTATAGCATTGGTTGAGGACATACTAGTTGCCTATATGATATTCTTTTCTCTGCACTTATTTTGGTATAATATTATGGCTTAGATGTGTAAAAAAAAAGATATTAAAGACCCCATGAAACTCAATTCTAAAGAGGTCAACTTACTAATATGCAGTTAAGTAATAACAATGAGGTTCGTCCAGGAATAAAACCAGTAGGTTGTTTCTTTGCTTACTTGTTTGAAGCCATGATGAAGCCAAATTGCATTTGAAAGGTTATGCTCTATAGAAGTTCATGTTCACATTTTTATTTTATGTGAGAATCACATACTATGTCACATTTCATTTCCAGTTTTATCTCATGAGTGTGACTGGCTCTGTCCAACATAGTAAAGCAGAAGAGGGGGGATTTGTACAGGGAACTTATCCACAATGTCTCAACTGAATTCAATGGCTACTCAGCAAGAAAGTCCCTGTATATGACTTTGAGAAGTTTTCTCTCTCTCTAAAAGGACTGTTATTGATACTATGGAGCTACAAGCAGAGACTATAGGAGCTCATTCATCAGTTTGAAACCTTTCTATACAGAATAAAAGAGAATTATGCAAACTCTCACACACACATTTGCATACCTACCATAGGTAAAATTTAACCTAGGAAACAATAATTATAGAAAATGCTTAGTTTTTAATTAACACACAATTAACAACAAACTTTACCTCTGAACAGTACAAAATGAGTTAAAAATCAACATTATCTAGAATCTAATCATTGTAATCTCAAGTGAATTATAGAGCAACTCATCTTGTGGATAAGTCTACAAATAAAACATGATATTGTAGTGATTAGCCTTCTTCTTATTATTTTTGGATCCCTCCATTCATGGTAACTGAAAGTAGTGTACTTCCCTGATCCTTGTAAGTTAAGCATTGTCATATGTCTTGCTTTGGCTAATGAAATGTAAGTGGAAGGGACAGTGTTGTTTCTAGACAGAGCATTTAATTGCCGGTGCTGAACTTTTCTTCCTCTACCCCAGCAACTTTGAAAGCATATATTGATATAGAAAGGCAAAACTAAATGATCACACACCAAGAGGCACCCAAACCTGTAGAGGAGTTTTTGTGAGGCAGAAATAAGCCTTTCTTATTTTTAAGCCACTGAGATTTCTGGAATTTCTTGTTACTGAAGCATAACCTATCCTATCCTAACTAAGCCTGTCAACAGTGTAGAGATACGAGGATTAACGTTTATTGAGCAAGCCTAGTACTATGTAAGAGATTTTCGAAAGATTAGTCAATTATTCTTTGTAATAATATAGGGTTGGTATTATCCCTATTTTACAAATGGATTCTCAAAACAACTTTGTCACATAAGTAATTGTAACAAACTCCTCAACTCCATTTCTGATGTTCTGTTGAGTTCCATCAGTGGAGTGTATGGTAGAGTTTTATATTTTGTTTTAGTAGAGTTTTATATTGCTTGCATAATCAATGACTGTCTTTGTTCCATGTGATTCTTTATATAACTGCTCTAAATTTGCAGAGAAGTGGATTATCCCAAGAGAAATATATAAGAGAAGTCTATACAACCATCCTCATTTTTTTTTTTAAATCTGGACCTGTTTGTCAATTAATGAAGTAAATAAGAAATATAAGTGATTCAAAAAGACAACTATAATGAAGTAATTTACAATTTTTGAATCTGTCCTGTAGCCTCACATAGTTAACTCACCTTTATCGACAGGGCAATATATTACATTGGTTAAGCCCTGGCTTCTGGGCTCAGAACAGCCGTTACTAATCCAGACGGCCACTTACCAACTTTATGACTTTAGGCAAGCTTTCCAACTTCTCTATGTTTTGATTTCTTTATTTCAAGCTGTGACACTGCATAAGTTTTGTGAGAGGATTAAATAAGATAATCAATATGAACAGCTTAAAACACAGCTTGAAATATATGAAATGGTCAATACATATTGAATATTATTACAGACTACATAAATGGAGAATAAAAATGACATAACATTATAATTTTTTGAACACTTACAATATGCTAGCACTGAGTCTGGTACTTTTCCTAAATTATACCATTACATCTTTATGATAACTATGAGATATATTTGTTCTTACATTCATTTTACAGATGAGGTAACTTGCATTTTGAGATCATAAGTAAGAATTCGAACTCTGCTTTAGTTGACTTGCTCTCATCCCAGAGTCTCCTTTTTTATTATGCCATATAGCAGTCCCACTACTGGTAACCATGATGCATTAAAGACCAGTAAGTTACAGGCTCATGGTCTCAATGATGTTTAATCAGGCCATTGTTAAGAGAAGAACAAATAACATTACAATATATGATATGTTGTAAGATATGTAAAAATGAAGTGCATTATGAGAGTTCTGAAGAATGACCTTGCCTCCAACTGGAGCAGATGGTTTCATGTAGAAGAAATTTGGAACTTTAGCAAGCTTAGAAAGATAGGTGGGATTTTGACAGGTGCAAAGAATGCAAGAACATTGCTAGAAAAAGGAACAGTAAGAAAAAGGATATTGCAAAAAAAGTACAGAGCATATTAAAAATAAAGCTAGGAGACAAGTTTGTGAAAGTATTTTCAAAGTAGCTGTGACTACAGTTATTTTCAGTACATGATGGCATAATTCTTATTAGCAATTGTATTTGTGTTGTTATCTATATTAATATGTATATGCTATCCATGATGCTGTGTAATCTAGAAGATAGTGGTGTAAAACAATAAATATTTCTTATTTCACATTTACTGTACGTCAGAAATTTTAGAGAGGCTTCATTGAGTAGTTTTGGTTTAAGGTCTCTTATGAGATCTCAGTCAAGATGTTGGCTGGTGCTGTAGTTATCCGAAGAATTGACTGGAACTGGAAGATATGCTTCCAAATTGGTTCACTCACCTAACTTTTATCAGGATGCCATAATGTCTTGCCACATGGGGCCTCTGCATTGGGCTTCCTGAGTACCCCTACAACATGGCAGCTAGGTCCCCCTAGAGTGAGTGGATTCAAGAGAGAGCAAGGTAGAAGTCTCAATGTTTTCTTCTTATCTAGCCTCAGAAATCACACACTGTTACTTCTTCAATATCCCCTTCAGCACTATTCACTGTGAGAAGGGACTCTACTAAGGTGTGGATACCAGGAAATGGAGTATCACTGAGGCTATCTCAGAAACTGGTTAACACAGTTATCTTTTGTGTTCAAAATAAAATCATGTGCCCTACTTAAGCACACATTATTATAGAAAACCAAGAAACTAGGTCAGAAATCATACTAAAAGAGTTACCTAACAGGGATATCTATTCTTACAAACTCACCCACTAGCATAAGATCAGAAATCTCTAGCCTTCTCTCAGATATCATCTTTCTCAACATATCATCTTTCTCAACAAAAGTTTAAGTGACGTAAATTTTCTGAATCATCATAAAAATTGTGATGTGAGCTTCTACATGTGTTAGTATATTACTTTCTCAAATCATATTTTTTTTTTCATTTTTTTTTCAACGAAAAGCACAAGTGAAAGATTGGAGCTCACCGTGCTTGTGCATCAGGTACCAAATTAAATGTGAAAGGTTATCAGAAGATTAATTTAGGGGTAATTTTCCAAGACCCCTGCTTGAAAAAAAGGAGTAAAAGTTAGTACTACTTTTGGTGCTATTATATCTGAGAATTAATTCATTAAATATCCCAGGTAATGAAGAGAGACAAAAGTTAAACCTTACCATTTTTCCATACCCTAAAAATTTTTAAAATAAAGCAATCTGGCAACTATCACTTTATAGATTATTTTCTATTGCTCCAGTTTTAGTTATAGTCTCAAACCATAGCTATTTCCTACTGCTTTATGTGGCCTTTCACTTTTATTGGTCCCAAGTTCAATCAAATGAACTGCTGAAAGTGAAATCTTGAACTAGCTCATCTGCTGAACAATGAACTCAAAACAAGCCTAGGGCAGCAAACGGGATTTTAATTGCTTGCTGCTATTTCTCCAGTGCCTTGCTCTCTAGGTGACTGTATGACAAGAGGCCTCACTGAATTCAGAATTCTGGGACAAAATGCCTAACACAAATGGTAACCATCTGTGACCTTGGTCTTGCTTACATGTCTTTTCTTAGTTCAGGTAATGCTACTTAACACAGACACCTGATGGTCTTAAGAGATTATGGACTGCCCTCACTTCAGAGAGCTCTTGAAAGGCAGAGGGGAGGCAATAATTGCATTATCCTCGCCATTATTAAGCACTTATTGAGTGCCACCAGAGGGCTAGACATTACAAGATAGTATCCATTTTGCAGACATTAGGAAATGCATGTGCTTTTATTTCAGAAACATATTAACACCATTGTTCTTTTTGTCACGTTTGCTTTCATTTCCTATGGAATATTTTGGGACATTGTAGGTAGTGAGGACTCATTTGGATTGTCTTTCTGGGATGAACTTACATCCTCCTAGTCAGTTTACCCCAGTTGGGAAATATGTCTATTCCCAGAAATGATCTCCCTCCTCAGCCATTTCTATATCGTCAGGAGGACAAAGATTCAATTTATCCCCATGCAGTTTAATAGAAAGAGTAAAAAGTGGCAGAGAGGAATAACTGTTTGCAGCACTTGCTTCTGCTTAGCTTCTAAAGCAGTTACTATGTTAAGGGGGCCATCATGGATCCTGCAGTGTACCAGGCACTTTTGCATAAGGTGCTTATTTAATATACAGAATTCCCAGGGTGGTGGGAAAACCCCTGTGTTGCAGATGATGAACCTGAGATGGAGAAATTTAGAAACTTTTTCAAAGCCCTAGAAGCAGTAAATAGTGGAGGCAACTTGAACCTCATATTATCTATCATAAAGTTTAGGGCATTTCCAGTTTACCAACTGGTTAGAAATATAGAAAAAGAAAAAACAGTTTTCCACCTGTAATTTTAATATTACAGACCATGAACAATCAATGTGTGGAGATGATTCTGAATTTGTAAGACCTAAAATTGGGTGTGTTTATTTCTATAAGGATATTGTAATTTTTGGGAACAAGGGAAATCTCCCAACACATGGAAAAGAAAAATGATTGTGAGTATCTTTCAGTGTGACAAGCCTCACAATCTGAGAATATAGTGCCTGTTACAAGAAAATTCTAAACGTGTATACAAAAGCCTAAATAATTTTGAAGTTTATATAACTTTCAAACTCTAAAAGAACATCTTTATTTTTTTACTTTTTTGTTTAAAGGATTATAATTTTAAAATCACTTTAAAAGACAAAAGATAACTGTCCAAGCTTGTTAATCATTCTTGTCTTTAAATATCCACTTATAATAGTTGTTCCAACATTTTTACAAAGTCAGAACAGTAGGATGCCCACATGTTCATTCTTTTGTATTTAGGATTGTATTAATGCTACATTACAAATATATTTTATGCAGTTACTGGTTTTTATAATAATTTATGTAACCATACCATATGCTATTGAATAGCTCACTAAAATTGATCTTACTGTTTTTTAATTATTTTACATTTAAATATATTGTGTTCTGCAATCATAAATGTTATTGAGATGAATATCAACTGGAGTACATGTTTTTTTTCTTTTAAATTATTTCTGTAGGATATGTTTCTAAGAATAGACAAGAGATAATATTTGATATTTGTGAACATATTTAGTAATATTTATTAGTTTTTTAAATTATAAAAATATCACATGCTGGCCGGGCGCGGTGGCTCACGCCTGTAATCCTAGCACTCTGGGAGGCCGAGGTGGGCGGATCATTTGAGCTCAGGAGTTCGAGACCAGCCTGAGCAAGAGTGAGACCCCACCTCTACTAAAAATAGAAAGAAATTATATGGACAGCTAAAAATATATATAGAAAAAATTAGCCGGGCATGGTGGCGCATGCCTGTAGTCCCAGCTACTCGGGAGGCTGAGACAGGAGGATCGCTTGAGCTCAGGAGTTTGAGGTTGCTGTGAGCTAGGCTGACGCCACGGCACTCACTCTAGCCTGGGCAACAGAGAGAGACTCTGTCTCAAAAAAAAAAAAAAAAAAATATCACATGCTGAAAGCCAAACATTTGGGAAACACTGAAAAACACCAAAGAAAAAAATTAAATTAGCCATCGTAATATATCTTGGTGATTTGCCTCGCTAGCATTCTTTTCTACCTTGGTTTTCTACCAAATTTGGGGTGAGGAGGGGCAACATTTTCCAACATTTAATGCATATGTTTCAGATGTGCCTCAACTCTCAGCTTCACAGACAGAACATGTTACCCAAACTGACCAACCAGCTCCACAAATAGTCCCTAAACCATTCTGATGGGCTCAGGAGTAGCAATCAGGGATTTCCTTGAATTTACGTAGAAGCTACTAGAAAGAGAAGCTTTTGTTTTTCTTTATCCCTGGATTTGATCATAGGAAGACAGAAATTTGGAGCTACCAGGGACTGTCAAGTGTAACTTAAGGGAAAAAAAAGAATAAAAAATCAAAATAAAACAAACAAACAAACAAACAAAACCCAAGCAAACAAAAAGCCATCATAGCAAAAATAGAACTGAATAATGGAGAGAAATAAAATCCTTTTGTCATAACCTTAGCTGCATTAACCTTAGCTGGGAAGTAGACTTATCCTTGAGCTTTTCAGTTATATAGGACAATTAAATATCATTTTTGGTTGAGTCTTTTTGAGTTGAGTTCTGTCACACGCAACGTGAATTCTGACAAATTTACCCTTTATTTCATTACCAAAAGAACAATCACCATTAGCATTTTAGAGAACGTCCTTCCAGGCTATTTTTAAACACATATGGCTATATTTTATTATGACATATATACATATATATGCAAATATATGTAT
Source organism: Eulemur rufifrons (assembly GCF_041146395.1). Taxonomy (NCBI): domain Eukaryota; kingdom Metazoa; phylum Chordata; class Mammalia; order Primates; family Lemuridae; genus Eulemur; species Eulemur rufifrons. The sequence continues at coordinate 218,960,167 of NC_090989.1, read as the reverse complement.
TCTATAATTTAGTGTTTTAAATACAAATAACTCATAAATATTTTAACGCATCATTAAATATTAACCTTTTATAGATTTTAATTAACAACAGGGTAGTATAAGGTGTGGATATTCTACAGTTTGCATAACCAATTCTCTATTGGTAGATATTTGTGATACTAATACATCTTCACTATTTAAAAAATGTGATGAATACATATATACATATGTGGCCATCTCTTATTGTTCTTTTTAATGCACATTTCTAGAAATAAAATTGTTCCTTCAAAATGTATGAATGTTTTTAAAGATATATAAAATTTTCTGTCTTTGATTGCTTTGTGTTATATAGTTACTTTGAACTGTAAAACTTTTGCTTTGAAATCTTTCTCTGATACTAAATTGCCAATTCTGTTTTCCTTTCCCCATATTTTTGCCCATACTTCTGTTCTAATACTCCTTAACAATTTTATGTTAAGTAATTTTCCTGTAGTTAGCAGAGTTAGACTTTATTTCTGGCCCAATTTGAAATTTTTAGTCTTTTAGTAGAACAAAATTCATTTTTGTATTGTTACAAAGAATAATCTTAGTTTTACTTGTATCATCCTATTTTACTGGTTATCTTATTTCATATTTGTACATATTTTTGGCTTTATTTTTCCACAAGTTTTCTTTCTTGTCCTCAAACTAGTCATTTGGAAGGCAAACATCTTGTTTTAAATTCTAGTAGTAAAGACATCCAAGTTTAAAGAAATCACTGGATTAAAATTTCTCTAATATCATCAATGTTAATAGTAAGAAAGACCCTTTCAACTCTAGTGTGCATGGTCAGGCAATTAAATCACCTTTACATACTATTTAATCCTGACCTTGCAGTTTTTCCTGACATACTTCATAGTTTTCTCCTTTTATTGTTAAATTGTTATTTTATTATACATCTTAATTTCTAAAATTTTTTTTTACATTTTCGTTGTTTTATAACCATAAGTTACTTAGTTACTTCTATTTCTTTCATAGTCGTTTCTATATCTTACATACAATTTTTAATTTGTATTTTTATTTGTATTTACTTTTTGCCTTGAGTGGAGTATAGCTTTAATTACATAGGTGACATCCTTTTCATATCTGTGAGTCACATGTGAATATTTGACTTTCATAAGTAAAAAATGTAGACATTGTGATCTTTGTTTCACTCAAATTTTGTAAATATTGATTTATTATTTTCTGTCAGATACGAAGTTTTTTTTCTTTTAATAGTAATAGTTATTTCATTTTTTCTCTGGATGTTTGAAGAAATTCTAACTTATTTTTAATATTCAAATATACCACTAAGTTGTGTAATAATATTTATAATTTATTTATGTCTTCTCTGTTTACCATGAAAACTACTACTTAATATGCAGTTTTATCATTGCCTAAGTCAGAAAAGCTTTCTCCTAACAGTGGATTCAGGGCCATTTGTTCTAGCATCTTTCTCAGGAGTAGCATTAGATGTATTTGGCTTTTTATTGGTTGTTGTTAGGCATTATTTTTTCAGACAGTTGGATTTCCTTTGTCCTTCTCTCTTTTTTTTTTTTTTTTTGAGACAGAGTCTCGCTCTGTTACCCGGGCTAAAGTGAGTGCCGTGGCATCAGCCTAGCTCACAGCAACCTCAAACTCCTGGGTTTAAGCGATCCTCCTGCCTCAGCCTCCTGAGTAGCTGGGACTACAGGCATGCACCACCATGCCCGGCTAATTTTTTATATATATGGTTTTAGTTGGCCAGATAATTTCATTCTATTTTTAGTAGAGACGGGGTCTCGCTCTTGCTCAGGCTGGTCTCGAACTCCTGACCTCAAACTATCCACCCGCCTCAGCCTCCCAGTGTGCTAGGATTACAGGTGTGAGACACCGCGCCTGGCCTGTCCTTCTCTTTTGCATTTTGGAAGAGCTTCTTGCTCTCTACCTCTCTGATTCAGTTTTCTTCAATGCCAATCCTTGATTTCCACTAACGTCTATTCCAGCTTTTTTGGTTCCTCTCTGCTCTTTCTTAACTCTTTCTGATGGTCCCTTTTAGTTTCATTCTCTAATCTTATCTTTTGTTTCTTTCAAAGTTTTCTTTAACTTAAGCATACAAAGGAGATGATGTGTTCTAAACAACATGAATCATTTGTAACAACTCCTTTTTAAAAGTGTTCTTTCCCTATATTGTGAGGGCTACATATATTTATTTCTTTCATATTATCCTTTCATCATAGATTTAATTTTTTCATTCTAGTCATTCATCTAAAAGGAGATAAATATATCTTGATATGTAATTTGCACAAAAATTATGTGAATAGATCTTTTAGTGGATTCCATCATGTATCAACTATGTAATAGTAGAATTCTAATCTCTAGTCTAAACCTCAAAGGCCAGATGATAAGTTTTCATGTGACTTTTAAGTGACCCAGTAGCATAAAGGAGAAGAGATGTATACAAGTTACAGATATTGTTTTGAATATTATCCAAATTCTACATTGGTACTATGATGTTCTGCAACCAGTTTTCTCTCTTCACTTCCTTTCAGACAGATCCAGATTCCTTATGTAGTCTCCTGTTCATAAATTAGAAAAGTAAATCTCATGTCAAGAATTGGTTTCATACATCAAGAAAAATGTGCACCACAGAAAAACCAAAGCAATCACTGACTTTGTGTTCATTTTGTCTTTATTTGCACCTTAGGACTACCTCTACTGCTACTTCTAAAAGATGTAGGAAATGATGTCAAACCAAAAAGACCAATATATACACAAATTTTCTCTCTATTTTTAAATACTTTTTTCTTTTTTATTGACAAGTAATAATTGTATATATTTATGATGTACAACATGCTTTGCTATATGTACACATTGGGGAATGGTTAAATAAAACTCTTTAACATGTACATTACCTCACATATTTATTTATTTATTTTGGCAAGAACACATAAAATCTATTCTCTTAGAAATTTTCAAATGCACAATATTATATTATTCACTATAGTCACCATGATGTACAATAGAGCTCTTAAACATATTCCTCCTATCTAACTGAAATTTTGTCTCCTTTGACCAAATTCCCTGAATCCCTTTACCCCTCAGCCTCTAGTAACCACCATTCTATTGTCCAATTCTATGAATTTGACTTTTTCACACTCCACTTATAAGTGAGATCATGTGCTATTTGTTGTTCTATGCCTGGCTTATTTCATTGAATACAATGTCCCCCAGGTTCATCCATGTTGTCATGAATAACAGGAATTCCTTCTTTTTTAAGGTTAAATCATATTATATGAAATTATGCATAAGCTATACATTATATATTACATAATTATCTTATGCAATATGTATATAATGGTAATATAATGTGAGATATATATAGATGTATGTCTGTGTGTGTGAATATATATCACATTTTCTGTATGCATTTTTCCAGTAATACACACTTAAGTTGATTCCATATCTTGGCTATTATGAATAATCCTGCAGGGAACATGGGAGTACAGATATCTCTTCAAAATGCTAATTTCCTTACCTTTGGAAATATACCCAGTAGTGAGATTGTTAGACCATAGGGCATTTTATTTTTAATTTTTTGAGAAACCCCCATGCAGTTTTCCATAATGGCTATATTCATTTATATTCCCACCAACAATGTACAATAGTTCCCTTTTCTCTACATCCTCACCAATACTCATTATTTTTTGACTTTTTGATGACAGCTATTTGAGCAGGCACAAGGTGATACCTCATTGTGGTTTTGATTTGCATTTCTTTGATGATTAGTGATGTTTAGCATTTTTTCATGTATCCATTGACCAATTGTATGTCTTCTTCGGAGAAATGTCTATTCAAGTCCTTTGCCTATTTTTTAATTGTTTTTTTCTATTGAGTTATTTGACTTCTTTATATATTTTGATATTAATCCCATATAAGATATATATTTTGCAAATATATTCTTCCATTCCATACCTCTACTACATTTTCAAGCTACTGACACTTTATTTCTATTAACAAATGTATTGACTTTTCAAAACAATAAGAAAAATGCTGGTCCACTATTTCATTCTGGGTTATGGGAATGATTATGCTAGTATAGAATCTAGTCTTTCACTCCACTCTAAATCCTTTCTGTGTTCTAGACAACTGATTTCCCTCATCCTGTTCTGCATGTCGAATGAGGGCTATACTCAGCAAGAGGAGTAATTTTTTTGTGTGTTTTAGAGGAGAACAGATCTCCCTCTAGCTTAGTTCTATTTTTGCATTCACTGTTTCTACCTGCATACACAAAGATAACTAAACATACATGAGTGACCAGCAAACCCATATATTGGCTGAATGTGATAACTAATTTCATTTAACGAAGAGTTGACTTTTAGTCAGGATTTTCACACATCTTACTTTTCCAAGAATTATCCCTATCTCTTCCTAGAACATGTCTGGATCTGACTGAACTTGAAAAATAACCTTCTCTATAGCCCCATCTTCCTCTCACTATGCAAAGTGGTATCTGGGCAGAGAATCGGTTTGGGACATAGCTCAAATCTACCACTTGCTTAAACTGTATAAAATATGGAAAGTAATTAATCTTGCTAAGGCTCAAAATAAATAAAAATTACAAAAGTATAATATATAATTTATAAGACTTTTTGGAAAATTAATTAAGATGAAGTATGTAAAAAGCATAGCACAATTTTTGAAACTTATTCTCCATTCAACAAAAGTCAGTCTTTTTGTCTCTTCATATATATTACAAGTGTTTATTGTTTATTTGCTGCTTTGTCTTAATGGACACCTTTCTCAAAGGCTTGATGGTTTCAGATTTCTTCTGCAATTTCACAATAATCAGATGTATTACTGGGGCTTGCTTTAAAATATATGTATACTTGCAATAATGAGATAATATAATAATATTTCCCACACTCCATATCTTGGAGATTTATTTTGCAAATGTGAAACTTTTACTATATTTGTTGATTAATTGCTAACGTTGGTTTGAATTATATACAATTTAACCTTCTTTATATATAATTATCATTTGATGTTAGAATCTGTGTTAATTTCCAAATACTTTGGTGTTTTCAGTTATTGGTTTATTCATAAATTGGAGATGTGTTTGTTTGCTGATAATATATATCAATAGTTAATGAAGGAATAAATACTTTATCCACACATGATGGTTGAGATTATTTTCAGAACTTAATTTGTGAACTTTGACCATAATTCTAAAATTTTGCCTTTCAGAGAGAATTAGACCTCAGAAATATACTCTGTTCTAAATATGCAATTTGATAAATAAAAGACAATAATATACACTAGTAGCACCTACCATGATCCAGAAAATATTCTAATATTTAATCATCACAATGAATTTATGAGGTCAGTCTAATTATTATCCTAATTTTTAGGTGATGACACTGACATACAGAAATCATAAATAACTTGCTTAGAGTCACACAATTAGCAAGTGATGGAGTTAGGATAACATACCTCTCTCATCTAAACATATACCCAAATTTCTAAAGAGAAAGTTTGTTCTACTATAAAATAATGGTATACATCCCATTAGTAAGTAAGCAGTTGGTTACTTAAGAATAAAATACAAATATTATTTTTTCTTTCAGTGTATGTGCATTATCTAATAGTTGTTTGGACATAACTAACTTAATAAAAGGAACTTTTAAGGTATTGGCCTAAGAGTGCCATGAAAAATTTACTAAGACACTAAGGGTGCTGTGAGCCAAGAAAGTTTGGGAACCTCTGCTTTATGGCAAAATTTACAATGAAAAGAAATCATTTAGAGGAAAAATATTTTCCATTAAATAAATATGAAAATGGAAGCTAAAAAAAAAAAAAAAAAAAAAAGACCTAATTGCTCTTTAAGACATGAGAACTCTGACCCTTTACACTAAATCCCAAATTATGAGACGGGCCAGAAATTAATACACAGTTTTGGATGAAAGCTTGGATGCAAAATAGTCAACTTTGTTCATCAACACTTATTTAAAATCTTACTGCTGCCACTGAGAGATGATAAAGCACAGGCTGGTGTATATCTGCTGTCTCTAACTGGAATACATCAAGAACTTTCCCTGATTACATAAATAAATGAAGTAATTGAGCCCGTGCTTCATGTGGAAACTCATGTTCTTAGCAATTATTCCCTTTTAGAAAGATAAGTTTATTTATCAATGCCTACTTGCTGCACAGTTCAAATAAATCTTTTTCTAAGTGAAGCATCTGACTTGCAGTCCATGACTATCTGGAAAACATGACCATTCAACCCAATCTAAGATTTACATCTTAGCTCAAAATGGGCTCAAGTGCAATATGCAACCCCGAGTCCTGGCTGACAACATGTTGATCTTTAATTTGACATTAAAATCAATTATTGGGAAAGGAGGAGAAATAGTACCATTAGGGAAATTGCTGCTGGTTTTATATTCTGTCACATCAAAGTGAACTGGAGATTAATATTCTCATATTTTATTGTTAAAACATTTTAATTTAAGGATGTATTTCAGTTTTGTGAATCGTTGATGAGAACCCAGCTCAGTAGTGCCAATTTGCATATGAAAGCTACAATATTATGACACCTACCTGTCAGCAGGTACTTTACCCCCTTGAAGATGTTCACCTGCCAGAAGTTCTTTAATGTTGATATCTCACTGAAGAATTCCAGAAAAATAAAATATATAAATAATGTGCCTAATGCTTATTTAAAACCTCTCCCAGATTTGCTGATTTTCTGATTATAGAAAAGAAAGAAAAGGCTATTTTCACTTTCTATAATGACTGAAGAAAGCATTCAACTCTGTTGAGCTTAAATTTGTGGATAACTGTTGGACCTTCCCATATGGGATATATTTAAATACTCTCTGAGCCTGTTGTATTCTGCTCTTTTTATTTTCAGAAGATGGAATTTCCAGCCAAAAGCAGACTCTGTGCCCTAACAAAGATTATACTGGGTATACTGGACTGAACAAAATAGAAATGAACCTGAAGAACTATTAATGTCTCTCCTTCTGTGCCCCCTGTGTCTGAAATCTCCAAGTTAAAGGGGTGCAGGGAAAAAACATAGTACCCTAAAAATCTGAAGGATTGATCCAAAGTTTATTGAAGAGACTTTACCCACAGAAAAACAGCTTCTCGCAGTTTATATTATTAATAATGATACCTTTCTTCTACTGAGGGACCCTCTTAACAGACATGTTTGTGAAAGCACTGAAAAGAATAATTCACCGTCTTTATGATTTCCTCCCTCTGATGTTCTCCAGACTTCTCCATTAAAGAGATTACATTGCTTTGGGGCCACTAGTTTTCTGTACAAATAGACATTATGATATGCATGCACATATCTATTCATTTATTCCTTCAACAATCTCATACTATGCTGGTAAAGTGAAAAATAATAAATATTGAAGTCAGACATATGTGATTGTGATCATTTATTAGTTGTGTAAATATAGGCAAATGATCCAACAATAACCTGGGTGTGAGCAACTTCAGCTGTGGAACGAAAACCTGTTGTAAGTATTAAAGGGTATTGCATGTGGCAAGTGCCTAGTACACTGAGTGCCATGACCACAATATGTGCTCTTCAAATAGTAACTCTAAAAATAAGAGGAAGATTTGCACAGCAGAGAGAAAATGAACAAGCTTTAGTCAAAGAAATTGAGTTCGACTTCTGTTTTTGTCACTAGACTGTAAATTTGGTTAAATAATCTCTCTCGGCTTATTTTTAAAATGGCCTCAAGCAATAATACCTATCTCAAAAATTATTGTGATATTTAAATGAGATAAAGACAGATAAATCATTTAGCACTATTCCTAGAACAAAGTAAGTGCATAAACACCTATACATATTAAGGATTATTGTTATTTACAATAAAATGTGATGGCAATAGACTAAGTAAACAAAGATAAATATGGCCCAAAACAAAAATATAACAAAGAACTGTGAGAGCATCTCACTCTGCCAGGGGAAATATGAAAATGTTCACAGTTAATTAGAGATTAAATATAACAGAGCAACTTTAAATCCTTGAGCCCACAGAGAAACTTGGACTTCCAATAATACACTCCCAAACTTGGAGTTTGGAGAGCACAAGGATTGCAAAATCCAGTTCAACTTAATGAATGTTTACTTTCTGTGTGATCTAGCTACTAGTGTAGGTGCTATGAATATAAGATGAAAGCAACTAATTCTCCTAAAATATACTAGAGTGGTCAATTCAAGGTCCTAGAACACTGCTTAGAGGGTTACTAATTCTGGTTAAAGTGTGGGCGAAGAGTAAAGACTACCAAGAGCACAGAATTTTGAGATCAGATGAAAAAACATTCATAACTTGGGCAAGGAAAGAAAAAATGTTATAGATGAAGAGAAAAAGTTGAAAACTGAAGTAGTGAGGTGAATGAGCCAAGATGGCCAACTAGAGACATAGCTTGTCAGCCTGTCCTGGATAGAGGGTAGAAGGCTGGACTGAGGAGGGCAGAGAACAATAGTGGCTTGGGTGTGGATCACAGGGAGAGATGGCAGAGGTGTCCAGGGACCCCACTGAGAAGGGTTGTGAGGCTGCACAAGAGGAAGGCAGAGAAGAAAGGACAGCAGTGTTGACCATTTCCAGAGAGGTTCAGAGCCCAGTGAAATGGTAAGGGGCCTCCCCTCCCCCATATGGGTGACTTTGGAGAGAAGGGGACTACAAAACTCTCACGCCCCGGAAGAGTGCAATTAGAGAACAGAGAGCCATTATTCTTAAACCTAGATGCCTCTTCCTCTGGACCTCTTCCATTCCTGGAATCACAGAAAATAATTTTGGCTCAAGGTGGCCCATAGCCATGGCCCCTCTCTGCCCATAGCAACTGAGAGAGTGGACGGTTCTGAGAAGCCAACTCCTGAACAGTCGCCCCCAGTGCTAGCACTCTGAGAGTGAGCGGCTGCCATTTTGGTGGTCCACAACCCAGACGCTGTGGTGCACTATAGTTTCAGGTGGCACCCTTCCTCTGGCCCGGGGACTCTCACACAGGCTCCACCTTTCTGTTACCTGCTGTCAACTAGCCAGGTCTGTTTTGATGGGAGAATTTTGAGTGCCCCCCCAGTCGTGGGAGGCTGATGCCTGCAGGATTCACAGGCGCTGGGGCGTTGGGCAGATTCAGGGATCACCACGCCCCCTAGCACAGTGACTTTTGAGCCAAAAGTGGTAGGCTCCAACCCTGGAGGTAGGGAGAAGTAAGAAGAGCCACTTTCCCTGTGTGACTGGCATGAATCTGTGGGGCCTTAGCGCAGATCAAGAGTTGACAGCCCAGTGACTTGGCCTGTCAGACTGGCTTATGTCATCCAGTACGATCATAATTCTGGGGCCTGACCTCCACGTCTGGGCAGCTGCCAACAGTGGGGTTCCTAGTCAAGGAAAGAAAATCCTGGCCAGAGGCTCCAGCAGGTGCACCAAGTAACCTGTCCCATCAGGAGCAGCCGCCCAAGTGTGGTGGAAGAGCCCTGAAAAACACATTAGTGGCTCCCTGTAGCAGCAGATCAAGCAACCATAGAAGCACACACATACAGGCTGGTAGGCACCAGCTGCGATCTGCCTTGCTCCTACCACCACTTTAAGGGGGAATAAGGTCCAAGTAAACCTGGGTAGTGGCAAGATCCTTCCTAAAGATTAGAGCATTAGTGTTCCTCACCCAGGGACCAGAAACCAACACAGAGGCATCAGATTACCTCGGTAACTGTTCCTCCACATAATCTACAACCAGTGACAGAGAGGATAACCCCACAGCTCAACACAGTGCCCTCCATCTCAAGCTATTAGATGGCAGTCAAGTTATACACAGGTGCAATTCACCACATGGGAGCTTAAGCTGGTGGACCAAACTCACTAATCTCCACTGACAAGAGGTGAAGACAACAGGTCAGAGGAAACCCAACTTGCCAAAATACCTCTAAGGCAATACAAGACCAGTACACCTCCTTAACAGGAATGTGCCTTGGGGGCTTGAAGTTAAGGGCAAAAATGAGTCCTAGCACTCCCAGTTCTCAATCAATTACCCTGATGAAAAAGAATGAGAGAAAGAACACAGGGAATATGAAAGAGCAGAGAGAAAAGTCACTCCCAAAAGAAATCATGAGACCCTCAATATAGGATACTAATTTCAATGAAATGATTAAATTAACAGAGAAAGAATTTCGAATATGGATTTTAAAGAAACTCAATAGAATTGAAAAGAAAATAGAAACCCAACACAAAGAAGCCATGAGAACAATACAGAAAATGAATGAAAAATTCTCTAAAGAAATTGAAATATTATGTAAAAACCAAACAGAAACCTTGGAAATGAAGGAGGCATTCAAGGAACTTAAAAACACAGTGGAAATCCTTAAAAATAGGATGGATCATGCAGAGGAGAGAATCTCAGAGCTTGAAGATAATGTCTATGTACTAAACAAATCAGATGAATAAAAAGAACACAGACTCAAGAGACAAGAGCAGAACATACAAAAAACGTGGGATTATGTAAAGAAACCAAATATAAGAATTGTAGGAATCCTGGAGAGAGAAGAAGAAAATACACAAGGACTGTAAAATCTATTTCTTGGAATACTGGAGGAAAATATGTCTGTCCTGGCCAGAAACCTAGGTCTTCAGATACAAGAAGCAGACAGAACTCCTGGGAGACTCAACATAAAGAGGTAAACACCATGTCACATAATTGTTAGGCTGGTCAAAGTAAACATGAAAGAGGAAATCCTTTGCACAGTAAGATGAAAACAACAGATAACCTACAAAGGAAAACCTATCAGACTAACTTCACACTTCTCAAATGAAACTCTTCAAGCCAGAAGGGACTGGGAACCCATCCTCAGTCTTCTTATGCAGAACAATGGCCAGCTTAAAATTGTTTACCCAGCAAAACTGAGTTTCATCTATGAGGGAGAAATAAAGACTGTCCCAGACAAGCAACCACTGATGGAATTTGTGAAAACCAGACCTGCTGTGCAAGAAGTATTCAGACCTGCTAATGCAATGTATAATTACACTGAACTGTGCAATAGACACCCACCAAATTAAAAGCACTCAAGAGTTAAAGCCCAGAACCCAGATTCCACAATGGCTTGAGAGGTAAAACAAAACAAAAAGAATTTACCCAACAATAAGAACATAAATCTACCCCAAATATCAATCCTCTCAATAAATGTTAATGGCTTTAATTGTCCTTTTGAAGAGATATAGACTGGCTGAGTGCATAAAACATTATAAGCCAAGTATCTACGGTCTCCAGGAAATGCATGCAATCCACAAAGATGCTTTCAGGTCAAGGTCAAGGGTTGGAAAACAAACTTTCAGACAAATGGAAACTAAAAGAGAGCAGGGATAGTGATTCTGATTTCAGACGGCATAATTTTAAAATGGCAAAAGTAAAGAAAGACAAAGATGGTCACTATATAATGATGAAAGGAAAAAATACCACAAGAAGACTTAACAATTCTTGATATCTATACACCCAACACAGGAGCACCCAGATATATAAAGCAAACCCTGTATGAAATGAATAGCATGATAAACAGTAATGCCATAGTAGCTGGGGATTTCAACACTCCACTGACTCAAATGCAGAGATCCTCCAAACAAAAAATAAGTAAAGAAATAATGGACTTAAACAGAGCTCTAGAACAAATGGGTCTAACAGACATCTACAGAACATTCCACCCTAATAAACCTGAATATACATTCTTCTCATCAGCTCATGGAACTTTCTCCAAAATCGACCACATCTCAGGCTGCAAATCAGACCTCAACAAATTAAAAAAAAAAAAGAAAGAAAGAAAGAAATTGTACCATGTATCTTCTCAGACCATAGTGGTATAAAAATAGAGATTAATTCCAAAAGAAATGCTTACCACTTCACAAAGTCATGGGAATTAAACAATCTATTGCTACATAACTGCTGGGTGAAGGAAGAGATTCAGATGGAAATAAAAAAATTCTTTGAATTAATAAAGGGTACACAAGCTATCAAAACCTGTGGGATATAGCAAAAGCATTCCTGAGAGGAAAACTAATAGCATTAAATGCTCACATCCAAAAGACAGAAAGCTCACAAATCAACAAAGTAATAAACCATCTCAAGGAACTGGAAAAGGAAGAGAAAATTAATTCTAAATCTAGCAGAAGAATGGAAATATCTAAGATTAGAACAGAACTAAATAAAATTGAGAATAAAAGAACTGTATAGAAAATCAATAAAACCAGAAGCTGTTTTTTCAAAAAGATAAACAAAATTGATAGCCATCTTCCTAAATTGACACTACTAGAAGGGAAAGGACTTTAATAAACTCAATCATAAATGAAAAAGGAGAAGTTACTACAGACATCATGTAAATACAAAACATTATCTTTGAATACTATAAAAATCTACATGCTCAAAAGCTACAAAATGTGGAGAAAATGGACAAATTCTTAGAAACACACAACCTCCCTAAACTGAATTAGGAGGAAATAGAACACCTGAACAGACCAATATCAAGTGCAGAAATTGGAGGAACAATAAAAAGTCTTCCAAAAAAAGGTCCTGGACCAGATGGGTTCACACCAAATTTTACCAAAGATACAAAGAAGAACTCCTACTTATACTGCAGAAATTATTCCAAAACATTGATAAGGATGGTATCCTCCCCAGCTCATTCTATGAAGCCAATATCACCTTGATACCAAAGCCAGGAAAGAATGTAGCAAAAAAAGAAAACTACAAATTAATATCCCTCATGAATATAGATGCAAAAATTCTCAACAAAATTTTAGCAATCTGAATCCAACAGCACATCAAAAAAATAATTCACCACAACCAGGTGGGCTTTATCCCAGGGATGCAAGGCTGGTTCAACATACACAAATCTATAAATTTAATTCACCACATAAATAAAAGCAAGAACAAAGACCATATGATTCTCTCAATAGACACAGAAAAAGCATTTGATAAAATCCAGCACACTTTTATGAAAAAAAAACCTTCAACAAAATAGGCATAGATGGGACATTCTTTAAACTTATTAAGGCCATATATGACAAACTCACAGCAAATATCAGATTGAATATGGAAAAATTGAAAGCATTCCTGCTTAGAACTGGAACCAGACAAGGTTGCCCACTATCTCCACTTCTATTCAACATTGTTCTGGAAGTCCTTACCAGAACAATCAGACAAGAGAAGGGAATTAAGTGTGTTCAAATGGGGGCAGAAGAGGTCAAACTCTTACTCTTTGCTTATCATGTGCTATTATAGCTAGAAAATCCCAAGGATTCAGCCAAGAGCCTCCTGTAATTGATAAACAAATTCAGTAATGTCTCAGGATACAATATTAATACATACAAAGCAGTGGCATTCATATACACCAATAACAGTCATACCAAAAATCAAATCAAAATGCAACATCTTTCACAATAGCATCAAAGAAATTTAAATATTTAGGAATATATTTAAGGAAGGAGGTGAAAGATAGGTATAGGGAGAACTAAAAAACACTGAGAAAAGAAATTGTAGACAATGGGCACAGATGGAAATCCCTACCATGCTCATGGATTGGGAGAATCAATATTGTTAAAATGCTCATTCTACCTAAAGTAATCTAGAGAATTAATGCAATCCCTATCAAAATTTCACCACCATTCTTTACAGATTTACAAAAAAAATAATTCTGGATTTCATCTGGAACCAAAGACCTCATGTAGCCAAAGCAATCATGAGCAAAAAGAAAAATTTGGGAGGCATCAGTCCACCAGACTTCAATCTTTACTATGAGGCTATAATAACCAAAGCAGCATGGTATTGGCACAAAAACAGAGATAGACACCTTTGGAATAGGACAAAGATCCCAGATATAAAACCACCCTCCTATTGTCATCTAATCTTGGACAAAGTAGACAAAAGTATACATTGGGGAAAAGAATCTCTATTCAAGAAGTGGTGCTGGGCAAACTGGATATGCACATGCAGAAGATTGAAACTGGATCCCCACCTCTCACCTCTCACAAAAATCAACTCATGTTGGATGACAGACTTAAATCTAAGGCATAATACCATAAGAATTCTAGAAGAAAATGTTGGAAAAATGCTTATAGACAGAGACTTGGGCAAAAAAAAATTATGAAAAAGTTCCCCAAAGCAATCTAAGCAACAAAAAAAAATAAATAAATGGGACCTGATCAAATTAAAAAGCTTCTGCACAGACATACACACACACACACACACACACACAAAAAAAAAAAAAAAAAAAAAAAAAAAACCCAACTATCATTAGAGCAAATAGACAACCTACAGAACAGGAGAAAATATTTGCATGCTGAACATCTGATAAAGGCCTGATGACTAGAATCTATGTAGAATTCAGGAAAAACAGCGAGGAAAAAATCAAACAACCCCATGAAAAAGTGGACAAAGTACCTGAACAGAAACTTTTCAAAAGAAGATACACAAATGGCCAGCCAAGAAACATGAAGAAGTGCTCAATGTCCCTAATCATCAGAGAAATGCAAATCAAAACCAAAATGAGATATCAGTTATCTCCAGTGAGAATGGCTTTTATCAAAAATTCCTGAAACAACAAATGTTGGCATGGATTCAGAGAGATAGGAACACTCATATAGTGTTGATGGGACTGCAAACTAGTCAACCTCTAAGGAAAGTAATACGGAGATACCTCAAAGAACTAAAAATAGAACTACCATTTGATCCAGCAATCCCACTACTGGATATCTATCCAAAGGAAAAAAAGACATTCTATAAAAAAGACATCTGCACTAGTTTGTTTATAGCAGCACAATTCACAATTGGAAAGGTGTGAAAACAATACAAGTGCTTGTTAATACATGAGTAGATTAATAAAATATGCTATATGTATACCATGGAATACTACTAAGAAATGGGGAACTACCTATTGTATTATCCTGGAAGGAGCGGGAGCCCAATCTTGTAAGCTAAGTATCACAACAATGACAAAACAAGTACCACATGTACTCACCATTAAATTGGTGCTAATTGATCAACACTAATGTGCACATAGGGGAAGTAATATTCATAAGGTGTTGGGCAGGTGTAAGGGGGGAAGAGGATATGGGTAAATTCACACCTAACAGATGTGGTGCATGCTATGTGGAGGATGGGCACACATGTAGCTCTGACTTGGGTGGTCAAAGGCAATTTATGTAACCAATTCATTTGTATTCCTGTAATACTTTAAAATTAAAAATAAATTTAAAAAAATGCTAAAAATAAATAAATAATTAAAGCACTGAAAAGGGCTAAGAACCAGAATCTACAAAGAACTCAAATCAACAAGAAAAAAAATCAAAGAAACCCATTGAAAAGTGGGCAAAAACATGAACAGTTTCTTTTCAAAAGAAGATAGGCTAATGGTCAATAAACATATGAAAAAAATGCACATGTACACTGTTTGTGGGACTGCAAACTAGTACTACCTCTATGGAAATTGTATGAAGATACTTCAAGGAACAAAACTTAGACCTACCATTTGATCCAGCAATCCCACTATTGGGTATTTACCAAAGAAAAAAAATCATATTATCTAAACATGTACATTGGAATATTTATTGCAGCACAATTCACAGTCAACAAAGATGTGGAACCAACCCAAGTGCCCATCTATGCATGAGTGGATTAACAAAATGTGGCATATCTATACAATAGAGTACTATCAGCCATAAAAAAGATGGTGAACTAATACCTTCTGTAACAACCTGGATGGAACTGGAGAACATTCTTCTAGCAAAGTATCACAAAAATGGAAAAACAAATACCACATGTACTCACTATTAAATTGGAACTAATTGATCAGCACCCATATTGCACATATAGTAGTAAAACTCAACAGAAGCCAAGCAGGGGGGAGGCAGAAGAGGAGAGGCATAAATTTATACCCAATAAGTACAGTTCACACTATCTTGGTGACAGGCACACTTATAAGTTTGACTCAAACTGCACAAAAGCAAATCATGTAACCAAAACATTTGTATCCCGTAATCGTCTGAAAAAATAAAGAACTCAAATGGGGAGTCATGAAAAGGTGTGGAACTGGGAAGTGTGACATGATCTAATTTGCATTTTTACAAGCTTACTCAGAGCTGCTGGGAAAGGTGTGGAAGCTGGTTATGGCAGCCTGGATGTTAGCATAGTTTTTTTTTTTTTTATTGTATTTTATTTTAATAAAAATTCTATATATTTAAGGTATGCAGGAACAAAAAAAAAAAGGAAAACTGAAGTAGAAGAGATTTCATGGTGTGTTCTGGGCACAGTTAAGAATATACAATTTACTAAGATTCTGCATTTTACTCTCCATGTAAGAGGATCTTTATGCATAAGAATGTCATGTTTAGAATTACATATTACATTTTCAAAATATGATTCTAAGGATAATAAATCAGGAAAGGAAGATTACAAAACAGGAGACCTAAATAAGATGTCATTTATTTCTTAAATAGCTTCCTGCTAATATGTCAGATAGGTGCTGCAGATTCTACAATAAGCAGTAGGATCAGGTCTTGATCATTTCTTTCCTGCTGCAATAGAACTGTTAAGAATCATGGTGAGTTATTTTGTTTGTCTTAAACTTTGACATGCTGCTTTATGAAAGTACCTTTCAAACTTTTCCATTAAAATACCTGTAATGGTAAAGGAAATTTGGTGAAGAACCTCACAGGGATTGCTGTGAGGGATAAATATTATAGAATAATATTGAAAAATGCCTGACTCATGGTAGGTGTTTGTCTTCTTATTGCTCTTAATGTCCTTGTTAAAGCAACAAAATATAGACACATTGAACTCTGAATCACTTTTTCCCTTATATTCTTACTTTCCATCCCTTGTGAGTCTCTCCTGGCTCCTTAATTCCTTAAATCTACAGTCTGCTCTAAATTTTTGCCCCTGGCCCTTCTCCATTTTAGCTAGAGGTCTGATTCTTTTTTTTTTCCTGTGAGTCCTACAGACATCCTCCCTTCATTCTCACATCAACAAAGTTCTTGGCTATTATAGTCATTTTCAGCTGCTGGTAAGTAAAGACATCACCCTTCCCAGTGTAACAAAGACTCTTCACTTAGCCCACTATCACAGCAGGATTCAGACAATTTTTACCCTTCCATGAATAAATAGTTTCACCTTGAAAACTATTAAAATTTCTGGTCCAACATTAATTTAAATAAATAATAAATTGACTGAAGTATTTATAATCAGAGGTCCTTCAAGTACAACATGACATTTATGTTCAGTGGAAGGAAGGGTCCATATAAACAAATTATAGTCAATTTAAAGTCAATCTTTGTTAATTATAGACAATTTTAACATGTAATTATTTGTATTGATAACACATTGATATCATTAAAATTTTTAATGGTACAAAAACATATATATTGAAAAATATTCAAAATTGTCTTCTAGAATTCTTATAGTTTCATGCCTTAGGTTTAAGTCTGTTATCCACCAAGAGATGATTTTTTGTGAGAGATGTAGATCCTTTTTCAGTCTTCTATATGTGGCTATACAATTTTCCCAGCATCATTTATTGAATAAGAATTTTTTTCCCCAGTCTATGTTTTTGTTAAAGATTAGATGGCTATATGAGGATGGTTTTATATTTGGGTTCTCAGTTTGGTTCCACTGATCTATGTCTTTGTTCTTGTGCCAGTATCATGCTGTTTTAGTTACTATAGCCTTCTTGCATAGCTTGGAGTCTGGTAAATTGAAGTGTCTCAATTTTTTTTTTTTTTTTATGCTTAAGATTACTTTTGTTATACGGAGTCTTCTATGGTTCCATAGGAAGAACAGAATCATTTTTTCTAGATTTGTGAAAAATGATGTTGGTATTTTAATAGGGTTGAATTGAATCTGTAGATCACTTTTAGTAGTATAGACATTTTAAAAATGTTGATTCTGTCGACCCATGAGCATGGTACAGTTTTCCACCTGTTTACCTCCTCTGCTATTTCCTTCCTCAGTGTTTTGTAGTTCTCCCTGTAGATGTCTTTCACCTAGGAAAAGAATTTATGAAGAAGACCCCAAAGACAATCACAGCAACAACAAAACATAAATAAATGGGACCTGATCAAATGAAAAAGCTTCTGCACAGCCAAGGAAACTATCAGGAGAGCAAACAGACAACCTACGGAATGGGAGAAAATATTTACATGCTACACATCTGATAAATAGAATCTATATAGAACTCAGGAAAATCAGCAAGAAAAAAATAAAACAACCCATTAAAAAGTGGGCAAAGTATATGAATAGAAACTTTTCAAAAGAAGACAGACTAATGGCCAACAAGCATATGAAAAAATGTTCAACATCTCTAATCATTAGAGAAATGCAAATCAAAACCACAATGAGATATCATTTAACTCCAGTGAGAATGGCCTTTATCAAAAAGTCCCAAAACAATAAGTGTTGGCATGGATGCAGAGAGACAGGAACACCCATACTCTGCTGGTGGGACTGCAAACCTGTACAACCTCTTTGGAAAGTAATATGGAGATACCTCAAAGAGCTACAGGCAGAATTACCATTTGATCCAGCAATCCCATTACCGGGCATCTACCCAAAGGAACAAGACATTCTATAAAAAAGACATCTGTACCAGAATGTTTATAGCAGCACAATTCACAATTGCAAAGATGTGGAAACAACCCAAGTGCCCATCAATACATGAGTGTATTAATAAAATGTGGCGTATGTATACCATGGAGTTCTCAGCCATAAAAAACAATGGTGATCTAACACCTCTTGTATTATCCTGGATAGAGCTGGAGACCATTCTACTAAGTGAAGTATCACAAGAATGGAAAAACAAGCACCACATATACTCATCATCATATTGTTACTAACTGATCAACACTTATGTGCATATATAGTAGTAACATTTGTAGGGTGTCTGGCAGGTGGGAGGGGAGAAGAGGAATTGGGTATATTCACACCTAATGGGTGTGGTGTGCACCATCTGGGATATGGACATACTTGAAGCTCTGACTTAGGTGGGGCAAAGGCAATATATGTAACCTAAACATTTGTACCCATGTAATATGCTGAAATAAAAAAAGAAAAGAAAAATATCCGTTTGTTCTTATCACCCAGCACCCATGCCCCTCCAGCAGTGTGGTTAGGGCAGAACAGTATTTTCAGTTCCTGTATTGTTCTTTCAGGATATTTTATGCATGTAGGTGCAAACACAGTATAAACTGTTTTACTTTCATAAAATACATATAGAATTTTGTAGACTTTGTCACCTTGCTTTTTTCACATAAAAATGTATCTTGAAAAGTGTCTTCAGACACTTTTTGTTAAAACTACACCATGTTCTATTTTATGTGCGCATCATAAATATAACAGTTAAGTTATATTTAGGTACTGCTATGTTCAGGCAGTTGAAAAAAAATTTGAAAGTTTTGCCGATAGTACTTTTTGGACTCCAAGCTGACAGATGTTATTTGAGATGATAACCCTAGAAAGAGAAAACTTTCTATCTTCTCCTAAACACCAAGGACTAGACAAGTAGTTCTGTAGGTTTTGTGTAGTTGAACCTTAGAGAAAATCAGGCTGTAGTCAAACTCCGACATACTCAAAAATGAATATGTTAAAATACCAACAGATTTGCCTATACCTTTCCTAAAAGGTATTTTTTTCTTCCAGAAATGACCTTTTAGGACTTTAACATTATAATGTTAAGCAGAAATGACTGAAAACAGAATGTTACTGAATTTAATTTGCATCTGATGTTTTTTTTTTTTTGGTCAACCTCTTCAGGATATCTGCTCAATACACAATGTATTTTCACTAGTGTGTCTACTTAAGGTTTATATTCATCTGTGTTTGCTTAAAAGGAAACAATGTAAGTTATAATAACAACAATAACTAAAATTAGTCTATTAAACATATAACAAACTTACTATATTCTTTCAAAAATAGTATTTAATTTTAAAATATATGCTTTCTTTTTTGCTCTTGAGCATTGTTTTTCAAGGTTAATATTAATCTGGATATATTAAGATTTACAAAAATCCCCAAACCTACAAACTCCAAATAGTTTTAACACTGCTAAATATAGTACCCAATTTAGAGCTGCTAATTTTCTGAATCTCACTATAGCATAGTTTTTTTTTTAATTAATTCTTTGCCTTCAGCTTAACTTCAACCATAATTCTGTTTTACTTAACTATATGCAAAAGAGTTTCTTTAGCACTGCGGTACACTTCACACACATACACACACACAAAAAAAAAAAAAAAAAAAAACAAGCAATTTTTAATGTGTTTTACTTTTAAAAAAGAAAAAAAATTGTAATGGGTTTTAATGTTAATATTTAAATACTTTAAATTAGAAAGGATTTTTCTTAAGAGACAGAGTCTTACTATATTGTCCAGGTTGGTCTCAAAGTCTTGGCCTCAAGTAATCCTCCTGCCTTGGCCTCCCAAAGTGCTATGATTTCAGGCTTGACCCACCAAGCTGGGCAGAAAGTATTTGAGTAAATAAAAAATCATTTCTTTCCTGCCAATATTCACAAGTAGATCCCAAAACATGAGTGCTTTATGAGGCTTTTACAATCACACCCCATATTAATTGCAGTAATTTTCAACTAGATCATAACCACACACCCATAAGTTCTAAGATACAGATCTTTTTAACTTTTTAATATTTTTAATACCTGGATTGCAACATACCATAGATCATGTAGATTGTCACCGGCTATCCTTCAGTTAAAAATTTAAAAATGGCCACATCAAAACTTGCAAAATAAATGTCATTGGCTTGAAAGAAAATCTGAGACAATTGTGAAACATTATTTTTTCCCCTAGAAACCAAATGGTTGTGGGGAGGGATTGAGGAAGGGTCAATCCAAAGTGCTTATCATTAGTGCTCAAAGTAGAATTAAAAGTAGCCCAGCTCCAGATAACTACACAGCTGCCTTAAGAATCCTGCCTTGATGGCACTTAGCCTTTTATGAAATATTTCAAGGAATGACCTTGGTGGCAGCAGCAGATTACATTGTGTGGGGAAAAGTGGACAGCATCAGTATTCTCAATTGAAAAGTGATTCTGAATGTGAATAATTTAAATTCCTTAACCAATTTATTGTGCTTATGTTTTCATATTCTCAAGATAAATAGTTTTTATATCTAATTAAATGCAAAATGATTCCTTCAAGAAGTGTAAAGTTAAAGTTCTAAGTGATAAGAAAGTACAATATCAAATCTAGTTAAAAGTGTTTTTTCTTTGTTAGTAGTCTATGAAACAATGTTGGGATTTCCATTCATCGGTATTTTAAATTTAATCTTGTGAAATCAAATATGAGACCAGGCAATAAGTCAGAATCTAAAATTTGGACACTTTTAATATTTAAGTAACTTTTTTTACATCAAGAGTTTATTTAAAGTTATCTTATGCTTTGTTAAATTATTTTTTCCAGTTCATTGTACTTACCCTAAATTATGAGTAGGACTGGATGGCTCATGTGTGTTTTTCCACTCAAAATAGATGATGAAAATGGGTCATATTTTTACCAAAATTTGGACTTGTGTTGTAGAAAAAAATTATGCCAAAGGGGAGAGTTTGCTAGGCACTAGCATGAAACATAATGCTTACATTTTGGTTTATTAGTATTTCAAATCAATGTACCTGCCCACATATCAAATTCAATTTGCTTATCAAAATCTGCTTTGGTTTCCTCACCACCAATTGACAAAAATCCATTTTCTGTAGCCTTTAGCGCCTTGCGTGTTTGTCTTTCAGCACAGGGATAATTCACCGGCAGTGAATGGCTGGGATAGAAATCCTGGTGTGTTTCTCCTAAGCACATGCTGCATGTGGTACAGCACTTCATATTGTGAAGGGGGATATATTAAATGGATGACTCATGCCATGATTTTTTTAAATAAAAAAAGGAAATAACTTTCTTTCAGATATAAAGGACTTCAAATAAAATTGCAAAGGAAAAATAACATAAATACATGTAAAACTCACTAGGTAACTATGTTCTTAAAAAATGTTTTTTAAAATGACAGCAAGTGCAATCTCTCTTGGTCTTTGCATTTTTAGACCTGTGTGATTAATAATTCAAAGTTTATATTGGTATAAATTTTGCCAGAGGGATTTCTAAATAAAGATATTGGAGCCCCCCCAATGTTAATGCACTTTGTTAACAGAAAATATGGCAAATAAAACAATTGCTAGAATATCTAAAAATTATAATCAGATTACAGAAAGTCTTGGGGATTTTTGTGTGTTTGTGTGTGTGTTACATGTGTCTGTAACATTAAAAGAGGAAAGATTTTCTACCTTCTAAGAAAATGTAATTATCCAGAGCTGATTATTTAGTGACGTCACCCATGGACTAATTTTGCAGCTGGGAAATTGCCTTTCTTTCAAAGACTCTGAATGTTGTTTTCTTAAGTTAGACTTTCCTTCTTCCCACCACTTTCTCCTTGTATCAGTGTTAGCATTCAGCTTGTATCCACCCACTAACTCCCAACATCATAGTAAAGCTTCAGATGGAGAAAGGATTAGATTCATTTAGATCTATAGTTTCCTCATTTTGACTGCTTTTCACAGCCACTGTTTGTTTTAGGTGCTAGAATTTTGATGTTTGCTACATTTTGGACATATTCTGTTCTTATTAATACAAAACATTATTTTTATTATTATAGAAAAAAGAAAATGTCTTCTTATGCATCTTTTCAAAGCATTATATGTGTATTATGAATCTTTTTTAATGATTAAAAAAGAGTAAATCAAAAGTGCCTAGATCCTGCTGACTTTTACCCAGCAAAATCAGCCCTCCAAGAATAAGCGTCTTTATTTAAAATATGTGATCTCAGTTAACACCTACTTGACATTTGCTATGGACCAGACACCATTCTAAGTCCTTTATATATAAAATTATTTAATTCTAACAACAGATCTGTTTTATACTCAAGGAAACTGAGATATTTGCAAGTGCATATTTAATATTTGGACACAGCTAGTCTGACACAGAGCCCTTACACTTAATTCACTATATTATATGGCATCACATCTATTCTAGAATAGTCCATATTGAATCTCAAATTCTACCTTTCAGCTCTAGAGCCACGTGTGTGAGGAGTTGAGCAGAAGAACCAGCAAAAACTTGAATGTTCAATAGCTCAGGAAAGGAAACATAAAGGTAAAGTCACACCTTGGAGAAAGGTACTCTTGCCCTCACCATACACTTTTCAGATATAGATTAAACAATTGAATAATGGAATATTGATTAGCTTGTAAAATTCTAGCCAGAAATAGCTGAAGATGAATATTACAGATTTCTAACTCTTAAGAACTTTCATAACAATGTATAGCAGACAATTAAAATACAGAAGTACTAAGCACAATGGGAGTACCCAGAAATGATCACTCAAACTTTTGTGGAGTCAATGCATTTGATATTTTTTTTCTTGTCTTGACTTCAGGGAACGAATTTGGCCTGTGTGACCATACTCTTGCCTTGAATTTTGATGCATAAACTATTGTCAGTCAAAATAGTGATGACATATTTGAATAAATTAAGTCACATCCAAATGTAGCAATCTGAAATTTTATTTTGTAGTCAAAGAAAAGATGAACATTAAGTGTACAGGAAACAAATGTGAACATAATTTCTTTTACATTCTTGCATTTTTATTGGGAAAACCAATAGTTTTCATGTTTCAAATAGGGATCTTAATTTATTACCATTACCCCCCATAAAAATAGAAAATTCCAGGATCTAATGTACATTTACATAATATAGGATTTTTATGTCCTATTGTATTTAGTATTTTGGGTACTAATATAAACCTTCTAAAATAGGTAATATTGGGATTTGAAGTGGCAAATTAACAATACATCCTTTCCTGCTTTCATTTTATGCCAGTTTAGAAGTAGATCAAGGCTCAAGAAGATTGAGATCAAAATATCAGCATTAATATTAGGGAGACTTTGGACAACACAGCTTATGTGGATGGAAATGAGCTGCGTGGTTGCTTTCAGAAAGGTTATGGAAGTATTCAAGCATCAGATGGGAAAATAACCTAGACCACTTTAATATTTTATCCAATCGTGTGAGTGAGTGATTCTAAGTCCAATTTGTGCACTGAATTATTTGAAACTCTTTTATATTTATTAATAATTAGCATATTTTTACAGAGTACCTGAGACCTCAGTAAAATGAAAGATAATAAAAAACACATAATCAACAAAATATCTGCAATCTTTTCCAGTGTGAATATAATCTCCATCATTAAGTAGTTTTCATTTATTTGTAGAGAGTAAGATACTAAACAAGTAATTGAAAATATTAACATCGACCAAATGTACCGACTTTAGGGATAAGAGAATATTGGTGAAGAAAGAAATTATGGTGGACTGCCACAAAGGAGGAAGCCTCACACTGGGTAAGAGATTCATTCTAAAGTATAGAAGAGATCTGAGAGGAGGAAGAGAAGATACATAACAAAATAAGGAAACAAGTGTACAGATATTAATATATAGCTAGTGTGTGATCAATGTTTACTTTCTGGATAAGTCAAGTGACGCTTGAAAAGGAGAGGAAATCCTCTAGGCAGGGGTAGAGCCTCTATGATGAGAATGAAGAGAAGTGACCTAGAATATTTAAGGTGAGAAAGGACTTAGGATGCTTGAATGGCAGAAAGAGTAAAAAAATCCAAAAACTCTTAATATCCTGAATAAGGTCTTACATTAAGAAGCTATTTTAACAATATTATTCTAGAGAGAAGAAACGAGAGATGAAATAAATAAAAAAGCTGTACCAGGAACATGGGTATGATATAATGAGGACCTAGATTAAGGCAGCAGCATTATAGACAGAGAGGAAGGGGTGAGTCGGAGAGACACCCACAGGGCCAGGAGGGTCTGGTGAAGGTCTGGTATCCTCTGCTTATAGAGTGGGCTTGAAGGAGAAAGTACTCTTTATGACCCAATTCCAAAACTCTGGAGGAAAATAGGTAGCCTATGAATTTATAAGAAATCTAAAGATGCAGTTCTTGATATCTTTTTCTAGCTGTGAAACATAAAATTTTATTTACAGCGAGAGAGAAAGAGGACACGAACAGGACCTGTTTATTTTCTGACTGCTTTGTGCTTCCTACTAGTTTCAGTCGGGTGAGTGCAATTATAACCAAACAGGGGAAGAGAGACCTGCAGTGTGCCCAAATCCAGACTGAAAAGGATCAGAGGTTCTAGGATCAACAGAAGGTTGTAATTGGCTTTTCACAGGGGATGAAAGACTGAGGTTCTTGCCCTTTGTAAACCAAGGCACCTATCATTATTCAAAGGATGACTAGAGACTCTTTCATTGGGGAAAAAATGTGGGAGGCAATAAACTGCCTTTTCATTTTACCTTAAATGAAGCAAGTGTAAACAGTATGTGATCATTTATAATTTTTGTAAGTACCGCCTTCTTGGAATACCACATTGCTCCTCATCACACAGTTGTATCATTTCTGATACTAATCTATGTTATCACCACATGTATCTGGCCCAAAATATCCACACTGGATGTAATCATTTTTAAAAAATCTGTCAAAAATATACTGTATGTGACTCCCTCCTTTTTCAAATATAATTTGGTGTATTTGAAAAGCAAAGATTATGTCTTGCTCTTGAGTAATATTCAGAAGTACTATAGAGTTTACCATAATTCTCAGAGACAAAGTGAATATACCTACAGAGCCATCAGCTTTAAAATAAAAGACATAGTGCTGGATTTCAACCCTATGCAATTTTAGAATATCCACGCTTGTATTATATATTTCTTTGATTACTTTAAGGTTACTTGAAATACTTCAGTAAAAATTGAGTGTGCCAAGGGATTTTAATGTTCTTAATTTTTATTAACAAATTTTAAAACTGAAGAAAACGATTTTCAGTGCATATTTTCTTCCATTGTTACATCTACCAACTGATTAAACTATGCTAATGAGATAGTAGCTCCTGTAAAATCAGCGCTGGGCATCATTTGGCAATAAACGGAAACAAAAGTCTGTCAATTTTGTACTTGTCAGTTTGCGTTCTCATAAACACCAGCAACAACAACAAGGAGTAGGAAGAGCAAAGGTGAAGAACTTGCAATCTCACAATTGTCTTAGCTGGGGTGTTATTTTTGAGCTCATTGGTAAGGTCAGCTGATGCAGGATTTCAAAGGCAATTAGAGTAAATCAAACCACAGAACATCCCCATGGGCTAGTTTGAAGATACCTTCGAAAGATGCTCTTTTTTCCTGCTAACCCTGGTTGCTGCCACATCTAGCAGCTGCTTTCTTTTTGACAATTCGTCACTCCTGAAAAATGTTTGCAAGCAGTTTGGACAATTTCCAATTCATTCTTGCAGGAAATGAGGATTTGCTCCCTCACTTGGGATACCTGCTGCTAGGTTTATTCACTAATAAGCATGATAAATGTTTTAGCCTTTGATCAGTGCTAATTTAACAAGTAAGCTCCCCAGAAAAAAAGTCTTTGAGGCTCAGGGGCTCAAGACAGCACATGAGTTGGAAATATGATTGATTGTGTTGCTGTGAGAAATTTCCATAAAAAACTTTTATCACACTGCTATGTTCTGAACAATTAAATCAAAAATGAAAGATAGTTACCCTCCAAAGAAGGACAGAGGCAGCCCAGCAAACTTCACAAGACATTATTTTTTTTAAACTGGCTGAGAATAATTTTGCAATTTCATCAATTTCCATCCACATTACTTTGTCAATATATTTTTCTTCATCCTCACCTATCATCTTTACAGGATTCTTTGTTCTCTCCCCACTAGACTTACAAGTAATACTTTGAATAAAGTTTAACATGAACTATATTGTGAAAATTGAACAAATCAGATGGAAGAGAAATGGATGCTTTGTTGTGAGTTTAGAATCTACTGTAGAAAAGATTCAGACAAAATTAAATTCCTGAATGATGGATGTTTTTGTGATTTGTTAATTGAAGAGTAGTCCACAAATCCATTCAGCAAAGTGGACACCAGCAGTGAGAAAACACAGACAAGGCCAAGTTCCCTTGACTTCATACCACATTTTGAATTCTCTCCAGCATGAGACTGTGTTTTCCATCCATGGTTTAATAAAAAGGAATTATGTTTGCAGTTTACCGTGAAGAAGTAACACAAGTTAGTCACTTCTAAAACAGCCTTACTTAGTTAGAAGTAAGGCTGTCTACCTTAAATCAGGTCTTAGTACCCTAAAGTTTGTACTATAAACTGTACTTCCAATTAACATTTCAAAAAATGTAGCTTTTGTAAAATAAAAGGTGCACATAGAAATGAGTCATTCCCTTGCTGTTGAATGTACTCTCCCTGGGAGAAGTAGGCATGTGGATGTAAGTGTAGGTAGAATCTAGTCCTGAGTAATAATAATTTTCTGTTATTAAGCTTTACACTCTAGGGTTACAAAGTAGAGAAATGATTCCATGTTAAAACAAGAATCTGAAAAGGAAAGATGAGAAAGAAAATTGCCAACATGATTCAATGGTATGAGGAGAGCTAGCAACATTAAAACAAGACAAATATCATTTACTATGTATGGACATAAGCATATGTAGCAAGAGTCCAACAGCACAGAAGTCTACTGGTTACCTCCTGCTACAAAGGTGTGCCAGTCAGGGGGAGGGTGGTTGCGGGGGTGGGTAAACTCACAACTAATGGGTGCAGAGCGCGCTCTATGGGGGAAGGGCTTGTAGCTCTAGCTTGGGCGAGGCAAAGGCATTCTATGTAATCAAATGTTTGCACCCCCATAATATTCTGAAATTTAAAAAAAAGATAAGTATTAGAAAAGAATCTCCATTCATATCTGGGTTACTTTATTTTTAGAAAAACAATCAGAACATTTAACATTTGTTAAATTTTAATGGTAGCTATAAAGTATTTATTACATTTGTTTCTTGACTTTTCTATAGATTTAAAATATCCCATAATAAAATGTATCAAATATTAAATTTGTTGTAGTTTATGTAACAATTGCTCTTAATTGTTAGCCATTGTTAGCAAGTATGAGTAATAACAACAGTACCAATATCCTGGTATTGTATTCTGAACTAATACATGTAGTAATAAGAAATGAGTATTAAGCTAGTGCCATCTAGAATGAAAGTTTTCAGTGTGAGAGAAAATGGATACAAATAAAAAGACTAAAAATTTAAGTGAGAACCCAGTAATCATAAATTTGAATTGGAAATGACAATCAACATATTTTCCAGCTCTGAAAATGTCTAGACACAATTAAAAACTTTCCAGTGAAGACTATCTTAGTGTCTTGGTCCTAATATATTCCACTAAGGAAAACCAAGACTACTTGGAAAATTGGCTAATTTCAGATCTTGGGTAGCAAATGTACAAGATAGTCTTGGACTATCATATTTTACAAGAAAGCAAAGAAGCTATTTAAAACTCCTAAGATCATGTGAAAAATGATGTAAAACCAAGCTAGAAAGTTCTACTGGCCAAATGTGGAACAATGTGCATTCTTACATATCACATTAAGGCTTATCTATTATTTCAAAAATTAATATAAAGGAGAAAACAGCAATAATTAATCCATTTTTATTAGTTTGAAATAAATCCTTTCCAAAACATCAGTGCATTATTTTCAGGAAAGTGCCTTCAAATATGAATCTGAAACCTATGGAGTTATTTCATTTAGAAACAATATGTAAAAATTAGGAATATAAACCAAGTCTTAAATCTAACATAGAAGCATTCCAAACAACATGGCATGAGGCATGAAAATAATTTTGCCAAATTTTTGATACCATGACAGATCATTTAATCCAATGTATTATTCTTATGGCCTCTAAATAAACTTTATATAGCACTTTATTTTTTTATTGAAAAATCACATTTTGTCATACATGATTCATCTCAAGAAACTATCTAAATTAACAGGGAAAGAGAGTTTTTACTACATGCATATTATAAGCATTATCAACGAATGAGGGCCTGTGAGCTTTTACATGCATATTTAACATATTTAAAGCACTTTAAAAATTGAATTCAATTATTTATTATGTATCATTCAAGAAAGGTAGATATTTTAAAATTCTTACAGAATTTTCTGGCACTATATATAACTTGAAAAAGAAACTACAAGTCAAAATATATCATTGAAAAGAATTTAGCCTTTAAGAATATGAAAGAGAGAGAGAGACTATTAGAAAGACATGTTTTAAATAACAATGTCATAGCTTGTTATTTTTCTCATTTTCAACATTCTATTAACTTCAGATATACTTGTATATTTATACACTTTAAATTATTACCTTTGTTCTTTAATTTATGGAAAATACATTGGATCTGTTAGTGTAAATTATTTTTAAATATGTAAATAAATGCACGTAGTCATACCCCACAGTACATTTTTTGGTGTTAAAAGAACTTAACATAACAAGAAGTTTCACTTAACACTTGTACTTTCTGCAAGGCCTTTCAACACATTTAATGGGACAGCTAAAGTCCACAAGTCTAGAACCAAGATGCAGTTTTCTTGTTGAATAGTTGCATATGTTGCATTATATTTTCTTCAGAGACTCTTGGATTGCTATTTTATAGCGGTGATTATATCTGGTATCATATCCTGTATTATGTTAACTTACTCATCAAATGTTTTTATTTATATTGCTTTTGTTTGTTTTGTCTTTAAATGTTCTGTTTTCTTTTTTCATTGAAGATTCAAGTATGCATTATGTGTAACATACCCATATTGTTTGAGTCTGGCTTTATGTAGTAATCAAGAAGCTTTATAAAAGTTCATATGCAGGCACATTATAACAAATTTAGTGCAATGAAAATGATTTTTGTGGGGCCCTATGATAGCTACTATTAATTTCCAAAGTGTTCTCATGTATGTTGCTTAATATAATGGATGTCAATTTGTGAGTTCTAGAACACATTAAAAACAGTCTTCATTAAAATAAGCTATAATTATATTTTTCGGCCAGGTGTGGTGGCTCACACCTGTAATCTTAGAACTCTGGGAGGCCAGGGCAGGAGGATCGTTTGAGGTTAGGAGTTCAAGACCAGCCTGAGCAAGAGTGAGACCCCGTCTCTACTAAAAATAGAAAAATTAGTTGGGCGAATAAAAAACCAGAAAAAATTAGCCAGGTGTGGTGTAGTCCCAGCTACTTGGAAGTCTGAGTCAGGAGGATAACTTGAGTTCAAGAGTTTAAGGTTGCCATGACCTATGATGATGCCACTGCACTCTAGCCTGGGCAACAGAGGGAGACGATGTCTCAAAAAAAAAAAAATATATATATATATATATATATAATTATACTTTTCTTTATCAGAATATGTTCAAGAGGTTTTTCAGAAACAAATGACCTTTTGAGATGGGAGAAGAATGAAAAGTCTAATAACATTGACTGACAAAACTGTTCTTTTAAGAACACCAGAAATATTTTCTTGGCCAGAATGGCCTTGAATCTTGAATTTTAAGCACAAAGTTTGGATTCTTCTGAATGTTTTAATATTTTGATTTGGAAACAATTTCAAATTTTCTTCAAAGCTATAAGAATAAGATAATATACAAAGAATACTTCTGTATCCTTTACTCATTAACCCATTAACAGGTAATGGGTTTAATCATTTTACCCATTACCCATTAATGATATTTTTCTCATTTACATGCTCTTTCTCTCTCTCTTTCTCACACAAAATAAATATACAGAAGATGTAAAACATATAAAATAAATTAAAATAGAAAATATTTTTTTTTTTTTTTTTTTTTTTTTTGAGACAGAGTCTCACTCTGTTGCCCAGGCTAGAGTGAGTGCCGTGGCATCAGCCTAGCTCACAGCAACCTCAAACTCCTGAGCTCAAGCGATCCTCCTGTCTCAGCCTCCCGAGTAGCTGGGACTACAGGCATGCGCCACCATACCCGGCTAATTTTTTCTATATATATATTTTAGCTGTCCATATAATTTCTTTCTATTTTTAGTAGAGGTGGGGTCTCGCTCTTGCTCAGGCTGATCTCGAACTCCTGAGCTCAAACGATCCGCCCACCTCGGCCTCCCAGAGTGCTAGGATTACAGGCGTGAGCCACCGCGCCCGGCCAGAAAATATTTTTATATGAACTAATTGGGAGCAATTTGCATATATCATGGCCATTTGCTTCTAAGTACTTCAGAATATTTCTTAAAAATAAGGATATTCTGTTATATTACCACAATATAGTTATCAAATTCAGTAAATTTAAAATTGATATGACACTAGCTTACCATTTTTATTCCAATTTTGTCCATTGACTCAATAATGTCCTTTATGGTATTTGGTTACCTTCAATACAGCATCCAGTTTAATGCATCAGCTATTGCATCCAGTTGTAACGTCTTTGATCTTTGTGCATTTTGTATTATTGCCTCTTAATATTTAAGTGTTTCCTGAAAGACATAGCATTAAGATAATTGTTATAATTGATAAACAAAGAAAAATGCAAATTTTAAAAATACATAAAACTGTTCTATATTGTTTCTATAGAAGAGAATACATCTCCCTTTTATCTTTCTTTATGTTTTGCCCACCAAACTTTCTCTTTCTCTCTCTCTTTTTTTTTTTTTTTTTTTTGATACAGGATCTCACACTGTTGCCCAGACTAGAGTGCAGTGGCATCATCATAGCTCACTGCAACCTCTAACTTCTGAGCTCAAACATTTCTCCTTCCTCAGCCTCCCAAGTAGCTGGGACTACAGGTGGGTGCTACCACACCTGGCTAATTTTTCTATTTTTTGTAGAGACAGTGCCTCACTATGTTGCTTAGGTTGGTCTCAAATTCCTTGCCTCAAGCAATCCTCCCACCTTGGCCTCCCAAAGTGCTAGGATTACAGGCATGAGCCCCCTCACCTGCCCCAAACTTCTTAAAAGTGTATTTCTACACTCCCTCTTTTTATCTACAGATAACTTAATTTTCTGTCATCTGTCTTCTGGCTTCACTAATTTATGAAAAAAGGTTTTGAAGTCCACCAATGACTTTATAAATTCACTGATCTTTACTCTAACTCCTTCTGATTCTGTCTTAAGCATTTTTTTTTCCTGTTTACCAACCCCTTGATAGTAGAAACAAACTTTGCCCATTGACCCTGGATTCTCCTATTTTCTTCTCTACCTTTTTGATCAGCTTTTATCTATATCATTTGCCGATTCATTTAGTGTCTTCAAAATAAAAGCTTAAACATCTGTCTTCAGCACTCTGGCAAACCCATGGACTCAACAATTACCATCATATAAAATAATTCTAAACAGATACCACAATCTAATTCATGCTTAGTTTCAGCATCTCTCTTTCAATTGGTTTGTACTATCAGCACTTCAAATTTGTTATCCAAATGTTTTTTATATCCTACACTCCCAAATTGACTTCACCTTTGTTGTGCTTCTTGTAAGAGTTTCACTTAGCTTTAAGAGTACGTATGAATCTCCCATCTCTCTTCCCCCAACATCACCCACATAATTCACATTTTTAGTCATTCTATCATGTTGATACCTCTTACACCCATTCTCACCACTTAAATCATTATTATCCAAGTTCCAGCCCTATTTACCTTTCAACTTCTTTAGCTGGTTTCTATGAATCCATTTCTCTTTTTATTCTAATTTTATTATTTTGCCATTATAATTAAAAAATTTTCTCACAACTCACAATTGCAAAGATGTAGAAACAACCCAAGTGGCCATCAATACATGAGTGGATTAATAAAATATAGTATATGTATACTATGGAGTTCTACTCAGTCACAAAAAACAATGGTGATCTAGCACCTCTTGTATTATCCTGGATAGAGCTGGAGCCCATTCTACTAAGTGGAGTATCCCAAGAATGGAAAAACAAGCACCACATGTACTCACCATCAAATTGGTATTAACTGACCAACACTTAAGTGCACATATAGTAATAACACTCATTGGATGTTGACCAGATTGGAGAGGAGAGGAGGGGATTGGTATATACACCTAATGGATGCAGGGCGGACTGTCTGGGGGATGGACAGGCTTGAAGTTCTGTCTCAGGTGGGGCAAGGGCAATATACGTAACTCAAACATTTGTACCCTCGTAACATGCTGAAATAAAAAAAAATAAAAAATAAAAGATTTTTTCAAAGTGATATTACTGAAAAATACTTCTGGTCATATTAATTCCCTGGTGAAAAAAATTTAATGCCTATTCTCTGTATAGAGAATAAAATACAAAGTCTTTCACCTGGCCACTAAGTCCTTCAATGATAATATACCTGAATACTTTTCTAAACTAATTTTTTAAATTTATTTTAATATGCATTAATGTACTCTATGTTGTTTTTGCTCCCTGTGCTTTACTTTATGTTTGCTTTCTCTTTTGCCCAAATTTTTACATGATTCAAAGCCCAAAGAAAATGTATCCTTAGTCAAGAAGTTTTCTTAAATTTACCAGGTGGAATTAATCTCTCCATCTTCTGGGACTCCATTTAAATTATTAATACATATATGTACACATTGTGGTCTAAGAGGTTTTATATATGCATATATACACATGCAGACATAGATAGACATACACAGACATATGTATATATGCATATATACAACTATATAGATAAGTATGTGTGTGCATTTGAGTGTGTATAAAATTTTCTAGACTGTGAAATTCTAGTAATTGATTTAGTCATTGAGACCTTGGCCTGACTCTTCTTTGTGTCACAAAATCCCTTGCACACAATTTATGCTTGGTAAATACTTGTTTGTTAAATTAATGTGCTAGTAAAATGGAGAAAATACATGACAAACAATGAATATTTAGGTTACAAAGTATTTGTTACATGTGAAAATTTTTTCACATTCTGTAGGTTGTCTGTTTACTCTTGAGACTGTTTCTTTGGCTGTGCCAAGCTTTTTAATTTAATCAGGTCCCATTTATTTATTTTTGTTGTTGCTGTGATTTCCTTAGGGATCTTCTTCATAAATTCTTTGCCTAGGCCAATGTCTATAAGAGTCTTTCCTACATTTTCTTCTAGAATTCTAATAGTTTCACACCTAAGGTTTAAGTCTGTTATCCACCATGCTTTGATTTTTGTGAGAGGTGAAAGCTGTGGGTCCTGTTTCAGTCTTGTACATTTGGCTATCCAATTTTCCCAGCGCCGTTTATTGAATAAGGATTCTTTTCCCCAGAGTATGTTTTTGTCTGCTTTGTCAAAGATTAGATGGCCATATGAGGATGGTTTTATATCTGGATTTTCTGTTCTGTTCCACTGATCTGTGTCCCTGCACTTGTGCGAATACCAAGCAATTTTAAGAACCACAGCCTTATAGTATAGTTTGAAGTCTGTCAAATTTATACCTCCCATTTTGTTTTTATTGCTTAAAATTGCTTTTGCTAAATGGGGTCTTCTCTGGTTCCGTACAAAGGGTAAAATTATTTTTTCTGTATCTGTGAAAAATGAATTGGTTTCCCTGATCATCACCTAAGTGCATATTTGGGAATAACACCAATTAATTGGGAGTTGGACAGATGTAGGGGGTGGGGAGAGGGAATGGGTGTATACCTACATAATGAGTGTGATGCGCACTGTCTGGGGAATGGACAGGCTTGAAGCTCTGACTTCGGGGGATGGGGGGCGCATGAGCAATATACATAACCTGAACTTTTGTACCCCCATAATAGGCTGAAATAAAAAAGAAAAGTATTTGTTACACAGGGATTATAGTTTTTAAATGATTATAATGGTAGGTCTACTTTTATTTGTTTGAGGTATCTCCATACTGCTTTCCATAGAGGTTGTATTAGTTTTCAGTTCCACCAACAGTGTATAAGCGTTCCCTTCTCTCTACATCCATGCCAGTATCTGTTGTTTTGGAATTTTTTGATAAAAGCCATTCTCACTGGAGGTAGGTAATATCTCATTGTGGTTTTAATTTTCATTTCCCTGATGATTAGAGACATTGAACATTTTTTCATATGTTTATTGGCCATTAGTCTGTCTTCTTTGGAGAAGCTTCTCTTCATATCTTTTGCCCATTTTTTAATAATGGGATACTTGATGCTTCTTTGCTGATTTGCTCAAGTTCTTTGTAGATTCTGGTTATTAGTCCTTTATCAGATATATAGCATGGAAATATTTTCTCCTGTTGTATATGTTGTCTATTCACTCTATTGATTGTTTCCTTGGCTGTGCAGAAGCTTCTTATTTATTTAGGTCCCATATATTTATTTTACTTGCTGCAGTGATTGCCATTGGGGTCTTATTCATAATTTTTTTTGCCTGGGTCAATATCTATAAGAATGTCTCCAACCTCTTGTTCCTGAATTCTTATAGGTTCAT
Organism: Eulemur rufifrons; assembly: GCF_041146395.1. Taxonomy (NCBI): domain Eukaryota; kingdom Metazoa; phylum Chordata; class Mammalia; order Primates; family Lemuridae; genus Eulemur; species Eulemur rufifrons. Next base: position 218,924,844 of record NC_090989.1, on the reverse strand, counting down.
GCTTTAAGTTTAAGTCTATTATCCATCATGAATAAATTTTTGTGAGTGGTGAGAGGTGTGGATCCTGTTTCAGTCTTCTACACGTGGCTATCCAATTTTTCCAGCACCACTTATTGACTAGGGATTCTTTTCCCCAATATATGTTTTTTTCTGCCTTGTCAAAGATCAGATGGCAATATGAGGCTGGTTTTATATCTGGGTTCTCTGTTCTGATCCATTGGTCTATATCTCTGTTCTTGTGCCAGTACCATGCTGTTTTAGTTACTATCACCTTGTAGTATACCTTGAAATCTGGTAAGGAGATTCCTCCTGATTTGTTCTTTTTGCTTAAGGTTGCTTTGGCTATTTAGGATCTTTTCTGGTTCCATATGAAGTGTAGAATTACTTTTTCTAGATCTGCAAAAAATTACATTGATATTTTAATGAGGATTGCATTGAATTTGTTAATCACTTTGGGCAGTATAGACATTTTAGCAATGTTGATTCTGCCAATTCCCGAGCATGATATGCTATTCCATTTGTTTCCATCCTTTCCAATTTCCTTCTTCAGAGTTTCATACTGTTTGATTTAGCAATCCCACTACTGGGTATTTATCCAAAGGAAAAAAAAAAAGACATTTTATAAAAAGACACTTGCACTTGAATGTTTATAGCAGCACAATTCACAATTGCAAAGATGTGGAAACAGCCCAAGTGTCCATCAATATATAAGTGAATTAATAAAATGTGGTATATGTATACCATGAAGTATTACTCAGCCATAAAAAAAAAAATGATGAACTAACTTGGATACCATCCTTCTAAGTGAAGTATCAGAAGAATAGAAATTACAAAAAAAAGAAAACATGTAATCACTATTAAATCTGAACTAATACCCACGTGCACATATGGTAGTAAAATTCAATGGAATTCAAGCAGGTTTGTAAGAAGGGAGGAGGGGATGGGTAAATTCACTCCTAACAGGTACAAGGCACACTATCCCCGTGATGGACAGACTTACAACTTTGACTCAAACTGTACACAAGCAATTCATGTAATGAAACCATTTGTACCCTGGTAATATTCTAGAAAAAAAAATGAGTATAATGGGATTTTTTTGACTTTTTCAACAACTAAGTAGTATTACAGTTTTATCTCTGATTTATAATAGCTTTCCAATTGCTAGAAGGCTGAACTTATTTAACCTAACAGAGCCCTCAGTATAAGCCCTCCACACTTCTATTGAGCCATCAGAGGTTCATTATATGAACACTTTCACTCATGTCCTGGGATCCTCCTGAGACACTCAGCAAGGTGGCTAATCCTGTTCTAAGAGCTTATTGACACCAGATGCTGCAGTTGAGATGAGTTTCCAAAGGTTAATGAATTATAAACATAACTATAAATAGCACCATGTTTTCCTTCAGCAATCAGTATTTCTGTAGTAGAGAGACTTGCAGATCAGTATTTTCCAGTGGAGATCCTCTGTGAAGGAAACTTCCCAAAGAGTTCACCTCTAGGGAGGATTGTGAGTCAATATTTGATGAGAAGTGAGTGCAATGTAATGACTGTAATTTTCTAATGGTGACAATGGAAAATATTTTATACATAGAGATCTTATTCACTCTGTAAATATTATACTTACAGTTTCATCTTACACAGTTCAAGCCCTTTGATTATACCACCATCATTTCTCAGATTATTTCATGTTGAGGATAACTGTGAGATACAATGATTCTCAAACTTTAGAGTACATCAAAATCACGTGGAAGGCTTGTTAAAATGCTATAAGAGAGGGGAAAGACAGGAAGACCAAGATAGGAAGCACTCCCAGAATTTTAACTTTAATAGATCTTAGGTGAGATCTAAGGATTTGCATTTGGTAGGATCCAAGAATTTGCATTTTTAGCAAGCCCTCAGGTGATATTAATGCTGCTGGTCCAGGGATCATACTTTGAGAACTATTGCTTTATTTAGTTCCTTGATCCTGAAACTTGGCTACAGATTGGAACTACCTAGAGAGTTTTAACATTACCATTACCACCATCACCCCAGAGATTCTGATTTAATTGGCATAGGGTGTGATCTGGTCATAGGGATTTTTATTTATTTTTATTTAGTTATTTTTATTTCAATAGATTTAGAGGATTCGAGTGAAGTTTTGTGACATAGACATATTGCATAGTGGTGAAGTCTGGGGTTTTAGTGTACCCATCACCTGAATAGTGTAAATTGTACCCAACAGGTAATTTTTCTGAGTCTCTAATGTCCATTATGTCACTCTGTATGATCATAGAGATTTTTAATGTGGGTGGCTCAAAGTTGAAGTTGTAATCCTAGCCAAAGGGAGAGAAGACACCTAGTGTCTATTGGTCTTCACCACTGCCACGTTACCAAATCAACAGTTGATTAGATTGGTCGTTTCATATTGATATTTTTTTTCAATAAATATATTCTGAGATCTTTGAGAATTCCCAAATTTGAGAATTACTCTATAGCACATACTTTACCCATTCTTTAATTAGCCAGACACTATGTTAGGCATTAATGACAAAATAGTCAATTAAAAACAAAGGACATTATGCCTGCTTTCATGGAGATTAATGGGGAAGATAGGCATTTATCAACTAATTCACTAAGGATATTATCACAAACTGTGATATTGCAATGAGAATGTTTTATAAACAAATTTACCTGTTATATAGGGATGGAGAGTGTTGGGAAGGGAAGTCTTATTTTATATGCCCCAAACCACACTATGCTACCAAATTAGAGAATGTTAAGTAGATAACAAACACATACTGAGAGGCACATTATCTAGTTGTATATCTGTATATCTCTAAGGCATACTTCTGTATACCAGGCCAACAAGGTTCACATGTGTGCCTCAATAAAAATACAAGTCGGTAAGTGTAATTGACCTTTATAGAATATTTCTAGTGACCTAGAATGAATGTTAAAACCACATAAGCCAAAGATCTACTGAGTTTGGCCAAGATGACTTTTAAAGAGATATTGGCAACCTTAATTACAATTGTCTTTTATCATTGAGAAATTACAGGCCAGGTCTTTTGAATCAAAATAAATAAATGTGATAGTGACATTTTAGCAGCAATAATGACTAATTTAGGTTAAAAAACGTTAGCCCAATAGGTCATATTTATATTTATACTCTAAATATGCCCAAGGGTTCTAAGAAATGTATTGTGAAGCAGTTCATTATGGTATACAGAAATGGCTTTTTAAATAGGTAATATATAGTAAGATAGGTTTACCATTCCATATATTTTATCCTCCTTTCCCCATGCATTTACATTATCTATACTTTTTTATTGAATTATAACACATTCTGAGAATGACAAAAATCATAAGTGTAAGCGTTAATGAACTTGCACAAACTAAACACACCAATTTTAAAAGTTTTTTAAGGTAATGCCAAGGTCTTCCTTTTTATTTGTACCAATTTAAACTGCTCACAGCAACAGATGAGAGTTTCAGTGGCTTCATATCCTTGGTAATACTTGATATTTTCCTTAATTTTACCTAGTCTTGTGAAACATGGAATTGTGGTTTACTTGTAGTTCCCCAATGACTAATGAAATGGAATATCGTTTTGCATGTACTTGCCTTTGGATATTATCTTTTATGAATAACCTGCTGGAATCTTTTATTTATTGATTGGCACTAGTTTAACAAGTGGGCTGGTACAAATACTTTGTCTTCTCTATGTTCTGCACATATCTTCTCCCATTCTTTGTGGTGTCTTTTCACTATGGTGACTTTGTCTTTCTGGCACTATATCCTCCACTCTGCTTTTCAGACCTTCTGCTAATCTTTCTAGCCAGCACCTCATGCAGCTTCAAAATTTGGCAAATGCATTGAGGGAAAACACTGCTGCTTCTTTGAGCCCTTAAGTCCCCAATTTTGTCATTTCAGTCCCATGAACCTACCAACATTTTATAGTTCCCTGCACCTGACCCCCTGCAGTAAGTAACCCTCTGCTTGGGAAAAATCTCCAATCCTCATTACTTGAGTATATTTTTGATGCCATTAACTTCTAAGGAAATTTCCTGAGCTTTTCTATTTGTCCCAATGGGACTCTTTTCCTTTCAGAAGTCAAACTGTGCTACCTGGATGTTGAATCTGTACCATGTATCAGATTTTATTTATAAAGCACCTCAAATCCTGATTAAAAATAAGCAAATATGTGAGAGACTAGGATTACTGACCCCACTTCTGACTTTAAAATGACAAAGAATGCATAATCCAAACCAGACAGTAATATTCAAAAATAGAGTAATTTGAAAATGAAACTTTTAGGAATTGGATTATGACTTGAAGTATTTATTTTTGCTTTTGTTTCTGTTTGTGATATGTTGTGTGTTTTTGAGGAGTAAAACAGAGCAGCCACCTGGAAGCCACAAGTCTAAGTTCTCAAAGCCCGTCCTTTTAATAATAAACTGTCATTTATGTCTCTGGGCCCCCCCCATCTCTCTGATATATGACATGAGACCTTCAAGCTACATCATCTAAAGTGTCTTTTCCTTTTAACCTTTGAAAATTAGTTTCTGCAATATTTCCAAATGTTTTTTATCTGTAACTCATTTTTAATTCTAGAGAACTAAATTTAAAATATTAGTTGTTACTTTAGACCAAAGAAGAGGCAAGCAAGGAAAGAATAATTACTCTTCAAATTTATCGATGGTTTGATGTGACAATGTGGTATATTTATTGGGGACTTTTTTTTTTATATACAGAGATTAGTATAGCATGATAGTTCAGGGAACTGACTCTGGAGCCATATTGTCCAGGTTCAAATCCCAGCTTCAATACTTAGATGTGTGACTGTGGGCCAGTTACTTAACCCCTTTATTAATACTTAATATGAATATTTAAAGAGGTAATATATGGAAAATGCTCAGAAGTATGTCAAGCAAATAGTAATTAATATAAAAGTGTTTAAAAAGAGAGAAAAATGTGCATATGCACACATTTTTATAAGATACAGTCACATGCAAATATCTTTTTGGTATTATTTTTAATTGGAATTTAATACATACTTGTTCATAGTAGAAAATTCCTGTTTATTTTTTGAGAAAATTGAACATGGCCATGGGATTGCCTTGCTACTCACAGAAGCCTCCCTAAATATGCATAGCTGGATTAAATTTTTCATTATTCTTCTGCCAGCTTTTGTTTTTTTTTAGTTCAGAATATGTCTCTATTGGAGTCAAAATGTCAGGGAAAAGGAAAAAGCAAAATAAAATAGTCATCTTTCTGAATCTTCTGCTCTCAATACTGAGTAATCCTGAAATAATATCCCCTCCCACCCCGGGGGAGAATAAAAAGTTTAGAGGTCTACTTTTATTATTTTTTCACATCTGTCTTTCTTTTTTCAAGTCTCAGTCAGACCCCTAAACTAAAATCCAGAAATACATCAAGAAAGGTAGATCTGATGTTGGGAATAAGAAGAAGTTCTAAATCCTTACATCTGTCCTCACTTCAAAATCCCCTGCAACGTTCGCCTTATCACTTGGTCTTTAGTCCCTTGAAGAATTTGGCTTCACAGTCTGAAGAATGATATCGAAGGAATTGAGAAAGTTTTAGGTAGAAATGAAGTCCAGTCTATATCATCTAAAACACCACATTAGAAGCAAAAGCACTTTATTTGGAACTAGCAGGCATTTTAAACATGTTCTTTTTCAAAGTAACAAATGAATGAGAACTGTCAAGTTTGTTTTTGTTGTGTTGTTTTGTTTTGTTTTGATTTTCTTGATTTGTTTTAAAATTTACCATAGGCGGACCTGGGATCAGTAGATTGAAACTTCATTTATGTGAACCTTTTAATCATAGGAGTTGAAATGACTTGTCAGACTAGTTTTTTGTTTCCCAGTTTTGTGTGTGTGTGTTCTTTTCTTTTCTTTCTTTCTTTCTTTCTTTTTTTTTTTTTTTTTTTTTTTTTTTGTGAGTTCTATTCCTGAGCAAGCCAGGATTTTTCTTTACAAAGTTTCTTACAGTGCATTTCCATGTCCTTAGTTTTCCCTGGGTTTTGCTTTGAGCATTGGTCTTGAATCTTTAATCCAGAACTCTATGTGGGCTTCACTTTTTTTTCAGGAAAGAAGCTAAAGTTTGAATTTTTATAAATATATCATTGAATTTGAATGAAGCAATTTTTGAGATTCAGTGTAATGGCTTTTGCATAGAATTTGGTCAGATCATGCAGAATTCACATTAACTTTTGTTCTTCTTTTTTATCAAGATTAAAATCTAAGAAACTAAAGCTCCCTCGGAATAGCGTGCAGGAGATGAATCAAATGTGTATTGTGAAATGGTGAAGGGTACTGGATTGTTGAGCTTAAGGAGAATATTTAAGAGAAGGCTGTGTAATAAGGCTGATACTCTATCTAGGTCCCCAGGATGGTTTTTATCATTTGTGTGTGTGTTTATACTCCCACCCCTCATCTTGTGTGTGATTTTCCTTTTTAATAGACAACCCCGGTTGCTTTTCTTCAGTAGTTCACTGGAGTCAAGTTGCCCTTCACCCCTTAGGCACAGAGGGCTGGAGGTATTCTGGGACTCTACTGTCTTCTGGGTGAGTTGGCCATTAATCAATTACTGACACATTCAGAATAATGAAATTTCAGCTGTCTTTCTTCAGAATGCACAACTCTTACTGTAACTTCTGTGCTAGAGGTGCCTTTCAGTATCATGCTGAAAGTCACCCCTCTAGACAACCTTGCTAGAGATGTCTACTCTTGATTTACTTCATAACAGCTTTGTCCAACTTCCCTCCCTTACTCTCATTATTCATCTCTGAATTACCCACTTTATGAACCTATGCAAACATACCTTCATACCAGGGACTTCTTCTGGCTTATTCTGCCTAAGACGGAGGACAAGATAATCTAAAATATTCCTTAAGTCATTCACACATGTTTATTCAACAAATATTTATTAAGAGCTTTCTATGTATCAGGCACTGTGCAATGATGAAAAAGTGGTGAAAAAGCCAGAAAACTGGAGGAGATAGACATTATGTCAATAACTTTATGTGTGATTAATTGGTTGTTAATTATGATAAGTGTTATGAAACAGAAAAACATAAAACTTTATAAATGTGATTCATCAAGGAGAAAGGATTTGCATCTATCCTATGAGGTTTTGATGGACAGATCTGGAAAAAATGGATGGAAGCTGCAAGATAGTAGAATTTAGCTGAGTATGAGGAAGAAAGTTTTAGCAATTAGTACTATCTTGAGTTGGAAAGAGCTCTTAGGAGAGATGAGGAATCCCCATTATTGAAGGTATTTATGATTGAGCCTCAAAATTATTTATTGCTATGTCCATGAGAATCAAGCCTGAGTTGAACTAGATGAATTAGATAAAGCCTTACAATCTGTGATTCTACGTATGATGCTGACACTAGGTAGTATATTATAAGAAAACAAGAGAATAGCTCAGAAGACAATGAAGGATTTTTATTCTGGAGTCTGAAATCTGAAAGTAAATGTCAGAGGGAAGTTCAGTAAAATAGTTGGTTGACATAAAAGATTACATAATTTTGTCATAATCTTTGCCAGATTCACAAATGATTTTCAGCCATCATCTTTGACCTATTCATAAAATAAAAATAAATCCCGTACTTATTTGTAGAGTTAATTTCATCTCATTCAAAATATAGTTGTAGGAGATGGCTATAAGACCTCCATGGAAAGAAAGGCAACCTAAAATCTGAAAAGGCATTGCTTTTATTTTATGATCCCGTTCTATATAATTCACTATCTGTTAGATGTTCATAGTATATGAACATATACTACATGTCTTAAGTGCTATGGGGCAGATGACCACTCTGGATCTTCAATACAATGTGCATATTTAAACCAGAAATAACCTGATATGTACCCATGTTACATACAGCATACACATAAAGTTATGTAAGTATATAAATGTAAAAATTATATCAAATAATAAATATGTAAGTTTTCTCCTTATTGATATGGAAATGTCTTGAGGGAATAAGCCCTGTCTGTCTTATTTATTACTGTATCTCTAATACCTAGACTAGTGTCTAGTACAAGGTAAGTGAAAAATAATTATTTGGTAATAAATGCAAGATTAAAGATTTATGAATAAAAGTGACTTATGTGTGTATACACACATATAATGTTAATAAAAGGGGAATTATTGTATGCAGCAGTTCTTCATCATGACTTATTTGTATTTATTTATTTTTAGAGTAATCATTTCTTCTAAATTAGCAAGGACTTTTCCCAGCAAGAAAACAAATGTCAGTTTCTTATGAATGACCATTGATGCTTCATTTTTAACTAAAATCATGGGAAGAAAAAATAATCTTTGTCACGTTGACCTATACTTTTAAAATACTTTAATAGTGTAATGTTTTAGATGTTAAGGAGAACAGGAAGGGGGAAAAAAAAACCTCTTGAGCAAGGAATTGAAATTTCTAAGAAATTGGTAACTCTGTTTAAAAGTCCATAATGAGATCATTTCTGTGTTAATGAGAGTTAGGTGGCTTTATATTTCTTCCCCCCAGTGGCTTCCTACCCCACCCTTTGCCACCACCTCTGGAGCCAGCATGATTTTGCTGTTTATAAATCATCCTCATTAGGTGAACTAGATTATGTTGATGAGTTCAGCTTGAACTAGGTTTACAAAGTGACAGAAAGTTAGAATTCTCAATTTATTCCAGTACTATGCATCATCTTCTGGGAGCAGTTTTATGATGTAGTAATTGGGCAATAGTTCAGCATTCTGATAGCCCCGGGAGATTCAATTCCACTATAATAAAGGACATTTAAAAAGTATAGCCTTTTTATTAAAGAGTACCCTGAATATCAATGCATTTATTTTACTTTTTTAAAAAAATATGAATAATACTTCAATCCCTGTTTTTTTTTTTTTCCTTTTTATTCAATATTGTTCAAGCTTGGAGCACTGAGTCACCAAAGGGTGATCTAGAAAGCGTCAAGCTCCACTGGGCTAGCTGAGTGCTGTACATCACTGATTACTACCCTGATGACTTCTTTATTCAGGCCCGGAAGTCAGATTTGCTTCTTTGTAAGGAAACCGCAGGATTGACAGCACACAATGAATCATGCCTCACAACATGCTGACAAGCTGGCAAGAGACAGCCTGTACAGTGACAAATACAGCTGACAACAAGTATACACATCTGTTTGGTAGGATTTATGAGAAAGGAATACAAACAAGGAGTAGACCGGTTCTTTGGTTTTTTATAAGAGAATTTAGATGCTCTTTTCTTTCTATCCAAATAGCAGCGATGTAAGGAATACACATTAGTCCTCAGATTTATTTATTACAAGCACAACTAGATTATAAATGGTCTGTGCAGATTAGCATTTTGATTATCAAACTGCTGTTCCAAATATCTGATGAACAGATATTAGAATAGTTCTTAAACATACTGATTAAACACACATTGATGCTGCTATTTTTAACACTTGCTTACATTCAGGTGTAAATCAGTTTTTATATCCTTCCTTAAAGCTTAAAGTGAAAAATATAAAACTGCATGTAAAGCCCTCTAGTCTTTTCTGAGGGAAACAAAGGTCCAAACCATCATTTTTTTTGTTCAATATTGAAAATAAATAAATACATTTTAAAAGAGGTCAACAGATTTAAATGCCCATAATTAGGTGTTCAAATAGCTTACACAGTAATCAAATTTATCATTTCACCTCTAGCCTGCCATTCCACATATTTACCTTTGCCTATAACATAAAACATTATAATTTTCTCAGTTCTAGAACAAGTTTGAAATTTAAAAATTTTGTTTTTTAATAATAATGATAACAAGACAACAATAATAAGAATCATAAATCTGTTCAATAAATAGCGGGAGCCACATGCACACACACCACCCTATTCATCCCTTGCAGAAGAGTCTGTAACAGGCTGAAAATCACTGCAGCACAAATTAACTTTTACCAATGGCAATGTGTTGCATTGTTCATATGATTCGGGCAGAAAAAAGTTTAGAAACTTTGTTAGCAAATTTTTTTTTTTTTTTTACTATCCCACAGTTCATGATCTTACCTGTTTTGTCTTATAATTGTGGTTGCTGGTTTCTCTTTTTTTCTGTTATACTGGAAGGATTTTGAGGATAGGGTGTGTACTTCTCACATAGTACATGATTATTACTGATTTGTAAATAAAATGAAATAGGTCATAAGATGGACCTAAATGCTCATCTCTACCCTGAATGGTCAAAGCTTTGAATCTGGTTTCTGATGGATCTTCTTCACTGTCGCTGTCCTCTGTGACTAGCTCCTCTGGGAAGCAGGGGAAAGTTCTGAATATCCTCTGCTATCTACAATAGGATCAGGGCCAGCGCCTCTGTTTCACCATCATTTTAATCTCAAATGTTCAAAATGTACGGTGGGAATATTATTCGGAAGCCTGAATAACATGTAAATACGTTATTTCAAGCTTAGGTGATTCTATCCCCCTGAAAATTGCTTTTATTTGGTCTCCTTTACCTCCAAGGTGGAGACAGAGAGCCACAAGTACTAGTTACCAGGGAAAAACAGATGAGAGAGGGGGATTCTTTCTTTCAGATATTAAATTTTACAGTCTCATGATTGTCACTGATTTAGACTAAACTGGTTTATACTCTCACTTATATTTACATTTATGTTAGTTTAGAATATTTAGTTATGGTCATTGCTTTTATAAGACATTGTGACTTAAAAAAAAAAAAAAAGAAATTTTCCTAGGCAAAAAATAAGTACCTCAACTTCAAACATATTGCCAACAGCTCTCTGCCATGTTGTTAAATTTTAGAATTAGAGGATTTTAGAACAAAAATAGAGTGTTGAGATCATTTATTTAAGACCCTTCATTTTCCTTCTTTTATATTTGGCACATGGTTCTATCATCTAGTTTGTTCTGCTTTTATTGAGTGAATTGCAAAGTAATATTTTATCAAATGTCATGTATTTACATAATTAGTATAATTACATATAAGTGCATAATTAGTGTAAATATATGTAATTACATTATTATAATATGCAAAAATCTTGTATAAAGCTTTTTTCTAACTTTTCAAGCTAAAACGTGCATTGTGCAAGCATATTGGATAACTTTTGAAATCCTTCACCTTGTGCCTCTTAATTGATTTAATGAAATACTAATTCTTAATATGTATATTTGAAAGACAATGTTATCTTTCTGTTTGGCCAGTTGTTTCTTGATTTGTTTGTTTATTTTTTTAGAAAATAACAGACACCGTGAAAAAGAATAATATTTATCTATCATTTGGTTTAGGATAGTATATAAGAGAAGCAATCCTTGATTCATATAAATGACATAGGTTCATTTTCAAATTTTATTTGGACAGAAATGAATACAACTGAATTCTGTGACTTGGCAAATAATGGGTGTAAATGAAAATGCTGGATGCCACCTTCATTATGCTAATGCTCCTAGTTTACCTGATAAAAATTTTCTAGTAATTCTAAATTCTGGATCAAACATGGAGAAATGACCAGTAAAGAGAGAAACCCACATCCAAAACACTAAAATTTCTTTCTTGTCAGTCTTGGTAAATAATTCTAAATATGCCATAAAAATTATTTTATTCCTCTTCTCATACAACAGAATTATTCCTATATCTAGTATGTCTCTTGAAACTAAAACTTGAATTTCTGTCCTTCTCAATGAAAGGAAAACCTAAGTCCCTCGCATCTACCATGTTTGAAGGTGTTCTATGTAATTATCTACCTTGATGTTTATATGTCTCTGCTTGGTATTGACAACTTGTGGATAGAATTATTTTTTTTTTTGTTTTTATTTCAAGATATTATGAGGTTACAAACATTTTGGTTACATTTTATGTCTTTGTCTCACCCAAGCGAAGATTAGAGGCATGCCCTTCCCCTCTACAATGCTCACGGCGTCCATTAGTTGTGGTGAATAGCACTGCCTGGGGAATGGACAGACTTGAAGTTCTGACTGGGGGGGATGGGGGTGGGGGGAGGGGATGGGTGCATGCCTACATGATGAGTGCAATGTGCACTGTCTAGGGAATGGACACGCCTGAAGCTCAGACTCCGGGGGGATGGGGAGGCATGTGCAATATATATAACCTGAACTTTTGTACCCCCATAATGAGCTGAAATTAAAAAAAAATAAAAAGTAAAATAAAAAAAAGACAAGATGATATAGTAGATATATTTTCCTTCTCTCATTCTCTTGAAAATCGCCTGCAATATTAAGAAAAAACTATAAAATATAAAGAAAATACCTTTAACACCCAATCATAAAATATAAGATTGAAAATAGAAGGTTAAATGATAAACAATTTATGGAAGAGAGAAATAATGATTTAACCTTAGTGTTTGAAGGAGGAGGTAGGTGGGTACTGACAAGATGGAGGTTATTTTGCCTTTAAAAATTATGTAGGAATTAGTAGCACCACAAACAGAGAAAAGGGTAAAGCAGGTGGCTAAAAATTCAGGTAAAAATCACCATCAGTTATCTCATCAGTTAAGGTAAATTCGGTACACTAAATCTTGAATATCTAGTTCTCTTCATCACAGAGCTCCAAAATGCTTCCCTAGGCAGGAGACAGGCAGATTCTTTGGGGAAAAAATCACCTCAGAAAAAAGACTCACAAATATCTGCATTTGTGTGTTCCTCAAAAAGATAGCGATCCAATCAGCCTTCAAACTGTTAGGCAGTAAACCATTCTCTCAAATGTGTCCCCCAAATTTACAGAATTGATTGCATATTGCATCTGTGAAACAAAAACAGGACACCATGCAAAAAGGAGCATCAGAGAAAAACAAAGGATTATTGACAAAAAATAAGTTCACAATATGCCATATCAAAATGCCAAAATACCAGTGATGAAGAGAAACTATTGGTCTTAAATAAAGAATATGAATCAAACTGATATTGAATTCCTCAATAGCAAATGTAAGATAGTAAAACAATATCTTTAAATATGAGTCAAAGCGGTACCGACATAGACATTTCTGTCCAGATAATCAATCAAGTGTGAGGCTAAATTAAGATATTTTTACTTACACATACATAAAAGCTACTTCCCATTCACACATTTTCAGATGGCTTGTGGGAAATGTTTATTCTCAAACAGAGGGGAAAATCAAGAAAGGGGAAGACATAGAATTAGGAAGCAGAGGATCTAATGCAGGACAAAGGCAAAGGAATTGTCAACAAAATCCAAATAAAATCTCAGGATGAAAGCTGTGCAGCTGATACACAGATCAAGTGGATCACGTCAGTAAACTCCAAGAGGAACAGCTCCACCCCCAGGTTTGACTATGTAAAATTTGTATGAACAGATGTTTATTAGAAGATTTAGAAGATTTAATCAAGCATTAAAATTTCTCAGACAAAAATGAAGCAAGTATTAAATTGAGAAAAAAGTGAAAATTTGGTATATAAATACCACATTTTCTTTATCCACTTACAAATCTCACAAATTGATGGGCACTTAGGTTGGTTCCACATCTTTTCAGTCGTGAATTGTGCTGCAATAAACATTCAAGTGCAGGTGTCTTTTTGATAAAATGACTTCTTTTCCTTTGGGTGGATAACAAGTAGTGGGATTGCTGGATAAAATGGTAAGTTTACATTTATTTCTTTGAGGAATTACCATACTGTTTTTCATAGAGACTGCATGGAGTACTACGCAGCCATAAAAAAGAACGAAATAATGTCTTTTGCAGCAACTTAGATGGAACTGGAGACCATTATCCTAAGCTAAGTATCTCAGGAATGGAAAAACAAACACCACATGTACTCTCTAATATTAATAATTAGGAGCTAAACGATGGGCACACATGGAAACAAAGAGATGTAAAGGACATTGGAAACCAAGAAGGAGGGAGTGTGGAAGGGGGTGAGGGGTAAACACTTACCTACTGGGTACAATGAACACTGTTTTGGTGATGGGGACATGAAAAGCCCCAACTTAAGCATTATACAAAGTATTCATGTAACAAAAACATTTGCGCTCTTCTAAAATTTTAAAATAAATAATTAGAAAAGAAAAAAAATGTGTACAGATGTTTATGTGAGTGTAAGTTTCTTGGGATCAATGCCTAAAGAGTGCAATTTTGGGGTTGTGTGGGAGTTTCAAATAAAAAAGAATAGAAAAAATAAAAAGTTGAAAAAATAGGAAAATGGAAAGAAAATAGGAAACATAAATATAGTATAGACCCATACCTCAACAGCAATCAATACTTTCAGAGTTCTAAAGTTGATATGAGTGAATAGGGACTTATCCAAAAATTAGTCCATAGGTACACTGGCAGGTCAGGAAAGGAATATAAGTGAGCTAAAATTCCTAATTTACAATATAAGGTACATAGATAATATCTATTACTAAGAAATCTACAAGCAAAACTATACTCCTAGCATATGGAAATGTGGAGGTAAAATCCAGAAAAAATAACTAAAACATCAAACTCACCTTATATTTAAAAACAAAGCAAAGCAAATCCTTAAGAATGATGTAATATGCATTAGAAATGTTTAATTTATTAATAGTTTTACTAAATTTTTAGGCAGAAATACTGGTGTCATAGTCACAGTCAAAAATTAAGTAGCGAAGTTGGAATATAAAGATAATGCAATATTACTGAAAGTAAACCAAAAAGATAAGTGATCAATGCATTATTTACTAAGCTGCCTAAAAACATATGTATCAGTTTGGCTTCTATCATAGCAACACATTCAACTATTCTCACTCCATAGCAAAATGCTCCACTTAAGTTTTTCCAATAAGCCCCATCTAATCTCCTACCCTCTAACAGTTGGCAGATAAACTAAAATAAGCCAGCAAATGTGGTCTCTTGGTAATGTAGTCCCACTCAATCACAGTGCCTCTCTTCACCACCCGCCTTGCTTTTCCATCTTGGAGAAATAGTTGTTTCTCTTCTCTAGTGCTATTCATTCCACTTGTGCACAGGGTGCCAGCAAAATCCATCTTCTCCTGATTGCTTTACTTTCCCCTACTTCAGCTTGTCTTCTTCTTAGTCGTCTTCTGCTTTCTTTTCATATATTGCCAAGAGTCTTAGTTTGGGTTCCTTCCAAAGCGGAAAGAAGAAAGATTCCAGTGGAAGTAGTTTTATCAGGAGATGATACCAGGAAGTAACAGTGGGAGAATGGAGATGTGGGGCAGGGAAGGAAGGAAAGCCTGCAAAGGGCCTGCTATCAAGCCAGTTACCCCTGTGGGTACCAGGAGCTCAATTCCACTGGGAAACTCCTGGATCCAGTGTATGATATGCCTGAATTATCCAAAACGAGGAATGAAGACACTAGGATTCTTATCTTCTAACTCTTTGTTTGACTTTGGTTGAGAGCTGTTCCTTGAGGCTGTAAATTTCTGGTACCTCCACGTTTCCCTTAAACTGAGACAAACATACTCCTTCCTGCATTCAGAGAAAAGAACATAGAGCTGCAGGTGTCCAGGAGGAACCTTGAGTGTGCAGAGATGAGTGCCAAAGGGATCTGCTCGGGCTGCTAACAGCAGGTAACATGGCATCTCTCTGACAGACTAAGCTAGAAACATAGTAGTTATTCCTGGCTTCCTCTCCCTCACTTTCTATATCCAGACAGTAATCAAATCCCATCTCTAATCTCCCTCATCCATATTCTTACTCTCTTCATTCATTCATTATCACTTATTTTTTTTTTAATTATTACAAGAGCTTGCTCACTGATTTCATTGTTTTTTTTTATTGCTATCATTTCCATAACATAACTTAACTCATTTTCCTCATGTAACTTCCCATTTCACACAGGACCCATGTAAGTTAGAATATTCTAAAATTAAGAACTCTGGAAGCAGAGTTAAGTTTGAACTCTGTCTTTTTTTCCTTACCAGCATCATGATCTTTGGGCATGGTATTTATATTTTTTGAGTCTCATTTTTTCTCATTTGTATATTGGGGATATTTTAATTATCTTGCAGGATTATTTGGAATGTGAGAAATAATATGTTTAATTTGTTTTTCTCTTGGGAGCTCATCAAATGGTAGTGACTTTTACTAGAATTATTAGGAATTAGCTCATCACACAAGCCCTTTACAATATTGCCCCTACTTCTCTGTCTAGATTCTGCTTCACTTTCCTATGCACTATATTTTTCAACCACCCTAGATATCTCTCTATAATTTGGCCATGTCCCACCAGAACTTTAATCTTTTTTTTTTTTTTTTTTAATAGAGAGAGGAAGATGGAGGGGGAGAGAAGAGAGAGAGAGAAAGACATCCACAAATTTAATCATGTTTGTATTCCTGGAATGCCCTAGAAAACTAGTACTCAGACTTAAAAAGCCAGCTCAAATACCATGTTTTTTGTGAATTTCTTCCTCCTTCTTCCAGGTATAGTTAATCACTCCATCATGTGCTACTATTAAACCAGGTTCAAAATTTTACTTTTGTACATTTAAAAACATTTTGTTTATATTTTTCATTTAAAAACATTTTAATAGCAAACATATTGCAACAGAGAAGAGTACACAATAATGGATATAATTTAAATAATATTTATTGAGGAAACATGGGTGGAACTTCCTTCTACAAAAAGAAATAGAACACAGCCTGCCTCACAGAAGCCCCCTCTGTGGCCTTCCATGATCACCACAGGGTGCCTGCCTCCTAGAGCTAATAACTATTTTGATTTTGTGATAATAACTTTTTTCATAATTTTCTAATTTTATATACATCCTTGAAACATATGTTTTCCTTATTTTAAACTGCATATTAAAGGAGGTATGCTGAATATATTCTTTTCTGACATGTTTTCCTTAACGTGATGTTAAAAACATTTTTTTACATATGTCTCCCTGACTAGACTATGTGTTTCTCCAAGACAAGAACAAAATGATATTTACTTTTATATTGCTAGCACTGTGTATACTGTCTTCTATAATAAAAGCCTATTAAATGAAGAGATAAATGAATAGATGAATACATAGATGATATTCTTGTTATTGTGGACTACATAGTTAAAGAGGCTATAACTAGTGTTTGTTCTAATATGGAGCTGAAATGAATATTGATTTTCTAAAGCAGGGCTTTGATGCAAAATGCAGACTTTTCAATGTGGCAGGTTATATGTGAAGTATTTTTAAATGTGAATATGATTGAATTGGCTTAGTTTCATATGTGCAATTAGCTTATACTTCCAAATATGTCAAATTATTCAGTGATTGTCAAGATCACACTTTGTAACATGCCCTATAGTAAAGATTAAGAACTCTTATAACTCATTTCTCTAGAGCCAACAAGCATGGCAGTGCAAAGTTAAATTCCATGCATTCATCCAGAAAGAGAATGGCATAAGGGCAATGCTAATTACTTCATAACTGAACCAGGGATGTATAAATACACTAGCTAAGATCTCATATATATGAAAATTTAAAAGTATTGACCTTTGCTGTATTAGAAAGTAGAGCTAACAGGAAACTCTCAAAAATAATTTAAAAACTTATAAAAGCAAACAATCTATTAAAAGTGTCCAGTGTATTTATATCTGGTAGGAAGATACTCCTTTTAAGGAACTAAGTGCAGAAATCTCTATGCACATAAACGTGAGAATGTTGAGGAAATGAACAAATTCTTGGAAACACGCAGCCTCCCTAGGCTCAATCAGGAAGTAATAGAACTCCTGAACAGACAAATATCAAGTAACAAAATTGAAGTGGCAATAAAAAAATTTCCCAACAAAAAAAACTCCCAGACCAGATGGCTTCACAGCCGAATTTTACCAAACCAACAAAGTATAACTGGTACCTATACTGCAGAAATTATTTCATAACATAGAGAAGGAAGGAATACTCCCCAACTCATTCTACAAAGCCAATATCACCTTCATACTAAAGCCAGGAAAGGCCACAAGAAAAAATGAAAACTACAGACTAATATCCCTTGTGAATATAGATGCAAAAATTCTCAATAAAATACTAGCAAACTGAATTCAGCTGCTCATCAAAAAATAATCCACCATGACCAGGTGGGCTTCATCCCAGAGATGCAAGGAAAGTTTAACATACGCAAATCTATAAATGTGATTCACCACATAAACAGAAGCAAAAACAGAGAACATATGACCCTTTTGATAAATGCAGAAAAGGCATTTGACAAGACCCACCACCCTTTTATAATAAGAACTCTTAACAAAATAGGCATAGACAGACTATAACTTTCTTTTATAAAAGCCATATATGACAAACCCATGGCCAACATCACATTGAATGGGGAAAAACTGAGAGCATTCCCACTTAGAACTGGAACGAGGCAAAGTTGCCCACTGTCACCACTTCTGTTCAATGTAGTGCTAGAAGTCCTAGCCAGAGAAATCAGACAAGAGAAGGAAATCAAGAGTATCCAAATGGGGAAAGAAGAAGTCAAACTATCACTCTTTGCTGATGATATGATCTTGTGTCTAGAAAACCCCAAAGATTCTACCAGGAGACTCCTGGAATTAATAAATAAATTCAGCAAAGTCTCAGGTTACAAAATCAATGTACATAAATCAGTATCTTTCCTATACACCAAGAACAGTTAAGCTGAGAATCAAATCAAAGACTCAATAGCTTTCACAATAACAACAAAGAAAATAAAATGCCTAGGAATATATTTAACCAAGGAGGAGAAAGGTCTCTAAGGAGAGAACTGCAAAGCACCCAGGAAGGAAATATCACATAGGATATAAACAAGTGGAAAACATACGATGCTCATGGATTGGCAGAAGCAACATTGTTAAAATGCCTACACTACTTGGGGTGATTTACAGATTCAATGCCATCCCCATTAAAATACGAACATCATTTTTTGCAGATGTAGGAAAAAAAATTCTATGCTTCATATCGAACCAGAAAAGACCCCAAATAGCCAAAGAAACCTTAAGAAAAAGAACAAAATGAGAGTAATCACTTTACCAGACTTCAAGGTATGCTACAAGGCTATAGTAACCAAGAAACCATGGTACTGGCACAAGAACAGAGACATAGACCAATAGATCAGAACAGAGAACCCAGATATAAAACCATTTTCATATGGCCATCTGATCATCTACAAGGCAGACAAAAACATACACTGGGAAAAAGAATCCCTATTCCATAAATGGTGCTGGGAAAATTATGTAGCCACTTGTAGAAGACTGAAACAGGATCCACACCTCTCATCTCTCACAAAAATGAACTCATGATGGATAAAAGACTTAAACTTAAGGCATGAAACTATAAGAGTTCTAGAAGAGGTGGGAAAAACTCTCATAGTAATAGTACTAGGCAAAAAGCTTTTGAAGAAGACCGCAAAGGCAATCACAACAACAAAAATAAATAAATGGGACCTGGCAAAATTAAAAAGCTTCTTTCTAGCCAAGGAAACAATCAATAGAGTGAATAAACAACCTATAGAATGGGAGATATTTGGATGCTATATATCTGATAAAGGGCTAATAACTAGAACCTACAAAGAAGTCAAATGAATCAGCAAGAAAACATCAAACAACCCCTTAAAAAGTGAGCAAAGAAATGAACAGAAGCTTTTCAAAAGAAGACAGACTAATGGCCAATAAACACATGAAAAATGTTCAATGTCTATTAGGGAAACGTAAATCAAAATCACAATGAGATATCACCTAACTCCAGTGAGAATGGCTTTTATCAAAAACTCCCAAAACAACAGATGCTGGCACGGATGTAGAGAGAAACGAACATTTACACCTTGTTGGTGGTACTGCAAACTAGTTCAACCTCTATGGTCAGTAGTCTGGAGATACCTCAAAGAACTAAATGTAGACCTACTATTTGATCCAGCAATCCCACTACTAGGTATTTACCCAAAGGGAAAAAAAAAGACATTTTATAAAAAAGACACTTGCATTCGAATGTTTATAGCAGCACAATTCACAATCACAAAGATATGGAAACAACCCAACAGCACGTCAATACATGAATGGATTAATAAAACATGGTGTATGTATACCATGGAGTACTACTCAGCCATGAAAAATGGTGAGCTAATACCTTTTTTAACAACCTGGATGGAACTGGAGACCATCCTCCTAAGTGCTGTATTGCAAGAATGGAAAAACAAATACCACATGTACTCACCATTAAATTGAAACTAAATGATCAACAGTCATGTGTACATATGGTAGTAAAATTCAACAGAAATCAAGCAGATGGGATGGGGGAGGAGGATAAATTCACACCTAATAGGTACAATGCACACTATCTGCTTAATGGACACACTTAAAGCTTTGACTCAAACTGTACAAAGGTAGTTCATATAACCAAAACGTTTGTGCCCTGTAATTTCTGAAATTTAAAAACAAAAACAAACAAAAAAAAAAACAGAAATGTTTAGAAGCGGCTACAGCAAAGCTCAGGGAGATGCTAGTGAAAACACTCCATTTATGAAAAAAATTCTTCATTAGTTCCATAGAATAGAGTCTTATCTTAATACAGCCTTGCTTTGTTAAATAATCTAATATATCTATATTCCTGGTGATTAAGAACTTGATAGTGAATTTGAAGGCTGAGGGCCAACTTGGTTCATCGGAAGAAAGATAAATTTTTGCTTGTGTTTTGAGTGTTTTAAAATGAGATAAAACTAGAAAAAACTTTTTCTCTATCTCAAGAGTAACTTATATTAAATGGCAGGAAGTAATCTTAAAATTATTCATTCATAACATAAAAGTATTATCAACACAGGAAATGCTATTTAGAGGGATAACAAAGATTTTGTTTTCACACAATGGGAGCTATTTCAGTCTTCTTTCCTTGGCTGCTTCTGGCAGTTCACATTGTCAGCTAAGTCCATGATGGATGTCGACTATTATCCCTGTCTTTTTTTCACCAAATTAATTAATTAATTAATTTTAATTGGACAGATAAAACTTTATATATTTATCATGTATCATGTGATGTTTTGAAGTATATGTACTTGTGGAATTGTTAAAGTTAGCTAAATATGCATTACTTCACATAGTTATTATTTTTGTGGTGAGAACACTTCAAATTGAGTTGATAAAGAGACAAATGACAGAGAGAGAGAGAAAAATCAGTGCTTGTGCACAAAATGGGGAGATATGACTTCTTCAATGAGAAAAATATCTTAAATAGTTAAAATGTTTCCCATCATCCAATCCAAGTTTTCACTGATCTTTAAATATATTAAAAACTTAGAAAATAAATATTTTAAAAACATTGAAATTTTCCATTAATATTTTAAATCCTAGAATCATCCTACACTTAGTGCAAGGTAGAACTTCACTTTTCCACATGTAAGTTTAGGCCAAAAGTGTTGGGGAAAAATGTTTTCTTCTCCCTTTGTGTTAATGGTTGATTTGAAACAGTTTGTTTTTCTATCTAAAGGTATAGTACAACCATAATATATGTTCTCACTGCATCATAAGCACTGATTTAAATAACCTGGCTTTTTAATGGAGCTACTGGTTATAAGAGGTCTGATTTTTGAAATAACATTTTTGAAATAAATTTGCTTTATGAAATGTACCATATATTTTGTGCAGTGAACACTGTCACTTTCAAAGCAATAATGCTGCCATTGTTTTTTCAAAGGGGGAGGTATGCCCTTTTGGAATTTGTTTTGGAGCCTATTTACGAGACACTCATATTTAGCCTTGCTTCATTAAAAAAACTACTTCTCTTTGTAGCTATGTAACTTGAATTCTTACCCATTTTATCCAGGAAAATTGGCTCTCAATGGCTAATGACTGCTTCCAAAAACTAACTCCAACTTCAAATGATGATTTTTTCCATCAATCTGAGTTATTCAAAGAATGCACAATGGGATCTTGAAAGGATTAACATAAAAGATGGTTTCAAAAATGTCTTGAGCATTGAGAATGTCATTGAAATATTTCTCCACATTCCAAAATAACTGATTTGATGAGGTTAATATTTATTAGAAAATCTTAAATCTCATACATTTGAAAAACATCTTTATCATGTAATAGTCACAAACTCATTTGCGTACACTCTCTATTCCTTTCTTCATTTACTCTGAGCATTTTAAAATATAAATTCCTATTGTGGTCTGGAAGATCTGGCCCCTATTTCCTTCTTTGATCTCCTTTCTTTTCCTTTATTCCAGATACACTGGCCATTTTCAAAACCACATCAAACTCACTGCTTTCTCTGGTTACCATTTGCTGTTTCCTCAAAATGGAACACTCTACTAACAGGTGTTTTCTAAACTTGATTTCTCACTGTACCTACTTATATTACTAATCAATTGTGACCCCATGAAACAGTCCTTCCATGACCACCATACCTAAATGTCTCCACCCTCTTATCTATCTTTATTTTCTTACTACCATGTGATATTACATCGTCCATTTATTTGTATATTATCTGACATTGTCACAGGAATGGGAAGTCCATGAGGACAAGGAAATTATGTTTTGTTCCCCACTGAATTCACAATGCCTTGAACTATGAATGAAATATAGTAAATGCTCAACAAATATTTGTCCAACACTGAGTGACAAACTGAATAATGTATTTAATCAGTGCCTACCCCCCCTGTTTTAGCAATGGGGGAAAAAGGAAGGGGAAGGATACTCTTTCTTCAAAGAGCTCACAGTTTATTAGGGGAGATGGGCATAATAACAAATAGTTGCAGTAGGTACTTTTAAGGGTAATAAGAGTAATATATGGTGAATGGTACAAAAGAAGTAAAAATAACTCTGAATAGTCAATAAAAGTTTCACAAAGAATATTTTTGAACTGAGTCAAAAGTCAACTGGAGTTTAATAGTTGAACTAAAAAAAAAAAATTCCAGGAACAACAAACAAGTCAATCCATTTGAACAAAGTGTGTACCAGATAGCAGGTATTATGTTAAATACTGAAAGACAAAAATAAGGTACAATGACTAGTGCTAACGATCTTCTGGCATATTGGGGTAGACAAATAGTTAAGTAATTTCATGAATGTAGTAACTATTCTGATAGCATTATGCATGGAGAACTCAGAAAGGAAAACCAGTTGCTTCCCTATGAGGTGGCAAATAGATGGAAAATCTGTATACCTTAGGAGGGAATAGTGTTTCCTATTTCAGTAACTGTCTGCTTCCACATGCCATAAAGATTCTGTCTTCCATGAAATAATCTTAAATGGCAAAAGAGACAAGTCACATGGAGAGAAGAGGTCTCAGGTGCCAGAGAAGGAAAAAAAGATTATATAGAAAGTTTTGACTAAAATTAGCTTTTAAGCTAGACTGTGTTACGTATGAAAAATAGTCATTATTCATCAAGCAATTTGGGCTTTTTTTTTACTTTATTTTGTGTTTTAATTGACAAATATTAATTGCACATATTCATAGTGTATATAGTAATATTTTGATACATATAATAGTCATTATTCATCAAACAAATTGGGCTTTATTTTTTACTTTGTGTTTTAATTGAAAAACATTAATTGCGCATATTCATAGGTACATAGTGATAGTTTGATACATATAAAATATGCTGGTCAGATCAGGATAATTAATGTAGCCATCATCGTAAACATTTATAATTTCTTCATGTTGGGAACATTCAATATCCTTTTTCTAGCTATTTTATAAACTATATAACATATATTATTATTAATTATAGTCATTCCGCAGCTGTGTAGAACACCAGAACTTATTTCTCTTATCTAGCTGAATTTTGTATCCTTTAACAAATCTCTCCCTATTTATCCCCTACCCCTACCTTTTCCAGCCTCTATTGTCCTCTGTTCTGCTTTTTATTTTTGAGGCTTTTAAGAAAATTCAAAACAATTGCATTATCAACTAGTGATATTAGATATAACAACCATTCTCCAGTCTATATTCTCTACACATAATTAATTTAGAGAAAATCAAAATAATAGGATTTATTTTATTTCTTCTGATTTTGGTCCAAAATACTGGTCTCTATTTCTCAGTGGTACTCAAAAGATTTGTAGAAAAGGCTTATCTTGAAGCAAAATAATCACCATATGATATTTAAAATGGAGAATTGTAAAAAGCTTTCAAAATAGCTTTAAAGTAAAGTGATTGTATCAATTTAGTTACATACAGAAAACAGCACATGGATGAAAATACGTATAAATTGGTTTAGTGGTACAATTTTTCTTATACTAGAAATATTCGCCAAGCATCTTTTGAATAGCTACATAAACAGATAATAAGAGCTTTATACCTGGATCAACAAAGTTAAAAGACTGGCAGACTAAAAGGACATCTTCATGACAAATGTGCTCCATGTAGAAAATTGGTCATGGCTGTGAAGTGCAGAATTAAAATGACTTTTTATCAAACTAGAATCCTGTTCAGAGGTATAAGATGGTAAAAGAGACAAAATTATAACTTTCGTGAGTATTGAGTCTCATTGCTAAATCCATGGTTTAGAAATCAAAACCCTGAGACATAAATCTGTTTTGGCTTTACATTTGGCAATGGATAATAAGAAAATTATATAACTTTAGTTACTCCTTTTGTCAGTTATCTCATCTATAAAATTTGATGACATAACTTGTGAATGAAAAATACATAACTAAAATCATTGTCTCATTCTATTAATATGTGTTAATATTAAAGTTGAATGCAGCATCAATCGTAGCAATCCTTATGAGTACTTGGCAATCTGGGGAAAAAAATGTACTCTCCTTGAAAGTATAAATTGTGCATGTATTTGTGCTGCTAGGTTACCTATAAGTTTTTTAAGGGCAGACATATTCAACATATGCAGTGTCTGGCACATGTTTGTTATGTTGTAAATAGTGAAAAAAATGTTCATTCTTTGAATAAGTAAATAAATGTCTATCAAAGTGTTACAGAGAAGAAAGTGCCTTTAAGGAAAATACAATTCCATAGAGAAATTTATTACAAAAATAATTTTGCCTTACCTTTGGGAAAAGGAAAGTAAAAATAGTGAGAATGTTTAAAATGTTTGAAAATCATTTACTTTTTATAAATTTACTTTTCTATAAAAGTAAATTCTACTTTTCATTTACTTTTCTATAAAAGAAAATCAAAGTCATCCTTATTCTTTGTTTTAGTGAATATACACTGAGAAGGATAAAGCCATTGAGCCCATAAAAACCTGGTCCCTATTTATACAGAGTTAGACTTAGTCATAAACAAAACAAGTAGGAATGAGGCTTCACTTTTGCAGCAGCTTGAGGAGGAATAGACCAGCCTTCTCCAGATTCCTAGCCTAGAAAAAAAGAAGTGAAAAAGGTGACAGCTGTGGGAGATACAAGAGGAAACCATTACAGATTTAAACTGGTCTCTAGCTGGTACTTCAAGCGTGTGCATCCTACTAATTCAGACGGTGCTTTAAAGACAGAATTGACCCCTCATTTTTCTTCACTAACAGACCATTGACTTGCAAAACAGGAATTGTGCCACTTTCCATGTCCATCACCAATCTCATCTGTGACAAAAGAGAACATTCATTCTATAGCTACACTCTACCTTGGGACAAAGATTGAGGGGATAGAGGCAGATGCTTCTAAGTTTTTCTATGTCCGTTACATTTTCTCTTTTTCAGGCCTCTCCTTCAAGATCCTAGGTGGCATGAGTACCTAATTTGGTTAGACCAAATGGGTAGATTACAGAAGCAAGAATAGAACAGGCTTAGACTTCAGTAACGATAATCTACTGGCCTCCCTATGTATCTGAATGGAAACAAGTGACCACCTAAGACACCAGCCTGAAAGCACAGATTCATTATTTAGACTCAAACTATGTCTTTAGACAGGCATCAGATGAAAAGGTTCCCTTAGTGTCGTATGTAGCTTGTCCAAGGCCTCTTGAGAAATAGCGTACATCCCTTATGTACTGCCTGGTCCCCCCAGGCAGAGAGTTACTCTTACATTGGTCTAGTCAATTTGGGGCCATTGGGAAAACACAGGTAGGTCCTTAGTAGACTCAATTACAAATGCATCTTCCACGAATGATAGAAATAACAGCAGATGATACTCAGAAAAGAATTTTAACAGTCAGTTGACAGTTTGTTTGATGTTGGCATCATGTCTGCTTTTCCGCGGACTTTCCCATGCATTTCTCTTTTTATGGAACTGTTGCTTGTTGACTTCTCTGTCTGGCATTGTGACTACCCATCTTGCTCTGCCCCTCAACATCTGCCAAGGTCCTAATTGCTGATACCCAGACTTTAATCCCCTAATTTCTCCATCTCTGGTTAGTTTTTGATTTGCCTTCATGACCTATAACTCATTACTATCTTAATATCTTTCTTATCTAGTCCTTTTAACTCCCAAACCCCATGTAAACAGGAATTAATAAATATTTTTTCAAAATTAAACCAAACTATTGTTAATAAGTAACCAATTAGAAAACACACCTGATGTGAAAGGCAAAACCCCAAAGTAACACTTGTTTAAGGCCTTACTTCCTTCAGCTGTTTATTTGCATGGAGTCTTTTGATGCTTAAACCCTTCTATATGAATCTGTCTCACCAAGAGAATACGGATGCCAGTGGCTTTGTTCTCTAATACATGATCCCACCACATGCGCTCCTGACCCAAGGGTAACCATTCTTAAGCTGGCTAGTCACTCATGATGGGCCAAGAGATATGGCCCAAACACTGATGATGGTTTAATTTGTAATAGGTGAACAGAAAGAAATAGATACATGAATATGGCTAACTCACATTAATGATTGAACATTAGAAGAAAAATTCACTAAATCTTCTGCTAAAGTTTATGGAGCTCAAGTTCTGCCCCAGTATCAAGAAGGCTCTTCCTTGTTGTCTAGCTTTTGCTAAGATCCCATACTCCCTGTCCTTTTACATAAATCGTTTTCCAATATCCTCTTTCTACTGAGCTTGCTTGATTTGCTTTCTACCACTTACATAAAGCAAGCAAGCCTAAATAAACATTTCTGAAATGAGGATTATATTACCTTAAAAACACCACTATGAATTTAAATGAAAAATAATGTGTAAGTTAACAACAATTCTGGTTTTGATGACCATGAATAGGGATACTAGTACAGTTGATGATAATTACTTGCTCTGGATTATGGATCAAAAATAGTATTTTCTCAGTTATACCACTGTACAATGGATCCTTAATTCCATGCTTTAACTGTTCAGTTTGTGCAGTGGGTTCCTATGCTTTTCTTTTTACTTTTATAACCAGAAATATATATAAAATTGCTCTGATTATAAAAGTACCATCCATGGTACCATATAAACAGTTTTTCCTCTCTTGCAAATAATACTGAGCAAGAAAAATCCAGAATCTAGGCAGTGTTGACTGTCACTCGCATTTTTCCAGGATTAATCTTTCACTGGCTCTGAGTGCATTATGATCCAATGGTGACTCTTTCACTCTCTGGATTCTGATTGAAGATATCCAGCTTTTTCTATTTACCAGTGGCCCTCTTCTTCAATTTGACATCATGTGTAATTTTCTTCTCTGGTCTAGTCCCCATTAATATCAACTGTGCCATTTTCTTGGTTTTAATGTGATATGTAAACAAAATACCCTCATTCTGGTAGGCATGGGACTAAGACTCTTTCTCAGATCAAACTAACTCCTGCTGCCTCCACCACTAGGGACATATATTTGGTAATTTCCTACTTAGTGAAAAAAGCATGCAAAAAATGTCATTGATAGAATGGCTAAATCGTGGTATTTTAGTATAAAAAAAACAAATGAATTATTGATAAATGCAACAACATGGATAAATACCAAAAGAAGTATGCTGAGAAGAAACCAGTATGAATAATTCCACTTATATACAAATCTAGATCAGATGAAATAAATCTGTGGTCATAGAAATCAGGTTGGTTTTGGTATGGAGTGAGAAGGAGGGACTAGAATTGACTGAACATGTCATAAAGGAACATTGTAGGATGAAGACATGGTCTGTATTTTCAGAGGAGTGTGGGTTATCTATGAATACATATTTGTCAAAATTCATAAAATAGTATATGTAAAACCTGTACATTTTATTAATTCTAAGTTGCATCCCAATAATACAAGGGCATATTTTAACAGGAAATCCATGTGAATAAACTTTGATATTTTATTTGGTTTTAAAAATAATATCTAGCCCTGTTTGTCAAAATAGGAAAATACCAATATAGTCCTATTTGCAACAATATAAGAATATTTTGCCAGATGTATCTTTGGATGTATATCTTTTTATGTAAGATTTTTGCAGTAAATTCTAAGCAGAGATGTTTACCAACAGTTTCTATTCTTAACTTAATATTAGTGTATATTCATAATTAAATCATCACTTTTATAGTGATTAGACAATGATTTATTCCAGTCAATAAACATACCATATCCCACTTGAAATTTTATTTTGAGATTTTTTTAAAGGCTTCTATTTTTTAAGAAGAGGAAGAACTTGATCTTAGAGTTTTCATACTGAGATATTTATTAAGACAGATCAGACTACAAAATAATGTTTTAATTTAGAATACTGAGACTTTTTAAACCAGTCACTTCAAAGTAGACCCTTTTCTTGCTTCAAAGAAGTATTAATAAGGGATGTATCAAAGCAGGTTGGAAGCAGTAATAGGCATGTTTTCAAATGGCATCTTTAATTCCTGTATATGACTTACTTTAACCATTGGAGGAATTACCACAATACTAAGCTATAACTCAATAGGTACTTGCATTGACTATCTTAATCCAGGTCTTTTTAAAAACTAATGAATAATCATTTTTCCTTTCCCCTCTGCATACAGTAAATCACTATATATGGATGACTGGTCATGGTGAGAATTAGTCACATGATATAATAATATAAAATTTACATCATGGCAAGCCAAAAATAGCTTTTAAAACTGCTTTCTTGTTCTATAACAATTGAAAATGAAGCTATATATTGCTCTCCTGAGTATTCATACATGACATCAGTCTTTAGTTATTAGCAGGATATATCATTAGCCATGAAGAGGGTGATACCAGGGTTGTCCAAATGTCAGAATGAGAGTGGCAATGTGGTCCTTCTGCTCTAACAGACTGGATCCAGTCTGAACTTTGGGCTTTTACAGGCTTATGCAGAAAATGGTATGGTTGTATTTATCCAAATCTCTTAGTCAATGGTTACCTTATGGATACTTTAAATTTAGGTAGAAATCTTTAATTTAAACTCAATTACAGAGAGGAGGCAAGAGAACATGAGAGTGTGGGTCACTGGAGGTCCATACTCACTCTTCCCAGACATAAATGACCTCACTACCCAAAATACTACAAAAATGACCCATTGCTCTAATCTTCCTTTTTCTATAACCACTCAAGAAGACTGGTTTATCCCAATTTTATCATTTATCATGCTTCATTATAATTACCTGCTTCTGGTATTTTTCTTGGTTAGACTGTAAACTTTTTGAGGTCAGTGTCAGCCTCTCATTTCAACTGAATACCCCCTGAATAGTGTTCATTTCTTGGCCTCATTTAAGGACTATATATGAGTTTAGAATACATTCTAACTGCTTTTCATTGAAATCAGCATTTATACAAAAGCTACATCCACCAAGGAGGGCATGACTTAGTGGTGCTGGGATTTCCAAGACAGCATGGATGGCTGGGGCTGGGTTTACCAAAGAAAATAAGTTGGAGCCTATACTTTTCTGTTGTACCTGCTGAAGGGATACTGCCCGAAGCTGAAATAAGAAGAAAGTTTCTTCCCCCTTATGTCTCCCACTCTCCTTCCTTGGCTCCCTATTTGTAGAACTTCACCAAAAGCCAGCTGACATTAAAATATAGGAAATGTATATTCAGAGTCTCATCTGCAGTATATATTAAAAATATTATAAAATGTGAGCTTGAAGCTGAGAGAAAATAGATAAATAATTAGCACTGTGGCAAAAATCAACAAGGAAATTTGAGGAACTCCTGGAGAATGATATATAAAATTGGTGGCAGAAAAAAAGATTATTTGAAAAATTGAGCATATTTTTTTTTATTCTTTCTTTCTTCTTGAAACATGACCTTGCTGTTACTCGCATCAAGCTGTGAAGCCTATTTCTTTACCCATTTAATTTCATCTTGCCTTGTTTTTTTGGTTTTTTGTTTTTTTTTAATTTGACAAAAGGAATGTGCTAGAAAAGCAGTGATATGGTTTGAATGTTTGGCTGCTCCAAATCTCATGTTGAAATTTGATCCCCAGTATTGGAGGTGAAGCTGAATGGAAAGTGTTTGGATCATGTAGAGAGATCCTCTCATGAATGGCCTGGTACTATTCCTGATAATGAGTTCTTGCTTTGCTAGCTCACGTGAGACCTGGTTGTTTAAGGAGAGGAGAGAGGCATCACCTCCTCTCTCTTGCTCCCACTCTTGCCATGGGACGTGCCTGCTCCTCCTTCTTTCTCCTTGATTGGAAGCTCCCTGAAGCCCTCGCCAGAAGTAGATGCTGACTCCACACTCCCTGTATAGTCTGCAAAACTGTGAGCCAAATAAACCTCTTTGTAAATTACCCAGCCTCAGGTGTTTCTTTTATAGCAATGCAAAACAGACTAACACAGCAAATTATTACTAAAGAGTAGGACATTACTGTAAAGATAACTAAAAATGTGGAAGCAGCTTTGGTACTGGGTAACAGGCAGAGGTTGGAAGAATTTGAAAGGCTCAGAAGAAGACAGGAAGACAAGGTGAAGTCGGAACTCCTTAGACTTCCAACTCTAAAGAGTTGTTAAGTGGTTGTGACCCAAATGTTGATAGAAATGTGAACAGTGAAGGTCAGGCTGCCCAAGTCTCAGATGGAGATGAGGAACTTATTGGAAACTGGAGCAAAGGTCACCATTGTTACATCTTAGAAAATAACTTGGCTGCACTGTGTCCATGTCCTAGGTCTTGTGGAAGGCTGAACATAAAAGTGATGACCTAGGGTATCTGGTGGGAAGAAATTTCTAAGCAGCAAAGTATTCAAGGGGTGATGTGGCTGCTTATAAGAGGCTACGACCAGATATGGGAGCAAAGGAATGGCCTAAAGTTGGAACTTAAAAGGGAAGCATAGCATAAAAATTGAGAAAATTTGCAGTCAGGCCATGTGGTAGAGAAAAAAAGAGCATTTTTGGATGGGAAACCAAACAGCAGCAACCACTTGCTAGAGAGAATAGCAAGACTAAAAGGGAGCCAGGTGCTAATCAGGACAATGGGAAAAAGTCCCCAAAGCAATTTCAAAAATTTTTCAGGCCACCCCTCCCATCCTCCCATTGCAGGCCCAGAGGCCTAAGAAGATTAAATGGTTGGGGATGGGAACAGGCCTGGGGAACCCCTGTCCTACACCACCTAGGGAGGCTGCTCCCTGAATCCAGGCTGCTCTGGCTTCAGCTGAGGCTTAAAAGGCTCCAGGTATGGCTCAGGCCACCACTCCAGAGTGTGAAAATCCTAAGGCTTGGTAGCTTCCATGTAGTGTTGAGCCTGCAGTGCTTACAATGCAAGAGTGATAGAGGCTTGGCAGCTTCCACCCAGACTTTAGAGGGTGTATAGGAATGCCTGGGTGCTCAGGTAAAAGCCTGCCACAAGGTGGAGCCTCTTCAGAGAGCCTCTGCTAGGACAGTGCTGAGGGGAAATTTGGGGTAGGAGCCCCCATGCACAGTATCCACTGGGGCACTGTCTAGTGGAGCTGTGGGAAGGGGGCTGCCACTCTCCAGACCCCAGAATGGTGGAGCCACCAGCAACATGCACCCTCAGCCAGGAAAAACCGCAGGTACCAGACTCCAACCTGTGAAAGCAGCCACCTCAGTTGTGCCCAGCAAAGCCACAGGGATGGGGCTGCCCAAGGATTTAGGGTTCACTTCCCCCACCAGTGTGCCCAGGATGTGAAACATGGAATCAAGGGAGATTATTTTGGAATGTTAAGATTTAATGTCTGCCCTGCTGGGTTTCAGACTTGCATGTGGCCTGTTGCCCCTTTCTTTGGGCTGATTTGTCCCTTTTGGAAAGGGAATGTTTACCCAAAAGCCTGTACCACCATTATATCTTGAAAATAAATAACTTATTTGTAATCTTACAGGCTCACAGGTGGCAGGAATTTGCCATGAGTCTCAAAGGTGACTTCCGACTTTGGACTTTTGAAATGATGCTTGGACGTAGTTAAGACTTTGGGGGACTATTGGGAAGGGATGATTGTGTTTTGCAATGTAAAAAGGACATGAGTTTTGAGAGACCGAGACAGAATGATATGGTTTGGATGTTTAGCCCCTCCAAATCTCATGTTGAAATTTGATCTCCAATGTTGGAGATAGGGCCTGGTGAGAGGTGTTTGGGTCATGGGGACAGATCCCCTCATGAATGGCTTGGTGATCTCCCATAACAATGAGCGAGTTCTTGTTTTATTAGTTCACAAGAGAGCTGGTTGTTTAAAGGAGCCTGGCATCACTTCCTACCTCTCTTGCTTCTTCCCTCACCATGTGACACTCCTGCTCCCCCTTCACCTTCTGCCTTGATTGGAAACTCCCTGAAACCCTCACCAGAAGCAGATGCGGCTGATGCTTCTTACATAGTCAGCAGAACCATGAGCCAAACAAACTGCTTTTCTTTATAAATTACCCAGCCTCAGGCATTTCCTTTATAGCAATGCAAAATGGACTAACACAGAAAGTGTGCTTGTTTCAAGCCAAGGTCTCAAAGGGTCTTGTGTGTTTCTGCTTTTCTCTTAGAATACTGCTATGCCATGAGAACAATCCCAGAATCTCCTAATGGAGGCTGAGATATCATGAGCAGGAGAGACGAGTCATGTCCACTGAGACCGTGGTAGACCATCTAGCTACCAGTTTAATTTAGAATGTGTCTTAAACACTAAAGGAAAATAGGAAGTTATGCCCAGGAGTCATATTACAACCTGCTTTACTTTGGCAATCCCGGTGGCTTCTTGGCCTGCCTGACAGTTCTATAAAAATAAGAGAGGAAAAAAAAAAAAAAAAGAGAGAGAGAGAGAGACAGAAAGACAGACCTCTATATTAGGCCAGACCTCTATATAGACCTCTATATTTGAATTTCAAATTCAAATTCTACCTAAAAAGAGTTCAGAAGCTATTCAGAAAGGTCACAATGGAAAAGAAGAATTAAAAGTTGGTAAAACAATACTTACTTTTTTCTAGAAACTAGAAAAAGGTATTAGACACTAGAAAAAGGAGGTAGAAAAAGAAGAACAAACTAAGCCCAAAGTTAGCAGAAGAAAGAAAAAAAAAATAAAGATTAGAGCAGAAATACATGAAATAGAAACTAGAAAAACAATAGGGAAAATATCAAAGAATTGGTTTTTGAAAAGATGTATAAAATTGACAGTTAAATTAACTAAGAAAAAAAGAGAAAATTCAGATAATTAAAATCAGAAATGAAAGAGAGGTATTATACTGTAACAGAAATAAAAAGCATCATAAAAGAAAACTGTAAATGATTGTACACCAACCAGTTGGGTAATCTAGAAGAAATGGATAAATTCCTGGAAACATACACCTAAACAAGACTGAATCATGGTGAAGTAGAAAACCTAAGGAGACCAAAAATAAAAAAGGAAAGGAAGTTGCTTCAGTAATCAAAAACAGTCAACAACAAAAAAAGTCTAGGACCAGATGGCTTTACTGGAAAATTCTAAGAAATACTTAAAGAATAATTATCAACCCATTCTCCCGAAACTCTTCGAAAAAATTAAAGAGGGAGCATTTCTGCGGTAATTCTATGAGGCCAGCATTACCCTAATGCCAAAGCCAGACAAAGACACTATAAGAAATGAAAACTGGAGACCAATCTTCCCTATGAATACTAATGGAAAAATCCTCAACACAATAATAGCTAACAAAACTCAATAGCACATTTAAAAAAATCATATACCATGATCAAGTGGAATTTATCCCTGGAAAGCAAGGGTGGTTTAACATATGCAAATCAATAAATTTGATATGCCACATTAATAGAATGAAGAATAAAACTCATATGATCATATCAACATTGAGATGCAAAAAAAAAATCTGACAAAATTCAGCATCCTTTGAAGATAAAAAACTCTCAGCAAATTAGATGTAGAAGGAAACTACCTCAACATAATAAAGACCATATAGGACAAGCCCATAACTCATGTTATACTCAGTGGTGAAAACTAAGCTTTTTTTTTCCCAAGGTCAAATATAAGACTAAGATGCCCACTTATATCACTTCTATTCAATATAGTGCTGGAATTTCTAGCCAAAACAATTAGGCAAGAAAAAAAAAAAAAAAAAAAAGAGGCATCCAAATCAGAAAGGAAGAAGTAAAACTGTCTGTTTGCAGATGACATGATCTTATATATTGAAAACCCTCCAGACTCCACTGAACAAAAACTGGTTAGAACTAATAAAGGAATTCAGTAAAGTAGCAGGATACTAAATCAACATAAATATATGTTGTGTTTCTATATTCCAAAACAAACTATCCACAAAGGAAATCAAGAAGACAGTCTCACTTATAAAAAAAGAAAGCAAGAAACAAACAAACAAACTTAGGAATATATTTAACCATGAGAATGAAAGATCTGTACACATAAAACTATAAAACATTAATGAAAGAAATTGAAGGAGGCACAAATAAATGGAAGGATATCCCATGTTCATGGATTAGAAGAATTAATATTGTTAAAATTTCCATATTCCTACTACCCAAAGCTTCTAGAAAACATAGGGTTAAAGCTTCTTGACCTTGGTTTGGGCAATAATTTTTTGGTTATGACCCCAAAAGCAAAGGCAGTAAAAACAAAAATAGACAAATGGAATTGAATCCAACTGAAAAAAAAAAAAAAGGTATCCATGTGAGGTAATTAATTGATTGTGTTCATCGCATCGCAATGCATACATATGTCAAAATAATCACAGTTGTACATCATACACATACACAATTTTTATTTGTCAAATATACATCAATAAAGTTGGAAAAATTTTTTCCTACTTGTAATTTTTAAATGCAAATGTTTATTGAGGGCCAAGCAAGATAAATAAAGAAGACTCACACTGAGACACAACCTTGTGCAAAAGGTTATGCACAAAGTATAAGTATAAAAAGAATACTCTGAAAGCTACTAAAGAGAAACACTACATATGTACATACATATGCGTATATGCACACATTGCCAACAAAGTCATGAAGCTCATTCTAATGTTATAATCATTCTGAGAATTAGAAGAAAGTGCTTTAAAAATTCTACCAAAAATGATTTTGAACATAGAGTCCTATATACACATGTATTTGTATTAAGAAAAAATGAATATCTTTTATGATAATTAAGCCTTGAAAATATTATCATTCATGCACCATTTCTGGAAAACAAAATTACTGATGTGTTTCAAAATTAAAAAAATAAAAAGGATGTCATGCAAAAAAAATAAGAAATAATGGTATTCATACCTACTAGGATGGCTATAATTGAAAAGATAAACAATAACTAGTGTTGGTGAGGATGTAAAGAAATTGAAACTTTCATATTTTGCTGGTGGGCATGTAAAAGGAAGCAGTTTCTTTGGAAAAAAAATTGGGCAGTTCCTCAAAAAGTTAATCACAGAGTTACCATAAAACCCAGCAATTTCATTCCTAGATATATACCGAAGAGATTTTAAAAATATGCGTACACAAAAACTTATACATGAATAATTGCACCATTATTCATTAGAGCCCCAAAGCAGAAAGAACTCAAATGCCCAACAAATGATAAATGGATAAACAAAATGTGGTATGCCCATACAATGGGATATTATTCAGTCATAAAAAAGAATGAAGTATTGACACATGCTGTAACATAATGAACCTAGAAAACATGACACTCAGTGAAAGAACACAAACAAAAAGGCCTTATATTTGTATTATTCCATTCATATGAAATGTCCAGAATAGAAAATTCATGGAGACATAAAGTAGATTAGTGATTTCCAGGGGCTGGGCGGAGGTGAAAATAGGGAATGACTACTAACAGGTACAGGGTTGCTTCCAGGGTGATGAAATGTTCTGGAATTAGTCATAATCACATGAATCTTGAAAATATACTAAGAGCCACTGAATGGCACATTTTAAAAGAATGACATTGTGGTATGTAAATTATATATCAATAAAAACATGGAAAAAGTAAAGTAATAACAGCAGCTGAATATCATCCAGAGAAAGGGAATATCTCGAAAGGTATTAAAAAATGCTTTATAAGCACATCAAAGTTGAAAGATTCATCTTTAAGATGAAAACTTTGTCCCCACATGTTTTAAGTGTAAAATATGCAAATTTATTGAATAGCTTAAAATAGTTTAAAAATGAACACCTATATCCCCTTCACTCAGATTCAACAATTAATATATATTATTTTGGCTGAATCATTTGAAAGTAAGTTTTGGATGGAAAATTTCATTGCCAAATGATCCTTTAAGCATCTCCTACATTCTGCTATATAACCTCAATACCACTGTTACACCTACCAAATGAGCAATAATCCCATAATATTTATATCTAGTCCATATTTCATTTTTCCATTGTGTTCCCAAAATGTCTTTCATAAACGTTTTGTTTTTTTAAATTTAGAATACAAATCAAGATTCACATAATAAATGTATTCAATTACTATCTTGATTTATTTCCTTTTAATCTAAAATAACCTCCCCACCATTTAGTGATATTAACTTTTTAAAGAATCCAAGCTAGTTTTCTTGTATAGTGTTTCAAATTTTGAATCTGTCTTATTATTTCCTCCTGAGATTGCTCCTCTTACCCTGAATCTTCTGTAAACTGGAAAATCTAAAGATGTAATTCAATTCAGATTATACATTCCTGGCAAGAATCCATCATAGTTATATTGTATATTTCTTTTGTGCCATATAGGGTTGTCATGCTACAAGTGATAAAAGCGTGTTTTTATTAGGTTAAGCTGTTGACCGCCACATTGTTCTATTGTAAAAGTACATATTAGTGTTTGTAATCGGAAAGTTAGCTGTGGGTTGATACTTTGGCACATTAATAAAAACATTATTCTGCAAGAAACTTTCAAACAATAGTTTAATCAGTGGTTGACGGAACCTTATCTGAATCATTTTTTTTACACTTTGGATTGCAAAATATTATATTCTCTTTATTTTGTATTTCCTTCTATGTTTATTAGCTGTAGTTATTGTTTAACAAGTTTGTCTTCTCACCCAAGCCACACACACCATCTCTCTCCCTCTTTGAATACCCTACGGATAATGTATTCTTAGATATGTAGCATTTTATAATCAATTATCAAGACACACTGGTGTTTAAATTGTTACAAATTGGCCTGTGGAGTATTTTCATGTTAGTTTCTGTGTACTTTCAACATGATTGCATTTTTTAGAGCTCTTTCTTGTTTTCTAGTACACATATTTTTGTACTCAATTTGTATTATATGGGCCTCAGATGTTGAGGGCCACACATTGAAAATGTCAATAAAAACAAAATGTGTATAGCTCCTAAAATACATGTAGCATATTTATTCTTGAGAACTGAAAGCTCTTCTGCACAAAATTATTATTTCCTGAATGTTGACTTTTTTACTTCCCTCAACATATTAACTAAATTTATTTCCATTCTCCTGCCAAAAATCTCTTAAATATTTCCCTCAGCTCTGGCCCTGGGACAGCAGCCTTACTTGGCCTTTTAATCATAGGTGTAATGTGCCTAAATTTTGATAAAACATAATACATCAGCAGTATGTTTCAAAATTTTTATAAGAATACTAATATAAAAAACATTTTTATATGATCCAGTACACTTACATGTACTAATACGTGCATATGAAATGGTAACTTTCATGATATAACACTTTTATTTTCCACATGCGAATCATTTTTTTTTATTTTTCTATTCTTTTCTATTATGTTTTCTTTCATTTACAAAAATTGATTTTACAATGAATTAATAATCACTGACCCAGAGTTTAAAATAAAACACCAGATTAGAGGATATAATTTTTCCAGCAGGGGACTGTAACCCAGACAGAAAGGAGATGAAGAGGAATATGGGATTCGTGAACCGGGAGATGCAGGACTAGGATGTTATTGCCATGAGGAAACCAAACTGTATCAGTGTATTTAAAAAAATCTAGCCTCCTTCTCTGTCCCTTCTCATTTTCTTTCTCTTTCTCCTATTTATTATCTTCTCTTTCTTTTCCTAGTGTGTTTTATTAAATACCTTAGTGGAGCTGCATTAAAGCACTCAAGGTATTCTTGAATAAATATTTATGATTTTTATGCTGCCAAAAAATGTTATGCTTATTTGATATTTGTGTCACCTCTAGCAATTATTAAGCATTTTCCCTCTGGAAAGATAAGATCATAACTGCCTTCACAACTACTCCCAACATTGTGTTTAATCCCTTTTCATTTATTAACAGAACTACTGAAATTATCCCTTAACCAGTCTCCCCATTTCTTTGGCTCTAATTTCGAGTCAAAATATCTCTCACACTGCCACCAGCCAATACAGTGCTATTTCCAACTCCTTAAGCTCCATAAAATTGCTATCAATTTTGTAGAGGAGCCTATTAGTTTCTTATTGCTGCTATAAAATATTACCATAAATATAGTGGTTTAAAGTAACACACATTCATTATTAAATATTTCTGAAGGTCAAAAGTCTGAAATGGTCTTCAGTGGGATAAAATCAAGGTGTTAGAAGGGCTGTGTTCCTTTTGAAGCTTTCTGGGAAAAATCTGTTCCTTTGCCTTTTCCAGCTTTTGGAAGCTATATTCATTTCTTGGGTTATGATCCATTCTTCCATCAAGAAAACTAGCAACATAGCACCTTGCCCAGCTTCAGAAACACATGTAGCCATGTTTTACTAATCTTCACACATAGTAGCACTAATCTGTAAAGTCTTCACAGACAGAGAATCCTCAGTTCTCATAATGGTTTGGAGATAAAAATCTGCCACAGGGAGTACAACTGAGAGGTATCAAAGCCAAGGAATGCAAGACCAAGGTACGCGGTTAATGAGAGAAGACAGCATGAAGTAGAGAAAGTGAGTGACGTCAGGAAATGTGGCAAGAGGTAGAAAAAAATGAATGATGCAAATGGACAATGGAAAAATACAACAGGTGGAAAGACTGAAAACAAGTCAGTCAGTCATTTTGTAAATATTCTCAAAATACATATACAAAGAAACAATAAAAATAAAACGGGAAAACCCATACTGTAGTCAAATTGCTGAGAACTGAAGATAGATTATCATGAAGTCAGTTAGAAAAAAGCAACACATCATACACAGGGGCATATCAATGCGAATTATGGCTAACTTGTCATCAGATTATAAAATAGAAGTCAGAAAACGAGACAGTAGTTTCAAAGGGCTGAAATACAAATATGTCCACCTAGATTCTGCAACCAGAAAAACTGTCTAGAAGAAATGAAGGCAAAATAAAGACATTCCAATGAACAAAATTTGAGATTTTTTTTTTAACCGACATACTTACACAAAAAGAAATGCTAAAGGAATTTCTTTAGGCTAAAGGTAAATGATACCAGGCAGACACTAGACTGTTCTGGAAGACAGAAGAGTCTTGGAAGTAGTTAATGTAATATAATATATATCTATATCTATATATCAAGGTCGATATAGATGTATAATATTTATTGTATATATTATATGTATTATATTATTATTTTATATATCACATTACATATACATGACAATTCTTTTCATAATTATTTAAAAAAGATATTTGCCTGTTGAAAGTAGAAAGTAGTATTTTGTGGCACTTATAGAATATGTAGATGTAAAAATACATGTTATCAATGGCACAAGGAACAGAAGGGAAGCAATTGGAACAAATAACACAGATGAGGGGAAATGGAAAAATTTTGGTTTCCTGTACATGGTGGCAGAACTGGTCTATTGTGAAGAATGGGAGAATCATACTTATTAAAATGCTGGGTTAGAGCTAGCAATAGTTTTGCATGTTTTTCCACTGAGCCCCGCATGGCCTTTCTGGTTGTGAGTTGACAGGCAGAGCCAGGCTGTCACAGCAATGTGGCCCCTGCAGGTATAGTTGGAAGTAGTGTGAGCTAATGGAGTCGGAGAGGCCTGCGTTTGAGACCCAACTCTGTCTGTGGCTGTGTCCTTGAATAATCACGTCACTGCTTTCATTTCTGCAAAATGGGAAGAGACATGACTAACTCAAATGTTTGCTATGAGGATTAGGAATAACACGCATAATCTCCCAACACAGTGCCTGGAATATAGCAGTCCGGAATGTAAATAATACACACTGGGAGGAAAGATGACATAAAAAAAGAAGGACAAATTATGTGCCTTGTAGGGATGTCATATCTAAAACTGGTAGGGCTGATTTAAGGTCAACTGAAGTGTCAATTCACATTTCTTCTCCTTTGATGACTTAGCATCAGCCTCATCAGATGACTTTAGGACAGCTCTGGTTATGGGACAGCCTCATCAGAGCCAACAGAAGCCAGACGCAGTCGCAGATGTTTCTTGCTGAAGAGCAATCCAAAAGGGCAACAGAGGACAAAGGTTGCCAAGTCCGCTTTCTGGTTACTCATACAGGGAAAAGAGGAATGATAGTTTGGCAATTCAAGGACCCAAGTGCCACTTTGTCCATATGTGTTGGGAGGAAGGAGGCTAAAAAGCCACATGAGTGGCAACTTCCATGCGCTCACCCAGTGGCTTGAGTAGCCACTCTCGCAAGACAAAAGCTAAGGGAAGAGAGAGGCTGAGGGAGACCTTGTGCCTTGGAATAATCAATAGCAAAGTTCACTGCCAAATGAAGGATGTGCAACTGCTCGAGGATTGTTTTGTTCCTTGAAAATAAAACTTGGATTTACTGAAACCCAAATTTATATTTACCTGCAGGCACTTACCTTTTTGTAAAACCGGGATGGCTTGTCAAACTAAGATCTTGATTGCTCAGAGGTGTGAGTTTTAGTGTGTTCTATTTTTTTAAATGGATAAAATGTTAAAGCAATAGATAAATGCCACATTGCATACAAAAAATATAAGCAAAAATCTTACCATGAGGATCCACAACCAATGAATATATATTATTTTTCATAACCTGCCAACTCTGTGAAAACCACTTATAATGACAATTTGACTTAAAATCTCACTTAAAAATGTTCATTATATCAATTTCTTCTTCCAAAATCAGTATCAACCATGCTGCCAACCATGACGCATAAACCCCAAATGGCTAAAATTTTTCTGTGTTTTTCTGCCTTTCCTTTTTCCACTTCAACAGAATTTTTAGGCAGACCACATCCTTTTGTATAAGTAAAACCCAGAAATTTTAAAACCAGGGCAATAGTTATTTTGCATTTCTCTATGCTTTTGGTCTCCAAATAGTTGCTTTTAAGATGCATCAAGTTATTTACAAAAGCTTTGTCTGTCACCTCCTCATCGCCAGCTTTAATTATAATATATGCATACTTTAAGGCTTTATATGAATTGGTGAGAAATGCTTTTAGTTTTCCCTTTCACAAAACATTCATTGTGCAACTCTGAGCTTTCAGAGAATATGCTACAATGTCAGAATTTTATGCAAACATCATCATATTGCACATTTTAGTAAATATCATGTTTTATCTTTTGACAACCACAATCTTTCTTAAATATCATGTCTTTTAAAATATCTCTACATATCCTCACCTGGGCAGGGTCAGACATGAGTTTTCAGCTAAAACAGTTCTGAGACAAAGCATCCTACTAAGCAAGCTATTTTCTTGAACTAAGTTAAGCATCTGAAGAAGTCATTTTGACCCTTTCAGGTAGCTGGATCAAAATCTCTAAGCACAGATGTTTTTTTACAAAGATGGTTTGCATAAGCTGCTTGGAGATTGTGAAAGTTTATTCTTTTAATCTAACATTTTTTGAAGGCACAAGGGCCTAAAGAATAGATCTAATAGAATAGAGCTTAAAATAACTTGGTTTTAAGTCATTTTTAAAAAGGGGCCCTTTGCCTCCATTAAAATCAAGGGGATCTCAAAGCCTAAACTTTCCTTCATTCCACTAAATGTTTCCTAACAACCCCCTCTGCCATGTATGAGTTCAGTGCACAGCATAATTTGCTTAATCCAATATTTCTTTTCCTAAATAAAAGTGACATCTACTTTGCAGATACTCACCTTGAGGATTAAAAGAGAACATTTTACTTTATTCTTGAATCTTTCAAGTAGTAAATACAACTTTGTCCATACAAGGCATCTCTTAAGAGACATAACATTTTAAAAGAACTTGATTGCAAAAACACCTGCCTAGTGAGGAAAATCAACAGGGCATAGATGCCTGTTACCTGAGATCAGAAATTCAAATGTTGCCTGCCCTCAGTTTCTTGGTGAAATTGCTTATTTGGGGTTTGTTTCATCAGTCTGCCTTCCCCACTCCCCACCCCATTTCAATTTTCCATTTCCTCTTTTCAGTGCTAAAGTTTAAGGACATTTCACTTTCCCTAAAGTGAAAGGGGGCTGCACAGCAGCCATTGCAACTCTTCCCAATGCAATGTTCAACATTCCCTCCCTTCTCATTCTTCGTCCCAGATAATGTTGGTATCTTCTGTAAAAAGGCACCAACCTTCAAAATCCTTTCTCAATCAATCCATTACAAAGCTCCATTTCAACCCTGTGAATTTTTTGTAGAGTGTCATTTTGTTACACGATGATCTAAAATTTCAGAAAATAATTGCTCAAGGCTATGTCTACACATACAAACTACGATGGTGAACTGAGGAATTAATAAAATACTTTGGATGTCAAAGTACCTTTATATGGATTATTCAGACAGTGGTCAACAAACAATCTGAATATTTTTGTTTTGAATGTGAATAACTGTTTCTACTTCGTTTTATACAGAGACCTGAGGCCTGAGGCTGTGGCTACCTGATGAGAATAATCAGACTATTTTGCAAGTGAGTAAAGTATGTCAGGTTAGGATTTTAGTGTCCCAGGTATGAAAACAAATGGCTCAGTCAAAATTGAATATGTGCTAATCTGTTGTTCATCTTTCAGCAAGCACAAAAATTCTCTCAGCCCAAGCTGGATGGGTTATCTGAAAATCATTGCAGTATAGAAACAAAGCTTTAGTTTAATTTTTTCCTTACTGGTAAAGAGCTTTACAAACTGGACAACTTGCTGTAAGTCTCTTCATTATTCTAGAATTCAGTTACTTTAGTTCTAAAGTGGAGATAATGAAATCTGACCTTATCATGATATACCTCACAGAAATAGGATGTTCTAGAATTTCATTTGTAATTGGGCTCCATAATTATGTCTGAGAAAAGATGCAGGAGGAGCATTCTTTGTACAGTCAACTCGTCAAGATACTACTACAGTACACCTCATTCCATTCTACTTTGTGCTATATAATTTAAATATGCTATCTAGTTGATCAAGCAAAAATAAACCAACAAAGAAAATTCATCACATAAATTATATTCTTGGAGACAAGTGACACCTCATTGTGGTTTTGATTTGCATTTCCCTGCTGATTAGAGATGCTGAGCATTTCTTCATGTTTGTTGACCAATGAGAATGGCCTTTATCAAAAAGTCCCCAAACAATAAATATTGGCATGGATGCAGAGATATGGGAACACTCCTACACTGCTGTTGGGACTGAAAACTAGTACAACCTCTGTGGAAATATGGAGATACATCAAAAAGGTACAAGTAAAACTACCATTTGATCCAGCAATCCTATTCCTGGGCATCTACCCAAAGGAACAAAAGACATTCTATAAAAAAGACATCTGCACTAGAGTGTTTATAGCAGCACAATTCACAATTGCAAAGATGTAGAAACAACCCAAGTGCCCATCAATACATGAGTGGATTAATAAAATGTGGTATATGTATACCATGGAGTTCTACTCAGCCCCCAAAATAATGATGATCTAGCACCTCTTGTATTATCCTGGATAGAGCTGGAGCCCATTCTACTAAGTGAAGTATCACAAGAATGGAAAAACAAGCACCACATATACTCACCATCAAATTGGTATTAACTGATCAATACTTAAGTGTACATATAGTAATAACATTCATCAAGTGTCGGGCAGATGGGAGAGGAAGGAGGGGATGGGTATATTCATACCTAAGGTGCGGTATGTACCATCTGGGAGATGGACACGCTTGAAGCTCTGACTCGGGTGGGGCAGAGGCAATATATGTAACCTAAACATTTATACCCCCATAATATGGTGAAATAAAAAAATTTTAAAAAGTTATATTCTTGCCATTTTCACATAAGGAAACTAACTTGAACAAATATGGACACATTTACTCAGTAAGTGAGTCTTGGAATTGACATCTGAAGCCTTATTTGTCTTACACGAAAGTTTTTCTTTTTCTTTTTCTTTCTTATTTTTCTGACTTAAACATTTTACATTATTTTTCTAGACAAGTGAAGTCACTATCAAGTTAATGATCTTCAAACTAGCAAAATTATAACAACAAGCCTCAAAGAGAAATGAAAACAAATATAGTTGAGCAGATAATGGTGAAACAACTCAGCATCTTTCAAACTGGCAAATCTCTAGAGTCAGGAAAATTATATTCAAAGTAGTGAGAGGAAACTTTGCTAATGTTATGATTTAAAAAATCCTAGTATTTGAAAAATTCATGGAGATTGAAAAGATGGCACATGAAAATAGGTGAGCAAATATCCTATTTTTTGGAAAAGAAGAAAATGTAAACCTCAGAGCCAAGAGACTGTAACTTATCCCCTTGCCCAGTTGTAGGTCAGGTTTAGAGATGCTTGTTTGTCATTCAATTAGGAGGTAGTAAATTCATGTCTAACTATCTTTATTTCCATCACAATGGAGTTAATAATACATATCAAGGACAAATTTCCTATGGAAATATTTTAAGCAGATAGATAGCAATAATAATAGGTTGACTTATAGTTCGTAGGGTAACTATATCCAAAGAGAATGACTTAAAGATACAATGTCAG
This sequence comes from Eulemur rufifrons, assembly GCF_041146395.1. Lineage (NCBI taxonomy): Eukaryota > Metazoa > Chordata > Mammalia > Primates > Lemuridae > Eulemur > Eulemur rufifrons. Next base: position 218,879,931 of record NC_090989.1, on the reverse strand, counting down.
CTGAAAGAGATTTTTCATGGGCATATGTTCTAATCATTCTATAGAACATTATAATCAAAGAACATAAATAAATACACAGTTTTCAAACCTGCAGTAACACATTATGTTCAGGATTTTAAAAGATCTTGACATGTAGAAATATAAGATCAAGGTAAGACCTAAACCTAAGAGGAATATATGTAAATTGCCATGTTGGTTTTAACAATTTGCTGGGCAAGAACTTCATGGAGATTGAACTTAATCATAGTTTATATAAATAACATTGAAGCCTTTTAGTAAAACTAAGTGTGTATTAATCAGTAATGATACAATGACTATTTTAGTAGCCAACACATCGTAAGTAATTGCTAATACACTTATACTCACCAAAGAAATAGATGTAATCACTCCAGTGTGCTTTTTACTCAACAAAATCAGTTCTTGGGCAGCAGCATAGCTGAAAGGGGAGGAGTTGAGAGAGAATCAGTAGGAAGATGGAGCAGGGAGTACGTTTTCCAGATGAAGCAGTTTCTCAAGACATTTCAAGATAATGTGATGACATGCTGGTCTGTAGCATCGTGAAATAAAGATGTTAGGGAAATCAGGATGAGGCAAGATCATGAAACTGGCTGAGTTCACTCAAAAATCTGTACTTCTCTGTGCATTTGTGTTTTCCACAAGCATAAACACAGGCCAAACCAACTTGAGCCTGGCTATTCCCTGTTCCCTACTCCCACTGATGTTTTAATTTGGCCACACTTCCAGTTCTTGGTATAATATTGTAAGAATGATGTTGTGAAACAAGAACTCATTTTAAGAGGATGAATAAGTGATTAAGGGTCTAAAACATATATTAATTGAAGAATGGCTGATGTATCTATAGATATTTAATTTCTAAAACAAAAGAGTAATGTGTTCAGTGTTTTAGAACATTTAAGAGACTGTTGAATAAAATAGAGATTAGAATCAATCTGCAAAAACGTCGATAAGGCAGGCCCAACTGGTGGACATTAGAATAAAGTAGATTTTGTGTCAATTGTAAGGATAGACTTTCTTAAAAGGAAAGAAAAGAAAATAGAAGAAAAAGAACAAAGACTGGACCACATGATTAACAAAAAAACAATGAAGTGAATATGCTTAAGAAGAAACATTCAAGATTGTAGAATTTCTCTACTAAGTTGGAAGTTGTGCTAAATCTCCCAAAGCATCCATCAACCACAAAGATTCTAGGATCCTCAATATATAGGCTAGGACCAGACTAGTAGAAAAAATTTAGGGCAGCCTCCATTGAGTGTTTAAATTCTCTGCTATTCTGTTAATAACACCTAGATAATTATATTTCCTATAATTCCTATACTTCATTATTTGTCATGCCCTACCATACCATAAGGTAAATATTACCTGAATACTGTTAGTAGATGACAGGATATCTTTTTCTAAGCAGAATTTCCTGTACGATCATTCATTTTAATTTTTCACAGTAAATTGTGTTTGCATGCACACATATACATGTATGTTTTAATCCTTTCAAACTGTAGGAGATGCACAGATGACATTTTATAGATTCTTTTTCTTTCTTCCTTCCTTTCCCTCCGTCCCTCCCTCCCTCCCTCCCTTCCTTCCTTCTTTCTTTCACTGATGATAGAATTGAATTCAATTAAATTGTGTTTTGGGCATGACATCCTGAGCCTGGGAGCCTAATAAGTCATAGCCTGACATAACTCATTATATTTCCTATAAGAATCTCTCATAAAGCATCAATGGCAATCTTTATAATGACCCATAGGATAAATCTCTTTCAGGACTCAATCTTCACAATATGATTGCACTTCATCTTTGCCAATATTCTGAATTGTTTAACATATGTATTATAAGAATGTTTAATTCATCGTATTTCTCTTTTTACACTGATTATCAAAAACTCAGAGGAAAATTGGTGATTCACTAGTGATGTCTTCTGTTTTAAATATTGCCTTACCCTGGCTTTATCTTGCTGTTTTTCAACCCTTATCTTTCCATTTATCAATCTTTTCACTTTTTAAAAAATTATATTAGGTTTGATTCATCATGATAAATACTTTTTAAACAATCTGGACATTTAAGAAATAAGTACACATAAACAAATAAATAACTTATGATATAAGTGTGCCAATCATGACTCTCCAACACTATGGAAACTTTATACAAGCCTGTTGTAGAATCTAAGAGAAAGATTAAAAATTAGTATTTTTCCCAGAACAACTTCAAGTAGTACCATGCACCTGTTTTGTACCCATCTTTTTCACCATGGTCACTTTCTCTCATGAGCCATTTTTATCCTCCTTCAATGCTGGTAAATTTCTGACTGGGAGGGCAATGCTGCTTCTGTCAGATTGAGACACTCTGTGGAGCTATTTTCTCCTATGTAATCTCCACGTGCACCTGCACGTTACTATGCAAACTTTATCCACAATGAGAGAGAAAGAACTGTTTAAATTCACTCCTTTCATGTTGAAAATACTAGGCTCAGCAAGTCCAGCTAGAGAATTCACAAGCCCCCTTAACTCTGAAGCTTGTGTAACTTTACAGCCGTTGTAACTCTATTACAGGCCAGGCATGTCCATAACTCAGGAAAACAGTGGGAGCCACACTGATTTTGTCTGTCACTTTCTAACCAATGAAGGGAAGCCAAGGAAGATTTTTCAAGAGTTGCAAACCGAAAGGAGTCAATTACTTTTATAGGAAAGCTCAATTGTTTCTTATGGTCTCCACAAAAAATATTTATTCAACATGACTAATTGCTGATTTAAAATTATTCTATGGAAAAGCAATTGCTTATTCTGGATGCAAAGAGGATATACCTGGTAGCTTATATTTTGTCTATTTCTTTTGCTTACAGGTACGTGGTTATTTGCTTATTTAACAAAGTTAATGTAACTTAGATGAAATACATTTTCCCCTTGGGGTATTATACTTTTCTATAAAGAAATATCAAAGAAATTTAAATGCGTTCTCAATTAATGCACTGGCCCAGATTCCAGGATTGAGCTGAATTTCTTAAATCACAGTTCAATATTTCAATCTTCCTATGATGTTTATTATTCTGTAGGGGAGTGGACGTCAACCCTGGTGGGTTTTAGGTATGCAGGAATTTGACTTAAACTCCTTCAATATGCACAGGTCAGAGGATTCTGCACAGGTTCTTTTAAGAGAAAAATCTCAAATCAAGTGATAATAATAAAACACCCTCATGAGAATGATGTCTGGCAAATTTCACCCAGCAAATATCATGACATTTAAACCCCAAATGACTGGCAAAATCTTCCCCTATTTGATTAAAACAGCAGCTTTCAATAAACACCATATTGGATCTTCAGGTCACTGGTCACTATTCTTAATTAGTGTTTGGTTTTTGTTTTTGTTTTTTTCCTTTAGTTCACCTTATGATTGTTGTGCTGTGGCTTTTTCTCTAACATTACCACTTTTTTGAGCTACAATAGCCAATGCAGCTTCCCTCATTATTCCCAGTACTGCTATTTAATGTCAGCTTCAAAAATGGAAGCACACAAGGAAGAAATGTTCCTGCTGTGTCTGTCTTGGTTCCGTAGGCTTACAGGATTGATTCGTATGGAAATATAAACTGTAGGAATAATATTTCAGTGAGAAAAAGATGCAGAAAAATCTTTATTGATGAGTAGAGGGCTAGGTCATTGAATTCGCATCCATCCCATTGCAAATGAAATCTACAATTTAAATAGTGTACCCTATAAATTCAGCCATGAGGATGCTGGATAGGCAGATCCTGGCTGCCCCACTGGGTGGGGCAGATATTTGAATTCCTGAGTTATTTTCTACCCACAGAGATAGCATCATGGTGTTTTATTTAATTGTTTCCCATAATATCAGCTTCCTGAAGGTAACACTTCCACATATTATGATAAATTATGGAAGATACCATATGTGGTTAGACTAGCAGTGTCTTAATGAGCAGATATAGGCAGTAGGTATGTTAATACATCTATATCTGTCATTCATAAGAAACAGTCATCAGTGGTAACAAAATTTCTCTGTGCAACCATTAATTCTATCTTTTATGCTTCTACATAACAATTAATATACAATTTTAGGGCCTTTACCTGAAGTACTCTTTTGTCAGTACGGTAGTGTGTAGGTTAGTTTGTCTGTGAATGTGCAATTTGGTTGTAAAGTCTCTTACAGTCAAATGAAATACAGCTATGGCCCTTAAAGAAGTGTATTCAAAAGGCAGACATTTATAGAATGCAAACAAATGGGAGGAATAAAAAGGGAAAAAGAGAAAAATTCTTTGCACAAGCATATCTTGAAATATAAGTGAGAACACAGGCAGGCACTTGATCCTTTTAAAACTTCACATTACTTTGTACAGTTACCTGCTTGAATTGTAAATATCTTTTCATTCTTATGGAAAGCATTTTAGCAAAACAGTAAATCATGCTAGAGTTGAACATGTCACTTTCTCACCTGGGTTTGTCATTTTGAATATTTGTCATCAGTGAGACTACAGTTTCCCTTATGGAACCCATATTTAGAAAATTCTGTGCTGTTCCTGCTGGCACTCAAATTAAAATAAATTTATTTTTTTCATAAAATGGAAGTTAAAAACAAATCACTCTAGTATACTAACTAGATACTCACCGTGCTTCATTGTAATGTGAAATCTCCATTTTCCAAAAACACATCAATGTTACCCATTTTTTTTCTGTCTTTTTCAATGTCTTGGAAGCTAAGCATAAGAAGGAAGAAGTAATAAAGTGAAAGTAGTTTCAGGACCAAGGGCTGTCACTTGGGGTTTATTATTTCCCTAGGGATCCACTTTATATTTTCCTCATCTGATAGAATGCAAACATAAGCAAGTTTAATTGGCTTACCAGGCACCCTTATGAAATTTAACTTGCTACCGTCTCCCTGGGTCAATCCACTGTGATAAGAGGAAAATGTGAGGAGGCAAATAATGTTTTCAATAGAATATACCTAATTTTATTAGGACAAAAGAAGATCAACTTTATTCAGTGTTGGAGTGGGTAATTAGACAAGAAAAGTATCCCAATTTAATTAATTTAGCATATCTGCCTTCTATCTGACATGACAATATTTCTTGACATATGGAAGTTAGAGATTCTCTATGTTTTTCTCCAAGAGGAAGAAACAAATAATAATTGCATATTTACTGAGTACATTTTAATTTTAATCGAAGTTTTTGTGATGATAGAAAGGTTTGCTGTCTGTACTCTCTACGGCTATAGGCATTATCTACATGTGGCTATTGGGCATTTGAGATATAATTAGTGCAATTGAAGAACTGAAATTTTATTTTAGTTTAGTTAATTTATATTTACATATAAATGTAGCAAGTGGCTGCCATACTGGACTGTGCAGTTTTGAGTACTTCAAAAGTAGACAAAATAATTTTCATGAAGAGAGGTTTGGGGAAAGCAACCCAGGAGAATGAAAAAACATACACAATGCCTGAAAGTGAAACCAAGGAAACAGAGAAATAGCCAACTTAAGTAGAGCAGACATTGCACAAAGGAAGGTTTCAGAGGAAGAAGAAAGGAATACAGCCAGGGAGTGGGTGATTTTCAAGTACAATCTAGCCACAAAATTTTCAAGCAGATTGTTAATTCTCAGATAAAAATTTGAGCAATTCCATCAAGCTCCCCATCACAAGGTTGTTCTAAATTGGCGTGATTAATAAGAAATATGAAATTGGTTTTCATGACCTTTAATATTAATAACACTGTATTCTGTGCACATATGTATACATATAAATGTGCATAACTAACTCCTCAATAAATATTGAGAAAGATTAGCTATCTTTGAAGTATTTTGAAGGAGTAAGTTAAAGCTAACCATTCATTTTCAGCTGGGTTATCAGATCTTGGCATTCCATGGCCAAGAGCAACAATTCCTTCAAACACAGTCTCAAGAAATTGGTTATGATTTTTGGAGGAATTTTCTGAACAGCTTCATCACAGAATGATATTTCCTTTTTGCCAGGCATGGTGGCTCATGCATGTAATCCTAACATGTCGAGAAGCTGAGATAGGAGGATCTCTTGAGGCCAGCAGTTCAAGACCAGCCTGGGCAAAATAGCAAGAACCCCCCCCCCACCCGCCCCCGGCCTCCATCTAAAATTAAGAATTTTTAAAAAAGTAAAAAAAAAACTAGAAAAAGAAGAAAGAATGATGTAGAAAGAATGATGTTTTCTTTTGGGACACAGTATTACGGTATCCCAGTTACTACTGATTGTTCTAGTTACAGGAAGTCAATGACTAAAGGGAGGGCTGTGAGGATATAAATATCACAACAGAAAATTTCTTAGAGATCATTTAATAGGTAAATGCCTATATTCTAGCCTAAGCTTCTCATTCTCCATCTGGGGATGCTGAAGTTCAGTGAAGTCAACTGGAATGAAGCAAAATTATTCTGTTTGTATTTATCCATTCAACAAATATTTCTTGAGTCCTCCTGGGTTCCAAGCATTCCTTTTATTTCTATGGATATGATAATGATCCCTACATTCATGGAGCTATCCTTCTAAGAGGAGAAACATAATAAATACCTGAACAAATTCTACAATCAATTTGTTGTTCCAACAATATTTTATTGGGTACTTACTATGTGCCAGACATGGTTCTAAAAACTGGAAATACATCATCAAAAACAACAGAAAAGAAAGAAAAATAGACATATAACTTGTGACTTTCTGGGGCTTCCAATCTAGTGAAGAAAGAGAAAATAAATACGATAAATCAGTAAACAATTATAGTATGCAGAGTAAACAAAAAATAAAGAAGAAAACGGAGATATGAACTGTAGGGAAGATTGAAATTTGGGTCGGCTGGTCAGGCAAGCATTCCTAAGGAGATGATATTGGGGTCTGGGCTTTGAAGGAAGGGAGGAAGCGATGACTTGAATATCTGCTAGAAGAGCTTTTCTGACATATGGAGGAAAACAAATGCAAAGACTTTGGAGCTGAAACATGCCTGCCATGTTCAAGGAACTACAAGGAAACCAGAGTGTCTAGAGTACAGGGAATAAGATAGAAGGAGAATGGAAATGAGCTCAGGAAATTAACAGCTCTGGGAGATCACATAGGGATTCATTTGTCATAACAGGGGGTTGGCTTTTAATTTGAGTAAAAAAGAAATTCATTAGGGATTTTCATCAAAAGAGTGTCATGGCCTAACTTGTATTTTAATAAGATCATTTTAGCTGGATTCTGGTAAATTGACTGAAGAGGACCAGAGATATAAGCTGAGATGCCTGTGATAAAGCTACTACAATAAGCCAGGTGAAATGATGACAGCAAATATAGGGAGAAATGGGATAGTCTTTGTATAGCTATCCACCTACATCTGTATATTTTTGGAAAGTAGAACCAATGTGATTAATTAATGAGTTGGATAAAGATGTGAGAGAAAAAGATAAATAAAAATGACTAACATATTTGGCCTAAACAACTGGAAAGATGGAGTTGTCATGTACTGCCACTGCTTGTGTGTGTGTGTGTGTGTGTGTGTGTGTGTGTGTTTTGAGTGATGCTGTGTTATAAAAATAACAAAGAAAAATAAGTGATAAGTGATAAACTTGGAGAGAATGTATAATTTTAGATGGAATATTCTGTATAAATTGACTTCTATTATAGGCATAAAATAAATCCTCCTCTGGAGAGGGAAGAGTGTTCCAAGGAGGGGGTAGAGCAAGAGCAAAAGTTATGAGAAAGGAGGCATGTTTGAGAAACAACAAGGAAAACATTGTAACTAAAGAGATTGAGTCAGGCTGTCAGAGAGGTAGTGGGGGGCAGATCGTGTAGACCCTGTCTGGCCATGGACTATACCTTGGGTACTCCCTGCATGAGACGAGAAGCCCCTGAAGGGTTTTGAGCAGAAAACTGATATGACCTGAATATGTTTTTTAAAAGATCACTCTGGATTGCTGTAGAGGGGATGGGGAAAGTAGAAAGATGAGTTTGGGAGACTATCTCAACCATATAAGATTAGAGAAGACGGATGAGGTGGTAGTGGTAGAAATGGCAAGAAACATTTGTGTTCTGGGTGTATTTTGAACATAAGGTCAACATCACTTTCAGAAGAATTGATGGAGGGAAAAGAATGAAGTCATGGACTGTAGCTCTGAGCAACTTGAATAGAGTTGCTACTTATTGTCATGGAAAGGTTGTGGGAGGAGCATCCTTGGAGGGAAAGATCAATTGTTTGGTCTTTAATGGGTTATGATTTAGAATCCTGTTAGACATTCAAGATAAGGTTGTGAGTCGTTAGTTATTTATAGTAGTTTGGAGTTCAGAGAAAAATCGGTGATGGATGCCTGTGCACGTGCGTGCGCATTTGGGCACACACACACACACACACACACACCATTGGCATATAGGTGGAACTAGAAGATATCATTTGTGAAATTGATAATTGATGTAGTTGGATGTTGATAGAGAAAAGAGGAGGACCAAGGGTTAAGCCCTGAGATACTCCAACATTAAAGATAAAAAAAAAATGAAAAGTAAAATGACTGAAAAGGAATACCTAGTGAAGTAGGAAGAGAACCATGAGTGGTGAACTGGAAGCCAAGGGAAAAATGTGTTTCAAGGTGGAAATAATAACATATTTTGCTCATGGATCCAGTAAGATGAGCACTGAAAACTGACTATTGAGGCCAGGCTTGGTGGCTTATGCCTGTAATCCCAGTACTTTGGGAAACTGAGGTGAGAGGATCACTTGAGCCCAGGAGTTCAAGACCAGCCTGAATAACATAGCAAGATCCCATCCTACACACACACATACACACACACACACACACACACACAAAAAAAAAAAAAAAAAGGAAAAGAGAACTGACTACTGTAAATGGTAACTCAGTACTCACTGGTAAAATCTATAAGATCATTTTTGATGTTACAGTCAGTACAAAATTGTAATTTGACTGCTTTGAAGAAAAGAATTCTGTCAGCTACTGTCACTAGGACTCAAATGAGTCTTAAAGTCCTAGAGCCACATGGTTTCTCCAAATCCAGCCCAGCCCCAGATATTTCTGTGAAATATTAATGTGACCCCACAGGCACCTAGCTACACATAATTCTTACAATAATAGCAATAATCTTATGTAATATGGGCCTTAAAGATATATAAGAATAATACTGAAAAGATGTATAGTTATTGTTATTAAATAATATAGGCACATAGAACTGTGGTTGAAAAAAGGAAGTTTTAGAAACAAAACAGTTTCTTGGGGTTGAACAGAATAAATCAAGAGAAGATTAATATTGAAGACTTTGGTTTTTAGAATATCAGAAGACTAGTGGTCTTATAGAAATAAATGAATAGTTTTTGTAGTCCAGAAGTCTTTCACTGTTGAACTTTACTGTTTTATTATTTTTGATGCAACAGATCTCTGCAAACAAGATTGTCACACAGTACTAATATGGAAAGTGATCAAACCAAAAGAAACAATATTCTGCCCACTATAAACACTTAATTCTGTAAAATTATTCATAATAATATTAAAGGAAGAAATCATTTAAAAGAACTGTTCTCATTAATAAAATGTTCTTTGTATTGTTTCACATCAACATAAAGTGAATTATTTCACTTTATTTTGGTTCTTTTTGTTCATAATGAATATGACTTAATCGTTCTAATTTATTTTTATAATGTTTCTTAAAAAGTATATAAATCAGAGTTCAGTTATTTCTTATAGCAGAGAATTCATCTGTGAGATCATTTATGTTGTCCATTTTAATTCAAACGGACATTACATCTCATGAGCTTTGCTTGATATTCTGCCAATGTTTAAATGAGTTCTGTAGTCAAGTAAGCTTAGGAAATAATTCCCCACAGCATGAAGCCTGAGGCATTGTTACAGGTTTTTGGCTACATGTTGGTCACCACAAAATAGCACTGGAATAACTTAGGTTATAGAATTTTGTTTGTATTAAGTGCTTGATTTCCAAAACACTATAAAACCAAATCAGACATATTGTCGTATTTGCATAAAGCACACAGGCAGATGAATAAAGATATCAAACCAAGAAATTAATCAATATCAAATTATTTTTAATAGTAGATGAGCATTCAGGGGTTGTGGGCAACAATAAATTCTTAATTAGAATGAAAAAATAGAATTTGTAGTTGTGCTAAATCTAGAACTGGAGAAAAATTAAGACTGATTGAATGTTGGAGATAGAATATATGTATTCAACTTCTTTTTAAAAACATGTAATAATTCTGGACCTGTTATTTTTTAGTCATTATACCAGTTACCAAAGACTTCAAGATGAACCTTTCAAAAAGGATCACCTGGGTCAATGGTTCTCAATGTACCATTCCCAGACAAGCATCATCATCAACACCTGGGAACTTGCAAGAAATGCAAATTCTTAGGCAACATCCAGGTTTTCTGAATCAGAAACTCTGAGGGTGGTGCCCAGTAATCTGTGTCATAATGAACCTTCCAGAAGATTCTGATGTGTGCTAGACTTTGAGAACCAATGACCTAATTTATCATTCTAATCTCATAAATGAGGAAATTCAGACCGAGATTAGGAGGTGATTTGGGAATTTGGATTAAAACACAGGTTTGCTAACCACCAGTCTTCACTACATCAGTAATTCTGCTTGGAGGCTTCTTGAGAACATGTTCATTTGCCTACCCAGCATCCATTTACTTGTTTTTGTTTATCAGAGTAATGGTTCTGCTAAAGTATCCATTCTATGTTTTTATGGCTCAAGGGAAAGTGGCCTTATTTTTAGCTCCTGTGGCAGTTTGTAATCTCTCTAAGCAAATCAGGTGAGTAGCATTGTCTTTGCTATTGCTTGGTATGGGAAAGGATATGCAACTGAATTCTGGCCGATGAGATAAAAGGGAAACTTCTGGAAAGTATTTCCTCTCTCTTGATAGGAAATTATATTTATTGCAGCCCAATTCACAATTGCAAAGATGTGGAATCAACCCAAGTGCCCATCAATTCATGAGTAGATTAACAAAATATGGTATATGTATAGCATGGAGTACTACTGAGCCATAAAAAGGATGAACTAATACTTTTTGCAACAATTTGGATGAACTGGAGACCATTAACCTAAGGGAAGTATCTAAACAAAGGAAAACAAACACCACATGTGCTCGCTTTTAAATTGGAACTAACCGATGAGAACACATGTGCACAGAGGGAAGTAAAACTCAGTGGAAATCAAGTAGGGGGGAGTGGGGAGGAGGGGATGTGTGAAAACCTCCCTAACGGGTACAATGAAAATGATTTGGGTGATGGGCACACCCATAGCTGGGACTCAAGCATTACAAAAGCAATCCATGTTACCAAAAACATTTGTACCCCCTTAATATTTTGAAATAAAAAAATTATGATAAATAAATAAGTAAAATAAAACTTAAAAAAAAAAAATAAAAGACTTCCCGCCAAGGGGAGCAGGTTTGCTGTGCTTTACCCCTGAGTGGCGCTATGGAGCTGCCTTTATTGATTTATTCTTCTGTGTTGAATTCTGCTATTCCTTGATCCAAGCCCAATAGCCACATCATGTGTCTGCCATTTTCTTTAGAAAGCAGCTTTCTACTGTCTTACTCAGGTCAGGCCCAGTGCTGCAGCCAGAGCTCTGTAAACTTGGGTAGTGAAGGGGAAAACTGGAAGGATTTACCTTCTCAGTATTTCCTGAATGCTACAGACAGCCTTTCAATTAGCTCTGCTGATTGCAGCTCTCTAGACTACTCCGCCCGGACACTGAGGACCTGCTCACTCTCAGTGCATTTTAGAACCTGTGCTTCCACCTCTGCCTACAGATTTCTCATCTGGATATTTAATTTTTGGCTTCCTCTTCCCCATATGTCCATCAATACAATCTTACCTTATTTTCTGCCTTTCAGAAATTCTCCAAAACATGTCATCTACTACTGGCACCCATTAGAGTTTTCAAGGCTGACATGAATTATTTCTTAAAAATAACAATCTTTATAGTCATGTCATTGGTATGTTGGAAGAAACTGTAAATGGATATGTGCTCTCAATACCTTATGTTAATCTGAATACAAACACACATATATTCATACACATGCACCCACACACATACACATATGTGTATATTATACTACGTATATTATAGAACATGTGAATTAATTTGGTGAATTTTCCTTAGATAATGATAGTATAAGACTGAAATATATAATATTCTGATTGAGCACTTATGCCTGATTAGAATTTTCAATCTTTATGAGGCACAGAACCTTATTTTATGTATCACTTTAAACAAGGGAAGCATGCAAATCAAGGTGATGGGATTGAAATGATGATAAAATATAAATCAAGGAAGAAAATAGCAAAAACACAAAAATTATTAACAGAGAGAGACCCTGGGTAATCCTGCAAAAGTTGAGCAAACTATTAATAATAGAAACAGAGAGAGAGAAAAACCAAGCTGTAGAAAGATCATGGTGTTCCATATACACAAAGTTCAATCCCAAGAAATATCAAAGCTTTTTATATTTGGTTTTCCCTGTTTAGAAAAAAAATCAAAAATTCTTTAATAGTAAAAATGTAAATTATGGTAGGAAAAAAGGTCCAGTTAAGTTCTTCTTGTTTAGAAACCTGAGTTCTACATCCAGGCCTACACTGTGTATATGAAGGTTTAGTTTGTGCAAGAATAACAGGGGAGCACCAGGAGTTATTGCCCACCTGGATGATGTTCCACAGAAATTTCATTAATTTTTTGGTGTCACTTGTTGCTGTATACTTTGTAGAGTGAAGTAGTGACAAAGTCTATTGGCAGGAGATAAGAAATTGAAATGAACCGATACAATTCCCTTCCCAATCAGGGACTAAAAGCTCTCATAGAAAGAAGGCAACATAATTCTGTGAATCATATAAACACTTAGGTGTTTAAACTTGAAGCCTCTTTGCTAGCAGCCCTGCCTAAGCCATACAATAAGACTCACAGATGTCCTTGTAATATTCTCATGGGTCCCATCAGGTGACTGAAATAGATGTATGTATTTACACATGGTTATATAAAGTTAGTTTTAATTTACATTAACTAATACCTATTCTGAGGCAGTTTTCAAGTTCACATATTATTATTTTATACCTTAAGTTACATTATATTAATTTTGTTTTTATTCTTATAAAGTCAGACCTAAGACTAAGCTTTTTGCTGCCCTAAAAATATACTTAATAAGGAAATCTACCAAAATGGAACACAAAATGGTTGGTGTGGCAATAAAGGCCCGATGCATCCCACAATTTAAACTGGCATGTATAAAAAGATTAAGATATATTTTTCTAAAATATTTCCTTTTTAATTGTTGTTATTTAAATTATATATAAAGTGGGTTCCAGGAACTAGGTTTTACAGTAAGCCAAAGACACATTCTTCAGCTCTTCATGTCTTACATAGTCCACTGATTATAGGCAACACTGGATTTATAAGAGCTGGAACAATCATTTTCTTTTCTTACATTTTTTCCTTGGCCTATAAAATAGGAACTTTTGCCGATTCTTCCATCATGTTAAGTAAGTACAGGGAAGGAATCATCCACCATTTTCTTCATCCTTTTTACTCCCTCCTCTCCTTGGGAAGAAGAGTGACTTTTCTAATTGGTGCATGGGGACTACAGCTCACATGGGACCCACATTCTTGGCCTCAGCTTTCTCTTGTTCACTCTCAGTCATCTGTGTGTTCACTAGTGATGCGTGTTCTCGCTCACCTCTTCTGCTCTTATGCAGGAAGCCCATGAGAATTAAAATAAAGTTAAGATTCTCTCAGCCCTGGCTTGCTGAGATCTGGGGTATATGAAAGGTCAATATTCTCCATGTGGTTCAACAGGTAAAACTCTACTCAAAACAGGCAATACTCCAAAAAAAAAAAAAAAAAAAAAAAAATCCAAAGACTAGGTGGAAAAGGAGGATGAAATAGGAAGTATAGGAAGTATCACTTTGTCCTCAAAGTCCAGACTTCTTCACCTAATACAATACTAACAATATTTGAATTATCACCTAATATTTTTGTAGTTGTCCTCCATCTGGTTAGAGCTCAGAAGGCAGGAGTAGGGATAAATATTTAGCACTTCACCAGTCCTTAATAATCAATAAGAAAAAATGTTTTAATAATCAGCCTTAACAAAGATCCTTTGCAAAATCACAAAAGAAAAATCAAGCCCCTCTTATGTAAGTAAAAATGTGGCCTAACTACAAGCCCGTGCAATTAAAAAAAATAGCTATGTGCTCTTACTGGATTTTAGTTTTCAGAATACATTGATAAAATTACATTTGCTTATGCTTCAAAGCATCATTGAGTGGCAGAATTATCTCTGGATTAGCACACGCAATACCAGATCATCCTTTTGTAGAGTTGTTACAGGCAAACACTACTTGGTTTAGAAGCACAGTTGTTTTTCTCTTTTGGCGAAGCAAACCTGCTTGATATAAGCACTTTGATGGTTAAAACACCAATGCTTATTTTCATATGTAAGCTGAAAGAGGCATTTGCAGACCCTCTGCCCATATGCCAGTATTTGATAGAAACTTTGTGCTTTAGAGAGTTTTAAATGTGTCCAGTAACTTTCTGCAATTATCCCTTGTTGAATTAGCAGAATCAATAGGGCACCCAAAGAGGCCCCTGTGAATTTCTGCTTGTTGTCTTGTATTTTTTGTTTGTTTTTTTTTATTTTTTTTTTAATTTCTTAAACCTTCCAGCTTTGCTTAATCCTGCAATTTTAAAGCTAAAATGGCTGTTCTTTGTAATGCATTGTTGTACAAAGCTTTCAAGGTCTCTGATAACTAACTTTCGAATGCAATGTCCTTTGTTTTATTAACCAGACTACTGGGGCTATCCCACATCATGCATATATTTGGTATGCTTTCCCTGTAAGATAAAAGACAGCCATTTAAGACATCCTTCAATGTTTCAGTTACATACAAGACCCCCTTTAGCTCTGAGATTGTAGGACTACCAGCCTTTCCAAGGGTTAACATATCTAGAGACCAATCAGGAAGTCACAGGAGATCATAGTCATGGCTCTGCTAATTCAGCAAGAAACAACTGTGCAAAACTAGGAGATATTCTGTTTATATGCTGGTCACCTCCTTTCACTGTCTTGAATTGTATTTTTCTACTTTCCTAAACACTTAGTGTAGTGTTCTACCTCAGTTTTCTGAGCATTAACTTATGATTCAGTAAACCCCATGAACCAAGATATAATCTTAGACTTTATACTTTTACAAAAATGCTCAGCTACTTTGTCAGAAAAATTCTGAAGTTTCATTTCAAATGTCCATTCTATTGATCCTAGCTTTTTTTTTTTATGGCTTTCCAGAGCAGTATAAAAAATTCTGATAATTGTAAAAGGTTAAGACCTGAAGCAGAGAATAATGGAAGAATGCACTAATAGCATACATTTCTTTCTGGTGTACATTATTTGCTCTGATTTTAAGAAATCATACATGTGAGTTAGAGGGGCCTAAGCGGAAATCATTACTCTCAGATTTTTCTTTTACAAATAATTTTCTACAGAGAAAATACTGTCAAAAGAGAGCAACTTCCATGATACTTCATATCCACATCTTATGTCAAAAAAATTTGTATAATTAGTTGCTAGAGAAAATATATTAAGGGGGGAAGAAAATACTACATTTAGCTCTATGCTTCAGAGCAATCTAGTACTTTTTCCAAAACTTCTTTACAAACTTCAAGAAAGCAAAAGTGATATTATTATTTACATAATTTTAGTTTAGCTTGCATATTAGTGTAGGTAAATAAAGTCTGAAATACAGCAGTCATATTTTATGTTTGCATACCTTTGGGACCTTTGGGACTCACTGTATCAACATGACACATATTTATTGGGATGCAGGGTAAGACTTAGAGTAGCTTTGCTATTCTAAGTGATTATGGGTGCTTCTGATTTATATAACTTTGCATCTATGGTATTTTGTTTTCTTGATATTACTTCTGACTGATTTTGTGGGTGTTTGTATGTGGATGCCCTGGTCTAAAGTATATCTGGAAATGGGACATGATATCCATTTTATAATTATTCTACTCATGTTCAAATTTCCATAATTGAATTATGGGGGAAAAAACAAAAGATTTTTGGAGGAGATATGATTTTTAAAATAAATGTACGTCTTCTAGGATCATTTTCTCAGGTTTCTTTGCACAAAATGAACTAGTCAAATCACCATTTTCAGTTTTACAATATGGAAAATCCCAAGTACCATATTAGTTTCTGTGTAATATCTGAAACATGTCCTGGGACCACTTTAATAATAATGTATATGCCAATTATAAGCAAATCCACCCTGCCACCACAGCGATCTGTCTTACAATTGTTAACAATTTTGTTACTTTACATAGTAATTATCTTTCTACATACCTGTCTCCTCCATTAGATTCAGAGGTCAGATTTAAAGAAGGTTTAGCATCTAACAGGCATTCAATTATTTCTTTGGTTAATGAATAAATAAAATATTAAGTAAGTAAATCATGAAATCATTTTTTCATTATTGAAATATTTATATTTATTTCTATGCTATTTATTGTTACATTGTATTTATTTCATGTTGAAATATAATGTGTATTTCCTTCACCAGTAACTCATGAAAGTGAGGGAAGCGTACATATTTTCAGAAGTGATAAGATTGTTTGACAAAAGCTTTGCCACAGCTGTTTTACCCAATCCTTGACTCTTTACTTTTCCCCTAATTCATTTGCCTTATTCTTTCTCAGTGTCTGTTCACAATTTTGCTCTAGAACTTGTTCACCCAATTCTAGAGTGGTTTTAGAGAGCTTTTTCTGGTTCATATATTTCACAAGTAACAACTCAATGACTACATAAAAAAAAAAAAATATCCAAGAGCTGCTTTCTATACCTTTTCAGCAAATTTTTGCTTGCTTTCCTCATTTGAATTTGTATGGATGCCATATAAAGTTTGTTTTTAATTCTCAGAACTCACCATTTTCAGTTAATGTATTATTATTGTCTAGTGTTCATTCCTTCCATAAACCACTTACCAAAATCATGGAAAACCACTAAATTTTTGTACAGAACAGTACAGCTTTGCTGTTCTAAATGATATATTTATAATTATGAGCATAATTGATGTCTTAAGCACAGAGAAAATAGACCAATGCATTTCTAAGGACTAGGTTATATACTGGTAGGATAAAAGTTAATTATCTCTGAACACCATCCTAACTTCTCAAGTTTTAGGAATTTTATGGACTACATTTTCTTTCTTACAAGTTCAATAAACATGTATACAATAACCTTCAGTAACTATTTCCTATTTTTTGATCATTAATTATTATTTTAAGATGTATAAAAGCAGGAAATGTAAATAAGTTATTTTTAATTTCATTATCTAGTCTATGACAAATATTAAGTTTTGTACAAAATTCTCTCTGTACAATCATAACAAACTTCTACTCTGGCAGAAAGCTTTACAGTTCATTTCAATAACCTGGCTCCATTTTGTTAATAATGTAGAATTGATTTGGGGAATAAATTATAATTTAGTTTAATTGAAATAATATTTTTATAATTCAATAGTTAACAGAAGCCCAAATATGTGTATTGGTGGGATCTATCTGTATGTACACATTTATTTCAGTTTTTTAGAATTAAACTATACAAAGACAATGGTATATAATTTTCTATTACAGAAGAAAGGGGGCTGTACTTTCATACATCTTTCAGTGAAGATTCCAATGGATGGAGAAAAGAATTGTACTCCCTGTGTACACACAGAAACACACACAGGCCGGGCGCGGTGGCTCACGCCTGTAATCCTAGCACTCTGGGAGGCCGAGGCGGGTGGATCGCTCAAGGTCAGGAGTTCGAGACCAGCCTGAGCAAGAGTGAGACCCCGTCTCTACTAAAAATAGAAAGAAATTATATGGACAACTAAAAATATATATATATAAAAATTAGCCGGGCATAGTGGCGCATGCCTGTAGTCCCAGCTACTCGGGAGACTGAGGCAGGAGGATCGCTTGAGCCCAGGAGTTTGAGGTTGCTGTGAGCTAGGCTGACGCCATGGCACTCACTCTAGCCTGGGCAACAAAGTGAGACTCTGTCTCAAAAAAAAAAAAAAAAAAAAAAAAGAAAAGAAACACACACAAATACACGTCAGCCATTTATCTGTGCTATAATTTATAATCTGTTGAGATATAGTGTGTGTGTGTATTTGTGTATATATATATATATACATACACACACACACACACACATACAAATGAAAACCAAAATGGTTTGGGATGTGACGGTTGTTTTTTGTAATATAACTTTCTGTGTTGGTACTTTTTTCTTCATAGAATCCATACTGTAAACAATTCCAAAAAAACATACACCAAGAAGATGACAAGAATGTTAGAGTTCTCGCCTGCATGCAATTATTTAACCTAAGCCACCTCAACTGTGAAAACTGTGGATGCAACTTTGAGAAAACATTTTGAATGTGACAGCAAAATTACTTTGTGATGTTTATACATTTTTCATAATGCTGTTCCCAGTAGAACTGATTTCTATATTTCTTACAGCAATGGTATAAAGAATCAGCCTTTTAAAAAGATCGAGATTTGCTGACACTGCTGTTGGAGCGCCTTGTTAGCTAAGAGACAATGGTGTGGTTAAATGCAGCAAAGTAATAACTTTGAGGAATTAGGAGGTATCAAGAAAGGGAGTGGTATGGCCCTATGTGTTCCCATTTGTGCAGGAGAAAAGGAGAGAAAAGGAAAAGAGGAAAACACTGGAATAGACACAAATGAAATAAGACAGCCAGAGCAGAAGACTTAGACAATGTGCCACTGAGCTCGATAAATCTATACTTATTTTTTACATCCTGCAAGGTCATAGATGACGCTGACATTGGTCTCCTAGCAACCAACTCCACTAACCTACTTTTGTCCCAATCACTGGAAAATGGGTTTGGTGCTTTGAGCTGTATTTCAACATGAAAAAGAAGGAATCAAAGTGATGCTGGATAACTGCTGATGAATGATAAAGTGTGCACACATATACGGAAACATACCATTCTAGTCTCTTTCCTACCTAGGTCTACAAAGTTTAGAGTGGTCTTTCTACCTATTTTCAAGAACTGAGAATAATTGTCACAGAGTCATTACAGTTTTAAATATCTAAAATACATATTTTGATGTGGCAGACATAACTTTAAGACGTCTAAGTTAAAGATACATTAGGTAAACTATATATCAAGCTAACTAGTGACCATGATATAACTGGAAAAATAAACTGAGCAAAAATAAACTAAATTCTATTAATAATATAAGTGTTACTTTAAAGTTTGATTATGTAAATATAATTGTTGTAAAAGCAAAAGTTTTATAAATATAATTGTAAACTGCCAATTTATCACATTGTGTTCTTCACATTCAGAGGCAATATTTTCAGAATTAATTTATTAGGAACTATGTTTTCTCCTGAGTTTTCATTTTTTTAATTATATTTTATATAATTTTCTGTTCTATTATTCCAGGTTTTGACATCATTTCCTACCTCTGCAATTCTTTTGTTACCTTTTCTTAATTTTTTTGGCACTCTTATTAGTCTTTGTTTTCATAGAGCATATAATGAAAATATTATATCCTATTCTGTCCATTTGATGTTTAAGAGGGTAAATAACATCGATTAGTATATCCTAGTGAGGGGTGATCCAGTTCAATATGATCTTCAATTCAGAAACTCCTTTGCCAAAGTCATTAAACCCTGTCCTATTAGCACATTGGGGGGACAGCTCATTTGTGCTTGCTTCATTTAACATGATTTTTGCCTTTAATATTAGATTTGTATGGTACAGGTACTAGACACCCCACTTTCCTCCATTCCCTTCTACCATCAATTCTTAAAAAGGCACTCAAAAATTGCTTTACACCATTATAGTCCACTTCAAAACACAAATCTCAGAACTGAATGAAATACCCCAAATGTGGTCTTACCAATGTGTGAGACTGCAGACTTATTATCTCCTTGATCAATAAATGCATCATCAATCCCCAACTGCCCTTATTTTCTTTGGAAAGCACTGAACACCATTACAGCAAATAAAAATTCTATTGTTTTTTCCCAGAACACCATTAATCTGTCACCCAATTATACATTTATGCAAAGATTAAGCAAATATTTTGAGTTGCTAAGAAAAACTTTATCATTTTCTCTGTTAAATTTATTTTTATGTCTTGGATCATAGTTTCAATCTTTTGAGATATGTTTTCAACCCCAATTAAATCTTGTAAATAAATATCCCCTGGTGTCTTTTTTTTTTTTTTGTCATGAAAAAAATGCCATGTCTGCCATTAAATACTCTCAAAATATTGATAATCTCTATTGGCCATGATCTTTAGTTTCAAGATGGTTAAACACATCTATTTGCTTTCCCTGCTTTCCAAAACCTAAGTAAAATTTCCAAAATAATATTATACAGGAAAAAATCTGTATGAATGTTTAGCAAAAGGAGGGATATTATTATTGTTAAGAAAATAATTAAGCAGAAGATGTAAACTGACAGACATTAGGAACTAATGTTCTTACCTGGGTCTGACAACTTCCTGAGTAGAATGGGTAGGTAAATATAAAACACATTACTTGGAAAAAATAATATTAAAATTTAATAGCTCAGATGCAATATTTGCAAGATTCAATGCTAAGGTTTAATAAGTTGCATATGTAAAGAGAAAAATCAAAAAATATAAATATTAACATTCTGCTAGAAAATAGGCAAAGGACATGAATGTGCAATTTTAAATTGAAATAAAAATAATAAATATGAAAAATGCTTTATCTCACTAAACATGAACAAAATCTGAGGTTGTTCTTCACCACTAGATCTATACAAGAAATGTTAAAGGGAGTCATGCAAATTGAAAGGGAAGAGTGGTAGACAACAAGATGAAGCAATACGAATATTCAGTGTTCTTCAGTAAAGGTAAATCATGCACAAATATAGTATCTGGTACTATGATAATTTTGGTGCATAGAATTTAAATGAAAATAACATGTAAAAAAACTATAAATCTATATTAATGATTATACAATATATAAGAATGTAATTCGTGACATCAATAACATAAATTGGAAGTGTGAATCTATAAACAAGCAGAGTTTTTATATGCAATTAAAGTTGAGTTGTAACCAGTTCAAAATAGAATGCTATAACTTTAAGATGTTTTGTGTAATTACAATGGAAACCACAAAGAAAATATCTATAGAATATGCTCAAAAGGAAATGAGAAGGGAATCAAAGCATGTCATATAAAAAAGTCAATCAAATAAAAATAAAGACAGTGAGAAAATGAGGGACAAAAATGCTACAAGACCTATAGGAAACTATTCAAAATGGCAACAGAAAAAGTGCTTTTTGGTTTTTATCAATAATTATTTTTATTCTTTATTTTTTAAATTCTTTGTTTTTAATTATTATGGGTATATACTACAGGGTGTCCCAAAAGTCTCCATACAAAGAAAACTTTTGTAAAATTTTGTAATGAATATTTTGTAAATAAAGGTATATTTAGCTATGCTTTCCCATTTTACCTATGTATGACAACTTTTGGGACACCTTATAGTTGTGTATCTTCATACGGTACATGTGATGTTTATATACAGGTATACAATGTGAATTAATCAAACAGGGTAATTGGAGTATCTATTGCATCACGTATTTATCATTTCTTTGTGTTAGGAACATTTCTTTCTTTGACATAGGAACATTCCAGTTTCAATCTTTTAGTTATTTTAAAATATACCCTAACTTATTGTTTATTATAGTCACCTTGTTGTGCTATCAAATATTGTTCATGCTTTCTAACAATCTATTAATAACTATATTTTTGTACCCATTAACCATCCCTACTTTATCCCCCTACTCAGCCTTTGGTAACCGTCATTCTACACTCTGTCTCCATGAAATCGACTGTTTTAATATTTAGCTCCTACATATGAGTGAAAACATGCGAGATTTATCTTTTTCTGCTTAGCTTATTTCACTTAACATAATGTTCTCTAGGTCCATCCATGTTGTTGCAAACGGCAGAATTTCATCTTTTTGTGGGTACAAAATATTCCATTGTGTATATGTACCACAATTTCTTCATTCATCTGCTGATGGACACCTAGGGTAATTCCAAATCTTGGCTATTGTGAATATTGTTTCTATAAACATGGGAATGCAGATATCTTTTTAATATACTGTATTCCCATCCTTTGGATATATACCCAACAGTGGGATTGCTGGGTCTTATGGTAGTTCTATTTTCAAGTTTTTGAGGAACCTCCATATTATTCTCCATAGAGGTTGCACCCGTTTACATTTCCACCAACAGTATATGAAGGTTCCCCTTTCTCCACATCCTTGCCAGCATTCCTTATTGCCTGTCTTCGATAAAAGCCATTTTAACTGGTGTGAGATGATAACTCATTGTAGTTTTGATTTGCATTTCTCTGATGACTAATGATTATGAGTATTTTTTTCATATAAATGTTGGCCATTTGTATGTCTTCTTTTGAAAAATGTCTATTCAGATCCTTTGCCCATTTTTAAATCAGATCATTTGACTTTTTCCTATCAAGTTTTAGAGCTTCTTATATATTATAGTTATTAATCTCTTGTCAGATGGGTAGTTTGTAAATATTTTCTCCCATTCTGTGGGTTTTCTCTTCAGTTTGTTGATTGTTTCTTTTGCTGTACAGAAGTTTTATATCTTGAAGTCTAATTTTGTGTTGGTTGCCTGTGCTTTTGGGAGTATTACTCAAGAAGTCCTTCCCCAGACCAATGTCCTGAAGCGTTTCACCAAAGTTTTCTTTTAGTAATTTCAGATCTTAAATTTAAGTCTTTAGTCCATTTTGATTTGATTTTTGTATATGGCAAGAGATAAAGGTCTAGTTTCATTTTCATTCTTCTGCATATAAATATACAGTTTTCCCAGCACCATTTATTGAAGAGACTGTCGTTTCCCCACTGTATGTTCTTGCCAATTTGTTGAAAATAAGCTTACTATCAATGTGTGAATTTATTTCTAGGTTCTCTATTCTGTTCCTTTGGTATATATATCTGTTTTCATGCCAATACCATGCTATTTTGATCACTACAGCACTCTAGTATAAAGTCAGATAATGTGATTTCTCCAGTTTTATTCTTTAGTAATGAAGAGAACAATTAGATGGAAAATCAATAAAGAAACAGAGAACTTGAACAGCACTCTACCAATTGGACCTAACAGACAACCCACAACAAAAGAATATACACTCTTATCAAGTGCAGAAGGAACATTCTCCAGGATAGAAAATATGTTAGGACACAAAAGAAGCCTTAATAAACAATGATACAAAAAATAAAAAGCATTACAGAAGAATACTATGAACAATTGTGGGTCAAAAAATTGCACAATCTACAAGAAATGTATAAACTTCTAGAAACAGAAAACCTACCAAGACTCAACTGTAAAAAAGTAGAACATCCGAACAGACCAAATAAAAGTAAGAGAATTAAATCAGTAATCAATAAAAGTAAGAAGATTAAATCAGTAATCAAAAACATCCAAACAAAGGTCCAAAACCATATAAATTTTACCAAACATTTAAAAAAGAATTAACTCTCATCCTCCTGAAATTCTTCTGAAAAATTAAAAAGGAGGAAATATTTTTAAACTAAGTCTATGAGGCCAGCATTGTCCTGATTTCAAAGCCAAAGACACTACACGAAAACTTGCAGTTTATCTACAGAATCTAACAAGAGGCAAATATTGATGTTCAAAGACTGTAAGAAAATGTGTGTTTGTTTACATGTGAGAAGCTTGAAATAGGGACATGGAAGAAACAGCTGCAGGAGAGACCACACAGGTGGTCAATGGTTGTGGTAGAGTAGAGAAATGGAAAATAGAAGTGTTAATTTACAAATAAAGGAGTTATGGCAAAGTAATAGCAATGGTTGGAGGCAAAGTCAGAATCTCTGATATTTAATATAATGTCAATATGTGTCTGTGGTGATGAAAACAGTGCTACTCCTGCTGCTGCTGCTGATTACAATGATGTTGATGGTGAAAGTGTGAATGATATTAAGGGAAACATTCCATGGTAATATCAGTCTGTGTCTGTAGAACACATAAGTGCAGAAGTAATGAGCCATGTAAAATTCATTATAATTAAATAATCATTAATATTTCAGCTTTGGAGTTGTTCAGATATGGATTTTCTTTCTATTCGGCCTCATACTAGTTGTATAATCTTAGCAAATTACTTAATTTATCTAAGCTTCAATCTCTTCACCTTAAAATATATGTATGTTAAATAGAGATTAATAAAACAAATTGAAGATAACACAAATAAATGGAAAGATATCCCATGTTCATGGATTGTAAGAAATAATATTGTCAAATGTCCATACTACCCAAAGCAACCTGTAGACTCAATGCAATTCATACTAAAATTACAATGTAATTTTTAATGAGATAGAAAAAAGAATCTTAAAATTTGTATGGAACCACCAAAGTCTTTGAACAAAAGAAATCTTGAGCAGAAAGAGCCAAGCACTGAAGACATACTACTACCTGATTTCAAAATACATTACAAAGTTATAGCACTCAAAACATCATGCTACTAGCATAAAAACAGACACATTGACGAATGGAACAGAATAGAAAACTAAGAAATAAGTCCATGTATTTATAATCAATTAATTTTTGACAAAGGTACCAAGAACACACAATAGGAAAAAGGGAGTATCTTCAATAAATGGTGTTGGGAAAACTAGACATCTACTTGTAGTAGATTGGAGTTGAACCTTTGTCTCACACCATATAGAAAAATATCAAAATAGATTAAAAATTTAAATTTAAGACCTGAAACTATAAGACTACTAGAAGAAAACATAGGGAAAACCTTTATGACAGTCAGAGCAATTATATATACATATATATGTATACCCAAAAGCTATGGCAACAAAAGCTTCTGAACAGCAAAGAAAACAATTAATAGAGTGAACAGATGACCCATGGTTTGGGGTAAAATATTTGTAAACCATACAACTGATAAGGGGCTAATATCTAAAATATATAAGGAACTCAACTCAATTGTAAGAAAACAAATATACCAATTTTAATAATGGGCACACTGAAGCTCTGACTCAGGATGGGGCAATGTGTGTAGCCTAAATATTTGTACCCCTGTAATATGCTGAAATAATAAAAACATTTAAAAAATAAATAAAAATGGGCAAAAGACCTGAATAGACATTTCTCAAAAGAAGACATATGAATGACCAATAGATATATGAAAAAATATTCAACATCACTAAACATCAGAGAATGTAAATTATAGCCATGAGATAATCCCTCACAACTGTTAAAATGTCTATTTTCAAAAAGACGAACGATAACAACTATTGGGAAGGATGTGTAGAAAAGGGGACCTTTGCACACCATTGATGGGAATGTAATTTAACCATTACGGAAAACAGTATGAATTTCCTTAAGAACTAAAAATAGAATTGCCACATAATCCAGCAATCTCATTTCTGGATATATATCCAAAGGAATTGAAGTCAGTGTGTCAAAGAAATATCTACATTCCCATCTTCATTATAGTGTTGTTCATAATAGTCAAGACTTGTAAGTAACCTCAGTACTCATGAATGGATGAATGGATAAGAAAAATATTGTATATACACACAAAGAGATACTATTTACTATTCAGTTTTAAAAAGAAAGAGACCTTACCATTTGTGAGAACATGGATGAACCTAGAGGACATTATGCTAAGTGAAATAGGCTAGGTACAGAAAGAAAAATACTACAGAATCTCACTTATATGTGAAATCTAAAAAAGTCAAACTCTTAAAATTCATATTGGTCAAAGGGTACAAAGTTTTAGTCATGCAGGAGGAATAAGTTTTAGTGATTATTGTATAGCATCGTGACTATAGTTAGTAATATATACTTCAAAATTGCTAAAAGAGTAGATTTTAAATATTTTCACCATTAAAAAAATAAGTGATGCCATGAATATGTTAATTAGCTTGATTCAATTTTTCCATAATTATTGATATATCAAAACATCACATTGTACATCATAAATATATACAAGTATTATTTGTCAATAAAAATGAAATAGTAAATAATAAATAAATAAACAGACATAATGAATTTACCTAGCTGATAGTATTGTAAGAATTACACAGAAGATACTTGGAGAAGATTAAATGCTTAATAAATAGTAGATATTGTTGTTAACTAAAATAACACTAAATGAATACTTTAACATTTAATATATTTATCTACATAACATTCTGTCATTATTTTCTATTATAGATATATTAATATAAAATCAAATTAAACATATTAAATTGCTTTATTAAATGTAATATTTTTAGTGCCACTTTTTATTAGCTAAACAAGAGATTTCCCAACCTGGTTCTTAAAAGGATGGAAAGAAAAATTAGCCTCCTTTGCAACTAAAGAAGACCATGTGACATAGCTCTGAAATGGAAATGTACTTGGAGCTTTTCTCTCTTCTCTCTCTCCCTGAAAATATCACAAAAATAAGTCTTTTTTTCCATCTCTCTCCCTTGCTTTCTATAGTGACAATATAAGGCTTGAAGTTGCTCCAAACAACTGTGACTTTAAGAAAAAGGCCAAGAGAATAAAAGAGGTGCTAACCAAGGATTTTGACTTCACTAAACCACCAAAACACTCCTGGGACTACCTACCTACTCTTTTTTCATTGTAGGAGTAACTCCTATTGGTTAGGCCAGTAAGAGTAAGGTTTTCTATTAATCACAGCCAAACCCATTGCTAATAGGTAAAAAATTTTAATCATAAAGACACTAGCCTTCATAGAATGTAATTTATATAGTAGTTCTTAGAAATTACTTATATATTGTTTTAATACTGTAACTATTACTACTCTGGGTTATTTTCTACTGACCCAGGCAGTAAAATATTTCATCTCTGAGAAAAACAGCAAGATCACATGGTATTAGAAAGAGCATTGTTTTGTAGCCAGATGGATTTAAGATACACACTCACCGTGCTATTAATTGGCTCTGATATTTTGCCATATTACTTAATCTCCATTTTTCAGTAAAAATGCAGATAGTATTGTATACATTTCACAGGGTACTAGCTAGAATTCCATGAGATAATATTTACAGGAAAGCAAAATAAAGTATTAATACATAGGACAAAGTAATTGCTCAAGAAGTTAATTGCTTTCTGGACTGAAAAAGACCCTTAGGAATGCATTGTGGCAGTCCATTCCTTCCCTGTCTAGAAACATATGTAGGTGGTGAATGTTTTGCTCTCCTATCTTATTTATATCTGGTATTAAGAGAAGGAAGATATATGTAATATAATTGTCACTTATAGCATATGGCTGAAATTTCAGTAATTTTATCATATAGTGTAATATTTGTTATGAATAAAATGATTGGCAATTATTAATGTTTATGTTTTCCATATCAGATATATTAAACTTCTGCATTTGTCTATAAAATGACTATAATAATACTCACCTTGGGATGTGAAAAGATTAAATTAGGAGAGGTAAATAGAATATCCCCCATGATACTTTGAATAAGTTAGTATTGTTAATTTTACTGTAATTACTTGTGAATCTATAT
Source organism: Eulemur rufifrons (assembly GCF_041146395.1). Taxonomy (NCBI): domain Eukaryota; kingdom Metazoa; phylum Chordata; class Mammalia; order Primates; family Lemuridae; genus Eulemur; species Eulemur rufifrons. The sequence goes on along the minus strand of NC_090989.1, from coordinate 218,852,291 downwards.
CATCTACCTTCATAGGTTGTAAGGTAATGTTAACCAACCACAGCAATATTGACATTTTGGAATAGATAATTCTTTATTGGAGAAGAGGAGTGTTCTCTTGTACTTTTTAATATGTTCTGCGACATCCCCATCTTCTATCCACAAGATGCCAGTAGCAAGCCCCTCCCCAGTGGTAACAAGCAAAAGTCTCTAGACATTACCAAATGTACCCTTGAGGGTAAAATCGTCCCTCTAGTAGAGCATAACTGCTGTAATTCATCAAAGTGAGAAGCACCATACCTTAAATCTATGAGACTTATCAGAAAAAAATGTTAGTTGAATTGATTTGAATATGTGTACAAATAAACATTTACATCTATTTTAGTGATTCCACTAATACTAAATATTTTCCTTTTTGGCACTGTCAGCAAGTTCTTGTTGATTCATGGATCTTAAAATTGAATAGTGAAGATTTGAATATAGAAATTTAATTAGACATTAAAATGATAAGCACATACTACAGTAATGTTTAATTGAAATTGAAAGCTGAAGATGTAATATTTAAGTAGCATAACTAAAATAGAATAGAACTATTTTAGAAAGGATTGTACACCATTCTATAATATTGAGAAAGCAGACACAGAATGATTTCATGTAAATTCTATATCTAGGATCTGATTTTGTGGTAGCCAAAAAATTTTAAATATCCTTGTAAGTAGGAATATCCATTGTATAATTTGAAAAATTCTAATTTAGCTTTAATTTAGCCTGCAAGCAAAAATAGAAAATCTCTGATAAAAGAGTGTGAAGTTCTATTGAATTGATGTGGATCCATATCAAAAGTTAAAAGAGAATGTTCTAAAATGAGAATGGCTACTGAACATACCTCTAAATAAGATACATTTGATACAAGCATGTTTTAACTGATGCATGTGGAAAATAGTTTTTCACATTGTCATATAAAGAAGTGATTTTTGTTTTCTATCTGATTTTTCCATTTTTATTTACATGGGTTATAAAACACATCCTTTAAAATTACAAAGGAGGAAAACTTTTAGAAGTGATAGAGAAGTCCATTAGTTCGATTGTGGTGACGGTTTCATGGGTGTATGCATATGTCCAAACACATCAAATTGCATACAATAAATATGTACAGTTTATTATATACCCATTATACCTTAATAAAAATGACATTAGAGAGGAAAAAAATCTTCTTTGGTAACTTTCAAAATAAATACACTGATCTTTTTCTAGCCTGGCCTCTATTATCATTAGACATTCAGATGATCTACTAGTTGTGAAAAATACATATATTCGTGTGTGTGTGGGTGTGTGTGTGTCCCTTTCTAGGTCCAATTGTTAATTTACTGGCTCAGAGTCAGCAAACCCATTTTATGATTTAAGTACTAAAAATCTCTTTAAAATAAAAACCTTTTCTTTTAAAAGTTATAAACTTGACTGGGTACGGTGCCTCACACCTGCAATCCTACCACTCTGGGAGGCCAAGGTGGGAGGATTGCTCGAGGTCAGGAGTTCAGGACCAGTCTGAGCAAAAGGGAGATCCTGTCTCTACTAAAAATAGAAAGAAATTAGGCAAATAACTAAAAATATAGAGAAAAAATTAGCCGGGCATGGTGGTGCATGCCTGTAGCCCCAGCTACTCGGGAGGCTAAGGCAAAAGGATTGCTTGAGCTCAGGAGTTTGAGGTTGCTGTGAGCTAGGCTGACGCCACGGCACTCTAGCCTGGGCAACAGAGCAAGACTCTGTCTCAAAAATAAATAAATAAATAAAAAAGCATAAGGGAAGAGTTTTTTGAGGATTGGACATGTTGAGAATGGACAACTTGGGTAAATCAATTAAATAAGAGATTTTTGAGCCCAATGTTGTTTGAAGTCATAGAAAATAGACAAAAGTTAAGAGGGTGCCCCTGTAAATGTCACTTACTCATATACAGTCATATATCACTTAATGACAGGGATAAGTTATGAGAAATGCATCCTTAGGTGACTTTGTCATTGTGCAAACATTATAGAGTATACTTACAGAAACCTAGTAACCAGCTACACACCTAGGTTATATTGGATAGCCTATTGCTCCTAGGATATAAACCTGTAAAGCATGTTACTACACTGAATACCATAGGCAATTGTAACACAATGGTAAGTATTTGTGTATCTAAACATACCTGAAAATAGCAAAGCTATAGTAAAAATATGATATAAACATAAAAAATGGTACACCTATATAGAGCACTTAGCATGAATGAAGCTTGCAGGACTGGAAGTTGCTCTGGGTAAGTTGGTGAGTGAGTGAATGTGAAAGTGTAGGACGTTATTATACACTACTGTAAACTTTATAAACACTGTACACTTAGGATACCTAAATTTATTTTAAAAATTTCTTTCTTTGAGGAATCACCATACTGCTTTCTATAGAGGTTGTACGAATTTGCCATCTGACCAACAGTATATAAGCATTCCTTTCTCTCTGCATCCACACCATCATCAATAGTTTTTGGGCTTTTTAATAAAAAGCCATTCTAACTGGGGAAAGCTGATATCTCATTGTGGTTTTAATTTGCATTTCCCTGATAAGTAGTGATATTGAGCATTTTTTAACATGCTTTTTGGCCATTTGTCTATCTTCTTTTGAAAAAGCTTCTGTTCATGTCTTTTGCCCACTTTTTAATGGGGCTTTTTGTTTTTTTCTTGCTGATTTGCTTGAGTTCTTTATAGATTCTGGTTATTAGCCCTTTATCGTATGTATTGCTTGTGAATATTTTCTCCCATTTTGTAGGTTGTCTATTTGCTCTGTTGATTATTTTCTTACTTGCGCAGAAATTTTTTTTATTTTAATCAAGTCCAATTTATTTATTTTTGTTGTTGCTGTGACTATACACTGTTGGTGGGATTGCAAATTAGTACAACCTCTATGGAAAACAGTGTGGAGATTCCTCAAAGAACTAAAAATGTAGACTTACTATTTGATCAAGAAATCCCACTACTGGGAATTTACCCAAAGGAAAAGAAGTCATTTTATCAAAAAGACACCTGTACTTGAATGTTTATTGCAGCACAATTCATAATTGAAAAGATGTGGAATAAACTCAAGTTCCCATCAATGAATGAGTGAATTAACAAAATGTGTTATATGTATACTATGGACTACTACTCAGCCAGGAAGAAGAATGAATTAGGGACTTTTGCAACAATTTGGATGAAACTGGAGACCATTATCCTAAGTAAAGTATCTAGAGAATTGACAAACAAATACCACAGGTACATTGCTATTATATTGGAACTAACCGATAAGCACACATGTGCACAGAGGGCAGTAAATCCTAGTGGAAATCAAGCAGAGAAAAGGGGGCAGAAGGTGATGGGTGAAAACCTACCTAACAGGTACAATGAACACTATCTGACTTATGGGCACACTTGTAACCCTAACTCAAGCATACCATAATCAATACATGTAACCAAAAACATTTGTACCCCTGTAATGTTTTCAAATAAAAAAAATTTAAATTTCTTTCTTTAATAAATCCACCTTAGTTTACTGAATGACCACTGTTACACACGTGGCCTATTGATTGAAACATTGTTATGCAGTGCTTGACTATAATTCCTAATTTAGCTAAGAGAAGAAAATAATTGAACTAACATTTAATGAATGTTTAATATGAATGCATTATGTAAAATAATCTTTCCTGCAACTTAGTTTTTGGTAACTTTCCTTGATTTTGCAATTGAGGAAAACATGATTTCCACTTCAAATAATTTGAGTAAGATGATAATCCATCCTACTTACACCACAATACTTAAGAATCCTGTGTAAAGACCTCAATGTAGCTTTTTTCAAAAGATGGAAGATTTTTAAAAATGTATTCATAGACTTTTATTGTAGTTAGGGATTTGGTGCTAGATAAGTGTGTAGAATTTTTAATAATATTCAGCACTCTCAGATTTGCCTAATTAAAATTATTCATTAATTTATTAGTTTCTGAAATAAATCATATTTACAACTTACTGGTTCTATAGGTCTCTCTTTGACTCTAATTTGCCTATAAATTCATTGAAGATGGTGTGCCACCAGTAACCAGAAGATCAAATAATAATTATTTTTATAAACAAAATACTTGAAAATTTATAGTGCATTTCACTTACACCTACTCATTTACATCTTATTATATAACAACTATATGAGTAAGTCAAAAGAATTGATTAATGTAGTGATTGATACTATCTTATAATTCCAAAAATTATTTAGGACTTTTAAGAATATATGTAATATAACATGGTGACCGGGATTATTTCAAGCATAAAATAAAGAAGAAAATAAAGAAAAAATACATTAATATGACATAAATTTTATAACCAAAATCCATAGTAGAAATCCCAAAACACCTAGTAGAAATTAGGCACACATTTCAAAAAGGAATTTTTAGAAAATTAAGCAGAGGTAAACGCAATTAATATATGATTCAGAATATATAAGGAATAACAGCAAACCAGTTATTCAAGATCAGTGAATTATTTTTGATCAAAAGCAGAAACTATTTTCTGTTATACTTCTTAAATAGGACATCAAGGGAAGCAATAAACAACAATCTCAAAACATCCTGTTCACTAGATACAAACTGAGTTTTTCAAGCTCTTTCTCATAATGCTCCTCAGTGTAGGAAGATGCCCTATTTCTAGCATATATTTGACTGTAAGCAAGTGCCTGTTTTTTGTAGATGGAAAAAGTAACCATTAATGTGGTCAACATTTAGATTTGAACAAAGCTAGAGAGTAAGTGGTAATATACAGGACTCTAATTGTATTTTTTAACCGATTACAGAATATTGCTATACATACCATGCCTGTGTTTAGAATACACTATTAATGACTGTGCCATAGCATTTACATTACGCACTTGCATATACTGAGAACACACTGATTGCTATACCCTGGGGATACAGAGAATATTCTCCCAGTTCTTAAGGATGTCATCACCAGTAAGACAAAATAAGTACATATAAAATTAACTATAAAACCATGAGCTATAACAGAGGCATAAAAAATGGATCTGAGTGTATGAAAGAAGAGGAAAAGATATAAAGTTTTTTATAGAAGGAAACTTAGAAAAGCCTTCACAAAAATGCAAATATTTGAGCAGGATTTTGAGGGATGAAAAGAATGTATCTGATTTTCAACTGAAGGGCCTCACAGGAAACACCAAGGAACAAGAGTCATTGAAAGATTACAGCATATTCAGTGGAACCTAGAATATTCTGGTGCAATCCAAGTTCAGGTTGTGTAGAAAAGTAGATGAAGATGATGTTTAACAGATAGACTGGGAACAGATGATGAAAAAACTTGGATATCATGATGAAGAGCTTGAATTTTATTGTGCAAGCAAGGACAGTCACTATAGATTTTAATTAGTGATAGAACAAAATCAATTTTCTCAGTTGCAGTCATGTGGAAGATATAGTCTAGTGGTGAAAGACCAGTTAGGAAACTTTTAAAAGATAAGTTTAGATTATATTTTGAGCTTTTGCAATTTGTGCCTAAAGATTACACTAACTGGTGGTAGCTATGTTTGCAAGTCTATGATAACTATCCCTGATCCACAACTACACTCCCAGGTTGGACATGTTCTTGGTGGCATTGCTGTTCTCCCCTTACCTCCCCAAACAACAAACAAATAGTAGCACCTCACTCTACATGAGTGGGGATGAGGTGGCTAGAAATCCAAATGTTTCTGAATTGAAGGCAAAATAAGAACACAGGACCAAGAATTTGAATGAGTCTCTGGGAGTGGGGCATCAATGTTGGAAGCCATGGTCTAATCAAATTGAAGCCAAAAGGACAGGAAATTTGACGGGCCCAGAAAGCAGCAGGATAAGAGGGCTAAAAGCTACATTGGGCCACAGTACTGTGACCACACATTGATCTTTAAATAGTACCATGAGAAACTTAAAACCTTGTTGAAGGACTCAAATGTCCTGCGGATACCCTCCACGTCACAGAGGCAAAAGCAAAGTCAAACTCTCTTTCCAAAGTGTCCCTAAGTTAGGCCACAGAACTGCCAGTGATTACAACTATGCATAATCACAGAAACACTCACACACACACACACACACACACACACACACGGCATCACCAAACTGAGGAGGAGGCAACTACTGAGTGTCAAGATAGACAAGTAGCATAATATTTAGACCTCTAAAGATTTTCCAATATTGTTATTATCAGATATGGAAAAGAGAAATGTATGAAATGTTAAAAGAAATAATGAAAGAAATATAAAGATGGTGAGAATGTTAACCATCAGAAATTTTAAAGAAGAAAATAAATTTCTATATATAAAAATATAACTTTTAAAATTAAAAACCCCAGAGGATTAAAGAGAGAATTATTGACCTAGAAGATAAATGCAAATAATTTACCAAGAATGAAGTAAGACAATTGAAAATACAAATAGTAATTTAAAAGAAATGAGACATAAAATAAGAAGGCTCACTATATAACTATTCAGAACATATAAATAATTAATGGATCAAAGAAGAAATATCAAGAGAAGTTGAAAATATTTTAAACTGAATGAAAATAAAAAGAAAATATGACAACAGAACTTGTTGAATGCAGCTAAAGTAATACTTAGAAATTTCTGACACTAAATCTTTGTATTATATAAGAAAGGTCTTAAATAAGTAATCTAAGCTTCCAGTTTAAAATATATCAATAAGAAGAGCAAATTAAACACATAGCAAGTAGAAAAAAGGAACTAACAAAGACAGACACAGATGTCAATGAAATTATAAGGCTAAAAACAGTAGAGAAAAAACAATGAAACCAAAAGCTAATTCTTAGAAAAGAATCAATATAATTGATTAACCTCAGAACAGACTAAGACAAAAAAGAGAAAGTATAAGTTAGCAATGATAAGAATGAAAAAAAAAAAAAGAAATGATTTAAAATTGTATGTACTTTAAAGACCAAAAAGAGAATATTACAAAAAATTATATGCCCAGTAATTCAACACGTCCATGAAATGGACAATTTTCTAAAAAATACGAACTACCAAAGTTCACTCAAGATGAAATAGATAACCTTAATAGTACTATATCTGTTCTAAAAAATTGCATTCATAGTTGTTGAATTTGGATTTCTTGAATTTCTATATGTCTTGGGGAAAATAACTGATTATACTCTTTTTCTTCATAATTTCTCAAGGATGTTTGCATAGCAAACAACCTTGGAAGATAGAGACGATGTCTCCCCTCAGACCAAGGGCAAGCATGTTTACTGTCCATTATAAGGATTTAACTTTTCTAAACTCATAATTTCTCTCCTACAATACAGGTACAGGTCTCACCTGGATCTCTTTGTGTCACTCTGTGGGAATTGAGGCTCAAGAAACTGAAGCAAAAATGTTGCTAATTTGGCTACTGCTATTGCTGTGGGAAATAAATTATGTTTCATCCATGAGTTAAGATCCTCTTGTCTTCTACCAGCATCTATGAATCTGGCAAGACAACTTATTAACTTGCAAGTAAGGTAAATTTTCATACCTTTCACAAAACCTGAAACTCAAAGGTAAAGATGATTTTACCCTGAATTTTCAAAAATATTTAAGGAATAACATTACCAATTCTATTAATACACAATGTCCTCCTAAAAACAGAAAAGGAGGGAGCACTACTTAAATCATTTTATGAGGCCATCATTAACCTGATGTCAAACTCAGGCAAGGATATTACTAGTAAGGAAAACTACAAACAAATATTCCTCATAAAACATGGACAAAAATTATGAACAAAATATGAACAAAATCCAACAATATATAAAACAGATAATACATCAAGATAAAGAAACATGTAATCTTTAGAATGCAATTCTGGTTGGATATTTAGAAATCAATTAAAATAATTCTACATCAGTAAATTAAAGAAACCAAATATATCAGCCTTTGACAAAATTCAGTATGCATTCAGGATAAAAGGTTTAGAAAACTATTAGATAATTAAATATGAAATGTCCTATTTTGAATCAAAAGTTAAGTTTATTATGCCTCAAACAAGAAGCAGTACAATTAATTAAAGTATGTGCCTAAAGTATCCATACAGTTTTGCCATCTTAATGGTAGCTAGCTCGTGTCAGCAGCAAAGAAGCCTGAAGAGCAAGTGGCCGTGAAATCACGAAGGCATTTTCCACAGCTTGTTGAAAATTGAATATTTTTCTTTGCAAGAACTGGTCCAAAGCCTGAAAGAAGTGGTAGTCAGTTAGTGAAAGGTCTGGTGAATACGGTGGATGACAGAGAGTTTCTAAGTCTAGCTTCTGTAGTTTGAGCAGGTTGTTTTTTGTGACATGTGGTCTTGCAAAAGGATTGGCTTGTCTCTACTGCGCAATCTTAGCTGCTTAATTGCAAGCATCCTCATCATTGCATCCAATCAGTTGCAGTAGACATCTCCTGTAATTGATTGATCAGGTTTCATGAAGCTGCAGTGGATAATACCAGTGCTGGACCGCCAAACAGACACCATTAGCTTTTTTTGATGAATATTCGGTTTTGGACTGTTTCTCAGCACTTCATCTTTGTCCAACCATTGTGCCAAATGCTTGAGATTGTGAAAAAGAATCCAGTTTTCATCATACATAACAATACAGTGTAGAATTGGTTCACCTTTAAGTTGTGACAGCAAAGAAAGGTAAGCCTTGAGATGATTTCTCTTCTGACACTTATTTAATTTATGTGGAACGCATTTATCCAGTTTCTTTGCCTTGCCTTTGTATTTCAAATCATCCAATATTGTTGGAATAGTAATGTCAAACCTTGCTGCTAATTCATGGGTAGGTTGAGGTGGATTTCAGCTCATCATTAATCACCTTGTTTTCAGGTCACCCATGTGGGTCATTTTCAAGACTAAAATCACCAGAATCGAACTTCTCAAACCATTGACATACTGTGCATTCATTAGCCACATCCTTCACAAACACTTTGTTGATATTTTGAGCTGTCTGCACTGCATTTGTTCTACAACAGCGCTCCTATTCCAAAATAACATGAATTTTTGACTTATCCATGGTTTCACAAAAATTGATCTAAAAAAATAAATTTGAATAACACAAGCCAAAATGTGTGTTTGAAAGAATGAGAATGTACCTTCACAGTAAAAAAAAAAAAAAAAAAAAAAAGGAAGTATCAAAGTGAAATGTCAGAGATATCAACTGTCAAACTTAGTAATTAAGGAAATTGCACATCCCATAATTAATAATAGAACTAGAGGGAACTTCCTAAATCTGATCAGGAACCTACAAAAAAGCCTGTCTGCTTTTACCTAATGTTGAAAGACTGAATGTTTTTCTCCTGAGATGAGGGAACAAGTAATGATATCCACTCACTCCTGTAGAATTTTGTGCTTGAGGACTTATCCCATACAACAAGGCAAGAAGAAGAAATGAAAGTCATATATGTTGAAGAGAAAGAAATATAACTGTCCTGCTTATAGATGACTCTTTATCTGTATAGCAAATCCTCAAAGAATCTACAAAGAAATTATTAGGTCTAATAAGTGAATTTAGCATAAAGATACATGTTTAACATAAATAATACTTTTTTGCATATACTACCAATAAGCAAGTCAAAATTCAAATAAAAATATCTATCACAATGACACTGAACTATTAAAATCCTTAGTTATAAATCCAGCAAAATATGTGTTATGATCTGTATTCTGAGAAGCATAAAACACTGATGCAATGAATAAGAGATATACATAAATGTAGAGATATACTGTCTTCATGGATTCAAAGTCAATTACTGTTAGATGTCAGTTATCTCCAATTTGATTTATAGATTCAATGTAATTCCATTGAAAATCCCAGCAGGATGTGTGTATTTGTGTCCAAACAGATATACTAATTCAAAAATTTATATAGAAAATCAAAATAACTGGAATAGTTAAAACAACTTTAAAAAGATAGTTACAATCACACTACCTGACTCAGGAATTACTATAGAACTATAATAATCAAGACAGTGTAGTATTCACAAAATCTAGAGATAGGAGTAAATGGAATAGACTAGTGAGACCTGAAATTGACTCACTATTTTCAAAGGCAGTTCAAAAAAGAAATGATATAGTCTTTCAGCAAATGGTGTTGAAAAAATTATAAACCCAGATATAAAGATAAAAGAATCTAAATTACTACCTCATATCATGTAAAATTAGCATTAAATATATGATAAGCCTAAATGCAAAGGTTTAAACTATAAGACTTCTAGGAGAAACTATAAGAGAAAATCTTTTCAGCCTTGGGACTGACAAAAATATCTTAATAAACATGAAAAACATGATACATTTTTAAAATGAACAATTTTGATTTCATTAAAACTGTCCACTCTTCGAAAGACATTGATAAGAAATGAAAAAAGCCAGAGGATTCCTGGTTTCTGCTGTGACCTGTAAAGAGCTTGGAAGTCATCACTTTCATCCTCAAATTAAGAAAAAGACTGAGCAAACTGAAAATCAGTGACTTTCTTAGAGTTATCAGGTAATTGGGGATACAAGGCAAACTGCCACCCCCAAAACTTGTTAGGTAAATACAGAGAATCACAGCTGAGATTTGTTCATGAGATGCAGAAGCTGCTAAGTCAGTCACTAAAAGAAACACTTACATGGTAAGTGATGAATTACTGAAAGCTCAGAGTGGCTAAGCACAAAAGATAAAAATTCCTGAGAGTGAGAGGAAGTCCTAGGGGGACCCCTACATTGTTTAGTTTTAACCTCTAAGTAATCCACAAGGTTCTCAGGGTGAAGTTTAAAGAAAAATCTCTTTTGCATCAGGAAGGGAAGGGAAAAGGTAATCATTTTTAAGTAAGCCCAGAGGAAAGTAACTATAACAAGGTCTTGGCTTCCAAGGGAAATTATCTGGCTAAAGCCTTATCCTGGGGGAGGGGCAATTAGGAAACTCCATTCCCCTCTAGCCTTTCTCTACTCATGTAAGAGGGAAAAAAAAAAAGCTAAGAAATGCTTTTGAAGGTCACAGCCTAAAGACTCAACCACTAAAACAAACTGAGATTTAATCACAAGATTATAGAATGTATTCCTTCTCCAAAAATCTTGCATCACATCTACAGGGCTCCAGTACAATTGCAGTGGATTACAAGTGAGAGGGCTGAAGGATGTAAGAAGTTCTTAGGAAACCCAAAGACAGCAAAGGAGGAAAGAAAAAATCAAAAATAGAAAAAGGGAACTAGAGAAAACAGAAGCCTCTGTCATTTATAGCTATAAGAAACATTAAACACAAAAAAGCTCCTAGTCATATTAATATAAAATCTTACATCTAAAAGCCTTATTACCTCAGATCCCATTATCAAAACACATAATTTTTCAGCAAAAAATTGCAAGGCATGCTAAAGCAAAAAAAAAAAAAATTCCAAACATACTTAGAAAGCATCAGACCAGACTCAGATATGACACAGACTTTGGGATTATAGGATAAATAATTTAAAATAAGTATGATTAATATGTTAACAGCTCTAATGGACAAAGAAGACAACATACAATAACAATGGATAATGTAAGCAAAGAGATGGAAACTCTAAGTAAGAATCAAAAGGAAATGCCAGAAATGCTTTATTTTCACCAGTGCTTGTGACTTACAGACACAAGCAAGACACTGTAACAGAAGTGAAAACTAGACAGTAGACTGCACAATCAGTAGGCAGAACATGGGCTGTGAAATAATCAGTGAGCTTGAAGATTGGTCAGGGGAAACTTCCAACACTAAAAAGAAAAAAGAAAACTAGAATGGAAAAAAAGTAACAGACTATCTAAAAAATGTGGGACAAGTACAGATATGTAATACACACATCATGGGAATACCAGAAAAAGAAGAAACATGTATGGGAGCAGAATATTGGAAGAAATATTGGCCAAAGGTTTTATTCAAAATTAATGAGAAATACTAAACAAGGAAGCTCAAAGAACATTAAGCAAGATAAATGGCAAAAAAAATCTACACCTAGACATATATTCAAGCTGCAGAAATTCAAAGACAAAGAAAAAGTCTTGAAAGAAGCCAGTATGAAAAACCACCATACATATAGGGGTATAAAGGCAAGAATTCTATTGCACCTCTTACCAGAAACCATGCAAACAAGAAGAGAATGGAGTGGAATATTTAAAGTGTTGAGAAAAAAACCCTCCAAACTAGAATTCTGTGTTCAGTTAAATTATCTGTCAAAAGTTAGAGAAATAAAGACATTCTCAAACAAACAAAACCTGGGGACTCTTTTACCAGTAGACCTGCCTTGCAAAAAAAGTTAAAACTTCTTCAGAGAGAAAGAAAAGGATATAAACAAGAAACTCAGATCTAAATAAAGAAAGAAGAGTATCAGGGAAAGAATAAATACAAATAAAATAAAAACTTTTATATTTCTTATTTGAGCTAATACATAACTTTTCAAAGTAATAACAAAAATGTATTAGATGACTTATTAATGAGCAGAGTGGAGAAATTGGGAGTATTCTATTAAAAATTACCTGTACTACCTGTAATAGTAGAGTGTTATTTGAAAATGGACTTAGATTAGTTGTAAATGTATAGTGGAAACTCTAGTGCAACCACTAAAATTCTTTAAAAACAAGTGTCATAGATATACAAAGATAGGAGAGAAAAATAAATCATAAGATTTCCCATGAAAACCAGAGAAGGCAGAAAAAGAATGGAAAATTTAAAAAGAAAGAAACAAAGAATAACAAACAGAAAACATATACAAATATGGTAGTTATTAATTCAACTACATCAATAATTGCCTTAAATGTGAATGGCCTAAATATGCCATTTAAAAGACAGAGGCTATCAGAGTGGATTTAAAAAAAAAAAAAAAAGAACACACTACATGTTGTCTACAAGAAAGCTACTTTAAATGTGCAGACATAGATACATAAAAAGTAAAAGGAGAGATATTCCATGTTCATGAATAGGAAGACTCATTATTGCTAAGACATCAGTTCTCCCAATCTGGATCTATAGATTAAAAGAAATCCCAATCAAAATCTTGGTTGTTTTTTAGATATCAACACACTTATTCTAAAGTTTCTATGGCAAAGCAAAGTCCCAGAATGAATAATACAATACCAAACAAGAAGAACAAAGTGAGAGGACTAACACTAGCCAACTTTAAGACTTACTATAACACTATAATAATCAAGATATTATAGTATTGGTGAAAAAATAGAAAAATAGATCACTGAAACAGGGTAGAGAGTCAGAAGCAGACCCATGTATAATAAATAAAGTCAACTGATGTTTAACAAAGAAGCAAAGTCAACTCAATCAGGAATAAATAGCCTTTTCCCACAGAATCTTGCATTTCACCTTTATTCATAATAAAAGTTTGCTGAACAAACCTCAAACTATAAACAACACGTGTAGGTTTTGAAAAGGCCACAAGGCAGTGGAACATGAGGCTGGGCATCTTCCAACTCCCAAATACTTTCAGCATTAGAAATTCACTTTGCTTTTCAGAACAGTTGGAGAATGAGAGGAGTGGGAATGAGCACCATTCTGAGTCAATAATTTGGGGGGCAAGTGTTGCGCTAGATGGATAGATTAGCTCATTCAGCATATATTCCAAACTCCTTCTAGTGATTTCTTGCATCACAGAGATGGAGAGTCAAAAGTACGTTTTCCAAAGACACATGTACCCAAATGTTTATAGCAGCACAATTCACAATAACAAAGATGTGGAAACAACCCAAGTGCCCATCAATACATGATTGGATTAGTAAGCTGTGGTATATGTATACCATGGAATATTACTCAGCTATAAGGAATGATGAAGATACGACATCTCTATGGTTCTCCTGGAGAGAGTTGGAACCCATTATATTAAGTGAAGTATCCCAAGAATGGAAAAACAAGCATCACATGTACTCACCAGAAAATTGGTTTCCCTGATCATCACCTAAATACAAATCTGGGAATGACACCAATTGGATATCAGACTGAGGTGGGGGGTGGGGGAGGGGATGGGGGTATGCCTACACATTGAGTGCATTGCGCACCGTTTGGGGAGTGGTAACACTTGAAGGTGCTGACTCGGGAAGGGGGGGTGGGGAAGGGAGGGATATATACCTACACGATGGGTGCAAGGCGCATGACCTGGGGAACAGACACGCCTGGAGCTCTGACTTGGGGGGAAAGGCGGTACAGGAGCAACGTATGTAACCTGCAATTCTGTATCCCCCATAACAAGATGAAATAAAAAAAAAAAAAAAAAAAGTACGTTTTCCAGAATTCCTTACATCTAAGTTACACCAGTCAAATATACTTTGCAGACAACATGAAATGAATTATGCATAAAGAGGAGCGGGACTTGAGGCCTCTCTTTGCCAATTGGGATTAAGCAGATGCTGACTAGTCTGGAACCAGGAGTTAGGGCTGAGATTTCCTAATCAGTAGGTGGCTTCTTGATGTTGACAAGATTACCAGTTCCCTTTGTGCCCCTGTTATGGTGTAGCTTTGAGAAACCCACCTCCACATTCAGCCTAAAACTTCTTTCATCAGCCTTCTCCCAAAATCTGAGTCATGTATTTCCATTAAGTAAATTCCTTTCTTCATCAGTGAGCTTCAGTGACATATGTTCTCTGCAGTTTGAACCCAGATTGATATAAATGAAAAGCTGTATAGTTGTCCTTGAATAACACCTGCTTTGTATTTCCATGTAAGTTTGAAAAGCTTCTCCTTCCTTAGTCATTTTTTTACCATTTTATTAATACAAAGTTCATTAGGTATAAAGTTGTTGGTAAGTGGAAACCTAAATGGATGCTGTCTTATGGCAGCCCTAAAGGCCCGCGTGGAAGGTATTACAGCAATGCTATCCCAGACTCTCACCATTCACCATCTCCTTCTTCTGTTTTATTTTTATGTAGAGCACTTTTCAACACTTGATGTTGTAATATATCAATCAGCAATCACACAAATAATGCGAAGACAGTATCCAATCTTTGAAGAGGGGAAGATTTAAGTTCTTATCTTCTATAAGAGGCAGGGAATGACTAGAATCAGAATTCCTCATTTGGGACTTTTTCACCTCCAGGTACAGCACACATTTTGTTTGTAATAATTAGCCTATTGTTTTAAAAAATAAAAATACAAGCTTTTACTTTTTTAATGAAATGGCCCATTCAACAAATATCTATGAAAAGAAATTATAATAGCCACAAGATTTTTAAAATTCTTATAACAATACAATTTTTTCCACTTCAATGAAGCAAGCATCGACAATGTGCAAGTTGTTATTGGATAATTTTCCAAAAAAGGTAAAGTCATAATTCTCATACAGCTACACAACAAACATGTATAAAGATTTTATTTAACTCCTTAAAGAAGGGACACAGGTAAGATGTTATAATCAGTTCTGAGGAAAAGTTAAAGAAACAAATTTATACCATGTAAAGAAATATTCAAATGAATTTGCAAATGAAAATGACTTCGTGTTGAGAGAAGAAAATGAACTGAGTCTCCACTAGACAGAATTTATCTTTTTGTGTATATAAAATACTTATTTTGCATTGTTATCAGTGATTTAAAATTTACAGATTGTAAAATAGCTAAAAAGCAATGTCAGGTTAGAATGAAATAAACCAGAAGACTATGCTCTAAAACAGGGGTCAGCAAACTATAACTGCAAGCAAAAATGATGGTCCTGAACTGGTTTTTTTCCTTCTAATTTTTTTTATTGTGGTAAAATACATATAAAAATTTACCATCTTAACCATTTTTAAGTGTACAGCTTAATGATATTAAGTATATTCATATTTTGGAGCAACCATCACCATTATCCAGAATTTTTTTCAAGGCTTTGGCAACCAACCACCAGGGATTCTTTCTGCCTCTGTGGTTTAACAATTAGTCTATGCTATATTCAGGAAATAAACAAACTAAAATAAGTAAAAAAGCTTTTTATCCTTTACTTCTTTACAGAATAACTGGAAGAGGAATGAACCAACATTCTTTTTTATAAACTTTACAATGGGATAATCCTGCAGTTTACATAATTGAGTATTTTTGGTACTTACTGCTTTGTGGTTTGGTTTTAATGCATATCATATGTTTATTTGTTTGGCTATTTACACCCTGGGGTGTAAGCTTCATGGAACAAAGACTTTTTTTTTTTTTTTATTGGTACCTATTCCCAGAACCTAAAACATGCCTTGATAAATATTTGCTGAATGAATAACTAAATGAATGGAAAGTTTCTCATTATCACAGCCCCCAAACTCTCACACATTTGCACTTAACTAATCTTTTTGCTCACACCTTCTTAGGGAGGAGAATTTGTTTCTCTGCATACAAGCATTTGTATAATACAGTTTAGGAGCCCCCTACACACACATATACCAAAATCATGTGTACTCAAGTCCCACAGTCTGCCCTGAGGAACCCATGGATAAGAAAAGTCTGCAGGTTCACATCCCATGAATACTGTACTTTCCATCCACGTTTGGTTGAAAACAATCCTAAATAAGTGGACCTGCCCAGTTCAAACTCATGTTGTTCAAGGGACAACTGAACTTCTGTAAAATGTATCTTCTGTAAAATAGCCACTGTGAGAATTTTATCTTGGCTTCCTTAGTTGTTATCCCTGCCTCTTTATGCCAGAGGTTGATGTTGCACACAGATATTTTGTTTGGTGTACACAATGTCATAAAAGTATTTCAATGGATTGAAAACATTTGAAAATCAGAATATCTTACCTGAAAATCCTTCTGTTGAACAACCTGCTATTCAACACAGCACCTATAATCATTCATGGGAGCCATCAGCTGTGTCTGAAGAGCTACTCTACCTGTCCACTGGGTATGTACTTTTGGCCTGCTTCACTCATCTCTGTCACCTGCTTGTCTCCTGGAGACGTTTTAGCCTCTGCTATGAGTCATCTTTGGCGGTTGTAGCATTCTCTTTTCCCTGAGTTGCATTTTTGGAATGTAGAAATAAGTATGGCTAACAAGCCTTCAGGGTCATGTGACTGCTGACTGAAAAAAGAGAGTCCCTGTTAGTGCATTCTTATTAAGTCCAAGGGATCTGTAGGAGGGCACTTAGCATGAATGTAAGTTAATGTTATGTAAAACCGTATCATAGCCCTGCCACCTTGGAAAACTTGAACCTTCATTTCACCTGCAGCAGTAGAATCATAATGTGATACTAGATGAATAGAAAGAAGATATTTTTAATGCATTTATTATGGTATGGAATGACTCCTGAATCATCTTCATTTTTATGCTTTACATTTGAATGATACATTCATTTTGCATCACATGTATGTGAAAGTTCTGAAACATATTTCAATTACAGATTTGCTGTATTTTTTAATTCAGTTAATTTAGTGGTAAGAGCTGTTATATAGACCTCATCAATAATTACACAGAAGGGTCTGTTAGACTAACAGATGCTCTAACAGTATAAACAAAATGTTTTGTTTAGAGTTCTGTTTAACTTTACATATTTAATTTTAATAATATTTTAGTTGAGTTATCATAGTTTATAGCACAGCAAATTCAGTTTTAACAACACACAGCATGAAATTTTTATAGTTATAAAATGTATAGCATTTTAAGGCACAGTTATCCATGAATTGATTAGCTGTGGGACAGAAAAGTTCCTATAGTAACAGCTCAATCTAAAATTCTGGATAGACATAAAGGCAAATTCAATGTTGAATGAGTGAATTTAATAAAGCTGTATCTATATTGGGGAGACAGAATTGTTAGAACCCAAATCATTGGGACAATACCTTTTATTTTAAAGAATGCTTCTTTTCAAATTATAGAGCTTATTGTTTCATCATCATAATAATTCCTCATATTTGGGTAGCTATTTAAAGTTTTCAAGCCATTTTTATCTGGGTTACTGCCTTCAATCAGAATTATAGAAAAGGTCATTCTCTCAACCTAGTTGTTTCTGAGATTTCGTTTTTAGTACTCTGTGCCATTCTACATGAAAAACCCACACCATCTTTGGACACTAATTAGAACTAATAGACCATTTGCCTGAAAATTCTCTGAAGCAAAAGTTTACAAACTATGTCTTGTGGGCTATATTTGGCCCTAAACATTTTATATTTTATCCACACAGTACTTTTAAAGTTTATTGGAAACATTTGTTAATGTTTAGAGATTTCTCAAAATATTGGATTTCTATCTCCTTTCAAAATAGGGTGAAGATCAGCACAGATCTTCCTACCCCCATAGAAATAATCAGCCGGAACAAGGTATCGTTGCTTGCCTCCGTGAGCACTCTATAGTTAGCCTCATTCTAGCAGAGCTAACCTCAGTGATGTACATTGCCTGGGCTGACCTTCTAGTGTTGTCCTTTCTAGTAGCTTTTAAACTTGGTGCACATAATGATCACATGCGAGAACTTTTAAAAAGTAGTGATTCCCTTTACTCATCATGACCAATTAAATCATAATCTCTAAGAAAGCAGCCTGGGGATGTGTTTTAAGCCTCACAAGTGATTCTACTGTGCATCCAGGTTTGAGAACCACAATTCTAGAGGTTTCTACCTATATTCTAATTCACTGGTACTCAAAGCATGGACATTCACAGCATCTACATCCATTAGGAGATTGTTACAAAGTGCAAATCTCATGGCCCAGAATCAAATTCTGGAGATGAGGCCCAGGAAACTGAGGATCTAACTCCCTTTCCAGGGAAATACTTCTCTAATTCACTACAGCCAATGCAAGACCAAAGCAGAACAACATGAAAAAGTATCTCATCTTTGACTTTCCCTCTGCTATTCATCATTTTTCCCCAAACCTACACAAAGACCCTGGTAACGCTGGCTGCTCCCTGATGTTCCATTGCCTCTCCATGTAAAGCACAACCTAAGCTTATTCTCTATTCTCACTCTATATGCTTGAAATTTACCTTTACCTCTTCTGATCTTATTTCCTACATAGTGGTTGAACGAGGAAAACGATCTGATATATTAATTTTATAATTATGATTACTACTAGATTATACTTCCAGAAGGTTGAATTTTCAAAGGCGGGTTTGATAATGCAGATAAATCTCAAATTTCAGAAATTTCAGGTATTGTAGCAAAGATTTGTTGAGGGTAAGGCGGAAGGTATAACTTATTTTTCATTCAAGCCTATTGTCTAATAACTTACCTGACTCTATATTATAAATTTGGACTTACATACAAATGAAATTCCTTAGATATCAGAATTTTTTCATCCTGATTCTATATGCCTCTAGGCCATGTTTTCTTTCTTTATATGCTGTTTCTCTGGGCCTCATTTTATTAATATATATCTATAAAGTAAGAATATTAGGCAGAAAGCATGTTTCTCTCTCTTTTTTGAAGAGAGCTTTTTCATTTAAAAAATCCCATATAAAATTCCATCATACAAAACAACTAAAAGAGAAACGTATAAAACTAATATGATGGTCACAGAGCACCATTATTTCACCAGTTTCCTTTTAATCTGAAACAAAGAAAAGTAACAAACAAAGGAAAAAAATGAATTTTTCTTGGCGAATAGACCCCATGTATTACCATTTAAATAAATATAGAATTGCTAAAATTTAACTATGTGTATATTTTCATAAATCCTTTGTGTTTTAGGAGTGAGAGAAATCAGATACACATCACAGGAGTAACAATTTGAGCAATTGAAACTGGTATAATTTTTTCTGATATATTAAAAGGTGGCATTTATTGAAACCATAGTGCTGCAGGAACAGCGCTATATACTTAAAGTGGATTGTTGAAAATTATAAAAACACTACAAGGTAGTTATTACTGCCTAAATTACATAATTTTCTTGAGATCATACAAATTCTAAGAAGCAGAGCCAGTGTCTCAACCAATATTTGTCTTGGTTCAAAGACTATGTTCATCCATTTCTCTGTGATACTATACTGCTTATCAGTAAACACAAAATGTTTCTGGCATACAGTTCAGGATTATTTTTTGTGATGTTTTTAGTTAGTGAAGGAATGTGGAGTTAGTTTCACTGCTGTTGGGATATAATATATTGAAAGAGGCAAGACTACCCATTGGAGTCAGACAGTTTTAGTTTTACCGCTCTCTGAACTATTTTCTCACTTACAAAATAGAAGTACAATCCTTACTTTACATAATTGTTGGAAAAAGGAAATATATTTGTAATTAAGAAGAATGCTTGGTATACAAAAGGTGTTTAAAAATATTAGTTTTCTTCTCAAAGACTTATGTTTGCATATTTTCTACTGGCCTGGTGCCTTGAGAATAAGTAAGAGTTAAACATTTCAATGGAATCTTGAAGTTATTAAATGTGAAGAGGTTTAATACAAATATTACATGCCTAACATAATTACAAGGGCTTTGTTAGCTTTACAAAATTATTTGCAGACTGACAAAAATATAACCTAAAATAAACAGGGTATGGGTTTTTTTATTTGTTTTCAGTTATTTGTTGGGTGGTCCATATGTTTTAGATGAGAAATATGATATAAAAAATTATGAAGTACTTGTCAAATGTAAAAAGATTGATTAATACTAATGTTATGAAAGGCTATATCTCTACAAATAAATTTACCCTCAAAATGGAGCTCAATGTTTGTGTCTCTATGTTCTTCAATTTTCAATTTAATTCTTCCTTCAGACAGAGCATACAGGGTCAAAAATATAGCTTTCTCAGTATTTGAAGAAAACAGGACTAAATATGAATAGATATATGATTATTCTGTGGCTACAAAATACTCTATAATTTATAGATATATTTTAATAGTTTTAGTCTTCTTAATTGAATTTGTAATTTTTCAGACAGATTATGCTGGTTTTGTGATTTTATATGTTCTCTGTTTGACTATAATACACTTGAAAATACCTGAGTTCTACTTTCAGAGTGCATGATTAAGCTGTACTTCTCAAAGGATTACTTCTTCAAGGAGAAATGTGAGAGAGTATTTTGCAAATACAAAATGCAAACAGCATCACTTGACAATACAATAATGATGGACTTGCTCTTTAGTTAATTCTATATTTATTTATGCAAACTAAATTAATATTTCATTAATAAAAAATTATTAAACATTAACATATTAGGATAAAATTCTATTTAACATAAAATTACAGAGTTTTAAAGCTTAAAGGTTGATGATGATATATTAAATTCACAATTACCCTTTCTATTCCTGAAATTTTACAATAGAAATTCCTCAAACTGCAAGAATTTTTCTGGCTGTTTTTAGGATCTTATAAACATAACAGGTGATGCTAAGCAAGTAATCAAGAAAGTTAGCTATATTTTTATTTATTTTTGTAAGTCTAAAATGTCTTTAATACCCCAATAAACCCATCATAAAGTCAAAAATTGTAAGGTGAACTATCATAATTTGGGGCCAGTACATATTTGTATGTATACATACATATCCTTTTGCTTCTGTATCTCTGGAGAACGTTACTAATACAGGAGGCAAAAAGCACAGGAGAACTCTCTGTACTTTCCACTCAGTTTTGATACGAACCTAAAACTATTCTAAAAAATAAATTTTATTAATTGAAAAAAATAATACTATGTGTAAAACCCTCCCAGCTACCTATCTCCATTGTTTAGTAAAAATGAAAGAGTTAAGGAATTAATACAGTAACCTAGGTCCTAAAAAAAAAATCCAGTTAGCATGGAATTTTGTCTTAGTTTCTTTCTTTCTACAGAAATATCCCTCCTTATGGCTGGTATAGGGAAACTCACCTTTTTCACCAAGATTTTTTTTAAAAAGAAGAGGAAATTAAAAGCAATTGCCTAGTAAAGAACTCTCAGAAAAATGTCATGAGTGGAGGAAACTTATTACGAATTAAAACAATAATAATAATAGCTTCTTTGGAGTAAAAGCAGAACGCAGAGCATACATAACAACCAAAATAACTGAGGGAAGAGATTGAGGACTGCACAATGATTCAAAATTTATTTTAGTAGATCTTGGGAAGTAATTTTTATAGAAAATTTTATATTTGAAGATTAAATAGGGAAAAGCAAAAAAGAATAGTGCTAACAATGCAATGAATGACACAGAGTTCAATAATATAATCAGGTTTTTAAGATGAAAATAGAGTTTGGAAATGAAAAAAAATGAATAGATATGGAAGATGCCAAGTGAGATTTTCCAATGTATAATTAGAATCCATACTGAAAAACATGGAAATAATAGAAAAGAACTAACATTTAAAATGTATTTCAGAAAAATAGTCCTTAAAAGGAATAGTGATTATATATTGAAAGTGGTCACCATAACACTGGGAAAAATTACTCATAATAGTAACAATGTAAAACCTCATAAATTTGCCATACTTCAAAAATAATCGTTTCTATTTTGAAGATTCTAGAAATAATAATAAAGACATTTATAAGAGAAAAAGTAGCCCGACCTCTTACTTTTTTATAACAACATTAAAAGCAAGAAGTCAGTGGAGCAATATATATTAATATAATTAAAAGAAAAAGAAACAAAGAATTTTCAACTTGACCAAATTCTTATTCAAATACAAAAGCAACAGTCTTGAGTACACACATGTAAGAACTGAGAGAATATTGTTCCCATGAACTATTCTTAAAGCATATAATAAATCCAACCACAAAATAACTGAAAACATTTCCACATGATTGTTAGTGAACATCTGTTTAAGTATAGCACTAAAAAAAGAGAAATTATGGTAAGGAATATTAAAACTAAGAAGTTTTGAGAGCTAAAGGAAAAAACATACTAGTAATGAGAATATGCTGCAAAAGTCAAAATAGAATTCACAAACTTACCAATTAATTAATAAAATTATAATTTTATATGAGTTAAGCACTAAAACATTGTGAAAGAAAATATTAGTACAACTAACAAGAACAGAGGACAGAAAGAAGATGAGAAGGAAGAAATATATAAATTTCATTATTGTTTGTAGTGGGAAAGTAAAAACACAAAACAAAATTATTTATATATAGTTATATATTTATGCATATATATACTATGTTATTTATACATATATAGGGTGTGTGTGTATTCTTAAGGATATGATATAAAGTTAACCACTAGAAGAAAAGAAAATCTTTCCTAAGTATCAGGTAAAAAACAAGCTAAAACAAAATGGCCACACATTGAACAATATTTAAAAATCTATTTATAAAAGCAGATGCCATAAAATATAAGACTGAACTAAAAATAAACATAACTCTTTAGGACATCTTAAAAATATACTCTAAACTCCCCAAACTCTATGTTTTATGGAATAAATATATCTAAAACATAATGACCTAGAAATATTGACAATAGAAAGATATCTGAAGGAATGCTAGCATATAAAATCAAAAATGAGTTGTTAGTATCTTAATCGAATTTAAAATTATACTAATAGGCATTAAGTGAAGTGAAAAAGGGATTTAATAATGCTAAATGGTGCAATTAATTATAAAGATATAGCAGTTATTAAGACTTAGATGCCAGTTAATTTAGCATCAGTCTTTGCAAAACAAAAAGTTCAGGAAATTAAAGTATTAATATAAACTGACAGAAACACATCAGTAGACAAAGACTAATTCTCCCAGCACATGACAAATCAAGTGAACAAAAATAAAATTAGGAAAGGTAATTCAATCAATATTGCCTTGGTTCAGCTGCAATAACAAACAGTCCCCCAATCCCACTGTCTTAAAACAATAAATGTTTGCTTTTGCTTTCACCACATGTTCTTCAAGAGTTGGAAGGGGCCTCTGCTCAGAGTAGTCACTCAGGGACCCAGAATAGAAGATCAACCATGGTTTCTAACATTTTCAGTCATAATGACTATTGTGAAAAGAACATTCTGAAGCTTTCAGCAGCAATTAAATGACACTCATTGTTTTTGCTTACAATTCACTCTATTGCCCCCTCCCAATTGCAAAGTGAGGGCAGAAAGATGGAATTCTATTCCAGGCCCAGAGATGGGGCAAACCAGAAATATTTTGCAGACCGAATTAAAAGCTATAATATAATTAGTAAAGTACACTTATTTGGAAATATATATAGATAAGCTATAGATTTATTGACATTTTATTAGGCCATAAAATAAACAAAAAGAGTGTCAATTATATTATGTGATCATAATCCAAAAATGAAAAAAAAAATTAAAGGACTAGAAAAAAGTTTTAAAAGATTCTACCACCACAAAATTCCTAAAAAAAAGTCTTTTAAATAGCTGTTGCAAAAAATAGCTATGATTAAAACTCAGGGGCTACATATAAAGCAATGTTCAGATAAAAATTCATTTTTGGTAAGTATTAAAAATAAGAATAAGTGATATAAACATCTAGCTCAAAAATGGAAAAATGCAGAGATAAAATTTAATTTTTTAAAAAAATAATAATAATTCAAGTGAATCGTAAAAAGAACAAAAAAGTTAAAATAACACTTAATGTAAAAGCTTGTTCTTTAAAATTTTTTTAAAAATATTACTTAACTTTATTAAATACACAGTCAGAGAGTGGGGGTTGGTGAGAGAGAGGAAGAACAAATAAGAAATATTAAACAGGAAATAGCTATAGAAACAGAAAATTAAAAGAGCCAAAAGAGAAATTATTAACTCTATGCAGATATTTGGAAATCTTGATAAAATGAATTTCTTTCTTGCAATTCAAAATGCAACAAAACAGATTCTAGAAATAATGGAAGATGTAAACAAACCGATTAACCTTGAGAGTGGCAGTGGTAGAGAAGAAATAACAAAGGGTTTTAAATAACAAATCACAATAACATCAGCTCCAGATATTTTTACAGTAAAATTTTACTAAATCATAAAAAGTAATCACAATGCTTTTAAACTGCTATTCTTCTAAAACATTCTTATAAATTAAATGTAATATTATTGCCAAAGTCCAGAAAAAAATTATAGAAATCAGAATAATTAATATCACTCATGAAAATCAATAAAAATTGAAACAAAATAAAATATTGGCAAAGAGATTGCAGAGCACATTAAAATAATAATTTACATGATTCAATGGAACCTATTCTTTAAGTGAAGCAGTTCGATATTAGAATATGTATTAATATAAATTAAAACGTGAATAAGGAGAAAAAATAACATAAAACATATTCATTAATTTTAATAAACATTTGATTTAAAAACTCATTTCCACATTTTTATTAAACAATAAATTCTTAATAAAATAGAAACATAGTTTTTTAGCATCTAATATAATTTCAAGGCTAGCATCAATCTTAAATAGGAAAATACTAGAATCATATCCATTTATATTCAAGAATAACACAAGAATTTCCATTAAAACCAGTACTGTTTAATGTTGCTCTGAATGTCATAACCAATGCAATTAGAGAAGGAAAACAAGTAATAGATAAACTATTGCAAAGAAAGAGAAAATGAATTACTTACACATAACTTTCTAGCTACCTTGGAAACCCAAGAAAGTCAACTTGAAAATTATCATAAACAAAAAAGTAACTCAATAAAGTGGCTGGATGAAATACTAGTACACAGAAGATAAACTTCTTATGTACACAATCATCAACCAGATAAAAATAATAATATAAATAATAACTTCATTTATATTAGGCAAATAATCATAAATAAAATTCTTAGGAATAATTTTTTTAAAAATCTACATAAATAGAAAGATAGAGAATGAAAGAAAGACTGTTTCTAAGAGATCAAAGAAACCTTGAATAAATTGAAATTCATATGGTTCTAGATAGAAAACCAAAATATCATAAAAATGTCAATTCTTCATAACTAAGTCAATGCATTTAATGTGATACTAATAAAAAGCCATGCTGTTTTTAGAATTGCAAAAGGTGATTATACAGGTCATGCAAAAATAGCCAGAAGAGTAAGAGGGAAGAAGGAGAGAGAGACAGAGAGAGGAAGAAAGAAATGAGAGAATTTGCCCATCAGTCAAATATATTTTAAAGATACAATAGTTAAAATCTAAAAAGTTCAATTGTGTTAAATACTTGGGGTAATTATGTTTATGATGAAAATGATATGTCACTGTAATGGGGAAAAGATTTTTCAATTAATGGTACTTGGAAAAATAAATAGCTCTGTGGGTAAAAAAGTTTAATCCACACTTCACACATCAGTATAAGTTCTACCTAAATTAAATATTTAGATGTGAAAGAGAAAAATAAAAGAAACCATAATAACACATAGTCTTTTAAGACTATCTAGAGGAATTTAAAAATTAATCTTGGCATGTAGAAAACTTTTAAATATGACATAAATCCAGAAGTTATTAAAAAATTAACTAATTTGACTACAGGTTTTAAAGTTCTAATGGAAAAATTCACAGTAAACAAATCCATCAGACAAATAGAAAACTAGAAAAAATAATTTAGCAATCAAGTCATGATGACCTAATTTTATAAAGACTTTTTTAAAGCCTATGAGAAAAATACTATGGATGCATTAGAAAAAAAAATAGATAAAGAATATCAACTGACAATTCACAGAAAAGATAATACAAGTGACTATAAACATTGAAAACATAGTCTTACTTATAATAAGATAAATCTACATTAAAACTTCTCTGACCAGTTATCACCACATTGTCAAAGAACAAAAAGTTTGCTCTTACTGTGGCAGCAAATACTTGAGGAATCAGATAATCTCCTCCTCTGTGATAACTGTGTTAATTAGAATATCAAGTATAAAGGGAAAATTAGCAAAAAGCACCCAAATTATAAACCCAGTTGTATTTTCCCCTTGATTCTACATCTGGAAATAATCTCATAATTATGATACATGCTGGGCTTATATTGACTAACGTATTTAGTTACAACCAAACTGTTGTTTGCAGCTAACATCTGCTCTGATTGGTCTGTTTTCCATTTGTTCCATTGATTGGTGCCCATGCTATACTAGGAGCTGTTAAATATTTTGAATATTACCCCTGATACTGCTTCTTGCTGAGTATTATTTAAGTAGCTAAAAAAGTGGAAATGACATTCAACATCATTTATCATTAGGAAATTGGAAAATAAAAACCCATTGAAAAGCCACTACACATCTAATAGAATGTCTTGGAAAAAAAAAAAAGAAAATATCAAGTTCTGAAAAAAATACAGAACAAGTGAAACTCTCATATACTGCTGGGGGAATGGAAAATGAAATACTCACTTTGGAAAACAGTTTGATGGTTTCTGACAAAATTAAACATACATTTATCATACAACCCAGGAATCTTACTCCAAGAGAAATTAAAATTTGTATCCACACAAAAAATTATAGTAGCATTATTCATTATTGCCAAAACAGAAAACAACCCCAAAGTCCTTCAAATAATGAATGAATAAACCATGGCACCTCTAAGCAATAGAATACTACTCATTAAAAGAAAAAAATACTATGGATATATGCATATGAAATTTAAAATGAAATGAAAAGAATTTACTTTTTTCCTCACATAAAAGAAATCCAGAGGGAGACAAACCAGACTCTCAGCACAGTATAGTGCTATGGCTCACTATGCTACTAACAGATCAGATTTCTTCTTTTCTCCTCTTTCACTGCACTTAGCATGTAGCCTTTCTTTTCATGGTTGCATTAAAGATGTTGCTCTTCCATGCTTCACATCTGCATTTCAGGTCAGAGAAAAGAGAAGTTCAAGAAGTTCCATCTTGGAGAGGAAGGGAAAGAAAAAAAAAAAGAAGTTCCATCTTTGTTTTATTTTTTAAGCAACTGTTTTGATGTATAATTTACACATTATGAAATTTGCACTTCTAGTTATACAATTCAGAATTTTTGGTGAATTTACCACAAATATTGTGCAACTGAGATAGGAAACCAACAGGCCCTGATCAACTAAGAGTCATAAGACCTGAACCAAGGTCTCTGATAAAATAGGAGATGGTGGAAAAGCTGGCCAAAACCACCTAAGACTAAGACTGCCAGGAAAAAACCACCTCAGGTTACCCTCACTGCTCATTATACGCTGCTTATAATGTACTAGCATACCAAAAGAAGCTGTTCCAAGTGCTATGACGGTTTACAAATGCCATAGCAACTCCCAGAAGTTACCCTATATGGTTTAGAAAGCGGGGGAACCCTCAGTTCTGGGAACTTCCCAGCCCTTTCCAAGAAATCTTATGAATAATCCTCCTTCCACTTAATGTAAAATTAAATAGAAGGTATAAAATAAGACCCTAAAAACTCACAAAGTGGTACTTTCTGTTGCTCTGATAGCTTCTACCCTGTATATAGGGAAGCCTTCCTTTTTTTTCTTTTTTTACTTCAATAAAATTGCTTTTGCCTTACTCTGTCAATTCACTCTTTTTTTTTTTTTTTTTTTTGAGACAGAGTCTCTCTCTGTTGCCCGGGCTACAGTGAGTGCCGTGGCGTCAGCCTAGCTCACAGCAACCTCAAATTCCTGGGCTTAAGCGATCCTACTGCCTCAGCCTCCTGAGTAGCTGGGACTACAGGCATGTGCCATCATGCCTGGCTAATTTTTTTTTGTATATATATATATTTTAGTTGGCCAGATAATTTCTTTCTATTTTTAATAGAGATGGGGGTCTCACTCTTGCTCAGGCTGGTCTCTAACTCCTGACCTCGAGCCATCCACCCGCCTCGGCCTCCCAGAGTGCTAGGGTTACAGCCCTGAGCCACCGCTCCCAGCTGATTCACTTTTGAATTCTTTCCTGCCAAAGCCAAGAATCCACTAGACCTTCAGGCTAGACCCCAGTTTTGGGGTCCACTCTCTTGACTCACAACCATCACAATTATTTTAGAATATTTTCTTTATCTCCAAAAGATGCCGCATTCTCTTTTTCAATCAATCCCCATCACCAACCACAGACCCAGGCAGTCATTAAAATGATACTTTCTATATCTATAGATTTGCATTTTTGGACATTTTGAATAAATGGAATTATGTAATACAGGTAGTCTATTGCTTGTGGCTTCTTTCATTTAGCATAATGTTTTGAGTTTCATCCATGTTATAATATGTATTAGAAAAACACAGACAGTATCCATAGGCCCATTTTGAGGTCAAGAAAAACCTGGTTGAGCAGAATGAGTAAGACAACAAAGGGTTAAAGTCAATAACAAATGAAATTGGGGCATTGAGCATGGTGTGGTGCTGACAAAGGCAGACATTGACGGTAAATTTATTGTGAGCTTTCCCAGAGATTGCCTATTATATAGAGCAAATATTTCTTCTTGTAGCAAAGGCAGCTACATAAAGCAACTCACCATGTCATATGGAAATTCTATGCCTTCCTGTGATGACTGAAGAAGTGAAAAGTGGGTTTATTCACATACTAACAAAACAAAGGCAAGAGTTTAGTTACAGAGTTTTTCTGTTCATTCCATTTGATAACTTAAAATAACATGATAATGACAACCTTCCTAATACATGCAAATACTTAGAAAAGACAACAAAATATAACAAAATTCCCTTTTACATTCATAGTTGAGCATATTAAAAGACTCCAAGATGTCAGATAAAATGAGGAAACTGACAACCAGAACTGATGAAAATCTGAGTATTTGTAATAAAGAAACACAATTCTTAAGATGAATAAATAAAACTAATACAATGCAGATGCACTGTAGTGTTTTGTGGTGTTATATTCTGTACTAAAGAAAAAAATCTTAACAAGCAATCAGAAAAAAGAAAATGGATGATTTAGTCGAGAAAATTAATTAAATAAACCTGAGTTTTATAATGATTGTACTAGCTATAAAAAATGAAAAAAATTCAAAGGGTACTGATTGAAAAAATAGAAATATAAACTCTAATATTATGAAATAAAAACAAAGTATGCATGAAAAATGAAAACAAAAGTATCTAGTGAAAACTTCATTAATCCAAGACAGAAAAGGAGAAGGAGAAAGGATAGAGAATAAAAACAAAATAAAATGGTAGAAATAAAATCAAAGACATTGTAAATTACAATAAATATAAATGGCCAAAATGAACTGGTTAAAAAAATTTATAGATTTTTCAATCTAGAAGAAAACAAACAAAAAAAATACAGTTCAACTACAGAGTATTTATAAGTGATACAAAACAAAACAAAAAATATATAAAATCATTGGAAACTAAAAGATGAAAACAGATATACTAGGCAAATACTAAGCCAATGGAGTATAGAAAAAGAAAATAAGACCATGTAGTGTAAGCAGAAAACTGGGCTATTTGGGTAAAAGTATATCAAGTGAGCTGTTCATTTTCTTACTTTTAAATTTCAAAATGAACACTATGACATCAGGTCATTTCAAAGTAATTTTTTTTTCATTCTTGTTTAGTCAATTATGTATCCATAACATTCTTAACACTTGAATCTTCATGTATGTTTACCTAAGCTAATTTTTCCTCTGAGGATTGAAAATAAGATTTTTCTTTGCTTTTCATAATTTTCATCAGACTTTTTGCATATTTGTTGCTTTCTAAATTGCATATTTTTAGAGGTTAGAATTGAGTTTTCACACATGAATGAGTTATATCCTGCTGATGCTCCCACACAGAGATTTAATTAGAACATAACAATAACTGACAGTTTCCAAGAAATAGAGAATTTTATTTCTCATCTCAATTAACAAACTTAAAAGCTATTATCATAAATATATTTGTAATGTAGGAGATTGCTCAATTTTGAGCACTTAGTTGCTCTTTAATGTTTGTTCATTCAAGGTTTCCATTATGTACAAAATTATGTGGGGCAATTTACTGAATTAAATATAATGTAAAATAGTTTTTTGCAGATAAAATTAGAGATAATTTAAAAGAAATAGAAAGAATAGCTGTTAGAAGTCACTTGAGATGAATTAACGCTACAATTGGGTAAACAATTTGGCTCCAAGCTCCCTTACAAATAAAGAAAAAAGAAGATATATAATATATTTCATATCTTTTGTTTCACAAAAAATCCAGCAAACAATTTATAGAGAGATTTTATTAATTAGTTAAATAGTTGAATAATTCATTCATTCATTAATAGGAGAGAAACAGGAAATCTTTATTCCATAGACTGCCTTGTTGGAAAAATTATGGAAAATATATTTGGCTATTCTGGGATGAAAGTATAGAAATACTATTCTGAAATAGAACCTTTCTATTGTTATTGCCAAAACATTAAATCAAGTAGAAATAAGACTAATAAATGCTGAACATAATTCCTGTCTGTATATAAAAATGATTAAAATCATTTTTTATGTTTAAGAACATCTCTGTATATTGTCTCATTTTATCTTAACGTAAAAGTAAATGGATTGATTAAAAGTATAATATTCTGTGATAAGTGATGCTTGAAATAAAGGCCAGTTTCACATACCTAGTCACACACACTTAGTTAAGAAGATTCTATGTAATCGTAGGAGATTACTATTATTGAACAGTATACATAACAAATGATTTCAGTAGCAATAAATGAAGTCTGTTTTGTATTTTCAAAACAGCAGTTAATGTTCATTATAGTAAAATTTATGAAGAAGAGAATAAAGAAAAAATAAGCATTTTACATTTTTCACCAAGGAGAGAGCAACCATTAGTACAGATTTATTTTTTTCAAGTATTTACCTTACTTTTTTTTCAAATTATATCACCATATTATTTTGCTTCTTAGTCTGTTAATGTAACACTTTACATTTTGAATATTAAACCATCTTACCATAACTTGAATAAATTTCACTTGGTTATGGTGCATAAATTGCTTTTTATATTATTAGATTTGCTTAACTAATAACTTGAGGAGTTTTTAATCTATACTCACTACTGATATTAAAAGTTTTTCTTTCTTGTAATATCTTAATCTAATTTTAGGATTAGAATGATGCTGACCTTATAGAAGTAATTACTAAATGTTTCCTCTACTTTTATTTTTTTTGGAATAGTTTGTGGAGAATTGATTTTATTATTATTAGTAGTAAATATTTGGCAAAATTCACCAGCAAACACATCTGGACCTGGGGCTTTGTTTGTTGTTGAAAGTTTATTCATTTGCATTCTTAATAGCTCTAGGAATGCTCAGGTTAATTTGTCTTCTTATGTAAGTTTTTGGGGTTTGAGTTTTTCAAGGAATTGGTCCATTTCATCTGAGTTTTCAAATTTGTGGGCATAGAGTTGTGAAAATATTTCTTTATTGTCCTTTAAATGTTCAGGGGATCAGCAGTGATGACTCTTCTTTTATCATAATGATACTTTGTTTCTTTTTTTTCTTGGTTAAACTGACTAGAGGTCTATCAATTTTAGTGATCTCACAGAACTAGCTTTTGGTTTTATTGATTTTTTTTGTATACTTTCCTTGTTTTCAATTTTATTAATTTGTCCTCTAATTTTTATTATTATATTTTTCTGCTTACTATTGACTTAAATTATTTTCTCTAATTCCCTAAGGTAAAAGGCTAAATTATTGATTTTAGGTCTTTTTACCTGTTTAATGCTTTTTTAAAAATTTTATTTGTATATATTTATGGGGTACAATTGTAATTTTGTTGCATGAATATATTGTGCAATGGGGAAGTCAGGGCTTTTAGGGTATCCATCACCCATATCACATACACTATACCCATTAAGTAATTTTTTATTATCCACTCCCTCCCAGACCCTCACCCTTTAGATTCCCCATTGTCCATTATTCCATACTGTACATTCATGTGTACAAATTATTTATCTCACACTCATAAATGAAAACATGCAGTATTTGTCTCACTGTGTGTGAGTTGTTTCACGTAAGATAATGGCTACCAATTCCACCCATGTGTTGGTGTAAAAGACATGATTTCATTCTTTTTTATTGCTGAATAATATTCCATTGTATATATACCACATTTTCTTTATCTAATCATCTGTTGATAGACATGTTGATTCCATATATTTACTATTGTGAATAGTGCTATGATAAACATATGCTTACAATTTGATATAATGATTTTTTTTTCCTTTGGGTAGATACCAAGTAGTGGGATTGCTAGATCAAATGATAGTTCTATGTTCAGTTCTTTGAGAAATCACCATACTGTCCTTCATAGTGATGCTATTAATTTACATTCCCACCAACAGTATGTAAGTGTTCCCTTTTCTCCATATCCTCATCAACATCATGTTTTGTCTTTTTAAAAATAGCCATTCTGACTGGGGTAAGATATCTTATTGTGGTTTTAATGTGTGAGAAACTAAATGATGATTAGTGATGTTGAACATATTTTTCATATGCCCATTGGCCATTTGTATGTCTTCTTTTTAAAAATGTTTATTTATGTCTTTTGCCCACATTTTAATTCAATTATTTCTTTGTGCTGTTGTAGTGGTAGTTGTTCTTGTTTTTGTCAAGTTGTTTGAGTTTCTTGTAAATTTTGGGTATTAGTCACTGTTGGATGCATATTTTAAAAGTATTTTCTCCCATTCTGTAGGTTGTCTGTTCAATCTGTTGATTCTTTTGCTGTGCACAAGTTGTTAGTTTAATTAAGTCTCATTTGTCTAGTTTTGTTTTAGTAACCTATACTTTTGAGATCTTAGTTATGAATTCTTTGCTTAGCTTTTAATGCTATAAATTTCTTTCTAAACACCACTTTTACTACCTCTCTGAAATTTGGTAAGTTGTATTTTCATTTGCATCAAGTTTCATTTTTTTTTCAATATCTCTGGAGACTTCTTCTTTGATCAATATATTATTAAGGAAGGTTTTATTTAATTTTCAAATATTTTTAGGTCTTTCAGTTCTCTTCCTGTTATTGATGTCTACTACAATTACATTGTGATCTGAGAGCATCATTTGTATGATTTCTATGCTTTCAAATGTGTTAAGGTGTGTTTTATGGCCCAGAATATGTTCTAGCTTGATGAATGTTACATGTGAGACTGAGGAGAATGTGTATTCTGATGTTATTGAATGGAGGATTCCATAAATGGAATTTAGATTAAGTTGATTGATAGTACTGTCTAGGTCATCTATATTTATGCTGATATTCTATCTGTTTCACTTATCACTTGTTGACACATGGTTATTGAAGTTTCCAACTATAATAGTGGATGCATTTTCTTCTCCTTGCAGTTCTGTAAGTTTTACCTGGTGATGCTCTGTTGTTAGGTGTATACACATTCAGGATTGCAATGTCTTTTTGGAGAACGGGCCCCCTTAGAATTATGTAATGCCCCTTTTGTTCACTGATAATTTTCCTTGTTCTGAAGTTGGCATTGTCTGAAATTAATATAACTTCCCCAGCTTTCTTTCAATTTGTATTAGCATGATATTAATATATCTTTCTTAATCCCTTTACATTGAACATACATGAATTTTTACTTGTAAAGTGGATTTCCTGTAGACAAACTAGGGTTGGATTTTATTTTATATCCACTGTGACAGATGTTGGTTTTTTAATTGGTATTATAACACTTGCAGTATTTTGGTATTGATATTATTAACACTTGAAGTGATTATTGATATGGTTGAATTTACATCTACTAACTTTGGAACTGTTTACTATGTATTGAATTTATTTTTCTTTTCCCTCTTTTTCTCTTTGGTTTTTATTGAATATTTGGCATGATTCTATCAATTTTTTTCTTACTTTAACAATTATATTTCTTTTTAAAATTTATTGACATTTAAGAGTTTATAATATACATTTTTAATTAATCTAAGTTCACCTTTGATTAACTCTATATCATTTAACTTGTAGTGCAAATAAGTTATAATTTTACTCCTAATTCCTCTTTTATCCCTGTGACATTTCTGTAATTTATTCACTTAACCACATGCTATGGTCATTATTATTATTACTAAATAGAAATGTCATTTAAATCAGTTAAGAATAAGAAAATATAAGATTTTTCTTACCTCCATTTATTCCTTTTCTGACTCTCTTTCTTTCTTTATGTAGATTCAACTTTCTAACCT
This sequence comes from Eulemur rufifrons, assembly GCF_041146395.1. Lineage (NCBI taxonomy): Eukaryota > Metazoa > Chordata > Mammalia > Primates > Lemuridae > Eulemur > Eulemur rufifrons. Next base: position 218,817,439 of record NC_090989.1, on the reverse strand, counting down.
ATTTCATTTACCTTTTCTCCGAAGAAATTCTGTTAAAAATTTTTAACAGGGTGGGACCACTGGAGATGAATTTCTTTCAGCTCTTGTTTGTGAAAATATGTATGTCTCCTATACTTTTGAAGGATAATTTTTCCATATTTTGAATTCTAGTTTGCCAGGGTTTTTTTCTATTTCTTTCAACACTGAATATTTAACTATCTTTTCATTTGCATAATTTTGGACAAGAAGTTCCTATAATTAAAGCTTTTCTCTTTCCTTTGATATTTTGAATATTTTCTCAATTTTTGGCTCATTTTTAAATTTTCCTAATGGCATTTTTAATAAGCAGAAATTTTTAATTTTGAAGAAGTCTAAATTTTACCTTTTTTTCCTTAGGAGCTTTAGGGATTTTTGTATCTTATTTAAGCAATATTTGCCTTCTTAAGTCCAGAGGATGTCCTCCAGTATGCTCACCTAGAAATTTTAGCATTTCTTTTGTCTATGACAAAATTTTGAGTTAATTTTTTTAAAGTTGTAAGGTAAGAAATGAGGGCAATCTTTTTCTCCATACAGATACCAGTTTCCATATAGACTATGTATAATTTTGTCATTTAATTACCTTGATACATTCTTTGCAAGTCCATTGATCGCATACATGTGAGTTCATTTCTGGACCCTCTATTATTTTCCATAGAGTTATACGTACATCTTTACATCCCTATGAACCTCTTTGGCTACGGTAGTTTTATTGAAAGACTTGAAATGAAGTAGTATAAGTCCTTTAAACTTGTTCATTTTTTTCAATAGTGTTTTGGTTATTCTAGATCCTTTGCACTTCCTTTTAGATTTTAAGATTTGGGGCTTTATTTTTAAATTTTTTTTTTTTTTTTTTTTTCCAGACAGAGTCTCACTCTGTTGCCCAGGCTAGAGTGAGTGCCGTGGCGTCTGCCTAGCTCACAGCAACCTCAAACTCCTGAGCTCAAGGGATCCTCCTGTCTCAGCCTCCCGAGTAGCTGGGACTACAGGCATGTGCCACCATGCCCGGCTAATTTTTTCTATGTATTTTTAGCTGTCTATGTAATTTCTTTCTATTTTTGGTAGAGATGGGGTCTCGCTCTTGCTCAGGCTGGTCTCGAACTCCTGAGCTCAAATGATCCGCCCACCTCGGCCTCCCAGAGTGCTAGGATTACAGGCGTGAGCCACTGCGCCCGGCCTATTTTTAAATGTTAATGTAATTGGAATTGCATTGAATCTATAAACGAGTTAAAGAAAAACAAACTGTTTAATGGTATTGGGTCTTTTTTTCTATCAATATGAAATATCTCTTCATTTATATAAGTCTTTAATTTCTCTCAACAACATTTTCCTTTATTTTTATTGTACATGTTTAACTTAGTTGCATAAAATGCATTTAAAAGTGTTTCCTCCTCATCTATTTTCAGAGAGACCTTGTGTAAAATTGGTATTATTTATTTTTAAAATAATTGATAAAATAAACCAGTGAAACTATATTTCTAGGACACTTTGTGAAAAGATTGATTATAATTTTTTAATATATGAAATTTTATACTTTCTAACTTTATTTTATTTTGGAGCAGTATCTTTCAATAAATTTGTCTATTTTATCTAAATTGTCAAACTTTTTGGCATAAATTTACTTCTAATGTTTTCTTTTCATTCTGTTAATTTCTATAAGATCCATAGTGATTTATTTTCTTCTAATTTCTGATACCAACAAATTGTGTTTTCTTTTTTATCAACTTATTTGGTCTTACTAGAGGAACTATTAATCCTATTAAACTCAAAGAACCAACTTTTGATTTTGTTATGAATATTTGTCCCTACTATTTATTTTCTATTTCATTGATTTTAGCTTTTTTATTATTCCCATTCTTCTACTTAATTTGGATTTAATTTGCTTATTATTTTCAACCTTCTTCAAGTGAAGTTTTTAAAGTTTAATTTCTTTTAATATAAGACTTTAACTTTATAACTATCTTTCAATCACTGTTTTAGTTTCATATCCCAAATTTTAATTTTTTTATTTCATTTTTAATATATTTTCTTATATCCCTCACTATTTTTTCTTTAACTCAAGTCCTATTTAGAAATATGTTATTTAATTTACAAAATTTTTGAAATTCTCTATATAAATACTGTTAGTGATTTCTAGTATAATTTCCATGTTGTTAGAGAACATACATTGTATGCTCAAAGATACAAATGTTTGACATTCACTGAGACTATTATAGCTCAGAACATGATCTTTCTTGGTAAGTGTTCCCTTTGTATTTGCAAAGATGTATTAATATATTTTTCAGTCTTTGGGTGTGCTATTCTACAAATATCAATTATATCCGGTGGTTGATTATATTATTCATATTTTCTATCTTCTTTCTGACTTTTATGTAGTTATACTAATAATTACTGAAAAAGAATAGTAAATTTCTCAACTCTACGGCATTCTCTCTTTGATCTATCACATTTGGGTTCATGTATTTCAAATCTGTATTATTATGTCCATGAATATATGATTATGTCTTTCTGATAAACTGATCCTTTTATCATTAGGAAATGTTCTTTTTTATATTTGTCATATGCATTGTTATAAAATCTACTTTTGTGATATTTATGTAGTCACATTAGCTTTCTTATGCTTATCCTGTGTGTGATATTTATTTTCTATATTGTTACTTTTGATGTGGGCTTTCATAACTTGAATATATGAAAGGCTAATATAATACAGACATATTTTTCGTTAACCACTTTGCCAAACTCTGACTTTTATTTGAGTTGTTATGTTCACTTATATTTAACGCAGTTACCATGGTTAACCAACCATTATGTGTTTGCTATTGTCTCACATGTTTCTCTGTTTCTCCCTCCTTGTCTTTTTTTTTTTGGCAGGGGTAGGTGGGGGTAGATGGAAAAGTTAATAATCCCAGTTTTTATCATTTCACTTTAATTACTTAATGGCTTGCTTACTATAGACTTAATGTTATTTTTTGGTGTTTTAGCAATTACAATATGTATTCTCAATATATCACATTATACTTGGAGTAAATATTAAAGCATGTCATAAAATGCAATGAATGATACAGTTTCATTTATAGCCTATATTTTGTGATGGCATTGTCATATATTTTATAAATATCAGGTTATAATTTTTGCACTAAACAGTGAGCTATCTTTTAAAGAAATTAAGAGAAGAAAAAAATAGTCGTTTATCTTTCTTCACTTTGAAAAAATCAACTCTATTGAGGCATAAATTGCATTTAATAAAGTATACTCATTCTGTATATTATTAAATGAATTTTGGTAAATTTATATCACTGAAATAAAGATATAAAATATTACCAGTGCTCCAAAAAATTTTCCTAATGCCATTTCCTAGTCAATTTTCCAACACCATCCATAGATCTGTCATTAGTCACTTTAAATAAGTATAGTCCATAGGTTACAATAGGGTTTACTCTGTGCTATATGGTTCTATGGGTTTTGACAAATACATAATGCCATGGAGCCACCATCACAGTATTATACTGTAGAATAGTTTCACCATCTTAAAAATTCCTGGGCTTTACCTATTTATCCCACTCCATTGACCCCTGGAAACAATTTATCTTTTTAAAGTCTTTATAGTTTTATCTTTTCCAGAATAACATGTACTAGAAATAGCATAATATGTAACTTCTTCAGACTGGATTTTTTACTTAACAAGGATCATTTAAGTTTCTTCATGTCTGTTCATAGCTTGACAGCTCATTCCTTTTTAATACTGAGTCATATCCCATTGCATAATTATACCACAGATATTTGTCTATTGGACTATCAAGAGACAACCTTATTATTTACAGTTTTTGGCAATCATGAAATAAACCGCTATAGACAGTCACGTGAAGTTTTCTGTATGGATATAATTTTTCAGTTCATTTGGGTACATACTTAGAGCACAATTTCTGTATCATATGGTAAGACTACATTTAGCTTAGTAAGAAACTGCCAGATATTCTTCCAAAGTGGCTTGATCATTTTGCATTTCCACCAGCAAAGAATGAGAGTTTCTGTTGCTCCACATCTTTAGCATTTGATGATGTCAGTGGTTTGGATGTTAGTCAATCTAATAGATGTGCAGTGTTATTTCATTGTCTTAATTTACACTTCCTTAATGACATATGATGTTGAGCATCTTTTCCTATGCTCATTTGCCATCTGTGTATCTTCTTTGGGGAGTTGTCCTTTTAGATGTATGCCCAGTTCTTAAATTTTGTTGTTTATTTTCTTACTGTTGACTCTTAAGAGATTTTTTTATATATTGATACAAGTCTCTTGTCAGACATGTGCTTTAAAAATATTTTCTCTTGGCAGGCGCAGTGGCTCACACCTGTAATCCTAGCACTCTGGGAGGCCAAGGCAGGAGGATCATTTGAGCTCAGGAGTTCAAGACCAGCCTGAGCAAGAATGAGACCCTGTCTCTACTAAAAAAAAAAAAAAAAGAAAAAAAAAAAGAAAGAAAGAAATTACCTGGACAACTAAAAATATATATAAAAAATATTAGCCAGGCATGGTGGCACATGTCTGTAGTCCCAGCTACTCAGGAGGCTGAGGCAGGAGGATTGCTTGAGCCCAGAAGTTTGAGGTTGCTGTGAGCTAGGCTGACGCCACAGCACTCTAGCCCAGGCAACAGAGTGAGACTCTGTCTCAAAAAAAAAAAAAAAAAAAAAAAAGTATTTTCTCTCAATTTGTGGCTTTTAATTTTCTTAGAAATATTTTTCACGAAGCATTAAGTCTTTAATAAAAGCCAACTGATCTTTTTTTTTTCTTTTCCATGCAATAGGCTTTGATGTTTTATCTAAAAACTCATTTCTAAACCTAAGGTCACTTAGATTTCTTCTACATTCTGTTTTAGATAGTTTATAGTGTTGTGTTTTATATTTAGGTCTGTGATCCATTTTGAGTCAATTTTTGTGAATAGAGTATATTCTATACCTACCCTCATTTTTTTTTTTTTTTTTTGCATATGACCATCCAGTTGTTCTAGCAATATTTGTTAAAAATATTATCTTTTCTACACGGAATTGTTTTTGCTTCTTTGTCAAAGATTAGTTGAATGTAGCATGTGGATCTATTTCTGCGTTCTCTAGTTTGTTTCCTTGCTCTATTTGCCTATTCTTTCACCAGTATAACACTCCTCTTTAGTACTATGGATTTACAGTAAGTCTTAAAATCAGGCAGTGTCAGTTCTTTGACTTTATTCTCTTTCTAATATTGTGTTTGCTATTCTGGGCCTTATGTTTCAATTCCTTCCATGAAAGGGTAAAAGTTCTGACTGGGCCTACAGGTCTTTAACACTCTTCACCCTTCAGTGATCTGTCAATTTCAGTTTATGTGTTCCTACCGATTACTAGCACCAGGGGATTCTGCTCCAAGTAAGCTGGAATCTTCTATATATACCTGTCTCTCTAGTTTTCAGGGTTTTGGTTTGCCTTATAAACTCATATCTCTGATAGATCTAGAAGAGTTGCTGATTTTTAATTTTTTCATTTTTTTTTCTTATTGTAAGAAAGTAGTGATGACTTCAAAGCTCTTTACACATCAACCCAAAAAGTAGAAGACTTCCCTTCATTTGCTTTTTAAAATTTGTTTTATTTTTAATTATATGGGTACATAATAGTTACTTATATTTATGAGTTACGTGTGATGTTTTGATACAGGCATATGGGTGAACAGATCTTGAATTTCTACCTCAAAGAGTGCATTACATGCTGATGAAGACAAGGTATGCATATAAACAATGATCATATAGAGCATGTCTCAGTATCATAAAATAAACGCAGACATAGGACAATGACAGGTCAGAAAGATTATTCCCACTTCATCATATTCTAATCCAAAGTCTGAGACTGCTCATCTTTTGAAGATCAAAAAACCTGCCATTGTTTACTGAATACTAAAAGAGTAAGGCAAGGAATGGGCCAAAATTTTGGGGCGGAGGGCTCTCTTTCTCTTCTATGCAAACACATTATTTGGTTTTATTTCATTCTTCTTTTGGCACATGTGCTTCGTTCCAGCCATCTCTTCTTCATAATTCATTGCAGGAGTTTAAGATCTCTGCCCTTCCAGAAGTGCCCAAGGTATATGGCTATACTTTTCTACCTTCCTCTCCAATTGAAAACTATGTATTTTCCTACCAAAGCCCATTATATTCTTCTTGCATGTATAACTTCTTGTTCATCCTCAAAATAACAAGTTAATAAAACCAAATTTTCCATACACACAAGAGAAAACTGAAAACCATTTGTCTCTGTCATAACTGGGAGCTTTTCAAATAGTCTGTTTAGATAAATTGTTTATTTTGTTTTTGTTCTGTTTTGTTTTGTTTAACCACAAGTGCAAAAGTAATTGCCAGCATTTCCAGGCAACCAGGGAGGGATAAGGTTTGGCTGGACTGGCCAGTTCTCAGGGGAAATGTTTTTGAACTGGAGAACAAGAAATGACAACTTTTTTCTTTAGAATATAAATGAACACACTGATTGGTATCTATTTCAAAAGTCTGTGAGAAGTGACATCAGCAGACTAATTAGTGCCTGTGCTGACACTTCAATCTGCAACCTAATTGTTTATTTAAATACTAGCTATTTTCTTTCTCAAGTTTGCTAGTACCGTAAAATCCTGTTTCGGAGCCTGGCAAATTAATCATTTATTTAATCATTGGTTCCCAAGGACAAGTTCTAAAATGCTATATAAAAAACAATGTAACAACTAAAAATCAATGAAAATGTTTAAAGAATAGAAAGTAAACCATTATCCCACCAGCTTACTAGAAAAAAAATCTTATTTTTTCCCATATTTCTTTCTAGCTTCTTCCCTGTGCATAATTACATTTTTTTCTTTTCCCAAGATTTTAGCCACCTGCAATGACCCTCACAAATGTATGACAAATGGATGCTGTTGTTGTTTTCTTCTTCTTTTTTTTTTAAATTTCAGCATATTATGGGGGTACAAAATATTAGGTTATGTATATTGCCCATGCCCCCCACCCCCCCAGGAAGAGCTTCAAGCGTGTCCATCCCCCAGACTGTGCGCATTGCACTCATTATGTATGTATACACCCATCCCCTCCCCACCATCTGCCCAACACCTGATTAATGTTATTCCTAAATGTGCTCTTAGGTGATGGTCAGTGAAACCAATTTGATGGTGAGTACATGTGGTGCTTATTTTTCCATTCTTGGGATACTTCACTTAGTAGAATGGGTTCCAGCTCTACCCAGGATAATACAAGAGGTGCTATACCACCATTGTTTCCTATAGCTGAGTAGTACTCCATGGTATATATAGACCACATTTCATTAATCCACTCATGTATTGATGGGCACTTGGGTTGTTTCCACAACTTTGCAGTTGTGAATTGTGCTGCTATAAACATTCGAGTGCAGATGTCTTTTTTTATAGGATGTCTTTTGTTCTTTTGGGTAGATGCCCAATGATGGGATTGCTAGATCAAACCGTAGGTCTACTTGTATCTCTTTAAGGTATCTCCATATTGCTTTCCACAGAGGTTGCACTAGTTTGCAGTCCCACCAGCAGTGTATGAGTGTTCCTGTCTCTCTGCATCCACGGCAGCATTTATTGTTTTGGGACTTATTGATAAAGGCCATTCTCATTGGAGACAAGTTATATCTCATTGTGGTTTTGATTTGCATTTCCCTGATGATTAGAGATGCTTAGCATTTCTTCATATGGTTGTTGGCCATTGTTCTGTCTTCTTTTGAAAAGTTTCTGTTCATGTCCTTTGCCCACTTTTTGATAGGGTTGTTTGATTTTTTCTTGCTGATTTTTCTGAGTTCTAAATAGATTCCAGTTTTCAGACCTTTATCGGATGTGTAGCATGCGAAAAATGTTTCCCATTCTGTAGGTTGTCTGTTTGCTCTTGTGACAGTTTCTTCGGCTGTGCAGAAGCTTTTTGATTTGATCAGGTCCCATTTATTTATTTTTGTTGTATCTGTGATTGCCTTTGGGGTCTTCTTCATAAATTCTTTGCTTGGGCCTACATCTATAAGGTTAAAAGGTTTTTTTCTAATCTGTACCCTAAATGTTAAAAATTATTTTGTAAACACTTGAGGATTATAACAAATACAACATAGAGCAACTACAAGTATCTTTATATATTTTATCTTATTTAAATTTCATAAGCATCCTGGTCCATAAGTAAAGCAGACTATATTCTTATGCCCATTTTAGTTATGAGAATAACTGAAGCTCTTCAAGGAAATATGTGTCCCCCAAGTACAATGTATATATGCATCTAGTTAAATCAAAAGGGACATATGGAGTTGAATATTGTGCTACCAGTGAATAATGCTCAAAAAAGTGATCTGACAAAGAGGAGTCAAGAAATCTAGTTTATAATTTGGCTTCTGCCTGGTGTTTGACATTGGGCTGAACTTCTCAGAATCTATTCTTATAAAAATAAGGGGGTTTCAAAATAAAGTAAAATTTTCTATTATGCCAAATTTCACAAAATCAAGAAAAGAATAAGATTTTGAATTAGTTATTCCTCAGCTCTCTGTGAAAAAGTAATTAAACCATCAATATATGAGTGGGTTTCTTTTTATTCTTTCACTCACCCTATTTTCAAACCCTTTTTAAAATTAGTATTTGGTGGCTGTTCAATGCAGTCTGTGGAGACTGATCCCAGTATGACTAACTGGGGGAAGAATCACTGACTAGATCATCCATCGATAAGTGTTCCTGAAACAGAAGAAAACCAAGCAGTAATATTTCACACTAACTTCTCTTTGGTGAATACAGAAATAATTCAGAATAAGCAAGTTCAAGCTGGAATTTATGATGAGGCAAAGTCCATTAGTGCTCCTGCAAACTCACCTGAATTCTCGTGTGAAGGGTTTTAGGGACTGAACTAAGCCTTCTAATTATCTTTAGACTGAATCATATTCGAAATTGAGCTCTATTCCCCCCTGTGCCAGGCTCTCTGGCTGTAAGATGCTTTGGGAAGAGTGTTAACCCTTCAGGGCCTGCAAGGTCCTACTTTGGATGGATTGACATTTAGCAGCAAAAATCTCACATTTCAGATAAATACCTCTGGGTTTCTTCCTTATGCATCTAGGCTATATGTGATTGGTCTCCCTCAACCTACCAGGAAAAAAAAAAAAAAAAAAAAAGGTTAGAGATACAATACTTATACTGACATTGCAGATAATACTTTTACCTGCTTTAAAACAAGACTGGCTGCTAATTTGGCTCCTTCATAATGCCTCTTATCACCTAATACAGTCAGATTTTCAGATCTTGCTTCATGTCAACTTTCACCTCTAAATTTTTTAGAATCTTTTACTAGCTTAAATGTTTCAGTTTGTACATTCTCAATGCACAACAAATTCAGCAGGATAAATAGAGAAATCTACATCTTCTTCTAAGAAATCTCCTAAAGCTCCTCGAACATTATTCTTTTTTTTAATCAGAGGCAATAGTGAGATATTCTCTTCTCCCTAAGCTGAAATGCAAGCTCAAGTTCTGATCAGTTTGCTTCCTAGTCAAATCAATTATCCCTTCCAACATAAAAAGGCTTATTCTCGTTTCCCACTGCTAAATCTCTTGCTTGAAGCCTCAACAACGTAGTGCTGAATGAGAAAACTCTACCTTCTTTTGAATTTGACATACCAATTTTTCTTAGTACTACTAATACATCGATTTCCATTGCTGACTTCGTTTGGCCGTAACACTCTGCCACATGCTGACTTTAATGCCTGGTGCCCTATTACCTAGTAGATCAAATTAATGATTGCAGTTTCAGTGTAGAATTACAGTATTCTTCTTTCAGGATTTATTTCAGATAATAATACTAGGTTTTTAAAAAATTATTAAGAACATATTTTAAGTGGTGCTATTAAATATTTGATAAATTTTAGATAAAAAAAATATAAATATATACCAAAATATCAAGAAAAACATCATTTATATTTAAATATATAAATTTATTTATGTATGTTAACATAAAGGATAACATTTATTCTTATGTTGTAAGAATATACAAACTTGAATTATAAAATAAACTATTTTCGGCTCCCTGGTCCTGGTGCTCCTTTTGACTTTGATCCTTTCTACAATCAGATCATTCTTGGTGCCAGGGTCTCCGAAGGAGCTATTTCAGCTTTTTTTTTTTTTTTTTTGGTAACCTCTGTTCTGTTCAGTGACCTTGAATGGAGCTTCCAGACCACCACATCTGGGAATTGCAATTTTGATATTTCTCCTCTCCGGTCCAGGAAGGGTGGTCCTGCCCACAGTGAAATGAGTCATCTTCCCATAGAGACAAAAGCAGACATCAGAGGGCCCTTTCTGCCTGTATCAGGGAGGGTGGGGATCAGGATACAGGAACAGAAAACTGACAGGAGGCAGGATAACGAGCTCCAAAAGCCAAGAAGGAAAGAGATCCCGAGAGGGCTGAGGCTGTCAGAGGTACAGGAATGGTACTCCACATGGACAGGCTGCTGAGGGGTATGAAAGAATAGTGATGTTATACCCACAAAAATGCTCATGTTTTGGTACTTAAAAACCATAGTACATCAGAAGACCCTCAAACCAATTATAATATTTTAATAACTAAATCTAAACTAAAGTAATAATTCAAGTTTTCTACCCACCCAATCTGAACGAACTGTGAATTGCATGAGGATAAAGACTTGTGCCTACCTCATCTCCCCTTTCGGGAGAAAAGATGCTCCACTAATTTTGAATGAATTCACACTAGCTAAAAGTGAGCAGACAGGATGATAGGATAATGTTTTGCTGTTGTTTCAAGCAGTATGAAACATATGAGAAAGCACAGAGCCATGAAATAATATGATATATTTAGGGAATTATAAGTAGTCAAAATTGCTTTTTGATGAGTGGTACTGGAATAGCTGGTGAGGTGAAAGAAATTCTAAATATAATGAATCTTGGGGATTAAATTGGGGAAATGATAATATATTTTGGATGCTTTTGAGATTCAGTGAAGAACTTTAAGCTATACAGGAGGATTGGAGAGGACTGGCATTTTATTAGATTTAAATAATTTTTGAGGTCCATTTTGTTAGCAGTATAGGAAACAGAATGGTGCAAAAGTGGAGATAGGTTATTGCAATGTCCGGGAGGAAAGTAGTGAAGGCTCCAATTAAGGCAGCTGTGGTGAAAAGGCAAAGGGGAAGACTCAAAATAAGTGTCAACCAGGAGGTAAAATTGAAGGGCTTTATGGGAAGATAACGGTGATAAGGAAAGAATTGTAAAGTGAGACAATTTTTCTGGCTTCTGACTTGGAAAAGAATGCATGGTAATATTTTCACTGAAGTAAGAGTGAGCAATAGGGTTATATGTATCTCGAGAGACAATAATTTCTGAATACAATGATAGCTGTAATTTATTGAGCATTTATTTTGCACTTGGCACACCGCTATATACAAATCTATCTGTCTTAAGGCAAAATTGAAGCACAGATCAAGGTGGGAAGTTGCTTTTTTTTTTTTTTTTCAGTAGGCCCTGCAAAATTAATATATTTTTAAAAAAGGCAAAAAGTGAAAAGTTCAAATCTCCAGAAAAGGGATATCAGAAAGCCTTTCAACAAAGTCCTTTTACTTTTAAACAAAGATAACATTAAATAATGGTAAATTTTTTAATTGTTGCCAAGGCCCAGATGGAATGAGCGATCTGCGCCCAAAGTCCCCCAACTCTACTACCCTTGTGTGTATTATCAGGAGTGCTAGAAAGACATCCACCATAGTCAGTTGCTGCTCCCTGGTGGTGAGCTCACCTTCCTTGGTAAAGCCTGAGAAGACTGACAGTTATTCATATCCAATTACAACTTTCCTTTTATCAATCATGTCTCTTTCAATTAGATCTTTCTCTCTTCTTTCAGAGAGGTAACACAAAGCATCAAACAGATAAAAGCAAAAATCCTCATAACATGATGGACTCTATAAAGACTATATGAGATCTGTTGCCTTTCTTCTATGAACCAGCAATTGACATCTACATTTGTAAGTCAGAAAGCTAACAAAAAAGTTAAATACATTGCTCAACTCACGTAGCTACCAAATATCAGATATAAAGTTCGAGCCCAGTCTTAACTCTTCACAGTGCCCACCCTACCCCCACCATTTCCACAATGATCCTGTTGAAATTAGAAGTATCCTGTGAGATATTAAAGTGGAGATGTGCTGTTTACAGACGGATATTAGTCCAGAGGCGTAGAGTAAGGCCCAGACTTGTGGGACAGATCTGGGTTTATCAAAATGAAAATGTAATGAGGAAAGGTAGGGAATTGTAAAATATTGCCAGAGAAAGATGGGAAATAATATTGTGCTCACAAATAAATTTTTGTGTGCAACAAAATAGTGCATTTTTGTTTCAGATCACGGCCATCATTGAAGAGACAGAATGGGCACTGTATCTTCTATGATGTTCTCTATACAGACTACATACAGAACCAAACACCTGTTTCAGTGAGAGCAGCCTCTTTTCCTACTCTCAGTTTTGTTATCAAAATGACTCAGTTCTTTTATTCTGTTTCTTTTATTTGAGGACACTGAGTTCAGTAGGAAATGCACAGCCTTTTATTTCTAAAAATTATACACTAGATTATTATATCTCTGAGAAATTCATATACATAAATATTGAATTTTTATAGCATTATTTAAGAATTGTGAAGTAAAGATATCAAAAATTCTTTTATTTGAGGACACTGAGTTCAGTAGGAAATACACACCCTTTTATTCATACAAATTTGACACTAGATAATTATATCTCAAAGATATTCACATATAAATAAATATTTAATTTTTATAACATTGAGAATTGTCAAATAAAGATATCAAAATAATAAAAGCAGGAATAGTTATACAATAGTTTTTTTAAAAAATGCAATGTATTAATAGAACATTAAAGACAACAGTCTTTTAGGTCACTATATATTTAAATGAAACTCACTTTTTTCTTGCTGTATAATATTCCATATTACTATAATTATTTGATCTGCTACTGTTGAAGGATAGACATCTTAGTTACAACAGACAATGCTGTAATGTGATTTTTCTATAAAATCTCTGTACATTCTTGTGCTATTAACTCTGAAGAATATTTTCTTCAAAGTGGGATTCCTGGGCCATAGAATATGTAGAATTTTTAACTTACTTGAAATTGGCATATTACTTTTACATAATTTTGTAGCTATTCAGCCTAACAAATAATGTAATATAATACAAGTAGCTTTGCCACTTGTCCATCGCTTGATTGGAATCCCTTATTTAAATATTTGTCAATCTAATAAGCAGGTGGAAATGGAATCATTATTTTGGTTGCATTTTTGTTGTGTTTTCTTTTTCATACAGATTATTTGTTAATAGGCCATTTTGATTTCTTGTAATGTGTATTCCTTTTACTCTTATGTGCCCCTTCATTTATAGGAAACTGGATAATGGAGTTGTCTTTCTTTTTTGTTTGATAATTTATAAATTTTTCACATAATTTGAATACAATGATTAATCTTTCAGGTGTGCTGGAAATATTCTCTTAAACATTTTTTTGTCTTTTAATTTTATGTTTTCATTGTACTTTTCCTCTGTGGATATTTTTTCATATAAAATTTATATGTATTTGCTGTGTAAATTAGAGCTTAATGGGAATTTTCTTATAAATAGACACATACTAATACTTATTAAATAAATAATTCTTTTCTTTCTAAACTTACATAAATTTAACATTAATTTCTTTTTGGCAATTAGGATATATTTTAAAACTTCATATATATTAATAGTAATAATAATACTGTAATTCCTCCCCACCCTTTGCTATTTTCAACCTGGGCCGGTTCACCCCTCCTTAGGCAACCTGGTGGTCCCCTGCTCCCGGGAGGTCACCATATTGATGCCAAACTTAGTGTGGACACCCAATCGGCATAGCTCACTACAGCCCAGAACTCCTAGACTCAAGCGATCCTCCTGCCTCAGCCTCCGGAGTAGCTGGGACTACAGGCGCGCGCCACTGTGTCCGACCACCCTTTGCTATTTTTAAGATAGTCTTCTGAAATGTTTTTCCTCCCAAAGAATATTCAGACTAATTTGTAAATTTTTTGTTAATTCTTTACATATTGATTGTCACTAAAATGGTGAATATATATATAGTTTTTACAATTGAAATCCAACATAGGATTTTGTAATATGATATCTCTTTATTTATTACATGTCATTTATATACCTTAATAAAGCCTTAAAGATTTCTTCTTAAGATCTGAACGTTTCTCTCTAAATTATTCCTTTTAACTTTGCAATATTTTCAGTATTATCATTGATATTTTTCTTCCATTCCTATTTTGAATAGATTATTGCTAAAAGTTTACCATATACATAGTCAACTAATTATTTGAGTAATTCTGTCTTATTTTACCCAAGTCTCTCATGCTTCCTAGGCAAACATATTTTTAAAAATATAAGTGTTTTTGTTTCTTGATTCTCAATATTTATAAGTATTACTTCATCTTGTCTCGTTTCATTAGTCAGCTCTTCCAAAATGGTGTTGAATGAAAATAACAACAACGTACATCTATATTTAGTGAAAATGGCCTTATTCTTTCACCCATTATTTTGTTTTCCAAATTCCTGGTTAAAATAGTCTTTAATACATTTATGATCATCTCTCCATATTTTACAAAGATGCTTTACTTGGAATTTTTGCTAAATATTATTAAATACTCTTTAAGTGTCTATTATTGGTTATGTAAATTACATTGATGGAGTTTATGGTCTTGAATATTTTTCCATTTTTCAAGAAAATCCTACTTAATGTTGGATATTAATCTTTTAATATATTACTATATTCAGTTTATTATTATGTAATTTAGAACTCCAGCATTAATATTCATAAGATTACTTAGTCCATAATTTGCTCTTTTGTATTATCTTTTCAAGTTATACAAGGGCATGACTTCATAAAACAAATTGATATTTTTAAAATGTTATACAAACTGGGATAGTTGTTAAATATAGAAAGCATCTTCTCATTAAAAGTTAGATAGATTTTGTGATCAAATTATGTTAATATGCAAGTTTTTAAAATTGTCTTTAGTTATTTTTCCAACTCCTCCATGATAATTACACTTAAGTCAATTTTATTAGTTTATATAATCAGAAAGCTATCTAATAAGTTTATTAAAATTAATGCTGAAAAATTGCATGTAAAAATTTAATAATTCCTATTTTATGATTGTATGTCTTTTATCATCCTTATGTATTATAATATTTTTTATTTTATCTTTTCTTTCTTTAATCAGACTCACCAAAAATTTCTCAATTCTATTAATCTCTCCAATCTTGTTTTGATTTTATATGTCTTTTTTTTGGCTTATTTTTTTGTTTCACAATCTCAGCTTTGTCTTTATTTGTTCCTTTCTTCTGCCTTTTTTGTTTCATTCTGTGTTTATTTATCTTCTAGACTTTAAGTAGCCTCATACAACGTTATTCTTTCTTTTGGTAATTATTTTAAGTACAGAATGGGAGAAAATATTTGCTCTCTACACATCCGATAAAGGACTGATAACAAGAATCTACCCAGAACTTAAAAAAATCAACAAGAAAAAAAAACAAACAAACAAACAACCCCATCAACAAATGGGCAAAGGAAATGAACAGAAACTTTTCAAAAGAAGACAGAATAATGGCCAGCAAACATATAAAAAAATGCTCAACATCTCTAATCATTAGAGAAATGCAAATCAAAACCACAGTGAGGTATCACCTAACCCCAGTGAGATTGGCCTCTATCAAAAAATCCCAAAACAACAAATGCTGGCAAGGATATGGAGAGACCGGAACACTCTTACGACTGCTGGAGGTACTGCAAATTAGTGCAACCTCTGTGGAAAAGAATTTGGAGATACCTCAAAGAGGTAAAAATAGAAATACTGTTCGATCCAGCAATAGCACTATTAAGCATCTACCCAAAAGAGCAAAAGACATTCTATAATAAAGACATCTGCACCCGAATGTTTATGTCAGCACAATTCACTATTCCAAAGATGTGTAAACGACCAAAGTGCCCATCGATTCATGAGTGGATTATTAAAATTTGGTATATGTATACAATGGAATATTACTCAATTATAAGAAACCACAGTGACCTAGCACCTCTTATATTTTCCTGGATAGAGAGAGGTTGGACCCATTATCTGAAGTGAGGTATCACAAGATCAGAAGAATAGGCTCCACATGTACTCGCCATCAAATTGGCACTGACTGATCAACACTATGGTGCTCACACGGTAGTAATATTCTCCAGAGATTAGGGGGTTGGGAGAGTAAAGTCACAACTAATGGACTCGGTAAGCATTGTAGAGGGGAAGCGCATGCCTCTAATCCTCGCTTGGGTGAGGCAAAGACATAAAATGTAACCAAAATGTTTGTACCCTCATAATATCCTGAAATAAAAAAAAAGAGTACTTAAGAGTATGCATTGTCCTCTGTACTAGACACTTTAAATGTCTCCCAGTAATTTCCCTTTCTTGATTCTAAATAATTTTCAGGTTAATTTTTACCTCATCTTTGATCCAGAGATAATACTTTAAATGTCTCCCAGTAATTTCCCTTTCTTGATTCTAAATAATTTTCAGGTTAATTTTTACCTCATCTTTGATCCAGAGATAATTTAGAATATATTTTTTCTAAGCTCTTAATGTTTATGATTTTTATTACCAAGAGCTGATAGATCATTGAGTTATGTGTTCATTTACTCAATATTATTCAATAATAAAGTGAAATCCTGTCATTTGAAATGACGGATGGAACTGGAGGACATTAATTGAAATAAGCCAGGCACAGGAAGATAAATATCACATGTTCTCACTCATATGTGGGAGCTAAATACACACACATGCACATATACACACCCCTTATAGAGAAAGATTAGAATGATGGTCACCAGAGGCTGAGAAGGGTAGTGGGGGTGGAGTGGTTAAGATGAGATGATTAATGAGTACAAAAAATATAATTAGATAAATTTAATAAAATCTAGCATTTGGTAGTACTATAGGGAGACTATAGTTAACAATAATTTAAAATAGCTTGTATACTTTAAAATAACTAAAAGAGTGAAATTGGAAGGTTCATAACACAAAAATGATAAATGTTTAAGGTGACGGATACCCCAATTACTCTGATTTGATGTCTTCTTATCTCTTAAAAGCATTTCAGATCTTTTCTAATCCTGCTTTTCTACATCCCATCCATTGTTTTTCATGTACATTAATAGATTTCTTCTATTCTTAAAAATTTTTATGAGTTTTGTTCCCCTTTTATTATTTCTATTGATCTCTTCTTCTAGTTTTCTTAGATCTACTTATCTATGTCATAAATAAAGCTGCTGAATAACTTTCTCTTTTACTTTCCAAGTCCATCTTATATTTTTATGCTTACAAAGATGTCTATTGTCTGTCTACTAAGTTCAATGGTACAGTAAACCACCCTGAAACAAGATTACCTGCTTTCTTATCTCGGTTTTACTACAACCTATACCAATTTAGAAAGTCACTTAATTATTTTATATGTTTTCTTCCTCACCTTAAAAATGGAGATAACTGTAGCACTTGTTAAACTAAATATGATTAATGAATATGTTTTGGAAAATATAACTTGTTGGCTAAAGTAATGTAAATTTTTATTCTTTTCTTAGAAGCCACTGAAATAGTAGATTTCCTAATTTTCCAACAGATCCTTTCCAACCCTGCTTTTCTGAGACAGTGTCTATTCTCTCTTCTCACCAACTGCTCCTTCAATAGTTCTTTCAGCTGTTCCTATTTCAAGTACTAATTCTGCCAATTTTGTTTGCCTTCTAATAATCCTACATCCTATTAATCATATCAATGTGCCATCAATATTTTCTAGTCTTCACACATTATCATAAGATGGGTTATTTTTTCCACCTGTTTCCCTGCATTGCCAAGATAGTATCTCTCTGAATCCAAAAGATCACACCTGTGCAATTTGGAAAGCATCCAATAAACTCTGTAGAATTTTAAATTACATTATCTCTAATTTAGCTCTTTTTGATATAGTATCAGTGGAGTCAAGTATTCTATTCCATTGATTTTTCACTCAATTTTTACATTTACTCCTCCATATCATTTTTCTTTCCATGGCTAAATCTTTTCTGCTGGGTATACTTGTTCCTTTAAAAATAATGCATATTTTTTGAATTGGTGAGTTTTCCCTCTTAGTTCACATTTTTGCAATTTTAAAGCAACAGTAGACACATTATTTCAAATTTAACAAATTGAATGAGATTGTTAATCTGTGTGTGTGTGTACGTGTGTATGTTTGTATATATGTATGCACATATATATATGTATCTTAATCATAATAAGATATAGTGAGAATTTTTTGAACTATGGAAAATTAAGTAAAACCTTGTGGAAGGTAATCCTTAAGTCTCAAAGCTGTTTTGTATATTTTTTCTTAAAAAGTGTACTTTTATTAATTACAACATTAGTCTAAATATAGTGAAAAGTGTTGCTAACTTAGCACATTAATATAATAATACAATTTATCTGCCCAAACGTATTATTTCTTTCCTGAATATTGGTATAATACTATCAAATTTTACCTGATAGAATGACATAAATTAAGATCTTACAGTATAAAACGTTACAGCTGGAAAAGATTCAAGATATAATCTAATGTATAGAATTAGAGATAATTTATTCTATAAAATCCTCTTATTCTATAAATTATGAGATTGGTGCACAGACGGATTTACATATAATCCAATATCACATTTCTGGTTACTTTTTACACTCTCCAGAATTCTAGACTGTCACTGTCTCTATCTCTTTCCTCTAAACTTTCTGTTGAATATAAAGATATTCATATCTTTGTCTATCTTGTATGCAGTTTCCTTTCATTGATAGTACTGGATCAACATCTGCTAACTTCAATATGCCTATTTCATATATCTGGTAGTAAGTAGTTTTTTTTTTCCTTTCAATACACTTCAAATACTTTGGGAAACTGAAGCTCTAATGAAAAACAGAAAAATGAAATTTGTTTTTAGTTAACCCATCACCGTCATCATATTAATAGGGTAGAAAATTGAAAGATCTGAGATTAAGTAATAATGTAGTTTTGATTCATGTATGTCCTTCAGGAACTTCCATGAACAAAATTTCCTGGCTGCTTCATTATTACTAAATTAATTATGATAACAAACTAGTATATTCATTTCTAGTCATTCTTTCCTTTTTGAAATATGGCCAATTTTCTGTACAATATTCAGTAGAGAAAATTCTCTTCTCCACTGAAATCAGTTATTACCCTTCGACTCCAGTCTCAATGTATAATATACAGTGTACCTCGAGATCTCAGGGTTATAACCTCTAAAACTGAGTATGTGTTGTGTTTGTGGGTGGAAGAGGGTAGTGAGAAAGAAGGGAACAAAACAAAGGTGGGGCGTACTTGGTGGTTGCTTGGTACAAAGAGGAAAAGGTACAAATGCCATCACATTTCAGGGAGTAAGATATGTGGGTGGTGTTTCTAGACAGACTCCAGCTCTGTGCTTCCCTCCTCTCTGAGAATGGACAGTAGGCCTTCTGCATTGCGGGTTTGACATCAGTGGATTCAACCAACCACAGATCAAAAATATTCATTAAAAAACTTATGTCTGTGTTGAAAATGTAGATACTTTTCTTGTTATTATTCTCTAAATAATACAGTATATCAACTATTGACATAGAATTTACATTGTATTAGGTGTTATAAACAATCTAGAGAAGATTTAAAGTATAAGGAAGGGTTTGTGTCTGTTATATGCAAATATGTACTATTTTATATCAAGGACTTGAGCACTCATGGATTTTGGTATCAGTGGAAGGTCCTGGACCAATTCCCCACAGACACTAAGGGACGACTGTGTTTTCGGTGGGCTGGACACTTTTTGTAGGTTTTCTCAAGAGCAGATTTGTCAGGCCATGACAGGTTTTGCCAGTTCATGATGAATTTTGGGAGAAAAAAGGACAAATAATGAGTATCTCATGAAGCAAAGTACATTTAATTTAAAGGAATGTGACTTTCCTGAGAAATCATCCTTATTACTTTTACAGTATTAAAATGTCACTTTTCAAATGCCTTTTCTCAGGAGATTATAGTTTATTGTCTGATGTCAGTCACTGGAGTTTTGAAAGTTATAGATGACTCTTATAACAAAAAATCATGAAACCATTATTCTAGATGATTTTAAAATTGTATGATTTTAAAATTATATTTTTGAATAGTAATAAAGCTAACAGGATTTGTAGGGATATGGCTAAGTATTTTGTGTGGGATCATGCTTATAAATATAAATAATTTGAATAGCCTAAATTAGTGTCCATGCTGCATTTTGACAGCTCAATTCCAAGTGATACCATGAAAGAAATACTGTGTTGGCTGGTGGCACTGGTCTGTTTGCAAGGCTGCCTTCTGGGAACCAGGACCAAAGTATACAGCCCAATGATTACAGTAAGCATGAGTCTGGGAACTTCAAGAGGCATCTGACCAACCTCAGCTGTGGTGAGTGGTGGGACAGATGAGAGAGAGAAAGTGGGTGAGGCTAGAGTGGTCTACTGCAGCCCATCATTGCCATCCCTGGCTGATCCCACGTACCAGAGAATAACTTAGAAAATTTACCAAGACCAACAGGGGATTGGGTCTGGGCTCAGGGCACTCTTCTCAGGTGGCACGGCTGGCTGGTCCTAGGCACTAATGGGAGTCTAGAAAATTTCAAGAAAGGTACTCTAAGTGTAGGGACACAGCTCTAAGGTCATAGGTGTAGAGATTATAAAGTAATGACTTTTATCATTCCCATTTTCCAGATAAGATACAGTCTCTCAAAGGGTGTCCACCAGCCAAGTAGAGAATTCATTATACAACAAGTAACACTTTCTAGTAGCAAGCTGCTGGTCACACTTACATAATACTTGCCTTCCTTGGCTCATCAAACTCTAAAAAGTTGTGGCCAATGTCTTCTAATGGTTTTAATCATCAACAAATTCTCTCCTTTTGAAAGAATTAAATATAGGATCTCCTCATTTGCTGCCTAAAACTTTTGAAAGAGAAAACTGTCAGAGGCAGTTGATGAATACTGACTGTTCTCTGCTTTTAGCAAAATGAGACTTCCAGCAGATATTTAAGTTTGAAACTTATTGTCCTTCTGCTCTTCATAACTCTTATGTATTTTTATGTATTTCCCACAGTATAATCCGTATTGGAAAAAAAATCATGCACATTGATATTAGAGATGATCTGTATTATAAGTTCACAAGATTATCCAGAAATTTCTCTAGCCTGTTATTCCAGTGCATTTGTTTTCAACTATGTTTCCATTCTCTGGTTTGTGGATTCACTTCTGAGAACTATTTTCTTTTAAGAAATGTACCTTCTCTTCTTTTCTGTAAGGCTGATAACATACAATTCTCAAAGATGACAGAAACATATTTAAATTATGTGCTTTTCTGTAATTAAGTTTAGTCAGACACCTTGATAAAATTTTCACATATGTCATTCTATATTATTCCTGTAGGTCTTCAGAAGTAAAAATATGACAAAGATCTTATAGAGGTCACATTTTCAAGGATTTTCTTCTCACAGAGAAAGTGTTAATAACTGAATTTGCATGTGATTAATCTTTCTGAATAAAAAATAGAAGGAAAAGTTTTAGGTTGTTAGAAAAAATCATTCTGTATTGTTAATTACAGATGTTTCATCTATTGCCTAGTGAAATTTGTATGCTAAGAAATAGGATTTATTCATTTTATTTTCCATATCTTACATTTTATTGAAAACTTTTTAAGAATATCTTTATAGAATATTTTCAGAGACAACTCAGTGAGAACTTTTGCTTGCCAGTATTTTTTTGTTGTTACATTATGCCTGATCAATCATCAGTTGACCTGAGATGTCCCAACCAATCAATATTAAATATCCTCCTTAAGTCATTGATAATAATGAAGTTTTTTTTTATTATTGAAATATGGTCAGTCATTTGCATCAGCTATAATGGAAGGAGAGTAAAAACCACAGGGAGTGTCTATCTGAAGATAAATGGAATGAGTCTTGAGAATTATACCATTATACAAAAAAAAAAAAAAAAAGGCAGGAAAATTCTTTAAATGTTCAGCACTGATTGTGAACTTTTTATGTCTTCTGCCTTTTCTATTTTATGACAATGGATTTATTGATCACCATAAGGGCTCACCTATTCAAGATTCATGCCTTGTCTCCCATGGTTCAAATGAATATTATTTGGGACTGGAATGATATCCCTCTGGTGGCTCCCCTAACTTCAGATTTTATTTGTGGTTCTGCCTATTCACTACCCTTTAAATTGTGCTTTCCAAACACCATGTTAATCAAGTCATTTGCCAACTTGAAAAATTCCACTGAGACTTTATTGGATAAAATGCCAAATTTCTGCCCCCTTTAACTCTAGTTTGACTTTCCAATTCCAATCCTATACTTGACATATAAACCCGGTCAGATATATTTGTCTTTTGGTGTCTCTTATGCATACCTTGCTCTTTTTTATAACCATAGAAATGTATTATATAATATTTTTGTACATTCCTGGCCAGCCAAATCATGACCACCATTTGAGGCCATGTTCCACTTTTTCCTCATAAAATACAATGTCCTATTATTGAGCATGAATTTGTGATTTATAAAGTAATTTCACAATCTCAATTGTAATAGTTCATTGTATCCTCTAAGCAAGCTGATATAAATAGGCATTTTACAAATGAAGAAATTGAGGCTTAAAGAGGCTCTCCCAAACCGTTTGAATTCATATTGCTGTCTCCTCTCTCTAATATCTATGGCACAATGTCTGTAATGCTTATTGGTGAAACCATTTGCCAATAGATTATTTATTCTCTTACATATCTAAGTTATTTTATTAAATATTCATTCATTCAACTCCCACAATGTGCCAGGCATTTTTCTTAATCTCTGTACCAAAAAGGTTATTGTTAGGATTTCCAAGAGGATGGAAAACTCCTTTGTGTCAGGGATTACAAAGTTTTATCTCCTGGACAGTGCCTACTATTGGCAATATGCAACAAGTGTTTAAAGAAAGAATAAAGTAAAATTAAACTGTAACTTCATTAGGATAATCAAATTTTTAAACAAAAACTTTGAAAACTAGTATTTTGAACTTCTGACACTTTTCCTTAACTATATTACACAGACTTTACTTTGTTAATTCTAGTTTCCAAAGTATACAGTAAATGAAAAAAAAAAAAAAAGGAAAGAAAAGGAAAAGAAAAGAAAATACCAAACTCTTTTAGGACTTATCACCATAAGCGATTAACCATAGGGTGCTATAACTGTTAAAATGGAAGACAATTTTTTTGGTCCTAAAATAATTATGCTGAATATTCAGCATCTTTTGTGAAGGCTAATTGAGAGAAAATGAAATACTAAGCTTCTAGGCTGTGCAACTGCAGCTATTAAGATGTGAAACTGTTGTCATTAGAGTCTTATTGAACGTTAGTAGAATGAATCTTTGTATAAGCATGTGTTTCTGTTATTTAAACACCTTGATTCCAGATGCAAAATAAGTTGAAATTTAGCTTTGGGATGCACTTTTATTTAGGATGCTCTAAGCTCCGATACAGTGATGTGTTTTTCCCAATATAGAACAAAAAGATGCCTCTAACTGTGCTACTCATAGGAGATCAACAACTTGAGGAACAGAGAAATGTAAATCCTGTCATCTGTTCAGGGGTGAGGAGCAGGAACCTGGCAATGTGCATCATCAGCCCTGCATTTGAAGATGAAGCCCATGCTTTTTCCTCCATGCACGAGGTTACTGAAAGAACCAATCAATGCACGACCTCCAACCTCTCCACAGAGTACACAAGGGCTTGCTCGTTGGTTAGTGCTCAGGAGCACCACTTGCAAGGCCTTTGTTGCTTTCAACTTTGTCTGTTTGCTATAGAAAAAGCTTGACCCCTTTTACTAAGCTGAGTTAACTTACAATTGCTGCAAAGCAGTAACAACTAAATACACTACTGTTGTTGTGTCCCCAAAGCTCTGGCTAGAAAACCTTAGGTGATGAATTCTACCACAACGTCCCTCCTCTCTGTCGTTTCTTTCAGTACTCAGTGCTTCAGGTTTTCAAGAATCCTATTATATAAGTAACATAACTTGCCATGTTAAACATGTAGTTCATTTTGTGATAGTTCCTCAGAGGCAAATCAGAGAAGTAAAACATGTTCGAAAGGCTCCATTTTTATAAGTGTAAAATAGGGGGCTGAGTGGATTTAGATTTGAATGGACCTCAGGCACAAAACAGAGGTCCCTCTTGATGTAAAAGACTATAAAATTTTTGTTCTACTTTAGGATCTCCTGCTGCATTAGGGACTTCTTTCTCTAAGTGCCCTAGGGTAATCCAGTTAAGTCTAGGAAGGCTCAATATATGAAATTTCTTTAATTACCATATAAAGGAAGCAGTGTCACTTTACCAGCTCTGCTCCCCTTAATGCTAAAGCCTTGCAAGTAGAATGTTTTCCCACCCAATGTAAATGAAAAGAATCATCCTTCAGGATACTTGTGTTCTAGATTGTTTTATAAAAGCGTAATCTTCATCATTCTGGGCAGCAGACCCGGTGAATCTTTAGTTTAAATAAGTGGAATTATTAAAGGTACATGTATACTGAGAAAGTGGAATTAATACTGAATTTCCTTTTGCCCTTCTTTACTGTTAGTGTGTAAGCATATTTAACCCTCAGTCTTAATGTCAGCAATCGTATTAGAACTGAAAACTTGACTCTGTCTGCTTCTGCTAATGAACAGTTTTTAATTACTGATTAGAGAATCATTTCAGCAATTAAGGATAATCATATTTTAAATAGAAACCAATCTTTTATCAGAAAACTTTATTTCTTTAAATCTTTCTAAAAGATGCATTTGAATGCCTGGTCCACCAGTAAGATACACTACGTGGAAATTCAGGAGATCAAGTCCTGAAATGACCAGCCAATGGGGCTTGAAGAAGTCAGTTCACTCTCTGATGATGTGCTTCCTGTGTGACAGTGACATAAAACTTTTACTCACAATGTGCACAGAGTTGCTGTGAGGACCAAAGAAATTAGTACAAATTTGTGGGGGGTTGAAAACCTTAATAAATCAAAGTACAAATGTTGGGTACACATAAGGATTAAAATGGGTGTTTGTTACTGATAGACAGATTATTGACCAGTCCTCTCTCTGGGATTATAGGTTTCTTGAGGTGAGACGGAGTGTCTTACTCATTTTGGATCTCTCAACACATTTAACACATTAGTGCTATGCCTTGACTTCCAAACCAACCAAATACGACTAATAATTGTATCTGTTCTATGAGATCACTGTGAAATTTCAGATATAAACCTATTAACACAATACCCAGTGGTCAATAAGTGGTGGTTATTATCATGATAATATTTTTTAAACTATTTTAATAGTAAGTAGCCAGTAAGTATTTTTTAGATTGACCTGAATTGCTAATTTTCTCTGAAAATAGAGGGGATTGTTTAATGTTTTCTTTGACTATATGGCTTTAGGAGATGAGGAAAAGTTAGCAAGCTGCAGCCTGTTTATGAATGGCCTTCGGTTATGAAAAACAAAAGTAAGCATGTCACACTGGTCACTGTTCTCTTCACCATAAGCTTTTTTTTTTTTTCCTTTAAATTAAGAGTTGTAATTAGCATTTTCTCCTAAGTAAACTAAAATAGTTGAACCAATGATAATTGAGGTAGTCTTCAGAGGTCTGAAGGGAAAACACACCAGGGAACAGTCAGCTTCTGCTGCTGGTGAGTTTGTCCTCCACAGAGCCTTGTAGAGCAAGTTTGTGTTCACGTTTGAAGCAGTGGACAAGGAGAGATCACTACTGGAGGGCTGGGAAGTGTGTTTCTTGTTTACTCATTTACACTTTGAGACCCAAATGTTGTCCATAGATGTAGACAGGGCCTGACAACTTAGCCATGGTCCTGGAGAAAATGACGGTGTGGACCAAGGCTTCTTTCTCCATCCACTGCGTTTAATAAGTACATGTATTCTCCTCAATCTCTCACCCCTCTTTTGTTTTAAGAGCACAGTTTTGAGCATCTGATCAGAATCATGTGAGTAGGTTAGTGGGTTTGTTTTCTATCGCTGCCAGAACAAAAGACCCCAAAAACTCTGTAGCCCAAAACCAGGTGTCAGCAGAGCTACATTCCCTTCTGGAGGCTCTGGGGGAGAATTCCTTTTCTTGCTCTTTCCCTGTGGTTGTGGGACTGAGTCCCCATTTCCTTGCTGGCTGTCAGCTGAGGATCATTCTCAGTTTCTAAAGGTCACTTTCATTCCTTAGTTTTCGGCTCCTTTGGTCCGTCTTTAAAGCCAGTAACAGCAGGTTGAGTCCTTCTCAAGCCAAACTCCTCGGACTGACTTTTTCTTCTGCCATCCTTTCCACTTGTCAGGACCCCTGTAATTACAAGGGACCCACCAACGGTAATCCAGGACGTTCTCCTTATTATAAATTCAATTGATTAGCAAGCTTAAAACCATCTTGAAAGCCCCCTTTTGCCACTTAATGTAGCATAATCAGGGTATTAATACTAGTGGTCAAAGATCATTGAGGAGGGGGCAAAATTCTGCCTACTCAGGGTGGGAGAAGATATTTTCTGAAATATTTTACCCCTATAATTAACATTGTGCCATCAGTAGTTTAGTTCTACTGCAAGCAGTTTATATGTTTTTTGCAGCTGCATTGCACCTTAAGGATCCAAATATTAATACAACAGAAGGAAAGAGGAGATGAAGGGGAAAGAAGAGGGAGGAGGGAAGGAGGGAGGACAGGAGAGAGAGAGGCACTGATAGGTACATTTATGGACATAATCTCATCTAATTTTTATAGCTCATAAAGTGGGAGTAACTGTCAAGAACTAAAGAACCACAAAATAAATTTGTGATTGATAAGATTTCTGCTGTCTCATAGCATGGTGGTCAAATCTGTCACATCCAGAAAATGCTCTCTCATTCTTGAATCTATGCTATTGTCCTCTAAGACGTGAAAGAGTTTACCAATCACATTATAAATAATGAAATAAGCGAGAGATACACTTAAAATTACAAGAAAAGTTGGAGAAACAACATACAGTGTCAGCACCATCCCCAAGTCAGTCTTTTCTACAGCCTTTTACTGTGTAAAGCAATTCTACTGTATATCACTTAAAATAAAAGTGGATAAACACTCATTTCAGCACTTAAGATTATTTTTCTCTTTTCTTGATGGAATTAGGGTATCATTTTGAAAATCTTATTAATCTCTCTGTGCCTGATGCTGACAGAAGGCCCATTTCATGGTGAAGTTCAAGCAGAACCAGGACAGTACCTTTGCTTGGATAATACTTTTTTGCCTCTGACTTCAGTGTCAATTTTGTTAAAAATAGAGATAGCATCAGAAGTTCCTAGACTTGAGATGATATTTATGTCTTATTTCCTGAAGGCTAATATTTTTTTATTTCAGCATATTACAGGGGTACAAATCTTTAGGTTGCATATATTGCCTTTGCCCCACCTGAGTCAGAACTTCAAGCCTGTACATCCCCCAGATGGTTGGCATTCCCCCCTCCCCCTTCCCATCTGCCCGACACCTGATGAATGTTATTGTTATATGTACATGTAAGTGTTGATCAGTTAATACCAATTTGATGGTGAGTACATGTGGTGCTCGTTTTTCCATTCTTGTGATACTTCACTTAGTAGAATGGGGTCCAGCTCTATCCAAGATAATACAAGAGCTGCTAGATCACCATTGTTTTTTGTGGCTGAGTAGAACTCCATGGTATACATATACCACATTTTATTAATCCACTCATGTATTGATGGGCACTTGGGTTGTTTCTACATCTTTGCAATTGTGAATTGTGCTGCTGTAAACATTCGGGTACAGGTGTCTTTTTTATATAATGTCTTTTGCTCCTTTGGGTAGATTTCCAGTAATGGGATTGCTGGATCACTTATCTCCAGTGAGAATGGCCATTATTAAAAAGTCCCAAAGCAATAAATGTTGGCGTGGATGCAGAGAGACAGGAACACTCATATACTGCTGGTGGGACTGCAAACTAGTACAACCTATGTGGAAAGGAATATGGAGATGCCTCAAAGAGCTACAAGTAGAACTACCATTTGATCCTGAAAGCTATTTTAAATGAAAGAAAATAGGCGCTAATTCAAATTATTTGGTAACTTTCCATGAAGTGATATGAAAGTATAGCAAAGTAGATTCTGTCTTTGTCTCCTTAACATCCATGACATAACATCTCTGCCTCACTCTTCTGCCTTTCTCTTCCATAGGATTCCCACTTTCAGGTTCAGGGGTGAGTTCAGATGCATTTAATCCAATCAGCATAATTCTATGTTGCCATAGTGATTAGTTCAGGTAACCAAAACCCTAGGCCAATCAGCAAGTGACAGCATTCTCTGAGCTACAGGAATTGCTTCAGAAGTGACTCAATCAGCAAAAGCCATTTATTTTGCTTTATGATTGCAGGAGGGAACATATTCTCTTCATTATCTCTGTCTGT